>NC_141877.1:680660394-681910394 GCF_056163025.1 Triticum urartu
TGCTTTAGTGTCCACTCTGTCGTTGGACATGAGTCGGATGCTTCATGAAGTACCCATACTCCGATTTGGTGTCTACAGAGAGCAGTGTAAGGCCAACTTCACTGTGCGACCCCAAACGGACGTCCGTTTTGTCCTGTTTTTGTCCCTTTGGGTAGGGATTTGGGGTCGTGTCCGGGTCTGTCCTGGGATGCGGTGGCCGTCCGCCCAGCGCGCGGCCGCATCCTTTTGCCCCATCCTGTCCGTCAGGGCTATGAATTGCCCAAATTTGCATTAAAACTAGTTTCAAACCCAAATATTTGTCTGAAAATTAAAATAGTTTTACAACCCAATTGAAATTGTCTTGACTGAACATAAAATGGATAAATACATCTATTGGTTGCCAACGTGATCCCACACGTGCTCAACCAAGTCATTTTGAAGATTCACATGAGTGTGCCAATCACGCATCTCACGGTGGAATTGGACAAACTGTTCAAATGTGGCCGGGTCTTGGTGCAGGGGCTCAATATTTTCACCTTGATAATCAAATCCTTGGTCGAAAATACTCTCATCATGCTCGTCCTCGACGATCATGTTGTGCATGATCACACAAGCAGTCATCACCTCCCAAAGCTTCCTTTCATCCCATGACAGTGCAGGGTTTCGAACGATACCCCACCGGGATTGAAGCACACCAAAAGCACGTTCCACATCCTTTCTAACACTCTCTTGCATTTGGGAAAATCTCTTTCTCTTCTCATCTTGGGGTTTCGAGATTGTCTTCATAAAAGTTGACCACTGAGGATATATACCATCTGCTAGATAGTATCCCTTGTTGTAATGGTGGCCGTTGATCTCAAAGTTGACAGGTGAGGAGTGGTCTTCTGCAAGCCTCGCGAAGACTGGAGAACGCTGCAGCACGTTGATATCATTGTGAGAACCTGCCATGCCGAAGAAAGAATGCCATATCCAAAGATCTTGTGATGCCACCGCTTCTAATATGACAGTGCACTCGTTAACATGCCCCTTGTACTGGCCCTGCCAAGCAAATGGACAGTTCTTCCACTCCCAGTGCATACAATCTATGCTGCCAAGCATACCTGGAAAGCCTCTAGCTGCGTTGGTCGCCAACAATCTCTCTGTATCAGCGGCAGTTGGCTGCCTCAAGTACTCTGGGCCAAAGACCTCGATCACAGCCTGGCAAAACTTGTACATTGACATCAGACATGTTGTATCACTCATACGCACATACTCATCCACCAGATCGCCTGGAATTCCATATGCAAGCATGCGGATGGCCGCGGTGCATTTCTGGTAGGAGGAGAATCCAAGCTTGCCAAGGGCATCCGTCTTGCACTCGAAGTATGGGTCATGAGCAACCACTCCCTCTCGAATACGATTGAACACATGCCTGGCCATACGAAAACGGCGACGAAATTTATCCGGCCTGAAGAGCGGGGTGTTGGCAAAGTAATTTGCATAGAGCAGGGCGTGGCCTCTCTCCCTGTTGCGGTTCAAGTTGGGAGCACGGCCAGGGACTGACCCCCTGTACCGAGAAAGCTGCCGTTGAATATGGTCGTGAACGACCAGTGCAGCCACCACAAGATCGTCATCATCCGACGACGAATCGTCGGATGAACAAAGGAAGTGATGGTAGAAAAACTCGTCTCCACTGTCCATACCTTTGTTGGCAAAAGGTCGAACACCTTGCGCTCGTGGTGGCGAAGAGGCCGCGATAATCACCTCGACGCAGCAGGGTGGTTGCCGGCCAGCTACAGGCCGCTCTGGAGCTCTCGTCGGAATCTGCCTCGGCCGCCGTGGTACGTCGCCGGCAGTCGTGTCCCCTCTGCCACCGGCAAGGACGGCGAGGGCCAAACCTCCTCCGATCGACGACCAAAATTACGGCGGAAGCGCGGGCGTGGTGGCGGCCATGTCGAGACGTGGTTTGGTACGGACGGCGGGGGGGCTGCGCGGTGAGGAGGCGACCGGAGAATAGCGGCGGCGCTGGCGGCGGGGCGGGGCGAGGAGAGAGGGTGAAGCGTTGGGAGCGGAGGGACTGCTAGTGTCCCCGACAGGCGGGCCACGGGGAGGACAAGGGCGTGCGTCGAGGCCGTCCGCGCGCGTCCGTTTCACCCCAAACCGAGCGCAACTTTGGACCGAGGATGGGTCGAAAGCGGACGGAGACCGGCCATTTGTCCGTTTGCGCCCGCGCGCTGGGCCGTCTCGTTTGTTCCTTTTACCCCAAACGGACGGGGGCGGACAGGATAGGGTCGCGCGGTGGAGTTGGCCTAATAGATCCCTTACCTCGATTTCCGAAAATAGACAGATGGTATAATACCCCCAGTATCTCATGACCACAGACCCGTGACAAAAGTATCGGATTTGGGGATTTTGATAACTAGATACTTCTGTTCTTACAATGGCAACCTATGGTACAACCAGGCACGTGGACAAAATAATAATAAATTACTTATAGCATTGCAATGCAGGCAAAAGGTACAAATTTGACCTCAAGGCAAAACTATTTCACAAACTAAATTATTTTTGAAAGTATTTCACCCAGCTGACTCATAATCTGTACCACCTGACAGCAAAGCGCTGCACTCTACTGTTAAATGAAAAAAACACGTCTAGACCATGCAGTCCGAATGATTGTGGGTGGTTTAAGATTCTGCAGCATTCGTGTCCCATATACACCACGTTGGCTAACGGGCGCCCCGATGTCTCTCCTTCAACAAGAGGGGTAGGAAAACCCTCGCTGAAGGGAGGCCCAGACGGGTCGACCCAGGAGCTTAGGAGGCAACAGCATTCCTTTTATGTTTTTTTCTTTATTTTTTGTTTTTGTTTATACTTTACAATATTATATATATAATGTTGACCAAGCATTTGAAAAATGTTAAATTCTATCGAAAAATGTTTATCATGTATACGCAAAATGTATAAACTATATGTATAAAAAATTGATCTTGTATTAAA
The DNA here is from genome assembly GCF_056163025.1 of Triticum urartu. Classification (NCBI taxonomy): domain Eukaryota; kingdom Viridiplantae; phylum Streptophyta; class Magnoliopsida; order Poales; family Poaceae; genus Triticum; species Triticum urartu. Next base: position 680,663,350 of record NC_141877.1, read on the forward strand.
ATGATAAAATGTGTATAGAAAAAATGTTGGAAAAAATTTGATCTTATAAACGTAGGGCGTGGCAGTGCGGTGCGGGGCTCTGGCACGGCTACACGCGTGATGGCATGGCGGCACCGATGTAGCAGGCCCGAGGCGGCGTGACCATGTGGAATGGGAGGTGCGTGCATGACAACGAGGAGGCGGCGGCTACAGGGGCGGCACCTGGATCTGGCGGCGGTGTCCTTCTGTCGTGGGATCTCGTCGGTTGACGCGGGCTGCAATAGCATGGGTCAGAAGCTCCGAGTAACCGGCCGATGATGGCGGTGGCTGATGCTAGCTAACGAGGGATGCTTGATCTGAATTGTGTTGGGGAACGTAGCATGCAATTTCAAAAATTTCCTAAAATTGCATGCTCACGCAAGATCTATCTAGGAGATGCATAGCAACGAGAGGGAGAGAGTTTGTCCACGTACCCTCGTAGACCGAAAGAAGAAGCGTTTGACAACGCGGTTGATGTAGTCGAACTTCTTCTCGTTCCGACCGATCAAGCACCGAACGTACGGCACCTCCGAGTTCTGCACACGTTCAGCTCGATGACGTCCCTCGAATACTTGATCCAGCAAAGTGTCGAGGGAGAGTTCCATCAGCACGACGGCGTGGTGATGGTGATGGTGAAGTGATCCGCGTAGGGCTTCGCCTAAGCACTACGTGAATATGATCGGAGGCGTAAACTGTGAAGGGGGGCGCCGCACACGGCTAACAATGTTTGTTGTGTGTTCTAGCGGTGCCCCCCACATATATATAGGTTGGAGGGGAGGAGAGGCAGCCAAGGAGGCGCCCCAAGTAGGAGGAATCCTACTTGGGGTCCTCCCAATTCGGCCTCCCCCTTTCCTATTCCTATTCGGAGTAGGAAGGGAAGAGGGGGAAGGGGGAATCATATTCCCTTTTTCCTTTCCTTCTCCAATTTGGCCAGCCCATATGGGGGGGGGGGGGCGCATCAGCCCCTTAGTGGCTGGTGTGTTCCCCTCTTGCCCCATTAGGCCCATATAGCTTGCCGGGGATTGCCCGGAACCCCTTTCGATGACCCGATACGTACCCGGTACCCGCAGAACACTCCCGGTGTACGAATACTATCGTCCTATATATGAATCTTTACCTCTCGACCATTTCGAGACTCCTCGTCATGTCCGTGATCTCATCCGGGACTCCGAACAACATTTGGTCACCAAATCACGTAACTCACATAATACAATATCGTTATCGAACGTTAAGCGTGCGGATCCTATGGGTTCGAGAACTATGTAGACATGACCGAGACACCTCTCCGATCAATAACCAATAGAGGAAACTGGATGCTCATATTGGTTCCTACATATTCTACGAGGATCTTTATCAGTCAAATCGTAATAATGACAACATACATTATTCCCTTTGTCATCGGTATGTTACTTGCCCGATATTCGATCATCGATATCTTCATACCTAGTTCAATCTTGTTACCGGCAAGTCTCTGTACTCGTTTCGTAATGCATCATCCCACAACTAACTCATTAGTCACATTTCTTGCAAGGCTTATCATGATGTGCATTACTGAGAGGGTCCAGAGATACCTCTCTGATACTCGGAGTGACAAATCCTAATCTCGATCTATGCCAACCCAACAAACACCTTCGGAGATACCTGTAGAGCATCTTTATAATCACCCAGTTATGTTGTGATGTTTGATAGCTCACAAGGTATTCCTCCGGTATCCGGGAGTTGCATAATCTCATAGTCAAAGGAATATGTATAAGTCATGATGAAAGCAATAGCAATTAAACTGAATGATCATAATGCTAAGCTAATGTATGGGTCTTGTCCATCACATCATTCTCCCAATGATGTGATCCCGTTTATCAAATGACAACACATGTCTATGGTGAGGAAACTTAACCATCTTTGATTAACGAGCTAGTCTAGTAGAGACTTACTAGGGACACGGTGTTTTGTCTATGTATCCACACATGTATCAAGTTTCTCGTTAATAAAATTCTAGCATGAATAATAAACATTTATCATGATATAAGAAAATATAAAATAACAACTTTATTATTGCCTCTAGGGCATATTTCCTCCAGTCTCCTACTTGCACTAGAGTCAATAATCTTGTTCACATCGCCATGTGATTTAACACCAATAGTTCACATCTTTATATGATTAACACCAATAGTTCACATCGCCATGTGACCGACACCCAAAGGGTTTACTAGAGTCAATAATCTATTTCACATCGCTATGTGATTAACACCCAAAGAGCACTAAGGTGTGATCATGTTTTGCTTGTGAGAGAAGTTTAGTCAACGGGTCTACCACATTCAGATCCGTATGTATTTTGCAAATTTCTATGACTACAATGCTCTGCATGGAGCTACTCTAACTAATTGCTCCCACTTTCAATATGTATCCAGATCAAGACTCAGAGTCATCCAGATCGGTGTCAAAGCTTGCATTGATGTAACTCTTTACGACGAACTCTTTATCACCTCCATAACCGAGAAACATTTTCTTAGTCCTCTTTAGGTACCTAAGGATAATTTTGACCGCTGTCTAGTGATCTACTACTAGATCACTATTGTACCCCCTTGCCAAACTCATGGCAAGGCACACAACAGGTCTGGTACACAGCATGGCATACTTTATACAACCTATGACCGAGGCATAGGGAATGCCTTACATTCTCTCTCTATATTCTGCCGTGGTCGGGTTTTGAGTCTTACTCAACTTCACACCTTGTAACACTTTCTGTGACTGATCCATTTTGAACTGCTTCAAAACTTTATCAAGGAATGTGCTTTGTAAAAGTCCTATCAAGCGTCTTGATCTATCTCTATAGATCTTGATGCCTAATGTATAAGCAGCCTCACCGAGGTCTTTCATTGAAAAATTCTTATTCAAGTATCCTTTTTATACTATCCAGAACTTCTATATCATTCCCGATCAACAATATGTCATCCACATATAATATCAAAAATGCTACAGGGCTCCCACTCACTTTCTTGTAAATACAGGCTTCACCATAAGTCTGTATAAAAAACCAGATGCTTTGGTCACCTCATCAAAGCATATATTCCAACTCCGAGATGCTTGCACCAGTCCATAGATGGATCACTGGAGTTTGCACACTTTGTTAGCACCTTTACGATCGACAAAACCTTCTGATTGCATCATATACAACTCTTCTTTAAGAAATCCATTAAGGAATGCAGTTTTTGACATCCGTTTGCCAGATTTCATAAAATGTGGCAATTGCTAACATGATTCGGACAGACTTCAGCACCGCTACGAGTGAGAAAATCTCATCGTAGTCAACACCTTGAACTTGTCAAAAACCTTTTGCGACAAGTCGAGATTTTTAGATAGTAACACTACCATCAGCATCCGTCTTATTCTTGAAGATCCACTTATTCTCAATGGCTTGCCGATCATCGGGCAAGTCTACCAAAGTCCACACTTTGTTCTCACACATGGATCCTATCTCAGATTTCATGGCCTCAAGCCATTTATCGGAATCTGGGCTCATCATCGCTTCCTCATAGTTCGTAGGTTCGTCATGGTATAGTAACATGACTTCTAGAACAGGATTACCGTACTACTCTGGTGCGAAACGTGCTCTGGTTGACCTACCAGGTTTGGTAGTAACTTGATCTGAAGTTTCATGATCATCATCATTAGCTTCCTCTCTAGTTGGTGTAGGCATCACGAGAACGGATTTCTCTGATGAGTTACTTTCCAATTCGAGAGAAGGTACAATTACCTCATCAACTTCTACTTTCCTCCCACTCACTTCCTTCGAGAGAAACTCCTTCTCTAGAAAGGATCCACTCTTAGCAACAAAGATCTTGCCTTCGAATCTGTGATAGAAGGTGTACCCAACAGTTTCTTTTGGGTATCCTATGAAGACATATTTCTCCGATTTGGGTTCGAGCTTATCAGGCAGAAGTTTTTTCACATAAGCATCGCAACCCCAAACTTTAAGAAACGACAACTTAGGTTTCTTGGCAAACCATAGTTCATACGGTGTCATCTCAACGGATTTAGATGGTGCCCTATTTAAAATGAATGCAGTTGTCTCTAATGCATAGCCCAAAAATGATAGTGGTAAACCGGTAAGAGACATCACAGATCGCACCATATCCAATAAAGTATGGTTACGACGTTCAGACACACCATTATGCTGTGGTGTTCTAGGTGCGTGAGTTGTGAAACTATTCCACATTGTTTGAAATGATGGCCAAACTCGTAACTCAAATATTCACCTCCATGATCAGATTGTAGAAATTTATTTTCTTATTATGATGATTCTCCACTTTTTCACTCTGAAATTCTATGAACTTTTCAAATGTTTCAGACTTGTGTTTCATTAAGTAGATATACCCATATCTGCTCAAATCATCTGTGAAGGTCAGAAAATAACGATACTCGTCGTGAGCCTCAACACTCATCGGACCACATACATCGGTATGTATTATTTCCAATAAGTCAGCGGCTCGCTCCATTGTTCCGGAGAACGGAGTCTTAGTCATCTTGCTCATGAGGCATGGTTCGCAAGCATCAAATGATTCATAATCAAGTGATTCCAAAAGTCCGTCCGCATGGAGTTTCTATATGCGCTTTACACCAATATGACCTAAACGGCAGTGCCACAAATATGTTGCATTATCATTATCAACTTTGCATCTTTTGGCATCAATATTATGAATATGTGTATCACTATGATCGAGATTCAATAAACCATTTATATTGAGTGTATGACTATAGAAGGTTTTATTCATGTAAACATAACAATAATTATTCTCTGACTTAAATGAATAATCGTATCACAACAAACATGATCCAATCATATTCATGCTCAACGCAAACATCAAATAACATTTATTTTAGGTCCAACACGAATCCTGAAGGTAGAGGGAGTGTGCGATGGTGATCTTATCAACCTTGGAATCACTTCCAACACACATCATCACTTTGCCCTTAACTAGTATCTGTTCATTTTTTAACTCCCGTTTCGAGTTACAAATCTTAGCAACTGAACCGGTATCAAATTCCCAGGGGCTACTATGAACACTAGTAAAGTACACATCAATAATGTGTATATCAAATATACCTTTGTTCACTTTGCCATCCTTCTTATCTGCCAAGTTGTTTTGGGGGGCAGTTGTCGGTGTCAAAACCGACCGATCTCGGGTAGGGGGTCCCGAACTATGCGTCTGAGGATCGAAGGTAACAGGAGGCGGGGGACACGATGTTTACCCAGGTTTGGGCCCTCTTGATGGAGGTAATACCCTACTTCCTGCTTGATTGAATTTGTTGAGTATATGAGTTACAAGAGTTGACTACCACGAGATCGTAATGGCTAAACCCTAGATGTCTAGCCTGTATGATTGTGATTGCCTCTACGGACTAAACCCTCCGGCTTATATAGACACCGGAGGGGCCTAGGGTTGTACATAGTCGGTTTACAGAGAAAGGAATCTTCATATCCGAACGCGAAGCTTGCCTTCCACGGCAAGGAGAGTCCCATCCGGACACGGGGGGAAGTATTCTATGTTGTATCTTCACGGCCTGCCAGTTTGGCCCATTTCATATAGCCCAGACGCCCGGGGACTCCCTAATCCAGGACTCCCTCAGTAGCCCCTGAACCAGGCTTCAATGACGATGTGTCCGGCGCGCAGATTGTCTTCGGCATTGCAAGGCGGGTTCCTCCTCCGAATACTCCAAAGTAGTTGATAAAAAATGACTATATCCGGCTTTGTACAATAGTTACAACCCAGAACCACAAGGGTAAATAATTAAACAAAAACAGGTCATGTCTTCTGATGGCTTTTCCAGTGAGGCGTCGTGTTCCAGCCTCATTATCATTTCGAACCCCTTTTTAATCTCCTGCTGCGCGTTTCGAGACGCGGTCTTCATTGACACGTCTCGTCAAGCAGAGATCATGTCCCCTTATTGCGGGATTCTCATCAATACGGGTTTGGGTAATCCAAACGTGCCATTAGCACGACCCCTCGGGAATAGGCAAGTTTTAAGGCTCGTGCGGGGGATGCTCGATATTCACTGCCTTTATAAGGAGATAAGGATCCACCTTTTTACACCATGCCTTCTCCTCCACTACCCTTCCGTCCCCGAGCTCCAGCACCCAGGTCTCGATCTCTTCTATCGCCACTAAACACTCCAGCCATGTCCGGATCTGGAGCATAGGGTGTCGGTGTCAAAACCAGCGGATCTCAGGTAGGGGGTCCCGAACTGTGCGTCTAAGGCGGATGGTAACAGGAGGCAGGGGACACGATGTTTTACCCGGGTTCGGGCCCTCTTGATGGAGGTAAAACCCTACGTCCTTCTTGATTATTCTTGATAATATGAGTAGTACAAGAGTTGATCTACCACGAGATCAGAGAGGCTAAACCCTAGAAGCTAGCCTATGGTATGATTGTGTGTTGTCCTATGGACTAAAACTCATCGGTTTATATAGACACCGGAGGGGGCTAGGGTTACACAGAGTTAGTTACAGGGAAGGAGATCTACATATCCGTATTGCCAAGCTTGCCTTCCACGCCAAGGAGAGTCCCTTCCGGACACGGGACGAAGTCTTCAATCTTGTATCTTCATAGTCCAACAGTCCGGCCAAAGGATATAATCCGGCTGTCCGAATACCCCTAATCCAGGACTCCCTCAGTAGCTCCTGAACCAGGCTTCAATGACGATGAGTCCGGCGCGCAGATTGTCTTCGGCATTGCAAGGCGGGTTCCTCCTCTGAATACTTCATAGAAGATTTTGAACACGAGGATCGTGTCCGACTCTGCAAAATAAGTTCCACATACCACCGTAGAGGGAATAATATTTACACAAGTCTAATCTGCTGACGTTCCCCGTAGTGTGACATCACACCACAGCTAGGTCTTTATTTGAATTGTTTTTCATAACCTGTCTCAGCGTGTTTCGCGAGGCAGTTTCCTTGGCACGTCTTGTTGAAGCAGAGATCGTGCTCCCTTATTACGGGATTCCCATTAATACGGACATGGGTAACCCAACCGTGCCATCAATTATGGCGCTTGGGGGATAAGCAAGTTTTACCAGGCTGGTGGGGGCGCATAGTTTTGTCCGCCCTTATAAAGGGATAAGGTCTCACCTTTCTCTACCCACGCCTTCTTCCTCCTTGCTCATCCATTCTCGCGCACTCGAGCTCCAGCGCCCAAGTCCACATCGTTCCCCTCAACACTCTCCAAACATGTCCGGAGCGGGAGGCAAGTGGATGGCCTCCTCCGTCACGGAGGGACACATAAAAAAACTACGTGGAGACGGATACTTAGCCGCGGATATCGCGCACCGGCTGCCAGCCACGGGGCAGATCGTCCCTACCCCGGAACCTCACGAAAGGGTGGTTTTCCTCCCCCACTTTGTCCGCGGACTGGGGTTTCCCCTCCATCCATTCATCCGCGGCCTTATGTTCTATTATGGGCTGGACTTTCATGATCTGGCCCCGAATTTCATCCTCAACATTTCGGCGTTCATCATCGTGTGCGAGGCTTTTGTCCTCATCCGGCCCCACTTCGGCCTATGGCTGAAGACCTTCAATATCAAGCCGAAGGTAGTAGGCGGCCAACAAGAGGAATGCGGCGGAGCCATGGTGGGCAAAATTCCCAACGTTACATGGCTCGAGGGCTCCTTCGTGGAGACCATAAAGGGGTGGCAATCGGGGTGGTTCTACATCACCGAGCCACGCGACACCAACTGGGTGGCGGCCCCCGAGTTTCGATTCGGAATCCCCACGCGGCTCACTTCCTGGAAGGAGAAGGCCCTGTCTTGGGGCTCATCGGTGGAGCTGGACGGACTCCAGAAGTGTATCTGGAACATGACAAGCAAGAAACTTAAGCTTGTCAACATAGTCCAGGTCATGCTCTTCCGCCGGATCCTCCCGTGTCAACAACGGGCTTTCAACTTATGGGAGTTTGACCCGGCCCAGCACCAGACTCTGCGCGAGCTCTTCGACACGACGCATAAGGACGTCTGGAACGTGCTGTTCAAAGGCGCCGAGGTCCCCCCTTCTCTTACCGAGGGCCGTGGGCTAAGCGCGAAGCGCCCTGCGAATCCGGTAAGCTCTGTACACCGGGCAGGGTATTTATTTCCCATAGCTTAACCATGTGCGGGGTCTGAGCTCCCATGCCTTTGACAGGACTGGGTGGAGACATCGGAGCAAATTAACTGTCTGGCCCCTCTACCCGAAGACCCTGCAGACGCTCTCCTGACGGAGATGCGGACTCCGGCTCCTTATGAGGTGCCGGAGAAGACCAAGAAGAAGGCCACGGGAACCCGAAAGAGTTCCCGGCGCCAGGTGGTATCGGACACATCGTCTGATAACTCCGAGACGCACTCCTCCCGTGAAAACAAGGAGAAGGAAGATGAAGATTCTCCCCCTCCAGCCGGGGGAGACAAGAAAAGGAAGGCCGCCCCAACCGGGGAGGCCGAAGGGTCCAAGAAAGGAAGGACTCTCCTTCCGGACTGCTCCACCACCTCCGCCCACGGTGAAGACGAGTGGCTGCTCAGGGCCAAGCCCCTGGTGAAGTCGTAAGTATTCGGATACCAGAGTAACTCATAGCATACTTTTGTTGCACTGCTTCTCCTAACGTCGAATATGATTATGCAGTCCGCCCCAAGCCCGTATCGACGTATCCTCGCCGGACGGTTCCTTGGACTCGTCGGACATGAATAGTGATACACTTCCAACCGCCTCTTCTCCTTGCCCTGCGGACAATGCCGATGTATTGTCTCAAGGGGCACCGAGCCGGGGGGAGATAGTCCTGGAGGCGCCTCAAGGCGACCTTCCGGACTCCAGGAGCAAAGGGAGCAAGGCTCCCATGGGCTCCAAGTTCGGCCCTCAGCCGAACACCGCGCCGGAACCTCCAGTGGTTCCGGACTCGGGCAGGCGGCCCCCTTCCAAGAGGGGCAAGCCGTCCGTGCCGGTGACCTCTGTCCATCGAGAGGCACCGGACGACCTACTAGGAGCGCTTCGTGGCGCTTCCATCGACGAAGAGCACCGCACTATTATGAGTGCGGTGATCAAGAAGGTTCAGTCCGCCAAGAGTGGACTGACTGAAGCCTGTGCCAGCCTTCTAACAGGCTTTGAGGTAAGTATTTAAAATATAGGAAAAATATTACCGCATAGACAGTAGCCCCTGATGCTCTATTTGGTCTTCACAAAGAAAAGCCGAATAGAGGATCAAATAATATCTGCAGGAGTCTAATATAAGTATGTCTGTATGCATATGTAGGCTTCGCTGCTGACCTCTGCCGCACTGACTGCGGAGGTCACCGCACTGAAGCAGAACCTCGAGCGGTCCGAGAAAGAGCTCGGCCTTGCCAAGAGGCAGCTCGAGGAGAACAAAGGTAAGTAATACCTTGTCTATATAAAAAAGAAAATATGGTTGCGAAATGACAGGATCATCATGAATGTGCTAGGGGCCACAACCGAAGTGGCTACCCTGAAGCAAGCGTTGTCCGAGGCTGAAAACAAAGCGGCCAAGGAGTGCACCGAGCGGGAGAAACAAGAGGCACGGGTGGGCAAGGTGCAGCAAGAGCTCCAGTCTCTCGTGAAGAAACACAAGACTTTGGAGCTTGACTTGAAGACGCAAGAGTCCGAGCTTGTCGCGGCCCTCGAGAGCACAAAGCATGCCAAGGCTGAAGCCCAAAAGGCCCTCCAGAAAATTGAGGCGATGAGGAAGATAGCGGCGGGTAAGGCATTCAATATGCAAAGCAAGCATGCGAAAGTAAATTACTTATTACTTACCCGAGTCCGGAGCTCTCCAGGAGCATTCGCAGATTTGCCCCGCAGCGTGTCGGATGCCGCGAAATATTACCAGGCCAAGGAGGGAAGCTCGACGGAGAAGTTGTGCTGGTCTTAGTATACTGGGACCGAACACCCGATGCCTATGAGCGACCAGCTGAAGCAACTGGTCGAGCTGCACAAGGCGGCCGAACAGGCCATGAGGGGCCTTATAGTCCGGATGTGGCCTGGCGACTCCCTTCCCAACAGCTACTTTGTCCTGGTGAGGCGGCTTGTGGACGCCTGCCCCTGGCTGGAAGTCATCAAGCGGTCCGTCTGTATCGATGGTGCCCGCCGGGCTTTTGCCCGTGCGAAGGTGCACTGGGCCAAGATGGACGCCGAGAAGCTGGTGAAGGAGGGGCCGCTGCAGGGCAAGGAGTATCACCACCCCGGAATGTATTATGAGGGTGTCCCGAAGGGTGCCTGTCTTGTGGCAGACGAGTGTGAGAAGGATGTAATTTTTGAATGAACTTGCTCGTGTGATCCTGTATTATGAAAACTTGTTCATATGCGCTATGCAACACTTGTTTGAATTTAAAATATTACCTTCTGTGCGACTGTTTATTAAATCTGAGAGATGGCCAGTCGTCGGCTTCTGCCCCCATGCCCTGAGTGCTGGGGTGTTCGGGATAAGTCTGAGCACTCTTTTTCCCATTGTTGGGTCCTTCGAGGGAGGTGCTCAGCACAACAAACAAGGCAATCAGACTATAATACTTTATCACTCTCACTTAGCCATAGAAGTCTACAATTTTAAATTTTGGCGAAGCCCCTCGTATTCGGAAGGCCGAATTCAGGGCGCTATACACGCCTTAAGCTGGACAAAGCCGACTCCTCGCTCTAAGTGGCATAAGTATTTAGGGACTCGAGACCTCTCGAACAGCGACAACCTCTCGCCTTATCATGACAGTCAGTTTTAGATTTCTCTACTGAGGTGCTTGCCCAGATGAACCGGGGCACAATCACAGTAGTTCTCCCAGTGCTACCTTAGCCGATATAGCGGAACGTAAGTTAACCAAACATGGGAGCCGGGCAAACCCAACTATTGACCCAAGACATGATTCGGAGCTGATGCATATAATGCTATAAGTTCGGGGTGCCGCACTGTTCAAAGTGTTCGGACTTCTCACACCGTATCTTGAATGAAGTACCGTGGTACGGGTGCTGAATATATATAACCTGAGGAATGGTATTTGAAACAAGTATTTCACTCGTTAGCAGAGACCACCTGGGAGTACCATGGTGCGATGTAGCTTTCTGCCTCCTTGGTTGTTGCATCGTGTGTCCGGTAATCGTACTGCTGGGCGGGGTTTCCAGAGATTAAAGTCCTGAAAGAGAGAAAAATAACAAAGCGGGAAGCCCCTAGTGCGGTTGAGCCACGTCTTGGGGCATGTCGTAGTCGTGCCCCCTCCCCACCTATGCCCATGGTATTTTCAATGCGTAATTATGTACGTGTGGCATGGATTTCGCCGTTTGGCTGGGACTGGGGTGGGGGCCGCATTCATTGGAGATTTAAATGACCATGTTCATTGAAAAGTTCACAAGTATGGCGAAGAAATTTTAAATTTTCAGCACAAACATCTAACCTCTCTTGCAACCATTTGGTTTCTAAATACTTATGCCTCTTACAAAATCTATCTTCCCTATTTGGTGTGTATTTGCAAACTCTATGCACTCCACAAAAGTTGACATGCTTATAAGAGACATTTTCATCATGACTAGTGCAATCATCATTAGTACTATGGATATTCAAGGAGTTCATACTAACAGCATTGTAAGCATGCTCGTCATTCAAAGATTTTGTGCCAAACATTATAGAGACTTCTTCTTCTAGCACTTGAGCACAATTTTCCTTTCCATCATTCTCACGAAAGATATTAAAAAGATGAAGCGTATAAGGCAAACTCAATTCCATTTTTTGTAATTTTGTATTATAGACTAAACTAGTGATAAAACAAGAAACAAAAAGATTTGATTGCAAGATCTAAAGATATACCTTCAAGCACTAACCTCCCCGGCAACGGCGCCAGAAAAGAGCTAGATGTCTACTACACAACCTTCTTCTTGTAGACGTTGTTGGGCCTCCACGTGTAGAGGTTTGTAGGACAGTAGCAAATTTCCCTCAAGTGGATGACCTAAGGTTTATCAATCCGTGGGAGGTGTAGGATGAAGATGTTCCCTGTCAAGCAACCCTGCAACCAAATAACAAAGAGTCTCTTGTGTCCCCAACACACCCAATACAATGGTAAATTGTATAGGTGCCCTAGTTCGGCGAAGAGATGGTGATACAAGTGCAATATGGATAGTACATAATGGTTTTTGTAATCTGAAAATATAAAAACAGCAAGGTAAATAATGATAAAAGTGAGCACAAACGGTATTGCAATGTGTTGAAACAAGGCCTAGGGTTCATACTTTCACTAGTGCAAGTTCTCTCAACAATAATAACATAATTGGATCATATAACTACCCCTCAACATGCAACAAAGAGTCACTCCAAAGCCACTAATAGCAGAGAACAAACGAAGAGATTATGGTAGGGTACGAAACCACCTCAAAGTTATCCTTATTGATCGATCTATTCAAGAGTCCATAGTAAAATAACACGAAACTATTCTTTCCGGACAATCTATCATAGAGTTCGTACTAGAATAACACCTTAAGACACAAATCAACCAAAACCCTAATGTCACCTAGATACTCCAATGTCACCTCAAGTATCTGTGGGTATGATTATACGATATGCATCACACAATCTCAGATTCATCTATTCAACCAACACAAAGAACTTCAAAGAGTGCCCAAAAGATTCTACCGGAGAGTCAAGACGAAAACGTGTGCCAACCCCTATGCATAAGTTCACGAGGTCATGGAACTCGCAAGTTGATCACCAAAACATACGTCAAGTGGATCACGTGATATCCCATTATCACCACAGATAAGCACATGCAAGACATACATCAAGTGTTCTCAAATCCTTAAAGACTCGATCCGATAAGATAACTTCAAAGGGAAAACTCAATTCATCACAAGAGAGTAGAGGGGGAGAAACATCATAAGATCCAAATATAATAGCAAAGCTCGCGATACATCAAGATCAAGCCGACTCAAGAACACGAGAGAGAGAGAGAGAGATCAAACACATAGCTACTGGTACATACCCTCAGCCCCAAGGGTGAACTACTCTCTCCTCGTCATGGAGAGCTCCGGGATGATGAAGATGGCCATCGGAGAGGGATTCCCCCCTCCGGCAGGGTGCCGGAACGGGTCTAGATTGTTTTTCGGTGGCTATAGAGGATTGTGGCGGCGGAACTCCCGATCTATTCTGCTCTCAAGGGTTTTCAGGGTATATGGACATATATAGGTGAAAGAAGTCGGTCAGGGGAGCCACTTGGGGCCCATGAGGGTGGGGGGCGCGCCCAAGGGGGCAGGCGTGCCTTCCTACCTCGTGGCCACCTTGAAGCTTCCATGACGTCTACTCCAAGTCTCCTGGATTGCTTCCATTCCAAAAATAACTCTCCTGAAGGTTTCATTCCGTTTGGACTCCGGTTGATATTCCTTTTCTTCGAAACACTGAAATAGGCAAGAAAACAACAATTTGGGTTGGGCCTCCGGTTAATAGGTTAGTCCCAAAAATAATATAAAAGTGTATAATAAAGCCCATAAACATCCAAACACATAATATAATAGGATGGAACAATAAAAAATTATAGATACGTTGGAGACGTATCAGATGTCCAAACATAGGCTCCCAATATATTGATCTTTATGTCTCGACCATTTCGAGACTCCTCGTCATGCCCGTGATCACATCCGGGACACCGAACAACCTTTGGTTCATCAAAACACATAAACTCATAATACCGATCGTCACCGAACATTAAGCGTGCGGACCCTACGGGTTCGAGAACTATGTAAACATGACCGACACACGTCTCCGTTTAATAACCAATAGCGGAACCTGGATGTTCATATTGGCTCCCACATATTCTACGAAGATCTTTATCGGTCAAACCGCATAACAACATATGTTGTTCCCTTTGTCATCGGTATGTTACTTGCCCAAGATTCGATCATCAGTATCATCATACCTAGTTCAATGTCATTACCGAAAAGTCTCTTTGCTCATTCCGTAATGCATCATCCTGCAACTAACTCATTAGTTACATTGATTGCAAGGCTCATTGACGGTGTCCTGGACTAGGGGGTACTCAACACATCATCTCCCGATCTGTTAGATTGGGCCGAGGACCCCCGTGGCCGTATACTCATGGGCCAGTTCGGACAGCTGCCGCATACAAGGAAGATTCCACAAGACTTGGCGATCAAGACAAGGACTCCACCCCACCGGCGTATTCGGCTAGGACTCTTGTTATCCTAGGCCTCTGGTGCATTATATAAACCGAGGCCAGGCTAGTCGATAGAAGATACACAACAACAATCATACCATAGGCTAGCTTCTAGGGTTTAGCCTCCTTGATCTCGTGGTAGATCTACACTTGTACTACCCATATCATCAATATTAATCAAGCAGGACGTAGGGTTTTACCTCCATCAAGAGGGCCCGAACTTGGGTAAAACTTCGTGTCCCTTGCCTCCTGTTACCATCCAGCCTAGACGCACAGTTCAGGACCCCCTACCCAAGATCTGCCGGTTTTGACACCGACACTCATAGTGATGTACATTACCGAGAGGGCCCAGAGATACCTGTCCAATAGACGGAGTGACAAATCCTAATCTCGATCCATGCCGACTCTACAAACACCATTGGAGACACCTGTAGAGCATTTTTATAATCACCCAGTCACGTTGTGACGTTTGATAGCACACAAGGTGTTCCTTCGGTATTCGGGAGTTGTATAATCTCATAGTCAGAGGAACATGTATAAGTCATGAAGAAAGCAGTAGCAATAAAACTGAATGATCATTATGCTAAGCTAACGGATGGGTCTTGTCCATCACATCATTCTCTAATGATGTGATCCCGTTCATCAAATGACAACACATGTCCATGGCTAGGAAACTTAACCATCCTTGATTAATGAGCTAGTCAAGTAGAGGCATACTAGGGACACTCTCTTTGTCTATGTATTCACACATGTACTAAGTTTCCGGTTAATACAATTCTAGCATGAATAATAAACATTTATCATGATATAAGGAAATATAAATAACAACTTTATTATTGCCTCTTGGGCATATTTCCTTCATTGGGAACATATCAAAAACATAGGGGAGCTACAACACGAGCTATTGATCTACAACATAATTTGCAAAAATTATCAGGACTAAGTTCATGATAAATTAAGTTCAATTAATCATATTACTTAAGAACTCCCACTTAGATATACATCCCTCGAGTCATCTAAATGATCACGTGATCCATATCAAATAAACCATGTCCAATCATCACATGAGATGGGGTATGTTGGGGATATTATTATTAAGTATAAACCGGCCATGAGGGGCCGGGTTATGTCCACAAGGAATTAATCATGTTTGCAGCCCAAGAAGATAAAAGGGATGGCGCTTTACGGAGGAGATCTAACATGAAGGCCCAGGGCCCAAAGGCGATTAGGGCCCGTAGATGTAAACCGCCATATTATATGTAACTTATGTTGTAAGACAAGGAAGGGTAGAAACCGAGCCGGACACGTTTATGAACCAGCCTCGAGATTTTGTAAACCGCTGGGCCAACCTGTGTATATAAAGGGATGACCCGACGACGGTTTAGGAATAACACACAAAAACTCGAGAGCCAGGCAAAGCGGATTCGCTCCCTGGTCATCGAAACCCTAGCAATTCCATCACAACTGGATTAGGCTTTTACCCTCACCGTAAGGGGCCGAACCAGTATAAACTCTTGCGTCTTTTGTCCGCTTTAACCCCTTTAAGCTAACCCGTAGCGATGGCTCCATGACTAAGTCCTTTCACGAGGACATCTGCCGTGACAAAACCACGACAGTTGGCGCCCACCGTGGGGCTATCGCACGATGGTTTCGAGTTCTTGAAGGGCAGCTTCGAAGGACTCAAGGGATACGCTGTGGGCCGGATGACGAAGAGTCATCGCGGCAAGCTCTACATCGACGACGCAGGATGGATCCCCGAGGCCGGCTCAATTGAGTATGGATACCGGGTCCCCTTTGGTGGAATTCACATTTTCATCGGCAAGATCGGTGAATCGGGCCCTGAGCCGGACATCTGCACCGACATCATCGAGACGGTTTAGCATGCAAGATCTTCCCAGGTTCAGCCCGCCGTAAAGAGCGCCTTTGTAGGTGTCATCCACGGAGCGAAATATGAGGATAGATCGGCATCTAGTGGCGAAGCTGTTGTCTACTCTGATGATGAGTCTTCAACCGGAGAGACCGAGTCGCTTTACCAGCTGCATGAAGGCCGGATTAGTGGCGGTTCCGATGGCGACAGTATTCCGGACCTCCTTGAACTGCCGAGTCGAGTTGCGATCTTCATGGCCGGTACACAATCGGTGCAGCACTCTTCTACCGCCGCAACAGTGATTTTCGGTTCAGCAGCAGCAACACCAGCAAGAGAAGGGGGCTCTACGCCGCCTCCGGCTCAGGTTTTGTCTGATTTGTTTGACGCTTTGGCAACGTTGCTGGCAGCGGAGGTTGACGCGGCAAACCAGGATCAGCACAACGTGGAGATTGCAAAGGTGAAAGATCAGATAGCTCAAGCTAAGGTGGATCTGGCACCGGAGAACACCAGGATGGCCGCTAAGTGTGCCGGGTTAGAGGCACAGGCCTATCGGCTTATGCTTGACCAGACTGCGTCAGATGACGTCATGAGGAGAAGGTACCAATCTCACCTGCCACCAGTTTACAAAGGAAGAAACCTCTTTAATACACCAGGAGCAGGCACTAGCAACCAGCCAGTGGTAAACCGGGCGGAGGCGCTTGGGACTGGGGCACCGGTTCATCCGCACGCGATGGATCCGCCCCCTCAGCCTCGTCAGAATGATGTTCCATCCCGACACGTCTCAACGCCTTCGGGTCATTACTCTAACCCATTGGATAACATCGTTACCGCCGCTTCATGATTGGTGGCTCTCCCGATTGATGGCGAGTCCCCAGTAGCAGTTGAAACACGACGGGCTATGGAGCTCCTTCAGACGGCCTTGAATCAGCAGCAGGCTTATTCATATAGTCGTGAAAGGATTCATTCTACTCCCCGCCCTAGCCGGAGCTACATCAGGCATATCGATGAACCGGCCGTATCAAGCAGTGCGCGGAATCGTAATCCGCCCCGTGGCCATAACCCGGCGGGTGGCGGTGGCAATGCTCATGATGTAGTGGATCGCGCTAGGGCACGTCGAGAGGCCGAGTTAGCGGCGCAACATGACGCCCGACAACTTACTCCGGTTCGTCCAACAACGTTGGTGGAACCAGGGGTTACCTCCAGTTCTTTGGGGGTACCATGTCTCGTCCTAGCACTGCGCAATGTACGGCTACCCAAGGATTTCAAACGCCCGCGCAAGGTGCTGAATTACACTGCCGATTTATCCCCCGAGTCATGGGTGGAAAGCTATGACATGGCAATGGAGATGCTGGATGTGCACAAGGCGGCGTGTGCCAAATACTTTACCATTATGTTGGAGGGAACAACTCACACATGGTTGAAAAACCTACCGGCCAGCTCCATTGGGTCGTGGGTCGAGTTAAGGGCCCGGTTCATCCAGAATTTCAAGGATACATGCAAGCAGCCCATGTCAATCGTGTATTTAGCTACCTGTGTCTAGGAGGAAGGAGAATCAACAACCTGTTGGGTGCGCCGGGTTTCGGACATTTTGCATTCATCAGACCGCATCAACGCTGACACAACAGTTTTAACATTGGAAGGCAATTGCAGGTTTGCACCTCTGAAGCTAAAGTTGGGACGGCTCAAACACCATTGCAATGACATGGGAACACTTATGGCGGCTCTGGTGAAGTATGCCGACTCTGATAATACCAAGGACCCCGAGTCTGATGACGACAAGACAGGGAAGTGAAAGAAGAGCGGCAGCACCAAAGGGCAGTAGCATAACCCGGCAGGTCATGGGAACAACAGTAAATGCAAGGCGGATAATAGCTTGGACTTTGTGGCTAACACCAACACCCAGGATAACGGTCAGCGACGTAAGGGTAAACCGCCCCAGCGGGGTGGAGGGTCAGGTCCCAATCTCGAGCGCCTGTTAAATCAACCATGCCCAAAGCACGGGTCGAAGGAAAGGCCAGCTACGCATCTTTGGAAGGATTGCTTCATTATGCAGGAGTTCAAAAATTCAAATATCTTTCAATACGACCATGGACCGCTCGGCGTTTCAGGAGGCGGTTTCCATGGGTCGGGTTATGGTGGTGGCAGTTCTGGTTCAGGATTCCAAGGCAACCAAACCGGACATGGCAATCAAAGCAGTCAGGGCAACCAGGGAGGTTATAACCATCAGGGGAATCAACAGCAGAAACAATCGGGTTATCAGAGCAATCCGAAGCAGTTGAATAGTGGGCAATATCATGTCTTCACCACTAGCTTATGCAAGCACGATCAGAAGCTTCATAAAAGGGCCGTGAACTCCGTTGAACTGGTGGTACCTTGTTATCTATGCTGGTCTGAACATCCCATTTTGTGGAGTCGAGAGGACCATCCACCCCGGGTTGATAATCCGGGTCATCTAGCCTTAGTGGTGGCACCTCAGGTTGGGGGGTATAAGTTCACCAAGGTGCTTATGGATGGAGGAAGCAGTATCAATATCCTTTACTATGAAACCTTCCGTCGCATGGGACTGACGGATAAGAATCTTAAACCATCGAACACCATCTTTCATGGTGTGGTGCCTAGTAAATCAGCATACCCGGTTGGCAAGATAGCTCTAGAGGCTGCTTTTGGATATGATCATGATTCAAGATCAGAGATGTTGACTTTTGAAGTGGTGAAAATGAAGAGTCCATATCATGCTCTGTTCGGACGACCGGCTTATGCCAAGTTCATGGCAAGGCCTTGTTATGTTTATCTGCAGCTTAAGATGATGGGTCATAAGGGGACCATCACGGTGCATGGGAGCCGGAAGATTGCTTCACAATGTGAAGAAGGTGATGCTGCTTATGCTAAGTCAGTTTGTGCCACAGAGGAGCTGAATTTTTATAAGGACAATGTTGATCCGGCAGATATGACTTCTCTTAAAAAGCCAACCACAGAGCATGATCCAACACTGAAATTTAAATCGGCTGAGGAGACTAAGCTGGTTAAATTTGTTCCTGGTGATTCATCCAAGTAGTTCACCATCAGCGCTAACCTGGATCCGAAATAGGAAAGCATGCTCATCGAGTTCATCCGTGAGAACCGGGACATCTTTGCATGGAAGCCTTCTGACATGCCAGGTGTACCGAGGGAACTCGTTGAGCACACTCTTAATATAGATCCTAAGTTTAAACCGGTCAGGCAGTTTCTCCGCCGCTTCAACGAGGAGAGATGTAAGGCTATTAGTGAGGAGGTAGCCCAGCTTTTGGCGGCAGGTTTTATTGTGGAGGTCTTTCACCCTGAGTGGCTAGCTAATCTAGTGCTGGTACTTAAGAAAAACGGCACTTGACATAAGTGTGTGGACTACACAGACTTGAACAAGGCCTGTCCAGCTGATCCCTTTGCCCTCCCTCGTATTGATCAAATTATTGATGCTACAGCAGGTTGTGACCGTTTGGGTTTTCTGGATGCTTATTCTGGTTATCATCAAATCAAAATGGCAGTTAAGGACCAGGAGAAGACAACTTTCATAACTCCCTTTGGAGGCTTTTGCTATGTATCTATGCCTTTTGGGCTCAAGAGTGCCCAGGCGACTTATCAGCGCTGTGTCTAGAATTGTCTTCATAAACAGATTGGGCGTAATGTTCATGCTTATGTGGATGATATTGTGGTGAAATCCAGAAAAGAGGAAACATTGATCAATGACTTGAAGGAAACTTTTGATAACCTCCGGGTATATAAGATGATGCTTAATCTGGCCAAATGTGTCTTTGGTGTACCGACAGGCAAGCTCTTGGGTTTTCTGGTGTCTAACAAGGGAATTGAAACTAATCCGGAGAAGATCACAACTATCACATCTCTGGCTAAACCGGCATGTATCAACGATGTTCAGCGTTTGGTGGGCCGGATTCAGCCTTAAGCCGGTTTATCAGTCGCCTTGGGGAGAAGGATATCCCTTTGTATCAGATGCTAAAGAAGATAGATCACGTTGTCTGGAGTGATGCTGCTGATAAAGCGTTTGAGGACTTGAAGAGACAGTTAGCCAAGCCACCTGTCCTTGCGGCTCAGGTTGATAAAGAGCCCTTATTGCTATATGTGGATGCTAATGCCCGGGCTGTTAGTGTGGCTATTGTTGTGGAGCGCAAGGAGGCCGGAAAAGAGTATCTGGTTCAACGGCCGGTTTATTATATCAGCGAGGTGCTTATTGAGTCCAAACAGAGATACCCACATTGGCAGAAGCTGGTGTATGGGGTTTTCATGGCAAGCCGGAAGCTCAAGCATTATTTTCAGGGTCATCCTATCAAAGTGGTCAGTTCAGCCCCCTTGGGAGATATCATCCAAAACAGAGAAGCAACTGTCCGGATTGCCAAATGGGATATTGAGCTTGGACCTCAAGGGTTAAAATATATGCCTCGCACAACAATCAAATCCCAAGCACTTGTGTACTTCATCAATGATTGGACAGAGTTGCAGGCGCCGGAGGAAAAGCCAGATAACACATATTGGACTATTCATTTTGATGGGTCCAGATAATTGGAAGGCTCGGGGCTGGAGTCATATTAACTTCCCCACGAGGTGATAAGTTTTGTTATGTTCTTCGTTTAATGTTCCCTTGCACTAACAATGCAGCTGAATATGAGGCCTTGCTCCAATGTCTTCGGATAGCTAAGGAGATGAATTTAAGCCGGGTTAAGTGCTTTGGTGACTCGGACCTGGTAGATCAATAGGTGTCTGGCACTTGGGATTCCAAGGATCCACTCATGGTGGCGTATCAATGAGAGGTGGACATAGTAGCTGGTCATTTCAAGGGTTATCAGGTGGACCATATAGACCGGCGAAAAAATGAAGCGGCGGACGCTTTAAGTCTCTTAGGATCTCAGCGCAAACTGGCGCCACCCAATGTCTTCCTGGATGTGCTACATAATCCTTTTGTCAAAATACCTACCGAGGAGGATTTGGCTGTTCCTGACCCGGAGGCACAATTAGTGGCGGCTCTTCACATTATCCCGGATTGGACAGTCTCATACCTGGCATACATGAACCGGGGCGAGTTACCAGATGATGAAACTTTGGCCCGGCAGATAATCCGGTGATCCAAGTCAATGACCATTATCAATGGGGA
This sequence comes from Triticum urartu, assembly GCF_056163025.1. Lineage (NCBI taxonomy): Eukaryota > Viridiplantae > Streptophyta > Magnoliopsida > Poales > Poaceae > Triticum > Triticum urartu. The sequence continues at coordinate 680,684,538 of NC_141877.1, forward strand.
GCTGCATCATTGCAGTGTAACAGGGCCGTTTCAGCGTTGTGTGTCTCCTGAAGAAGGTTGTGAGATTTTGCGTGAGATCCACGAAGGAGATTGTGGTCACCATGCCGGTTCAAAATCCTTGGTGGCTAAGGCCTTTCGTCACAGCTTCTATTGGTTGACGGCTCAGGCTGATGCTGAGGATTTGGTAAAGAGGTGTGACGGTTGTCAGAAGTTTGCACGCCGCACTCATGTTCCGACCCAAGAATTAAGGATGATTCCAATCACTTGGCCATTTGCAACTTGGGGGCTGGATATGGTTGGACCCTTTAAGAGGTCCAAGGACAAGAAGACCCACTTATTGGTGGTGGTTGAGAAGTTCACCAAGTGGGTAGAGGAAGAGCCAGTCAGCAAGTGTGATGCGGCCACGGTGGTTCAATTCATCAAAAAGGTGATCTTCCGGTTTGGTTTTCCACACAACATTATAACTAATAATGGTACTAGTCTGTCCAAGGGTGCTATGGAAGAATTTTGTCAACGTGAGCACATCCGGTTTGATGTATCATCAGTGGCTCACCCCCAATCTAATGGTCAAGCAGAGAGGGCCGATCAAGAGATTTTGAGAGGTATCAAACCACGGCTTATGGTTCCTTTAAAGTGGACGCTGGGTTGTTGGGTGGAGGAGTTACCTTCCGTGTTATGGAGTATCAACACCACACCGAACAGATCTACGGGTTACACGCCTTTCTTCATGGTTTACGGAGCAGTGGCGGTTCTCCCTAGTGACATCTGTCATGACTCGCCCCGTGTGGCGGCTTATGTTGAAGCTGATAATGAGAAGGCACGTCAGGATTCACTTAACCTGTTAGATGAGGAGCGTGATCTTGCATTGGCACGTTCGGTGATTTATCAACAAGATCTGCGACGTTATCACAGCCGCCGGGTTAAAACCAGAACTTTTCAAGAAGGCGATCTGGTGCTCCGGCTCATCCAAGATCAGACTGATATGCACAAGTTATCCCCACCTTGGGAAGGGCCTTTTGTGGTTAGCAAAAATTTGCACAATGGATCATACTACCTTATCGATGTTCGAGAGCACAAAGACTCACGTAAATCAGAGGAGGAGACCCAGCGGCCGTGGAATATAGCTCATCTTCGGCCTTACTATACTTGAGCCACAGGCTCTTCTTATGTACATAATTATGACAATGTATAAATTATGATCAATATAATAAACTGGAGCCTCAGCTAAAGCGGGGTCTCTGTTGTTTTTACATCATGTGTGTTTACATGGGGGCTTCTGTTTATAAAGCGGAGTTCTACTGATCCGGCTTATAAAGCCGCACATATAAAAGGAAATCACTAGGGGGCTTGGTCTTATTCGAAGCATAGCTATGCCTCTTGATCGGCTTAAGGACAAAGGGAAATCACTAGGGGGCTTGGTTGTATTCGCACCATAGCTACACCTCTTGATAGGCTTAAGGCCAAAAGGAAATTATGTGGGGCCAAAGAGAGTGTTTCACCAACACAACTCAAACATAGGCACCCACCGAGCACAGCTCAAATGTTGCTTGGGGGCTCTTTGCTTCTCAAAGAACAAAGAGTTTGCACCCTTGCAATAGGCTATCAAGCCAGGCTTGGAAGCCAGGTGTATTCACCTAAAACCCCGGGTTATCCTGCCTTTTTAAGTAAGCCACTCCGTCCAGGTAAACCTGGTATGACCCGTCCAACGTTTGACAAGTCAATCTCATAGACCCTGAACTTGTCAAAGTTAAAACGATGATTGGTTAAAGATTGAGGTCCATCTTAAAAGGCTTTGAAAAATGGTTTAACTAAGTGGCCTGGCAGCCCATGAAAAGCCTCGATTTAGGGCCTGGCAGCCCATGAAATGCCTTGCATATTCTTCTTTTGTTTTTTGCAAAGTTTTATCTCCCTTGATAAGATTCATAAATATTTTCTGATAAACCAGCGTTTATTAAAACCCGGCGTGGCTTTCAACGCTAAGTTGTCAGTACATGATCAGTTATAATCCGACACTTATTGATCTGGTCTGGTTTTGACTACAAGTCACCAGTATTATATGGATAACACCGATGTTTATCATAACCCGGTGCGGTTTTATTTTAAACCGGCAAACATGGAATGAGTCATCAATACTCCAGATTGGTGTTATCACCCTTATTATAACAACAGTTGGTCAACCAACGAGGTGATTCAATGTAACAAGTATTATCTATTTTATATCTGGTTGTTTTTAAATACAGCCTTGGCTCTACACCTAGGCTATATATTTGGGCATCATGACCCGTCCAGCGGTAAACCACCAGGACACTTTCAATCTCTTGTATGCAGGAACAAGTTAAACTATAGCCACTGCGGATTATGCATATAATAGATCCCAAAAGCACGGCAAGTTATCAGTATCAAGCAAAATAAGTATGCTCGATGGCATAACAGACAAGTGTTTGAACTAGCCTATTACAAGGCGCTTTAATGCCCACACAGAATAAGTGTTTCAGCAAGAGTGGCAGGCTGCGATAGGCTAAACCGGCCTCCGGTTTAGGATTCATCGCCAGGACGACTTGAAGATTGGGGATCATCTTGCGTTGGTGCATCCTCCTCCTCCCTACCCAGTGGCTGGAAATCAATGCGCCCAATCGATTCCAATTAAGGCTTGCAACACAGCTTCAACATCAGGGCATAAGTGTGCTTACGAATTGGCGAAACAAGATCTTCTACATCATGTGTTGGCGCATGATATCCTTTCTGATCAGCATCATAAACCGGCTGATACTGAGAGAGATCCGTTTCTTCCGCCAATTTGCTTGCTAAAGGTCGCATTTCCCTTGTCAGCCTTCGGAGATCGTCATTGTTAAATTCCGAGTCATCTTCCTTCACGCCAGGATAGCCTTTGCCAATGTCTGACGGTTCAAGATCTGGAATCCATGCCTTGGCCTAGATTAGCGCAGTTAGTGCGCCTGACCTTGCCGCTGATCTTTTTAATTCATCCAACCGGGCAGGCAACATTGACAGCTTCTCAATGGTTTCTTTTATCAAGGTTGGAGGAGTCTTGTTATGAGCAGCAGTGCAAATAGCCCGTTGGGCTCTGGAATATAACTGCTCTATCAAAGTATAGGCATCCTTCAGCTTCATCCGCATGTCAGAGCCCAGATGGGTAATGCGGGTCCCTGTGTCATTGCAAGCATCAATAAACCGGTAACTGATGAGATAAAATGAATTGAAAAACGTCAGATGAGGATACTTACCAAATACAACAGAGGTCATAGCGTTTATCTGCCGCTTTAAACCGGTCAGCTCTTCGACCGCCGGTTTAAGGGCTGCTTCAGCATCCTCGGCTCTCTTTTCTAAAGCGGCTTTCTCTATGTCCCAATCCGCCTGTTCCTTCTTAAAGGTCTCCTTTAGCTTTTCCATAGCTGCTAAGGCATTGATCAGTTCCTCCTTGGCTCTAGAAGCCTTCGCTTGCTGAGATCTAATGTTCTTTTAAAGATTAGCGGTTTGGGTGTCCTTTTTTCTCAGTTCAGCCTACAAAGGAAAGACATATCATCAGTGGGCTGTATATATTTGAAGTTCCAAGCATATAACAAGTTATACACTTCGCACTTAGGGCTAATGCCTATTTGCTTCATTATCAGAAAAAAATCATGTCCCAAGTGTAATACAAGCATTATTCTTGGCACTTGGGGGCTAATGTACATCTGCTCAAAGTAACAGTGGTTAAAGTCTCGGTTCACCTTGGAAAGATAAACCGACCCTTGGGGACTGCACAGGCGAAAGTTACAGGGTTACAATGCTAAAGTACCGGTTCATTTTTACAAAGGATCAACCGACCCTTGGAGGATAAGTATGCAGAGTTGAGATATTACAAAGTCCCGGTTTTTGATTGCCATCATAAATCGACCCTTGGGGGCTACTAGAGTTGGTACTTACAATTGGACTTAAGAGAGAAAAGGTTATGTAATTACCTCATAACGCTCCTCCATCAGATTCACTAAACCGGCTTCGTAGTCACGGTTTGTGTATAGACGGTTTAAAAAACCAGAATGGAGTTCCTGGGCGTTGAGGTGAGCATAGCTTGATAAATCGGTGCTCCATTTGCCTTTTCCCATAGCAAAACGTTCCTCCTTGGCGCTATGCTTTGATAATGCAACAGGATTGCCAGGGGAGGTGTGGCCAACACCAGTAATGATAACATCATCTTCCTTGTCACCGGCAGCCTTCACTGGAGTTGACGAGATATCAGCAGCCTTAACCGGACTAGACGGTCCATCATCAGTACGGACCAGGCTCATCGGTTTATCAGCATGGTCTGCTGCTTCAACTTCTACTTGTTCATCAAAATCAAGATCTTGAGGGGGCAGATCATCAAACATGGCGTCAGCATTGGAACCTTCCGGTTCTGGAGTTTTCTCCGGTTCAACAATCACATGGTCGTCAGACGGTTTATTCGCCCGAGCCTTCTTGCTGGGTCTAGCCTTGGCTTTGAAAGGAAAAATATGCAAGGGTTAATATAGCATGCAAGTATAAAGCGTCAAAAGATTCAGTTAAAATACTTACTCAACAACTGTCTTAAGAGGAGGGAATTGTGTGGCTGTCGACTCACCAGATGATGAATGAGGCGTTCCCTGATAATTTGAATCGGATGGATTAAGAGGTTGTCGGAAATAACCTGCCTTGGGATAAGAAGTATCAGAAGTGGGTGAGACCTCAGGTCGACGTTTCCAAACCGGAGTGTTCGGTAAACCGGCCGAAGTGACTACTTGGCCACTGTGCCGGGTTGTGCGGCGGGCTTCGTGCTGCTGCTTCTTTATAAGAAATTTTGGGTCCAAGTGAGCAAGGGGGTGAGAAAATTTTATTTTCCGGATTGTTTGACGGATTTTCTGTGTTGACGGAGTGTCTGAACCGGAGGGAAGAGTAATTACCTCTGCGTCGTCAACCTGGCTGCCTTCAGCGTCATCCTGACAATAATCATTGTCAATGAGGTGTATGAAAAACGAACCAAGAGAGTCAAGTTCTACCTCTGAGTCCGGATTATCAAGGTCTTCATCGAGGTTCAGCCCGGTGGATTCACCCGCCTTCTTCTTGGCAGGCCTCTTGACCACCTTCATCTTAGGTCGAGGGGTTTTCACCGGTTTTTCTTGAGGTTTCTTCTTCCAAAATGGGTCATCGCCCTATTAAAAGAATTGACAAAAGTTATAGGATATTACACAGATTAAGTACAAGTAGGAGTGAGGCAATGCATACAGCTGGCGGTTTATTCAAAGTGTAGTAGGGACTTAACCCGGTCCTGCTACAGACAGCCTTCGATTCATTCAGTATCTTCTTCACATATTCAGTAACTTCAGCTTCTGTCATCTCAATATCAATATGACATAGAGGGTCTTTTGAGTCACCAGTATACTCGCACATTAAACCGGGGCGACAGCTTAAAGGCAATATACTCCATGAAATCCAGCAGCGAACAAAATCAACTCCTGTTAAACCATTGGCCATAAAGGCTCTGAGCTTGGAGAGTTGTGGAGCATATGTAGCCAGTTCTTTGGTAGTCAACCGTTGCGGAAATGGATGTGTGTTGGTAAGCCGGTGAGGACGATAACCCGGCAGAGGATTCTCATCATCAGGGGAGGTATCTTTACAATAAAACCAAGTCTGGTTCCAGTATTTAGGATGGTGATGTCTACTACACAACCTTCTTCTTGTAGACGTTGTTGGGCCTCCAAGTGCAGAGGTTTGTCGGACAGTAGCAAATTTCCCTCAAGTCGATGACCTAAGGTTTATCAATCCGTAGGAGGCGTAGGATGAACATGGTCTCTCTCAAGCAACCTTGCAACCAAATAACAAAGAGTCTCTTGTGTCCCCAACACACCCAATACAATGGTAAATTGTATAGGTGCACTAGTTTGGCGAAGAGATGGTGATACAAGTGCAATATGGATGGTAGATAAAGGTTTTTGTAATATGAAAATATAAAAACAGCAAGGTAACTAATGATAAAAGTGAGCGTAAACGGTATTGCAATGTGTTGAAACAAGGTCTAGGGTTCATACTTTCGCTAGTGCAAGTTCCCTCAACAATAGTAACATAATTGGATCAAATAACTATCCCTCAACATGCAACAAAGAGTCACTCCAAAGTCACTAATAGCGGAGAACAAACGAAGAGATTATGGTAGGGTACGAAACCACCTCAAAGTTATTCTTTCCAATCAATCCGTTGGGCTATTCCTATAAGTGTCACAAACAGCCCTAGAGTTCGTACTAGAATAACACCTTAGGAGACAAATCAACCAAAAACCTAATGTCACCTAGATACTCCAATGTCACCTCAAGTATCCGTGGGTATGATTATACGATATGCATCACACAATCTCAGATTCATCTATTCAACCAACACATAGAACCTCAAAGAGTGCCCCAAAGTTTCTACCGGAGAATCACGACGAAAACGTGTGCCAACCCCTGTGCATAGGTTCATGGGCGGAACCCGCAAGTTGATCACCAAAACATACATCAAGTGAATCACGTCATATCCCATTGTTACCACAGATACGCACGACAAGACATACATCAAGTGTTCTCAAATCTTTAAAGACTCGATCCGATAAGATAACTTTAAAGGGAAAACTCAATCCATTACAAGAGAGTAGAGGGGGGAAGAAACATCATAGGATCCAAATATAATAGCAAAGCTCGCGATACATCAAGATTGTGCCAAATCAAGAACACGAGAGAGAGAGAGATCAAACACATAGCTACTGGTACATACCGTCAGCCCCGAGGGAGAACTACTCACTCCTCGTCATGGAGAGCACCGGGATGATGAAGATGGCCACCAGAGAGGGATTGCCCCCTCCGGCAGGGTGCCGAAACGGGTCTAGATTGGTTTTCGGTGGCTACGAAGGCTTCTGGCGGCGGAACTCCCGATCTATTGTGCTCCCCGATCGTTTTAGGGTATATGGATATATATAGGCGGAAGAAATACATCAGGGGAGCCACGAGGGGCCCACGAGGTTGGAGGGCGCGCCCAGGGGGGTGGGCGCGCCCCCTGCCTCGTGGCTTCCTCGTCGATCCCCTGATCTGCACTCCAACTCTGCTGTATTGCTTTCTTTCCAAAAATAACTTTTTCAAAGGTTTCATTCCGTTTGGACTCCGTTTGATATTCCTTTTCTTCGAAACCCTAAAACAAGAAAAAAAACAGAAACTGGCACTGGTCTCTGGGTCAATAGGTTAGTCCCAAAAATAATATAAAAGTGGATAATAAAGCCCAATAATGTCCAAAACAGTAGATAATATAGCATGGAGCAATCAAAAATTATAGATACGTTAGAGACATATCAAGCATCCCCAAGCTTAATTCCTGGTCGTCCTCGAGTAGGTAAATGGTAAAAACAGAATTTTTGATGCGGAGTGCTACTTGGCATAATTTTAATATAATTCTTCTTAATTGTGGTATAAATATTCAGTCTCATTAAAGGGTGATGCTAAGATATGGTTTAATTCTCTTGATCCTGGTTGTGTACGTAGTCCCCAGGATATGATTTATTAATTCTCTGCTAAATATTTCCCTGCTCATAAAAAACAAGCTGCTTTAAGGGATATATATAATTTTGTGCAAATTAAACAAGAGTGTCTCCCACAAGATTGGGGGAGGTTTCTCCAATTACTTAATTCTTTGCCTGATCATCCTCTTAAGAAAAATGAAATACTTGATATCTTTTATAATGGACTAACTGATGCTTCCAGAGATTACCTGGATAGTTGTGCTGGTTCTGTTTTCAGGGAAAGAACGCCGGATGAAGTTTAAATTCTATTGAATAATATGTTGACAAATGAAAATAATTGGACACCTCCGGAGCCAATTCCTGAGCCTATTCCTAAACCAAATCCGAAGAAGAGGGGTATTCTATTTCTCAGTCCTGAAGATATGCAAGAGGCAAAGAAATCTATGAAAGAAAAATGTATTAAAGCTGAAGATGTTAAGAATTTACCTCCTATCGAAGAAATACATGGTCTTAATTTACCACCTATTGAAGAAACATATGATATTAATCCATTACCTATTGAAGAAACTCATGGTCTTGTTAACCCGACACAAGTAGTAAAGGTAAATTCTCTCTATAGATATGATAAAGCTGAAATCCCATTTACTAAGTTTGCTAGCCCATGCTTAGATGAGTTTGATAAATTTATGGCTAAGCAAGAAGACTTTAATGCTTATTTTGGTAGACAATTGAAATACAATTCAAATATGCTTGAACACTTGGGTGATTATATGGCTAATGTCAAAGGTGAACTTAAACTTATTAGTAAGCATGCTTCTATGGTTACCACTCAAGTAGAACAAGTACTTAAAGCTCAAAATGATTTGCTCAATGAATTGAATAGTGAAGATAATGATAATGCTGTTAGAGTGGCTACTAGAACTGGTAAAATGACTCAGGAACCTTTGTATCCTGAAGGCCACCCTAAGAGAATTGAGCAAGATTCTCAGAGAAATAATATAGATGCACCTAGTCCTTCTAAAAGGAAGAAAAAGAAAAATGATAGGACTTTGCATGCTTCTAGTGAACCTGTTATTGAACCACATGAGAATCCAAATGATATTTCTATTTCTGATGCTGAAACTCAAGCTGGTAATGAACCTGAAACTAGTGATAATGCTAATAATAATGTTCATGATGATGCTCAACCTAGTAATGATAATGATATAGAAATTGAACCTGCTGTTGATCTTGATAACCCACAATCAAAGAAAGAACGTTATGATAAGAAAGACTTTGTTGCTAGGAAACATGGTAAAGAAAGAGAACAATGGGCTCAGAAACCCATGCCTTTTCCTCCCAAACCATCGAAGAAAAAGGATGATGAGGATTTTGAGCGCTTTGCTGAAATGATTAGACCTATCTTTTTGCGTATGCGATTAACTGATATGCTCAAAATGAATCCTTATGCTAAGTATATGAAAGAAATTGTTACAAATAAAAGAAAGATACTGGAAGCTGAAATTTCCACCATGCTTGCTAATTATACTTTTAAGGGTGGAATACCAAAGAAACTTGGAGATTCAGGAGTACCCACTATACCATGCTCTATTAAAAGAAACTATGTTAAAACTGCTTTATGTGATCTTGGAGCCGGTGTTAGTGTTATTCCTCTCTCTTTATATCGTAGACTTGATTTGAATAAGTTGACACCTACTGAAATATCTTTGCAAATGGCTGATAAATCAACTGCTATACCTGTCGGTATTTGTGAGGATGTGCCTGTTGTAGTTGCAAACGTTACTATTTTAACGAACTTTTTTATTCTTGATATTCCCGAGGACGAATATGTCTATTATTCTTGGAAGACCCTTTTTGAATACTGCAAGGGCTGTTATTGATTGCACTAAAGGCAATGTCACTTTTCATGTTAATGGTAATGAGCACATGGTACACTTTCCGAGGAAACAACCTCAAGTTCATAGTATCAACTCTATTAGAAAAATTCCATCGATTTTATTTGGAGGTTTTGAATTTCCTCTTCCTACTTTCAAGAAGAAATATGATATTCTTATTATTGGGGATGTGCATATCCCCGTTGAGGTAACATAGTGTTATTCGAAATTTCTCCGGTTCCATGTTATTCGGAATGAGTTTGTTAACAAGACTTGATCAACCTTGTTAGTGGATTCCTTTTGATGATCATGAGATGGATGAAATTAGAAAACACAACCTTTTGTACCGCACTTTTACTTTCTGTTATTTATATTAAATATAAAAATAAATATTTTTCTGTTTGTTATCTGATTATCCGTGCAATATAAAAATACCTCAAAAATAAAAGTTCTCCAAATGCCCTGAAATTGAAATATGATTTTTTCTAGAATATTTGAGAATATTTGGCACTAAGAACACAGCAGGGGGGTCAACCACCTGCCCATGAGGATGGAGGGCGCGCCCTACCCCCCTGGGCGCGCCCCCTGCCTCATGGGCCCACGGTGGCCCTCCTCCACTTATCCTTTCACCCACACACTCCTTCTTCCTCCCCCAAGCACGAATATCCAGCTCAAACCCGAGTCCAAGATCATTTTTCTGCCATTTTCGATCTCCTTGCTCAAAGCACCTCTCACAAAACTGCTTGGAAGATTGTTCCTTGGTATGTGACTCCTCCATTGGTCCAATTAGTTTTTGTTCCAGTGCTTTATTCATTGCAAATTTTTGCTGCTTAGGTGACCCTGTTCTTGAGCTTGCATGTCAAATTTATATGGTCAAAAGTAATTTTGATGCATGATATAGGCTCTAGGCATTTGTATGGGTAGTTGCTATCAATATTATTGAGTTTGGTTTACTTTTATTTTGAAGTTACTAAAAATTTCAGAATTTTTCAGAAAATGATGAAGAGACTTTTGAGGGGCTCATCGAGCCAAAGCTCGAAGGAAAAGGAACCGAAGCCTAAGTATAATCTGCCTCATACCGTGGAGGTTCGGTCATGTGAATGTCCTTCCGATGATTTCTTGAGAGTAGCCGGGATTTATGAAGATTTTCATGAATTGGCTAAGAATGCAGGCCTCACCGCTTTCCCACGACCAATGCGATCAGTATCTCTTACTCACAAATATCTTTGTGCAAAACTTTCATTTCCATTCTAGGAGCACACCACCTATGGTGGAGTTTTATTTATATGATGAGCATAAGGAGATGTCACTTTATGATTTTTGTCGGGTTTGTTTGGTCCCTTTCGAGGGCAAGACAGAAGAACCACATCGCGAGGATGTGGACGAGTTTATTGATACTATCATTGTAGGGGAAACAAGGAAGGTTTCGAATGCACGAATCACTAGCATGCATTTCCCTATTTTACGCTATTTTGCATTATTTGCTAGTCGTTGTTTAATTGGTCGCCGAAACTGTGGAAACCTTAGTATCCCTGATATTATTATTTTGCTCCACGGTTTATATGGTGATAACTCTGTTAGTATGGGCAGCATTATTGCTAAATGGTTGAGTCTGAACCGTACCAAGGGCCCCATCTTTGGAGGCATCTATGCTTCACGCCTAGCTACACATTTTAACATACCTATTAGGCATTACGAGAAGGAAGAAAAAGTGCTGCCTCGTGTTTATTTAGATTATAAAAGTATGGTGGCACATGATTTTATTGTTAAGAATAGGGAAGGAGAGCTTAAATATAAATTGTTATTTGATAAACATCATCCTGAGACTATTACCTTGCATGTTCCTTCTTTGTTTGATTTATCTGCAGGCCAGTACCTTGTTCCGTTAAAGGCTATTCACGCCTACCGGAACCCTGCACCAGCCATGGAGCCAGAGCCGGAACCACAAGTTGATCCTTCACGACAGTCTAATTACCAGTGGGATCCGAAGATGATTGCCAGCCAGTGGCAATCGGAGTCTTCTTCTTCTTCTTCTCAGTACGACCCTAACTATTATTATGGATATCCGCCAGGCAAGCCGTGGCCATAAACCAACTTAGGCTAAAAGCCTAAGCTTGGGGGAGTACGTATTTCCCACCGACATTACATTTATGTTCACACACTCATTGCTAGATGTCGGTGCTCATACTTTTTCATTGTATCATCCATACTAGTTTATTTTCATTTTATGCTTTCTTCTTGTGTGTTTAATAAACCTTAAGAAAAACAAAAAAATTAATTTAGTTGTAGCTTTTAGTTAGTTTAATTTCCATGCTTGTAGTAGTAACTAAAAAGAAAACCCAAAAAGATTTCATGTTCTTCTTTTACTTGTTGGGAGCTCTCCCGTGTAAATAGTTTTATTTATTTTCTTTTCTTTGGGGGTCGATAGGAGAAGACCATAATTAAATTGTTGAAGTGGCTCTTGTATGCATACTTGTTGATCTGACAAAAGAGCCCATATTGCCTTGTCTTCTCCTGTTTATTGAATGCTTGCAGATTCCAGCTTCGTCCAATGCACGTGCACTATTATTATTATTCACATCGTTCGGTCGTGCAAGTGAAAGGCAATTATGACGATATATGATGGACTGACTGAGATGAGAAAAGCTGGTATGAACTCGACCTCTTTTGTTTTTCTAAATATGATTAGTTCATCGTTCCTGATTCAGCCTATTATGAATAAACATGTTTGCAATGACAACTAGAGATCATAGTTCCTTGTGCCATGCTTGATTAGCTATGAGTCATAATGGTTTACCTTGCGTGCCAACATGCTATTGAGATGGTTATGGTGTGGTATGATAGGGTGGTATCCTCCTCTGAATGATTTAAGTGACTTGACATGGCGCATCTTCACGCATGTAGTTGAAACAAAATCAACATAGCCTTCACGATATTTATGTTCATGGTGGATTATATCCTACTCATGCTTGCATTCGGTGTTGATTAATTTTAATGCATGTTCATGACTGTTGTCTCTCTCTAGTTGGTCGCTTCCCAGTCTTTTGCCAGCCTTCACCTGTACTAAGCGGGAATACTGCTTGTGCATCCAATCCCTTAAACCCCAAAGTTATACCACATGAGTCCACTATACCTACCTATATACGATATCTACCTGCCGTTCAAAGTAAATTTGTATGTGCCAGACTCTAAACCTTCAGATAAATATCCTGTTTTGTATGCTCGAATAACTCATTTATCAACTAGGGCTGTCTGTATCTTCCATGTTAGGCGGGTTATTCTCAAGAGGAGTGGACTCTGCTCCTCACTCACGAGATAAATGGCTGGTCACCGGGATGCCCAGTCACATGCTTTATGCAAACTAAATCAAAATAATTGCAAACAAAACTCCCTTTGGGACTCTTGTTAGTTGGAGGCACTCATTGTTTCGAGCAAGCCATGGATTGATGCTTGTTGGTGGAAGGGGGAGTATAAACTTTACCATTCTGTTTGGGAACCGCCTATAATGTGTGTAGCGTGGAAGATATCGCCATATCTTGGTTGTTATGTTGACAATGAAAGTACACCGCTCAAAATATTATTCATCTCTATTTCAAAACCAAGCTCTGGCACCTCTACAAATCCCCGCTTCCCTTTGCGAAGGGCCTATCTATTTACTTTTATGCTGAGTCATCATCCTCTTATTAAAAAGCACCAGTTGGATAGCACCGCTGTCATTTGCATTCATTATTGTTAGTTTACATTGAATATGACTTGACTGGATCTCTTTTACCATGAATTACAATGTCTAGTCAGTCCTTGGTCTTTAAAGGTGCTCTGCATTTATGTTTTGCGGTCTCAGAAAGGGCTAGCGAGATACCATCTTGTTATATCATATTGTGGTTGTTTTGAGAAAGTGTTGTCATCCAAGATTTATTATTATTGCTCGCTAGTTGATTATGCCATTGATATGAGTAAAACTTGAGACCTAAGCATTATTGCGAATGTGGTTAGTTATAACCTTTGCTGAAAACTTGAATGTTGGCTTTACATATTTACAACAACAAGAGCAAACAGAATTTGTAAAAGTTTTTCTTTTTCACTTTCAGTTTTCAACTGAATTGCTTGAGGACAAGCAAAGGTTTAAGCTTGGGGGAGTTGATACGTCTCCATCGTATCTACTTTACCAAACACTTTTGCCCTTGTTTTGGACTCTAACTTGCATGATTTGAATGGAACTAACCCGGACTAACGCTGTTTTCAGCAGAATTACCATGGTGTTATTTATGTGCAGAAACAAACGTTCTCGGAATGACCTGAAACTTCACGAAGCAACTTTTCGGAAAGTATAAAAAATACCTGCAAAAGATGAAGGCCAGGGGGCCCACCACCTGTCCAGGAGGGTTGTGGGCGCGCCTGCCCCCCTAGGGCGCGCCCCCTGGTGCCTCTCCGACTCCAACTCCAACTCTATATATTGTGTTTCAGGGAGAAAAAATAAAGGAGAAGAATTCATCACGTTTTACGATATGGAGCCGCCCCCAAGCCCTAAAACCTCTCGGGTGGGCTGATCTGGAGTCCGTTCAGGGCTCCGGAGTGGGGAATCCGTCACCATTGTCATCATCAACCATCCTCCATCACCAATTTCATGATGCTCACCGCCGTGTGTGAGTAATTCCATCGTTGGCTTGCTGGACGGTGATGGGCTGGATGGGATCTATCATGTAATCCAGTTAGTTTTGTTAGGGTTTGATCCCTAGTATCCACTATGTTCTGAGATTGACGTTGCTATGACTTTGCTATGCTTAATTCTTGTCACTAGGGCCCGAGTGCCATGATTTCATATCTGAACCTATTATGTTTTCATCAATATATGAGTGTTCTTGATCCTATCTTGCAAGTCTATAGCCACCTATTATGTGTTATGATCCGTTAACCCCGAAGTGACAATAATCGGGATACTTACCGGTGATGACCGTAGTTTGAGGAGTTCATGTATTCACTATGTTTTAATGCTTTGTTCCGGTACTCTATTAAAAGGAGGCCTTAATATCCCTTAGTTTCCGTAAGGACCCCGCTGCCACGGGAGGGTAGGACAAAAGATGTCATGCAAGTTCTTTTCCATAAGCACGTATGACTATGTTCGGAATACATGCCTACATTATATCAATGAACTGGAGCTAGTTCTGTGTCACCCTAGGTTATGACTGTTGCATGATGAACTGCATCCGGCATAATTCTCCATCACTGATTCATTGCCTACGAGCTTTCCATATATTGTTCTTCGCTTACTTACTTTCCCGTTGCTATTGCTATCATCACTACAAAATACCAAAAACATTACTTTTACTACTGTTACTTTTGTTACCGTTACCACTACTATCATATTAATTTGCTACTAAATACTTTGCTGCAGATACTAAGTTTCCAGGTGTGGTGGAATTGACAACTCAGCTGCTAATACTTGAGAGTATTCTTTGGCTCCCCTTGTGTCGAATCAATAAATTTCGGTTGAATACTTTACCCTCGAAAACTGTTGCAATCCCTTATACTTGTGGGTTATCAAGGGTGCGCCCAGGGGGGTGGGCGCCCCCTGCCTTGTGGCTTCCTCGTTGATCCCCTGACGTGCACTCCAAGTCTCCTGTATTGCTTTCTTTCCAAAAATAACTTTTCTGAAGGTTTCATTCCGTTTGGACTCCGTTTGATATTTCTTTTCTTCGAAACCCTAAAATAAGGAAAAAACAGAAACTGGCACTGGGCTCTAGATCAATAGGTTAGTCCCAAAAATAATATAAAAGTGGATAATAAAGCCCAATAATGTCCAAAACAGTAGATAATATAGCATGGAGCAATGAAAAGTTATAGATACGTTGGAGACGTATCAGATGGCTATGGAGTTTGGCATGAGGGAAACTAACATCTTTTCTCTTCTAAATTGAAACGCTGCCCCGTTCGGTATTGGGCCCGTCTACAAACTCAGTATGGCGGTTCAAATAGAAAAAGTCCCGGAATAGATCAACAATTGGCTCCTCTTGCAGGTATGCTTCACAAAATACTTGAAAGTCGCAAACATTGGACACATAATTTGGTCCGATATCTTGAGGATGGATCTGGAAGTTGGCAAGCACATCACGGAAAAACTTGGACCCATGTGGTTTAAAGCCACAGCTCATTTGATCAACAAACACAACCAGTTAGCCATCTCTAGGGGTAGGAGAGTTTTCTGGACCGGGAACTCGCCACTGGATTTCACTTCGCTTCGGTAAAGTGCCAGTTCTGACGCATCCATCCAGTTGTTCTTTAGTAACCCGGGAAGGGACCCAGTTACAGGCATAAATTTTTTTGGCCATTGCAAGTGAAGAGCTAGAAAATATTAATGCCGGTTTACGATTCATGATTGACAAAGCATAAAGCACAACAGGTTAAGAAAAAGGAATTCAAGCATGCAAAATTGTTAAACCAGAGGCTGCTGCTGTTATAAATGGTAAAGCGACAGGCGGTTTACAAGGGGACTAATGGCATATGATGGATTGTTTTCTAAAAGGATAAACCGCCTACGTAGATGAGGAAGGTACAAATCTGAGGCAAAAAACTACTAAGTGAGGAAAAGCAGGTTTCACAAGTTCACATTGGCATTTTGGATCTACCACAGGTCAGGAAAAGAAAAAGATTTAGACCTAAAAGTTGGTTCTGGAGCAGTTCGCAAAAGTCCAGATCGGCTTTTATACATAGAAGGCATGGTTTGATAGCCAAGATAAAGACTGCTATAGCTACCGCACGTAACACATCAAAGTTGAGATCTGTTGTGTATGAACTGACGAAGAACAAGAGAAGAACACCATGAACCCGTGTGAACCCTAAGCGGATCTACAGAGGAAAGGAGGGAAGATTTACTGAAGTTGTTGAAGCAGCGGAGGTGCGCCTCGTTTTTCTGGTGCGATCAGGTTGATGTAGCGGCCGACGGTGAGGCGGAGGCGAAGCTCGACGACGGCGGCGGCGCTCGGGTGCAGAGGCGTCGCGAGGTGGAAGAAGAGATGAAGAGGCAACGGGAGGAAAAGAAAGGGATCCTCAACTCTATTTATAAGGCAAAGAGATAAGCGACAGGCGCGGGAATCGAGGAGCCCAAAAAATGGATACATAACAAAGTTGTGGCCTTGATTGTTGGAGGCTCATTAATAAAGGGCACCTTCAAATTTAATGAATAGGTGACGTCATGGCAGTTTACTACGAGTTTGAAGGATGACGTCACAGCGGTTTAAAAGATATACGCGAAGGTGCAAAAGGAGGAATTTTCTAAAGTGTTGAAGATTGACATGAACAAGTTCAAATCAATCTGGGGCCTAATGTTGGGGATATTATTATTAAGTATAAACCGGCCATGAGGGGCCGGGTTATGTCCACAAGGAATTAATCATGTTTGAAGCCCAAGAAGATAAAAGGGATGGCGCTTTACGGAGGAGATCTAACATGAAGGCCCATGGCCCAAAGGTGATTAGGGCCCATAGATGTAAACCGCCATATTATATGTAACTTATGTTGTAAGACAAGGAAGGGTGAAATCGAGTCGGACATGTTTATGAACCGGCCTCGGGATTCTGTAAACCGTCGGGCCAACCTGTGTATATAAAGGGACGACCCCACGGCGGTTTAGGAGTAACACACAACAACTCGAGAGCTAGGCAAAGCGGATTCGCTCCTTGGTCATCGAAACCCTAACAATTCCATCACAACTGGATTAGGCTTTTACCTTCACCGTAAGGGGCCAAACTAGTATAAACTCTTGCATCTTTTGCCCGCTTTAACCCCTTTAAGCTAACCCGTAGCGATGGATCCACGACTAAGTCCTTTCACGAGGACATCTGCCGTGACAAAACCACTATAGAGTAGTATTCAATGGTGAACATATCTATGTTGATCATACCTACTATATGATTCACGTTCGACCTTTCGGTCTCTAGTGTTCCAAGGCCATGTTTGTTCATGCTAGGCTCGTCAAGTTTAACCCGAGTATTCCACCCGTGCAAAACTGTCTTGCACCCGTTGTATGTGAACGTAGAGCTTAGCACACCCGATCATCATTTGGTGTCTCGGCATGACGAACTGTCGCAATGGTGCATACTTAGGGAGAACAGTTATACCTTGAAATTTTAGTGAGGGATCATCTTACAATGCTACCGCCATACTAAGCAAAATGAGATGTATAAAAGATATACATCACATGCAATCAAAATATGTGACATGATATGGCCATCATCATCTTGTGCCTTTGATCTCCATCTCCAAAGCACCATCATGATCTCCAACGTCACCGGCTTGACACCTTGATCTCCATCGTAGCGTCATTGTCGCCTCGCCAACTATTGCTTCTACAACTATCGCTAACGCATAGTGATAAACTAAAGCAATTACATGGCGATTACATTTCATACAATAAAGCGACAACCATAAGGCTCCTGCAAGTGGCCGATAACTTTTACAAAACATGATCATCTCATACAACAACGTATATCACATCATGTCTTGACCATATCACATCACAACATGCCCTACAAAAACAAGTTAGACGTCCTCTACTTTGTTGTTGCAAGTTTTACGTGGCTGCTACAGGCTTCTAGTAAGAACTGTTCTTACCTATGCATCAAAACCACAACGATGTTTCATCAAGTTTGCTGTTTCAACCTTCAACAAGGATCGGCCGTAGTCAAATTCGATTCAACTAAAGTTGGAGAAACAAACACCCGCCAGCCACCTTTATGCAAAACAAGTTGCATGTCTATTGGTGGAACCGGTCTCATGAACGTAGTCATGTAAGGTTGGTCCCGGCTGCTTCATCCAACAATACCACCGAACCAAAATAAGACGTTGGTGGTAAGAAGTATGACTATCATCGCCCACAACTCTTTGTGTTCTACTCGTGCATATCATCTATGCATAGACCTGGCTCGGATGCCACTGTTGGGGAACGTAGCATGCAATTTCAAAAATTTCCTAAGCTCATGCAAGATCTATCTAGGAGATGCATAGCAATGAGAGGGGGAGAGTGTGTCCACGTACCCTCATAGACCGAAAGCGGAAGCGTTTGACAACACGGTTGATGTAGTCGAACTTCTTACCGTTTTTACCGATCAAGCACCGAACGTATGGCACCTCCAAGTTCTGCACACGTTCAGCTCGATGACGTCCCTTAAACTCTTGATCCAGCAAAGTGTGGAGGGATAGTTCCGTCAGCACGATGGTGTGGTGACGGTGATGGTGAAGTGATCCGCGCAGGGCTTCACCTAAGCACTACGTGAATATGACCGGAGGCGTAAACTGTGGAGGGGGCGCCGCACACGGCTAACAATTTTTGTTGTGTGTTCTAGCGGTGCCCCCCACATATATATAGGTTGGAGGGGAGGAGAGGCAGCCAAGGGGGCGCCCCAAGTGGGAGGAATCCTACTTGGGATCCTCCCAATTCAGCCTCCCCCCTTTCCCATTCCTATTCGCAGTAGGAAGGGAAGAGGGAATCCTATTCCCTTTTTCCTTGCCGTATTTCCCTTTCCTTCTCTAATTTGGCCAGCCCATATGGGGGGGGGGCACACCAGCCCCTTAGTGGCTGGTGTGTTTCCGCTCTTGGCCTATTAGGCCCATATAGCTTGTTGGGGGTTGCCCGGAACCCCTTTCGGTGACCCGACACGTACCCGGTACCCCCAGAACACTTCCGGTGTCCGAATTCTATCGTCCTACATATGAATCTTTACCTCTTGACCATTTCAAGACTCCTCGTCATGTCCGCGGTCTCATCCGGGACTCCGAACAACATTCGGTCACCAAATCACATAACTCATATAATACAAAATCGTTATCGAACGTTAAGCGTGCGGACCCTATGGGTTCGAGAACTATGTAGACATGACCGAGACACCTCTCCGGTTAATAACCAATAGCGGAATCTGGATGCTCATATTGGTTCCTATGTATTCTATGAAGATCTTTATCGGTCAAACCATAATGACGACATACGTTATTCCCTTTGTCATCGGTATGTTACTTACCCGAGTTTCGATCGTTGGTATCTTCATACCTAGTTCAATCTCATTACCCGTAAGTCTCTTTACTCATTCTGTAATGCATCATCCCGCAACTAACTCATTAGTCACATTGTTTGCAAGGCTTATCATGATGTGCATTACCGAGAGGGCCCAGAGATACCTCTCCGATACTCGGAGTGACAAATCCTAATCTCGATCTATGCCAACCCAACAAACACTTTTGGAGATACCTGTAGAGCATCTTTATAATCACCCAGTTACGTTGTGATGTTTGATAGAACACAAGGTATTCCTCCGGTATCCGGGATTTGCATAATCTCATAGTCAAACGAATATGTATAAGTCATGAAGAAAGCAATAGCAGTAAAACTGAACGATCATAATGCTAAGCTAACGGATGGGTCTTGTCCATCACATCATTCTCCCAATGGTGTGATCTCGTTTATCAAATGACAACACATGTCTATGGTTAGGAAACTTAACCATCTTTGATTAATGAGCTAGTCTAGTAGAGGCTTACTAGGGACGCGGTGTTTTGTCTATGTATCCACACATGTATCAAGTTTCCGGTTAATACAATTCTAGCATGAATAATAAACATTAATCATGATATAAGGAAATATAAAATAACAACTTTATTATTGCCTCTAGGGCATATTTCCTTGAAATTGTGTGGTGTGGGTTGGAAGATGCCGGTCCTCGATGTGGATGGAGCTAGAGTTAGGCTTCAGATGGGGAGAAATCCCTATCTAACATTGGTTGGCTGCGATGTCAGCGGTGTGCAAGGGCGCCATTTTCTCTCCATGGAGACGTTTGACAGATCTGGTTCCACCGCCATCATGCCATTTTCCTAGGTGAAATCCCTAACAGCGGTGGGCGGCCATGGTACCTTAGGCGTCACTCCCTTCTTGAAGGTGCAACCTTTCGAGATTGTTGGATGGTGGACACCGCCGGGTTGGCATTGGAGGTGATCTGGATCAAGAGGTGGTGTGTGATACGTCTCCAATGTATCTATAATTTTTGATTGTTCCATGCTATTCTATTATCTTTTTGGATGTTTAATGGGCTTTAATATGCACTTTTATATTATTTTTGGGACTAACCTATTAACCGGAGGCCCAGTGCTAGTTGCTATATTTTTGTGCCTATTTTGGTGTTTCGCAGAAAAGGAATATCAAACGGAATCTAAACGAAATGAAACCTTCGCGAGGATCTTTTTTGGAACAACCGCGATCCAGGAGACTTGGAGTGGACGTCAAGGAAGCAACGAGGCGGCCACGAGGTAGGGCGGCGTGCACAGGGGGACTAGGCGCGCCCCCCATCCTCGTGGGCCCCTCGTAGCTCCACCAACCTACTTCCTTCACCTATATATACTCTTATACCCTGAAAACATCCAGGGGAGCCACAAAACCACTTTTCCACCGCCACAACCTTCTGTACCCATGAGATCCCATCTGGGGACGTTTTCCAGCAATCTGCCGGAGGGCGATTCGATCACGGAGGGCTTCTACATCAACACGACAGCCTCTCCGATGATGTGTGAGTAGTTTACCACAGACCTTCGGGTCCATCGTTATTAGCTCGATGGCTTATTCTCTATCTTTGGATCTCAATACAAAGTTCTCCTCGATGTTCTTGGAGATCTATTCGATGTAATTCTTTTTGTGGCGTGTTTGCCGAGATTCGATGAATTGTGGGTTTATGATTAAGATTATCTATGAACAATATTTGATTCTTCTCCGAGTTCTTATATGCATGATTTGATATCTTTGCAAGTCTCTTCGAATTATCAGTTTGGTTTGGCCTACTAGATTGATCTTTCTTGCAATGGGAGAAGTTCTTAGCTTTGGGTTCAATCTTGCGGTGTCCTTTCTAGTGACAGCAGGGGCAGCAAGGCACATATTGTATTGTTGCCATCGAGGATAAAAACATGGGGTTTATATCGTATTGCTTGAGTTTATCCCTCTACATCATGTCATCTTGCCTAATTTGTTACTCTGTTCTTATGAACTTCATACTCTAGATGCATGTTGGATAGTGGTCGATGTGTGGAGTAATAGTAGTAGATGCAGAATCGTTTTGGTCTACTTGACACAGACGTGATGCCTATGTTCATGATCATGCCTAGATATCATCATAACTATGCGCTTTTCTATCAATTGCTCGTCAGTAATTTGTTCACCCACCATAATACATGCTATCTTGAGAGAAACCACTAGTGAAACCTATGGCCCCCGGGTCTACTTTACATCATATTAGTTTCCCGTCAATTAGCTATTTCTGTCGCCATTTATTTGGCAATCTTTATTTTGCAATCTTTATCAGATCTCACTTTTGCAAGTGGTCGTGAAGGGATTGACAACCCCTTTATCGCATTGGTTGCAAGGTTCTTATTTGTTTGTGCAGGTACTAGGCGACTTGCATGTAGTCTCCTACTGGATTGATACCTTGGTTCTCAAAAACTAAGGGAAATACTTACGCTACTTTGCTGCATCACCCTTTTCTCTTCAAGGGAAAACCAAAGCATGCTCAAGAGGTAGCAAGAAGGATTTCTGGCGCCGTTGTCGAGGAGATCTACACTCAAGTCAAGACATACCAAGTACCCAACACAAACTCTTATCCCTCTCATTACATTATTTGCCATTTGCCTCTCGTTTTCCTCTCCCCTAGTTCACCTTGCCATTTTATTCACCTCTTTTCCTTCGCCCTTTTTCCGTTCGCCTTCTTTCGCTTGCCTCTTGTGTCACTGTTTGTTGGATTGATTGTTTGTCACGATGGCTCAAGATAATACTAAATTATGTGACTTCTTCAATACCAACAACAATGATTTTATTAGCACTCCGATTGCTCCTCTTACCGATGCTGAATCTTGTGAAATTAATACTGCTTTGCTGAATCTTGACATGAAAGATCAATTTGCTGGCCTTCCTAGTGAAGATGCCACTACTCACCTAAACAGCTTTGTTGATTTATGTGATATGCAAAAGAATAAAGATGTGGATAATGATGTTGTTAAATTTAAGCTATTTCCGTTTTCGCTTAGAGATCGTGCTAAAACTTGGTTCTCTTCTTTGCCTAAAAATAGTATTGATTCATGGAATAAATGCAAAGGTGCTTTTATCTCTAAGTATTTTCCTACCACTAAGATCATCTCTCTTAGAAACGATATTATGAATTTTAAGCAACTTGATCCTGAGCATGTAGCACAAGCTTGGGAGAGGATGAAATTAATGATAGTTAATTGCCCTACACATGGTTTGAATTTATGGATGATTATACATAATTTTTATGCTGGATTGAATTTTGCTTCTAGAAATCTTTTAGATTCGGCCATGGGAGGCACTTTTATGGAAATCACTTTAGGAGAAGCTACTAAACTCCTAGATAATATTATGGTTAATTATTCTCAATGGCACACCGAAAGATCTACTAGTAAAAAAGTTCATGCGATAGAAGAGATTAATGTTTTGAGTGGAAAGGTGGATGAACTTATGAATTTGTTTGCTAATAAGAGTGTTTCTTCTGATCCTAATGATATGCCTTTGTCCACTTCGATTAAGAATAATAATGAACCTATGGATGTGAATTTTGTTAGTAGGAACAATTTTGGTAACAATGCGTATAGAGGAAATTTTAATCCTAGGCCGTTCCCTAGTAATTCCTCTAATAATTATGGTAATTCCTACAACAACTCTTATGGAAATTTTAATAAGATGCCCTCTTATTTTGAGACTAGTGTTAAAGAATTTATGAATTCACAAAAGAATTTCAGTGCTTTGATTGAAGAAAAAATGCTTAAGATTGATGAGTTGGCTAGGAATGTGGATATAATTTCTCTTGATGTTGATTCTTTGAAACTTAGATATATTCCACCTAAGCATGATATCAATGAGTCTCGCAAAGCCATGAGAATATCCATTGATGAGTGCAAAGAAAGAACCGCTAGGATGCGTGCTAAAAAAGATTTCTTTGTAAAAGCGTGTTCTTCTAGTTTTCATGATAATAATGATGAAGATCTAAAAGTGATTGGTGTGTCTCCTATTAAGTCTTTGTTTGCCAATATGAATCTTTATAAAGATGGAATTGGAGATGAGTCAACTTTAGTTAAAAGGCGTCCCAACGATTCAGAGTTTTTAGATCTTGATGCAAAAATTAATAAAAGTGGGATTGAAGAGGTCAAAACTTTACATAGCAATGAATCCACTATTTTGGATTTCAAGGAATTTAATTATGATAATTGCTCTTTGATAGATTGTATTTCCTTGTTGCAATTCGTGCTAAATTCTCCTCATGCTTATGATCAAAACAAAGCTTTTACTAAACACATCGTTGATGCTTTAATGCAATCCCATAAAGAAAAGATTGAACTAGAAGTTTCTATCCCTAGAAAACTTTATGAGGAGTGGGAACCTTCTATTAAAATTAAGATTAAAGATCATGAATTCTATGCTTTATGTGATTTGGGTGCTAGTGTTTCGACGATTCCAAAAACTTTGTGTGATGTGTTAGGTTTCTGTGAATTTGATGATTGTTCTTTAAATTTGCATCATGCGGATTCCACCATTAAGAAACCTATGGGAAGGATTAATGATGTTCTTATTGTTGCAAATAGGAATTACGTGCTCGTAGATTTCATTGTTCTTGATATATATTGCAATCCTACATGTCCTATTATTCTTGGTAGACCTTTCCTTAGAACGATTGGTGCAATTATTGACATGAAAGAAGGAAATATTAGATTCCAATTTCCGTTAAGGAAAGGCATGGAACACTTTCCTAGAAAGAAAATTAAATTACCTTATGAATCTATCATGAGAGCCACTTATGGATTGCATACCAAAGATGACAATACTTAGATCTATCCTTGTTTTTATGCCTAGCTAGGGGCGTTAAACGATAGCACTTGTTGGGAGGCAACCCAATTTTATTTTTGTTCCTTGCTTTTTGTTACTATTTAGTAATAAATAAATCATCTTTCCTCTGTTATGATTGTTTTTTATGTTTTAGTTAGTGTTTGTGCCAAGTAAAGCCTTTAAGATCTTCTTGGGTGATTGTTATTTGATCTTGCTGTTAAAAAAACAGAAAGTATGCACTCACGAGAATAATTTTCATTTTTTACCAGAGAGCGATAAAATACTGATTCCAACTGCAGTAGATCAATATACAAATTATTTAGGATGTCCTAATTTCTCAGGATTTTTGGAGTTACAGAAGTATCTGAAACCTACAGATTGCTACAACCTGTTCTGTTTTTGACAGATTCTGTTTTTCGTGTGTTGTTTGCTTATTTTGATGAATCTATGGCTAGTATCGGGGGGTATGAACCATAGAGACCTTGGAATACAGTAGGTTTAACACCAATATAAATAAATAATGAGTTGATTACAGTACCTTAAAGTGGTGGTTTGTTTTCTTATACTAACGGAGCTCATGAGATTTTCTATTGAGTTTTGTGTTGTGAAGTTTTCAAATTTTTGGGTAAAGATTGGATGGATTTTGGAATAAGGAGTGGCAAGAGCCTAAGCTTGGGGATGCCCACGGCACCCCAAGGTAAAATTCAAGGACAACCAAAAGCCTAAGCTTGGGGATGCCCCAGAAGGCATCCCCTCTTTCGTCTTCGTCTATCGGTAACTTTACTTGAGGCTATATTTTTATTCACCACATGATATGTGTTTTGCTTGGAGCGTCTTGTATGATTTGAGTCTTTGCTTTTTAGTTTACCGCAATAATCGTTTCTGTACACACCTTTTGGGACAGACACACATAAATCGGAATTTATTAGAATACTCTTTGTGCTTCACTTATATCTTTTGAGCTAGATAATTTTGCTCTAGTGCTTCACTTATATCTTTTTAGAGCACGGTGGTGGTTTTACTTTATAGTCCTTTAGAATAGCATGGTAATTTGTTTTTGTTATGAAATTAGTCCTAATATGATAGGCATCCAAGAGGGGTATAATAAAATCTTCCATATAAAGTGCATTGAATACTATGAGAAGTTTGATACTTGATGATTGTTTTGAGATATGAAGATGGTAATATTAGAGTCATGCTAGTTGAGTAGTTGTGAATTTGAGAGATAATTGTGTTAAAGTTTGTGATTCCCGTAGCATGCACGTATGGTGAACCGTTATGTGATGATGTCGGAGCATGATTTATTTATTGATTGTCTTCCTTATGAGTGGCGATCGGGGATGAGCGATGGTCTTTTCCTACCAATCTATCCCCCCTAGGAGCATGCGCGTAGTACTTTGTTTCGATAACTAATAGAATTTTGCAATAAGTATGTGAGTTCTTTATGACTAATATTGGGTCCATGGATTATACACAATCTCACCCTTCCACCATTGCTAGCCTCTCTAGTACCGCGCAACTTTCGCCCGTACCATAAACCCACCATATACCTTCCTCAAAACAGCCACCATACCTACCTATTATGGAATTTCCATAGCCACTCCGAGACATATTGCCATGCAATTTTCCACTGTTCCGTTTCTTATGACACGCTTCATCATTGTCATATTGCTTTGCATGATCATGTAGTTGACATCGTATTTGTGGCAAAGCCACCATCCATAATTCTTTCATACATGTCACTCTTGATTCATTGCATATCCCGGTACACCGCCGGAGGCATTCACATAGAGTCATATTTTGTTCTAAGTATCGAGTTGTAATTCTTGAGTTGTAAGTAAATAAAAATGTGACGATCTTCATTATTAGAGCATTGTCCCAGTGAGGAAAGGATGATGGGGACTATGATTCCCCCAGAAGTCGGGATGAGATTCCGGACGAAGAAAAAGAGGCCATAAAAAGAGGGAGAAAAAGGCCCAAATTAAAAAAAAGACAGAAAAAGAGAGAAGGGGCAATGCTACTATCCTTTTACCATACTTGTGCTTCAAAGTAGCACCATGATCTTCATGATAGAGAGTCTCCTATTTTTTCACTTTCATATACTAGTGGGAATTTTTCATTATAGAACTTGGCTTGTATATTCCAATGATGGGCTTCCTCAAAATTCCCTAGGTCTTCGTGAGCAAGCGAGTTGGATGCACACCCACTTAGTTTCTTTTTGAGCTTTCATATCATGCACTTATAGCTCTAGTGCATCCATTGCATGGCAATCCCTACTCACCCACATTGATATCTATTGATGGACATCTCCATAGCCCGTTGATACACCTAGTTGATGTGAGACTATCTTCCCATGTTGTCTTCTCCACAACCACCATTCTATTCCACCTATAGTGCTATATCCATGGCTCACGCTCATGTATTGCGTGAAGATTGAAAAAGTTTGAGAACATCAAAAGTATGAAACAATTGCGTGGCTTGTCATCGGGGTTATGCATGATTTAAATATTTTGTGTGATAGAGCATAGCCAGTAGCCACGCTATATGATTTTGTAGGGATAACTTTCTTTGGCCATGTTATTTTGAGAAGACATAATTGCTTTGTTAGTATGCTTGAAGTATTATTATTTTTATGTCAATATTAAACTTGTGTCTTGAATCTTTCGGATCTGAATATTCATGCCACAATAAAGAAAATTACATTGAAAATTATGTTAGGTAGCATTCCACATCAAAAATTCTGTTTTTATCATTTACCTACTCGAGGACGAGCAGGAATTGTTCCATGTTATTATATTATCTATTTTGGATGTTTAATGGGCTTTAATATGCACTTTTATATTATTTTTTGGGACTAACCTATTAACTGGAGGCCCAGTGCCAGTTGCTGTTTTTTTTGCTTATTTCAGTGTTTCGCAGAAAAGGAATATCAAACGGAATCCAAACGGAATGAAACCTTCGCGGGGATCGTTTTTGGAACAAACGCAATCCAGGAGACTTGGGGTGGACGTCAAGGAAGCAACCAGGCGGCCACGAGGTAGGGCGGCGTGCCCAGGGGGGCCAGGCTTGCCCCCACCCTCATGGGGCCCTCGTAGCTCCACCGACCTACTTCCTTCATCTATATATACTCTTATACCCTGAAAACATCCAGGGGAGCCACGAAACCACTTTTCCACCGCCGCAACCTTCTGTACCCGTGAGATCCCATCTAGAGACCTTTTCCGGTGATCTGCCGGAGGGGGATTCGATCACGGAGGGCTTCTACATCAACACCATAGCCTCTCCGATGATGTGTGAGTAGTTTACCGTAGACCTTCGGGTCCATAGTTATTAGCTAGATGGCTTCTTCTCTCTCTTTGCATCTCAATACAAAGTTCTCTCTTTGGAGATCTATTTGATGTAATTCTTTTTACGGTGTGTTTGCCAAGATCCGATGAATTGTGGGTTTATGATTAAGATTATCTATGAACAATATTTGATTCTTCTCTGAATTCTTATATGCATGATTTGATATCTTTGCAAGTCTCTTCGAATTATCAGTTTGGTTTGGCCTACTAGATTGATCTTTCTTGCAATGGGAGAAGTGCTTAGCTTTGGGTTTAATCTTGCGGTGTCCTTTCCCAGTGACAGCAGGGGCAGCAAGGCACATATTGTATTGTTGCCATCGAGGATAAAAACATGAAGTTTATATCATATTGCTTGAGTTTATCCCTCTACATCATGTCATATTGCCTAATGCGTTACTCTGTTCTTATGAACTTAATACTCTAGATACATGCTGGATAGCGGTCGATGTGTGGAGTAATAGTAGTAGATGCAGAATCGTTTCGGACAACTTGACACGGACGTGATGCCTATGTTCATGATCATGCCTAAATATCATCATAACTGTGCGTTTTTCTATCAATTGCTCGGCAGTAATTTGTTCACCCACCATAATACATTCTATCTTGAGAGAAGCCACTAGTGAAACCTATGGCCCCAGGGTCTACTTTACATCACATTAGTTTCCCGTCAACTAGCTATTTTTGTCGCCATTTATTTTGCAATCTTTATTTTCCAATCTATACAACAAAAATACCAAAAATATTTATCTTATTATCTTTATCAGATCTCACTTTTGCATGTGGCTGTGAAGGGATTGACAACCCCTTTATCGCGTTGGTTGCAAGGTTCTTATTTGTTTGTGCAGGTACTAGGCGACTTGCGTGTAGTCTCCTACTGGATTGATACCTTGGTTCTCAAAAACTGAGGGAAATACTTACACTACTTTGTTGCATCACCCTTTCCTCTTCGAGGGAAAACCAATGCATGCTCCAAAGGTAGCAGTGTGGTGGGCATCTACCGCATTGGGGACGACGGGTCTCAGCTGCGTGGTGCAGCGAGATCTAGACGATGGACGTATGTTGATGGACGCGTGCAGGATGGTGGCGCTGTTTGGCGTCGTAGTGGCGTCGATGACAGTTGTGTAGGAAATATGATGTAGAGGCAATAATAAATGTTATTATTTATTTCCATATTCATAATTATGTTATTTTCCATTCTATAACTGCAATGGTCCTTGAGTCTGTATATCCGTAGAGTGTTAGAGGAAAACCCATACGCACATATGGAATAAAAAATACTAAATTTATTCCTAGTCATGCCTCTAAGACTAGCTCAGGTGTTGCATGATGATTACATTTTCCAATCATGGGCATGTCTATGCCGGCAACTTTGAAGACACAATGTTAGAAGAACACTTGTGTTGAATCGACACAAATTTATGCTACGCCATGAGATAGATCCATCACAAGTTAATGTTTGCATAATTTCTTAGACCATGAGATTGTCGAGTTCCTTCATACTTGCTTCATGAACTTTGGGTTTTGTTAAACCTATCTGAAACAGGGTGGCTATTACGGCTGCTTACGGGTTCTTGGAAAAGTATGAATAGAACCTAGATAACTCAAGATTGAGATTTGCTCCTATGATGATGGACAGACTTTATTAGGGACCTCTCGATGTGATGGTATCCATCATCACTGGAAAACACAGTGTGATTTGATCACAGGGATGCCGAAACGCGGGAATGAGGAAAGGGAACAAAACTGGTCACGAGGTAACTGGAATAGTGAACAAGTTGTTGATTCATGGGGAAGCCATCAAATTCCACATCATGTTTTGTAACATATCGCGTAATAGGAATAGCACACGGAAGCTACAGGTTCACTCGAATAATCATTTGTGTGGGTATAGGGGTTAATATGGATGCCACAGTTCCTCTACTGGTCATTGATCAGAAAGAGTTCCGATCATGTTTATACTTCACCGAACCTACAGGGTCACACACTTAAGGGTCATCTATTTGCTGAGCAATACATAGGGAGTCCAAGAGAAAGTCATCGGAAAAGTTTCGAAGACGATAAAAAGGTTTTGGAGAGAAAAACAAAAATGTTTTGGAGTAATCGGATATGTTTTGGAGAAAAATCACCATAACGGAAATGTTTTGGAACGCATCCAAAATTATTTTAGGCGGTGCCAGAAATGTTCTAGACCTTCGGTAATTTTTCTGGAGAAATTGGTTGTGGAAAAACCGTGTCCCAATTGTGGACGGTGACATGGAGAGGTGGGGCCCGCACAAGGGGGGCAACATGTGTGGCCGACACAAGGGAGGGGCTCCTTTATGGAGCTCCCATTCCCCCCTTATGTGGATTTTGGTGGAAAATATATTTCCCGTTTTCGGGCTTTTTCCCCAAGCCTCCAACCCATACCCCTATTATAAATACAGGTGGAGAGGGCTCTCCATATGCACAAGCTCTCTCACAAGTTTCTCTCCACAAGGCATGTAATGATCTGCCATTCTTTCCCTCCAAAAATAGTTTCGTGTTGCTGAAAGACTGTCTAGACTCAGGTATGGCCTAGTTATGGATGGTGCATGCCTACCGGATAGTTGATAGTGGATGTGTGCAACCTGGTAGATCCTAGGTTGAAAGTTTGATCTTATGTTTGAGGTTCTGTCCAAGGATATGCCCGATGTTCTGTCCGAGGGTTTCCAATGGACTGTCCAAGGGACAATTCGAGGGAGATAATCGACGTGGTTGAGAGGTTTTAAATTCCTAGCTGCGGGGATCTGCATCAACAATCTGCACCAAATCTACTTCCATTGCGCTACGAGTTGGTAACGAGATCAAATCAAATCTTGTATACATCTTCATAGTGGTCCTTGGTGTGTTCATAGTACGAATTTTATATATTTTCTGTCGCATTCCCTTACAGTGGTATCAAAGTCGTGCTATGAGTAGATGTATGTTTCGGTCAGGAATACATGAGATGAATGGGTATTGCACAATATAATTTTGTAGTAGATGAGATCTATCGTTGAAAATTATTTGTGCGGTTAGTAGATGAATTATATTACATGATGTTCTTGTTGCTTCCCTTGAGTATGCGTAGGTCTGATCTTGACGGCATGGTGGAATTTTGGTACAAAGTTTTGGCTATGCACGACCCTTCTATGATGCTCCTGGGTATACTGGTTGACAAATCAACTATGTGCTTCAGTTCTTTGGGTTTCGCCATAGATTAGAAAGATGGATGTTTCATAGACTAAAGGGCAATGCATATATGATCTGCACGGGATTCTTGCTTATGACGAAGTTCAGTATCGGGCTCGAGATGTTTTATCTCATGTTTTCATACGCCCTGCAAAGTTAATCTAGCGACTTGAAAAAATATACTTGATGGATGACGTTGGCAGCTTCGATTTGTTTCAAAATCTTGTATGAACCGATTAGAGGCGTCTAACATGGTTTTGCAGGATGTGCATGTGACGTGGTTTAGAGTTTAAGGTAGCGTGCTACACAACAAAAAATTTATGCTACATGATTACACCCAGGAACACTATATATATGAAGATGGTAGTAAAGATCAAACTCATCGACGAGCAAAGCAGCAGAAGTGAAGGGTCAGTGCAGCATGAAGATTTCCTGCAGGCCGGTTACACCTCCAAGCGAAAGTTACACCTCCCAACCACGAGAAAGTTTTCCGAGATGAGATTCGAAGTAGAAGACCCCTCAGAGGTATCCACACGTTCCGTGGTAGTAGTGCAGCAGAGTTTCGAAGTCCAGGAAGAAGAACTGCGAGGAAACTAGAGAGAGAGAGAGAGAGAGAGAGCCTAGCGGCACTTCTTGTCTAATTCTCTTAGATCAATTAGACCGAGATTCGAGTCCGTCTAATTAGAAGTCTAAACACTTAGGCTAATTAAATCAGGAGAGCGTGGAGCTATCCATGAGAGATGCCCTTGAATTTGATGTGCTTCTAAAGGAAGGACTCCCACATATATATATATATATATATATATATATATATATATATATATATATATATATATATATATATATATATATATATATATATAGATGGGAGAAGTAGAGAAGGCGCCCATGGAGGGGGAATCCTTCTCCTCTTTCAATTGGTGGAAGAATGGTTCCCTCCCTTTATAAAGTTTGTTCAAGTAGATCACGAGACGCCTCTAGCACTCCATAAGACCGCGCATACGAGCGCGTGCGTTCGTATGGAACACCGTCTTTTATTCTGTCTTATCTGATGTGCCTCCCATTTGATGTCATCTATCTTCTCTTTATTTCTTTTCATGTATTGACTTGATTTCGTCCATATTTAAACTCGGGTTCGATGAGCGTAAAAAATATCATTCATCAAGCGGCGCATGTGGCTGTGCCGGGCGCGCCAGGGTGGAGGCAGTACTTGGAATCCCTGTGCGTGGATTGGAGCTGGGAAAGCTTGTTTCGCAGCGCGGTCATCTCATTCTTGGTCGCCTCTGCCAACAGTGCATGCAGCTTCTCGACATCGGCGGCAGACCCGTCGTCTAGCGGCGCCGACAAAGGAGTCGGTTATCAGATCGTTCACCTTAGTTGAATCTACTGGTAGGACTTATCCATCGTCGTCCCGTGGACCCACCCACTCGCCGTCCCTACCGACAGCCCTCGGTCGCACCAGGGTGTCGTGCCCTTCAAGAGCGACGGCGGTGTGTCAAGCGGGCACATGCATAGCCGTCGGCGTCCACCACAAAACCGGGGGAAGATGAATGTCTTCTCGTGGTAGGGGGCTGGAGTTGGAGGGAGGGACCCAATCACTTTTTTTCTTCCTTTGAGTCATTCTGCAAAACCAAATTAGATTTGTATGCAATCGATATTTTCTTTGCCACGCCAGCATCTGCAAGCTTGCCTGGTCATTGAGTTCGGGGATTAATAGAACCAAAACAAGCGATATGTGCAATCTGCAAAAATTAGGCCCTACATGCGGTCTTACCGGCTAGTGATGACGCAAATGTGTTGGTTTTACGCTTTTTATTCGTGCTTTGCGAGTGCCACAACTGAATTCCAGTAGTGATGGCACTTCGAAACAACCAACGGCAATGAACCAACTTCCTGGGCATAAAATGGTCATTTTTTGACAAAAAGAATAATATATTTCCAAGGTTATATCAGTGCACCCAAGATTGAGTTTTTTTGCCTCTTGAGCTCTAAATTTGCTATAATAATAATAATAATAATAATAATAATAATAATAATAATAATAATAATAATAATAATAATAATAATAATAACAAATGCAGTTCGTTAGTTTTAGAAAATCTCAAAGATCACAATATAAAAAAAATCATGTACTCCCTTTGATCCATATTAATTTTCGCTGGTTTAGTACAACTTTGTAAAGTTGTACTAATTAATATGGATCCAAGGGAGTACTTTTATAATAAATGCTGCATGTGCTAAAAATCCATGTTGTGCAGGAATGCAGATTTTGTGAGCTTATGCGCTCGGGCCTCACTATCCTAGCACTCCAATGTTGTTTTGAGATCTGTGCTACACAACTACCTTATTACATGGAATTTTTTCTTTTTTGTTCCTCTCATATAAAACATGTCTTGAACTTCAAACTTTGCAGTACAACATAACTTTGTAACTAGAATGTGAGATAAAACTTTCAGATTTTTTTGTCCGACATAAATATGAAAAATAAGATTTTTTAATCAAACAAATCTCATTTTGTATATTTATGTTGGACCAAAAAATCTATAAGTTTTATCCCACATTCTACATAGAAAGCTTTGTTGTGCTGCAAAGTTGAAGTACAAATACATGTTCTATATGAGAGAAAAAAAAAGAGAAAATTATTTGCACGAATCGCGATGCAGGAATGAGTGGTTGGATAAGGAGTACCCGGGTGCATAGGCTCTAAAACATGTTTTCGTGTTGTGCAGCTTAAGTGAAATATGTATCTCATCAGGAAACTTGGCAACCGATATAGTTCACATCCATATTTTTTGCAGAATATTTTCATGCTTTAAATCAAATTTTAATCTTTTTCAAAATTTGGGTTCCATGGAGCCAAAATTAATTCCCATATGCATAGCATCTATAATAATATACGTATAGACTGCCAAGACATCATAAATGCACAACAAATTGCTTAAAGAAAAGAAAATTCAAAACATAGAAATGTCCTGCCATAGCGATCAACAGTCCTTGCAACAACGATCATTGGCACCAACCATTGCTTGACAACACAAAAACTACAAGAAAGATTCCTCAAAAGCAAGGTCTCTCGAGAAATAATGACGTGCAAACACCACCGTCGCTGCATCCAACAACCAAAGGTCGAAACATGGATATTTTCATTGCAAAATTGATATTTCATTGCCACATCGGCATCTGCAAGCGGACCTGGTCTTTCAAGTTCGGGGTTTAACAGAGCCAAAACGAGTGATCAGTACAATCTGGGAAAAAAAATTAGGACCTACATGTGGTGCTTTCTACAAAATCCCTATAAAAACGCCTTTCTTGCTAGTGATGGCGCAAATGTGGTGGTTTTATGCTTTTACTCGCGCTTTGCTAGTGCCACGAGCGGCAATGAATCGACTTGCAAGGCATTATTAATGTTCATTTTTTCGAGGAAAACAAAAATATATTTCCAAGGTTATATTAGTACACCCTGGAGTGAGTTTTTTTTTGCCTCCTGAGCTCGAAGTTTTGTACAAGATTAATGATAAAAATGTACTTTATAAGTTAAAAAATTCTGAAGCTCATAACATATAATAAAAGTTCATGTATTTTATAGTGAATAGTGCATGTGCTAAAAATACATGTCTTGCAACGCTGTTGAATATGTATTTCAACATGAAACTTGGCAACCATGTAGTGCACATTCATATTTTTTTGCAGAATGTTCTCAAGATTTAAAATTGTTTTTAATCATTTTCAAAATTTGAGTTCCGTTGAGCCGGAGAGCCAAAATTAATTTCCATACGCCCAACATTCATAATAATATAATAATGCCAAAAGGCTGCCAAGACATCATAAATACACTACAAATTATTAAAAAGAAAAGAAAATTCATGACGTAGAAATGTCACGCCATAGCGATCGACAGTGGTTGCAACAACGATCAATGGCACAAACCGTCCCTTGACAACACAAAGATTGCGAGAAAGGTTCTTCAAAACCAATGTCTCTAGAGAAAGAATGACGTGCAAACACCACCATCGCTGCATCCAACAACCAAAGGTCAAATCATGGTTTTTTATTCCCAACCCAAGTGCGAACAACTCAAAACAATGCATGCATGCCTTCAACAAGATAGCATCGTGCAAACCCCACAATTGCTAGGTACAACAAATTAACATTAAACATACGGTTCTCACCTGGAGCAAGAAATCAGATACTACTAGAGTAGCGCCATCAAGCCAACTTGTCGTCTCCGCTTGCTGACCTGGCACGACAGTACTCCTGGCCTTGACCAGGACGACACTTGGTCGCGTGCAAGTATATGTCCAGCTCGATTGCAATGCCAGACAGCGAGAGAAAGGAGAAGTAGAGAGCAAGGTTTGATACGATAGGATGGGGGGGCAAAGTGATCCAGCATCCCATTCTTTGGTGCATGGGGAGAGAGGAGTATCCCATTCTTTGTTGCGTGGAGAGGGACATAGAGTACTTAGCAATGGATATATTTAGCAAGCATGTGTAAAGCAACGTGTGCCTTTGAACGATTCGTGTCCCAAAGAAGACTCCCTACGGGCACTCCATCGCCATGATTCCCGGAGCCGACATCACTATATAATGTATAGATATACAAAATACAGTAGTATATATCTACTGGGAAGTGGTATACACAGTGTGTTCCCCACCCGGAATCGTGGCGATGGAGCCGACAGAGGACATTGAGTTCCTCTGGAAGTGGCGCAAGTACCTGCTGCTGCTCGCCACGCTGGTCGCCAGCGTCACCTACGGCGCCGGCCTCAACCCGCCCGGCGGCGTGTGGTCCAAGGACCACGATGGAGGCAACACCCCACAGCAGCGCCCCGGCGCCGTCAACCCGCCGGCGCCCCCGTCCCTTGCGGTGTCCCCGGCGCCGGCGGTCTACCCATTCCGCGTCGGCGATCCCGTGCTGGTGTCCACCTACTCGGCCCGGTACACCGCCTTCTTCTACTGCAACGCCACAGCCTTCGTGGCGTCGCTGGTCATCATCATGTTCCTGCTGGATCGGCGCCTCAGCGGCAACCGCGTCGGCCTCACCGTGCTCCGCTCCGCCATGCTGCTTGACCTGCTGGCTCTCATGGCCGCCTTCGCTGCCGGGAGCTGCCGCAGCGTGCCTGGGTCCATCTATGTCTCCTTGCTCTTCGCCGTCGTCTTCGTCTACGTCGCCATCCACCTCCGCGTGGCCTCGAGGACGGAAGCGCCGGCCGCGGACGCGGAGGAGAAGAGGCGCCTCAAGGAGCAGCGCAAGTTCCTGCTGCTGCTGGCCACCTTCGCGACGCCGCTGGCGTACGGCGCGGGGCTGGCGCCGCCGGGAGGCTTCTGGAGCGAGACCCAGGATATGCACCGCGCCGGCGCTCCGCTGCTGCACGACGGGCCCTACAAGATCCGCTACCACATATTCTTCTACGCCAATGCCAACTCCTTCGTGGCCTCCCTCGCCATCATCATGCTGCTCATGAGCAGGACGCTAAGCGACCGTCTCGTCCGGTCCAAAGCTTTGCTTGTGTGCGTCCTGGGGGAACTGCTTGGCCTCATGATCGCTTATGCCGCCGGGAGCTGCAGGTGGATCCCCACCACCGTGTACATCGTCTCCCTCGTCGGCGCCGTGGTCATCTACATTGTGTTGGTGTCAGCGTTCGGCCTCGACGCGATCGAAGAATGGCGTAAGACACTCGTTGCCTGTGTTGGCCTTGGGCCAAAAGGTGATGGGCAAGAAGTTGCAGCGAGGACAATCAACATCGGTGCTGGGCAAGAAGTTGCAGCGAGGACAATCAACATCGAAGAAAAGCTGGAGCAGACGCGGTCGCTTGTGCTGCTGCTGGCCACGCTGGCGGCGACGGTGACGTACCAGGCAGGGCTGAGCCCGCCGGGCGGCGTCTGGCCCGAAGGGCATCAGAATCGCATCGCGGGGAACCCGGTTCTCCACGACATGCACCTCAAGAGGTACATGGCCTTCTACCACTGCAACACGGCGGCGTTCGTGGCGTCCGTGGTTGTTATCATCATCGTCCAGAGCAAGGTGCTGAGCACCGTCTGGGGTGCCATGCTCCTCAAGACTGCCATGATACTGGACCTGTTCGGCCTCATGGGCGCCTATGTCGCCGGGAGCTGCCGGGATCCCACCACCACCATCTTCGTCGCCGCGCTGGCCGTCGCCGTCTTCCTCTACACCATGGCCAAGGTCGTGGGCAAGCAGAGCTGGCTGGCACGGTGGGTGCAACGCATGCTTGTAGCGTTGCTCCCCCCTGAGTTGCCCCGGAAAGGAGGAGGAGACGCACCTCAAGTTATCAACCTCCCCGACGAGCCGTCCCAGCAAGGAGGAGAAGCACCTCAAGAAGCTTTCCATGTCATCCACAATCCTGACGAGTCGTCCCGGCAAGGAGAAGAAGCGGCGCATGTTCCTGCTGCTGCTGTTGTGCACCTTGGTGGCGAGTCGTTCCGGCAAAGAGGAGAAGAAGCAACTCAAGGAGTTCCTCCGCTTGGATCTGAGCGTATTCTTGAAGAAAAAAAGCTCGAGAGGAAGCGCAAGTTCTTGCTGCAACTCGCCATCCTCGCCGCCACCGTCACGTACCAGACAGGGCTGAACCCGCCGGGCGGATTCTGGACGGAGAGCAATGGGGATAAGTTAGTCACCGCCGGCGACCCAATCCTCCTCGACTACTACGGGGTCAGATACCAGGTGTTCTTCTACTGCAACGCGGCGGGGTTCATGGCGTCCGTCACCGTCATTCTCCTCCTGGTGAACCAGACGTTGTCCAAGCCGGGCATCCGGACCAAGGCGCTCTACGTATGCGTCATGGTCGGGCTACTGGGCCTCATGGGCGCCTACGCCGCAGGCAGCTGCCGGAAGCTGCGCACCTCCATCTATGTCTTTGCACTCGTGGCGGCCGTCGTGGCCTTCCTCATCCTGGAGATCCTACTTCATTGGCTCGGCCGCAGGGGTTGGTCCAAGTGCCTCCCTAAGTGCCTAACGAGGCTGTTTGA
This sequence comes from Triticum urartu, assembly GCF_056163025.1. Lineage (NCBI taxonomy): Eukaryota > Viridiplantae > Streptophyta > Magnoliopsida > Poales > Poaceae > Triticum > Triticum urartu. Next base: position 680,722,290 of record NC_141877.1, read on the forward strand.
GACATTGTCGACTGGGCCGGGCGGTGGCAGCAAGAACAAGAGCGATCAGGAGGTGATCACCACCGTGGATAAACTAGAGAGCGAGGACTATGAGAAGCGTAAGTACCTGATGGTGCTCGGCATCCTGGCGGCGAGCGTGACGTACCAGGCTGGTCTCGCGCCTCCCGGCGGCACGTGGGGCGACGACGATACCGCTTCGTCGTCGCCCTTGCCGTCCCCATCGGCACACCCACCCACCGTCGCTGGCAACCCAATCCTGCTTGACTTCAATGCTGCACGGTACCAGGCCTTCTTCTACTGCAACGCAACGTCGTTCGTGGCCTCGGTCGTCGTCATCTTGATGCTGCTGCAACGCACCACGAAGAAGCAGCAGCCCGGCGCGCCACTGCGGGCATTGCAGACCGCTGTGGTCCTGGACCTGCTCGGCCTGCTGGGCGCGTACGCCGCTGGCAGCTGCAGGGACTGGGAGACGTCATCGTACGTCATCGCGCTCGTCGCTGCAGTGGTCGTCTTCACCTTGATCTACGTGTTGTTGTCATTCAACGTCGTGCGGGCAAAGGCCGAGGAGCTCACGGTGTGGAAATACTTTTCACAAAAGGGGTTGAACTACTCGGGAGCACGCAATGATCATGATCAGCCAGCCGGAAATGGTGTGTAATTAATTAATTATTTCTTCTTATTCCATAAAAAACTAGTTAATTATTCTTGTTTACATTACCTTGATTTGAAGTTTTTTTAGATTAGTACCTTGAATTAATTGCATTTTCTTGTTTCCGAGTATTCCCTTGATTTGCAGTGCTGCTGATCGGACAACTTATGTAAGATTTTTTATTTCAAGAGGGTGTTTGTTTCCAGGGACTTATTGGTCTAGGGACTTAAATAAGTCCCTATAAGTCCCGAGGGACTTATAGGGACTTAAAGTGAGCATTTGAGACTTATGAAATAAGACTCTCAAGGAGGGACTTATAGGGACTTATAGTTGTAACATGGTCTTATAGAGACTTATAAGTTCCGGGAACCAAACATGTAGAGACTTTTTAGGGACTTGGGACTTATAAGTTGGGACTAAAAAAAGTCCTAGGACTTATGAACCAAACAGGGCCTAATTTTTGCTGGGAATCTTGTTTCTGGTTTTGATGTACACAATATATGAACTACGTGTATATTTTCATTCATGGAAAAACAAACTACCTATATACATTTGTACATTTTGATTAAGTTCAGTTCAGTTTTCAATTGTTTAGTTGGAGGGGATTCTGTTTCGATGCTTTTGTGTATCTCACGCAACCAACAAAAAACAAATTTCGAGGCACCTTGGTCGGATGGTTTTCTGGCAGAGTTTTACCGGGTATTCTGGTAGCAGAGTTACCGGATTTTGGATTGCACGAAACAGATGATCGATTTGATAACATTTCAACGAATGAAAAGATAGTCAATTATCGTCAGGAAGTAGGTGATCTAAAAAAAATGAGATCCACAAAAACTAGCACCCAGAGCATATATGTTTATAGAAGGAGCCCACCCAGGTGAGACGCCAGAAACCCTTTCCCGGCGGGAATCAAACCCTTGGGCTCCCACTGCGACCCTTGCCACTAGGCTACTGCCTAGTTCTCCGGAATAGGTGACCTTGATAAAAAAAAAACTAATATGCGCGCAGCACGTGCTGCAAGCCTCCAGCGCTCGCGCCGTCGGTCGTTGTCCCTGCCTGCACACTCCCTACTCGGCCCTCTAGATGCTCGAGTAGAACTATCAAACCGAAATCATCTGGTGTCGTCCTACTTGCTACTTGCTGACCTCGTAGACAATACGTCATGTGGGTCGCGTGCAACCGGCTCCGCTCGCTGCCGTGTGCCGTGCACCTCCAGCTCGATTGCATGCTGTCATGAGTGTGATGCCAATTAAAGTAGATGTTGGGTACAAGAGGGACCAATCAAAGCGAGCTTTTGTCTGAGTGAGCATCCCACTCTTTGCGCATGGGGAGGGATGCATATCATGGAGCATCCGTGCAGAGAGAATAATCAGCAACGGATATATTATCAGCTACCATGTGTAAGCAACGTGTGCCTTTGAATGATTCGTTCCCGAAAGTGCACTCCATGGCCATGATTGTTCGTCATGGACACGGCGGACGGACGTGACCGGATTACTATATAATACTCCTTCCGTTCTAAATTACTTGTTGTGGTTTTAGTTCAAATTTAGAATGAAGTGAGTCCGTGTATATATGCTGCTCCGATTGTGGGCAGTGCGGTATACTGTTTCCGGCCGGAAATCATTCATGGCGATGGAGCCGACAGAGAACATGGAGTTCCTCTGGAAGTGGCGCAAGTACCTGCTGCTGCTCGCCACGCTGGTCGCCAGCGTCACCTACGGCGCTGGTCTCAAGCGCGGACGCCGCGGAGGACAAGTACATCAAGGAGCGGCGCAAGTTCCTGGTGCTGCTCGCCATCTTCGCGACGCCGCTGGCGTATGCCGCTAGGCTAACGCCGCCGGGTGGCTTCTGAAGCGAGAATGGGAACGAGCACCGCGCCGGCGCCCCGCTGCTGCACGCCTGCACCACGCATTCTTCTACGCCACCGCCAACTCCTTCGTCGCCTCCCTCGCCATCATCATGCTCCTCATGAGCCGGCGCCCCGCTGCTGCACGCCTGCACCGCGCCGGCGCCCCGCTGCTGCTCGTCCCCCCCTGGCTCCGCCCCTGGCCTCATGGCAGCTGCAGGTGGCTCACCACCACAGTGTACATCGTCTACCTCGTCGGCGTGGTGTTCCTTTACATCCTGCTGCAGGTGGTCATCGCAGGCTACACAATGGGCACATTCAAGCAATGGCGACAAACCATCTGCCACTCTCTCTCAGTCTCTCTCTCTCCACCCCCAGCTTTGTTTCAGTCTATATGCTATATTTGTAAGATCTTACATGAAAATTCATTCAAAAAATTATTTTTAATTTTTTTACATGTTATTTCACGTGAGTGAGATTTGATCAAGTCTCAGTCAACTGAGATGTAACCACACCCTTATTAATTAGGTGAGCTAATTGATGTCCCTTGGATATACAGGGAAGAAAGGAAGCCGGCGAGTCCAGCACACACGCAGCCGGGCAATGCTAATGTCCTACGTGAAGATGTTGCGAGTAGAATCAGCAAGGACAATGGGCATGAAGGCAAGGTGGAGGAGTCGCGGTCGCTTGTGCTACTGCTGGCCACGCTGGCGGCGACGGTGACCTACCAGGCGGGGCTGAGCCCGCCCGGTGGAGTCTGGCCGGAAGGGCATCCGCCTCGCACGACAGGCGACCCGGTTCTTCACAGCATGCACCGCGCGCAAGAGGTAAATTGCATTCTACCACTGCAAACACGGCGGCGTTTGTGGCGTCGGTGGTTGCCATCATCATCGTCCGGAGCACGCAACTGAGTGCGGTCGGGCGTGCCGTGCTAAAGACTGCCATGATACTGGATCTTTTTTTTTTTGAAAAAGGAAATATATTAATATCAAGTAAATATCAATTACACCCAGGCTCTGCATGAATAGGATGCATAAGAGATCTAGAATCCACACAGCCAAAAAGAAAATAAAAAGAGAGAGAAAAGAAAAAGAAAAAATGACCCTGTCACGGTGATCAATCACATGCAGTAGTAGCACTCTAACCACCACAAAAGACAACATCTGGACTACAAAGAAGGTTCTCCAAAAGCAATGCCTCCAAGAAGGAAACAATGCACAAGCGTTGTCGTTTTTTTTGGAAGTGCACAAGCGTTGTCGTTGCTCGATCAAAGATCATAGGTTTTCACTCTGGAGAAAGACCGTATTGTAAAAACAATGCTTTCAACAAGGCCACTGTCAGGCACAACCAATAAAGGTCAGACCTTGGGTTCTCATCCTGAAAATCACGACTTAGTACTTCAAGAAGCACCACTACCCAAAAAGTCCACCGATGTTGTCGCCCCCATTTGCTGCGGCAACTACTACAAGTCACATACCATCGGACTCATAGGAACTCATGCCTGGTCTGGACGGGAACACATCCCACAAGTTAAGACTGAACAACTGCATGTGAAGCAAAGTCTTCATCACCTCCAAGACCCGCCATCGCCGCTTGCAGGTTGTCCAATCACGCCGTGGCATTCTCCGCATGTGTTGAACCCTTGAAAATCTTGGTACAGACATGTCCCAAGTTGTTAACAAAAGCAGAGCTTCGCGATACCCGACGAAGCTGGTTATAGTGATATTGCGGATGCACATGACCGGTACATATCCAAACAAGATGTCCAAAGAGCGCCTTGTACGCCAGTCCTTGGTTTCCTTGGAAGGAGAAGTCCGGAACTCGCCGGTGGCTAGATCAAAGATGACTCATCATGGGTAGAACGGTGGCTTCACGTGAAGACCACTATGGCCAAGCAGATCAACTCCGAGCCGACCCCCAATCGTGCCGTCGTATAGTCATGGTCTGCGCCATTGACGGTAACCTAGACCCGCAACCCACACTGCAGCACGAAGGAGGATCGGAGCCCGCGAGTGGCCTGCACCAAGGTCAAACCAAGACTCGCCTAGCTCGACCGTATCCCCTATGGGCTTTGAGCACAAACAACAGGATGTGCCTCTGAGGGATTGTAGAGGATGCATCTCTGATGGACCGCAACAAGCTGGGGAGGAGCAGCTAAGGCCGTGCAGCCGCACAAGACCGGCAGAGGGGGCTCAACAATCGGAGAAGATGACCCCATGATGCATCAGATCGGATCTAGGGGATGGGGGAGTTGATGGATAGAATTGCTCTCTGTATTGATTCCATCCACTCCAGTTACAACTTATACAAGAGGGAGCCATTACAACAAGCCCTATACAAGTGGCACGCAGGCCAGGGCGTGGCTCAGATCCTACATACATGGAATACAGCTACATGCATTACATCACACGTTAACACCCCCCCCCTCATCCGGAACTCCATTTGGATGGACGTTGAGGCTGTCGCGGAACTCATGAAAAACATGTGATGGAAGGCCCTTGGTGAACAGATCAGCAAACTGGGAGCTCGATGGGACATGCAAGACACGAGCTTCACCGAGGGCCACGCGATCCCGGACAAAGTGCAGATCAATCTCGATCTTCTTTGTGCGTTGATGCTGGACAGGGTTGGAGGCAATGTAGGAGGCATTGATGTTCTCACAATAGACAATGGTGGCATGAGAAGGTGGGCGACGAAGCTCATGCAATAACTGTGCAACCAACAAGACTCAACAACACAGTTAGTGACACCATGGTATTCGGCCTTTGCACTAGACCGGGACACGGTGGCTTGAAGCTTGGAAGACCAGGACAGCAGGTTGCGGCCAAGAAAGATGCAGAAGCCGAATGTGGATTTGCGGGTGCCCGACACCCTGCCCAGTCCACGTCCGTATATGCCACAAGATCATGGGTGATGGACTTGTAGAGCTGCAGGCCGTAGTGTGTGGTGCCTCACAAGTAACGAAGAATGCGTTTGATGAGTTGCATGTGGGAGTCGCGAGGGGCATGCATGAAGAGGCACACTTGTTGGACAGCATAGGACAAATCCGGGCGAGTGAGCGTGAGATATTGAAGAGCTCTAGCGAGGCTACGGTAAGTGGTAGGATTGTCCAAAAGATGGCCATCATGAGCGGAAAGATTGGAGTGTGTGTCAATGGGAGTAGAGACGGGCTTGCAGTTGAGCAACTTGGCACGGTCAAGGATCTCGAGGGCATATAGCTGTTGGCTTAAGAACAATCCAGGAGCGTTGGGTGTGACATTGATGCCTAGAAAGTGGTGAAGATCACCAAGATCGGCCATGGAGAATTCTTGTTTGAGGGAGTGGATGAGGTGGTGGAGGGTTTGTGGAGTGCTTGCGGTGAGAAGGATGTCGTCCACATAGACGAGTAGGTAGACAATGGAGGCACCGTGCTGGAGGATGAAGAGGGAGGAGTCGCTCTTGGAGGCATGAAACCTGAGGGAGAGCAAGAAGGAGCGAAAGCGATAGAACCAGGTGCGGGGAGCTTGGTTGAGCCCATATAGAGACTTGCGAAGGAGACACACGTGATCCGGCAGAGAGGAGTCCACAGACCCAGCTGGTTGAGCACAATACATGGTCTCCTTTAGATCGCCATGAAGAAAGGCGTTCTTGACGTCGAGTTGATGGATGGGCCAGTTGCTGGAGGTGACAAGGCTGAGCACAACTCGAATGGTGGCCGGTTAACAACCGGACTAAACGCCTCATCACAGTCGACGCCCTCCTTCTGAGTGAAGCAGCGAACCACCCATCGTGCTTTGTATCTCGCCAAAGTGCCGTCGGTGTTGAACTTGTGGCAGAATATCCACTTGCCTGTGACCACATTGACACCTCCAGGCTTGGGAACCAAAGACCAAGTCGAATTTTTGATTAAAGCATCATATTCATCACACATTGCATGTTGCCAATTGGGGTCTTTGAGTGCGGAGTGGTAGGTTGGTGGAATTGGATAGATGGCAGAGGTGGTGGTGGTAAATAGGCGTTTGGGTTGGCAAAAACCGGACTTGGCATGAGTGAGCATTTTGTGTGAATTATGTGGTGATTTAATTGGCTTGGCTCTAGCTGGTAGACGTGGTTGAATGGGAGTGGCTGGCATGAAAACGGAGGAAGATGGCGTGGGGTCAGAAGCAGGGTTGGGCGACGCAAGATCCAAGGAGGATCCGTGGGCAGAGGCGGAAGGTGCGGGATCCGCGGGAACGGATGTGGTGGGCGCGCGATCCGAGGGAGCAGGCAGGGTGGATTGGGCAGGCATTGAACCAGAGGAAGCGCGTGGGGTGGAGGGTAGTGGGCTGCCAGATGCTATGGGGCCGAGCGAGGGAGTGGGCGAGCGACTCGTGGAGGGGTGGGTGGGGCTGGTGGACAGGTGGCGAGGTGGTATAGGCGTGCATGGGGGCGTCACATCAGGGGGATCCGGCGGGCCCCGGTACGAGGTAGGTGGCGCCTTGGATACGGATTCGGCCGAGTCAGAGAGGAGAAAGCGGGCGGGATGCGGTGTGGGTGGGTTTGGTGTGGCCGGGGGTGTGCCTGGTGCGTATGGAAAAACGCGTTCATAAAAGACAACGTGACGTGAGATAATGACTCGTCCTGTGGTATGGTCGTAGCACCGATACCCTTTGTGTTCAAGAAGATAGCCTAGGAATACACAACGTGTGGAGCGCGGGGAGAGTTTGTGGGTGGAGGTGGCAATGAGGTTGGGAAAGCAAAGGCAACCGAACACGAGGAGATGATCGTAGGTGGGGTGATCGCCATGAAGCATGTAGTACGGAGTGTGGCCATGGATGGCACGAGAAAGACGTCTATTGAGGAGATAGTTGGCGGTATGGAGTGCTTCGACCAAAAATGGAGGGGTGAGGTTTGCTTGGAGGAGAAGTGTTCGGACGATATCATTTGTGGTGTGGAGTAGACGTTCAGCCTTGCTGTTTTGGGACGATGTGTGAGGTCATGAGAACCGGTAAGTGATGCCGTTGATGGAGAAGAAGGAACACAAGTTAGAGTTAATAAACCCGCCTCCATTGTCACATTGCAAAGTCTTGATGATTACATGATATTGGGTGCGTACAAAAGAGAAAAAGCGAAGAAGAGTGGAGGAGGTGTCCGACTTGTTGCGTAGTGGAAATGACCAAGAAAATGTGTGTAATCATCAAGTATGACTAAGTAATATTGATAACCAGAGAAGCTTACAACGGGACTTGTCCATAAATCACAATGAATGAGCTCAAAAGGAGCGTAGGTGCGACTGCTAGAGGAAGGGAAAGGGAGACGCGGCTGGCGTCCTAGTTGGCACGCGGTACATGGCATGTGCGCTTGGTTATTACAAGAGGGAAGGAAGTCGTGAGTAGCTAAGGAGGACATGGCTTGAGGACTTGGGTGGCCGAGCCGACGATGCCAAATGTTGGCGTTGGAGACGGTAGCGGAGAGAGCGGTGCACCAAGTCTTGTTATTCCCGAATAATGGATAGAGATCGCAAGAGCTAGCGGAGATCATTAGTACCCTCCTGGTTCGAAGATCCTTCACAAGAAAGCCAAAAGGGTAAAATTCAATAGAGCACGAGTTGTCTTTAGTGAATTGATGGACAGAGATAAGACTCGTGACTACGTTAGGGGAGAAAGAACATCTCGTAGGTGAAATTTTTGTGGAGGGAGAGTGGTGGAACCGGTGGCATGAATAGGTAAGTATGTTCCATTGCCAACAACAATGCTAGAGAAAGGATGCTTTAAAGAAGAATTCGAGAAGGTGAGGTCACCAGGGTTGCCAGTGACGTGGGAGGCAGCGCCGCTGTCGAGGTACCACTCGGAGGGGGCGGAGCCACTGTTGGGGTAGCAGGAAGCGCTGTAGGCGGCCTGGAGCATGGCGAGGTGATCCCACGACGACGGCTGGGGTGGAGGAGGCGCGTGGAAGCCAGAGAGTTGCATAGGGTATGCATGGGCATGCGAGCCGGGCCGCGGACCGAGCACACCGACAGAGTTTGGGGGAACCCAGCCAGGGCGCGCGGTGGGCAGGGCCATGCCGCAGGGGGCGAAGAACCCCATGTAGGGGTTGTATGCCGCAGGTGGAAGGTTGCCGCGGCTGCCTTGGTCGCCAGGGCCACGTCCTCGACCACGGCCGCGCCCACGGCCGCCGCTGTCGCCATGGTCGCCGTCCTGGCGGGTGCCAGATCCGCGACCCGGTGGGAGGCCAGGCCCGCGATCATTGCCGTGATCAACACGGTCACCCTGGCGAGTGTTGGAGGAGCCGCCGGAGGTGGAGGGCCCGCCGCTACCGGTGATGGCGAGGATGGGGACGGGCTCGTCGGCCACGCGCTGAGCGAGGTTCTCCTCGGCGAGCTTCAGGCACGAGAAGACCGTTTCGAACGGCGGAAGAGGAACAGTGTCCCCCAGGACGACGCGGATGGTGTCGAGCTGTTTGTCGATGCCGTGGAGGAATTGGGTGGTGAGATCCACCTCGGTGACGGCGTGGTCGATGTCGGCGAGGCCAGTGGTGAGAAGTTTCATGCAGCGAGCATATTCGGCAATGGAGAGATCACCTTGTTTGAGGTTGCGGTATTGGCGATTCAGCATCATGTACTGAGCCGCGCGATTCACTAGGAAGTAGTCGTGGTTGCGATGCCATAGATCGTAGGTGGTGGTGGCGCCGCCGACGTGATCGATGAGGTTGTCCGCAAGGGTGGATTAGATCCACAGAACGAGGTGGGCGTCGAGCTCGCGCTGGAGGTCAGTGGCGTTGGAGGGGAGAGGGTGTTCGATGAATTGGGCGACACCGTAGCGGATCGGAACGAGCAGGAAGAACGACTTCCACTTGTGGTAGTTGTGTTCATCGGGGTTGAAAAGAAACCTGATATGGTTTTGGATGCTATCACAGAAAATGGGGTGCTGGGAAGGGGTGGCGGCGAAGGACAGCGGGGGCACCGGAGAGGAGAGAGAGGGGCAAACTAAGATCCGGTGGAGGGGGAAGAGCCGCTGTGGGACGTGGGTGAGGTGCCGAAGATGAAGGGGGAAGGGGTGCTGGCGGCGACAGTAGTGCTGGCACCGATGGACGACAAGGAGAAGACGCTCGGCGAGGTGGCCGAGCTGGTGGCCGGAGCGGTGGAGTTCTCGGCCATGGGGGTCTGGAGTCTGCTACCAAGTTGAATGATAGAATTGCTCTCTGTATTGATTCCATCCACTCCAGTTACAACTTATACAAGAGGGAGCCGTTACAACAAGCCCTATACAAGTGGCACACAGGCCAGGGCAGGCTCAGATCCTACATACATGGAATACAGGTACATCCATTACATCACACGTTAACAGGGGGAGGGGAGGGGGGTTGTGGGGCGCCGCGGCGCAGGACGAAGCCGCCCCGCCGCCGCCATCCCAGGGCGCAACGCGGCTTTGCCGGCGGCCCTCCGACGATGGCGATGCGTATGGGGGCAGCGGGGAGGTGAAATTGGAGCGGCGGCGAGGGTTTCCCCTTTGGCGCCAGTCACGTGCGACACGGGGGACATGGAGGAGATGGGTGGGATGATACTAGACCTGTTTGGTCTCATAGGCGGCTATGTCACTGGGAGCTGCCGGGACAACACCAACACCATTTACGTCTCCGCCCTTGCCATTTTCGTCTTTGTCTACACCATCGCCAAGGTCATGGCGTACACAGCCCAGGGCAATGAGAGCTGGACTACGCAGAGGGCACGAAGCATGCGCGATAAATTTGCACGATTGGTCCACCTCATGTATGACGTGTCGTCCCAGCAACGGCATGGAGGAGAAGCTCAAGGATGGGAGCAAGTTCCTGCTGATGTTGTTGGACACCTTCATGGTGAGTCCTCCCGGAAGGGAGGAGAAGAACCACAACCACATCAAGGAGTGGGGAAAGTTCGTGGTGCTTCCATCAGAATCGTGGCGAAAGCATGGAGAGTTGTCCATCAGGATGGGTGCAAAGCATGTGCGATAAGCTAGCATGGTTTCTCCGCCTCACCTGCGACAAGTCGCTCCGGCAAGGAAGAGAAGAATCACCTGAAAGAGTGGTGCATGCTCATGGTCCATCTGGCATCCTTCCCTACGACCAGAACTAGCCCCCCTCTGAGTCCGAGAGAAAGCAGATTCTTGAAGAAAATCTCAAGAAAAAAACCTTGAGAGGAAGCGTAATTTCTTATTGCAGCTCGCCATCCTTGCTGCCACTATCACATACCAGAACGGGCTTAACCCGCCGGGCGGGTTCTAGGCCCAGAACAACGGGGACAAGTTTGTCATAGCCGGTGACCCAATCCTCCTCGACCACTATGGGGTCAGGTACCAGGTGTTCTTCTACTGCAATGCTACATGGTTCATGACATCCGACGCAGTCATTGTACTCCTGAAGAACGAGACGCTGTCAAAGCCAGGCATTCGGAGCAAAGCGCTCCACGTCTGTATCATGATCGGGTTATTGGGCCTCATGGTTGCCTACACTGCATGTAGCTGCTGGCTGCTACACACTTCCATCTATGTCTTCGCGCTCGTGGCAGCCATTGCGGCCTTCCTGGTCGTGGAGATCCCGTTCTACATGTACGCAAAACTCCGCAATTTGTGTGAGTAGCCATGAGTTCCGCAGTGGCTGCAGAGGCTGCTCAAGTCGCTGTTGTCGGCGCCGATGAGGTTGGCCAGCGCGGAAGAAGTCTCCATCTCCACCTCCGCCTCCAGGCGCCTGCAGCAGTAATGCCGCCGAAAGAAGTATGCGAATCGCAAGTCCCTGATGTTGCTTGGCATAATCGCAGCTAGTGTGACGTACTAGGCGGGTCTGGCACCTCCTGGGGACATGTGGGGTGACGATGATGCAGTATCACCATCATCGTCGCCCTCCCCGTTGATGCCGCCATCACCGTGGGGTGCATACCTCCCTCATGCCGGCAACCCAATCATGCCCAGCACCAACCCAGAAGGGTACCATGCCTTCTACTACTGTCGCGATGGGCGATGCAGACAACCGTGGTGATGGACATGTTCGGCCTGCTGGCTGCCTACGAGGCCGGCAGCTGCAGGTACTGGGAGATGTCCACGTACTGTTGGGGAATGCAACAATAATTCAAAATTTTACTACGTATCACCAAGATCAATCTAGGAGATGCGAGCAACGAGAGAGAGGGAGTGCATCTTCATACCCTTGAAGATCGCTAAGCGGAAGCGTTACAAGAACGCGGTTGATGGAGTCGTACTCGCGGCAATTCAAATCGCGGAAGATCCGATCTAGCGCCGAAAGGACGGCGCCTCCGCGTTCAACACACGTACAGCCCGGGGATGTCCCCTCCTTCTTGATCCAGCAAGGAGAGAGGAGAAGTTGAGGGAGGACTCCGGCAGCACGACGGTGTGGTGGTGGAGCTTGTGGTATTCCTGCAGGGCTTCGCCAAGATCTACGGAGGAGAAGGAAGAGTTGGAGGAGGGAGGGGCTGCGCCAGGGAAGGGGTGCGGCTGCCCTCTCTCTCCCTCACTATATATATAGGGTGGGTCTAGTCTAATAACACCCTTAAGAGTCTTATTCTAATAACACCTGCTTATTCTGATAACACCCACCGACCCGAACACCCCGCACCGCCGGAACCCCGCCGAACTGCAAAAACGAAAAAACCACCCCAGCCGGCCACCCCCACGCACCCCACCCCCACCGAACCCACATTCTTCCCCGATCAATCCCCACCCACCTATCCTCGATGCCCACGCCCCATCGCCACCACCCCCAATCCCTAGTCCCCACCCCCACGAGCATGGCGCTCCGGCGAGGCGCAGGATCTGGATCGGGATCGGCCCCCCTAGCGCCCCACTCCTCCTTCATCTGCCCCCGCACCCCAACCTTCCTTCAACTCCGCCGGCAACCACGGTAGCCGCCGATGCGTCGCCGACCTGCCATGACCCACCACGGAGTGCGCCCTGTCCCATATCCGCCGCCTCCCCGCTCAACTGGCTTCCTCCCTCTGGTCAACCGCCATGGCTGCCTCCATGGAAACCAGCGCCGCCACCTTCAACCACCGCTGCCAGCTGATTGATTTTTTGTATTATGATCTATCTAGGAGCAATACCAAAGTGTTTCAAAGGAGGATTACCTTGACTTAGGTCTGCCTCCGGTCTAAATTCTTGATTTTACTAAAGAATAAGATTGTACTATGGAAAAATAAGTCTTTTTCTTCCAAATATTTTTACGAATACGCTTTTTTGACATTGAAGTACGTTTTTTTGGAACTGCCATTCAAAAAGTTCAGATCCGGTGCATCGGCGCCCCGGCCCGCCAACCACTGCGCCACGTACGTGGATCCGCCGGATCCCAGGCTCCGCTCCTTCCCCCAACCTTCTCCTTCAACGGCGGTCAACCCGCAGCAACTAAACAGGCCCCTTCCCCAACGGTGGCGGCGCGAAGCTTCTGCAGTTTGTGGCATGCGCGGCTGCAGTGCAGCAGGTGCGTGCTTGCAGTCCACCAGCGCGACAGCCCGATGGATGCACTCCGACCTCTGCCATCGACCTTCATGAGCGAGATGCGTGCGCCGGCGGGCAAACATAGCCCGCCCAACCTCTCACCCCACCCACGTCAGCGAGCAGGGAGGGGAGGGCCAACAGCACGCACACGCCTCTTCCCATCCCCATCCAAGCTCCGCCAACGACTTTCGGCGCCGTTGCATCGTCAGGATCCGACATTAAACCTCGTGCGCGCGACCAGACTGTGTTGGCCTAGAGCAGTCGCTGCCTGCACCTATAGTACATCCAACGGCGCCATGCAGTGCGGCCAATGACGATTTGCCGGACCACCAACGACGGCTTGCACACCCGTGTTGCCTTCGGGCTCCTCTTGCTCTTGCTACCTCTCGTCTTCAAGCTCCTCCGGCCCTGCCGGAAGTGCGTTGACATGTTCTTCCGGTGCTACCATATGTGTTCAGTTGGCAGGCCCGTGCAGCTCGGTTGCCATCCCCATGCAGCTCGGTTGCCACGACCGGCCTCCAAAGCCTCCCCCCAACCCCGACACTGGACGGCGCCGCCCCGCCATCCCTTCGCCGCGATGCACGTGAGATACACCACCCCAAGGGCCGTCTCTCCTTCCACCGGCGACGGTCGCGGCAGTGCACTCGTCCCTCTCTTTCACTGGAGTTTGCTTTGCGTTGATCTTCCGGTTGAATTTGCATGGTTTTTTTAGTTAATTTTTTAAAAGGAAATCAATTCCTTTACATGAGGTGTGCAGTTTACTTGTGCATATTTCCATATAATTTTGCACTTACTCCTACAGTGCACTCGATGTGGTCCGCTCTGACCGTGCCCGGAGTTTAGATGGGAGCTTGATGAGGTTCACATTCAAATGTACTGCTCGACAGTGGTTCAGCAACTCATCCCGTGCAGCTCGGTTTACACAGGCGTGCGGTTTGGTATATCACCCCGTGCAGCTTGGCTGTGGTGGCGTACAGTTTGTGCACGTTTTTTTACTGCAACTTGTGCATCGTGCGGTTTGGTTTGATCTGTAAAGGTGTTGACCATATAGTACTCAGATAATGTATGTCTCATGCAGTTCGGCAAACGTGTGAGTGCAGCTTGGCATGTAATTTCGGTGGGGGTTGCATTTTTTTTGAATTTTTTGTGCCATGCGATGCGTGGTTGCTGGATGTACTTCTTTTCGAAGTACTATTGGTTGTGTCTAGAGGTTCATTTCATCTTTCTCAAGCGGTTCATTTGGATGAAAGAAAAAAAAGATAGGAAAAGAAACTAATGCAGTGCACGAGCCTCTACTCTGGAGTCCCGACGCGTTAACACAAAGAAGAAAAAATGGACAAAACAGAAGAACGCAGTGCACTTGGTTCGTCACTACAATCCCAAAACATGTTAATGAAAAACACTATCAAGAGTAACTCATGCGATTCAAAGAATAAAAAAAGATAGAAAAATGAAAACAAAAGTAATGTGGTTCAATTCTTATGGTATTTTAAGGTTCACTTATGCCCGATGTGAAGCGCACTTCACTTCTTCGTCTGAGAAAAATTTACGCCCGACAAAACAAATCATGAAGTTCGCTTGACTGTTCGATGCAGTGCGTTCTTCTGTCTGATGACGTACACACGGAGATTTGGGTGTGTCGCAAAAAACAGAGTGTCTACGTTTCGGTATTTTGTTCGTGAAAAACAATGTGGTTCACTTTGATATATGTCGCGGCTCACTTGCCCTTGTCTTTGCGGTCTACTCTAGTTCATAAAAAAAGTTTAAAAAAAGATAACAAAACCAAAACTCGTTTGGGAAAATTTACGTCCCACAAAAAAAATCATGCAGTGCACTTGTCGATATGATGAAGTGCGGTTTTTAGTCTAAAACCAGTGCGGTTTTCTTTCTGATGCAGTACACACGACGATTTTGGGTTGCGAAAAAATAGTGTCCGCATTTAGTTGAAAATCAAAATTGCTGTTAAATCGTAAGGAATCAGAGATAGTGTTTTACACAAAAAAGTTGCGTCCCGTCAATATCTATCCAACGGAGTATAATTTGAACCATTTCGACAAGCGGTTTGAAAAAAATTCATGAAAAACGGCCGCTGCCTCTCGTCATCAGCCACACGATTTTCAAAATTAACTAAAAACCGTAAGGAATCTCAAAAACATTTCAACATATGAAAGTTGTGTCTTCTCCGTAGCTTCCCAACGGTGTACCATACACATCATTTGGACAAACATTCAAAAACTGGAGAGAAAACAGTACCGAAAATTTCAAAAAATTAAAAAAACAGAATTCCACGATTTAGTAAATTTGAAACTGCTCTTAAATCGTAACGAATTAGAGAAAATAATAGATACGTAAAAGATGCACCTCAACGATATCTATCCAACGGTGTATCGTTTGGTTCATTCCGGCGAGCAGTTTAGAAAAAAACACGAAAAACGCTCGCTGCCACTCGTCATGGGCCGCACCATTTTCAAAACTGCTCTTAAACTGTGAGGAATCTTGAAAAGTGTTCAACATGGCGAAGTTGCGTATAATCCATAGCTTTCCAACGGTATATCATACGCCTCATTCCGATAAACGGTTAAAAACTAGAGCAAAAACAGTATCGAAAAAACACTGTGCACAGTTTTTTATGACATGAAGTTCACTAGTGTGTATTGCAGTGCTTTTGCTACAGAAAGTGCAGTGCGCCTGCTTTGAGCATGCAGTGCGGAAGTGTTATTAGAATAGTTATTCTGATAATATTATCAGAATAGACCGGCTGTATATATCGATCTTCACCTCCGGACCACTCCGGAGTTCCTCGTCACGTCCGGGATCTCATCCGGGACTCCGAACAACCTTCGGTAAGCACATACTATTTCCCATAACAACTCTAGCGTCGCCGAACCTTAAGTGTGTAGACCCTATGGGTTCGGGAACCATGCAGACATGACCGAGACACCTCTCCGGCTAATAACCAATAGCGGGATCTGGATACCCATATTGGTTCCCACATGTTCCACGATGATCTCATCGGATGAACCACAATGACGCGGATTCAATCAATCCCGTATACAATTCCCTTTGTCCACCGGTATGTTACTTACCCGAGATTCGATCGTCGATATCCCAATACCTCGTTCAATCTCGTTACCGGCAAGTCTCTTTACTCGTTCCATAACGCATGATCCCGTGGCTAACTCATTAGTCACATTGAGCTCATTATGATGATGCATTACCGAGTGGGCCCAGAGATACCTCTCCGTCATACGGAGTGACAAATCCCAGTCTCGATTCGTGCCAACCCAACAGACCTTTCGGAGATACCCGTAGTGCACCTTTATAGTTACCCAGTTACGTTGTGACGTTTGATACACCCAAAGCACTCCTACGGTATCCGGGAGTTGCACAATCTCATGGTCTAAGGAAATGATACTTGACATTAGAAAAGCTCTTAGCAAACGAACTACACGATCTTGTGCTATGCTTAGGATTGGGTCTTGTCCATCACATCATTCTCCTAATGATGTGATCCCATTATCAATGACAACTAATGTCCATGGTCAGGAAACCATAACCATCTATTGATCAACAAGCTAGTCAACTAGAGGCTTACTAGGGACATGTTGTGGTCTATGTATTCACACATGTATTACGGTTTCCAGTTAATACAATTATAGCATGAACAATAGACAATTATCATGAACAAGGAAATACAATAATGACCATTTTATTATTGCCTCTAGGGCATATTTCCAACAGTCTCCCACTTGCACTAGAGTCAATAATATAGTTCACATCACTATGTGTGATTGTAATGAATCCAACACCCATGAGGTTTGTTCATACCTCGCTTGTGAGAGAGGTTATTAGTCAACGGGTCTGAACCTTTCAGATCCGTGTGTGCTTTACAAATCTCTATGTCATCTTGTAGATGCAGCTACCAGGCGCAAATTAGAGCTATTCCAAATAACTGATCTACTATACGAATCCGGTTTACTACACAGAGTCATCCGGATTAGTGTCAAAGTTTGCATCGACGTAACCCTTTACGACGAACTCTTTTACCACCTCCATAATCGAGAAAATTCCTTAGTCCACTAGTTACTAAGGATAAGTTCGACCGCTGTCATGTGATCCATTCCCAGATCACTCTTGTACCCCTTGACTGACTCATGGCAAGGCACACTTCAGGTGCGGTACACAACATAGCATACTGTAGAGCCTACGTCTAAAGCATAGGGGATGACCTTCGTACTTTCTCTCTCTTCTGCCGTGGTCAGGTCTTGAGTCTTACTCAATACTCACACCTTGTAACACAACCAAGAACTCCTTCTTTGCTGATCTATTTTGAACTCCTTCAAAATCTTGTCACGGTATGTATTCATTTGAAAGTACTATTAAGCGTTTTTGATCTATCCTTATAGATCTTGATGCTCAATGTTCAAGTAGCTTAATCCAGGTTTTCCATTGAAAAACACTTTTCAAATAACCCTGTATGCTTTCCAGAAATTCTACATCATTTATGATCAACAATATGTTAACAACATATACTCATCAAAAATTCTATAGTGCTCCCACTCACTTCTTTGGAAATACAAGTTTCTCATAAACTTTGTATAAACCCAAAATCTTTGATCATCTCATCAAAGCGTATATTCCAACTCCGAGATGCTTACTCCAGTCCTTAGAAGGATTGCTGGAGCTTTGCATACTTGTTAGCATCTTTTAGGATTGACAAATACCTTCTGGTTGTATCACATACAACCTTTCCTCAAGAAAATTGTCGAGGAAACAATGTTTTGACATCCTATCTGCAATATTTCATAAATAATGCAGTAACTGCTAATACAATTCCAACAGACTCTTACCATCGCTACGAGTGAGAAAGTCTCACCGCAGTCAACTCCTTGAACTTGTCGGAAAACATCTTAACGACAAGTCGAGCTTTCTTAATGGTGATACTTACCATCATTGTCTATCTTCCTTTTAACATCCATCTATACCCAATAGCCTTACGACCATCAAGTAGTTCTTCCAAATTCTATACTTTGTTTTCACACATGGATCCTCTCGGATTTTATGGCCCCGAGCCATTTGTCGGAATCCGGGCCCACCATCGTTTCTCCATAGCTCGTAGGTTCATTGGTGTCTAGCAACATGACTTCCAAGACAGGATTACGTACCACTCTGAAGTAGTACGCATCCTTGTCGACCTGCGAGGTTTCGTAGTGACTTGATCCGAAGTTTCATGATCACTATTATAACTTCCACTTCAATTGGTGTAGGTGCCACAGGAACAACTTCCTGTGCCCTGCTACACACTAGTTGAAGTGATGGTTCAATAACCTCATCAAGTCTCCACCATCATCCCACTCAATTCTTTCAAGAGAAACTTTTCCTCGAGAAAGGTCCCGTTTCTAGAAACAATCACTTTTGCTTCCGGATCCAAAATAGGAGGTATACCCAACTATTTTGGGTGTCCTATGAAGATGCATTTATCCGCTTTGCGTTCGAGCTTATCAGGCTAAAACCTTTTCGCATAAGTGTCGCAGCCCCAAACTTTTAAGAAATGACAGCTTAGGTTTCTCTAAACCATAGTTCATACGGTGTCATCTCAACGGAATTATGTGGTGCCCTATTTAAAGTGAATGTGGTTGTCTCTAATGCCTAACCCATAAACAATAGTGGTAATTCGATAAGAGACATCATGGTTTGCACCACATCCAATAGGGTGCAGGTATGATGTTAGGACACACCATCACACTATGGTGTTCCAGGCGGCATTAGTTGTGAAACAATTTCCACAATGTCTTAGTTGTGTACCAAACACGTAACTCAGATATTCATCTCTATGATCATATCATACCTCTTGTCACGATGATCTTCAACTTCACTCTGAAATTACTTGAACCTTTCAATAATTCAGACTTGTGTTTCATTAAGTAAATATACTCAACATCAACTCAAATCATCTGTGAAGTAAGAACATAACGATATCCACTGTGTGCCTCAGCACTCATTGGACTGCACACATCAAAATGTATTACTTCCAACAAGTTGCTTTCTTGTTCCATCTTACTGAAAACGAGGCCTTTCAGTCATCTTGCCCATGTGGTATGATTTGCATGTCTCAAGTAATTCAAAATCAAGTGAGTCCAAACGATCCATCTGTATGGAGTTTCTTCATGCGTATCTACCAATAGACATGGTTCACATGTCTCAATCTTTTCAAAAACGAGTGAGTCCAAAGATCCATCAACATGGAGCTTCTTCATGCGTTTTATACCAATATGACTCAAATGGCAGTGCCACAAGTATGGGGTACTATCATTACTATCTTATATCTTTTGGCATGAACATGTGTATCACTACGATCGAGATTCAATAAACCATTCATTTTAGGTGCAAGACCATTGAAGGTATTATTCAAATAAACAGAGTAACCATTATTCTCCTTAAATGAATAACCGTATTGCGATAAACATAATCCAATCATGTCTATGCTCAACGCAAACACCAAATAACAATTATTTAGGTTTAACACCAATCCCGATGGTAGAGGGAGAGTGCGATGTTTGATCACATCAACCTTGGAAACACTTCCAACGCATATCGTAATCGCACCTTAGCTAGTATCCACAGCCTCTTATTTCGAGTTACTAACACTTAGCAACCGAACCGTTATTTATTACCCTGGTGCTACTAGGAGTACTAGTAAAGTACACAATAGTATAACGTATATTCAAAATACTTCTGTCGACCTTGCCAACCTTCTCATCTACCAAGTATCTAGGGTAGTTCTTCAGTGACCATTCCCCTCATTACAGAAGCACTTAGTCTTGGGTTTGGGTTCAACCTTGGGTTTCTTCACTAGAGCAGCAAATGATTTGCCGTTTCATGAAGTATCCCTTCTTTCCCTTGCCCTTCTTCAAACTAGTGGTTTTACTAACCATCAACAATTGATGCTCCTACTTGATTTCTACTTTCGCGGTGTCAAACATTGCGAATTTCTCAAGGATCATCATGTCTATCCATGATATGTTATAGTTCATCACGAAGCTCTAATAGCTTGGTGGCAGTGACTATGGAGAACCATCACTATCTCATCTGGTAGATTAACTCCCACTCGATTCAAGCGATTGTAGTACTCGGACAATCTGAGCACGTGCTGAACGATTGAGCTTTTCTCCCTTAATTTACTGGCTTAAGAAACTTGTCAGAGGTCTCATACCTCTTGACGTGGGCACTAGTCTGAAATCCCAATTCCAGTCTTTGGAACATCTCATATGTTTTGCGACGTTTCGAAAACATCTTTGGTGCCACAATTTTAAACCGTTAGCATTACGCACTGAACTATCACGTAGTAATCAAAATGTGTATGTCAGATGTTTTGCAACATCTACAGATGACACTCGAGGTTCAGCACACCGAGCGGTGCATTAAGGACATAAGCCTTCTGCATAGCAATGAGGATAATCCTCAGTTTACGCACCCAGTCCGCATAATTTCTACTCTCAACTTTCAACTAAATTTTCTCTAGGAACATATCTTAAACAGTAGAACTAAAGCGTAAGTTACGACATAATTTGCAAAGACCTTTTGTCTATGTTCATGATAATTAAGTTCATCTGATTATTTAATGAACTCCCACTTAGATAGACATCCCTCTAGTCATCTAAGTGATACATGATCTGAGTCAACTAGGCCGTGTCCGATCATCATGTGAGACGGACTAGTCATCATCGGTGAACATCTTCATGTTGGTCGTATCTACTATACGACTCATGTTCGAGCTTTCGGTCTCTTGTGTTTCGAGGCCATGTATGTGCATGCTAGCACTACTAGGGAAAACCTTATACACAGAATCTTAGCAGCAGCGCGGTATAAAAATAGATGCTACTGCTAATTAGCAGCAACGAGCTTTAGAAAAGAGCGCTGCTAATGACTGAGTAGCAGGAGCGCTCTAGGTGAAAAGAGCGCAACTACTATAATTGCCACGGTGTTGCCTCCAGGCTAGATATAGTAGTAGCGCCCTTCCCGTGGACGCGCTACTGCTAAAGAACTTAGTAGCAGCGGTTTTGCTCAAAACTCGCTGCTGGTAAGTATGACCGCAACTAATTAAGTTTAATCCCATATTGCTAAGCGAACAAGGTGTTTACCACCTGAAATATGTTGCTTCTCAACCTATCTCGAGCACTTGGTCTTCATTGAACTATATGTGTATGATTTGTGGTTGCAATATG
The DNA here is from genome assembly GCF_056163025.1 of Triticum urartu. Lineage (NCBI taxonomy): Eukaryota > Viridiplantae > Streptophyta > Magnoliopsida > Poales > Poaceae > Triticum > Triticum urartu. The sequence goes on from NC_141877.1 coordinate 680,743,449, forward strand.
AATCCTCGCCTGTGCCTATACAGGTAAAGTGAGGATTCATGTTGACTATTTAGATTATACACAAAAAGATCAATGATGACCAATGTATATTTTTGATGTTTTTACTAAACAAAAGAAATAACTGCTCCCATTAGCAGTAGCGGTTTTTCCCAAAACGCGCTGTAGATAAGTTAGCTATAGCGCGTTTTTTGTACGTGCGCTACTGCTAGTTCGAGTTAACCACCCCCCGCATCAAAATTTCGCTAAGTTCTCCTTTCCCCCCCACCGGCCTGTTCCCCTACTCCCTGTCGCCGCCGCCCGAGCCCGAGCGCGCCTGCGCCCTCACCGCCGCCGCCGCCCGCCCGCCCTCAACCTCACCGCCGCCGCTCTCGACCACACTGTCGCCGCCCTCGACCGAGCCCGCCGCCCAGGACCGCCGCCCTCCCGACCCCGAGCCCGCCCTCGCCGCCCCTCCGTCGCCGAGCACCTCCCCGCCATCGTCTCTCCCTTTGTAAGCCCCCCACCCCTCCCCAACCCCCTCTCTCTTTGCTTAGTTAGTAGATGATTTTAGTAGTAGTAGATGCTAATTTAGGGTTCATAGATAATGATTTTTAGAAGTAGTGGATAGATGTTAATTAGTAGTAGATGTATAATTAGTAGTAGTACATGTTAATTAGTAGTAGATCTAGTAGTTAGATGTTAATTAGTAGTAGTAGATGTGCTAGTTTCTTTCTATTTATAGTAAGTTTATATTTAGTAAGAACTAGTTGAATTAATAGAACTAGTTTAGTTTTAGTTGAACTAGTTAAGTTTTAGTTGAACTAGTATAGTAAGTAAATTAATAACTAGTTGAACTACTTCATTTTTAGAAAGAACTAGTTTTTTTGTTTTTATACTAAGTTTATATTTAGTAAGAACTAGTTGAATTAATAGAACTAGTTGAACATGCCATATTTGGTGTTATTTTTTAGTTTAAGCAATTATTTCATGTTTTGGTTACACCTCCGAGTGGCCTATGTTTTGCCGGAGTGTTGATTAATTTCCGTTCCGGCAAATTTTAGACGCTCGATATGTCCTTTTTTAGCAAAGGTCATGCCGGATTTTTCCGTGAATTCTGGCATGACTTGTGCTAGAATATGTGGGAAATATCGAGTGGCCTGGATTTTCTTTGAAAAATAATGATCTAATTTAGGTTTTTTAGTACATATATTTAATTGTACAAGTTTAATCTTTGAATTATGAACGTAGGAAATGTCGTACTCAGACGACGACAGTCTCCCGGGGGAGTGCAGCTGGTGCCACGACGATCGAGGTATGTGCGACAGGTTCGTTGAGCTGGACGAAGATCGGCGCTTCAACATTAACCTCGAGGAGACCTTTGATGTTGAAACGGTACGCAACAACGACAAGTGTTTTTTTCGTAATTAAGCATGACTTCAACTATTTCAACGTCTAATTTTCATCTTTTACAATTCGACTAGCTTATCCCATGCCATGCAAGACGCTATGTCTTAGAGAGGATGGGTTTTGAAGACCATGAAAATTTTCAAACAAAGAAAATACACCTAAGGACCCATCATGATATCGATGTTGAAGTAAATCTATATAATTCTCAGAGCATAACCCATTTTGGTTGTCAAAATTGGGAAGCACTTTGCAAAATGTATGGTTTTTATGAGGGTATGATTGTCACCATGGATCTTGGTCATCCTGACATCAAGCAAGACAATATGGACATTTGGGTCCTTGTTGATACGCTTCCGATTCTACCGCAATGTGAGTTTCTCAAACATAGTTATTAACTAATTTATATTGTTTATTTCAAAATAGTTGACAGCTTATTTTGAATCTTCAAAGAATGTGCAGAAGATGGTAGACAAAACCCACTACACTGATGGCTCCGAATTAACTTATAAGGAGAAAAATCATCTGATTGCTTATTGTACTTTTTTTTGAGAATTACAATACCTATTATCGAACTCCTCCAAATTATGGTGAATACGTGCCACTAGTGCACGTGTTGAACCATGATAACTTCTATGGAGATACCCTGGTAAGATATTTTACTAGTATGACATCCATGCATCTTTTGCATACTTCTAAAACTAGTACATCATTGCTAACTACGAAGTTATTACTATGTTTTTCAACAGAAAATCCCGATGGATTGTGTGCCTCATCTGATGTATTACAATGGTCGCCTTGAAGTTCTGAACCTACAGCCAGGTCATCCTACGGATCTCACCTGTGCATATCGAATTTCTAAAACCGGTAACACATGCTAATCAAAGAGTGGAAAAAATGTTTGGACATTCATAAGGAGGTTCTTGGAAGCAACATTAAGCGAAAGGCAAGAATTGGAGACAGGATAATCTGCATTCTCCATAATGGAGAGCGAGGGGCTATCTTGTTTTTTGCTATTTTACCTTAGAGAATATAGTAGGTCCTAAGAGAATGTAGTAGGTCCTATGAGGTACAATATGTTTATTATGTGATACAATGTGTTAGAGTTGAAGATGTCAGGAGTACTTGTGATTACGACTAGTGACCAATGATATGATGATGATGATAAGTTGTTAATGATATGATGTTGAGGATATTTATTATATCATTGGGTGAAAGAACCGCGGATTAGTTTCAAGTGGATGTCCGTCCACTTGAAACTAGTCCACACGGTTCTTTCACCCCGTGATGTAATAACTCATTATGATGTAAAAACAATTTGTAAATTCCTGTTGTATGAAAATTTGTGTAAAGGTGTACGAATACAACATGAAATAAAAAAGAAATAAAATACGAAATAATAGTAGCAGTGTGGGTAGAGAGAAGCGCTACTACTAATTACCAGCAGTGCTCCTCCTGGAACTCGCTGCTACTAAGTCGATTTAGCTGTAGCGTGGGTGGAGGCACGCTACTTCTATTCGTTAGCTGTAGCGCCTTATCAGTAGCGCACCACCCCGCGCTACTGATAGGTCTAAAACCTGCGCTGCTGCTAGCCTTTTCCCTTGCAGTGTAGGCTCGTCAAGTCAACCTAAGTGTTTCGCATGTGTAAATCTGGCTTGCACCCGTTGTATGCGGACGTTAGAATCTATCACACCCGACCATCATGTGGTGCTTCAAAACAACGAACCTTTGCAACGGTGCACACTTAGGGGGAACACATCTCTTGAAATTTTAGTGAGGGATCATCTTATTTATGCTACCTCGTTCTAAGCAAATAAGATGTAAACATGACAAACATCACATGCAAATCATAAAGTGACATGATATGGCCAATATCATCTTGCGCCTTTTGATCTCCAACTTCGAGGCACGACATGATCACCTTCGTCACCGGCATGACACCATGATCTCCATCATCATGATCTCCATCATCGTGTCTTCATGAAGTTGTCTCGCCAACTATTACTTCTACTACTATGGCTCACGGTTAGCACTAAAGTAAAGTAATTACATGGCGTTTTTCATTGACACGCAGGTCATACAATAAATTAAGACAACTCCTATGGCTCCTGCCGGTTGTCATACTCAACGACATGCAAGTCGTGATTCCTATTACAAGAACATGATCAATCGCATACATCACATATATATAATTCATCACATCCTTTTGGCCATATCACATCACATAGCATACCCTGCAAAAACAAGTTAGACGTCCTCTAATTGTTGTTGCATGTTTTACGTGGCTGCTATGGGTTTCTAGCAAGAACGTTTCTTACCTACGCAAAACCACAACAGTGATATGCCAATTGCTATTTACCCTTCATAAGGACCCTCTTCATCGAACCCGATCCGACTAAAGTGGGATAGACAGACACCCGCTAGCCACCTTATGCATCAAGTGCATGTCAGTCGGTGGAACCTGTCTCACGTAAGTGTACGTGTAAGGTCGGTCCGGGCTGCTTCATCCCACAATGCTGCCGAATCAAGATAAGACTAGTAACGGCAAGAAAATTGAACAAATCATCGCCCACAACTACTTTGTGTTCTACTCGTGCATAGAATCTACGCATAGACCCAGCTCATGATGCCACTGTTGGGGAACACAGCAATAATTCAAAATTTTCCTACGTATCACCAACATCAATCTAGGAGACACTAGCAACGAGAGAGAGGGAGTGCATCTTCATACCCTTGAAGATCGCTAAGCAGAAGAGTTACAAGAACACGGTTGATGGAGTCGTACTCGCGGCGATTGAAATCGCGGAAGATCCGATCTAGCGCCAAACGGACGGTGCCTCCGCGTTCAACACACTGATAACCCGCAAGTATAGGTGATCGCAACAGTTTTCGAGGGTAGAGTATTCAACCCAAATTTATTGATTCGACACAAGGGGAGCCAAAGAATATTCTCAAGTATTAGCAGCTGAGTTGTTAATTCAACCACACCTGGAAACTTAATATCTGCAGCAAAGTGTTTTTTTTTGACAGAAAGACTGTAAGGGAACCCCCTATAGTGCAGCAAAGTGTTTAGTAGCAAAGTAATATGATAGTAGTGATAACGGTAACAAAAGGTAACAGTAGTAAAAGCAATGCTTTTGGTATTTTGTAGTGATGATAGCAATAGCAACGGGGAAGTAAATAAGCGAAGAACAATATGTGGAAAGCTAGTAGGCAGTGGATCAGTGATTGAGAATTATGCTGGATACGGTTCATCATGTAACAGCCATAACCTAGGGTGACACAGAACTAGCTCCAGTTCATTGATATAATTTAGGCATGTATTCAGAATATAGTCATACATGCTTATGGAAAAGAACTTGCATGACATCTTTTGTCCTACCTCCCGTGGCAGCGGGGTCCTTATGGAAACTAAGGGATATTAAGGCCTCCTTTTAATAGAGAACCGGAACAAAGCATTAACACATACTGAATACATGAACTCCTCAAACTATGGTCATCACCGGTAAGTATCCTGATTATTGTCACTTCGGGGTTAACGGATCATAACACATAATAGGTGACTATAGACTTGCAAGATAGGATCAAGAACACTCATATATTGATGAAAACATAATAGGTTCAGATCTGAAATCATGGCACACGGGCCCTAGTGACAAGCATTAAGCATAGCAAAGTCATAGCAACACGAATCTCAGAACATAGTGGATACTAGGGATCAAACCCTAACAAAACTAACTTGATTACATGATAGATCCCATCCAACCGATCACCGTCCAGCAAGCCTACGATGGAATTACTCACGCACGACGATGAGCATCATGAAATTGGTGATGGAGGATGGTTGATGATGACGATGGGGACGGATTCCCCTCTCCAGAGCCCCGAACGGACTCCATATCAGCCCTCCCGAGAGGTTTTAGGGCTTGGCGGCGGCTCCATATCGTAAAACGTGATGATTTCTTCTCTCTGATTTTTCTCTCCCCAAAACTCAATATATCGAGTTGGCACGGGGCCCCTAGGGCGCGCCCCACCCTCGTGAGTAGGTGATGGGCCCCCTGGCCTTCATCTTTTGCAGGTATTTTTCATATTTTCTGAAAAGTTTCTCCATGAAGTTTGAGGTCATTCTGAGAATGTTTGCTCCTGCACATAAATAACACCATGGTAATTTTGCTAAAACAGCGTCAGTCCGGGTTAGTTCCATTCAAATAATGCAAGTTAGAGTCCAAAACAAGGGCAAAAGTGTTTGGAAAAGTAGATACGTTGGAGACGTATCAACTCCCCCAAGCTTAAACCTTTGCTTGTCCTGAAGCAATTCAGTTGACAAACTGAAGGTGATAAATAAAAACTTTTACAAACTCTGTTTGCTCTTGTTGTTGTAAATATGTAAAGCCAGCATTCAAGTTTTCAGCAAAGATTATAACTAACCACATTCAGAATAACTCATAGATCTCAAGTTTACTCATATCAATAGCATAATCAACTAGCGAGCCATAATAATAAATCTAGGATGACAACACTTTCTCAAAACAATCATAATATGATATAACAAGGTGGTATCTTGCTAGCCGTTTCTGAGACCGCAAAACATAAATGCAGTGCACCTTTAAAGACCAAGGACTAACTAGACATTGTAATTCATGGTAAAAGAGATCCAGTCAAGTCATACTCAATGTAAACTAACAGTAATGAATGCACATGACAGCGGTGCTCTCTAACTGGTGCTTTTTAATAAGAGGATGATGACTCAGCATAAAAGTAAATAGATAGGCCCTTCGCAGAGGGAAGCAGGGATTTGTAGAGGCGCCAGAGCTCGGTTTTGAAATAGAGGTGAATAATATTTTGAGCGGTATACTTTCATTGTCAACATAACAACCAATATCTTCCATGCTACACACATTATAGGCGGTTCCCAAACAGAATGGTAAAGTTTATACTCCCCCTTCCACCAACAAGCATCAATCCATGGCTTGCTCGAAACAACAAGTGCCTCCAACTAACAAAAGTCCTAGGGGGAGTTTGTTTGCAATTATTTTGATTTAGTTTGCATAAAGCATGGGACTGGGCATCCCGATGACCAGCCATTTATCTCGTGAGTGAGGAGTGGAGTCCACTCCTCTTGAGAATAACCCGCCTAACATGGAAGAAACATACGGCCCTAGTTGATACATGAGCTATTCGAGCATACAAAACAGGATATTTATTTGAAGGTTTAGAGTTTGGCACATACAAATTTACTTGGAACGACAGGTAGATATCGTATATAGGTAGGTATAGTGGACTCATGCTGGATAACTTTGGGGTTTAAGGTATTGGATGCACAAGTAGTATTCCCGCTTAGTACAGGTGAAGGCTAGCAAAAGACTGGGAAGAGACCAGCTAGAGAGCAACAACAGTCATGAACATGCATTAAAATTAATCAACACCGAATGCAAGCATGAGTAGGATATAATCCACCATGAATATAAATATCGTGAAGGCTATCTTGATTTTGTTTCAACTACATGCGTGAACATGCGCCAAGTCAAGTCACTTAAATCATTCAGAGGAGGATACCACCCTATCATACCACATCATAACCATTTTAATAGCATGTTGGCACGCAAAGTAAACCATTATAATTCATAGCTAATCAAGCATGGCACAAGAAACTATGATCTCTAGTTGTCATTGCAAACATGTTTATTCATAATAGGCTGAATCAGGAACCATGAACTAATCATATTTACAAAAACAAAAGAGGTTGAGTTCATACCAGCTTTTTTCATCTCAGTCAGTCCATCATATATCATCATAATTGCCTTTCACTTGCACGACCGAATGATGTGAATAATGATAATAGTGCACGTGCATTGGACTAAGCTGGATTCTGCATACATTCAATAAACAGGAGAAGACAAGGCAATATGGGCTCTTTTGTCAGATAAACAATAATGCATATAAGAGCCACTTCAACAATTTTAATCATGGTCTTCTCCTATTGACCCCCAAAGAAAAGAAAAGAAAAGAAATAAAACTATTTACACGGGAAAGCTCCCAATAAGCAAAGAAGAACAATAAATCTTTTTGGGTTTTCTTTTTAATTACTACTACAGGCATGGAAATTAAACTAACTAAAAGCTAGAACTATTTTTTTGGTTTTTCTTAAGGTTTATTAAACACACAAGAAGAAAGCATAAAAAGGAAATTAAACTAGCATGGATGATACAATGAAAAAGTATGAGCACCGACATCTAGCAATGAGTGTGTGAACATAAATGTAATGTCGGTGGGAAATACGTACTCCCCCAAGCTTAGGCTTTTGGCCTAAGTTGGTCTATGGCCACGGCTGGCATGGCGGATATCCATAATAGTAGTTGTGGTCATACTGCGATGTTGCGGCTATCGCCTGCTGAGCTGCAGCGTGGCGATGAGTGGCCTCATCTCTCCTCTCGTACTCATCTGCCTCCTCTCTGGTGATAGTATATCTTCCTCTTGCCTGATAATCAAAGAAGGCATGAGCAGGGAGAGTAATACGGACATCACGTCGTCTGTCAAAGATTAGTCAATATTGGAGAGGTGATTCGTTCCTCTCGACAAACTGGTGGTGAACCATAGCATTAAAATCTAGATAAGCAGGAGGTAATTCAATATCATCTTCGCGTATGGCTATACCAAGAGAATTAGCTATGCGGGTTGCATAAATTCCACCAAGGAAATCTTCATTAAGTCTATTAAGATGCAACCTACGTGCAATAATGGCTCTCAAACTATATGATTTGTCTCCTAACACAGCACTCCTAAGAATACTGAGGTCAGGGACACACATGTGACATGCCTCATCTTTACCATTTATGCATCTACCTATGAAGAGAGCAAAATAATGTATAGGAGGAAAGTGAATGCTCCCTATGGTAGCTTGTGTAATATCTCTAGATTCTCCCAAGTTATGCTAGCAAGAAAATCTCTAAATTCAGATTTGCGAGGATCCCTTATACTACCCCATTGTGGAAGTTTGCAAGTAGTGGTAAAATCCTCTAAGTCCATAGTGTAAGATTTATCATAAAGATCAAACAGGACAGTTGGAGAATTACGTGAAGTTGAAAATTCAAACCTCCTCACAAAAGTAATGGTGAGGTTGTGATACTGGTTGTACTTCTCTTCCTCGAAGCTCACAAGATCAGCGTTACGCAAATACGCGTTGAATTCTTCCTTAATTCCCGCTCGATCCATAAAGTTCTCAGAAGGCCATTCACAAGGACGCACTGGAGCCTCTCTTGGTGGCTCGTCATCAGCATCACGCATTGCAAGCCTAGGTCCTTGCTTCCTTGAAGAACCACCTTGGAACATTTCCCTAAGCATACTTCTTCCTCTGATAAATTCTGAAATTTTTTAGTAACTTCAAAATAAAAGTAAACCAAACTCAATAATATTGATAGCAACTACTCCTACAAGTTCCCAGGGCCTATATCATGCATCAAAACTACTTTTGACCATATAAATTTGACATGCAAGCTCAAGAACAGGGTCACCTAAGCAGCAAAAAATTGCAATGAATAAAGCACTAGAAAAAAAACTAATTGGACCAATGGAGGAGTCACATACCAAGGAACAATCTCCCCAAGCAGTTTTGTGAGAGGTGCTTTGAGCAAGGAGATCGAAAATGGCAGCAAAACGAGCTTGGACTCGGGTTTGAGCTGGATATTCTTGTTTGGGAGAGGAAGAAGAAGTGTATGGGTGAAAGGATAAGTGGAGGAGGGCCACTGTGGGCCCACGAGGCAGGGGCGCGCCCAGGGGGGTAGAGTGTGCCCTCCACCCTCGTGGGCAGGTGGTTGGCCACCTGCTGCGTTCTCAGTGCCAAATATTCTCAAATATTCTAGAAAAAAAAATCATATTTAAATTTCAGGGCATTTGGAGAACTTTTATTTTCGAGGTATTTTTATATTGCACAAATAATCAGATAACAGATAGAAAAATATTTATTTTTATTTTATTTATTTAAATAACAGAAAGTAAAAGTGCGGTACAGAAGGTTGTGCCTTCTAGTTTCATCCATCTCATGATCATCAAAAGGAATCCACTAACAAGGTTGATCAAGTCTTGTTAACGAACTCATTCCGAATAACATGGAACCGGAGAAATTTCGAATAACACTATGTTACCTCAATGGGGATATGCACATCCCCAATAATAAGAATATCATATTTTTTTCTTGACAGTAGGAAGAGGAAATTCAAAACCTCCAAATATAATCGATGGGACTTTCCCAATAGAATTGATACTGTGGACTTGAGGTTGTTTCCTCGGAAAGTGTACCGTATGCTCATTACCATTAACATGAAAAGTGACATTGCCTTTAGTGCAATCAATAACAGCCCCTGCAGTATTCAAAAAGGGTCTTCCAAGAATAATGGACATACTATCGTCCTCAGGAATATCAAGAATAACAAAGTCCGTTAAAATAGTAACGTTTGAAACTACAACAGGCACATCCTCACAAATACCGACAGGTATAGCAGTTGATTTATTAGACATTTGCAAAGATATTTCAGTAGGTGTCAACTTATTCAAATCAAGTCTACGATATAAGGAGAGAGGCATAACACTAACACCGGCTCCAAGATCACATAAAGCAGTTTTAACATAATTTCTTTTAATAGAGCATGGTATAGTGGGTACTCCTGGATCTCCAAGTTTCTTTGGTATTCCACCCTTAAAAGTGTAATTAGCAAGCATGGTGGAAATTTCAGCTTCTGGTATCTTTCTTTTATTGTAATAATATCTTTCATGTACTTAGCGTAAGGATTGGTTTTGAGCATATCAGTTAATCGCATAAGCAAAAAGATAGGTCTAATCATTTCAGCAAAGGGCTCAAAATCCTCATCATCCTTTTTCTTGGATGGTTTTGGAGGAAAGGGCATGGGTTTCTGAACCCATGGCTCTCTTTGTTTGCCATGTTTCCTAGCAACAAAATCTTCCTTATCATAACATTGATTCTTTGATTGTGGGTTATCAAGATCAGCAGCAGGTTCAATTTCTATGTCATTATCATTACTAGGTAGAGCATCATCATGAACATTATTATTAACATTACCACTAGATTCAGGTTCATTACCAGATTGTGTTTCAGCATCAGAAATAGAAATATCATTTGGATTCTCAGGGGTTTCAGTAATAGGTTCACTAGAAGCATGCAAAGTCCTATCATTCTTCTTTTTCTTCTTTTTAGAAGAACTAGGTACATCTATATTATTTCTATGAGAATCTTGCTCAATTCTCTTAGGGTGGCCTTCAGGATACAAAGGTTCCTGAGTCGTTCTACCAGTTCTAGTTGCCACTCTAACAGCATAATCATTATCTTTACTATTCAATTCATTGAGCAAATCATTTTGAGCTTTAAGTAGTTGTTCTACTTGAGTGGTAACTGTCGGTGTCAAAACCGGCGGATCTTGGGTAGGGGTTCCTGAACTGTGCGTCTAGGCCGGATGGTAACAGGAGGCAAGGGACACGAAGTTTTACCCAGGTTTGGGCCCTCTCGATGGAGGTAAATCCCTACGTCCTGCTTGATTAATATTGATGATATGGGTAGTACAAGTGTAGACCTACCACGAGATTGAAGAGGCTAAACCCTAGAAGCTAGCCTATGGTATGACTGTTGTCTATGTTGTGCTACGGACTAAAAACTCTCTGGTTTATATAGACACCGGAGAGGGTTAGGGTTACACAAAGTCGGTTACAATGGTAGGAGATCTTCATGTCCGTATCGCCAAGCTTGCCTTCCACGCCAAGGAAAGTCCCTTCCGGACACGGGGCGAAGTCTTCAATCTTGTATCTTCATAGTCCAGGAGTCCGACTGAAGGTATAGTCCGGCCATCCGAACACCCCCTAATCCAGGACTCCCTCAGTAGCCCCTGAACCAGGCTTCAATGACGACGAGTCCGGCGCGCAGATTGTCTTCGGCATTGCAAGGCGGGTTCCTCCTCCAAGTACTTCATAGAAGATTTTGAACACAAAGATAGTGTCTGGCTCTGCAAAACAAGTTTCCACATATTGCCATAGAGAGAATAATATTTACACAAATCTAATCTGCTGACCTATTCCACAGTGTGACACACCACGGCCAAGCCTTTATCCGAGTCGTTTCATTATCCCACCTCAGCGCGTCATGCGAGGCGGTTTCCTTGGCACGTCTTGTTAAAGTAGAGATCGTGTCCCCTTATTCCGGGATTCTCATCAATACGGGCGTGGGTAACCCAACCGCTTCTAGGACTCCTAGATTATAGGCAAGTCCAAACGGACACGGAGAGGACGCTTGATATTCACCCTCTTTATAAAGGGACAAGGCTTTTATTTTTCCCTCCCGTGCTCAATCGAATCCTTCCCCCACCTCAAGCTCAAGCACCCAAAGTTCAGGTCAGGTGCTCCGAACCTTCAGTCATGTCCGGATCTAGCCTTCAAGGCCGATGGGTGCTTCCTCCGTCACGGAAGAAGACATCAAAAAGTTGAGGGAGGCCAGATATATGACCGCCGAGATTTTGCATCGGCTGCCTCCCCGAGGACAGGCTGTCCCTACCCCCGAACCCAACGAGAACATCGTGTTCGTCTCCCACTTACTCCAAGGTCTAGGCCTTTCTCTGGATCCTTTCGTCAGGGGTTTGATGTTTTATTACGGGCTAGACTTCCATGATCTATCTCCAGACTCCTTTCTTCATATCACGACATTTATTGTCGTGTGCGAGGCCTTCCTCCGGGTTACCCCTCACTTCGGCCTATGGCTCAAGACCTTTGAAGTGAAGCCGAAGATGATCGAGGGGCAACATGCAGCGTGTGGAGGTGCCTCAATACGCAAGATGACGGGAGCTCCGTGGCCCAAAGGTTCCATCCCAGAGGTGTTTGAATTGTGGCAACATGAGTGGTTCTACATCACGGCTCCCAGAAGTGCCAAGTGGGCAGTCGCCCATGTTTTCCGCTCGGGCCCTCCACCACAACTGATGTCATGGATCAGCAGAGGTCTGAGCTGGGGTCCTGCCAAGGACGTGCCTATACTGCAAAGCCGCATTCGAGATCTCTTCAATGGAGATTTCAGTTTGGTTGCGGTAATACAAGTTATGCTGGTTCGTCAAGTCCAGCCTTGCAAACGCCGACCCCTTCGCCTGTGGGAGTTCAATCCCGAAGGACCGCGTGCCATTCAAAATTTTCTCGGCCTGACGCAAGAGGAGATGTACAAGTCATTCTTCGGACCTCAGGTGGAGTGTCCGGAAATTACCGAGGACGTGGGCCTGAGTAGTAACCGCGCCGCCGAACATGTAAGGCATCTTCTGGCCGAACATAGTATCTCTCCTTTGTTACGAAGTTATTTCAGAGAGTTCGCTTTTCAACCAGGACTGGCTAACAAAGGCGAAGTTGATTCGGTGTTCGGCCCCCCTCCCTGAGGGTTTGGAAAATCCGGTATTGGAAAAGATGCTCCAGGCAGCACCTTGCCTGGAGCCCTTGAAGGAAGATATTGTGGAGGATAATATGGGCGGACGCGGGCCCCCAATGCTGCCCATTCTAACCGAGGGAGCGAGTGTCTCCATGAAGGAAGACGACCAGAAGAGGAAAAGGACTGCGCCCGGGGATTCGGAAGCCGAAGCTTCCAAACAGGAGAAGAAGTCTCCCACAGAGAGTCCTACCTTGGGGGGCGCTGGTGCCGCACAAAGTCCGTTGGGGGATCAATTCTCCCGCGAGTCGTAAGTGACCCGAAATACTTGGATAGTACAGATATGCCATCTTTTTCTTCTGAGAAAATAACCACCGCATATATTTTGCAGTTCGGGCCTTAGCCCCTCTCAAATGAGCTCGTCTTTGGGGGATTTTCTTCCAGAGATGATGGAGAGCGAAACGCCTCCTCCAGACTCCTCCGCTCCGGAAGCGGACGACCCTGAAGTGTCGTCGCGGAGGGCCTCTCCGAGTCCGGTGAGGCCAGAAGATAATCCCATTGACCCCCGAAGCTCCCAGTGTCCGGCTCCCGAAGAGAGCAGACAAAAGAGTCCGACACCATCTAGTGTGCGATGGGATGTTCTAAGGGAGTTGGTGGGGCGAGCGGCCATCTTAGACAAACACCGTGTGCTGATGAATACGGTGATGGAGAGAATCTCGTCCGCCGAAAGCGGATTGCATGAAGCTTTTATGAGTCTACTGACAGGCTTTGAGGTACGTAAAAGAATGTATGATAGTCTTGCACATGCTAGGTGTGCCCTATGTAGATAGTACCCCCTGAGACTCTGGTTGTCATCGGAAACGACGACGAACAGAGGATCATATTCCCAGGTAATAACCATACTGCCTCTATGTGCAGGTGATGGAAGCTCCGGTGGCTAGCCGGACTAGCGAGTTTGCTCATTTAAAACGGCAGTTGGATGCGGCAGACACCGACATCGAGCTTGTTAACAAAAGGCTTAACGAGGCACAGGGTAAGTGTCATTATCTGGTCAACGTCACATAGGAGGAGCAGCATGATGCCAGTATCTTGAATATGTTGTGACTGCAGATGGAGCTGCCACTGTTGAGGCCTTGCAGGCAGAACTTGCCCGAGCCAAGGAACAAGCGAGGTTGGGTAATGCGGCTGCTTTGAAGGCGGCCGAAGAGTTGCAAGCCGAGAAGGCCACACATGGCGAGAGCCGAGACAAGATGGCCAAGATGGTCATAGAATTAAAAGCCACCGCCGACCGTTGCCGGGTTCTTGAAAAGGAAAACCAGGCGAAGGCATCGGACCTTGAGAAGGCTGCTGCGACGAGAAAAGACCTCCGCTCTGCTATGAGGGCAAAGAAGGAGGAGCTGCGGGAAGCCGGGGATATTGTAGCTGGGAAATCCTTTATGTTGCGGAGGAAGTTCAGAGATCACGGTATACCCCTCTGGATCGGCTGTGGAGCTCGGAGGATGTGTATATGGATTTGGCGGTGAGCGTTGCCGATGCGGCCAAGTACTTCCAGGGTTAGACGGACCGTGAAGTAGACCAGCTGTTTTGGGGACAATTCCATTCTCCCGAGCTTCCACTTTCATTGAATGACCAATTAGCCGAATGGGCCGAACTAAATAGGTTGTGGATCAGCTATGGCCAGAAAGGTCAAAACCGAACAGCTATTTCCGCTTGGTGCAGCAGTTTCTTAACGTGGTGCCGCGCATTAATGCGATGAAGAGGTCGGCGTGCATAGAGGGTGCACGGATGGCCTTTGCCTATGTTAAGGCCTACTGGGCGGAGATGGATGCTACCAATGTTGCAGCGCGGGATTCGGCCATAGGTCGAAAGGCTGCTGAGCACTACTTTGAAGAAGTTCTTGAGTGTGCCCGTTTGATAGAGACCCAGTGCTCAAAAAATATTATGTTTGAGTGATATGTAATCTCATTGTAAGCGAAATGATTTTATAAATTTTTATAAGGCTATTTTTATACTTTTGCCTGAAAGTAATATGATGCCTCCTGGGCGGCCATTTATGTATACATGTGTATAACCTGAAAGATTGCTGTCATCGGCTTCAACCCCCACGCATATAATGCGGAGGTGCTCGCAAAAACAAGCGTTCACACTTAACCCAACGTCTTGGTCCTATTAAGGAGGTGATAGCGGAGCGAGCGAGGCAACCGGACTATAATGCTTTAGCACTTTCACTTAGCCATAGGAGTTTGACAGTGGGGCTACTAGATAGCCCCTGGTGGCTCCGCACTCTCCCGATTCTGGGGTGCGTACATGCCTGGCCAGAAAACGGCCCTTCGTTAAGGGAGAGGAATTCTAACATTCCCACAGGGGATCGAGTGGTTGATCAGTCTCACGCTATATCATGTCAGTCAGTTTTCGGCTTTCTCTACTGAGGTGCTCGTCCGGATGAACCAGGGCATAATCGTAGTAGTTCTCCTGGTGCTACCTTAGCCGGTAAAGCGGAACGTAAGGCACCAAAACACAGGAGCCGGGCAAACCCAACATTTGACCAAAGACAATGATTTGGAGCTGATGCATATAGGGCCAAACTCGCGACGCCGAACACTCCCTAAGGTATTCGGTCTTTGTGGTATAAACCGGGCCTACATAATGGCCTTTGTAAGAAGCCCCTTGTGTCTAGGTACGTGCATTGTTCTGGCGTGGCCACATGCCAAGACGTCAGCACCCTTCAACGGTGGATATGTATCAACAAGAGACAGTAAAAAAGGTTTAGGCGGGGTCTTAACCTAAAAAGAATCCTTGGAGCAGGTCCCTGCTGCACGTCTGCGCCTGTGTCTCCGTTGTGCCGTATCCTGGACGGGTGGAGCGCGATGATCGTCTGTAAAAAAGTGGAAGTTAAGTGAAAAAGTTGTCGTGCAAAAAGATAGTTTTTTTAAATAAAACTATGTATAATTGAAGATGATAAGAAATTGCCACTTGTCTGCGCGCATTGAGCCCCTTGTATTGACAAATAAGGGTGTGACCACTTATTCGGTATAAATAGCGGCGCCAGACTTGATTAGTTGTGTCTGAGGTCTGGACGACCTGTTTGGATGCTTTCACTAGTCCGGGCGCCTTTAGTGTGCGGCTGCCAAGGCAGCCGCACTCTCTTCGGTGCGCAGAGATCGCTTGATATTTCCGTTCACTGAAATGATGCCACGTGGACCGGGCATCTTGAGTGTGAGGGAGGCGTAGTGTGGTATTGGATTAAAGCGAGCGAAAGCTTCGCGTCCGAGGAGTGCTTGATAGCCACTTTGAAACGGAGCGATGTGGAAGGTTAAATGCTCGCGACGGAAGTTATCGGGGGAGCCGAATATAACCTGTAGTAGGAGGGAGCCCGTACAACGGGCCCCTGGACCTGGCGTTACTCCTTTAAAGGTAGTATTGCTATGGCGAATTTGTGTTGGGTCTAACCCCATCCCGCGGATTGTATCCTGATATATTAAGTTTAGGCTGCTGCCGCCGTCCATGAAGACTCGTGTGAAGTGATATCCGCCAATTATTGGGTCTAATGCCAGGGCAGCCCATCCTGCGTGTCGGATACTTGCTGAGTAATCGCGATGGTCGAAAGTGATCGATTGAGACGACCAGTGGCAGGACTTCGCAGTGACAGGCACTTGGGTATATTTTTCTGAGAGTGCCATGTTGTTTTTTCCCTTGATCACGTGTAACACGTTTACTGTTTTGACTTCTGGTGGAAATTTCTTTTGTTCCGCCGTATCTTTCTTGGGAGGCTCGTCCTCGTCTTCACTTGGTGTATCCTCCCCGTTATGTACGGCGTTGAGCTTGCCGGACTGCTTGAAGACCCAACATTCTCTGTGGGTATGATTAGCAGGTTTACCAGGGGTACTATGGATCTGACATACTTGGTCCAGAATTTTGTTGAGGCTGGACAGTTCATCCCTGGTTCCTTTAGGGGGTGGCTTTTGACCTGGCTGAGAGCTTTTGAATCCGGCATTTACTGCCGTGCCCTTCGTGCTGTCTTCGTTATTCCGGTGTTTGTTATTGGTGTTGCGCCGTGATTTCCCGTTTCCATCTCTAACTTTAGATGTACTGGGGTCGCTGGTGCTGCATCTGGCTAGCCAGCTGTCCTCACCCGCGCAAAAGCGGGTCATGAGGTTTGTTAATGCGGCCATCGTTCTCGGCTTATTTTGGCCGAGGTGTCGGGCGAGCCATTCGTCACAGACGCTATGCTTGAAAGCTGCCAAGGCTTCGGCGTCTGGACAGTCGACAATCTGGTTCTTTTTAGTAAGAAACCTGTTCCAAAGCTTTCGGGCTGACTCTCCGTGCTGTTGAGTTATATGACTCAAATCGTCCGCGTCCGGAGGTCGGGCATAAGTCCCTTGAAAATTTTCCCGAAAAGCGTCTTCGAGCTCTTCCCAACTTCCAATGGAGCTTTCGGGGAGGCCTTTGAGCCAGTGACGAGCTGGCCCTTTGAGCTTGAGGGGTAAGTACTTGATGGCGTGGAGATCATCTCCTCGAGCCATATGGATATGGAGGATGTAGTCCTCATTCCAGACCGCATGTTCTGTTGTTCCGTCGTATGCCTCTATGTTTACGGGCTTGAATCCCTCTGGAAATTCATGGTCCAGCACCTCATCGGTGAAACATAGGGGGTGTGCGGCACCCCTGTAGCTGGGTGTACCGCGTTGTTCGGATGTTTGTTGTGTTGTATTGTATGCTGGGCCGCGCTTGTGTGGTCCATAGATGGATCTTGTTGGGCCGTCCTTTGGGTGCGAGCCCTCGCATGGGTCGCGTATTGTATTGTGAGCGGCGTTGTATGCCGCTCATTGTTGGTAGAGGGGTCGTCTATCCGACCAGGTGGCTGCTTTGATATTTGGTTGTGGGGGGTTTGAGGCCTCCTCATCGAATTCGGGTAGCAGCTTCCGCGTTGGGTAGCTCTTCGAGGGGCGATTATCGCCGTACCTCGCTGCTGTGTTGAGTATTTTGCTCCATCTAATGTGGAGTGTGTCTTGCGCAGCCTTGAGCCTTTGCTTCTGCTTTTTCAGACCCCTCGCGGTGGCAACAAGCCTTTTACGGGCAGTCTGCTGCTCCGGGTGCCTGTCCGGCGTTACGTCGTCCGGACCATTATCCTTGATAGGATTTGTTTGTTCGGTTTGATTATCCGGATTGCCGTTTTCCGGCAGCGGTTTGCCCTGCTCCAGCGCTGGGTCTGTGTGATCGCTATTTCTGTCAAGGCGGGATTTGGGGCGGCGCTTGTGTCGCCGCTTTGACTGCTTTTCGAGGGAACAAGCCTTCGGTGCGTCCTTCCGCTCCTCGTCGTCATCTTTTGGTGCGTCCACCATGTATACGTCATATGACGAGGTGGCGTTCCAGGGCCCCATAGGCGCTGGTTCTTTATCGTCTCCTTCATCGGCGTCCATATCGTCGATGCCTTCGGAGTCAAAGTCGAGCATGTCGGTTAAATCGTCGACAGTGGCTACAAAGTGGGTGGTGGGTGGGCTTTGAGTTTCTTCATCGTCCGTATCCCAACCTTGCTGACAGTAGTCCGGCGAGGGCTCTCCTGATAAAGAGAGAGACTTTAGTGATTTCATAATATCGCCGAGAGGCGAGTGCTGAAAGATGTCCACGGCAGTGAACTCCATGATTGGCGCCCAATCAGATTCGATCGGCAGGGCACGGAGGGTTCAGAGCCTGGAGAGGGGTCTGGCTCCTTGGAGTCACGAGTCTCGCAGAGTACGGGGCTGGTGTTTGGCTCAATCGTTGTTGGGGTCGCAGCCCCCGAGGTGGTGTCCAACCGCCCATCCTCGATCAGCGCAGTTGGCTCCGAATTAAGGGTCGGAGCTGACGCGGGTGCGGCCTCCAGTGCACTGTTCGGTGGCAGAGCTAAATCATGCTCGTCGTGACAGCGTGGCGCGCTCGGTAGTGGCTCGAATACGTCGAAGATAAAGTCCCCGCGGATGTCAGCCATGTAGTTTAAACTTCCAAATCTGACCTGACGGCCAGGGGCGTAGCTTTCGATCTGCTCCAGACGGCCAAGCGAATTGGCCCGAAGTGCAAAGCCGCCGAAGGCGAAGATCTGTCCGGGGAGGAAGGTCTCACCCTGGACTGCATCGCTATCGATGATCGTAGGAACCATCGAGCCTGATGGCAACGACACAGAGGAACTCTCAATGAAAGCACCAATGTCGGTGTCAAAACCGGCGGATCTCGGCTAGGGGGTCCCGAACTGTGCGTCTAGGCCGGATGGTAACAGGAGGCAAGGGACACGAAGTTTTACCCAGGTTCGGGCCCTCTCGATGGAGGTAAAACCATAGGTCCTGCTTGATTAATATTGATGATATGGGTAGTACAAGAGTAGACCTACCACGAGATCGAAGAGGCTAAACCCTAGAAGCTAGCCTATGGTATGATTGTTGTCTATGTTGTCCTACGGACTAAAAACCCTCCGGTTTATATAGACACCGGAGAGGGTTAGGGTTACACAAAGTCGGTTACAATGGTAGGAGATCTACATATCCGTATCGCCAAGCTTGCCTTCCACGCCAAGGAAAGTCCCTTCCGGACACGGGACGAAGTCTTCAATCTTGTATCTTCATAGTCCAGGAGTCCGGCTGAAGGTACAGTCCGGCCATCTGGACACCCCCTAATCCAGGACTCCCTCAGTAACCATAGAAGCATGTTTGCTAATAAGATTAAGTTCACCTTTAACATTAGCCATATAATCACCCAAGTGTTCAAGCATATTTGAATTGTATTTCAATTGTCTACCAAAATAAGCATTAAAGTCTTCTTGCTTAGCCATAAATTTATCAAACTCATCTAAGCATGGGCTAGCAAATTTAGTAAATGGGATTTCAGCTTTATCATATCTGTAGAGAGAATTTACCTTTACTACCATTGAAGATAGCTTGGTGTTGGGTTATCAAGACCATGAGTTTCTTCAGTAGGTAATGGATTGAGATTATATGTTTCTTCAACAGGCGGTAAATTAAGACCATGTATTTCTTCAATGGGAGGTAAATTCTTAACGTCTTCAGCTTTAATACCTTTTTCTTTCATAGATTTCTTTGCCTATTGCATATCTTCAGGACTGAGAAATAGAATACCCCTCTTCTTCGGAGTTGGTTCAGGAATAGGCTCAGGAATTGGCTCCGGAGGTGTCCAATTATTTTCATTTGTCAACATATTATTCAATAGAATTTCAGCTTCATCTGTTGTTCTTTCTCTGAAAACAGAACCAGCACAACTTCTAGGTAATCTCTGAAGGCATCGGTTAGTCCATTATAAAAGATATCAAGTATTTCATTTTTCTGAAGAGGATGATCAGGCAAACCATTAAGTAATTGGACAAGCCTCCCCCAAGCTTGTGGGAGACTCTCTTCTTCAATTTGCACAAAATTATATATATCCCTTAAAGCAGCTTGTTTCTTATGAGCAGGGAAATATTTAGCAGAGAAGTAATAAATCATATCCTGGGGACTACGCACACAACCAGGATCAAGAGAATTAAACCATGTCTTAGCATCACCCTTTAATGAGAACGGGAATATTTTAAGGATATAAAAGTAGCGAATTCGCTCATCTTTAGTAAACAGGGTGGCCATACCATTCAATTTAGTAAGATGTGCCACAACAGTTTCAGATTCATAACCATGAAAAGGATCAGATTCAACCAAAGTAATTATATCAGGATCAACAGAGAATTCATAATCCATATCAGTAACAAAGATAGGTGAAGTAGCAAAAGCAGGGTCAGGTTTCATTCTAGCATTTAGAGATTGCTTACTCCATTTAGCTAATAACCTTTTTCTTTCATTTCTATTCTTGCAAGCTAAAATGGCTAAAGAAGCTTCTTGATAAAAAACATAACCCTTAGGAATAACAAGTGATTCTTCATCATCACTTTCATCAGTATCATCAGATTCAATATTTTCAATTTCTGTAGCCCTAGCAAGTTGTTCATCAAGAAAATCACTAAGTGGCATAGTAGTATCAGGCATAGATGTAGTTTCATCATAAGTATCATGCATAGCAGAAGTGGCATCATCAACAACATGCAACATATCAGAACGAATAGCAGAAGCAGGTGTAGGTGTCGCAAGCTTACTAAACAGAAGGTGAATCAAGTGCAGAGCTAGATGGCAGTTCCTTACCTCACCTCGTAGTTGAGGGATAGATCTTGGTTCTTGGATCTTTCAAGTTCTTCATAATGATAAGCAGATATATATCCCAAGTGACTCAAAGAATAGAGCTATGCTCCCCGGCAACGGCGCCGGAAAATAGTCTTGATAACCTGCAAGTATAGGGGATCACAACAGTTTTCGAGGGTAGAGTATTCAACCCAAATTTATTGATTCGACACAATGGGAGCCAAAGAATATTCTCAAGTATTAACAACTGAGTTGTCAATTCAACCACACCTGGAAACTTAATATCTGTAGCAAATTAATATGATAGTAGTGATAACGGTAACAAAAGGTAACAGTAGTAAAAGCAATGTTTTTGGTATTTTGTAGTGATGATATCAATAGCAACGTGGAAGTAAATAAGCGAAGAACAATATGTGGAAAGCTCGTAGGCAATGGATTAGTGATGGAGAATTATGTCGGATGCGATTCATCATGTAACAGTCATATCCTAGGGTGACACAGAACTAGCTCCAGTTCATTGTTATAATGTGGGCATGTATTCCGAATATAGTCATACGTGCTTATGGAAAAGAACTTGCATGCCATCTTTTGTCATACCCTCCCGTGGCAGCGGGGTCCTTACGGAAACTAAGGGATATTAAGGCCTCCTTTTAAATGAGAACCGGAATAAAGCATTAACACATACTGAATACATGAACTCCTCAAACTACGGTCATCACCGGTAAGTATCCCGATTATTTTCACTTCAGGGTTAACGGATCATAACACATAATAGGTCACCATAGACTTGCAAGATAGGATCAAGAACACTCATATATTGATGAAAACATAATAGGTTCAGATCTGAAATCATGGCACTCGGGCCCTAGTGACAAGCATTAAGCATAGCAAAGTCATAGCAACATCAATCTCAGAACATAGTGGATACTAGGGATCAAACCCAAACAAAACTAACTCGATTACATGATAGATCCCATCCAGCCCATCACCGTCCAGCAAGCCTACGATGGAATTAGTCACGCACGGCGGTGAGCATCATGAAATTGGTGATGCAGGATGGTTGATGATGGCGATGGCGACGGATTCCCCTCTCCGGAGCGCCGAACAGACTCCGGATCAGCCCTCCCGAGAGGTTTTAGGGCTTGGTGGCGGCTCCGTATCGTAAAACGCGATGATTTCTTCTCTCTGATTTTTTCTCTCCCCGAAACTCAATATATGGAGTTGGAGTTGGAGTCGGAGAAGCAACAGTGGGCCCACGAGGTAGGGGGCGCGCCCTAGGGGGCAGTCGCGCCCCCCACCCTCGTGGGCAGGTGGTGGGCCCCCTGGCCTTCATATTTTGCAGGTATTTTTCATATTTTCTGAAAAGTTGCTCCGTGAAGTTTCAGGTCATTCCGAGAACGTTTGCTCCTGCACATAAATAACACCATGGTAATTCTGCTGAAAACAGCGTCAGTCCGGGTTCGTTACATTCAAATCATGCAAGTTAGAGTCCAAAACAAGGGCAAAATTGTTTGGAAAAGTAGATACGTTGGAGATGTATCACACACATACAGCCCGGGGACGTCTCCTCCTTCTTGATCCAGCAAGGTGAGAGGAGAAGTTGAGGGAGGACTCCGGCAACACGACAGCGTGGTGGTGGAGCTTGTGGTATTCCTGCAGGGCTTCACCAAGCTCTACGGAGGAGAAGGAAGAGTTGGAGGAGGGACGGGCTGCGCCAAGGAAGGGGTGCGGCTTCCCTCTCTCTCCCTCACTATATATAGGGGGAATGGGGTGGAGGAGGCGCCCTAGGGTTCCCTAGGGGAGGGGTGGCGGCCACAGGGGAAACCCTAGATGGGTTTGGGCGCCCCCACCCCAAGGAAACTTGCCCCCCAAGCCGGGAGGGGTGGCTGCACTAGGGGAGGTGCCCCCACCTCTCCACGTTATGTGAGAGGGGGTGGGAGGGGCGCACAGCCCCTTGGTGGGCTGGTGTTCCCCCTCCCCTTGGCGCATAAGGCCCCCCAATGCTGGTCGTCACCCGGTACTCCCAGAACAATTCCGGACTCCAATACCCTTCGTCCAATATATCGATCTTCACCTCTGGACCACTCCGGAGTTCCTCATCACGTCCGGGATCTCATCCGGGACTCCGAACAACTTTCGGTAACCACATACTATTTCCCATAACAACTCTAGTGTCGCCGAACATTAAGTGTGTAGACCCTACGGGTTCGGGAACCATGCAGACATGACCAAGACACCTCTTCGGCCAATAACCAATATCGGGATCTGGATACCCATATTGGCTCGCACATGTTCCACGATGATCTCATCGAATGAACCACAATGTCGCGGATTCAATCAATCCTGTATACAATTCCCTTTGTCCACCGGTATGTTACTTGCCCGAGATTCGATCGTCGGTATCCTAATACCTCGTTCAATCTCGTTACTGGCAAGTCTCTTTACTCGTTCCGTAATGCATGATCCCGTGGCTAACTCATTAGTCACATTGAGCTCATTATGGTGATGCATTACCGAGTGGGCCCAGAGATACCTCTCCGTCATACGGAGTGACAAATCCCAGTCTCGATTTGTGCTAACCCAACAGACCTTTCGGAGATACCTATAGTGCACCTTTATAGTCACCCAGTTACGTTGTGACGTTTGATACACCCAAAGCACTCCTATGGTATCCCGGAGTTGCACAATCTCATGGTCTAAGGAAATGATACTTGACATTAGAAAAGCTCTTAGCAAACGAACTACACGATCTTGTGCTATGCTTAGGATTGGGTCTTATCCATCACATCATTATCCTAATGATGTGATCCCGTTATCAATGACATCTAATGTCCATGGTCAGGAAACCATGACCATCTATTGATCAACGAGCTAGTCAACTAGAGGCTTACTAGGGACATGTTGTGGTCTATGTATTCACACATGTATTACGGTTTCCAGTTAATACAATTATAGCATGAACAATAGACAATTATCATGAACAAGGAAATACAATAATAACCATTTTATTATTGCCTCTAGGGCATATTTCCAACACGTACGTCATTGCACTCATTGCTATGGTGGTCATCTTCATCACAATCTACGTGCTGGTGGCGTTAGCCGTGCTGACGAAGGCCAAGGAGCTCAATGTGTGGAAGTTCTTTTCTGGAAAGAAAGCAAAGGTGTTCAAATACATGCGAGGAAGCAATGACCATGATCAGTCCCAATACGGTGCCAGTCTAATTAATTTATTCTTCTTGTTTACACACTTGATTTGTAAATCCTTTTGATATTATTACCTTGAATTGCCTTTTATTTTCTGATTAACTGTGAACTGAACATAGCTCATATGACTAGGTTCATTATGGTGGAACCAATCCACATGGATTCAATTACTATAATTGGCACGGTCGGTCGCATTTTGTTAAAATTTATTCCTGGCTTACCAAGCCTATTCTTCAGCGGTATGTCATGCAACTTCGATATCTACAACAATCAATAGTGTCATCAGATTTTTGTTTCGTATAGACCCATTTGCAGTCAATCGAATTTTTAGCTTCCCGCCGAGGAACTAAGTGCCAAATTTTATTCTTCTACAATGCTGAGTGTTCCTCCTTCATTGCCTTCTTCCACCAAGCATCACCAAAATCTTCGCTCAAAGAGGATGGTTCACCGGGATAAGCAAGCTAAACCAAACTTGAAAATACTTTTATAATAGTTTTGCTAAAGCACATCTAGGTGTGCTCTAGGTATTACCAGTGGAGGAGACAAGCTTGTGGCTGTTAAGCAATGCATAAATGTGCCTGGTCGTGACTGGTTGATGGCACATGGTCCAAGGGTGGTTCGGCTAGGATAGCCCAGGTTGTTAGCATGTAGTTTATCTTTGTAACAACTCTATCTCTCTATCCTCTTATCTCTTGTACCTCAAGTTGTAATCTCAACCATGTACGTGATCTGGTGAGTTGCGCCCCAGTATATTAACACGAAGCCGTCGGTCAGAGAAAGGCACGATGTTAAACCTAAGTTTTCACATGGTATCAGCCTAACTCTTCCACATCGTATCTACCATCCCCATCCACCACCTCCGCTTCCGTCATGGCTGCCTCCTCCAGCACCGCACCAGCCAACCTCTCTGGTCAGTTCATCGAGAAGCTGACTCTCACCAACTACATCCTCTAGCGGACTCAAGTCACGCCGTAGCTACGTGGTGCGAGCTTCTTCGGCTACGTGGACGGCTCCATGCATGCCTGAGCCGGCCTAACTCGTCGTCACCAAGGACAAGGACGGGAAGGAGGACACTTCATCGAATCCCCTTCATCCAGTCTGGATCTGTGAGGAACAGCAGGTACTTAGATACCTTCTGAATAATCTCTCCAAGGAGGTACTTGTGCAGGTCACCATGATCGATCACGCGCAAGACCTCTGGACAGCACTGGCGAACATGTTTTCCTCCCAGTCCATGTCTCGCATCAACAACATCCGTGTCGCCCTCGCCAACGCGCAGAAGGGGACACAACCCGCGGCAAGCTTCTTCGGGCACATGCGCTCACTGTCAGATGAGCTCGCGGCGGCTGGCAAGCCGCTCGGAGACGGTGAACTCATCTCCTACATCATCGCCGCCCTCGACATGTAGTACCGGCCTCTCGGCTCTGCGCTCAATGCCCGCACCACGTCCGTCTCGCTTGACGACCTTTTCGCCATGATCAGCAACTTCAACCAGCGGGTGCCCTCTACCAAGGGGGTAACTCCGGCGGCGGCTTCAAGTCCTCCGCCAACGTGGCCATGTGTGGTCATGGTGGCGGTTCACATCATCGAGAGCGCAGCAGGGGCAGGCACAACAGCGGCCCCAACACCAGCAGCAACAACCCCCGTGGCAACAACAGTGGTGGCGGACGGCCCTCCTCCAACAACAACCAGGGCCGTCCAACAACTCCAACCGGTCGAGCCCCGATGCCGTCCGGTGTCAGATCTGCGGCAAACCTGGCCACTCGGCCAAGGATTGCTGGTACAGATTCGACGATAATGATGACTCCTCTCAGGATGAGAAGGTGGCTGCCGCGGCTGATGGATCGTATGGCATGGACACAAACTGGTACATGGACAGCGGCGCTACGAACCACATCACCGGCGAACTCGAGAAGGTGACCATGCGGGAGAAGTACCGCGGCCAAGACCACATCCACACTGCCAATGGAGAAGGTATGAAGATCTGTCATGTTGGTCACTCAATTATTAAAACCCCTCATCATCCAATTCATCTTTGAAATTTTTTGCATGTCCCTAGTGCGTCTAAAAATCTTCTCTCCGTTCACCGCATTGCCATTGATAATCATGTCTTCCTCGAGTTTCACCCTTTCTTCTTTTTGATCAAGGATCAGGTAACGAGGAAGGTACTGTATCGAGGTAGATGCATTCTCGGGTTCTACCCCTTGATTACGGAGCTTCGCAGAAGATTCAATAAACAAGTTTTTAGTGCCACCAAGCTATCTTCTACACGGTGGCATTATCGTTTAGGACATGCAGCTTTTCCTTTAGTTGAACGAGTGCGTAGGAAAAATATGCTCACATATGTTGGAGACCGTGATATTGAAACTATTTGTGATTCGTGCCAAAGAGCAAAAAGTCATCAGTTGCCATATCCAATTTCTACTAGTGTTTCTACCAAACCATTGCAACTTATCTTTTTTGATGTGTGGGGGCCTGCCCCGTCCTCTGTCGGTAGACACACATACTATGTGAGCTTCATAGATGACTATAGCAAATACTTGTGGATTTATCTTCTTAAGAAACGCTCCGAAGTATTCCATGTTTTTCGTAACTTTCAAGCACTCGTTGAACGTAAGTTTGACAGCAAAATACTTGCCCTCCAATCTGATTGGGGAGGTGAGTATGAGAAGCTCAACTCATTCTTTCAAGAACTTGGTATCTCTCATCACGTGTCTTGCCCACACGCCCATCAGCAAAATGGGTCAGCAGAACGCAAACATCGTTACATTGTAGATGTTGGTCTAGCCCTTCTTGCTAGCGCCTCCATGCCTCTAAAGTTTTGGGATGAGGCGTTCCTCACCGTTGTTCATCTCATTAATATGCTTCCAAGTCGTGTCATCAATAATGGAACACCTACAGAAAAACTTCTCCATACCAAACCTGACTACACTTCTCTCCGTGTGTTTGGCTGCGCTTGTTGGCCCAATCTTAGACCATAAAACAACCGCAAACTAATGTTTCGATCTAAGCAGTGTGTTTTCATTGGCTACAGTGCTACGCACAAAGGTGTCAAATGCCTAGATGTTTCTACTGGTTGTGTCTATATTTCACGTGATGTAGTCTTTGATGAAACCAAGTTCCCCTTTGCCGATCTCCATCCAAACGCTAGTGCCTTACTTCGTCAAGAAATTTTGCATCTACCCTCTCATCTCACCGGTCTTGATCAAAGGGGGAATTATAATTGTGTTGATTCATCATTGACTAATCCTCATAACCATGTGCATGAGCTCTGTGTTGATGCAGCAGAAGGAAGCATGAGCAAAACTGGTGAAGAGGTCACCCAAAATGATCTAGAAATCAGCTCCAATGGGCAATATTTGATGTGTCCAGATTTGGGAGGCAAATCCTCCTCGGGATCGCTGCTGCAGCGCCTGCCCAGGCCACCCGCCTCGAAATCTGCATAGCTGCATGGCGCCAGGGCGTCAGAAACTGTGTCGCCCACCAGGCGTGGCGGCGCCGTCTCTCCAGGCGACACACGGGCTCCAGCGACTCGTCCACCCAAAGATATCGGGCCGTGCCAATCTGAGGCGACCATGTGTCTTCCTGATAGGCACTGGCCGGCGGATGGACCCCGCTGCTATGCGCATCGATAGCCGTCAATGGGCGCGCAACCCCGCACAAATTCGGCGGGGCCCGCGGGCCCGGGATACTGTGCTGATTCCCAGCAATCATTGCAAAATGATGCGGCGGCAGCACATGGGATCTTTTGTGCCGCCCGCAGCCGGCTCCTCGCGCGTTGAAGCCATAGACGATCCTGGCACGGGGAACGTTGCAAGGACAGCGCCAGGCGCATCCACCTTGGGATCCGATGCGGGATCTCCTGTGCCTCGGACTGGTGCAGCTTCGCCTGTACAGCCACGCACCCGTCTCCAAAAAGGGGTAATTCACTATGTTAACTATAAAACAAAATTTGGCTTGGCTTGTTGCTCTACAGGTGAACCTAGTTTGGTTGAAGAGGCGTTGAATGATGCACGTTGGAGGAAGGCCATGGAAGAAGAATATTCGGCACTTGTTGGGGATATTACTAGTAGAGGTAAACCGGCCTTATGTAGCCGGGTTGACTCTTTGAAGATTAGAAGCCCATGAAGATGCAAAGATGATGGCGCTTTACGGAAGGCCCAAGGCCGAAAGGCGAGTTACAGCCTGTAAATGTAAACCGAACTAGTGATGTAACTTGTATTGTAAGATAGGAAGAGTAGAGACCGAACCGGACACGTTTATGATATGGCTTCGGGACTCTGTAGCCCGGCAGGCGTCAACCTATGTATATAAAGGGAATACCCAGCCACGGTTTCGGGACAGACAACAACTCGAGAGCCAGACAAAGCGGATTCGCTCCCTCGCCTTCGAAACCCTAGCAATACCAATCACGACTAGACGTAGGCTTTTACCTTCCTCGAAGGGGCCGAACTAGTATAAAACCCTCTGTGTCCCCTTGCCCATTTTAACCCCTTTAAGCTAACCCGTAGCGATGGCACCACGACTAAGTCCTTTCACAAGGACATCTGCCGTGACAAACCCACGACAGTTGGCGCCCATCGTGGGGCTGTCGCACGATGGTTTTGAGTTCTTGAAGGGCAGCTTTGATGGACTTATGGGATACGCTGTGGGCCGGATGACGAAGAGTCGTCGCGGCAAGCTCTACATCAACAACACAGGATGGGGTCCCGAGGCCGATTCAATCGAATACGGGTACCGGGTTCCCTTTGGTGGGATTCACATCTTCATCGGCAAGATCGGTGAACCGGCCCCTGAGACAGACATCTGCACTAACATCATCGAAATGGCTCGGCGTGCAAGTTCTTCGCCGGTTCAGCCCGAGGCAAGGCATGTTTTCATAGGTGTCATCCATGGATCGAGGTACGAGGACAGGTCGGTATCCGATGGAGAGACCGTGGTCTGTTCTGATGACGAGTCCTCTGGAGAGACCGAATCACTTTACCAGTTGCAGGACGGCCGGATTGATGGAGGAGCCGAGGGCAACAGTATTCCAGATTCCCCTGATCTGCCAAACCGGGCCGCCATCTTCATGGCCGGCACACAATCAGCGCCTCATTCGTCTACCGCCGCAGCAATGCTCTCCGGTTCAACAACAGCTACACCAGCAGGGGCAGGAAGCACAGCGCCGCCTCCAGCCCAAGTCCTGTCTGATTTGTTTGACGCTTTGGCAACGTTGATGGCCGCAAAGGTGGATGCAGCAGCCAGGGATCAGCACAATGCGGAGATTGCAAAGGTAAAAGATCAGATAGCCCAGGCTAAAGCGGACCTGGCGACAGAGAATGCTAGAATGGCTACAGAACGGGCTGAATTGGAAGCATAGGCCTACCGGATTAGGCTGGATCGGAATGCTTCAGAGGAAGTCATGAGAAGAAGGTACCGATCGCGTCTTCCGTCGGTTTATGAGCCGCGGAATCTCTTCAACACACCAGGAGCGGGAGCTGGTAACCAATCCATACTAAACCGGGCGGAGGCACCAGGAACAGGAGCGCCGGTTCAACCGCACACGATGGACCCGCCTCGCCAGAACAATGTTGTACCACAATATATACCAACACCTCCTGGGCATTATTCCAACCCATTGGACAACATTGTGGCCGCCGCTTCACGCCTAGCGGCCCTCCCGACCGACGGTGAGTCACCAGTTGTGGTGGAAGCACGTCGGGCTAGGGATCTCCTTCAAACAGCGCTAAATCAATAGCAGGCGTATTCACACAGTCATGAGATGATTCATTCTACTCCCCGTCCAAGCTGGAGCTATAGCAGACACGTGGAGGACGAACTGGCCATGTCCAGTAGTGCACGTCGCCGAAACTCACCACGAGGAAACAACCCGGAAGGGGGAGGCACTAATGCGCAGGATGTCGTGGACCATGGCCGCACACGTCGGGAGGCCGAGTTGGCAGCTCGACACGGAGCACGACAACATACTCCGGTTCACCCTACGGCCTCAGTGGAACCGGGTGTGGTGTTCAGTTCTTTAGGGGTGCCGTGTCTTACCCCCGCTTTACGTAATGTGAGACTGCCCAACGATTTCAAGGGACCTTGTAAGGTACCAAATTACACCGCCGATTTGCAACCAGAGGCGTGGGTGGAGAGCTATGAGATGGCAATGGAGATGTTAGATGTGGATGAGGCAGTGTGGGCTAAATATTTCACAATGATGTTGGAAGGAACAGCTCGCACTTGGTTGAAGAGCTTACCAACCAATTCTGTCGGATCATGGGCTGAGTTAAAGCACCGGTTTATCCAGAACATCAAAGATACTTGTAAGCAGCCGATGTCAATCGTGGATCTGGCTGCTTGTGTCGAAGAGGAAGGGGAGTCCACGACCCATTGGGTCAAACGGGTCTCAGCGATTTTGCATTCATCAGATCGTATCAATGCATACACTACAGTGTTAACATTAGAGGGAAATTGCCGTTTCTTACCACTCAAACAGAAGTTGGGAAGGCTCAAACGTCGCTGCAATGATATGTCAACGCTCATGTCCGCTTTGGTTAAATACGCCGATTCAGATAATACCAAGGACCCGGATTCAGAGGAGGACAAGCCGGGGAAAGGTAAGAAGAACAACAATTCCAAGGGTCAGTAGCATGATCCGGCAGGCCATGGAAACGGCGGTAAGCGCAAGGCCGACAGCAGCTTGGACTTTGTTGCTAACACCAATGCTTAGGAGAATGGCCAGCACCGTAAGGGTAAGCAGCCCCAGAGGGCCGGAGGTTCAGGCCCCAATTTGGAGCACCTGTTAAATCAGCCATGTCCAAAGCATGGATCAAAGGAGAAGCCGGCATCACATCTTTGGAAGGACTATTACATCATGCGGGATTTCAAGAATTCCAATATGTTCTAGTACGATAACGGCCCGCCCGGCGGTTCAGGAGGAGGTTTCCATGGGCCGGGCTATGGAGGTGGTGGTTCCGGTTTAGGTTTTCAAGGCAACCAAACTGAACACATCAATCAAGGGTACCAAGGCAACCAGGGAGGTTACAACCATCAGGGGAATCAGCAGTAGCAGTCGGGTTACTAGAGCAATCCCAAGCAGCTAAATAGCGGGCAATATCATGTCTTCACCACTAGTTCGTGTAAGCGTGATCAGAAGCTTCACAAAAGGGCAGTAAACTCTGTTGAACCGGCAGTACCTCAGTATTGACGCTGGTCTGAGCAAGCTATTCTGTGGAGTAGAGAGGATCACCCACCCCGGGTTGATAATCCAGGTCACTTGGCCCTGGTGGTAGCCCCTCAAGTTGGGGGATACAAGTTTACCAAAGTACTCATGGATGGGGGAAGTAGTATCAACATTTTGTATTATGATACATTCCGCCGTATGGGGTTAACAGATAAGAATCTTAAACCGTCGAATACGGTCTTTCATGGTGTGGTGCCTGGTAAGTCTGCATATCCTGTCGGCAAAATAGCCTTGGAGGTAGCTTTTGGAGATGACTATGATTCAAGGTCAGAAACATTGGCATTTGAGGTGGTAAAGATCAGAAGTCCGTACCACGCCTTGTTTGGGCGGCCGGCCTATGCTAAATTCATGGCGAGGCCGTGTTATGTTTATCTACAGCTTAAGATGCCAGGTCATAAGGGGACTATCACAGTACATGGAAGCAGAAAGATTGCTTTGGAGTGTGAGGAAGGTGATGCGGCTTATGCTGAGTCGGTTTGTGCCACGGAGGAGTTGAAATTCTATAAGGAGCAAGTTGATCCGGCAGACATGACCTCTTTGAAAAAGCCGACTACGGAACATGATCCTGCGCTGAAATTCAAATCGGCTACAGATACTAAGATGGTTGACTTTGTTCCCGGTGATTCGTCCAAACAATTCAGCATCAGTGCTAACCTAGATCCCAAATAGGAAAGCGCGCTCATCGAGTTCATCCGTGAGAACCGGGACATCTTTGCATGGAAACCCTCTGACATGCCAGGTGTGCCGAGGGAACTCGCTGAGCACACACTCAACATTGATCCTAAGTTTAAACCGGTCCGGCAGTTCCTCCGCCGCTTCAATGAAGAGAGACGTAAGGCTATTGGTGAAGAGGTAGCCAGTCTTTTGGCCGCAAGGTTTATTGTCGAGGTTTTTCATCTAGAGTGGTTAGCTAATCTGGTGTTGGTTCTTAAGAAAAACGGCACTTGGCGCAAGTGTGTGGATTACACAGATTTAAACAAGGCTTGCCCTGCAGACCCCTTTGCTCTCCCTCGCATTGATTAGATAATTGATGCTACGGCAGGTTGCGACCGTTTGTGTTTTCTGGATGCTTACTCTGGTTATCATCAGATCAAAATGGCGGTTAAGGACCAGGATAAGACAGCTTTCATAACTCCCTTTGGAGCTTTCTGCTATGTTTCCATGCCTTTTGGACTCAAGAGTGCCCAGGCGACTTATCAGCGATGTGTTCAGAATTGCTTTCATAAGCAAATTGGGCGCAATGTTCATGCATATGTGGATGATATTGTGGTAAAGTCTAGAAAGGAGGAGACACCGATAGATGATTTGAGAGAAACCTTTGACAATCTCCGGGTTTACAACATGATGCTCAATCCGGAGAAGTGTGTTTTTGGTGTCGCGGCAGGCAAGCTCTTGGGTTTTCTGGTGTCAAACAGAGGCATTAAGGCTAATCCGGAAAAATTGCAGCAATTACATCCTTGGCTAAACCGGCTTGTATCAACGATGTTCAACGTCTGGCCGGCCGGATTACGGCCTTGAGCCGGTTTATCAGTCGCCTTGGAGAGAAGGCCATCCCCTTATATCAGATGCTCAAGAAAACAGATAACTTTGTCTGGAGTGAGGCAGCTGATAAAGCATTCGAGGATCTGAAGAGGCAGCTAGCTGAACCGCCCCTGCTCGCAGCGCCGATCAATAAAGAGCCGTTATTGTTATATGTGGCTGCTAATGCCCGGGCTGTTAGCGTAGCCATTGTGGTAGAGCGCAAGGAGCTTGGCAAGGAATATCCGGTTCAACGGTCGGTTTATTATATCAGCGATGTGCTCATTGAGTCAAAGCAGAGGTATCCACATTGGCAAAAGCTGGTGTATGGAGTATTTATGGCAAGCCGGAAGCTTAAACATTATTTTCAGGGCCATCCCATCACAGTGGTCAGTTCAGCTCCTCTGGGCGATATCATTCAAAACAGAGAAGCAACTGGCCGGATTGCCAAGTGGGCTATTGAGCTTGGACCTCATGGGCTCAAATATATACCCCGCACAGCGATCAAATCCCAGGCACTCGTGGACTTCATCAATGATTGGACGGAGTTACAGGCACCTGAAGAGAAACCAGATAATACATATTGGACTATTCATTTTGATGGATCCAGACAGTTGGCGGGCTCAGGGGCTGGAGTCATACTAACTTCCCCATGAGGTGACAAGTTTTGTTATGTCCTCCGTTTAATGTTCCCTTTGTACTAACAATGCAGCTGAATATGAGGCTTTGATCCACGGTCTTCGGATGGCTAAGGAGATGAATTTGAGCCGGGTTAAGTGCTTCGGCGATTCAAATCAAGTGGCTCAGCAGGTGTTTGGCACTTGGGATTCTAACACTAGTAGAAAAAGGGTCAAACATGAAGCACATTAGTGCCGGTTTGATTTGGGCCCGGTACTAATGGTACCATTAGTGCCGGTTCGAACGGATTTGCATTAATGCCGGTTCGTGTTGAACCTTTAGTACAGGTTCGTGGCACAAACCGGTACTAAAGGGGTGGTGGCAGGCTGGCGTCAGGCCGGGGCCCCACGATCACCTTTAGTACCGGTTCGTGGCACGAACCGGTACTAAAGGTCTAACCTTTAGTACCGGTTCGTGCCATGAACCGGTACTAAAGGGGTCTGACCTATAGTACCGGTTTGTGACACAAACCGGCACTATAGGGCAATTTTCAAACTCTACCCCCCCCCCCCCCCCCCGTGTGTCGCCATTTCAGTTCTGAAAAAATCAAAAGAAAATGATAAAAACTTCAAAAAATAAAATCCTTCGAGAGGTAGTTATATTACTACATCTACTAGTTAGGAAAATTTAAAAGCTACAATTTGGACATGTTTTGCAAAAAGTGTAGAGAAAATGTAAAACGGCTATAACTTTTGCATACGATGTCGGAAAAAAACGTATAATATATCAAAAAATTCAGCACGAGAGGTAGTTATATGCCGGCTATAACTTTGGCCTGTTTGGAATTTTTTAGAATCCTCAAATTCCAAAAGAAAAAAAGATATGGTCAAATTTCAGTTTGTTTAAAAAAATTTGGTTAAATCTGGTCAAACTACTTATTCAAGAAGTATTAATGTTACTACATAATTATTCAAGAATATTAGTGTTACTAAATAATTATTTCAATTTTTTGAATTTTGGTCAAATCTGGTCAAACTATGGTCAAATTGTGGTCAAACTATGGTCAAACTTATTCAAGAAATATTAGCGTTACTAAATAATTATTGTTTTTTAGAATAATAGTTTCAAACTCAAATGGTGAAATGTGTGACTTCATGCTCAAGCTAAACTCCTGAGGGTTAATAGGATTGACATCTTACTATTGTCAGGAAAACAACAAGTGCGGACTCGGAAACGAAGGAGAATAGAACCTGAAAGTTAAGCGTGCTCGGGGTGGAGTAGTGAGAGGGATGGGTGACCGGTGGGGAAGTTAGATGATTTGGAATGAGTGATCCACACTTGAGCAGTTAAGAGAGGTGATTAGAGACTAAATCATCAAATATTTCAAAAAAATTAAAAATCAAAAACAAATTCCAAAATTTTCAAAAAAAAATTCAAAAAAAAAACCTTTAGTACCGGTTGGTAACACCAACCGGTACTAAAGGTCCCCCATACCAGGGCGCGAGCTCACGCCACGTGGTGGCACTTTAGCGCCGGTTCGTGCCGAACCGGTACTAAAGGGGGGGGGGCCTTTAGTGCCCACCCTTTAGTGCCGGTTATGGAACCGGCACTAAAGGCCCTTACGAACCGGCGCTAAAGCTCCGTTTTCTACTAGCGTAAGGACCCACTCATGGCTGCATATCGGCGAGAGGTGGACACAGTGGCTGGTCAATTCAAGGGTTATCAGGTGGACCATATAGATGTTGGGGAACGTAGCAGAATTTTAAAATTTTCTACGCATCACCAAGATCAATCTATGGAGTCATCTAGCAACGAGGGAGAGGGGAGTGCATCTACATACCGTTATAGATCGCGAGCGGAAGCGTTCAAGAGAACGGGGTTGATGGAGTCGTACTCATCGTGATCCAAATCACCGATGACCAAGCGCCGAATGGACGGCACCTCCGTGTTTAACACATGTACGGTTGGGAAGACGTCTCCTCCTTCTTGATCCAGCAAGGGAAGGAGAGGTTGATGGAGATCCAGCAGCACGACGGCGTGGTGGTGGAAGCAGCGGTGATCTCGGCAGGGCTTCGCCAAGCTCCAACGAGAGAGAGAGAGAGAGGTGTTACGAGGGGAGAGGGAGGCGCCAGGGCTTGGTGTGTGGCTGCCCTCCCTCGCCCCCCCCCCACTATATATAGGGCCCCTAGGGGGGCCCTAGGAGATCCAATCTCCAAGGGGGGGCGGCGACCAAGGGGGACTTGCCCCCCAATTCAGGTGGGGCGCCCCCACCCACTAGGGTTTCCAACCCTAGGCGCAGGGGGAGGCCCATGGGGGGCGCACCAGCCCACCAGGGGCTGGTTCCCCTCCCACTTCAGCCCATGGGGCCCTCCGGGAGAGGTGGCCCCACCCAGTGGACCCCCGGGACCCTTCCGGTGGTCCCGGTACAATACCGATTACCCCCGAAACTTTCCCGATGGCCGAAACTGGACTTCCTATATATAAATCTTTACCTCCGGACCATTCCGGTACTCCTCGTGACGTCCGGGATCTCATCTGGGACTCCAAACAACTTTCGTGTTACCGCATACTAATATCTCTACAACCCTAGCGTAACCGAACCTTAAGTGTGTAGACCCTACGGGTTCGGGAGACATGCAGACATGACCGAGACGACTCTCCGGTCAATAACCAACAGCGGGATCTAGATACCCATGTTGGCTCCCACATGTTCCACGATGATCTCATCGGATGAACCATGATGTCGAGGATTCAATCAATCCCGTATTCAAATCCCTTTGTCAATCGGTACGTTACTTGCCCGAGATTCGATCGTCGGTATCCCAATACCTCGTTCAATCTCATTACCGGCAAGTCACTTTACTCGTACCTTAATGCATGATCCCGTGACCAAACACTTGGTCACATTGAGCTCATTGTGATGATGCATTACCGAGTGGGCCCAGAGATACCTCTCCGTCATACGGAGTGACAAATTCCAGTCTTGATCTGTATCAACCCAACAGATACTTTCGGGGATACCTGTAGTATACCTTTATAGTCACCCAGTTACATTGTGACGTTTGGTACACCCAAGGCACTCCTACGGCATCCGGGAGTTACACGATCTCATGGTCTAAGGAAATGATAATTGACATTGGAAAAGCTCTAGCAAACGAACTACACGATCTTGTGCTATGCTTAGGATTGGGTCTTGTCCATCACATCATTCTCCTAATGATGTGATACCGTTATCAATGACATCCAATGTCCATAGTCAGGAAACCATGACTATCTATTGATCAACGAGCTAGTTAACTAGAGGCTCACTAGGGACATGTTATGGTCTATGTATTCACACATGTATTATGATTTCCGGATAACACAATTATAGCATGAATAATAGATAATTATCATGAACAAGGAAATATAATAATAATCATTTTATTATTGCCTCTAGGGCATATTTCCAACAATCTCCCACTTGCACTAGAGTCAATAATATAGTTACATTGTGATGAATCGAACACCCATAGAGTTCTGGTGTTGATCATGTTTTGCTCGCGGAAGAGGTTTAGTCAACGGATCTGCGCCATTCAGATCCGTATGTACTTTGCAAATATCTTTGTCTCCATCTTGAACATTTTCACGAATGGAGTTGAAGCGGCGCTTGATGTGCCTGGTCTTCTTGTGAAACCTGGGATCCTTGGCAAGGGCAATAGCTCGAGTGTTGTCACAGAAGAGAGTGATCGGCCCCGACGCATTGGGTATGACTCCTAGGTCGGTGATGAACTCCTTCATCCAGATTGCTTCATGCGCTACCTCCGAGGCTGCCATGTACTCCGCTTCACATGTAGATCCCGCCACGATGCTTTGCTTGCAACTGCACTAGCTTACTGCCCCACCATTCAAAATATACACGTATCCGGTTTGTGACTTAGAGTCATCCAGATCTGTGTCAAAGCTAGCGTCGACGTAACCCTTTACGACGAGATCCTCGTCACCTCCATATATGAGAAACATGTCCTTAGTCCTTTTCAGGTACTCCAGGATGTTCTTGACTGCTGTCCAGTGTTCCATGTCGGGATTACTTTGGTACCTTCCTACCAAACTCACGGCAAGGTTTACATCAGGTCTGGTACACAGCATGGCATACATGATAGACCCTATGGCTAAGGCATAGGGGACGACACTCATCTTTTCTCTATCTTCTGCCGTGGTCGGACATTGAGCTGAGCTCAATTTCACACCTTGCAACACAGGCAAGAACCCCTTCTTGGACTGATCCATATTGAACTTCTTCAATATCTTATCAAGGTATGTGCTTTGTGAAAGACCTATGAGGCGTATCGATCTATCTCTATAGATCTTGATGCCTAATATGTAAGCAGCTTCTCCAAGGTCCTTCATTGAAAAACACTTATTCAAGTAGGCCTTAATACTGTCCAAAAGTTCTATATCATTTCCCATCAAAAGTATGTCATCCACATATAATATGAGAAATGCTACAGAGCTCCCACTCACTTTCTTGTAAATGCAGGCTTCTCCATAAGTCTGCATAAACCCAAACGCTTTAATCATTTCATTAAAGCGAATGTTCCAACTCCGAGATGCTTGCACCAGCCCATAGATGGAGCGCTGGAGCTTGCATACCTTGTTAGCATTCTTAGGATGGACAAAATCTTCCGGCTGCATCATATACAATTCTTCCTTAAGAAAGCCGTTAAGGAATGTGGTTTTGACGTCCATTTGCCATATCTCATAATCATAGTATGCGGCAATTGCTAACATGATTCAGACGGACATCAGCTTCGCTACGGGTGAGAAGGTCTCATCGTAGTCAACCCCTTGAACTTTTCAATAACCCTTAGCGACAAGTCGAGCCTTATAGATGGTAACATTACCATCCGCGTCTGTCTTATTCTTAAAGATCCATTTATTCTCTATCGCTCGCCGATCATCGGGAAAGTCTGTCAAATTCCATACTTTTTTTTCATACATGGATCCTATCTCGGATTGCATGGCTTCAAGCCATTTGTTGGAATCTGGGCCCGCCATTCCTTCTTCATAGTTCAAAGGTTCATCATTGTCTAACAACATGATTTCCAGGACAGGGTTGCCATACCGTTCTGGGTATGGACCGTGTCCTTGTGGACCTTCGAAGTTCAGTAGTAACTTGATCCGAAGTACCTTGATCATCATCATTAACTTCCGCTCTAGTCAGTGCAGGCACCACAGGAACATCTTCCTGAGCTGCGCTATTTTCCGGTTCAAGAGGCAGTTGAGGGAGTCCTGGATTAGGGGGTGTTCGGATAGCCGAATTATACCTTCAGCTGGACTCTAGGACTATGAAGATACAAGATTGAAGACTTCGTCCCGTGTCCGGGAGGGACTTTCCTTGGCGTGGAAGGCAAGCTTGGCGATATGGATGTTCAGATCTCCTACCATTGTAACTGACTATAAGTAACCCTAACCCTATCCGGTGTCTATATAAACCGGAGGGTTTTAGTCCGTAGGACAACATACACATCAACAATCATACCATAGGCTAGCTTCCAGGGTTTAGCCTCTCTGATCTCGTGGTAGATCTACTCTTGTACTACCCATATCATCAATATTAATCAAGCAGGACGTAGGGTTTTACCTCCATCGAGAGGGCCCGAACCTGGGTAAAACTTCGTGTCCCTTGCCTCCTGTTACCATCCAACCTAGACGCACAGTTCGGGACCCCCTACCCGAGATCCGCCGGTTTTGACACCGACATTGGTGCTTTCATTGAGAGTTCCTCTGTGTCGTCGTCGTCAGGCTCGATGGCTCCAACGATCATTAATAGCGATGCAGTCCAGGGTGAGACCTTCCTCCCCAGACAGATCTTCGTCTTCGGCGGCTTCGCACTGCAGGCCAATTCACTTGGCCATCTGGAGCAGATCGAAAGCGACGCCCCTGGCCATCAGGTCAGATTCGGAAGTTTAAACTACACGGCCGACATCCGCGGGGACTTGATCTTCAACGGATTCGAGCCACTGCCGAGTGCGCCGCACTGTCCCGACGAGCATGATCTAGCTCTGCCGCTGAACAGTGCCCTGGAGGCCACACCCGCATCGGCTCCGATCCTTAATTCGGAGCCAACTGTGCCGATCGAGGATGGGCGGTTGGACGCCGCCTCGGAGGCTACGATCCCAACGGCGATTGAGCCGAACACCAGCCCCGCACTCCGCGAGACTCGTGACTCCAAGGAGCCGGACTCCTTTCCGGACTCCGAACCCTCCATGCCCCGGCCAATCGAATCCGATTGGGCACCGATCATGGAGTTTACTACAGCAGACATCTTTCAGCACTCGCCTTTTGGCGATATTCTGAAGTCACTAAAGTATCTCTCTTTATCAAGAGAGCCCTGGCCGGACTACGGCCAGCAGGGTTGGGATTCGGACGATGAAGAAATTCAAAGCCCACCCACCACCCACTTTGTAGCCACTGTCGACGACTTAACCGACATGCTCGACTTGGACTCCGAAGACATCGACGATATGGACGCCGATGAAGGAGATGATGAAGAACCAGCGCCTATTAGGCCCTGGAAAGCCACCTCGTCATATGACATATACATGGTGGACAGCCCAAAAGAGGGAGATGGCGATGGAACAGCGGAGGATGACCCCTCCAAGAAACAGCCTAAGCACCAGTGTCAGCGGCGCCGCTCAAAATCCCGCCAAAACAAACACGGCGTTTCCAGCACGGGAGACAATAATGCTCCGGAAAGCGCCAAAGAAAACCCCCCCAGCAAGATTTAGCACAGGAGGATGGAGAAACCAGCCCTAATGAGAGAGCGGCAGACAGAGAGGTTGAGGACGATAATTACATGACTCCCTCCGAAGACGAGGCAAGCCTCAACGACGACGAATTCGTCGTGCCAGAGGATCCCGTCGAGCAAAAGCGTTTTCAACGCAGGCTTATGGCCACGGCAAGAAGCCTCAAGAGAAAACGGCAACAGCATAGGGCTGATCAAGATTTGCTAGTCGACAGATGGACCGAAGTCCTTGCGGCCGAAGAGCATAAACTCGAATGCCCCTCCAAGAGCTACCCAAAGCGCAGGTTGCTACCCCAATTAGAGGAGGAAGCACTTGATGCGGCCGACCGGCCACCTCGTGGCCGCGACAGAGAGGCCTCTCGGCCCTCCATTCAAGCCACACCCCGTACCAAGGCACGGGACTATGCGCCGGACTTACGAGATATGTTGGAGGACAAGGCTAAACAAACAAGATCGATCTACGGATTGCGTGGGCACCCCACGGCTCGAGACGGCATCCGTCACGCCGGCCACAAATTCGGCTGGGCCGAACACAGTAGACAAGGCTCACTAGAGCTATGTCATGATATAGCCCAGTACAGAGGCGCCGCACACCCACTCTGCTTTACAGACGAAATAATGGATCATCAAATCCCCGAGGGTTTCAAACCCGTAAACATCAAATCATATGATGGCACAATAGATCCTGCGGTATGGATCGAGGATTATCTCCTTCATATCCACATGGCCCGCGGCGATGATTTCCACGCCATCAAATAACTCCCACTCAAGCTTAAAGGACCAGCTCGGCATTGGCTTAACAGCTTGCCAAAAGGATCAATCAGCTGTTGGGAGGACCTGGAAGCCGCATTCCTCGACAATTTGCAGGGCACTTATGTGTGACCCCCAGACACCGATGACCTAAGTCACGTAATTCAGCAGCTAGACGAATCGGCCAGGCAATTCTGGACACGGTTCCTAACAAAGAAAAATCAAATAGTCGACTGTCCGGACGCTGAGGACCTAGCAGCCTTCAAGCACAATATCCGTGACGAGTGGCTGGCCTGGCAACTCGGACAGGAAAAGCCGAAATCTATGGCAGCACTCACGACACTCATGACCCGCTTTTGCGCGGGAGAAGACAGCTGGCTTGCTCGTAGCAACAATATAACCAAGAACCCTGGTTGTTCGGACACCAGGGACATTAGTGGCAAGTCGCGTCGCAACAAGCAGAAGCGCCGCATTAACGGCGACAATGCTGAGGATACAACAGTTAATGCCGGATTCAGAGGCTCCAAATCCGGTCAGCGGAAGAAGCCATTCAAAAGGAATCCTAGGGGCCCGTCTAGTTTGGACTGAATACTCGACAGCTTATGCCAGATACATGGCACCCCCGAAAAGCCGGCCAATCACACCAACAGGGATTGTTGGGTGTTCAAGCAGGCAGGCAAGTTAAATGCCGAAAATGAAGACAAGGGGCCGCATAGCGATGACGACGAGGAGCCGCAGCCGCCGAACAACAGGGGACAGAAGGGTTTTCCCCCACAAGTGCGGACGGTGAAC
This sequence comes from Triticum urartu, assembly GCF_056163025.1. Taxonomy (NCBI): domain Eukaryota; kingdom Viridiplantae; phylum Streptophyta; class Magnoliopsida; order Poales; family Poaceae; genus Triticum; species Triticum urartu. The sequence goes on from NC_141877.1 coordinate 680,785,280, forward strand.
ATGATATACGCAACCCACATCCCCAAGAGGGCGCAGAAGCGCACGTTAAGGGGCGTATACGCGATAGAGCCAGTCGCCCCAAAGTTCAACCCATGGTCCTCCTGCCAGATCACCTTTGATCGAAGGGACCACCCCACTAGCACCCGTCACGGCAGCTTCGCCGCATTGGTTCTAGACCCAATTATTAACGGATTTCATCTCACTAGAGTCCTTATGGATGGCGGCAGCAGCCTGAACCTGCTTTATCAGGATACAGTGCGGAAAATGGGCATATATCCCTCGAGGATTAAGCCCACCAAAATGACCTTTAAAGGCGTAATACTAGGTGTAGAGGCTAACTATACAGGCTCAGTCACACTTGAAGTGGTCTTCGGATCTCTGGATAATTTCCGAAGCTAGGAGTTAATCTTCGACATAGTCTCGTTTCGCAGTGGCTATCATGCACTGCTCGGGCGAACCGCATTTGCCAAGTGCAATGCGGTACCGCATTACGCATACCTTAAGCTCAAGATGCCAGGCCCTCGAGGAGTAATTATGGTCAATGGAAACACCGAACGCTCCCTCCGAACGGAGGAGCACACGCCGGCCCTTGCAGCGGAAGTTCAAAGCAGCCTCTCCAGGTAGTTCTCTAGTCCGGCCACTAAACTACTGGACACCGTCAAGCGCGCCCGGAGTAACCCACAACAAGACCGCCTGGCATGATCCGAGCAGGCGTAGCAATGCGGCCCCAACCCCAACCCTCGCAAAAGGGCGACGTCAGTACTTCGCGTACATAACTACGCTCTAGAGATACCATGGGCACAGGGGGAGGGGCACCATCACGGCACGCCCGAAACACGGCTTAAACTGCACCAGGGGCTGCCGATTATTTAATTTTCTCTTACTTTTAGGACCCCATTCTTCGGACGGCCTGTTTGGCAGTTCAATTGCCGCACAAACGATGCAAGAACTAGGGAAGCAGACAAGCCACGACGCACTATGGAACTCCCAGGTGGTCTCTATCACGAGCAGTATACCTATTTGACATATTATTCCGCAGCTTGCCCCTGGAGCGGACATGTTAAATAGTCCAACCTTTTGCTTATCGCATTAATTGTATCGTCCTGCTTTGATCGCAGCTCTCTTTAATAAACAATGCATAGCTTTTGTCTATTTTTGCATTACTCTTCTTTTTATTTATATATGTTCCTTAACGACATGTTGCACCCATACACTTTGGTATGGCCAAAATACACCAGGGGCTTCAGTACCCCTCAACATGGTGTGAGAAGTCTGAACCCTTTAACAAGTGCGGCACCCCGAACTTATAGCATTATATGCATCGGCTCCGAATCATGTCTTGGGTCAATAGTTGGGTTTGCCCGGCTCCTATGTTTTGGTACCTTACGTTCCGCTATATCGACTAAGGTAGCACAAGGAGAACCACTGCGATTGTGCCCCGGTTGAGCTGGGTCGAGCACCTCAGTGGAGAAAGCTAAAACTGACCGTCAGGATGAGGCGAGAGCTGGTCACTGTTTGAGAGGTCTTTTCGAGTCCTTAAAGACTTATGCCGCTTAGGGCGAGGAGCCGGCTCCGTCTGGCCAAGGCGTGGATAGCGCCCGGAACTCGGTCTTCCGAATACCAGGGGCTTCGCCGAAATTTAAAATTATAGAATTCTACGGCTAAGTGAGAGTGTTCACGCATTATAGTCCGATTGCCTTGTTCATTGGGCTGAGCGCCTCCCTCGAAGGACCCAAACATGGGAAAAAGAGCACTCAGGTTTATCCCCGAACACCCCAGCACTAGCGGCACTGGGGCAGAAGGCGACGACTCGCCATCTCTCAGAATTGATAAACAGCCGCACAGAAGGTAATATTTTAAATTCAAACAGCATTGCTTAAGCGCATATGAACAAGTTTTCAGCGCACGGGATAAAACGATCGAGTTTTACTCAAACATTACATCCATAGAACATTCATCCGCCACAAGGCGGGCACCCTTCAGAACATCCTTACAATAATTTTCGGGCTTGCGATGCTCTTTCCTCGGCGGTGGCCCGTCCTTTACCAGCTTCTCAGCATCCAGCTTGCCCCAGTGCACCTTCGCACGGGCAAGGAACCTATGGGCACCTTCAATGCAAACGGAGCGCTTGATGACTTCGAGCCTTGACAGGCCTCCACCAGCCGCCGCACCAGCCCGAAATAGCTCCCAGGCTGAGCCTCTCCAGGCCACAGCCGAACTATGAGGTCCTTCATGGCCTGTTCGTCCGCCTTGTGGAGCTCGACCAGTTGCTTCAACTGGTCGCTCAGGGGCACGGGGTGTCCGGCCTCAGCATAATGAGACCAGAACACCTTCTCCGTCGAGCTGCCCTCCGCGACTCGATAGAATGCGGCGGCATCAGATATACTCCGGGGAAGATCTGCGAACGCGCCTGGAGAACTCCGGATTCGGGTAAGTAACAAGTAACTCACGCTTATGTGTTTACTTTGCATAAAGAATGCCTTACCCGCCGCTATCTTCTTCACCTCATCCAACTCCTGGAGGGTCTCCTGGGATTCGGCCTTGGCAGACTTGGCACTTTCAGTAGCCGCCGCGAGCTCGGACGCTCGTGTCCTTGAGTCATGCTCCAAACTCTCATGTTTTTCCATGAGAGCCTGGAGCTCTTGCCGCACCTTGCCAACCTTGGCCTCATACTTTTCTCGCTTAGTGCGCTCCGCGGCCGATCTCTTCTCGGCCTTGAGCAGCGCTTGCTTCAGGGTCGCCACCTCAGACGTGGCCCCTTCAATAGCAATGTTAATCCTGTCATTTTTGTAATTGCACCTTTTTACATATATATATATATTTAATTTAAACAAGGTATTTCTTACCTTCATTGTCCTCGAGCTGCTTCTTGGCACGTCCGAGCTCTCGCTCGGACCGCTCGAGGTCCTGCTTTAGCACGTCCACCTCCGCAGTCAGTGCGGCGGACGCCAGCAGGGAAGCCTGCACACGCATATTGACTCTTTTTAGACTCCTGCGATTTTATTTGATCCTCTATTCGGCTTTTCTTTCCGAATGCCAAACAGAGCATCAGGGGCTACTGTCTATGCGGTAATGTTATTTACACATCCTTTACTTACCTCAAAGCCTGTTAAAAGGCTGGTACAAGCTTTAGTCAGTCCGCTCTTGGCGGACAGAACCTTCTGGACCACCGCACTCATAATAGTGTGGTGCCCTTCGTCGATGGAGGCGCCTTGGAGCGCCTCCTGCAGATTGTCCGGCGCCTCCGGTTGGACGGAGGTCGCCGGCGCGGTGGCCTTGCTCCTCTTGGAAGGAGGTCCCCCGCCGGACTCTGGAGCCTTTGAAGGTTCCGGAGCGGTGTCCGGCCTAGGGCCGGACTTGGAGCCCTGGGGGGTTTCGTCCCCTTTACTCCTGGAGTACGGGAGGTCGCCTTGTGGCGCCTCCAGGACCACCTCCTCCCGGAGTGGAACCTGTTGGGACAACACTTCGGTGTCGTCCGTAGGGCGGGGGGAGGAAGCTGTCGGAAGCGAGTTCACCTCCGACGAGTCCAGTGAGCCGCTCGACGACGCGTCGAGCCGGTCTTTGGGAGGGCTGCATAAACACATTCGACATAAGGGAAAGCCGAACAAAAAACGAATACTATGGAATCACTTCGGTATCCGGATACTTACGATTTCGCCAGGGGCTTGGCCCTGGGCGGCCACTCTTCTTCACCGTCGTCGGCATTGGTGGAGTAGTCCGGAGGATGGGTTTTTCCCTTCTTGGACCCTTGGGCCTCCCCAGTTGGGGCGGCCTTCCTTTTCTTCCCTTCCCCCGCTGGAGGGGGAGGGGTCTCTTCTTCCTCCTCCTCATCTTCGTGGGAGGAGTGCGTCTCGGATTCGTCGGATGATGAATCCGACACGTCCGGGCGTCGGGCACTCTTTCGAGTCCCCATGGCTTTCTTCTTGGCCTTCTTCTCCGGCACCATATAGGGTGCCGGAACCAGCAGCTTCGCCAATTGAGCGTCCACTGGGCCTTCGGGCAAAGGAGCCGGACAGTTGATCTGTCCGGACGTCACCTGCCAATCCTGTCAAAGGAAAGGGAGCTTAGATCCCGCATGGAGTCAAACTATGAAACACTGATACCCTGTAAAAGGAAAAAGACGGCTTACCGCAAGAGCGTGACGCTATGCACTGAATCCGCGATCCTTAGTAGTGTATGCGGGAGCCACGGCGCCCTTGAAAAGCACCTTCCAGGCATCTTCGTACATCGTGTCGAAGAGCCTGCTCAGAGTTTGGTGCCGCGCTGGGTCGAACTCCCACAGGTTGAAAGCCCGTTGTTGACACGGGAGGATCAAGCGGATGAGCATAACCTGGACTACGTTGACAAGTTTGAGCTTCCTGTCCGCCAGGAATTTGATGCATATTTGTAGTCCGGTCAACTCTCCTTTTTTACCCCACGACAGGCCCGTCTCTTTCCAGGACGTGAGCCGCGTTGGGGGTCCAGACCAGAACTCAGGGGGTGCGACCCATTCGGCATCGCGCGGCTCGGTGATGTAAAACCACCCCGATTGCCACCCCTTCAGGGTCTCCACAAAGGAGCCCTCGAGCCATAGGACGTTGGCCATCTTGCTACCATGGCTCCTCCGCACTCCGCTTGGTTGCCCCGCACCACCTTTGGCTTGACGTTGAAGGTCTTGAGCCATAGGCCGAAATGGGGGCGAATGCGGAGGAAAGCCTCGCACACAACGATAAACGCCGAGATGTTGAGGACAAAATTCGGGGCCAGATTGTGGAAATCCAGGCCATAGTTGAACATGAGCCCACTGACAAATGGATGCATAGGGAAGCCCAGTCCGCGGAGGAAATGGGGGAGGAACACTACCCTATGAGCTGCCCCTTTTCGGGGAGCCGGTACGCGTTGTTGTTAGACAGGTATCCGGCCTTCCTCAGCTTTTTGATATGTCCCTCTGTGACGAAGGAGACCATCCACTTGCCTCCCGCTCCGGACATGGCTGGAGAAGGTTGAGGTGGCGAGTGCGGACTTGGGCGCTGGAGCTCGAGTGCGCAAGAATGGATAGGCGAAGGAGGAAGAAGGCATAGGTGAAAAGGTGGATCCTTATCCCCTTATATGGGTGGACGCAACTACATGTCCCCACCATCCTGGTAAAAATCGCGTATCTCCCAAGCGTCGTAATCAAAGGCGCGGTTGGGTTACCCACGCCCGTATTGATGAGAATCCCGGAATAAGGGGACACGATCTCTGCTTTAACAAGACGTGCCAAGGAAACCGCCTCGCATGACGCGCTGAGATGGAACACTAAAACGGTTCGAATAAAAGCTTGGCCATGGTGTGATGTCACACAACGGAATACGTCAGCGGATTAGATTTGTGTAAATATTATTCTCTCTATGGCAATATGTGGAAACTTATTTTGTAGAGCCGGACACTATCTTTGTGTTCAAAATCTTCTATGAACTACTTGGAGGAGGAACCCGCCTTGCAATGCCGAAGACAATTTGCGCGCCGGACTCGTCGTCATTGAAGCCTGGTTCAGGGGCTACATAGGGAGTCCTGGATTAGGGGGTGTTCAGATAGCCGAACTATACCTTCAGCCGGACTCTAGGACTATGAAGATACAAGATTGAAGACTTCGTCCCATGTCCGGGAGGGACTTTCCTTGGCGTGGAAGGCAAGCTTGGCGATACGGATGTTCAGATCTCCTCTCATTGTAACCGACTCTATGTAACCCTAACCCTATCTGGTGTCTATATAAACCGGAGGGTTTTAGTCCGTAGGACAACATACACATCAACAATCATACCATAGGCTAGCTTCTAGGGTTTAGCCTCTCTGATCTCGTGGTAGATCTACTCTTGTACTACCCATATCATCAATATTAATCAAGCAGGATGTAGGGTTTTACCTCCATCGAGAGGGCCCGAACCTGGGTAAAACTTCGTGTCCCTTGCCTCCTGTTACCATCCAGCCTAGACACACAGTTCGGGACCCCCTACCCGAGATCCGCCGGTTTTGACACCGACAGCAGTACTTCATCGAGTTCTACTTTCCTCCCACTTACTTCTCTCGAGAGAAACTCTTTCTCTGGAAAGGACCCGTTCTTGGCAACAAAGATCTTGCCTTCGGATCTGAGGTAGAAGGTATACCCAATGGTTTCCTTAGGGTATCCTATGAAGACGCATTTTTCCGACTTGGGTTTGAGGTTTTCAGGTTGAAGTTTCTTGACATAAGCATCGCATCCCAAAACTTTTAGAAACGACAGCTTAGGTTTCTTCCCAAACCGTAATTCATACGGTGTCGTCTCAACGGATTTAGACGGTGCCCTATTTAAAGTGAATGTAGTTGTCTCTAGAGCGTATCCCCAAAATGATAGTGGTAAATCAGTGAGTGACATCATATATCGCACCATATCCAATAGAGTGAGATTACGACGTTGGGACACACTGTTACGCTGAGGTGTTCTAGGCGGCGTGAGTTGTGAAACGATTCCACATTTCCTTAAGTGCGTACCAAATTCGTGACTTAAATATTCTCCCCCACGATCTGATCGTAAGAATTTTATCTTTCGATCACGTTGATTCTCTACCTCATTCTGAAATTCCTTGAACTTTTCAAAGGTCTTGGACTTGTGTTTCATCAAATAGACATACCCATATCTACTTAAGTCATCAGTGAGAGTGAGAACATAACGATGGCCACCGCGAGCCTCAACGCTCATTGGACTGCACACATCAGTATGTATAATTTCCAATAAGTTGGTTGCTCGCTCCGTTGTTCCGGAGAACGGAGTCTTGGTCATTTTACCCATGAGGCATGGTTCGCACGTGTCAAATGATTCGAAATCAAGAGACTCCAAAAGTCCATCTGTATGGAGCTTCTTCATGCGTTTGACACCCATGTGACCAAGGCGGAAGTGCCACAGATATGTGGGACTATCATTATCAATCTTACATATTTTGGTATTCACACTATGAATATGTGTAACATCACATTCGAGATTCATTAAGAATAAACCATTTACCAGCGGGGCATGACCATAAAACATATCTCTCATATAAATAGAACAACCATTATTCTCGGATTTAAATGAGTAGCCATCTTGTATTAAACGAGATCCAGATACAATGTTCATGCTCAAAGCTGGCACTAAATAACAATTATTGAGGTTTAAAACTAATCTCGTAGGTAAATATAGAAGTAGCGTGCCGACGGCGATCACATCGACCTTGGAACCATTCCCGACGCGCATCGTCACCTCGTCCTTCGCCAGTCTCCGTTTATTCCGCAACTCCTGTTTTGAGTTACAAATGTGAGCAACCGCACCGGTATCAAATACACAGGAGCTACTACGAGTACTGGTAAGGTAAACATCAATTACATGTATATCGCATATACCTTCAGTGTTACCGGCCTTCTTGTCCGCTAAGTATTTGGGGCAGTTCCGCTTCCAGTGTCCCTTTCCCTTGCAATAAAAGCACTCAGTCTCAGGTTTGGGTCCATTCTTTGGCTTCTTCCCGGCAACTGATTTACCGGGTGCGGCAACTCCCTTTCCATCCTTCTTGAAGTTCTTCTTACCCTTGCCTTTCTTGAAACTAGTGGTTTTATTGACAATCAACACTTGATGTTCCTTTTTGATTTCCACTTCCACTGATTTCAGCATTGAAAATACTTCAGGAATAGTTTTCACCATCCCCTGCATATTGTAGTTCATCACAAAGCTCTTGTAGCTAGGTGGGAGCGACTGAAGGATTTTGTTAATGACCGCCTCGTCCGGGAGGTTAATGTCCAGCTGGGACAAGCGGTTGTGCAACCCAGACATTTTGAGTATGTGCTCACTGACAGAACTATTTTCCTCCATCTTACAACTATAGAACTTATCGGAGACTTCATATCTCTCGACCCGGGCATGGGCCTGGAAAACCATTTTCAGCTCTTCGAACATCTCATATGCTCCGTGTTGCTCAAAACGCTTTTGGAGGCCCGGTTCTAAGCTGTAAAGCATGCCGCACTAAACGAGGGAATAATCATCAGCACGTGACAGCCAAGCGTTCATAACGTCTTGGTTCTCTGGGATGGGTGCTTGACCTAGCGGTGCTTCTAGGACATATGCTTTCTTGGCAGCTATGAGGATGATCCTCAGGTTCCGGACCCAGTCCGTATAGTTGCTGCCATCATCTTTCAGCTTGGTTTTCTCTAGGAACACGTTGAAGTTGAGGTTGACATGAGCGTTGGCCATTTGATTTACAAGACATTTTGCAAAGGTTTTTAGACTAAGTTCATGATAATTAAGTTCATCTAATCAAATTATTTAATGAACTCCCACTTAGGTTAGACATACCTCTAGTCATCTAAGTGATACATGATCCGACTCAACTAGACCGTGTCCGATCATCACGCGAGACGGACTAGTCATCATCGGTGAACATCTCCATGTTGATCGTATCTTCTATACGACTCATGTTTGACCTTTCGGTCTTTCGTGTTCCGGTGCCATGTATGTACATGCCAGGATCGTCAAGTCAACCTAAGTGTATTGCGTGTGTAAATCTGGCTTATACCCGTTGTATTCAAACGTTAGAATCTATCACACCCGATCATCACGTGGTGCTTCGAAACAACGAACCTTCACAACGGTGCATAGTTAGGGGGAACACTTTCTTGAAATTATTGTGAGGGATCATATTATTTACTACCATCGTTCTAAGCAAATAAGAAGCAAAAACATGATAAACATCACATGCAATCAAATAGTGACATGATATGGCCAATATCATTTGCTCCTTTTGATCTCCATCTTCGGGACGCCATGATCATTATCGTCACCGGCATGACACCATGATCCCCATCATCATGATCACCATCATCGTGTCTTCATGAAGTTGTCTCGTCATCTATTACTTCTACTGCTATGGCTAACGGTTTAGCAATAAAGTAAAGTAATTACATGACGTTTATGTTGACACGTAGGTCATAAATAAATTAAGACAACTCCTATGGCTCCTGCCGGTTGTCATACTCATCGACATGCAAGTCGTGATTCCTATTACAAGAACATGATCAATCTCATACATCACATATATCATTCATCACATCCTTTTGGCCATATCACATCACATGGCACATGCTGCAAAAACAAGTTAGACGTCCTCTATTGTTGTTGCAAGTTTTTACATGGCTGCTATAGGTTTCTAGCAAGAACGTTTCTTACCTACGCCAAAACCACAACGTGATATGCCAATTTCTATTTACCCTTCCTAAGGACCCTTTTCGTCGAATCCGATCCGACTAAAGTGGGAGAGACAGACACCCGCTAGCCACCTTATGCAACTAGTGCATGTCAGTCAGTGGAACCAGTCTCACGTAAGCGTACGTGTAAGGTCAGTCCGGGCCGCTTCATCCCACGATGCCGCCGAATCAAGATAAGACTAGTAACGGCAAGTAAATCGATAAAATCAACGCCCACAACAACTTGTGTTCTACTCGTGCATAGAAACTACGCATAGACCTAGCTCATGATGCCACTGTTGGGGAACGTAGCAGAATTTTAAAATTTTCTACGCATCACCAAGATCAATCTATGGAGTCATATAGCAACAAGGGAGACGGGAGTGCATCTACATACCCTTGTAGATCGCGAGCGGAAGCGTTCAAGAGAACGGGGTTGATGGAGTGGTACTCGTCGTGATCCAAATCACCGAAGACCAAGCGTCGAACGGACGGCACTCTGCGTTCAACACACGTATGGTTGGGAAGACGTCTCCTCCTTCTTGATCCAGCAAGGGAAGGTGAGGTTGATGGAGATCCAGCAGCACAACGGCGTGGCGGTGGAAGCAGCGGTGATCTCGGCAGGGCTTCGCCAGAGAGAGAGGTGTTACGAGGGGAGAGGGAGGCGCCAAGGTCTTGGTGTGTGGCTGCCCTCCCTCCCCCCACTATATATAGGGCCCCTAGGGGGGGCGGCGCCCAAGGGGGACTTGCCCCCCAAGTCAGGTGCGGCGCCCCCACCCCTAGGGTTTCCAACCCTAGGCGCAGGGGGAGGCCCATGGGGGTGCACCAGCCCACCAGGGGCTGGTTCCCCTCCCACTTCAGCCCATGGGGCCCTCCGGGATAGGTGGACCCACCCGGTGGACCCCCGGGACCCTTCCGGTGGTCCTCGTACAATACCGATTACCCCCGAAACTTTCCCGATGGCTGAAACTCGACTTCCTATATATAAATCTTTACCTCCAGACCATTCCGGAACTCCTCGTGATGTCCGGGATATCATCCGGGACTCCAAACAACTTTCGGGTTACCGCATACTAATATCTCTACAACCCTAGCGTCACTGAACCTTAAGTGTGTAGACCCTACGGGTTCGGGAGACACGCAGACATGACCGAGACGACTCTCCGGTCAATAACCAACAGCAGGATCTGGATACCCATGTTGGCTCCCACATGTTCCACGATGATCTCATCGGATGAACCACGATGTCCAGGATTCAATCAATCCCGTATTCAAATCACTTTGTCAATCGGTACGTTACTTGCCCGAGATTCGATCGTCGGTATCCCAATACCTCGTTCAATCTCGTTACCGGCAAGTCACTTTACTCGTACCGTAATGCATGATCCCGTGACCAAACACTTGGTCACATTAAGCTCATTGTGATGATGCATTACTGAGTGGGCCCAGAGATACCTCTCTGTCATACGGAGTGACAAATTCCAGTTTTGATCCGTATCAACCCAACAGATACTTTCGGGGATACCTGTATTATACCTTTATAGTCATCCAGTTACTTTGTGACGTTTGGTACACCCAAAGCACTCCTACAGCATCCGGGAGTTACACGATCTCATGGTCTAAGGAAATGATACTTGACATTGGAAAAGCTCTAGCAAACGAACTACACGATCTTGTGCTATGCTTAGGATTGGGTCTTGTCCATCACATCATTCTCCTAATGATGTGATCCCGTTATCAATGACATCCAATATCCATAGTCAGGAAACCATGACTATCTATTGATCAACGAGCTAGTTAACTAGAGGCTCACTAGGGACATGTTATGGTCTATGTATTCACACATGTATTATGATTTCCGGATAACACAATTATAGCATGAATAATAGACAATTATCATGAATAAGGAAATATAATAATAATCATTTTATTATTGCCTCTAGGGCATATTTCCAACAATAGACCGGCGGAAGAATGAAGCGGCAGACGCTTTAAGTCATCTTGGTTCACAGCGTAAACCGGTCCCGCCCAACGTCTTTCTTGATGTGTTGCATAATCCGTCAGTCAAGGTGCCAACCGAAGAAGATTTGGCTATTCCTGGTCCGGAGGCTCAGTTGGTAGCAGCTCTGCATGCCATACCGGATTGGACAATCCCATATCTGGCTTACATGAACCGGGGCGAGTTACCAGACGATAAAACGTTGGCCCGACAGATAATCCAGCGTTCCAAATCCATGACCATACTCAACGGGGAGTTACATCGCTACAACGTTTCAGGAGCAATTCAGCGTTGTGTTTCTCCTCAAGAAGGTTGTGAGATTTTGCGAGAAATCCATGAAGGGGATTGCGGTCACCATGCCGGTTCAAAGTCTTTGGTTGCTAAAGCTTTTCGGCACGGTTTTTACTGGTTGACGGCGCATGCTGATGCAGAGGATTTAGTCAAGAGATGCGATGGATGTCAAAAAATTTCCCGCTGTGCGCACATTCCGGCTCAAGAGTTGCGGATGATTCCAATTACGTGGCCGTTTGCAACTTGGGGGCTTGACATGGTTGGACCCTTCAAGCTCTCTAAGGACAAAAAGACCCACCTGTTAGTAGCAGTTGATAAATTCACTAAATGGGTGGAGGCAGAGCCAGTCAGCAAGTGTGATGCAGCCACGGCGGTTCAACTCATCAAGAAGGTGATATTCCGGTTTGGCTTTCCACACAGCACTATAACAGATAATGGTACCAACTTGTCCAAAGGGGAGATGAAAGAATTTTGTCAACGTGAGCACATCCGGCTTGATCTAGCATCGGTGGCTCACCCCCAATCTAATGGTCAAGCAGAGAGGGAAAATCAAGAAATTCTACAGGGTATCAAACCCAGGCTTATGGTTCCCTCAAAACGGACGCCGGGTTGTTGGGTTGAGGAGCTACCGTCTGTGTTATGGAGCATCAACACCACACCCAATAGGTCTACGGGTTACACACCTTTCTTCATGGTCTATGGAGCGGAGGCCGTTCTTCCTAGTGACATCCGTCACGATTCGCCCCGTTTGACAGCTTATGTTGAAGCTGATAATGAGAAGGCACGTCAGGATTCTCTGGACCTGTTGGATGAAGAGCGTGATATTGCAGCAGCACGATCGGTGATTTATCAACAAGATCTCCAACGTTATCACAACCGTCGGGTTAAAACCGGGACCTTTCAAGAAGGCGATTTGGTGCTCCGGCTCATCCAGGATCAGACTGATATGCACAAGTTACCCCCACCTTGGGAAGGACCCTTTGTGGTTAGCAAAAATCTGCACAACGGGTCTAACTACCTCATTGATGTTCGAGAGCATAAAGACTCACGTCAATCAGAGGAGGAGACCAAGCGGCCATGGAACATAGCTCTTCTTCAGCCTTACTATACTTGAGCCATAGGCTCTTCATATGTACATATTTATGACGATGTATATATTATATAATAAACCGAAGCCTCCATTAAAGCAGGGTCTCTGTTTCTTTTTACATCATGTGTGTGCTTACGAGAGTTTCTACTGATAAATCGGAGTTTTTGCTAAACCGGTCTCTACAGCCGCACGGATATAAAGAATATCACTAGGGGGCTTGGTCATATCTGAACCATAGCTACACCTCTTGATCGATTTAAAACGACAAAGGGATATCACTAGGGGGCTTGGTTGTTGTCATACCACAGCTACACCTCTTGATAAGCGTGTAGCCAGAAAGGAAATTATGTGGGGCCAAAGAGAGTGTTGCACAAAGCACAAACTCAAACATGGGCCCCCACTGAGCACAGCTCACAAAGTTACTTGGGGGCTCTTTGTGCAAGCAACAAAGAGTTTGAAAGGACCCTTGTAATTGGCTATCAAGCCACGGCTTGGAAGCCTGGTGTATTCACCTAAAAACCCGGGTTAACCTGCCTTCATCAAGTAAGCCACTCCTATCCAGGTAATCCTGGCATGACCCATCCAACGTTTGACATGTCAATATTTTATAGACCCTGAACTTGTCAAAGTTAAAATGGTGATTGGTTAATTGGAGGCCCATCTTAAAAGGCTTTGTTAAATGGTTTAACTCAGAGGCCTGGCAGCCCATGAAAAGCCTCGATTTGGAGCCTGGAAGCTCATAAAAAGCCTTGCATATCTTCCTGTTTGAGTTTTATTTGTTGAAATTCATAAGTATTTTTTGATAAACTAGTGTCCTTGACCCGGCTTGCTTCCCAACTACATGTTGTTGACACATGATCAGTTATAAACCGGTGTTTATTGACCCGGTCTGGTTTGACTAAATCATCAGTGTTATAAAGAAAACCCGGTAGTTATTCCGGTCCGGTTTCATATATAAACCGGCAGTACAGAGATGAGATTATCAACGCTTCGGATTGGTATTAACACCTTTGCCATATACACCATTGGTCAGCCAATGAGGTATGTTATGTATACTGCTTATTGTACAAACACTTTGATTATTTCATCTATGTCATGTACACTTCTTGGATATATTGACCCGTCTAGCGGTAAACCGCTAGACACTTTTATGTTGTCAAACCCAGGAACATAATTCATCATGGGGTATGCATAAATATATCCCAAAGGGTGGCACAAGTTGTCATGAGGCATTACAAAACATGCTCGATGGCATGGCAAATAAAGGAGTTTTTAGCTATCCTATTACAAGAAGCCTTCAAAGCGGCTCCAATGGCACAATTGTTTTTAACAAGTTTGGCACAAGGTGGACAGTAAACCGGCCACCGGTTTAGGACGCTTCGTCTGGACGGTTTGATGGTTGAGGTTCAGTTGGTGTGTGGGCACTTCTTCATCCCTCCCCAGACGCTGGAAATCAACCGTTGACCAATCGATTCCAATTAAAGCTTAAAACACTGCTTCTTCATGGATAAGATTGGAGGGGTTAATATCAAGAGCATAAGTGTGCTTATGAATTGGAGGCACAAGCTATTCAACTTCATGGATGTCGGCCGGCTGCCTCTTCCCCTCCGCATTGTAAAACGGTTGAAAATGGGACAAATATGTATCATCGGCCAACTTGCTGGCTGCTGGCCGCATCTGTTTGGTCAGCCGCCGGAGATCATCATTGTCAAAGTTGGAACCATCTTCTTTAACACATGGGTATCCTTTGATCATGTCTTCTGCTGCAAGATCTAGAATCCAGGCTTTTGCTCGAATAAGTGCAGTTAAAGCTCCGGCTCTGGCAGCTGATTTCTTCAACTCGGCAATGCGGGCTGGTAACATGGCCAACTTCTCAAGAGTCTCTTTAATCAACGTAGGAGCCAGTTTGTTATAAGCTGCCATAAAAATAGCCCGCTGAGACCCAGAGTACAGTTGTTCAATCAATGTGTATGCCGCTTTGAGTTTCATCCGCATATCTGTGCCAAGATGAGCGATTCGGGTACCTGCCAAAGATTTTATCAACATTTTGGTCAGTTATAAGGTTCATCGACTTATGCAACAAACATAAAGCAGGTACTTACCAAAGATAGCAGAGGTCATAGCATTGATTTGGTGTTTCAAACCGGCTAGTTCATCTACCACTGGCTTTAGGGCTGCCTCGGCGTCTACAGCTGTTTTGGTTAAACCGAATTTCTCGGTTTCCCAGTCAGCACGATCTTTGTTGAAAGATTCTTTCAACTTCTCTATCACGGCCAAGGCCTGGGTCAGCTCCTCTTTAGCTTTTTCAGCTTCGGCTTGTTGTGATTTCACATTCTCTTGCAAGTCAGAGTTTCGGGCATCTTTGCTTCTCAGTTTAGCCTGCCACGATTGAAGGTATATTAAACAAACAACATATATATTTGCTAAGTACAAAGCGTATAACAAGTTATGCACTTCATACTTGGGTGCTAATGCCTATTTGCTCTCAAGTACTACACTTTATACAAGTCTCCAGAACAATGCAAGCATTATCCTTGACACATGGGGGCTAATGTGCGTGTTCTAAAACAGATGTATGGATTAAAAACCGGTTTAACTTGCCAAGTTAAACCGGCCTTTGGGGGCTATGCTGCAGAAAGTTATCTAATTATTTCAAGATAAGTCTTATCTATTATTAGAGACTTGCTATTGCGAGGATCAGTGATGAGAAGACCCGGTTTATGATTAATAATCATAAAACGGCCCTTGGGGCTACTTGGGAGAGTATTTCAGCTATAAATCAATAAACAAAGGGAGAGGAATTTACCTCATATCGCTCTTTCATCAAGTTCACCAAACCGGCTTCATAATCCCAGTTTGAGTGCAGACGGTTCAAGAAGCCAGAATGGAGCTCATCAACGTTAAGATGAGCATAGCTTGATAAATCGCTGCTCCACTTACCTTTCTCCCTGGCAGCTTGCTCTTCTTTGGCACTGTGTTGAGCCAAAATGACGGGATGGCCAGGAGAGCTGTGGCCCATTCCAGTAATAATAACATCATCACCTTGGCCTTCAGGGTTTTTGGTTGATGAAATTGGAATTTCAGCATCTTTCACCGGACTAGCCTGGTTTGGTTCTGCCGGTTCAGCATCAGGCGCGGCAGGATCAGCGTCTGCTGGTTCATCAGTATTTTGGCCTTCAAGGGGCGGATTATCAGAAGCAGCTTCAGGATGAGGGCTTTCCGGTTCACCTCTTGGTTCTTCTTCTTCGGTGACCGGATTTTCGAGCGGATTGGTGGTTCGAGCTTTCTTACTGGGTCTGGCTTTAGCCCTGTAAACAGAATAAAATAGGATTAGCATCCTATTCAAAGGATTTATGACGCAGTGAAAGGAAAGGTTTTTACAACTTACCCGGCCACAGTTTTCAAAGGGGGGAGTTGAGTTGCTGTCGATTCACCAGAAGATGAAGGAGGTGTCACCTGATAATTTGAATCGGACGGATTAAGAACCTGCCTTGGGGTAAGAATGGTCAGAAGTAGGAGAGACCTGAGACCGGCGCTTCCGAACCGGAGTATCAGGTAAACCGACTGAAGTGACTTGTTGACCACTGTGCCAGGTTGTCCGGCGAGCTTCATGCTGCTGAGTCTTCAAAATAAATGTTGGATGCAAGTGAGCAAGAGGATGAGAAAAGCTTACTTTCCGGACTGCTTGACGGGTTTTCTGTGTTGGCATAGAGTCTGAACCAGAGGAAAGGGTAATTACCTCTACATCATCAGCTTGACTAGCCTCTGTGTCCTCCTGAGGAAGATCATTGTTAATGAGGTGCATGAAAAGAGAGCCAAGTGAGTCAAGTTCTACCTCAACTTCTGGATCATCAGTATCATCATCAAGCTCCATGTTAATCCGGTCAGCCATTTTCCGCTTTAACGTTCGTTTCACAGCTTTGGTTTTTGGGCGAGATGGCTTGACCGCTTTGTCTCCAGTCGGCTTTGCTGCTTTCTCCATGGTCTTCCATTTCCAGAAGGGGTCATCTCCCTATATACAAAGAAGAAGGATTAGAGATGAAGGGGAAGTATAATGCTTACAGCAGGCGGCTTGTTCTTGGCATAGAAGGGACATAGACCGATTTGACTACAGATCAGTTCCGACTCATTCAGAATCTTTTTTACACCTTCAGTGAATTCTTCCTCAGATAATTGGATGTTGCAATGAAGTTGAGGGTCGTCAACCTCACCGGTATACTCACACATTAAACCGGCACGCCGGCTTAGCAGGCAAGATACTCCAGGATATCCAACAGCGCACAAAATCTACGCCTGTTAAACCGTTTGCCATAAAGGCCCGGAGTTTGGCGAGTTGAGGAGCGTATTTCGCCCTTTCTAAAGAGCTCAGGCGTTGTGGCATTGGGTGGGTGTTGGATAGTTTGTGATCACGAAAGCCGGGGAGGGGATCTTCATCTTCAGGTGAAGTGTGTCTGCAATAAAACCAAGTTTGGTTCCATTCTTTTGGGTGGCTATGATGTTTGGCATGAGGAAATTCAACTTCTTTCCGCTTTTGAATCGAAACACCACCAAGTTCTGTGTTCGGGCCATTTACAAACTTTGTGCGCCGGTTTAAGTGGAAGAAATCCCAGAATAGTTCGGCAGTTGGTTCTTCTTGTAGATATACTTCACAGAAGACCAGGAAGTTGCATAAATTGGAGACCTAGTTGGGACCTATATCTTGCGGATGAAGTTGGAAGCTAGCAAGCACATCTCGGTAAAACTTTGACCCTGGCGGTTTGAAGCCATGGCCTATGTGATCAACAAAGACCACCACCTCGCCTTGCCTTGGGGTCGGAGGATTTTCTGTTCCAAGAACTCCCCATTTGATTTCAGTAACCTGGGAACGAGCCCAGTTGCAGGCAGTGAATTGTTTGGCCATTGCGAAACAAACAAGCTGAAAATGAAAGGCCGGTTTATAACTCACGCATGATTATATGCATGATACAATGGAATAAGAGACATAATGATAGAGGACTTGGAATAAACCGGAGATCAATGCAATAATGCATAAAAGGTAATACCACGACAGGGATATTCAGACACTATTAAAACCGGAATATAATTATGGAGATAAAAGGCTCTTCCGGTTTATCAAAGGGCTAATGGTACTGATTGATTATGCAAAGTTAAACCACCTATGATGGTATGAGGAGAAACGGATTTCATAGAGATGTATTATAATTTCAGATCTAAGGTAAGACAGAAAAGCAAAATATTTCGACCTAAGAAGGGGAAGACCTGAAACAGTTTATGAAGGATTGCAGCAGTTTTTTGTATAAGGAGTTGTGAGGGTAACAGAAGATTCATCGTGGCAAGAAATATGATAAGTACGAAGCATTCATCTACGGGCCAAAGGAAGAACAACGCTATAAGCTCTGACGAACCTCAAGAACAGCGCTATAAGCTCTGACGAACCTCAAGAACAGTGAGGAAACCCTAATGGATCTAGGAAAGAAGGGGGAAAGGACTTACTGCGACCACGGAAGCAGCGGAAGGGCGCTGTGGAACTCTGGTG
Source organism: Triticum urartu (assembly GCF_056163025.1). Taxonomy (NCBI): domain Eukaryota; kingdom Viridiplantae; phylum Streptophyta; class Magnoliopsida; order Poales; family Poaceae; genus Triticum; species Triticum urartu. Next base: position 680,803,400 of record NC_141877.1, read on the forward strand.
CGAATAGGTTGATGCAGCGGCCGACGACGAAGCAGAGGTGAGGTTCGAAGATGACGGCGGCGCTCGAGTGCGGGGTCGTCGAGAGGAAGAAGAAGAGATGAATGGGTAGCGGAAAGAAAAGAAAGGGGTCCTCTGCCCCTATTTATAAGGCGAAGCGGTAAAACGGCAAGTGCAGGAATCGAGGAGCCCAAAAAATGGATAAGTTAATAAAGGTGTCGCCTCGGTGAGTGAATACACATTAAATGAAGGTAATCTCCAACATCAACGGATGGATGACGTCAGGGCGGTTTATCATAATTTGGAAGTATGACGTCACGGCGGTTTACAAAATCAAGGTGAAGATATGAGAGAAGATTTTTTCTAAGTGTAGAAGATTGACATGAACAAGTTCAAACCAATCTGGGGCCTAATGTTGGGGATATTACTACTAGAGGTAAACCGGCCTTATGTAGCCGGGTTGACTCTTTGAAGATTAGAAGCCCGTGAAGATGCAAAGATGATGGCGCTTTACGGAAGGCCCAAGGCCCAAAGGCGAGTTACAACCTGTAAATGTAAACCAACCTAGTCATGTAACTTGTATTGTAAGATAGGAAGAGTAGAGACCGAACCGGACAAGTTTGTGATCCGGCTTCGGGACTCTGTAGCCCGGCGGGCATCAACCTATGTATATAAAGGGACGACCCGGCCGCGGTTTAGGGACAGACAACAACTCGAGAGCCAAACAAAGCGGATTCGCTCCCTGGCCTTCGAAACCCTAGCAATACCAATCACAACTAGACGTAGGCTTTTACCTTCCTCGAAGGGGGCGAACTAGTATAAAACTCTCCGTGTCCCCGTGTCCGGTTTAACCCCTTTAAGCTAACCCGTAGCGATGGCTCCACGACTAAGTCCTTTCACAAGGACATCTGCCGTGACAAACCCACGACAGCACTGAAGAAAAATAAAACGTGGCATCTGGTGCCTCCACGACGAGGTACAAATATAACTGATTGCAAATGGGTGTTTCGCATCAAAAGGAAGTCCAACGGGTCCATAGATCGTTACAAAGAAAGACTTGTTGCAAAGGGTTTCAAACAACGGTATGACATAGACTATGAGGACACATTTAGTCCTGTTGCTAAAGCTGCCACTATTCGCCTTGTTTTGTCTGTTGCTATTTCCAGGGGATGGAGTCTCAGACAATTGGATGTATAGAATGCGTTCCTTCATGGCATTCTAGAAGAGGAAGTATACATGAAGCAACCTCCTGGGTTTGTGAACAAAAACTCACCACTACATGTGTGCAAACTTGATAAAGCTTTATATGGATTAAAGCAAGCTCCCAGGGCGTGGTACTCACGCCTAAGTCAGAAACTGCAAACACTTGGATTTGTCCCTTCAAAGTCTGATACATCACTGTTTATTTATAATAGATCAAATACCTCCATATTTGTTCTTATTTATGTTGATGATATAATTTTCACAAGTTCCTCTAATGAAGCAATAACATGACTTCTGAAGGATCTAAGTGCCGAGTTTGCCCTGAAGGATCCAGGAGACTTGCATTTCTTCCTAAGGATTGAGGTAAAGAAACATGAAGATGGCCTTCATCTCTCTCAAGAAAAATATGCCACTGATCTGGCAAGAAGAGTTGGTCTTCAAGGATGTAAACCCTCACCAACACCCTTGTCCAGTTTAGAGAAACTCTCACTTCCAGAAGGAGATCTCTTGAATCAAGAGGACAGTACAAACTACAGAAGTCTGGTAGGGGCACTTCAGTACTTGACTCCGACAAGACCTGATATCTCATTCGCTGTTAACAAAGTATGCCAATTTCTTCATGCACCCACTACAGTTCATTGGACTGCTGCTAAACGTATAGTAAGATATGTGAAAAATACTATGAACCTTGGCCTTACTTTCAGCAAATCTTCATCTACTCTAGTCAGTGCTTTCGCAGACTCTGATTGGGCAGGATGCATAGATGACAGACGCTCCACTGGTGGGTTCGCAGTATTTTTTGGACCTAATCTAATATCATGGTGTGCAAAGAAACAGGCTACTGTATCCAGATCAAGTACAGAAGCTGAGTACAAGACACTTGCAAATGGTACGGCAAAAATTATTTGGGTACAGTCTATGTTGAAGGAACTTGGTATAAAGAGCACCAAAGCTCCATGTCTATGGTGTGATAATCTTGGTGCTACCTACCTATCTGCAAATCCAGTGTTTCATGCAAGGATGAAGCATATTGAAATTGATTTCCACTTTGTCAGAGAACGAGTTGCAAATCAGCAGTTAGAGATTCATTTTGTGCATTCCGGAGATCAAGTTGCAGATGGCTTCACAAAATCGTTACCCACAATAAGTTTTGAAGAATTCAAGCGTAATCTCAACTAGACGAAGTTGTGATTAAGGGAGGATGTTAAGCAACGCATAAATGTGCCTGGTCGTGACAGGTTGATGGCGCATGGTCCAAGGGTGGTTCGGCTAGGATAGTCCAGGTTGTTGGCATGTAGTTTATCTTTGTAACAACTCTATCTCTCTATCCTCTTATCCCTTGTACCTCAAGTTGTAATCTCAACCATGTACGCGATCTAGTGAGTTGCGCCCCAGTATATTAACACGAAGCCGTCGGTCAGAGAAAGGCACAACGTTAAACCTAAGTTTTCACAGTGGCTACTAGGGCTATAGACCTAGGCCTAGTACAAGATACCTTGTAGTTTCTTTCTACAAAGTACTGAAAATTTGGAGAATTTGTCGTTAAATCTAACTCAGCCCTACACGTGATTCGCTACTAGCTTCGCCACTGGGTATTGTACATCTAATCCTATGTCATTGATTTTACTCTAAAATTTGTGCAATCATTTTGTTGTCTTTTTTTCGTTTGATTGAGTCATTTAGATGTGCAATAACAAGGATGTGCCCTGGACAAATCCTTTTTATGATTTACTGTTACTCTCAATTAATAGAACATCCATGGGACAAATCCTTTTTTTAATGCGGAAAAGCTTCAGTTAGGAACATCAGGTCTGTCATTATTAGGGATGTCTCAAACTACCACCGATAGCAACGAAAGAGTGTGCTGGCCTTAAAAAAATTCTGCCGATGTGGTTGTATTTCTGGTAAATTCATGTATGGAGTTGTCATCTTATATAGACGCTTATCACCTCTTCGGGCTACAAATCTTTGGACGAGAACCTTCATTACAAGTGCCAGCATCTTCCATTCCTTCAACTTGCAGGGACTCTTACCATATATATTCTTTTTTACTCCTTGTTCTAAATACTCCTATATGATAAACTCTCTTCCCTTGTCTAACGGAATATGTTAATCTGGTTTGTCTAGCAACACATCCAGTGCACGTATGAACTGCTCGTGCCACCATGCTGTAACATTCTTGGTAGTTGGTACTACTTGCAATCAATTCAGACTTGCATGCCCCCTCATCCCGAAATATTCGGCAGGAGTACCAACTATAGCCAGCAATGTGATGTAATCACACAGATGCATGGCTTGAAGTCCTCACCAGAAGTTTGTAGAAGTAATCACACAGAACCATATCTGCTACTCCCTCCGTTTTATAATGTAAAACGTTTTTTAACACTAGTGTAGTGTGAAATAACGTCTTATATTATGTGATGGAGAGAGTACTACTTTAGTACTAAGTATGTACTACCTATTCAATTTACCCTTTTCTAAACAAAAACCTATCCAATTTACTGTATTTCAGTATTATCTCGACAATGTTGGGCCTGGTTATCTCGGCCAACCTTATGAGGCTTTTTTTTTAAGGTGTCCGTGGTCTTCAAGCATTTTTTATATCCATTGCGAGTAAGCTCAAGTGTTGGCAATATCAGTGTGCTTCAAGCCTTTTTGATTTCCATTGCAAGTAATCTCAAGTGCTGGCAATATCAGTGTACTTAAAGCCTTTTTGATTTCCATGTTTCATGCATCCAAGTATTTATTTAAAATTCTATCAAACTACTGAAAATGGACGGGCGCATGAACGCGCACCATTAAAGATCTAGTGGCAACGTAAAAAATGATTGACTTCTAATAATTCTACTACTACACAGCATATAGACTTGAAAAAAAAACACAGTCCACAAGGCATAACATAGGCCCGTAGCAAACAAGCTGCAGCACAGAAACGGGGACGCGCAGCTGTGCGTGTGTTTGGCAAAAACAGAGTGTACAGTAGATCAAATAGATTACACGAATTTTACAGTAACCAAATCGTATGGTTGACAATTTAAATGAGACATAGCTAAGTTACATCTAGATGAGAATTAGCAAATCTGTTTTCATATTGATGCTTGAGTAATACAATGTCTTGCCCATAAAAGAAAAGCATTTCGATAGAATTCTCTCCAAGTAGAAAAATAGAGCAATTGAATTGAATTATTCAAAATTTACATGCAACACTTATATACATGCCACATCAAACAGAACCCGTGAAAAAATAATAACATTAACTATGCAATGGTCTACTTGTCATTGCGGCTGGCCTTATCATCGACTTCAAAGCACTTGTTGGGCATGAGCTCCTTGGCCTTCTTAAATACGACGTCGAATGACAGCAGCACGTGCAGCGCGATGAAGAGGACCACAATGGCGACGAGTGTGATGACGTAGATCGACGTCTCCCAGTCCCTACAGCTGCCGGCGGCGTAGGCGCCCAGTAGGCCAAGCAGGTCCAGCAACACGGCGGTCTGCATCGCCCAAAGTGGCGCGCCGTGTGGCTTCAGGGTGCGCTGCAGCAGCAGCATGATGACAACGATGGAGGCCACGAACGACGTGGCGTTGCAGTAGAAGAATGCCTGGTACCGTGGAGCGTTGAAATCAAGCAGGATCGGGTTGCCGGCGACGGTGGGTGGGTGTGCCGATGGGGACGGCAAGGGCGACGGCGAAGCGGTATCGTCGTCGCCCCACGTGCCGCCGGGAGGCGCGAGACCAGCCTGGTACGTCACGCTCGCCGCCAGGATGCCGAGAACCATCAGGTACTTTCGCTTCAGGTACCTCTCGCTCTCCGGTTTATCCTCCTTGCTCTTGTCCTTGCTTGAGCCGGTCGGCCCTGTCCAGAGCGGCTTGAATAGCACCTTCACCCGCGAAGGAAGCCGTGGCAGCCGATCTAACCAGTGGTCGCGGTCCGCGAACACATAAAGTAGGATTTGCAGGAGGAGGAAGGCGACCACCGCGGCCACAAGCGCAAAGACATAGATTGAGGTTCGCAGCTTCCGGCAGCTGCCGGCGGCGTAAGCCCCCATGAGGCCCAGGAGTCCAACCAAGATGCAGACATGGAGTGCGTGACTCCGAATGCCTTGCTTGGACAGTGTCTGGTTCACCAGTAGCAGGATGACGGCGACGGATGCCATGAAGCCCGTCGCGTTGCAGTAAAAGAACACTTGGTACCTGACCCTGTAGTGGTCGAGGAGGACTGGGTCACCGGCGGTGACCGATTTTCCCCCGTCGCTCTCCGTCCAGAAGCCGCCTGGCGGGTTCAACCCGGTTTGGTACGTGACAGTGGCCGCGAGTATGGCGAGCTGCAGCAAGAACTTGCGCTTCCTCTCAAGACTACGCTTTTCACCTTCAAGAATATGCTTACTCTTGGACTCCAAGTCGAGCTCACCTTGAAGGTGATCAGCAGCAGTAGGAACATGCACCGCTCCTTGAGCTTGTCCCCCTTCCCGTTGCTGCGATGACACGTCGGAGGTGAGGCGGAGCAATCGTGCAAGGTTATCGCACATGCTTTGCACGCAATGCGTCAGCTTGCTGTGCTTGCCCTTAGCCGAGAACGCCACGACCTTGGCGATGGAGTAGACGAAGATGGCGACGGCTAGGGAGGCAACGTAGATGGTGGTTGTGCCGTCCCGGCAGCTCCCCGCAACGTAGGCGCCCATGAGGCCGAACAAGTCCAGTATCATGACCGTGTTAAGCGCGGCGCGTCTGACGACGGCGCCGGAGCTCAGCTCCTTGCTCTGGACAATTACGATGACTACCAGCGACGCCACGAACGCCGCCGTGTTGCAGTGGTAGAAAGCCTTATACCTCTTGGGGTTAATGTCGTGGAGCACCGGGTTTCCGGCAGTGTGACTGCTATCCAGATGGCCTTCCGGCCAGACGCCGCCCGGCGGGCTCAGGCCTGCCTGGTAAGTCACCGTCGCCGCCAGTGTCGCCAGTAGCAGCAGGAGCGACCGTGACTCTTCCACCTTCTCCGCACCCTGCTGCCCATTGTTGCTTTCGAGTCTCCTGGTCACACCTCCCTCTTGCACTGCTTTTTCTTCATTATTTGGATTATTACTCTGCGTCCTTTCCCTACAATAATTGTATGTCCAAGTGATCGACATTAATTGATTAATTATTGACAGTAGTATCAGTAATAGCTGTGGTAGTATAATCTCAAAAACAATAATGACGGAGTGTGTGTGAGCTTGATTACGTACTTGTGTATGCCGGAGACGTACCCTGCGATGACCGCCTGCAGCAGGATGTACAGGAACACCGCGGCAACAAGGCAGGCGATGTACACGGTGGTGGTGATCCACCTGCAGCTGCCGGCGGCGTAGGCGGCCATGAGGCCCAGCAGCTCCACCAGCACACACACCGGCAGCGCGTAGGACCTGGCGAGGCGGCCGCTCAGCGTGCTGCTCGTGAGCAGCATGATGATGGCAAGAGAAGCGACGAAGGAGTTGGCGTTGGCGTAGAAGAAGGCGTGATAGCGGATCTTGTATGGCCCATCGTGAAGCAGCGGGGCGCCGGCGCGGTGCCCCGCCCCGGTCTCGCTCCAGAAGCCTCCCGGTGGCGCCAGTCCGGCGCCGTATGTCAGCGGCGTGGCGAAGGTGGCGAGCAGCAGCAGGAACTTGCGGCGCTCCTTGAGGTGGCTCTCGTCTGCCGGTTCCTTGCTCCTTTCCAAGCGGACGTGTATGGCGACGTAGGCGAAGACGAGGGCGAAGAGCGCGGAGACGTAGATGGACCCAACCACGCTGCGGCAGCTGCCGGCGGCGAAGGCGGCCATGAGCGCGAGCAGGTCGAGCAGCATGGCGGAGCGGAGCACGGTGAGGCCGACACGGTTGCCGCTGATACGCCGGTCCAGCAGGAATATAATGATGACCAGGGAGGCGACGAAGGCGGCCGCGTTGCAGTAGAAGAAGGCGGTGTACCTGTCCGCGTAGGTGTGCACGAGCACGGGGTCGCCGACGCGGAATGGGTAGGCCGCCGGCGCCGGGGCCACCGCAAGAGACGGGGGCGCTGGTGGCAGGACGGCGCCGGCGCGCTGCTGTCGGGTGTTGCCTCCATCGTGGTCCTTGAACCACACGCCGCCGGGCGGGTTGAGGCCGGCGCCGTAGGTGACGCTGGCGACCAGCGTGGCGAGCAGCAGCAGGTACTTGCGCCACTTCCAGAGGAACTCCATGTCCCCTTCCGACTCCGTCGCCATGGTTCCGGCGGCAGCGATGGGCGTATGTGTTGTGCTCTGCAGGATCGCTGCAGCACATGTATATAGTACTGCTCGGCCTGCTCCGCTCCGGCCCGGCCGCCATGTGCTGTGCTGTGCCCATCGGTGTCTTCTTTAGGAAACGAATCACTGAAAGCTACCAATATTATAACCATCGTTCAGTACGGATGTTCACTCACTCACAAGGATTGGATTGGAATGGATTGGAATGGGATGCGCACTCACACAAAGCTCAACCATGTCTTCACTTTGGTCCAAGTCCCACTGGCCCTCCTCGTGTCACTCGTGATCGTGATATGCTGGATATATATACTTGCACGGACCTCGGCAACGGTAACTTACACGGTCGTCTCTTGGTCAATTTAGCATCATCACACACAAATCTCTAAATGATCATCATCACAACCAACATAAGCATAAGCATATAGAGAAGCACACAAGTCATCTAAATGATCATCACCACACACAAGTCATCTCAAGCATCATCACCACACACAAGGATCATCGAGCACCGCGGAGGTCGTCACCGCCAAGACCGCCGAAGCCCAGGTCGTCACTGTTAGCGGCAGCGCTACCGCCAAGACCGCCTCCGCCTCCACCTCCGCCTCCGCCTCCGTGGATCGGAGTGGTCGGGCTCCGTGTCTCCGGAGTGCTGCGAAGACCACCGCCAACGGTAGATCCACCTATTCCCTGGATGTTGAAAAGACATATGCACGGGATATATGACTGTGTTGAAAGGCATGACATGCTTTGGGTGAATAGATTGGGGATGAACTAACCGGCGAGGGGCCAGCGTTCTGTGCCACAAACTCCTCAAAGCTCAGCAGCACTGATTGTGCTGGAGGGCATTGTGCTGGAGGGAACTGAGCACACCTGCCGGCCGCCATTTCCTGAAAAGCCTGCTGCATCTGGCTATCCCTCTGCACTTGGTGTTCATAAAGCCTCTGATGCCACGCCATGGTCTCCTGGCATGTGTACTCCAGGTAGGCCTACGGTATGACATGATGGAACTCATAAAACTGCTAAATGCGAAAAATAAAGTGAGCAATGAAGATAAGAGGGAAAATACTTACAGATTGTTGCTCCTGAAAGAGGCACTGTGCACTGGTCACTGGCTGGCTCGTGCGCTGGCTCAGGCTCGGGTCGATCCGACGAAGCTGTGTGTAGGAGATACTAGGAGTGATCACAGCATCGAGAACCGCCTCCCGACCGTGCTCCTTGGGCCCCATGCTCACCACCTCCCTGTCGTCCAGAGGCGCCGCAATGGGGTCAGATGTGTCAGGATGTAAGTTCAGATACGCTTCGGAGTAGGCCTTCTTCCTCCCCGCGGTCTTCTTGCCGTAGTACTTGGGCTCGCCAGGCTTGGAGTCCTTCCGCGTATGGGCGATCTCCCACGCCTGCATGTGTGAGAGCGGCCGCTTCAGTTTCTCCTCCTGCACCACCAAACAGAGGTTAGTCATACATAAGAAAGTGATGGTAAATAGTAGAAGAATGTTTAATGGGGTTAGTCATACATTAACTGCCTTGTGGAGATAGTGGTTTCGGTTTCCCTGAGCATGTACTCCCTCCGTCCCTCGGTTAGCCTTATTTTTGGTTCTCATAGCCGCCCAGGCTCCATCCTCATCACACCAAAGATCCACCAATGCCGCCCAGGACTCGTCTTTTCCATAACACCAATTTGGACACACCTACATAATAAAAGCATAATGGCATGTAGGTGTGTCCAAATTGGTGTTATGGAAGCATAAAGCATAAAGCATAATGTACCACAAGGTAATGAAAGCATAATGAAAGCATAATGAAAAATCTTTTATACTTACCGCCAAGAACTCGGGCCTCTCCAAGGTAATGCCCATCCTCCGCGCTTCTTCCTTGGTCATCTTCACACCAAGAACGTCATGGTAGTATGTGGAGATGGCCACATAGCGCACCTCGTACTGCATCTGGCGGGCCTTCTTCTTGCATTGGCACAGCACGATCTGGTCCGCTCTAGCCCTGTGCTCCGGAAGAACTCGATAGAATTTCTACAATCATGCTTGAAACAAGAATGGAAGAAGCCATGAGTTAAATCATTCATGAAACTAGAATGGACTTGTGCTTCTGAAGAGAACTCACCCAGAAAGTAGTGATCACGGCCTTGGCATGGGTCTCATGGTCCGCGTGGCGGGCCGCTTCCCAGTGGTCCCAGCTCGTGGCCAAAACCCGACGGTCCGGCTGCCTGACTGGATCCGGACAGTACAACCCCGGCCAATATAACTTCAGCAAGACGGTGATGAGGCCGTTGGGAATACGGACCCCTTTAGAATATATCCAGTTGCTGCAAAAGAATGAACTATTAGCATGTGACAAGCAAAATAAATAACAACCGAAATAAGCATGTGACAAGCAAAATAATGAACCACTTACTCCTTTCCCATGGGCTCAATGAGCCACTTCTGCTCCTCAGTAGCAGGAACCTGCTTTGGTAGCTTTGCGTTGACACGCATCCACCCCTTTGTTGTCAACCCCCTTCCCGTCACCACCATCATCCCCGCCACCACTCTCCTCCTCGCCTGCCTCCCCCTCCCCAACCTCCTCCCCAACCTCCTCCTCCTCCTCCTCCTCCTCGCCTGCCTCCTCCTCCACCTCCTCCTCCTCCTCCTCCTCCCTAGAGTGTACCTCACTAGAGGAGGGTACCTCACTAGAGGAGGGCCTCGAAGACAACACCCCTAAGTCGGTGAGGGTGCGCTCTTTCTGGCCGCGACCCCCTGTAGTGGCTCTCCCCCTAGCACCTCGTCCTCTAGAGGCTCTCCCCCCGCCCCCTCCTCCTCTAGGGGCATCTCTCCCTCGACCTCCCTGTGAGGAGTCATCGTCAAGTAGCCGAGGGGGAGGATTACGTGCTCAACCACTCCGACTAGGCAGGCCGACGACCTTGCGTAGGAAACCCACGCCGTCAGCCTTCCCCTTGCCCATGTTCCACGAACCTGCATTGAAAAGAGAAAAAGCAATTAGTAAGTTAATGAAATGAAGGAAAAGGCATGATAATAAACACATTAATAAAAATGCATAAAAAGGCATATTCCTAAACTATAGAAAAAATACTTGAAACATACATCTGCTAGAACCCATATGAATCATCACTGTTGTAACCTCTTTCTCGGTCCGTCTCATCATCACTATCAATCATATATTCTTCGTTATCCAACGGAGGTGGAGGCTCTTCCTCGTCGTCAGCGTCTTCGTTTAACTTTTCTAGCATAAGTATGTCATTTTCATTAACAATGGTCTCACCATCATTCCGTGCATCGTCGACGTTTGGGTCCACATCATCATCACCCAATGGTCTAGCGTCATCGTTTCTAACCACATCATCATCATCATCATCATCAGGTTGCTCTTGATAGAACACTCCCTCGTATGTCATGGGGTTAATGTTGTAGTAACCGTCTTCATTCGGGTCTGGTAGCTTACCATGTGGCGACACCTTGAACACAACTTCCCAACCTTTTAGATACACTTTCTGGCATGGGTAAGGCAGATAATATACTTGTGTAGCTTGGGTAGCCGCAATGAAGAGATCGGCTCCGACATAGACGGTTGATGGTTTAACTTCGACCAAAACAATGGAAGGCGTATGTTTTACGCCCTCCCGCGGATCGAACCATCGGCATTTGAACACAGGCAGACTTAGGGTCTCACGCCCCTAGCGGAATTTAACCTCGTATATATTTTGTACCCTTCCGTAGTAGTCTACTGAATTTTGACCGGGGGTGTACACTCCAGTATTTATAGTTTTGGGATCGGGCGGCTGTTTTGGTGCTCCTCTGTATGGAAGCGATACCCATTCACATCATACTTTTTACATGTCATGACGGCAGGGTCAAAACCCATGGAAACCCATCTCAATTCATCATCCATAGATATGTTCGGATCTTTTCCCTACAAGTATAATGGAAATTGTTGCGTGCATTAGTTCGGTTAACTAATAAATGTTGAAGTAGGTATTTAATAGGGGAGTGTGGAAAATTACTTTCTCCATGAACCAAGCAACAAAATTTTTACGTCCAGGGTTTCCATGACGGAGAAGAGTAAGTGCCTCCGCCTCAGTAGGAGGATTCACTCCCGTCCATTCCTCTTGAACGAAATCACTAAAAAAAGATAAGCGGTGTTAGACCGGGACTAAGTGAACATGAAACATGATGATGTGGAAGACATAAAGGAATGGTGTAGTGGTATTACCTCATCCACACTTCCTCAACTTCCTTGATGTTGTGCAAGATATAGAACATGAGGTCCTCCCACTCTTGTCGTGGCATGTTATAAGATTTCGAGGCCCCAGCCCTCCCACCTTGCGCGTTGAATAGATCGAGCCTGGGTTGATACTTGGGCTCTTCTATATTGTATCGAGGCACCTTGTTATGCAGATGGGGAACGTGGTCTGGATAGTATGATGTCCTAAGGTCTGACACTTCCTCTAGGATAACTGCCTCAGCTATGGAAGCTTCAATCTTAGCTTTGTTTCCACATTTCCGTCAGAGATGCTTGTTCTGCCTCTCAGGGCCGTACTGCCAGCGATTTTGCACAGGGCCCCCCAATAATACCTCGTTCGCGAGGTGCAGAATGAGATGTGTCATCGGAGTAAAGAAGCCTGGCGAAAAGATCTTCTCTAGCTTGACTATCAACTCTGGTGCCTTCTTATGCAATTTTTCAATCACCTCTTTACTTACTTCTTTAGCACAGAGCGTGCGGAAGAAATGGCTAAGCTTGGCAAGCACTCGCCAGACATGCTCGGGGACATAGCCTCGAACCATCACTGGCATTATCCGCTCAATCCATACATGGTAGTCATGACTCTTCAGGCCGGTCACTTTACCCATTGAAAGATTGACTCCCTTACTTATATTCGATGCATAACCATCGGTGAACTTCAAAATTTTGTTTCAGCCAGATAAGTACTTCTTTTTTTTTCTAGCGGTTTAAGGACAAAGTCAGCATCTGGCTTGAACCAGTTTTTTCGACCGCCTGTGGGAGGCTTCATGTTCAGGCGTGGTCTATCACAAATTCTCTGTTGATAGGCTCTAGCTTTTACGTTATCCTTCGTCTTATCAGGAATGTTGAGGATCGTGTGGAAAAGGGACTCTGCCACATTCTTTTCGGTGTGCATCACATCAATATTGTAAGGAAGTTTGAGGTCCTTGAAATAGGGAAGCTGCGAGAAGGGGGTAATGTGAGTCCAGTTATGCGTCTCACGATATCCCTTGAAGCCTTTGGCTTTGGCTTTGCCTTTGCCTTGACTTTAGGCTTGAGAGCTTTTAGCTGAGCAAGAACATCTGCCCCCGAAAATGTTGGAATCTCGGTTACTTCATGAACAACCCGGCCTTTCGTGAAGTTCTTCTTGTCTTCCCTGTCTGGATGGTCTGGAGGGAGGAACTGTCGATGCAGGTCAAAGGCTACATACTTGCCACCCTTACTCAGCCAAATCATTCGCAGAGCCTGCATGCACACGGGGCATGGCATCTTCCCACTTGTACACCATCTGCAGAATAGAGAATAGTCGGGAAAGTCATGCATGCAATAGTGCAACCAAACTTTCATCAAGAAATTTCTCTGCAGATCCTGGTCGTATGTCAACCTCGGAAAGTACCAAGAATGGTGCAAAGCATCCACAAGCGGCTGCATAAACACACCCAATTGCTTCCCCAAGTATTCAGGCTCCGGAATGATGAGCGACAAGAACATGGTCTTCCGTTGCATTAGGGCATCGGGAGGAAGATTGAGTGGAATTACAAACACAGGCCAGCAGCTGTATGTATTGGACGACATACCATATGGATTCAACCCATCACCTGATATGGCTATTCTGACATTCCCAGCCTCGGCTGCTTCCTTGGGGTATTCTTCATCGAAAGACTTCCATGCTTCCCCTCCCGATGGGTGTACAATTTTTTTGGATTGTACCTTATACCTTCCTTGTGCCACATCATCATTTTGGCAGACTCCTTCGTGATGAAAAGGCGCTGCAGTCTTTTTATAAAATCAAGATACCGAAGAACCTTAACGGGGATGGTTAGCTGCTTTTTCTCACCATCCTCACCGACCACCTCAATGTACCGAGATGAACCGCACTTCCTACAGTACTTGTCATCTGCATACTCGTGCCTAAACAAAAGGCAATTCTTCGGGCAAACATCTATTTTCTCATAATCCATAGAGAGCGCCTTCATGATTTTCTTTGTATCGTACATGCTTTTCGGCAGTTCATGACCCTCAGGGAGGCTGTTAGCCCATACTCCCAGGAATGCTTCGAAGCATTTCTGGCTACGGCCGTACTCAGCCTTGACTGCAATCAATTGCGAGATGGCATCCAGCTGAGATATTTTCGCACCCGCATAAAGAGGTTTCTTCGACGAGGCCAAGACCTCCAAGAAGGCCTTTGCGGTTGCCTCCGGCTCCTCCGGTTCATTCTCTGAAGGTGTCGCATTTGCCATTTCTGCAACAATGACATCATCTAGCATGTCCCTGACCCCGTCGTCCTCATATCCATCGATGCGTTGTCGCATCACCTCCTCTCTACCAAGGTCCTGCTCGGCTATGTTTATCGGCGGCATGTCAAAGTTTGGCATATATCCGTGCGTGCGAAGGTGCTCACTCATGTCCGTCTGATTTCTACGGTGACGTCTGGCACATCTCGCACAGGGGCATTGTGGGATAATTCTCATTGGACGACGGAATATCTCCTTCAAATACACATCGGTTTTCGTGATCCACTCTGATATTACTCGATTCCGATGGATAAAACCACTGTACATCCACTGATTATCTGCCATCCTCTGCTTTTTTGCAAGCCAGACAACATAATTAAGGATTCACATAAATTAATCACATCAAATTTTTAGTTTCTACCGCGTTTAATCCACCTACATCTCTAATAGGTAAAGATGGGTCCTAATCCCACCCGAGGATGTGTAGGTTAAGTACGTTCTCCATTCTACCCCGTTCCGAGACAAAATTTCGGCAGCACCTCCCTGCTGTTCTCCAGATACACGTCTCGGCAAATAGCCGAGAGAATGTGCTCCGGAGAACAATGGGGAGGTGCCGCCGAAATCCGGTCTCGGAACGGGGTAGAACATGGAGAACATACCCAATCTACACATCCTCGGGCTGTCCATGGAAAATGCTGGACAATCCGAAAGAGCTGCTGTGATAAATATGCAATTGAATGCATATTTATCGATGCAACCCTTTCGGACGGGAGACGCCTAGGTTACGCCAGTTGACTTGAGAATGAAATCTAGTGATATGAAAAAATGGAGGAGATGGACTTGTAGCTCACCCTCGGCTGTAGAGGAAGTAGTCGAACAGCAGAGGGATGCTCAGGGGGACCAACGCGTCGTACAACGGCCACTCCGATGAAATGCGACACCACAAAGCCTGCAAAATCCATCGCGACAAATAATTTAGAACATCACAATCATCATCATCATCTCAAAAATCATCGAAGCATAAGAAAATATCATCATCTATCATCCACATCATCATCTAACAATCATCTATCATCGGTCATCATCATCATCTCAAAATCATCGAAGCATAAAAAATCATCATTATCTCTCCTCATCTAACAATCATCATCATCTAAAAGAAATCCATATGAACAAGTTATGAACATCACCATTTTTCTCAAATAAGTATTCTTTAGCAAGACCATTAAGTGTCAATAAATATTTCATCATTGATTTGTAGCAACACCATCATGATCAAAATACCACCGTGCAAAAAGTATATAATCACACATCACATAACAACATTCAAACTTCAACTTAAAAAAACTCATATTGCTAATAACATCCATTGATCAATATTTTGCAAACTAACTACATCTAACAAATATGACATACATTCCAACATCTATGCATTCATCCACCTAAAAACAGTACCAAAACACTAAAAAGGAAGAAAAAAACTCATTTAGAGGGCCGGCTGGTCGGGTCGGAGGAGATGGGCGGCGGTGGTTGGGGCGATGATGAGCTGCAGCACAGGGAGGGCCGGTTGCTCCAACCGGCCGGGAAGGGGGCGCCGGACCCGCGGCCGGAGTCGAGCCCTGGCGGGCCAGTGCGGGTGCGGACGGCGGCGACACAGGGCGGGTGCGGACGGGGCGGCGCGGGGCGGGGAGGCACGGGGCGGGGAGGACGTCGGGGCGGGCGCGGACGGGGCGGCGCGGGGCGGGGAGGACGTCGGGGCGGCACGGGGGCGGGGAGGACGGCGGGGAGGCGCGTGGAGGGGAGGACGTCGGGGCGGCAACGGGGCGGGAAGGACTGCGGGGCGGGCAGGACGGCGGTGCGGGTCGGGAGGACGGCGGCGCGAGTCAGGGCGGGGACGACGGCGGTGCGGCACGGGGAGAGGGTGGCGGCGACGGTTGAGGGAGAGAAACGAGTGGAGGAGAGGAGACGTGCAGCGAGTGGAGGAGAGGAGGGCGTGTAGCGACTCGATATGGTTGGACCTAAGCCGACGGCTTAGCCGTCGGCATAGGCTTGGTCCCACCTGCCAGCGACAGAGCCGAGTGGATAAGGTATGAGATATGCCGACGGCCTAGCCGTCGGCATAGGTACTTTGCATTTTTTTATTACGACATTTTTTAAAAAAAATTATGGCATATTTGTTTTTTATAAATTCAATTATTACTATTTTTCAGTTTCCAATACTAATTTCATTAACTTAAATGTACAGAAAACATATATATCGATTGCCCCCCACACGGGCCTTCTTCCGTCGTGTCACGGAGAGGTTAGACGGGACGGGGTACCTGTGGGGGTAGCAATGCCGCCAGGTGTTGTGGTGGGCCCTCCTATGGTTGTGGAAACGTGGTGGCAGGCGCAGGCACGCGGCTCCGGGGTGTGCCCCCTCCCCCCTCATGGGCGTTGATGCCGCCGTGCCCCGGAGGGGGGAAACGGCCCCGCCGGGCCGACGCAGAGGGAATCTTGGGGTGGGTTGTGCCGGGACTGTGTTGGGGGGTGTAGCTATGGCTGGGCTATTACAACAAGGTGAAAAGGTCCACAGGTCAAACTACGTCCAGCGAAAGTCAAAGGGATAGACCCGGCGGTCGTCTGTGTCAGGGTTAGACGGGACGGGGTACCTGGGGGGTAGCAATACCGCCAGGTGTTGCGGTGGCCCTCCTACGGTTGTAGAAGCATGGTGGCAGGCGTAGGCACCCGGCACGCGGCTTGTATGAGGTCCCGGTGCGACGCGTGTCGGGCGTTTGCAACCGCCACAACACTTCCAGATTTGTGAGAGTCCGCCTACGCAAGATTTGGCGGCATGCTAGCCCCCGGAGGCCGCCGGCCACAGTCGTAGACGCGCGAAGGGCAATCCGTGTAGAGGGAATTTTTCGGATACTTCTCCATCACCAAAAATTATGAAAAATACCATCGTTCCTATAGCACATTTGCCCACGTCAAAAAAACTCATGATTTTATCGCGCTCCGAGTATTTAGTAATATTGACGCCGCATCGTTACCGCAGAACGTCTACTACCGTGTCATCGCCGTCCATGAGGGGGGGCCACGCCCCGGAGACGCGTCCCGCCTCTTCGGACATGCCACCACACCACCCTGCATGTATGAGGGCCCGGTGCGACGCTCCGGTGGCATTGCTACCCCCAGTGCCCCCGTCCCGCCTAACCCTGCAGCATTTGACCACGGGATCTAGCCCTTTGACTTTGCACGGACGGGCTTTGACCAGTGGACCTCCCCACCCGGTTGTGTTAGGTCAGCCCATAGGAACACTTTGGAGCAACATTCGGGCCAGACCCACAGCAAGATCCCCTCCGTGTAGACCCGACGCGTCTGTTTCCCCCCTCCAGGGGCCGGCGGCGGCGCCGTCCGTGAGGGGGGGGCACACCCCGGACACGCGTGCCGGGCGTTTGCAACCGCCACAACACTTCCAGACTTGTGAGAGGCCGCCTACGCAAGATTTGGCGGCATGCTAGCCCCCGGAGGCCGCCGGCCACAGCCGTAGACGCGCGAAGGGCAATCCGCGTAGAGGGATTTTTTCGGATACTTCTCCATCACCAAAAATTATGAAAAAAAAAACCATCGTTCCTATAGCACATGTGCCCACGTCGTGCAAAAAAACTCATGATTTTATCGCACTCCGAGTATTTAGTAATATTGACGCCGCATCGTTACCGCAGAACGTCTAGTACCGTGTCATCGCCGTCCGTGAGGGGGGGCACGCCCCGGAGACGCGTCCCGCCTCTTCGGACATGCCACCACATCACCCCGCATGTATGAGGGCCCGGTGCGACGCTCTGGTGGCATTGCTACCCCCCAGTGCCCCCGTCCCGCCTAACCCTGTAGCGTTTGACCACGGGATCTAGCCCTTTGACTTTGCACGGACGGGCTTTGACCAGTGGACCTCCACACCCGGCTGTGTTAGGTCAGCCCATAGGAACACTTTGGAGCAACATCCGGGCCAGACCCACAGCAAGATCCCCTCCGTGTAGACCCGACGCGTCTGTTTCCCCACTCCAGGTGCCGGCGGCGGCGCCGTCCGTGAGGGGGGGCACACCCCGGACACGCCTGCCGGGCATTTGCAACCGCCGCAACACTTCCAGAATTGTGAGAGGCCGCCTACGCAAGATTTGGCAGCATGCTAGCCCTCGGAGGCCGCCGGCCACAGCCGTAGACGCGCGAAGGGCAATCCGCGTAAAGGGAATTTTTCGGATACTTCTCCATCACCAAAAATTATGAAAAATACCATCGTGCCTATAGCACATGTGCCCACGTCGTGCAAAAAAACTCATGATTTTATCGCGCTCTGAGTATTTAGTAATATTGACGCCGCATCGTTACCGCAGAACGTCTACTACCGTGTCATCGCCGTCCGTGAGGGGGGGGCACGCCCCGGAGACGCGTACCGCCTCTTCGGACATGCCACCACACCACCCCGGATGTTTGAGGGCCTGGTGCGACGCTCCGGTGGCATTGCTACCCCCCAGTGCCCCCGTCCCGCCTAACCCTGCAGCATTTGACCATGGGATATAGCCCTTTAACATTGCACGGACGGGCTTTGACCAGTGGACCTCCCCACCCGGTTGTGTTAGGTCAGCCCATAGGAACACTTTGGAGCAACATCCGGGCCAGACCCACAGCAAGATCCCCTCCGTGTAGACCCGACGCGTCTGTTTCCCCCCTCCAAGTGCCGGCGGCGGCGCCGTCCGTGAGGGGGGGCACACCCCGGACACGCGTGCCGGGCGTTTGCAACCGCCACAACACTTCCAGACATGTGAGAGGCCGCCTACGCAAGATTTGGCGGCATGCTAGCCCCCGGAGGCCGCCGGCCACAGCCGTAGACGCGCGAAGGGCAATCCGCGTAGAGGGAATATTTCGGATACTTCTCCATCACCAAAAATTATGAAAAAATACCATCGTTCCTATAGCACATGTGCCCACGTCGTGCAAAAAAACTCATGATTTTATCGCGCTCCGAGTATTTCGTAATATTGACGCCGCATCGTTACCGCAGAACGTCTACTACCGTGTCATGCCGTCCGTGAGGGGGGGCCACGCCCCGGAGACGCGTCCCGCCTCTTCGGACATGCCACCACACCATCCCGCCTGTATGAGGGCCCGGTGCGACGCTCCGATGGCATTGCTACCCCCAGTGCCCCCGTCCCGCCTAACCCTGTAGCGTTTGACCACGGGATCTAGCCCTTTGACTTTGCACGGACGGGCTTTGACCAGTGGACCTCCCCACCCGGTTGTGTTAGGTCAGCCCATAGGAACACTTTGGAGCAACATCTGGGCCAGACCCACAGCAAGATCCCCTCCGTGTAGACCCGACGCATCCGTTTCCCCGTCCAGGTGCCGGCGGCGGCGCCGTCCGTGAGGGGGGACACACCCCGGATACGCATGCCGGGCGTTTGCAACTGCCACAACACTTCCAGACTTGTGAGAGGCCGCCTACGCAAGATTTGGCGGCATGCTAGCCCCGGAGGCCGCCGGCCACAGCCGTAGACGCGCGAAGGGCAATCCGCATAGAGGGAATTTTTCGGATACTTCTCCATCACCAAAAATTATGAAAAAATACCATCGTTCCTATAGCACATGTGCCCACGTCGTGCAAAAAAAACTCATGATTTTATCGCGCTCCGAGTATTTAGTAATATTGACGCCGCATCGTTACCGCAGAACGTCTACTACCGTGTCATCGCCGTCCGTGAGGGGGGGGGGCACGCCCCGGAGACGCGTCCCGCCTCTTCGGACATGCCACCACACCACCCCGCATGTATGAGGGCCCGGTGCGACGCTCTGGTGGCATTGCTACCCCCCCAATGCCCCCATCCCCCCTAACCCTGTAGCGTTTGACCACGGGATCTAGCCCTTTGACTTGCACGGACGGGCTTTGACCAGTGGACCTCCCCACCCGGTTGTGTTAGGTCAGCTCATAGGAACACTTTGGATCAACATCCGGGCCAGACCCACAGCAAGATCCCCTCCGTGTAGACCCAACGCGTCCGTTTCCCCCCTCCAGGTGCCGGCGGCAGCGCCGTCCGTGAGGGGGGCACACCCCGGAGCCCCAAGGCGGGCGTCTACGCATGCATGAACACTTTCACATATGCATCGGGACCCGTGCGATGTTTCGGTGACATAGCTACACCCCGAATCCCCCCACCAACCAGAATTCCTTCCGTGTCGACCGTTTCCCCCCTCCGTGACACGGCGATAGCGACGTTCGTAACGGGGGGCAATCGATATACCATCGGGTATGTCTTTTTAGATAAGGCATAATTATCTTATGCAAAAACAAAAACTAAATTAAAGTAAAAATAACAAAATAAAGTAAAAATAAAAAATAAAGTAAAATACACGTATGCCGACGGCCATATCTGTGCACACACGGAGGTTGTCCCACGGATCGATGACGTGGCATGGCACACGGATCGATGGCGTGGCGAAGGGGCCTATGCCGACGGCTGTGCCGTAGGCATACCTCTGCCACAGATAACCAAAGTAAAAATAAAAAAAATAGTAAAATAAACGTATGCCGACGGCAAGGCCGTCGGCATATCTGTGCACACACGGAGGTTGTCCCACGGATCGATGATGTGGCGTGGCACACGGATCGATGACGTGGTAGAGGGGCCTATGCCGTAGGCATACCTCTACCACAGATATGCCGACGGCCGCCGTTACTGCCCGTCGGCGTAGGATCAATGCCGTCAAATGGTCAGCGCTGACCGGGCAGGGGGCCCGGGCTATGCCGACGGCCTGTCCTATGCCGACGGGCCCCGTAGGCGTATCTCGGGCGGTCCCGACGGCCTCGTCTGTGCCGACGGGGCGTCGGCATAGATGGATGTATGCCGACTGCTATTCTACGCCTACGGCCTATCCTTGGCCGTCGGCATAGGTCCATAGATGCTGACGGGGGCCGTCGGCATAGATTTGGCCGTCGGCAACCCCAGTTTTTCTGGTAGTGATAGTTGGATGATGAGTTGCTTGGTGATGAGTGATAATAATAATATAATAAATTTCACAAGAAGTAGCAAGCGGACTATCGGAGATGGTCTCTAAATTTCACACTGTGTATATCAGCAAAAGCAAGGACGTCGTCACTCGTCAGTGTCCACAGTACGAAATCAATCATGTTGTTCTCTCTAGTGAAAGCGCAGTAGATAGTATATCTGACGTGCCTCGTAAATTGTGTGTAACCTTCTGGTCGGACAAGTTAATTATGTCAGTGCTTTTACTATAATCGTATAGGACGGTAGGAGTTGTATTTCGTTATGGTAAATAGATGCATGTTTAGGGATGTTGCTGCGTGTTCCATCAGTCTGTACAAAAAAAAAGAATTCTTATCAATAAATAAAATTTAAAATAGCGGATAATAAAAAAATAAGCTAAATCAATACTATACCTTACTAAAAATGACTAAATTATACACATATATGCTTTAGCGGGACCCTACCTAAAAACGCCATGGCCCCGCGACAGCGTGCTATTCAAAACTTTGACAAGTACACCTTACCTACCTATCTGTTAAGTTGGGAGATCCATCCCAGGAGTATATTTTTGTATCAAACTTTAATCAAACGGGCAAACAGGGTTACATCATGTAGGAAGTTACATTGCCAAGCATAAAAATAAGGCCTAATCTCTCTGAAAATCTTGGCACTGTGCAGGCAGGGCCGGCCCTGAGGGGGGGCAGAGGGGGCGACCGCCCCGGGCCCCCAAATTCCACGGGCCCCCTCCCGCTACGCAGCAGCCAGGCTAGCCCATGGCTCAAAGGAAAAAAAAGCTGGTCCATGGCATAGGGGAAGAGGCATGGCTGGGATGTATTGTGTACGCACGCAGCCAGAATTCACGCAGTCATCCGTCAATTTTTCCTTCTAAAAAGATCTTAATCACAGGTCGTTCCGTCTTTCCTTCTTTGCACGATCGAGTCGCGATGCCGACGAACCCTAAATCTCTATTCAGCTTTTCCCCTGGGGCCTGATCGTGAGATGCGAGTCAACCGATTGGTCTCAGCGCTGGACGCAGCCATGCAGGGAATCACACCGGCGCACGCAGCATGAGCATCGTCGAGCGCCTCCGGTCTCCACGATGGATGCGGATGCCCTGAGGCCTGAGCGCATCCCGCCTCCCGCCTCCGGACATCAATCCACATCATGGCATCATCGATCGCCTGATCACCGACGCCGATCGACAGGTCCGAGGTATGCCATAACCATATTATGAAATTTCTCTTTGCTAATTAAGTAATTTCTCTTTGCATACATGATGCTTACCTTGCACCATTCAATCTTGGATGTAATATTTGTTTCTGCTATGTGTGTTACCATGCTCTTTCGACATTCGCGTCTTGTAGCTAAAAAATGAGAAGGAAAAAACATGCAGATGACTTGGTAGAATCATAGATAGAAGCTACTGGCAATTCTTTTCAGCACTAATACTGGTATGTCAATGAACCCAAATCATTGTGGAGGAAGACAAACCAACTAATGAAAATTCTAAATCCAAGCAAGACGAAAATGTTGACATCAACACATGTAATAACAATTTATAATATTTACATTAAGGGGCCCTGAGCTTTACTTCCCGCCCCGGGCTCCTCAAATCTCAGGACCGGCCCTGTGTGCAGGGGCCAAATATTCCAGGAAGGCTGGTTGTTTCTTGGTCGTATCTGGACGGATGACGGCCTTGCCAAGCTTGGCCTTCCTCATAGTCAGTACTGCTGCTTTTGCTCCTTGGTCTTGGAAAATGTGAAGCATCTTTTCACCGAATGTACGGCCGTGAACATAATTTGGAGGAGTAGTATTTTGATTTGGGCAAATCTTCAGGATGTTATTCCTAGTCTGGCTCTGATCTTGGAGAGTGGTGGAGTAGGGCAAGGCTAAGGATGCGAGGTGGTAAAGAGGAACTCCGAACTCCCTAGTAATGTTGGTTGGTCGTTTGTGATGATGTATGAATTGCACGATATATTGATTCGGTGCAATGTGCACGGTATATATAAGTACAAAGTGGGGCATCTCCCTCAATCTATACAACAAACTAGAGAGGTGGGCCTAGTCAATATACATGCACAAATAACATACTCAACACCCCCCCCCCCCCCCCCCCCCCCCCCCCGCAGTCGAAGCGGCACCGCGGCTGACGCAAAGACTGGACCGGAACTCCTCAAAAGACGCCGTAGGCAAGCCCTTGGTCATGATTTCTGCAAATTGTTGGGAAGTAGGGACGTGTAAAACATGAATATGGCCAAGAGCCACCTGTTCCCGTACAAAGTGAATATCCAACTCAATATGTTTGGTCCGGCGATGATGTACCGGATTAGCGGAGAGGTAGACCGCCGAGACATTGTCGCAGTAGACCAACGTGGCACGGTCGACAGGGCAGGAAAGCTCTTGAAGCAGTTGGCGAAGCCACGAACACTCGACGACGGCGTTGGCCACCGCACGATACTCAACCTCAGCACTGGAACGAGAGACCGTAGGCTGCCGCTTGGACGACCACGAGATAAGTGAGGGTCCAAGGTAGACACAATAGCCCGAAGTGGAGCGACGATTGTCAGGACAGCCTGCACAGTCTGCATCAGAGTAGGCGGTGAGGGCAGTGTCGGCGGAGGCGTTGAGCGTGATACCAAGATCCATAGTGCCAGAGACATAGCGGAGAATCCGCTTGACGGCAGCCCAGTGGACGTCTCGAGGAGCATGCATATGAAGACACACCTGCTGCACGGCATACTGGGTCTCCGATCAAGTCAGGGTGAGGTACTGAAGTGCACCAACGCTAGACCGATAGAAAGCAGCATCCGAAGCAGGAGTACCATCCGTCGCAGAAAGCTTGGCCTTCGTATCAACAGGCGTAGTGGCAGGCTTGCAGTTAAGCATGCCGGCGCGCTCCAGGAGCTCATGAGCGTACTTCCGCTGATGAAGGAAGAAGCCATCCAGACGGCGCACCACCTCGACACCGAGGAAGTAGTGCAAAGGACCCAAGTCCTTGATGGCGAACTCAGCGCGAAGACGAGCCGTGAGCTGACTGAGGAGACCAGCCGTACATGCCGTCAGGATGATGTCGTTGACATAGAGCAGCAAGTAGGCCGTGTCGGAGCCCTGATGATAGACGAAGAGCGAAGCGTCCGAGCGGGTTGAGCGAAACCCAAGCTGGTGGAGAAACCCCGCGATGCGCTGGTACCAAGCACGCGGAGCCTGCTTGAGTCCGTACAAGGACCGCGAGAGCAGGCACACGTGATCGGGAAGCGCCGGGTCAACAAACCCGATGGGCTGCTGGCAGAAGACCTGCTCCTCGAGGTGACCATGGAGAAAGGCGTTGGAGACGTCCATCTGGTGCACCGGCCAAGCATGGGAGACCGCAAGGTGAAGAACTGTGCGAATCGTGCCGGGCTTGATGACCGGAGCGAAGGTGTCGGTGAAGTCGATGCCAGCACGCTGTCTGAAGCCTCGAACGACCCAGCGCGCTTTATAGCGATCAAGAGTACCATCAGGACGGAGCTTGTGTTTGAAGACCCACTTCCCGGTAATCACGTTGGCGTGTCGGGGATGGGGAACAAGCTGCCACGTCCGGTTGCGCAATAGGGCGTCAAACTCCTCTTGCATCGCAGCCATCCAGAGCGGGTCATGAAGAGCGGCTCGGACGGAGGATGGCAATGGCGACGGCTCAGAGGTGGATGACGCATGGACGTAGTCATCCGCGGCGTAGCGCGAGCTCGGGTGAAAAATGCCCGTACGGGCGCGGGTGACCGGACCGGCCACAGGTGCCGGAGACGCGAGGGCCGGGGGCGCCGAGGGGGCTGCGGGCGCCGGGGAGGCCAAGGGCGCCGAGGGGGCTGCGGGCGCCGGGGGGGCTGCGGGCGCTAGGGGGGCCTGTGCCGCAGCTGTAGGAGGCGCCACATGCGGGGGGCGCGCCTCAAAGCTAGGGGGCGGGCCAAGAGAGGTGCGCGAAGGCCCTCGGAGCGGCGTCGAGGAGCCCGCGTCACCGGTGGCGGGAGGAACAGCCGGAGGTACCTGCTGAAACAGAAACACATGCTCATCAAAGTTAACGTGCCGGGAAGTGAACACACGGTGGGAGACGGGATCGTAGCACCGATATCCCTTGGAGTTGGAAGGGTAGCCGGTGAAGATGCAAGCGACAGAACGAGGTGCGAGTTTGTGAGGAGCGGAGTCCGCGGTGCTAGGATAGCAAAGGCACCCGAAAATATGCAAGTCATCATAAGATGGGGCGTAATGAAGAGAAGATGGTGAGGTGCATAGTTCCATCGTGGGCGGCAAGGGCGAAGGTTGAGGAGAAGTGAAGCAGTAGCGAGTGCATCTGGCCAGAAACGAGGCGGCACAATAGCGTGGAACAGGAGCGTCCGAACGCAGTCGTTCAGAGTGCGAAGTACGCGTTCGGCTCGACCATTTTGCTGTGAAGTATACGGGCATGTGAGATGAAAAACTGTGCCGTGGTGCGACAGAAAAGTGCGGAAAGCAAGATTGTCAAACTCTTTTCCATTGTCAGTCTGAAGAGCAAGGATGGGACGCCCAAACAGCATGCTGACATAGGAGTAAAAAGCAGACAAAGTGGAGAGTGCATCCGACTTTCGTCGTAAAGGAAATGTCCACACATAATGAGAATAATCATCAAGAATAACCAGATAATATATATAGCCCGAATTACTAGGAACCGGAGAGGTCCAAACATCGCTATGAATCAACTGAAAAGGAAAAGAAGCTATGGTGGTGGAGTTATTAAACGGAAGGTGAACATGTTTGCCGACACGACAGGCATGACAGGTCTGATCCTCTATCTTATTACAACTGAAACTGAAACTCCTAAGAATATGACGAAGTGTGACGGGGTTGGGATGACCCAAACGAGCGTGCCAGAGATCGAAGCCGGCGGAGAGAGCAACCAGTGCATTGGTGGAGGTGGACGGCGGATGCACCGGATAGAGCTCGTCAAGGCTGTCAGATCGGTGGACTACCATCCTGGTTCGAGCATCCTTGACACAAAAACCAAGCTCATCAAATTCAATAGTAACAGGATTGTCACGAGTTAAACAACGAACGGAAACAAGATTCTTAATAAGATGAGGTGACACAAGTATGTTAGACAAGGTAATAGGCATAGAAGTAGAAGGAAAAGAAGTGTGCCCGACATGTGTGATAGGTAGTGTGGAACCGTCACCGACAATGATGCGGCGGTCGGTGGTGACAGGAGTGAAGGAGGCAAGATTACCAGGCTGAGCAAACATGTGAGCCGTAGCCCCCGTGTCCATGTACCAATCGCCGCCTCCAATGTAGTTGTTCGGCGTAGGCGCAGCGTGCAGCGCGGCAAGGAGCACCGGATCCCAAGGTGCCGGTGGCAGGGCCGGCGAGGGCGGCGGCTGGGCCGCAGGGACACCGTAGGCGCCGCTCATCTGCGGCAGTGGGTATCCTCCGTACGGCTGCAAAGCCGCATAGTACGCCTGGTGCGCCGGTGGGCGCGGCACGGGAAGCGTCGGTGCAGGAGCCCGTGGAACCGGCATGCTGTACGCATGGACGACACCGCTCCAGGGGTTATAGCCGGAAGCCCATGGGGGCGGCACCTGGAGCTGCTGCGGCGCCAGAAACTGCTGCTGGTGCTGGCCAGCTTGCTGCGGCTACTGCTGCAGCTGCTGACCGCCGCGGCGGCCACCGCGCCGGCCCCCGCGACGCTTTTCAACGGGAGGAGCGGGGGGCGCGGTCGGGCCGTACGGCAATGGCAGGAGCCCCGGCTGCTGGGGCGCCGAGAAAGGCGCCTGATGACGCTGCTGGGGTGCCAGGGCAGCGGGAGGCGCCGGAGGCCTGCCGCGGGTGGTACCGCCGGCGAGGGCGGTGTGGATGGCGCGCGTCTTCACCTTCTTCATCCGCTTCTCCTCCAAGCGGAGGTACGCAACGAACTTGGCGAAGGACGGGTTGGGGATGAGGCTGAGGTTCCCCGCGGCGTTGCCGAAATCCTCGTTGAGCCCGGCGGTGAGCGTGCTGAGGAGGAGGTCATCATCAAGCTTAGCGCCGATATCGCGAAGCTCATCAGCGAGAGTCTTAAGGCGGTGACAATAGTCGTCGATGGAGGTGTTGTCCTGATGACACCCAAAAAACTCTTGCTGCAGAAAAACGCGACGCTGGAGCTTGTTGTTGGTGAAGAGTCCATTCAGCTTGGTCCACACGGCGCATGCATCATCACCGTCCGTCACGACCATCTGGAAGAGGTCGGGCGTGATGGTGAGGAAAAACCAGCAGATGATCGTGATGTCGATGGTGGACCAGTCGTGAAACACGGGAACGAGACTGAAGTCGACGGTGCCGTCCACGTGGTCCATGAGATGATACTCCCGGAACACGAGGGAGAAATACGTCTTTCACGAATGGTAGGAGGAGTCCGCCTGGAAGAGACGAACCAGCACCTGTTCGAAGATATTGAGCTTGCGGATGTTGTTGACGTCGGGAGGGTTGGCGTCGGCGAACGGGTTAGAGTTAGTGGACGCGGAGAAGGTGACGAATGACATAGCGAGGACGGGACGGCTTCAGTGATACGGCTGGCGGACGGGCGGGCAGGCAGTAGCAGTAGCACGGCAGCAGCGGATGACACAAGTGGGCTCGGAGTCAGCGGTCGCGGGCGGCGTGGCGCTGTGGCGATGTGAATTAGCGATCTGGTGGCTGGCGATCTGGTGTTGGTGGCTAGCAATCACGGTAGTGGCTGGATGGATGTTGGCAGCTAGCGTGTTGGGCAGCGGCTTGGAGCGTGATGGGATCGCGGGCGGCGGCTAGGAACGAACGACGCGACGCAGCGCAGGTTTTGGAGAGGTAGCGACGCGGCCGGCGCAGGGGTGCGCGGACGGCGGCGAAAGGAAGGCGGCGGCGGCGGTGCGGGAGAAGGCGCGGCGGCGGCGGCGGCGGAAGCTAGGGTTTTAGAACCTAAAAACTGATACCATGATGATGTATGAATTGCACGATATATTGATTCGGTACAATGTGCACGGTATATATAAGTACAAAATGGGGTCTTTCCTTCCGTCTATACAACAAACTAGAGAGGTGGGTCTAGTCAATATACATGCATAAATAATATACTCAACAGTTTGGACGACTAGAAGAGAACGGAACAATATAATTTTTTATAAAAAAACACACTCGGATTCATCGAGGCCTGGACAAGATCAAAGGGGAGACTAAAATATGGGCCAATGTGAGCAAAAATGGTATGGTTGCGCCTGATAACGGATATTGTTTTGTTCCTGGAATTCCCCTCCTTTTCTCTTTGCTTTTGGAGAGTCTTGTATTTGTACATTTGCCGGATTTGTTTGGTTAAAAAAACAACTTGAAGAAAAGAAGGTTGTCTAAAACTCTGTCTAGCAGCCAATGCAAGTTGGTATAAGAGCATGGTTAATAGTGCAGTCACTTCTGGCTATATGATGTTGTCATGTAAATAAGTACTAGTTTATTGATATATGGTCCACCTCAACCTCTCACAAAATCTCTAGCAGCGTGTTTGGTTCAGGGGAATTAGAGATGGAGAATGGGAGTTGAAGGGTAAGAAGATTAAAAATCCACTGTTTGATTAGAGGGAATGGGAGTTTAAGTGGGAAGGGGACTGGGAGTTGGGGAAGCCAATTCCCACCGATTTCTTCCCAGGGGTACCATGTTAATTCGTGAGGAGAGTTTTATCCCATGCCAATTCCCATCATATGCCAAACAAAGGAATGGGAGTAAAAAACTACTTTCCATGCCTAATCCCTTAATAAACACCCTTGTGCAAACTTCCATGCCCTTGCCCAAATGTTTACCAAACAGGTGATAGGAGCACCTGATAAAACTAGTTGTCAGTTTGTAGCCCATTTTTCTTCTCTCATTTCAGGCATCAAAAATAAAATACTACAAAAAATTTATAGCCCGCCTATATTGCTCTAAGGAAACTCCAGGGTGTCATTCAGTTTGAAGATAAGACTAACCGCTAGCATTGAGGTGGAGTCTGATTTATTGCACCTCGATATCTGAGCGTGTGATGAGGAGTAACAGAAATGGGACTTACAAAATAGAAAAGAAAATTGTGAGATAAGCCATGTAAACCAAAAAGGAGGTAGTATTAGTATATCATTAAATATGATACTCTGTTCTTTCTTTTCTAATTTAATTATGTACCACCATAGCAAAAATGCCTAGTTAACACACATTATACTATCTATGATACTTTCATTATGACCAACGTGATGACCACACAGTGTACCAACATGTGCTGAATGTGCGCTGTATAACTAATCGGTGTTTGAGTCTGAATAATCATTCTCGTAGGAATCTGCAAAAGCATTCACTACGTAGGGTTCTGCAAAGCAGACTCCACCCCATGCACGCCCCTCTATCTTCTCTCTCCAATTATCTCTTACTGAGCAGAGAGAACGCCGCAAAGGAAAAAGCACTCCAACGTTGCCAAATTAGATGATTGAGAAACTTTGATGGCCAATTTAAATATGAATATATTATTTAATGAAGAAAAGTATGGAACATCTTCCATGCGAAACCAAACGGCATCATGTTCTGACTTATAAAGATGAAGAAGTATGATTGCATGTTTGGTGAGACGTCGTATGTTTCTGGAACAGAGATTAGTAGCATCAAAGAATGCTAAGAGGATGTCATGCATCAAAGAATGCTAAGAGGATGTCATTTTCTTATGAGAACATAGAATAGTGCTAAGAGGAGTATTGTCTAGTCCACCAGCCACTTGTCCAGCTTTTCCTCATGCTCTATCCTAACATAGAGTATCTCTATGTAGTATTTCACGAGGTGATTGAACATATTTAGAAAATATCAACACGTCAACTTTATCGAGGTACATCAATCTTCGCATAAGACCGCGCATACACCCCACCAACACTTTCTTTGTGCGAAACTCCCCATATACTTGTATTTTACGCACAAGCCATTTTTGACCCTAACGTCATGTTGTGTTGATGACAACAAGCCAATTTTTTTAATTAATATCTTATACATTAAATTTAATATTAATTCCGTGTCATGCCTTCCATTTAGCTAATACGGCCCTATCGATGCCAACATATCTGCAATCGCCATAATGCATATGGGAACTCAATATGCATTTGGATGTTGTGCAAACGAGGCACAAACAAGGAGATGCCATAGTCTGACCTTCATATTTGTGCTATTTTTTTTATTAGTTTCAAATTAGCGTGTTCTATTGAACGTACATTTAACTGAACCAAACAATTTGAAGTAATTGGCAAACACGATAAATTTATATTAGTGGAGAAAACTCACTGCACTTATATATTTTTGCGACTTCTATGTCGCCAAGTGACATTTTCGAAATATGCAATGTTGCTATTCGACATTTCTACGTACTACTACCTATGCTACCGCAAAAGCTTTCCCGAGAGCCTGTCTATGGAGCTCTCGGTAAAGCGCCCACATTTCTCAGATCTAGGTTAGCACATTTCCCAGGAGTCTCACCCGTGAAAGGGAGCTTTTTCTGAGAGCTGGTCCCGGGAAAGTCTCTAATTTTTCTCCAACCAAATGATGCATTGTATGCTATTCATTTTTTAAAACCACTAGATGGTAAGGATGTTTTTTTTTAAAATCCGACTTGCCGCCAACGTAACCCCCCCCCCCCATCGCTGGGCCTGCCCCTCCTTCGGCTACACAAAGCCTCTGCATGTTGCAAAGTCATCATATAATATTTCCCAAACCGCTTCTGGACATAATTGCATGTGGTCGTGATGACCCACAAGTATAGGGGATCTATCGTAGTCCTTTCGATAAGTAAGAGTGTCGAACACAACGAGGAGCAGAAGGAAATGATAAGCGGTTTTCAGCAAGGTATTCTCTGCAAGTACTGAAGTAAGTGGTAACAGATAGTTTTGTGATAGGATAAATTGTAACGAGCAACTAGTAACAAAAGTAAATAAAGTGCAGCAAGGTGGCCCAACCCTTTTGTAGCAAAGGACAAGCCGGAACAAACTCTTATAATAGGAAAAACGCTTCCGAGGACACATGGGAATATCGTCAAGCTAGTTTTCATCACGTTCATATGATTCGCGTTCGATACTTTGATAATTTGATATGTGGGTGGACCGGTGCTTGGATGTTGTTCTTACTTGAACAAGCATCCCAATTATAATTAACCTATATTGCAAGCATCCGCAACTACAACAAAAGTATTAAGGTAAACCTAACCATAGCATGAAACATGTGGATCCAAATCAGCCCCTTACGAAGCAACGCATAAACTAGGGTTTAAGCTTCTGTCACTCTAGCAACCCATCATCTACTTATTACTTCTCGACGTTCACATAACACCACTAGAGGCTAGACAACATACATCTTATCAAAATATCAAACGAATACCAAATTCACATGACTACTCATAGCAAGACTTCTCCCTTGTCCTCAGGAACGAACGTAATTACTCACAAAGCATATTCATGTTCATAATCAGAGGGGTAATAATATGCATATAGGATCTGAACATATAATATTCCACCAATTAAACCAACTAGCATCAACTACAAGGAGTAATCAACACTACTAGCAACCTACTAGCACCAATTCCGGACTTTGAGACAAGAATTGGATACAAGAGATGAACTAGGGTTTGGAGATGAGATGGTGCTGGTGAAGATGTTGATGGAGATTGCTCTCTCCCGATGAGAGCAGCGTTGGTGATGACGATGGTGATGATTTCCCCCTCCGGGAGGGTAGTATCCCCGGCAGAACAGCTCTGTCGAAGCTCTAGATTGGATCCGCCAAGGTTCCGCCTCGTGGCGGCGGAGTCTCGTCCCGAAAAGTTCCTCTATTTTTTTCTCATCGAAAGACCTCATATAGGAGAAGATGGACATCGGAGAGCCACCATGGGGCCCACGAGGTAGGTGGGGCGCGCCCTAGGGGGGGCGCCCCCACCCTCGTGAGAGGGTGTGGGCCCCTGGCCTTCATCTATTGCAAGGATTTTTCTATATTTATTTTAAGACGTTCCGTAGAGTTTCAAGACTTTTGGAGTTGCGTAGAATAGGTCTCTAATATTTGCTTCTTTTCCAGCCCAGAATTCCAGCTGCCGGCATTCTCCCTCTTATGTAAACCTTGTAAAATAAGAGAGAATAGCCATAAGTATTGTGATATAAAGTAAAATAACAGTCCATAATGCAATAAATATCGATATAAAAGCATGATGCAAAATGGACGTATCAACTCCCCAAGCTTAGACCTCACTTGTCCTCAAGCGAAAAGCCGATAACAATAAATATGTCCTCATGTTTAGAGGTAGAGGCGTCGATAAAAATAAAATACGGACATGAAGGCATCATGATTATTCTTATAACAGCAACATATATAGATTTTGTCATATGATTACTTATGTTCAAGTGATGATCTATTCACAATGCAAAAAGTACAAATCATAAACCTTATTGGGCTCCAACAAACTATAATCTCAGTCATTGAAGCAATTGCAATTTATCATAACATCGGAAAGAGTCTATGTCAGAGCTAAAAAGCAAGTCCACATACTCAACTATCATTTAGTCCTCCATAATTGGAAACACTCACGCAATACTTGTGGTTATGGAGTTTTAATTGGACACAGAGAAAGATAGGGGCTTATAGTTTTGCCCCACAACCTTTTACCTCAAGGGTAATGTCAACAATAATGGTTCATGCTCCCCTACATCCAATTAGATATATATATATATCATGTTCTTTCCAACGTGTTGAGCTTGCCAAAGGATAAAATGAAAAAGGAAAGGTGAAGATCACCGTGACTCTTGCATAAGGTAGAAGATAATAATAAAGGATGGGCCCTTCGCAGAGGGAAGCAGAGGTTGCCATGCGCTTTTATGGTTGGATGCACAAAATCTCGATGCGAAAGAACGTCACTTTATATTGCCACTTGTGATATGAACCTTTATTATGCAGTCTGTCGCTTTTATTACTTCCACATCACAAGATCGTATAAAGCTTATTTCTCCCACACCAATCAATCATACATATTTAGAGCAATTTTTATTGCTTTGCACCGATGACAACTTACTTGAAGGATCTTACTCAATCCATAGGTAGATATGGTGGACTCTCATGGCAAAACTGGTTTAGGGATTTTGGAAGCACAAGTAGTATTTCTACTTGGTGCTGAGGATTTGGCTAGCATGAGGGGGAAAGGCAAGCTCAACAAGTTAGAGGAACCATGACAACATACTTTATCTCAGATATAAGAAAGACATAGCTCATTACGTTGTCTTCCTTGTCCAACATCAACTCTTTAGCATGTCATATTTTAATGAGTTCTCCCAATCTTAAAAGATGTCAATGACAATATATCTATATGTGAAAACCTCTCTTTCCTTATTACTTCCTATTAATTGCAACAATGACCAAAGCTATGCCTACCAACTCCCAACAACTTTTAATCATCATACTCTTTCTATGTGAAGTCATTACTCTCAATAAGATCAATATGAACTTTTTGTTTCTTTTTATTCTTTTCTCTTTTCTTTTATTCACCCAAGATCATGGAAAAATAATCAAGCCCTTGACTCAACACTAATCTTTATTATATATAACTCATGGACTCGATTACATAGAGAGATCATAAAGCAAAACTCAAAACTAGATCATGCCATAAACTTTATTCTACTAGATCAAGATACTACTGATAGGATCGAACTAAGAAAAACGGTAAAGATAGGAGTTGTGATTGTGATACGATACCGGGGCACCTCCCCCAAGCTTGGCAGTTGCCAAGGGGAGTGCCCATACCCAGATACTTAATTCTTCTTTGTTGGAGGAGACGATGGAGGTGACGGATAATCGCACATCGAGCGTAAGAGGTCCTCCAGCTTGCGAATAATGGCCTTGAGTGCGACAATATGCTCCTTCAACAAAATATTTTCTTGTGTGAGATATTTGTTTTGTATACGAGCTAACTCAATCATCTTGAAAGCTTCGATCTCAGTTGGGGTAAAAAGGTTATGATCAAGTTGAAGGATGTCTTTGCTGTCAGAGCTTGATCCTCCGTGGCCTTCTTGATCCTTTCATCCTTGTTGCCCCTGATGGGTTCTTCCCTCTTCAGATCTATCTTCATTAGCTAAGCATCGTTGTCACCATTGTTGGAGGAGGGAGACGATATGATGCCTAGCCTGGAAAACCCCGACAGAAAACAGCTCGAAACAAGAACAGAGGAGGTTTGCATGATACGGGAGTCAAAACCTTCGGGAGAATATATATAATGAATTTTTATCGACCAAAATACGTAACGTGCAAGAAAACGGAGTCCGGAAGGCACACGAGGCGCTCACGAGGTAGGGGGCGCGCCCACCACCCTCGTGAGGCCCTCGTGTCCTTCCCGGACTGCTACTTATTTTTCTATTTTTCTAAATATTCCAAAACAGAGAAATATTGCCTTAAAAATTGTTTCGGAGTCGGTTTACTTACCGTACCATATACCTATTCCTTTTCGGAGTCTGAAGCGTTCCGGAAAGTGTCTCTTATTTATTCCTCCGGGGTTATGGTTTCAATAATATTGGTTTCAACATTTATGGGATTACCTGAGATATAATGCTTAATTCTTTAACCATTTACCACCTTCGGGTTTGTGCCTTCGAAGTTGTTGATTTTTATGGCACTGGAATGATAGACCTCCTTGATAACGTAGGGGCCTTCCCATTTAGAGAGAAGTTTTCCTGCAAAAAATCTTAAACGAGAGTTGTATAGCAATACATAATCACCTACATTAAACTCATGCTTTTTTATCCTTTTGTCATGCCATCTATTAAATTTTTCTTTAAACAATTTGGCATTTTCATAAGCTTGGGTTCTCCATTCATCAAGTGAGCTAATATCAAATAACCTCTTCTCACCGGCAAGTTTAAAATCATAGTTGAGTTCTTTAATAGCCCAATATGCCTTATGTTCTAGTTCGAGAGGTAAATGTCATTCTTTTCCATAAAACATTTTATACGGAGACATACCCATAGGATTTTTGTATGTAGTTCTATAAGCCCATAATGCATCATCAAGTTTCTTAGACCAATTCTTTCTAGACATATTAACAGTCTTTTGCAAAATTAATTTGAGCTTTCTATTGCTCAACTCTACTTGACCACTAGACTGAGGGTGATAAGGAGATGCAATTCTATGATTAACATCGTATTTAGCAAGCATTTTACGGAAAGCACCATGAATAAAGTGTGAACCACCATCAGTCATTAAATATCTAGGGACTCCAAACCTCATAAAAATAACTTCCTTAAGCATTTTAATAGAAGTGTTATGATCAGCACTACTAGTTGGAATAGCTTCTACCCACTTAGTAACGTAATCAATAACAACTAGAATATGTGTATATCCATTAGAGGCAGGAAAGGTCCCATATAATCAAAGCCCCAAACATCAAATGGTTCAATTACAAGAGAATAATTCATAGGCATTTCTTGACGTCTACTAATATTACCAATTCTTTGACATTCATCATAAGACAAGACAAACTTACGAGCATCATCCTTAAAGAGAGTAGGCCAATAAAAACTAGATTGCAATACCTTATGTGCAGTTCTACTCCAGCGTGGTGTCCTCCATAAGACTCGGAATGACACTTGCGTAGGATTTGTTCCTGTTCATGCTCAGGTACACAACGTCTAATAACACCATCTACTCCTTCTTTATAAAGATGTGGGTCATCCCAAAAGTAATGTCTCAAGTCATAGAAGAACTTTTTCTTTTGCTGGTATGTGAAGCTAGGTGGTATAAACTTAGCAACAATATAATTAGCATAATCAGCATACCATGGAGTACTACGAGAAGTACTTATAACATTTAATTGTTCATCAGGAAAGTCATCATTAATAGGTAGTGGGTCATCAATAATATTTTCTAACCTAGACAAGTTGTCTGCAACGGGGTTCTCAGCTCCCTTTCTATCAACAATATGCAAATCAAATTCTTGTAGCAAGAGAACCCATCTAATAAGTCTAGGTTTAGCATCTTTCTTTTCCATAAGGTATTTAATAGCAGCATGATCAGTGTGAATAGTTACTTTAGAATCAACAATATAAGGTCTGAACTTATCACAAGCAAATACAACTGCTAAAAGTTCTTTTTCAGTAGTAGCATAATTTCTTTGAGCATTGTCTAGAGTCTTACTAGCATAATGAATAACATTTAATTTCTTATCAACTCTTTGCCCTAGAACAGCACCTACAGCATAATCACTAGCATCGCACATAATTTCAAAGGGTAAATTCCAATCAGGTGGCTGAACAATAGGTGCAGAGACTAATGCTTTCTTAAGTATTTCAAATGCTTCTACACAATCATCATCAAAGACAAATGGTATATCTTTTTGCAATAAATTAGTCAGAGGCCGAGAAATTTTTGAGAAGTCCTTAATGAACCTCCTATAAAAACCGGCATGACCAAGGAAACTTCTTATACCTTTGATGTCCTTGGGACATGGCATCTTTTCAATAGCATCAACCTTGGCTTTATCAACTTCAATACCTCTTTCAGAAACTTTGTGCCCCAAGACAATACCTTCATTAACCATAAAGTGGCACTTTTCCCAATTCAAGACAAGATTAGTTTCTTCACATCTCTGCAAAACTCAATCAAGATTGCTCAAGCAATCATCAAAAGAGGAACCATAGAAGGAAAAGTCGTCCATGAAAACCTCACAAATCTTTTCACAAAAGTCAGAGAATATAGCCATCATGCATCTTTGAAAGGTAGAAGGTGCATTACATAAAACAAAAGGCATACGTCTATAAGCAAAAGTACCAAAAGGGCATGTAAAAGTAGTCTTTGATTGATCTTTAGCCGACACAGGTATTTGAGAGAAACTAGAATAACCATCTAGAAAGCAATAGTGTGTGTGTTTGCATAATCTTTCTAGCATTTTATCAATAAAAGGTAAGGGGTAATGATCTCTCTTAGTAGCTTTATTTAATTTGCGGAAATCAATTACCATCCTATAACCTGTGATAATTCTTTGTGGAATCAATTCATCTTTATCATTAGGAACAACAGTAATACCTCCCTTCTTAGGGACACAATGGACAGGACTTACCCACTCACTATCAGCAATGGGATAAATTATACCTGCCTCCAAAAGCTTGGGTATTTCTTTTCTTACCACTTCTTTCATTTTAGGATTCAGACGTCGTTGGGGATCACGAACTGGTTTGGCATTTGCTTCCAAATTTATTTTATGTTGACATAGAGTGGGACTAATGCCCTTAAGATCATCAAGACGCTAGTAGAAAAAGGGTCAAACATGAAGCACATTAGTGCCGATTTGAATTTGAGCCGGCACTAATGTGTGCATTAGTGCCAGTTCCAACGGCTAGCCGTCCGCTCTCATTAGTACCGGTTCGTGGCAAACCTTTAGCACCGGTTCATGCCATGAACCGGTACTAAAGTGAGCGGTGGCAGGATGTTGTCAGTCCGGGGCCCCTCCAGCACCTTTAGTACCGGGTCGTATCACAAACCGGTACTAAAGGTCGTCCTACATAGACCCTTCGTCCACCTGAGCTCGCTCTGTTCTTCCCCTTTCCCCTCTCCTCTCTGTTCTTTTCCCTCTTCCTCTCAAGCTCATCACACATTTTGCCCAAAATTTGTCAAGATTTGAAGGCCCCCATCCATTCAAATGATCACAAAGGTTAGCAACTTTGTCCTTTCATCTCTCATTGCTAGATTAGCTCGTGCAATGCTTTATATAGTGATTGATTTTTGAGTTTAGTAATTTGGGAGGAATTATATATATGTGCTAGTATTTGATTTATATGCAATTTGAGGTCAAAAATAACACTTAGTTTGCATATGTAGGTGTGGTTTACTTAGTACCTTCTAAATCTCGGTCGTAACCACCGTCGATCGCTTGCAACGTCGCGTCACCGGCACCACCTTGTGGTGAGCCTCTTGTTCATGAAGTTTCATATAAAAAATTGATGTTTGTGTGATTTGGATATATAGTTACTCGTATAATTATCTTACCCATACGTTGTTTGTTATACATAGTGCCATGGTTTTGATATCCGTCCCCGTCGGCCCTCGTCCGGGTTATGATTCGGATGTGGTATATTCTCTTTGAAAACTATTCATTGCATTTCGTGTTTATGACAAATTATGCCCATCAAGTTGACATAGATATTTGTATGTAGGAGGTAGTTGAACCGGAAATTCCAACCGACCCTATTGTCGAGAGGTTAAATTTAGTTGAAAGAGAAAACGAGGATTTGAAGGAAAAATTGAAAAGAATTGAGGGGGAGAAGATGGAATTGGAGGTGCATGTTGCCGATGTCGTCGATGATCACAAGATTAAGATGGAGAAAATGCGATTGAAGATTAGAAAGATTAGAAAATATGCCATTTATAGTGAGGCTTGGTATCATTATGCTGTTGGATCAATTGTTACCTTAGTTGCGATCTTGATCGCATTTGTTGTTGCATTTAAATTCTTTAGCTAGAGAGTTATTTGTTTGTTGCATTTAAGTGTTGTATGATCTTTATGTATGAACTTTATGTATTGTATTAATTTGGTGTTTTCGGTGCTGTGTATTGAAGATGAGCCAGCAATGGATGTACGATGAACGATGCTGTCCCGAGTTCATTAATGGCGTACGTACTTTTCTGCTTGCGGCTGAGGCAAACAAGCGGGCGGATGGTTTTATGCCTTGTCCATGTGCTGGCTGTAAGAATGGTCACAATTACTCTACGTCAAGAACCATTCACGTCCACCTGTTTGAGTCCGGTTTCATGCCCCACTATAATGTTTGGACCAAGCATGGAGAAAGAGGGGTTATGATGGAAGACAATGAAGAAGAAGAGGACGACAACAGCTATCTTGTCCATGGGTTCCCTGAATACGATGATAAAACAATGAGGGAAGAAGCTGAGCCGGTAATGCGGGAAGAAGCTGAGCCGGCAATGCGGGAAGAAGCTAAAGAAGAGGCATTGGATGAGCCTGTTGATGATCTAGGTCGGGCCATTGCCGATGCAAAGAGAAACTGCGCAAGTGATTTGGAGAAGAAGAAGTTCCAGTGCAAGTGATTTGGAATGACAACAGTGGATCTCAACAATCTTGCATATGCAGACGAACCATTCATCCTAGCCAATGATGTGGCACAGGTTTTCTATGTGAAGGACATGTCTACCAAGCCGAGAAAAAGAAAAGATAAGGAAGCGAATGCATCATACGATGAGCCAAAGCGGCACATAGTTCTTTCTGGGAAGAGAAACATCGTGGGAGTGGATGACAAGACAGACATGTCAGGAGATTATGAAAATTTTGATGAAATTGCTCCATTCACGGTGAATATTGACCTGAGCATCCAGTTAAATGATGAAGATTTTCCATGGCTACGGCGCAAAGGGACACACGCCAAGAAAAAGTTTCACACCCAAAGATCTGGGATGTGATCGGCTTCACTATCATCACTTTCTTCTATGTTTCACACCCAGGAGGGAATCTCTGTAATAGTTAGGGTAGCTAGTTATGTGTTTTGGCATTTGAAACGCGAAGAAATTTTATGTGCAAGCAAATTCTTTCATGCATTTACTGATTTTTTCAGATAAATGACCCTGAAATTGAAAAGCATTTCAAATGAACTCAGAAAAGGTTGAAAGTTGGCATGGTATCATAATTTCACACACATAGCATGCGCAAAAAAGTAGAGAGGGTTACCGCAAAAACTGGATGAACTTCGTGTACAAAATGGACAATCTCTTTCGAAGTATGAGGGTTTCGGACGAAAACTCATCCGTTACAAAGGCATTTCATTTTTTAAATAACCTAAGCATTACCAAATTGAATATAATGATAAAACACACTAATATTAAACATAAGAAAAAGGAATCACTGAAAAATCTATTTTCAAAGTTAAGTTATTCACAAACTAGTGCTTCACACAAATTTCAAATAATTCAAAATTTAAACTATTCAAATTTGTAAACTACCGGTACTAACAGAAAGTTTGTAATTTTTTGTACCTAAAGCAAAAATATTCACAAATAAACTCTAAATACAGAAAAAAACAACTCTAAAATAAATAAAACAAAAATAAATAAAGCAAAAAAATAAGAAAAAAATCCCACCTACTGGGCCACAGCGGCCTGCATACGACTAGAAACCCAAATTCTATTTGGGCCAGGATGCAGGCCCGCTAGCCCAGTAGGCCCAACAGGGCATCGCAGAAGAGGTAGGCCCAGAAGGCCTGCTTAAGAGAGGAGCTCGAGACAGCAGCGACGGCGGGGCTTATAAGCAGGTGCGAGTGCCCCTCGGCTAGCGAGGTGGGACTAAACTTTTGCGCCCCTCGCCTGGCAGCGCACACCCTTTAGTACCGGGTCGTGGCTCCAACTGGTACTAAAGGGGGGGGGGGGTCTTTAGTACCGGTTGGAACCACCACCCGGTACTAAAGGGGTGTCGTTCCCGCCGCTTGGCCTGGCCAAAACAGACCTTTAGTACCGGTTGGTGGCTCCAACCGGTACTAAAGGTTGTTCTATATAAGAAAACACTTCAAAAAAATTGTCAATTTCTCATCTCTCCCTACTTCTTTCTCCTCTGCCCCGTCGCCGCCGCCCCTCGTCGCCGTTCGTCGCCGTCACCGTCCCCATCGTCCCCGTCGCCGCGCCGCGCCCCACCCCGTCCTCCCGTCGTCCCCGCCCGGCCCATCCTCCCGTACGTCGTCCCCGCCTGGCCCGTCCCCGTCCCCGTCGTCGCCGCCCCGTCTCCGTCTCCGTCCCCGTCCCCGTCACCGCCCACCGTCGTCGCGCCTCGCCGGTGAGCTGTGCCCCGTCCGCCAACCACACACACACACACACACATTGTAATAGAATTGTTAGCAATCTTTCTGTTTTTTAGTTATAGAATTATTAGAAATGTTAGTTTTAGTTATAGAAATGTTAGTTATATAGAAATGTTAGTTATATAGAAATATTAGAGATGTTAGTTATATAGAAATGTTTTTTAGTTATGGAAATATTAGAAATGTTAGTTTTAGTTATAGAAATATTAGAAATGTTAGTTTTAGTTATAAAATTTAGAATTTGCATATATGAAATCACAACCCATCATTTAAAATTTACTTTTGTGGCATATAGTATTTGTTGTCGACGATGCCCGGCCCGCATCCTCGCCGTCGACCTGTTCGTGACGACGTCCTGCTTCAGAGGACCCATGTCCGGGACTGGGCTCTGCCGGGCTAGCACTGGGAGGTGCTACCTTCAGGGGCGCGATGCTTGGTGAGGAACCCGGCCCCGGGTCCCGTCGTCGACCCTCATCTCCTTTGGTGGCGTTCGTGTGGGCCACTTTCGGTGCGGAGGGAGCCGGCCCCGCCGGAGGTGGTACGTCGCCGTGTCAGGGAGGAGGACGAGCACGTCCATCGCTACATGGCTGCTATGGACGTCAGGTTCTCCAATACCTGGCAGGTTCTTTTGGGAGATCACCCGAGCTATGATCCAGTGATGGTTCCTTCTCTTTGGGTGTCCACCGCCCGCACCTCAGGAACCGCGAGTGGCCTAGATTACTCTGTAGTATTCGATCTTTATTAGCTTGCTAGCTAGCTATTGATGTATTTG
Organism: Triticum urartu; assembly: GCF_056163025.1. Classification (NCBI taxonomy): domain Eukaryota; kingdom Viridiplantae; phylum Streptophyta; class Magnoliopsida; order Poales; family Poaceae; genus Triticum; species Triticum urartu. Next base: position 680,844,901 of record NC_141877.1, read on the forward strand.
ATATTATATCTATTATTCGAGACGATGTATTCGAGATTATATCTATTATTCGAGATGATGTATTCAAGATTATATCTATTATTCGATACGACGTATTCGAGATTATATTCGATGATGCTTATTATGTACTATGATTGATTCAGTTTTTCCTCATTAATTGATTGCATCCATGCATTGTAATTTGAATATATTTCTTTTGGATTAGTGAAACAAAATCTATGGCGGACAATACCGGCAGAGAGGGAGAAGAGGCCCTGTTCAATAGCATACGCAATCCTCGCGGGCCAGATGTTGATCAGAATGAAGAAGATTATGACGGCTCTGAATATCTAAACAACACCGGGGAGGGTGATATGATATTCGATCGCGACGACCGAATTGATGAAGTCATGAACTATGAACATGACGAAGAAAATGTTGATCTTGAAACAACAAAGACCGGCGAGGTATATATATTTATATAAGCAGGCATCTGATGATCATCACATGTTTTAAATGACTTGAAGATATATTAATGAATCGATCTTTCTTCTTTCAGCCATCCAGATTGAGCAAATCTTTAGGCAAAAGGAAACGCAGCCCGAACAAAAAGTTCAAGGAGGGCGTAAAGTACAATATCGAGGCCATCAGACCTAATGGTGAACCATTAGCGCCTAAGAATATTGCGGACAAGTTCATTCGTCAGTGCGGAGTTCTTCTGAAGGACCAACTCCCGATATCCCTTCAAGAATGGAGAGAGCCACCAAAGCCACGTCCAGGAGTTACTTTTGTCGACGACAGACAAAACCTTCTGCTTTGGGAAACGCTCATGGAAAATTGCACCCTACCAGATCATTTCACAGATGCAGATGTGGAGAAAGTCAAGGACGCTGCTCTTAGGAAGATGGCGGTTGCATTCAAGAACCACAAGATTCGTGAATGGGACAAGTACGTCAACGGAGGAAGGAAGACTCCAGTATTCGAGGGAACACTAGAGAAGCAAAGTGTTCATTGGGACGATTTCGTGAAATTCAAGGATTCGGAATTATATAAGGAATGGTCGAGAATAAACAAGGCCAATGCCGCAAAAAAGGATAAGTTCCATAAGCTGGGGCCAGGTGGCTATGCGGTGGGAATGCCTAAGTGAGATAAGTCTGAGAAAGAGATGCTGGATGCAGGTGTCACTCTAGAAACATTGAGCTGGCCCCCCCAGGTGCAGGACTTGGTTCTATGCGCATGGGAGGGGAGTTGGACCCGAAGACAGGCAAAGTTTCGAAGAAGGCATGTCTGGACGGAGCCGAAGATAAGCTACTTGTTGCAATAGAAGAGGATCGATCGGGGTTGTTCGAGCCCAACAGAGAGAACGACGAGCTTACGCGTGCCCTGGGAAATCCTGAACACCCGGGAAGAACACGAGGCATGGGCGCTATTCCGTGGTATGAGGGGTTTTCGGACTGGAACACCGACTACAGAACCCGTGTGAGAAAGAAGATTGCGGAGGAGAAGAAGAGGAAGATGGAGGAGGAGCAGAGGAAGCTAGACTATGAATGACTTCAAGGCCTAGAATCAGCGCACGCGGACTTGGCAGTCAAATTTCAGCGGCAGCAGGAGCAGATCGACTCACTTAGCCAGCAAAGGGGGTCTCAGCAGCTAGCGGATGATCCACCATTGGATAGCACCGTCCCATCCATGCCAAGAAGCAGCGTGGGTTCCGCCCCGGGCGACGCATTGCTGGATAGCTACCCTGTGGATGACATCATGGAGAACACTAATTGCGAGCTACACTTCAAAATGAAGAACATATCCATGAAGGTGGCGGACGCCCTTGCTTTTACAAATCCCCCCGAGGCAACCTTCCATGGCAACCCGATTCCAGAGAGCTATGCTCGTGTCTTGGTTGATGAGGTGGTGGACCAATATTCGGGGCTAGAGCTTGACATTCCTGGAGGTGCGATGAGCACACACTAGGAGAGGCCAACTATCGTATCATCCTATGGAGAAAGGATTGCATCATCTTTCGAAGGCCACCGACACCGCGTCATCCGACTCCTCGTCGCAGTCCGCCACCGAGTGAGCAGACTCCCGCTCCTCCAAGTCCACCAACGCATCAGGCCACTCCTTTCCAAGTCCGGCACAGCTTCAGGCCACTCCTCCTCCTCCATGTCCAGCAAAGCGTCAGGCCACTCCTCCTCTAAGTCCGGCACAGCTTCAGGCCACTCCTCCTCATCCAACTCAGCCACATCAGCCGTCTTCGCCGCCTCAGCAATCACGGAAGAGAGCCGCCTCAGTTATGGTGCGTAGCGGTACAACTCGAGGTAGTACTGGAGGTACAGGCGGAGGCAAGCGATTTCAATATGGTCCAAGCCTCACGCCTCTTCCGCAGAGGCCTAACGACAAGTCCAAGGAGGAAAATGTAGCCATATCGAAGGCCGAGGTGGAAGCCCATTTTGCACCGAAATCGCCACCGCTGCCAAGGGAGAAAGTGCCTGTGGCTAGAGCACCAGCTCCCAAGCCTGTTGACACAGACTATGAGCGCCACATCAAGAAGTTAAATCGAGCACGTCTACAGAAAGAGGCGAGCTCGAGCTCAAGCAAATCAGCTGGCAAAAGGAGCGGTAAAACCGTTCCCCAGCTGGGAGAACAGGCGGTGCAATCAATCCCCCCGCTTGTTGTGCTAACAACACATGAGAGTAGGCGCGCCCAATATTATTGTGGGCAAACCGTTAACGTTCCCGGGGTGGGCGATGTGGTAATAACCGAGGAGCATATTGCGCAGGCTGAATCGATCGGGATCACTGTTGGACAACTCCTCGATATCGAGCCCATGTCTCCGACTAGAGAGGAGGAAATAAAACGGAAATATGCCCGGGGCCAACCTTTGGTCGAGCCAGAGGAGCTCTATAAGCTCCCAACGAGAATGTATGAATTGCATCAATGGTACATGGACATTACCAAGATTTCCAATTGAGAGTCCCTCATGGTGAATGTCAACAAGGATCATTACTACCATGAGAAAGCTGTGACCGTTGAGTATTTAGAACTATTTCAGCTATACAATCAAGACGCACTCGATAAATCTATCGTCAGTTGCTATTGTCTGTAAGTGATTTCTTTCTGTAATTTAAGTCTCAAGCTAGCTGTAGTGATCATTTTGATCAATCATTACCTGTAATTATCCTCACTATATTCTTTTCTGTGGTATTATGCAGGATGAAGATTTATGAAATGAAAAAAGGTGGACGCTATGGCATTGGGTTCGTTGACGCAAATACCATTAATGAATACACATGGAAAATAGATCCATATCACGAAAAAAGTGTAGAGGAAAGCATGCTACAGTTCTTCAAGGAACTCAAATACAATGAAGATATACTACTTCCTTACAACTTCCAGTGAGTCACACTGTCTTGTACTACAAATTCTGTTTTTCCCTACTAGCTAGCTACATGTTTTTGCTTACATATGCCCGCTTAATTAAGACATGCAAACGTGCATGCATGCAAATTTCACTGGATCTTGTTAATCATTAAAGTTGATGAAGGAACAGTTGAAGTACTAGACTCACTACTTAAGAAAGCAAGTGACTACACCATCGTGAAGGGGATAGTCAATAGGTAATTTCAATCATTATTAACTATATCTCGACCTATTTAATTAGTTCATCATTTCCTGATAACAACTATTTAATAACCCATTTATTCATTTTCTTTGTCGGCGGGCAGGGCTTGGGCAAAGTTCATCAGGGCCACTCTAGGCCCATGGAAACAAAATCTGAAATGGTATCGACCCAAGGTAAGTAATTAAGTAGTACTAGCTAGCTGCCATCTCTTTAATTATTATGCTTGATTAATTATTATCTGATCAAATTCCATTCTCGTAAAGGCCCTGAAGCAGGCGCCGGGGAATGATCTATGTGCATACTACATTTGCGAGAACATTCGCATGATGGCGTCCGAAAGGAGCAAATCTCAAAGACAGGAGTGGGTACGATATCGATTGTCAGAACACTATTCACAATTTTTACACCATTATCGATATCTAATCACACAACTAATACACATGCATATTGATCTCCTTAATAGTTCAAAGATGTGCGGGACAAGCTCCTAGCACAGGACCGCATAGAAGCAATTCAAGAGGAAATAGCGCGATTTTTGCTCGACCAGGTCATAGATCCCAAAGGAGAATACTATTACCCGCTACCGCCCACATGAACCACTTCCAATTGTTATCGTGCTCCGAAGGCACCAATTAGCTAGGCTAATGCCACTGGCTCCGAAGGCACCAATTAGGAGAAATTGTATATATATATATACATGTGTGTATATATGTGTGAATTAATTAATGGTGGTTGTGAGACATTCGATGATATATATATATATATTATGATCGGTTCTACTAGAAATTCTATTTATATATATGCATAACGTGTACAATATGTAGTATCATAAAATACCAGCAAACGCAAAATAATTAAATGGAAAACACAAAATTAAATGAAAAAGAAATCATAAACCCCAAACCCCCCCAACCTTTTAATACCGGTTGGTGACACCAACCGGTACTAAAGGGCTCCCTGCCCCCGAAGCTGGCTCGTGCCACGTGGTTACCCTTTAGCACCGTTTCATGCTGAACCGGTACTAAAGGGGGGGCTTCAGTGCCTACACTTTAGCACCGGTTACCAAACCGGCACTAAAGGGCCTTACGAATCGGTGCTATTGCCCGGTTCTGCACTAGTGAGAGTATATCCAATTGAAGGAAATATGCCCTAGAGGCAATAATAAAGTTATTATTTATTTCCTTATATCATGATAAATGTTTATTATTCATGCTAGAATTGTATTAACGGAAACATAATACATGTGTGAATACATAGACAAACAGAGTGTTACTAGTATGCCTCTACTTGACTAGCTCGTTGATCAAAGATGGTTATGTTTCCTAACCATAGAAATGAGTTGTCATTTGATTAACGGGATCACATCATTAGGAGAATGATGTGATTGACTTGACCCATTCCGTTAGCTTAGCACTTGATCGTTTAGTTTGTTGCTATTGCTTTCTTCATGACTTATACATGTTCCTATGAATATGAGATTATGCAACTCCCGTTTACCGGAGGAACACCTTGTGTGCTACCAAACGTCACAACGTAACTGGGTGATTATAAAGGTGCTCTACAGGTGTCTTCGAAGGTACTTGTTGGGTTGGCGTATTTCGGATTTAGGATTTGTCACTCCGATTGTCGGAGAGGTATCTCTGGGCCCTCTCGGTAATGCACATCACTTAAGCCTTGCAAGCAATGCAACTAATGCGTTAGTTGTGAGATGATGAATTACGGAATGAGTAAAGAGACTTGCCGATAACGAGATTTAACTAGGTATTGAGATATCGACGATCGAATCTCTGGCAAGTAACATACCGATGACAAAGGGAACAACGTATGTTGTTATGCGGTTTGACCGATAAAGATCTTCGTAGAATATGTGGGAGCCAATATGAGCATCCAGGTTCCGCTATTGGTTATTGACCGAAGATGTGTCTCGGTCATGTCTACATAATTCTCGAACCCGAAGGGTCCGCACGCTTAACGCTACGATGACAGTTATATTATGAGTTTATATGTTTTGATGTGCCGAAGGAGTTCGGATTCCCGGATGAGACCGGGGACATGACGAGGAGTCTCGAAATGGTCGAGACGTAAAGATCGATATATTGGACGACTATATTCGGACATCGGAAAGGTTTCGAGTGATTCGGGTATTTTTGGGAGTACCGGGGAGTTACGGGAATTCGTATTGGGCCTTAATGGGCCATACGGGAAAGGAGAGAAAGGCCTCAATGGGTGGCCGCACCCCTCCCCATGGGCTGGTCCGAATTGGACTTGGGAGGGGGGGGGGCGCCCCCTTCCTTCCTTCTCCTTTTCCCTTCCCTTTCCTTTCCTCCTACTCCTACTACTTGGAAGGGTCCTAGTTCTACGAGGAAAGGGGGAATCCTACTACCGGTGGGAGTAGGACTCCCCTAGGGCGTGCCATAGAGAGGGCCGGCCCTGCCCCTCCTCCACTCCTTTATATACGGGGCAGGGGGCACCCCAAAGACACACCAATTGATCTCTTGATCTCTTAGCCATGTGCGGTGCCCCCTCCACCATAATCCACCTCGCTAATATCATAGTGGTGCTTAGGCGAAGCCCTGCGTCGATAGAACATCATCATCGTCACCACGCCGCCATGCTGACGGAACTCTCCCTCAAAGCTCGGCTGGATTGGAGTTCGAGGGACGTCATCGAGTTGAACATGTGCAGAACTCGAAGGTGTCGTGCGTTCGGTACTTGATCGGTCGGATCGTGAAGACGTACGACTACATCAACCGCGTTGTGCTAACGCTTCCACTTTCGGTCTACGAGGGTATGTAGACAACACTCTCCCTTCTCGTTGCTATGCATCACCATGATCTTGCATCTACGTAGGAAATTTTTGAAATTACTACGTTCCCCTAACAATGGCATCCGAGCCTGGTTTTATGCGTAGATGTCATATGCACGAGTAGAACACAAGTGAGTTATGGGCGATATAAGTCATACTACTTACCAGCATGTCACACTTTGGTTCGGCGGTATTGTTGGCTGAAGCGGCCCGGACCGACATTACGCGTACGCTTACGCGAGACTGGTTTTATCGCCGTGCTATGCACACAGGTGACTAGCGCGTGTCAGTTTCTCTAACTTTAGTTGAACCGAGTGTGGCTACGCCCGGTCCTTGCGAAGGTTAATACAACACCAACTTGACAAACTATTGTTGTGGTTTTGATGCGTAGGTAAGAACGGTTCTTGCTCAGCCCGTAGCAGCCACGTAAAACTTGCAACAACAAAGTAGAGGACGTATAACTTGTTTTTGCAGGGCATGTTGTGATGTGATATGGTCTAAGACATGATGAGATATAAGTTGGTGTATGAGATGATCATGTTTTGTTGAAGTTATGGCAACCGGCAAAAGCCTTATGGTTATCTCTCTATTGCATAAGATGCAAGCGCCAAATTATTGCTTTACTTTATCGCTATGCGATAGCAATAGTTGCAAGAGCAATTGTTGGCGAGACAACCATGTGACGACACATTGATATAGATCAAGATGATTGAGATCATGGTGTCATGCCGGTGACGATGGAAATCATGACGATGCTTTGGAGATGGAGATCAAAGGCACAAGATGTTGATGGCCATATCATGTCACATATTATGATTGCATGTGATGTTTATCTTTTATACATCTTATTTTGCTTAGCTCGGCGGTAGCTTTATAAGATAATCTCTCACTAAATTATCAAGGTATAAGTGTTCTCCCAGAGTATGCACCATTGCGAAAGTTCTTCGTGCTGAGACACCACGTGATGATCGGGTGTGATAGGCTCTACGTTCAAATACAACGGGTGCAAAACAGTTGCACACACGGAATACTCAGGTTAAACTTGACGAGCCTAGCATATAACAGATATTGCCTCAGAACACGAAGACCGAAAGGTCGAGCGTGAATCATATAGTAGATATGATCAACATAGTGATGTTCACCATTGAAAGCTACTCCATTTCACATGATGATCAGACATGGTTTAGTTGATATGGATCACGCGATCACTTAGAAGATTAGAGGGATGTCTGTCTAAGTGGGAGTTCTTAAGTAATATGATTAATTGAACTTTAATTTATCATTAACTTAGTCCTGGTAGTATTGGCATATCTATGTTGTAGATCAATAGCTCGCGTTTAGCTCCCCTGTTTTATTTTTGATATGTTCCTAGAGAAAATTAAGTTGAAAGATGTTAGTAGCAATGATGCGGATTGGATCTGTGATCTAAGGATTATCCTCATTGCTGCATAGAAGAATTATGTCATTAATGCACCGCTACATGACAGGCCTATTGCAGGAGCAGATGCAGACATTATGAACGTTTGGCTAGCTCAATATGATGACTACTTGATAGTTTAGTGCACCATGCTTAAACGGCTTAGAATCGGGACTTCAAAGACGTTTTGAACGTCATGGACCATATGAGCTGTTCCAGGAGTTGAAGTTAAATATTTCAAGCAAATACCCGATTTGAGCGATATGAAGTCTCCAACAAGTTCTATAGCTAAAAGATGGAGGAGAATAGCTCAAGCAGTGAGGGTACTACAATCGCTTGAATCAAGTAGGAGTTAATCTTACAGATAAGATAGTGATTGACAGAGTTCTCTAGTCACCATCACCAAGTTACTAGAACTTCGTGATGAACTATAGTATGCAAGGGAGTACGAAAACGATTCCCGAGCTCTTCGTGATGTTGAAATCGACGAAGGTAGAAATCAAGAAAGAGCATAAAGTGTTGATGATTGATAAGAACACTAGTTTCAAGAAAAGGGCAAAGGGAAAGAAAGGGAACTTCAAGTAGAATGACAAGCAATTTGTCACTCCCGTGAAGAAGCCCAAAGCTGGACCAAAGCCTAAAACCGAGTGCTTCTACTGCAAAGGAAATGACCACTGGAAGCGGAAATTCCCTGAATATTTGGTGGATAAGAAAGATGGCAAAGTGAACAAAGGGTATATTTGATATACAGGTTATTGATGTGTGCCTTACTAGTGTTTGTAGTAGCCCCTGAGTATTTGATACTTGTTCGGTTGCTAAAATTAGCAACTAGAAACAGGAGTTACAGAATGAACATGAACTAGTTAAGGGTGAAGTGACGATGTGTGTTGGAATTGGTTCCAAGATTGTTTTTTCATCATCGCACACTCCCTATACTTTCGGGATTAGTGTTGAACCTAAATAAGTGTTATTTGGTGTTTACGTTGAGCATAAATATGATTTGATCATCTTTATTGCAATACGGTTATTCATTTAAGTTAGAGAACAATAGTTGTTCTGTTTACATGAATAGAACCTTCGATGTTCATACTGAAGGAAATATGCCCTAGAGGCAATAATAAAGTTATTATTTATTTCCTTATATCATGATAAATGTTTATTATTCATGCTAGAATTGTATTAACCGGAAACATAATACATGTGTGAATACATAGACAAACAGAGTGTTACTAGTATGCCTCTACTTGACTAGCTCGTTGATCAAAGATGGTTATGTTTCCTAACCATAGAAATGAGTTGTCATTTGATTAACGGGATCACATCATTAGGAGAATGATGTGATTGACTTGACCCATTCCGTTAGCTTAGCACTTGATCGTTTAGTTTGTTGCTATTGCTTTCTTCATGACTTATACATGTTCCTATGAATATGAGATTATGCAACTCCCGTTTACCGGATGAACACCTTGTGTGCTACCAAACGTCACAACGTAACTGGGTGATTATAAAGGTGCTCTACAGGTGTCTTCGAAGGTACTTGTTGGGTTGGCGTATTTCGGGATTAGGATTTGTCACTCCGATTGTCGGAGAGGTATCTCTGGGCCCTCTCGGTAATGCACATCACTTAAGCCTTGCAAGCAATGCAACTAATGCGTTAGTTGTGAGATGATGAATTACGGAATGAGTAAAGAGACTTGCCGATAACGAGATTTAACTAGGTATTGAGATATCGACGATCGAATCTCGGGCAAGTAACATACCGATGACAAAGGGAACAACGTATGTTGTTATGCGGTTTGACCGATAAAGATCTTCGTAGAATATGTGGGAGCCAATATGAGCATCCAGGTTCTGCTATTGGTTATTGACCAGAGACGTGTCTCAGTCATGTCTACATTGTTCTCGAACCCGTAGGGTCCGCATGCTTAACGTTACGATGACAGTTTCATTATGAGTTTATATATTTTGATGTACCGAAGGTTGTTCGGAGTCCCGGATATGATCAAGGACATGACGAGGAGTCTCGAAATGCTCGAGACATAAATATCGATATATTGGACAGCTATATTCGGACACCGAAAGTCTTTCGGGTGATTTCGGAGAAAACCGGAGTGCCGGAAGGGTTAACGGAACCCCCCGGGGAAGTATTGGGCCTTAGTGGGCCTGAGGGGAGAGAGAGGGCAACGGACCAGGAGGTGGCGCGCCCCCTCCCATGGGGAGTCCGAATTGGACTAGGGGAGGGGGGCGCAACCCCTCTTTCCCTCTCCCTCTCCCTCTCTTTCCTTCCCCCTTCTCTCTTCCTAGTTGGACTAGGAAAGGGGAGTCCTAGTCCTACTAGGAGGAGGACTCCCCCCTCCTTGGCGCGCCCCAAGGGCCGGCCGGCCTCTCCCCCTTGCTCCTTTATATATGGGGGCAGGGGGCACCTCTAGACACACAAGTTGATCTTCGTGATCATTCTCTTAGCCGTGTGCGGTGCCCCCTTCCACCATAATCCCCGGTAATATTGTAGCGGTGCTTAGGCGAAGCCCTAAGACGGTAGAACATCAAGATCGTCACCACGTCGTCGTGCTGACGGAACTCTTCCCCGACACTTTGCTGGATCGGAGTCCGGGGATCGTCATCGAGCTGAACATGTGCTAGAACTCGGAGGTGCCGTAGTTTCGGTGCTTGATCGGTCGGGCCGTGAAGACGTATGACTACATCAACCGCGTTGTGCTAACGCTTCCTCTTCTGGTCTACGAGGGTACGTAGACAACACTCTCCCCTCTCGTTTCTATGCATCACCATGATCTTGCGTGTGTGTAGGAATTTTTTTGAAATTACTACGTTCCCCAACAGTGGCATCCGAGACAGGTTTTATGCGTTGATGTAATATGCACGAGTAGAACACAAGTGAGTTGTGGGCGATATAAGTCATACTGCTTACCAGCATGTCATAATTTGGTTCGGCGGTATTGTTGGATGAAGCGGCCCGGACCGACATTACGCGTACGCTTACGCAAGACTAGTTTTACCGCCGTGCTATGCACACAGGTGACTAGCGGGTGTCAGTTTCTCCAACTTTAGTTGAACCAAGTGTGGCTACGGCCGGTCCTTGAGAAGGTTAAAAAAACACTAACTTGACAAACTATCGTTGTGGTTTTGATGCGTAGGTAAGAACGGTTCTTGCTCAGCCCGTAGCAGCCACGTAAAACTTGCAACAACAAAGTAGAGGACGTCTAACTTGTTTTTGCAGGGCATGTTGTGATGTGATATGGTCAAGACGTGATGAGATATAAGTTGTTTTATGAGATGATCATGTTTTGTTGAAGTTATCGGCAACTGGCAAAAGCCTTATGGTTATCTCTCCATTGCATAAGATGCAAGCGCCAAATAATTGCTTTACTTTATCGCTATGCGATAGCAATAGTTGCAAGAGCAATAGTTGGCGAGACGACCACGTGACGACACATTGATATAGATCAAGATGATGGAGATCATGGTGTCATGCCGGTGACGATGGAAATCATGACGATGTTTTGGAGATGGAGATCAAAGGCACAAGATGATGATGGCCATATCATGTCACATATTTTGATTGCATGTGATGTTTATCTTTTATACATCTTACTTTGCTTAGTTACTATGGTAGCATTATAAGATGATCTCTCACTAAATTTCAAGATAAAAAGTGTTCTCCTTGAGTATGCACCGTTGCCAAAGTTCGTCGTGCCCAGACACCACGTGATGATCGGGTGTGATAAGCTCTACGTCCATCTACAACGTGTGCAAGCCAGTTTTGCACACGCAGAATACTCAGGTTAAACTTGACGAGCCTAGCATATGCAGATATGGCCTCGGAACACTGAGACCGTAAGGTCGAGCGTGAATCATATAGTAGATATGATCAACATATTGATGTTCACCATTGAAAACTACTCCATTTCACGTGATGATCGGTTATGGTTTAGTTGATTTGGATCACGTGATCACTTAGAAGATTAGAGGGATGTCTTTCTAAGTGGGAGTTCTTAAGTAATATGATTAATTGAACTTAAATTTATCATGAACTTAGTCCTGGTAGTATTAGCATATCTATGTTGTAGATCAATAGCTCGCGTTTAGCTCCCCTGTTTTATTTTTGATATGTTCCTAGAGAAAACTAAGTTGAAAGATGTTAGTAGCAATGATGCGGATTGGATCCGTGATCTGAGGATTATCCTCATTACTGCACAGAAGAATTATGTCCTTAATGCACCGCTAGGTGACAGACCTGTTGCAGGAGCAGATGCAGACATTATGAACGTTTGGCTAGCTCAATATGATGACTACTTAATAGTTTAGTGCACCATGCTTAAATGGCGTAGAATTGGGGCTTCAAAGACGTTTTGAACACCATGGAGCATATAAGATGTTCCAAGAGTTGAGATTGGTATTTCATACTCATGCCCGTGTCGAGAGGTATGAGACCTCTGACAGTACTTTGCCTACAAGATGGAGGAGAATAGCTCAACCAGTGAGCATGTGGCAGATTGTCTGAGTACTACAATTGCTTGAATCAAGTGGGAGTTAATCTTCCAGATAAGAGAGTAATTGACAAAGTTCTCTAGTCACTATCACCGAGTTACTAGAACTTAGTGATGAACTATAATATGCAAGGGATGACAAAAGTAATTCCCAAGCTCTTCGTGATGCTGAAATCGACGAAGGTAGAAATCAAGAAAAGCATCAAGTGTTGATGGTTGAAAAAGACCACTAGTTTCAAAAAGGGCAAAGGGAAGAAAGGGAACTTCAAGAAGAACGGCAAGCAAGTTGTAGCTCAAGTGAAGAAGCCCAAGTCTGGACCTAAGCTTGAGACTGAGTGCTTCTACTGCAAAGGGACTGGTCACTAGAAGCGGAACTGCCCCAAGTATTTGGCGGATAAGAAGGATGGCAAAGTAAACAAAGGTATATTTGATATACAGATTATTGATGTGTATTTAACTAGTGTTCGTAGCAACCCCTCGGTATTTGATACTGGTTCAGTTACTAAGAGTAGTAACTCGAAACGGGAGTTGCAGAATGAACAGAGACTAGTTAAGGGTGAAGTGACGATGTGTGTTGGAAGTGGTTCCAAGATTAATATGATCATCATCGCACACTCCCTATACTTTCGGGATTAGTGTTGAACCTAAATAAATGTTATTTGGTGTTTGCGTTGAGCATGAATATAATTTGATCATGTTTATTGCAATACGGTTATTCATTTAAGTAAGAGAATAAATTGTTGTTCTGTTTACATGAATAAAACCTTATATGGTTACACACCCAATGAAAATGGTTCGTTGGATCTCAATCGTAGTGATACACATATTCATAATATTGAAACCAAAAGATGCAAAGTTAATAATGATGGTGCAATTTATTTGTGGCACTGCCGTTTAGGTCATATTGGTGTAAAGAGCATGAAGAAAATCCATGTTGATGGGCTTTTGGAATCACTTGATTATGAATCAGTTGATGCTTGCGAACCATGCCTCATGGGCAAGATGACTAAGACTCCGTTCTCCAGAACAATGGAGCGAGCAACAGATTTGTTGGAAATCATACATACTGATGTATGTGGTCTGATGAATATTGAGGCTCGTGGCAGGTATCATTATTTTCTGATCTTCACAGATGATTTGAGCAGATATGAGTATATCTACTTGATGAAACACAAGTCAGAAACATTTGAAAAGTTCAAAGAATTTTAGAGTGAAGTGGAGAATCATCATAACAAAAATGAAAGTTTCTACGATATGATCGCAGAAGTAAAATATTTGAGTTACGAGTTTGGCCTTCAGTTAAAAACAATGTGAAATAGTTTCACTACACACGCCACCTAGAACACCAGAGCATGATGGTATGTCCGAACGTCATAACCGTACTTTATTAGATATGGTGTGATCTATGATGTCTCTTACCGATCTACCACTATCGTTCTGGGGTTATGCATTAGAGACAGCTGCATTCACGTTAAATAGGGCACCATCAAAATCCGTTGAGACGACACCGTATGAACTATGGTTTGGCAAGAAACCTAAGCTGTCGTTTCTTAAAGTTTGGGGTTGCAATGCTTACGTGAAAAAGTTTCAACCTGATAAGCTCTAACCCAAATCGGAGAAGTGCGTCTTCATAGGATACCCAAAAGAAAATGTTGGGTACACCTTCTATCACAGATCCGAAGGTAATATATTCATTGCTTTGAATGGATCCTTTCTAGAAAAGGAGTTTCTCTCGAAAGAAGTGAGTGGGAGGAAAGTAGAACTTGATGAGGTAACTGTACCTGCTCCCTTATTGGAAAGTAGTTCATCACAGAAATCTGTTCATGTGACTACTACACCGATTAGTGAGGAAGCTAATGATGATGATCATGTAACTTCAGATCAAGTTACTACCGAACCTCGTAGGTAAACCAGAGTGAGATCCGCACCAGAGTGGTACGGTAATCCTGTTCTGGAGGTCATGTTACTTGACCATGACGAGCCTACGAAATATGAGGAAGCGATGATGAGCCCAGATTCCGCGAAATGGCTTGAGGCCATGAAATCTGAGATGAGATCCATGTATGAGAACAAAGTATGGACTTTGATTGACTTTCCCAATAAACAACGAGCCATTGAGATTAAATGGATCTTCAAGAGGAAAACGGACGCTGATAGTAGTGTTACTATCTACAAAGCTAGAATTGCCGCAAAAAGGTTTTCGACAAGTTCAAGGTGTTGACTACGATGAGAGTTTATCACTCGTATCTATGCTTAAGTCTGTCCGAATCATGTTAGCAATTGCCGCATTTTATGAAATCTGGCAAATGGATAAACAAAACTGCATTCCTTAATGGATTTATTAAAGAAGAGTTGTATATGATGCAACCAGAAGGTTTTGTCAATCCTAAAGGTACTAACAAAATATGCAAGCTCCAGCGATCCATCTATGGACTGGTGCAAGCATCTCGGAGTTGGAATATACGCTTTGATAAGTTGATCAAAGCATATAGTTTTATACAGACTTGCGGTGAAGCCTGTATTTACAAGAAAGTGAATCGGAGCACTACAGCATTTCTGATAAGTATATGTCAAAGACATATTGTTGATCGGTGATAATGTAGAATTATTCTGCAAAGCATAAAGGAATGTTTGAAAGGAGTTTTTCAAATAAAGACCTCGGTGAAGCTGCTTACATATTGAGCATCAAGATCTATAGAGATAGATCAAGACGCTTGATAAGTTTTTCAATGAGTACATAGCTTGACAAGATTTTGAAGTAGTTCAAAATGGAACAGTCAAAGAACAAGTTCTTGCCTGTGTTACAAAGGTGTGAAGTTGAGTAAGACTCAAAACCCGACCACGGCAGAAGATAGAGATAGAATGAAAGTCATTCCCTATGCCGCAGCCATAGGTTCTATAAAGTATGCCATGCTGTGTACCAGACCTATTGTATACCCTGCCCTGAGTTTGGCAAGGGAGTACAATAGTGATCTAGAAGTAGATCACTGGACATTGGTCAAAATTATCCTTAGTGGAATAAGGATATGTCTCTCGATTATGGAGGTGACAAAAGGTACGTCGTAAAGGGTTACGTCGATGCAAGTTTTGACACTAATCCAGATGACTCTAAGTCTCAATCTGGATACATATTGAAAGTGGGAGCAATTAGCTAGAGTAGCTCCATGCAGAGCATTGTTGACATAGAAATTTGCAAAATACTTACGGATCTGAATGTGGCAGACCCATTGACTAAACTTCTCTCACAAGCAAAACATGATCACACCTTAGTACTCTTTTGGTGTTAATCACATAGCGATGTGAACTAGATTATTGGCTCTAGTAAACCCTTTGGGTGTTGGTCACGTCGATGTGAACTATGGGTGTTAATCACATGGTGATGTGAACTATTGATGTTAAATCACATGGCAATGTGAACTAGATTATTGACTCTAGTGCAAGTGGGAGACTGAAGGAAATATGCCCTAGAGGCAATAATAAAGTTATTATTTATTTCCTTATATCATGATAAATATTTATTATTCATGCTAGAATTGTATTAACCGGAAACATAATACATGTGTGAATACATAGACAAACAGAGTGTCACTAGTATGCCTCTACTTGACTAGCTCGTTGATCAAAGATGGTTATGTTTCCTAACCATAGACATGAGTTGTCATTTGATTAACGGGATCACATCATTAGGAGAATGATGTGATTGACTTGACCCATTCCGTTAGCTTAGCACTTGATCGTTTAGTTTGTTGCTATTGCTTTCTTCATGACTTATACATGTTCCTATGAATATGAGATTATGCAACTCCAGTTTACCGGAGGAACACTTTGTGTGCTACCAAACGTCACAACGTAACTGGGTGATTATAAAGGTGCTCTACAGGTGTCTCCGAAGGTACTTGTTGGGTTGGCATATTTCGAGATTAGGATTTGTCACTCCGATTGTCGGAGAGGTATCTCTGGGCCCTCTCGGTAATGCACATCACTTAAGCCTTGCAAGCAATGCAACTAATGAGTTAGTTGTGAGATGATGTAGAATGAGTAAAGAGACTTGCCGATAACGAGATTTAACTAGGTATTGAGATATCGATGATCAAATCTCGGGCAAGTAACATACCGATGACAAAGGGAACAACGTATGTTGTTATGCAGTCTGACCGATAAAGATCTTCGTAGGATATGTGGGAGCCAATATGAGCATCCAGGTTCCGCTATTGGCTATTGACCAGAGACGTGTCTCGGTCATGTCTACATTGTTCTCGAACCCGTAGGGTCCGCACGCTTAACGTTACGATGACAGTTTCATTATGAGTTTATATATTTTGATGTACCGAAGGTTGTTCGGAGTCCCGGATATGATCACGGACATGACGAGGAGTCTTGAAATGGTCGAGACATAAAGATCGATATATTGGACGGCTATATTCGGACACCGGAAGTGTTTCGGGTGATTTCGGAGAAAACTGGTGTGCCGGAAGGGTTACCGGAACCCCCCGGGGAAGTATTGGGCCTTAGTGGGCCTGAGGGGAGAGAGAGGGCAGCAGCCGAGGAGGTGGCGCGCCCCCTCCCATGGGGAGTCCGAATTGGACTAGGGGAGGGGGGCGCGGCCCCTCTTTCCCTCTCCCTCTCCCTCTCTTTCCTTCCCCCTTCTCTCTTCCTAGTTGGACTAGGAAAGGGGAGTCCTACTCCTACTAGGAGGAGGACTCCCCCCTCGGCGCGCCCCAAGGGCCGGCCGGCCTCTCCCCCTTGCTCCTTTATATACGGGGGCAGGGGCACCTCTAGACACACAAGTTGATCTTCGTGATCGTTCTCTTAGCCGTATGCGGTGCCCCCTTCCACCATAATCCCCGGTAATATTGTAGCGGTGCTTAGGCGAAGCCCTGCGACGGTAGAACATCAAGATCGTCACCACGCCGTCGTGCTGACGGAACTCTTCCCCGACACTTTGCTGGATCGGAGTCCGGGGATCGTCATCGAGCTGAACATGTGCTAGAACTCGGAGGTGCCGTAGTTTCGGTGCTTGATCGGTCGGGCCGTGAAGACGTATGACTACATCAACCATGTTGTGCTAACGCTTCCGCTTCTGGTCTACGAGGGTACGTAGACAACACTCTCCCCTCTCGTTGCTATGCATCACCATGATCTTGCGTGTGCGTAGGAATTTTTTTGAAATTACTACGTTCCCCAACACATACACACCAACGAAAATGGTTTGTTGGATCTCGATCGTAGTGATACACATATTCATAATATTCAAGCCATAAAGATGCAAAGTTAATGATGATAGTGCAACTTATTTGTGGCACCGCCGGTTAGGTCATATTGGTGTAAAGCGCATGAAGAAAATCCATGCTGATGGGCTTTTGGAATCACTTGATTATGAATCAGTTGATGCTTGCGAACCATGCCTCATGGGCAAGATGACTAAGACTCCGTTCTCCGGAACAATGCAGAAAGCAACTGATTTGTTGGAAATCATACATACTGATGTATGTGGTCCGATGAATATTGAAGCCCACGGCAGGTATCATTATTTTCTGATCTTCACAGATGATTTGAGCAGATATGAGTATATCTGCTTGATGAAACAAAAGTCTGAAATATTTGAAAAGTTCATATAATTTCAAATTGTAGTGGAAAATCATCGTAACAAGAAAATAAAGTTTCTACGATCTAATCATGGAGGAGAATATTTGAGTTATGAGTTTGGACTTCAGTTAAAACAATGTGAAATAGTTTCACTACTCACGCCACCTGGAACACCACAGTGTAATGGTGTGTCCGAACGTCATAACCGTACTTTATTAGTTATAGTACGATCTATGAAGTCTCTTACCGATCTACCACTACCGTTTTGGGGTTATGCATTAGAGACAGCTACATTCACGTTAAATAGGGCACCATCTAAATCCGTGGAGATGACACCGTATGAACTGTGATTTGGCGAGAAACCTAAGTTGTCGTTTCTTAAAGTTTGGGACTGCGATGCTTATGTGAAAAAGTTTCAACATGATAAGCTCGAACCCAAATCGGAGAAGTAAATCTTCATAGGATACCCAAAAGAAACTGTTGGGTACCCCTTCTATCACAGATCCAAAGGCAAGTTATTCGTTGCTGAGAATTGATCCTTTCTAGAGAAGGAGTTTCTCTCGAAAGAAGTGAGTGGGAGGAAAGTAGAACTTGATGAGGTAACTGTACCTGCTCCCTTATTGGAAAGTAGTTCATCACAGAAATCTGTACCTGTGACTACTACACCAATTAGTGAGGAAGCTAATGATGATGATCATGTAACTTCAGATCAAGTTACTACCGAACCTCGTAGGTAAACCAGAGTGAGATCCGCACCAGAGTGGTACGGTAATCCTGTTCTGGAGGTCATGTTACTTGACCATGACGAGCCTACGAACTATGAGGAAGCGATGATGAGCCCAGATTCCGCGAAATGGCTTGAGGCCATGAAATTTGAGATGAGATCCATGTATGAGAACAAAGTATGGACTTTGATTGACTTGCCCATTGATCGGCGAGCCATTGAGATTAAATGGATCTTCAAGAGGAAGACAGACGCTGATAGTAGTGTTACTATCTACAAAGCTAGAATTGTCGCAAAATGGTTTTCGACAAGTTCAAGGTGTTGACTACGATGAGAGTTTCTCACTCGTATCTATGCTTAAGTCTATCCGAATCATGTTAGCAATTGCCGCATTTTATGAAATCTGGCAAATGGATAAACAAAACTACATTCCTTCATGGATTTATTAAAGAAGAGTTGTATATGATGCAACCAGAAGGTTTTGTCAATCCTAAAGGTACTAACAAAATATGCAAGCTCCAGCGATCCATCTATGGACTGGTGCAAGCATCTCGAAGTTGGAATATACGCTTTGATAAGTTGATCAAAGCATATAGTTTTATACAGACTTGCGGTGAAGCCTGTATTTACAAGAAAGTGAGTGGGAGCACTACAGCATTTCTGATAAGTATATGTATGACATATTGTTGATCGGAAATGATGTAGAATTATTCTGCAAAGCATAAAGGAATGTTTTGAAGGAGTTTATTCAAAGAAAGACCTCAATGAAGCTGCTTACATATTGAGCATCAAGATCTATAGAGATAGATCAAGGCGCTTGATAAGTTTTTCAATGAGTACATACCTTGACAAGATTTTGAAGTAGTTCAAAATGAAACAGTCAAAGAAGGAGTTCTTGCCTGTGTTACAAGGTGTGAAGTTGAGTAAGAATCAAAAACCCGACCACGGCAGAAGATAGAGAGAGAGAATGAAAATCATTCCCTATGCCTCAGCCATAGGTTCTATAAATTATGCCATGCTGTGTACCAGACCTATTGTATACCCTGCCCTGAGTTTGGCAAAGGAGTACAATAGTGATCTAGGGGTAGATCACTAGACATTGGTCAAAATTATCCTTAGTGGAATAAGGATATGTTTCTCGATTATGGAAGTGACAAAAGGTTCGTCATATAGGGTTACGTCGATGCAAATTTTGACACTGATCCAGATGACTTTAAACTCAATCTGGATAGATATTGAAAGTGGGAGCAATTAGCTAGAGTAGCTCTGTGCAGAGCATTGTTGACATAGAAATTTGCAAAATACTTACGGATCTGAATGTGGCAGACCCGTTGACAAAACTTCTCTCACAAGAAAAACATGATCACACCTTAGTACTCTTTGTGTGTTAATCACATAGAGATGTGAACTAGATTATTGAATCTAGTAAACCCTTTGGGTGTTGGTCACATGATCATGTGAACTATGAGTGTTAATCACATGGTGATGTGAACTATTGATATTAAATCACATGGCGATGTGAACTAGATTATTGACTCTAGTGCAAGTGGGAGACTGAAGGAAATATGCCCTAGAGGCAATAATAAAGTTATTATTTATTTCCTTATTTCATGATAAATGTTTATCATTCATGCTAGAATTTTATTAACCGGAAACATAATACATATGTGAATACATAGACAAACAGAGTGTCACTAGTATGCCTCTACTTGACTAGCTCATTGATCAAAGATGGTTATGTTTCCTAACCATAGACATGAGTTGTCATTTGATTAACGGGATCACATAATTAGGAGAATGATGTGATTGACTTGACCCATTTCGTTAGCATAGCACTTGATTGTTTAGTTTGTTGCTATTGCTTTCTTCATGACTTATACATGTTCCTATGACTATGAGATTATGCAACTCCCGTTTACCAGAGGAACACTTTGTGTGCTACCAAACGTCACAACGTAACTGGGTGATTATAAAGGTGCTCTACAGGTGTCTCCGAAGGTACTTGTTGGGTTGGCGTATTTTGAGATTAGGATTTGTCACTCCGATTGTCGGAAAGGTATCTCTGGGCCCTCTCGGTAATGCACATCACTTAAGCCTTGCAAGCATTGCAACTAATGAGTTAGTTGCGGGATGATGTATTACGGAACGAGTAAAGAGACTTGCCGGTAACGAGATTGAACTAGGTATTGAGATACCGACGATCGAATCTTGGGCAAGTAACATACCGATGACAAAGGGAACAACGTATGTTGTTATGCGGTCTGACCGATAAAGATCTTCGTAGAATATGTAGGAGCCAATATGAGCATCCAGGTTCCGCTATTGGTTATTGACCGAAGACGTGTCTCGGTCATGTCTACATAATTCTCGAACCCGAAGGGTCCGCACACTTAACGCTACGATGACAGTTATATTATGAGTTTATATGTTTTGATGTGCCGAAAGAGTTCGGATTCCCGGATGAGACCGGGGACATGACGAGGAGTCTCGAAATGGTCGAGACGTATATATCGATATATTGGACGACTATATTCGGACATCGGAAAGGTTCCGAGTGATTCGGGTATTTTCGGGAGTACCGGGGAGTTACGGGAATTCGTATTGGGCCTTAATGGGCCATACGGGAAAGGAGAGAAAGGCCTCAATGGGTGGCCGCACCCCTCCCCATGGGCTGGTCCGAATTGGACTAGGGAGGGGGGGCGCCCCCTTCCTTCCTTCTCCTTTTCCCTTCCCTTTCCTTTCCTCCTACTCCTACTACTTGGAAGGGTCCTAGTTCTACTAGGAAAGGGGGAATCCTACTACCGGTGGGAGTAGGACTCCCCTAGGGCGTGCCATAGAGAGGGCCGGCCCTGCCCCTCCTCCACTCCTTTATATACGGGGCAGGGGGCACCCCAAAGACACACCAATTGATCTCTTGATCTCTTAGCCGTGTGC
Source organism: Triticum urartu (assembly GCF_056163025.1). Taxonomy (NCBI): domain Eukaryota; kingdom Viridiplantae; phylum Streptophyta; class Magnoliopsida; order Poales; family Poaceae; genus Triticum; species Triticum urartu. Next base: position 680,866,471 of record NC_141877.1, read on the forward strand.
GGTGCCCCCTCCACCATAATCCACCTCGGTCATATCGTAGCGGTGCTTAGGCGAAGCCCTGCGTCGGTAGAACATCATCATCGTCACCACGCCTCCGTGCTGACGGAACTCTCCCTCAAAGCTCGGCTGGATCGGAGTTCGAGGGACGTCATCGAGTTGAACGTGTGCAGAACTCGGAGGTGCCGTGCGTTCGGTACTTGATCGGTCAGATCGTGAAGACATACGAGTACATCAACCGCGTTGTGCTAACGCTTCTGCTTTCGGTCTACGAGGGTATGTAGACAACACTCTCCCCTCTCGTTGCTATGCATCACCATGATCTTGCGTGTGCGTAGGAAATTTTTGAAATTACTACGTTCCCCAACACCAATAGCAGCACGATGCTTCTTCAGAGTTTTCAATAATCTTTCTTCTTCATGCTCTGAAAGGTTAGCACTAATAATAATAGGATATATCTTCTTTTCATCAAGATAAGCATATTTAAGATTATCAGGCAAAGGTTTAAGCTCAAACACGGGATCACCCTTGGGTGGAGGAGGATCCCCCAAAATTTCAATAGGCAAGTTATGATGCAAAATAGGTTCCTGTTTAAAGAATACTTCATCCATTTCCCTTCTTTCATTCATGAACATATCATTTTCATGGTCTAGCAAATAGTGCTCTAGAGGATCACTAGGAGGTACGACAATAGAAGCAAGACCAATAATTTCATCCTTACCGGGCAATTCTTCCTCACGATGTTGTTTACTAAATTTAGATAAATTAAACTCATGAACCATATCATCCAAGCCAACAATAACAATATTCTTAGTGCAGTCTATGGTAGCATTGACAGTGTTCAAGAAGGGCCTACCAAATATGATGGGACAAAAACTATCTTGTGGGGAAGTAAGAACAAGAAAATCAGCAGGATATTTAGTTTTCCCACACAAGACTTCAACATCTCTAAGAATTCCAATTGGTGCAATAGTATCTCTATTAGCAAGTTTAATTGTGTCAATATCTTCCAACTCAACAGGTGCAATATCATGCATAATTTCTTTGTATAAGTCATGAGGTACAACACTAGCACTAGCACCCATATCACATAAGCCATGATAACAATGATCTCCTAATTTAACAGAAATAACAGGCAAGCACAAGGTTTAGCAATTCTAGCAGTTTCACCTTCGAACTGAATAACATGCCCATCAATATTATCAGACAAGAGATCCTTAACAATAGCAATATTAGGTTTTACTTTAACTTGCTCAGGAGGTGTATATGTTCTAATATTGCTTTTACGAACAACAGTTGAAGCTTTAGCATGATCCTTTACTCTAACAGGGAAAGGTGGTTTCTCAATATAAGAAGTAGGAACAATATGATCATTATAAGTGACAGTCTTTTCTTCAACTTTAATAGGTGCAACTACTTTTACTTCTATGGGAGGATGATATTTAAACCACTTCTCCTTGGGGAGATCAACATAAGTAGCAAAAGATTCACAGAAAGAAGCTACTATCTCAAAGTCAAGTCCATATTTAGTGCTAAACTTACGGAAAATATCGGTATCCATAAAAGATTTAACACAATCAAACTTAGGTGTCATACCTGACTCCTTACCTTCATCGAGGTCCCAATCTTCAGAGTTGCATTTAACTCTATCCAATAAATTCCATCTGAATTCAATAGTCTTCATCATAAAAGAGCCATCACAAGAAGTATCGAGCATGTTGCGATTGTTTTCAGAAAGCCGAGCATAAAAACTTTGCATAATTATTTCTCTTTGGAGCTCATGATTGGGGCATGAATATAACATTGATTTAAGCCTCCCCCAAGCTTGAGCGATGTTTGCTCCTTCGCGAGGCCAGAAATTATATATATAATTGCGATCACGATGAACAAGATGCATAGGGTAATATTTTTGATGAAATTCCACCTTCATTCTTTTATAGTCCCATGATCTCATATCATCACATTGCCTATACCATACCAATGCGTCTCCCTTCAAAGATAAAGGGAAGGCCTTCTTCTTAGCAACATCATCGGGTATACCTGCAAGCTTAAATAATCCACAAACTTCATCCACATATATTAAGTGCTCATCAGGATGCTTTGTTCTATCTCCTGTAAAAGGTCAGGTAGCAGTCTTTCCATCATACCCGAAGGAAATTCAAAAGGAGTTTCATTTTCCATAGGTTCAGTAGGTTGAGGAGCAACTCTTTGCTCTACCGGACAGGGTGAAGATACCCCGAACAAGCCCCTCAGAGATTTACTTTTCATAGTAATAAGTGACAGTAAATTTCAGCACACTATATAAATTTTTCCTTACCAAATTCCACCTACCAAAGGCGCTACACTCCCCGGCAACGGCGCCAGAAAAGAGTCTCGATGACCCACAAGTATAGGGGATCTATCGTAGTCCTTTCGATAAGTAAGAGTGTCGAACCCAACGAGGAGCAGAAGGAAATGATAAGCGGTTTTCAGCAAGGTATTCTCTGCAAGTACTGAAATAAGTGGTAACAGATAGTTTTGTGATAGGATAAATTGTAACGAGCAACTAGTAACAAAAGTAAATAAAGTGCAGCAAGGTGGCCCAATCCTTTTGTAGCAAAGGACAAGCCAGAACAAACTCTTATAATAGGAAAAGCGCTCCCGAGGACACATGGGAATATCGTCAAGCTAGTTTTCATCACGTTCATATGATTCGCGTTCGATACTTTGATAATTTGATATGTGGGTGCACCGGTGCTTGGGTGCTATTCTTACTTGAACAAGCATCCCACTTATGATTAACCTCTATTGCAAGCATCCGCAACTACAACAAAAGTATTAAGGTAAACCTAACCATAGCATGAAACATGTGGATCCAAATCAGCCCCTTACGAAGCAACGCATAAACTAGGGTTTAAGCTTCTGTCACTCTAGCAACCCATCATCTACTTATTACTTCCCAATGCCTTCCTCTAGGCCCAAATAATAGTGAAGTGTTATGTAGTCGACGTTCACATAACACCACGAGAGGCTAGACAACATACATCTTATCAAAATATCAAACGAATACCAAATTCACATGACTACTCATAGCAAGACTTCTCCCTTGTCCTCAGGAACGAATGTAATTACTCACAAAGCATATTCATGTTCATAATCAGAGGGGTAATAATATGCATATAGGATCTGAACATATAATCTTCCACCAATTAAACCAACTAGCATCAACTACAAGGAGTAATCAACACTACTAGCAACCTACTAGCACCAATCCCGGACTTTGAGACAAGAATTGGATACAAGAGATGAACTAGGGTTTGGAGATGAGATGGTGCTGGTGAAGATGTTGATGGAGATTGCCCTCTCCCGATGAGAGGAGCGTTGGTGATGACGATGGTGATGATTTCCCCCTCCAGGAGGGAAGTATCCCCGGCAGAACAGCTCTGTCGGAGCTCTTGATTGGATCCGCCAAGGTTCCGCCTCGTGGCGGCGGAGTCTCGTCCCGAAAAGTTCCTCTCTATTTTTTCTCATCAAAAGACCTCATATAGGAGAAGATGGGCATCGGAGAGCCACCAGGGGGCCCACGAGGTAGGGGGCGCGCCCCCCACCCTCGTGAGAGGGGTGTGGGCCCCTGGCCTTCATCTTTTGCGAGGATTTTTATTTATTTATTTTAAGAAGTTCCGTGGAGTTTCAGGACTTTTGGAGTTGCGTAGAATAGGTCTCTAATATTTGCTCCTTTTCCAGCCCAGAATTCCAGTTGCCGGCATTCTCCTTCTTTATGTAAACCTTGTAAAATAAGAGAGAATATCCATAAGTATTGTGACATAAAGTGAAATAACAGTCCATAATGCAATAAATATCGATATAAAAGCATGATGCAAAATGGACGTATCAGGTCGCCATGCAGATATGCAATTTCCAATGTTGAAACCCTAGGAGTGCAATAATACATGTCTCAAATATTGTAGGCAAAGCACGTTGTCAACCGATGGCTTGCTTTGAGAGCACCAAAAAGCAACAGGCCATGCACTTGCTCCACAAACTAGACAAGTTCCCTCTCGACAACTAGATACTACCACGGAGATGGTGCAGTCTACAAGCGGCCTCCAGTCAAGCTTCTGTGAAACGAGCTCAAACTTTTATACAGTTTATAGTGGCCATATGATGACTCCGTGCCGGGTGCCAAGGATATCAAATGATGTTCCGTGGATTTAAACAACTGCATCTGGTATGCCGTCGAGGCACAATCGCCACTTCCGGTGGCAACGTCTGCCCCTCTCGGTGGCAGGGTATGCCCCTCCTTTAGCTGCACAAGACCTACACATGTTGTAAAGACAACATATAGGATTTTTCAAACTGCTTTTCGACATGATTTCATGTGGCTGCCGTGCAGATCTGCGATTTCCCTCCTTGAAACCTTGTGAGTGCAATAAAGGTCTAAAAAATTACAAGTGGGCCCAAAAATTGTCAAGCCCTCGCACGTGTCATCCGATGGCCTCCTTTGAAAGCACAAGAAGTTCGAGGCCAACAGAGCAATGGGTCCTGCACTTCCTTCACAAACTGGACAAGTTCCTTCTCAACAACTTGATACTACCCCGAAGATGATGCAGTTTACAAGCAGTCTCCGGTCAGGCTTCTGCGAAACACTCTCAAACTATTAACACACCCTAGAGTGGCCAGATGATGACACTCTGTCAGGTCCCGAGGATTTCGGGCATCATAAGATTTTCCGTGGATTTAAACGGTTGCATCTGGCATGTCGTTGAGACACATTTGCCCCCCCCCCCTTGTGGTGGGGCCTGCCCCTCCTTCGGCTGCACAAAGCCTATTCATGTAGCAAAGAAAACATATAAGATTTTCCAAACCGCTTCGACCAGATTTCATGTGGCCGCTATGCAGACCTGTAATTTCCCGTGTTGAAACCCTATGAGTGCAATAAATGTCTCAAGCCCAAAAATGCCAAGGCATGGCACTTGTTAAGTGATGTCCTCCTTTCAGAGCACAAGAAGTTTCGAGGCCAATGGAGCAATGGGTCCTACACCACTGGCGGAGCTACGTTGGGGCCAGCCAGTGCTGCAGCCCGCCCAACATTTCAAAATGTATACACTGTACATATACATGTGGAGCCTTATAAAATGAGCCTATACTGACTATTTCCTACTATTTAGCCTACCCAGCCCGCCCGAGACTGAGCTTCAAGCTCCGCCACTGCCTGGCACGTGTCATAGTAAATACGTATCTGTGAGTTGGAAATTAGGCCCTCCTCAGTGCTTCATGGTGGACAGGTGCTAAGCATGCCACCTAAGCAAAAACATGACATGGCACAACAATTAACAAGGAGAGAGACCATTTTGATGACCCTAGAAAAAACCAATGCCAAGCGCGTGAACCTAGATAAACCACTTAAATGAAAGAAGCGGACCAGTGCATGAAAGAGTTTAGGTGCTACTCCCTCCATTCCCAAATATAAGTCTTTTTAGAGATTCCGACAAGTGAGTACGAAGCAAAATGAGTGAATGTACACTGTAAAATATGTCTACATGCATCCGTATGTTGTAATCCATTAAAAATGTTTAAAAAGACTTATATTTAGGAACGGAGGGAGTAGATCATTAAATAAAGTGAGCTTAGCAACAACAAGTTAAGCACCTATACATTGTGAAATTGAGTTTCTAAGCTATTTAATACACTTAGCACCTTGTCTAAGCAACTTTGCATTGGAAATGGATTTAGGAACCACTCTTGATCCTCTAGGTTCTTCTTTGCCAGTAACTAATAGTCCATGAAAGCCAGGTATCACTTCTATTAGAGACGGCTATCTCATAATTAAGATTGATCACTTTGCATACGCTGGTCAACATGAGAAACAAATAAGATCAGACTACTTATAATTTATGGCACAAGAAAATAAGATCACTTTGCTTGAATTATGAATGAAACAATTCTTTGCGAACTTGCCACATGGCATTTCATTGTCGCGACCTTATTGTATGGTTCTCGGCATATGTCGCCTTCGCCGAGTGCCTTCTCTTTGCTGAGTCCGTTTTACTTGCCTCTCGGTAACGTCGGGTATTTTCCGTGCTCCATTCTTTGTCGAGTACGGCTCTCAGCGTACGACATGTTTGCCGAGAGCCCGTGCTTTGGCTATCGGTGTATCCCAAAACACTCAGTTTCCAACGATTTTGTTGAAATTAACCCAGTTGCACTGAAGTTTGTTTTTCTGTTATTCTGTAACAATAACGCACACTCTGTACGTGGTGCGACTGACTAGCTGTAGTGTTTACTTTGCCGTTGTAATTCAGTTATTCAGCTAGCCACGATCTGTCCGTGGGATGGCACGGGGAAACCGGATCGTGGGCAGCAATTCTGTTAGGAAGGAATAAAAGGAAAGCCAGAAAAGACGCACAGATTATGCGTCGCAAAACTGCCTCACCAGCGTTCGTGTGTGTGGTGTCTCCTGCTAGTCATCTTCCTTCTTGTGTCCATCTCGTGTGTGTGATCCTGAGAGTGTTTGATCTAACAGATTTTCCAGTAGTGTGCATATGCTATTTCATAATGGCGAGTCGGTCCCTAGCCGCACGACCCGCGCATGCGTAACCGCACGATCTGCTGTTCCTTCTCCATCCTCCTCGCACATCTCTCTCTCGAGAAAAAAAAAAGGAGCGCTCTCGACAGCACGCCGCACCCTCCGCATCTTGCGCACCCGCACCCCCATCATAGCTCGCCATCTTCGCCGGTTGCAGCTCGCCGGCATCGTATCTCGCCGCCAGAAAAAGGGTCGATTCAGCTCTCCAGTAGTTCTCGTCCCATCCATGATTGTAGCAAAAAAAAAATGACGGCTGTTGCTATCCGTGTTGCCGGTTCCAACAAAGCCCAACGATGCAACTCCCCTGTTGTGGTGCCAGCAAAAACCAATGATGCATCTCCCCGTCATGCTGGTCCCATCGCAGGTTCCAGCAAAAGGAAATTGTCGGTTGCAACAAAATTGGCACATGGTTCCAGCAAAAATCGTGATATGATGGTAGCAAATTTTGAGGTTGGTTCCAGCAAAAATAAAAAACGATGGAAGCAAAAATGCAAAAACATGGGAAATGTTCCAACAATCGAAACACCGAAGGTAGCAAAAATTGAAGTGGTTCCAGCAAAACAAAACACCATTGGAAACAAAATTCTAAAAATTGGGCGTTTGTTCCAGCAAAAGAAAAAAATGTCTAATTGTAGCAAAAAAATGGATTTGGTTCCAGCAAACTAGAACACCGGTGGTAGCAAAAATTGGCATTGGTTCCAGCAAAATCAAGAGCGCCGGTGGTAACAAAATTTTGAGCTAGTTCCAGCAATCCTAAAGAGCGGTGGTAGCAAAAGAAACAGTAAAATTGGGACGAAACCAAAAAACATTGGTAGTAGCAATTTTAGGTGCTGGTCCGAGCTTCTTGCTGCCGTAGTTGTAGCACTTAGCTGGGGCGTTCTCGCCATCTTGCTGGTTGCAGACCGCCTCGTCAGTGCAGCTGGGCATCGGCGGCCGTCGTCATTCTCAACGCTTGCCTCTGCTCCTTGCAGGCCCACCAGATGTGGCTTGCAGCTCCCCTTGCACAGCACTTCAACGCCTCATACTCCAGCCCATGAGGAAGCAACTTCGTCTGGACGCAGTTGCAACAGCGGCCAGCGCAGTGAACACCGGCCGACGGTGGAAGTGGGGCTTGCGTGGAGCGGGGTGCGGAGAGGACGAGAGTGAGATAAATTGGAAGATGGTGTGGCGGAGGGCTCTCGCTAGAGACGGAATGGAGGAAGGGAAGGGAAGGGAAAGGGAGGGGATTGGATAGAGGATGGAGATGCACTGCGTTTGTGGATAAGAAAAGAGAAGTGGTGGAGGAGATAAGGCTCGTGGGCCTGCAGTGGACACGCGTGAGGGAGGAGACCGGCCGAGCGCTTGGCCGGTCGTCCGTTCCGAAACGTTTCCCTTTCATAATGGGTCCCGATAACTGCCACACGTGTGGTGTATCGGATAGTTGTGCCACACGCCTCGTGTGGAATGGACAGCAACCAGCCCACACACATACGTGTGGGTAAAACAACTAATGCCCACACACATCTTTTTTTTCCCTCCTGAACCCTCTCACACGCATGCGTGTGGGCGAAGTTGATAATGCCCACACGCCTGTATGTCAGGCCTCGTACCCTTCTGGTCCCGCACGCGACGCGTGACGCCCACCGCGCGCCCGCAGTTGCCATGGTCCAGACCCTCGTCCATATTCGTTTATCTGCAGTTGCCATGTCGCTGAACTACGGTTGCCATGTCGGACAACTGCAGTTGCTATGGTTGCTCAACTGCAGTTGCCATGTATGGTCTGATCTAATGTAGTTGCCATGATTTCATAACTTTAGGAGTTGCCACATACTAACACTAGGCGGTTGAGAGAGTTGCCATATGCTCACAAGCATGCTACGGCAGTTGCCATGTAAAAAGAAAGAGTTGCCATCTGCTTACGTGCATGTTAGGGCAGTTGCCATGTACGTGCACGTTGGGGCAGTTGTCATGTACCATGCAAAAACACATGGCAACTCGGTAAAAGACAGTTGCCATCTGCTTACGTGCACACTAGGCAGTTGCCGTGTACCCTGCAAAAACACATGGCAACTCGGATAAAAAAAGAGAGTTGCCACCTGCTTATAAAGCACACTACAGGCAGTTGCCATATACGCTGCAAAAACACATGGCAACTAGCAGCTTACGTGTGGGAGAGGAGACGGGCGTGTGGGCGAGATGGCAAATGCCCACAAACCAGCCCTTGTGCGTGACTGGAAACTGGTGTGTGAGTGAACTGCTAAACGCCCACACACCGGCCCCTCCGTGTGGTAAAACGGATGTGTGGGTGAACTATGTCACACACCACACACACGCCTTGTCCTACGTGGCACAGAAAATCAGCCAGATTGTGTCAAGATTCGTGCATATAGTACTGGACGGTGATGGATGCGTGTGGTCGAGATGGTCAACGCCCACACGTGTGGGCATTAACATTTCCGTTCATAATTTGCGTGGCGAGCTTCAGATTGTATTTACCAAACTGCAAAGAAACAGTGTATTTCATTGATTTTCTTCGTGTTGTGTAGCGTGACCGTGGAGAAAGCAACCAAACTGTTTATTCGCAAAAAAAAAGGCAACCAAACTGGAAACAATCACACGATAGATACAGGAATAAACCTACTAATATGTAGAAGTCCGACCAAAGAATGATTCCAGCAAATCGCTTCAGAGACAGTAATACACTCTCTAGTGATGGGTTCCCGGACATTTAGTAGCACATGAATAAAGACGGAGGCAAAGATGAAATGTGGATTCAGCCTGGATTTGTATTCCGCCAGTGTGAAGCCATCCTCCAGCTACCGCCCGGCAAGATGAGGCGTTGGCTTGCCCGGTCAATAGGTTCCACCTGCTCAATCTTCTCCTTGACACTGCGGATAGTATCTGTGATCTCAACCTTCAAAGTCAGGGCCTTCCCTTTCAAATTCCTGACGAAGATCTCCATCAGTCTTGGTCGGTGACAGACTACAAGGTCGAGTGTGGCTCCATTCTGGATTCCATAATCGGCTAAAGTACGGCAGCCCTGTAAGATTGAGTATGGAATAATTGGGGATGTCATCGTCGTCTTGTGACGCATAAGGCGTTGCTGGCCTGGATGAATATCATACTCATTATTGTTTGGCAATGCAACTCTCAATTGTTTGGATGCATACACGCACGTTATATATTTACAATGAGCAGCCCACGGCTTCGACTATACATGGAAACTAGGAGGCGGGGCTAGGTAGGAAATGATCCTACATATACATGCGATATACTGCCTATCCCCCCTCCCCCCCCCCCCCCCCCCCCCCCCCGCCCTGCTCACGCACGAAGTGAATGTCGAGCTAGATGTGCTTCATGCGACGATGGTGAACGGGGTTGGCAGAGAGGTAGACGGCGGAGACGTTGTCGCAGTAGACAACGGTAGCCTTGGCCATGCCAAGGTGCAACTCCTGGAGAGGCTGCCGTAACCAGGAGCACTCAGCAACAACATTGCCCACGGCGCGGTACTCAACCTCGGCACTCAATCTGGACACCGTGGGTTGTCATTTAGACGACCACGAGATGAGAGAGGGCCCGAGATAGACGCGGTAGCCGGAGGTGGAGCGACGAGTGTCAGGACAGCCAGCCCAGTCGGTATCTGAGTAAGCCACCAGGTCAGTGGAAGATGACGCCGTCAACGTGAGACCCAGAGCCATAGTGTCGCGGATGTAACGAAGGATCCGCTTCACCAGGGACCAGTGAGAGTCACGTGGGGCGTGCATGTGTAAGCACACCTGCTGAACTGCGTATTGCAAGTCGGGGCGAGTGAGCGTCAAGTACTGAAGTGCACCGACGATGGACCTGTAGAAGGCGGTGTCCTGCGCCGGAGTGCAATCAATAGCGGAGACATTAGCCTTCGTGTCGATAGGAGTAGGTGCAGGCTTGCAGTTAAGCATGCCGGCGTGCTCGAGTAACTCCTGGGCATACTGCTGCTGATGAAGAAAGAACCCGTTCGCACGCCGCACTACCTCGATCCTGAGGAAGCAGTGCAAAGGACCAAGGTCCTTCATGGCGAACTCGGTGCCGAGGCGAGCCGTGGGCTGACGAAGAAGCTCGGTCGAGGAAGCGGTCAGGATGATGTCGTCCACGTAGAGCAGCAGATAAGACGTCCCACCAGCGTGCTGGTATACGAATAGAGAGGCATCCGAGCGAGTGGCTACGAAGCCAAGCTGCTGAAGGAATGCAGCAATACGCTGGTACCAAGCATGAGGGGCCTGGTTGAGCCCGTAGAGCGAGCACGAGAGCAGGCACACGTGATTCGGCCGGGTGGCGTCGACGAAGCCGATGGGCTGCTGACAGTAGACCTGCTCGGCCAGATGGCCATGAAGGAACGCGTTGGAGACATCCATCTGATGGACGGGCCACGCGCGAGAGACCGTCAGCTGCAGGACAGTGTGGATGGTGCCCAGTTTGACAACCGGGGCGAAGGTGTCGGTGAAGTCCACACCGACACGCTGGCGGAAACCACGAACAACCCAACGAGCCTTGTAGCGCTCAAGGGTCCCGTCAGGTCGAGTCTTATGACGAAAGACCCACTTGCCGCTGATCACATTAGCGTGCGGCGGCCGAGGCACCAACTGCCAGGTGCGGTTGCGCTGAACAGCGTCAAACTCCTCCTGAATCGCGGCGAGCCAATGAGGGTCACGAAGAGCTTCTCGAGCCGACGATGGGAGGGGAGACGGTGCCGAGGTGGAAGCCGCAAGAAGATACTCGTCGGCGGAGTACCACTGACACAGGCGGAGTGCACCGGTCTAGGCACGAGTCACCATGCGGGGTGGCGGCGAGTCCGGGGCGGCAGCGGACGAAGGTGATGAAGAAGAGCCCGCTGCGGTCGAGCCTGCCGAGGGCACGGGAGAGTCCAGCGCGGACCCGAGCGACCCGGGAGCCGGAGACCGTCGGAGAGCCCGACGCGGTCGTCGTGGGCGAGGCCGCCGGAGAGCCCGGCGTAGGAGACCCGGTCGAAGGTGCCGGAGGCGCGGGTGGCGAGGAAGGCGCCGACGCGACCGTTGTCGCGAAAGAAGGGGGCGCCACTGCGTCGGCCGAAGCAGCAGGGCCAGGCGCCGAGCCCGCAGCCCTCGAGTGGGGCAAGGGGCCTAAGCCAGGAGGCATCCCGAGGTGGGCCCGAGGGCGCGCATGCGCACCAAGGGAGCTCGAAGCCAAGTCGCCGGGAGCCGGTGGTGAAGTCGGCGACGAGTCGGACGGTGGTACCTGCTGAAATGGAAAAACCCTTTCATCAAAGTAAACATGTCTAGAGGTGAAAACACGGTGTGAGATAGGGGCGTAGCAGCGGTAGCCCTTGGTGTTGGGAGGGTAGCCCAGGAAGATGCATGCGGGGGAGTGAGGAGCAAGTTTATGAGGGGTGGTAGAGGCGATGCTAGGGTAGCAAAGGCACCCGAAGATGCGAAGGTCATCATAGGATGGCGGGCTCCTGAAAAGCAGGTGGTGCGGTGCAAAGTTGCTGCGAACGCGGCATGGCCGAATGTTGATAAGAAGTGATGCGGTGGTGAGGGCGTCGGGCCAGAAGCGGGGTGGCACATTAGCATGGAACAATAGGGTGCGGACGCAATCATTAAGAGTACGTAAGACCCGTTCGGCCCGCCCATTTTGTTGCGAGGTATAGGGGCAAGTGAGACGAAATATCGTCCCATGTGTTGCGAGGAGATTGCGGACCGCAAGGTTGTTGAATTCCTTCCCGTTGTCGGTTTGGATGGCATGAATGGAGCGACCAAACTGCATGGTGACATATGAGTAAAAGGCGGTGAGAATGGATATGACATCGGATTTCCGCCACAACCGGAAGGTCCACACATAGTGCGAAAAATCATCCAAAATGACAAGATAGTAAATATAGCTGGTATTACTCGCAACTGGAGAAGTCCACACATCACTATGAAGTAGTTCAAACGGATACGATGCAACCGAAGAGGAAGTGCTAAAGGGAAGACGAGTATGTTTGCCTAGACGAGACGCATGACAAGTAGTGTGACCGTCGGTCTTATTACAAGTGAAGGAAAAACTCCAAAGAATATGACGAAGAGTGGTGTCATTGGGATGTCCCAAGCGAGCATGCCAAAGGTCCACACTGACGGAGAGGGGGACCGGAGATGTGTTGGTGGAGGTGGTTGGGTGGACCGGGTAGAGCTCGTCGGGGCTATCACAACGGTGGAGCACCATCCGGGTACGGGCGTCCTTGACAGAAAAACCACACATGTCAAATTCAACGGTAACAAGATTTTCACGAGTAAGAGAACAAACGGAAACAAGCTTTTTAATGAGGTCGGGAGACACAAGTACGTTAGATAACGATATCGGTGTGGATGTAGACGCAAAGTAAGCATGGCCTATGTGTGTAATGGGAAGTGATAGTATGGACGAATAAGAAGTGTGGAGAGTACCGGGGTTGGCAGCCATATGAGCAGTGGCGCCGGTGTCCATGTACCAATCGTCGCCACCCGTGTAGTTGGCCGGCGAGGGGGCGGAGTGGAGCGCCGCAAGGAGGGCCGGGTCCCACGGAGCCGGCGGGAGTGGGGGCGCCGACGGCTGAGCGACGTAAGGGGCCGGCGGCGGCGCGGCATATGGTGCCGCGGCATAGGGCGTTCACAAGGGCGCGGCGTACGGCGCTGACGGGAGTGCAGCGTACGACGCCTGCTGGGGCGCTGCGCTCAGCGCCTGGTGCGAGGTGGGACGCAGGCTCAGGAGGTCCGGAGCTGGCGGGCGGGGAACTGGCATGCTATACGCATGAACCAGGCCCGTCCACGGGTTCTGGGCCATGGCCCACGGCGCGCTGGCTTGCTGCTGGCAAGGCTGGCCGCCCTGGCCGTTGCCCTTCCGACCGCGACGCCCACCATGGCGGCGATCAGAGGAGGCCGGCTGAGGTGGCATCCCCTAGGAGAAGCCTGCGGGCGGCGGGTACTGCACGTAGGAAGCCGCCGGTGGAGGGAGCCGCGGCGTGGCAGACGCCTGCGGAGACGGCGGTGGCGGGCCGCCGCAGGAAGTCCTGGCGGTGAGGGCGATGTGGGTAGCCCTGGTTTTCGCCAACTTCATGCAACGCTCCTCCAGACGCAAATAGGCCACGACCTTGGGAAAGGTTGGCTCCGGGAGAAAGGTGAGGTTCGAGGCAGCGTTGCCGAACTCCTCATTGAGCCCGGCGGTGAGGGTGCTGAGGAGGAGATCGTTGGAGATGGTTTCACCAAGGTCACGGAGCTCATCTGCAAGTTTCTTGAGATGCATACAATAATCATCGATACACGAATCAAGTTGATGAGACCCAAAAAATTCTTGCTAAAGAAAAACCCGGCGTTGGAGTTGGTTGTCGGTGAAAAGCCCGTTGAGTTTGGTCCAAACGGCGAGGGCGTCATCCCCGTCGGTGACCACCGTGTGGAAGAGATCACGGGAGATGGTGAGGTAGAACCAACGAATGATCATCGCATCGATGGTGGTCCACTCTTCATCACCAAGCATGAGGCTGGAATCAACGGAACCGTCGACGTGATCATGAAGATGATACTCACGGAACACTAGAGAGAAATATGTTTTCCAGGCATATTAGGTGGAGGTGGAGTGATCAAGGCACAGGGGGACACAGCGGGGATGTCAAGGTCGCGGATGAGGACGGGAACGGGACCGGTGAACGAGTTGTTGTTGGTGGAACCGGAGGCGGGTGATCCGGGTGAGGCCATGTCGATGGAGGGAAGTGGCTAGGGTTGTGGGAGGGAGGAGAGGGTGCAGCGGCTGTAGGGAGGCAGCGGCGGCAGGGAGGAGGTGCAGCGGCGGCGTGGCTAGGGGCGGTGGCGGTGGCAGCCTAGGGGCGCAGCGGCGGTAGGAGCGGAAGCTTAGGAAATGGATCGTGTGAGGGAAACTAATACCATATTGTTTGGCAATGCAACTCTCAATTGATTGGGTGCATACACGCATGTATATATTTACAATGAGCAGCCCACAGCCTCGACTATACATGAAAACTAGGAGGTGGGGCTAGGTAATCCTACATACACATGCGATATACTGCCTATACAAAATATATCCAACACTCATCATTAATCTTCCTTGACGCTGTCGATAGTGTCTGAGCTCTTAACATAGAGAGAGTTGTCCAGCATCCTGATGCATATTTTCATCATTTCCTGGAGCTGGTAACGAAAGTCAGGAATGGGCCTATATCGGATGCCATAATCAGCCAATGTAAGCCTGTCGTCCAGTTGCTTCCCGTTGAAGATAAGGTGATGTTGAGCTTGAATCTCTACCTTGACTGCAAGGATGGTATCTAATGGGTCGACCTAGAGGGTGATCACCCTGCCGTCGAGGGTCTCCACAGAAATCTCTATCCATCCGCGGATGCGAGGGACAAGATGAAGGAAGGATTCCTTTTGGATGCTGTAGTCGGCCAAGGTCCGTTCATCCTCCAGCTCCTTGCTGCTACCAGATATGAGACGCTGCTGCTGTGGAGGGATACCCTCTTTGTCATGAATCTTGGTTTTGACGTTATGAACAATGCGCCTGCCAGTGTGGGCCTTCACAATGATCTACATCTCAAACGGGCACACCAAGCATCACTGATTTTAGACAAAAGGCTATTGCATGCAGACTACTATAATATTAGAAACTTAAACAGATACTAGAAGTCTAGAACTAGTAACATTTATAGATATACACGTCAGGTGATTCCGCAGTTTGACACGAGCGAGTTCGATAGGTTAAGCAAGTTAAACCTACACGATAGGTTAAGCAAGTTAAACCTACAACCTCTCTGATGTTTTCTTATAGAATGCAATAAAAATATTCAGGTAGCTAGGGAGCCTTTTTCTGCGGCGACAGTTTCAAAACAAAAAAACTATTCAACATGCTATATATATTGACGTAACTGTTGCCCTGGACTGTGTTTATGCTATGATGCCCTAACAAGCAAAGGAAGAAACAACATTATATTATGCATATACTCCCTCCGTTCCTAAATACTCCCTCCATTCCTAGATGTAGGGTGTATAATTCTTTGTCAAAAAATTCAGATTACAAGGTGTATTCCTTTAGTTGACACATTTACCCCTACACAAGCTACAACCCACGCATGACCTAGTGCATATCCCGCCGGCCTCCTCATGGCAATGGGTACCCGTTACCCGCTAACCCGACGGGTAAAAACCCTATTAGGATAAGGGTATGGGAAAATAAAATACCCATGGGTATTTAAATGAGAAAAATCTATACCCATCGGGTAAGCCGGGTATGGGTACGGGAATGCAATACCCATACCCGTCTATCAGCCTACCCGCATGTTACTACATCTTACATGTAGGCCCCCTATGTCATTCACTAGAAAAAGAAAAAAACCCTAGCCTAAGCACCCAGTGGCCGCAACCCTAGCCCCCGCAGGCCCGCAGCGCACAAAACCCTGTCCGCCCCTCGACCCCTCACCCTCACCCCATCGCGCCATCACACCCATCTCTCTCACCCGGGCTGCAACCCTAGGTGGCTGCCCCCGCCACCGGCCGCCGCCATCGCCGGCCGCTGCGGCTGCCAGGTCAGGGCACCAGGCCATCTCCCTCGTCTCCACATCTCCTCCCTCCACAACGCCTCCTCCACTCATCTCGCTTGTCATTGCCGCAGCTCTTCCATCTCAACTGCCGGAGTAAACGGAGCACCTCCCGGCCTCAACTTCGGCGCGGATGGAGAGCGGTCCAGAGGACGTCGAGGAGGCCCACTACTTCGGCGCGGATGGGGACCTCGTCCGCTCAACCTCAACACCCGTGGATGAGGAAGATCTCGGACAAGATGGCGCCGGCGGGAGTGGTTGTCAGGTGCGGACGCCGACGCCTTCGTCTAGCTCCAAGAACATGCGTCTCCAACCACCTTCAACGGGGCAGAATCCCGGGCGCCGCTCCAACTCATCTGCGCCCGGTTACAAGGTGGGCCGTGGCCGTGGCCGTGGAGGCGCGACGGCGGTGGCCAGCACCCGGCAGAGTCCGACTGCTCCTGCTTCTGCGAGGAACAAATCGACCCCACCAGCGAAAAGGGCACCAAAGCGTCCAAAGCGGTGAAATTTTTCTCACTTTTTCATAAAATTCTATGATGCATGAACTGATCTATTTGATTCTGTTGTGTATGAAGTATGTTGTAACATGAAAGTGAGTGTTGATAAATATGTACTAAATGTTGTTATCTTGTTGATCTTTAGAATCAGATTTTATTGTTCTAGTTCAGGATAGAAGTTTTGTATACCCATGAATTGGAACAACAAATTTGGGAGTTAGAATGCCATGCCGTAAATTTATTTCCAGATCATTGACTTGTTCTAGTTTAGGAGAAAAACTTGTATATACAAAAGAAGGTTATATAAAGTGAATCGTTTCTGTAAATCATTTAGTGTAGTTTGATCTTGTAATACAAAAGAAGGTTATATACAGTGAATCATTTCTGTAACTTTTACAAAGCAATTTCTATGACTGATCCTGTAAACATTTTTGTGTGGTATATTAAGTTTGGACAAATCTGGTTCTGCTATATAGTGAATTGTTAACTTTCTTGTTCAGTGATACAAGCCAAGTAGATGAGTCCATGGACACAACGACACCAATGGATGAAGTTGGAAATCATGTTAGCATTTCAGACGATGAAGGAGAAGAGGATGAGGCGGAAGAGGTGCATCCGCATCAACCATCTAGTCGCAAGCTCACATCTAAGGTTTGGTTGGACATGAAGAAGATCAAGATAAATGGAGAATGGAAGGCCAAGTGTAATTGGTGTCATAAGACACTTACCGCAGGATCAAGGAATGGTACTAAGCATCTAAAGTTGCATCTTCAGAGTTGCACTCTTAGGAAGTTGAAGACGAAGGATGGTAAAACTTTGCATCAAGCCTCATTGAAGGTGATGGCCGAGAATGATGGGAAAGTGAGCATGGAGAGCTACACTTTTAATCAAGAGTATGCTAGAGCAGAGCTTGGCAACATGTTGGTGTTGCATGATTATCCTTTGTCTATGGTGGACCATGTTGGTTTTAGGAGATTTGTTGCTGCACTTCAGCCATTGTTCAAGCTGCATACTAGAAATACTATTAGGTAATAACCGTAATATGCTGCTATGTCTTTAGTTTTCTATTTCCTCTTAATGTTTCTAGCTTCTCTTGCGCAAATAACATTGACTCTGTTCCTTATCTTCTGTTTTGTAGAACTGACATTGTGGAAAGGTACGACATAGAAAAGAAGAAGGCCATCGAGTATATGAGTATGGTACAATCAAGGGTCGCAGTCACCACCGATATGTGGACTTCTGACAGCCAAAAGAAGGGATATATGGCTATTACAGCCCATTTCATTGACGAGTCTTGGAGGCTAAGGAACATTCTCATGAGGTATATACATGTTCCCACATCATATATTTTCAGCAGTCCATTTCATTGTACTTATTTTCAGCGGTCCATTAATAAGCTTTCGTCAACTATTGCATTTGTGTGCATATTGTAGGTTTATTTATGTTCCAGCACCACATAATGCAGAAGTGATAGCTGATCAGCTCCATGAATCATTGGTTAAATGGAATCTTGATGAAAAGCTCTTGACTGTGACCGTTGATAATTGCAACGCCAATGACAAGGCAATTGCGGAGATTGTGGGGAAGATAGGAAAAATTAAGCTTCTTTGTGAAGGTACTTTACTTCACATGCGTTGTTGTGCACATTTTTTGAATTTGATAGTGAAGGATGGTTTAGATGTTATGCAATCAGCTATAGAAAACATTCGTGAAAGTGTGGCATATTGGACCGCCTCACCAAAAAGGATAGAGAAGTTTGAGGAAATGGCCAAGTATAAGAAAGTGAAAATAAAAAGGAAGTTGAGACTTGATTGCAAGACTAGGTGGAACTCTACTTTCGTAATGCTTGATATTGCTTTGCCTTATAGATCTGTCTTTGAACGTGCAAAAGAAAAAGAAAAGCAATATGAGTGGCTGCCTAGTTCAGAAGAATGGGCTTTTGCTGTAGATGTTGTAGAGAGGCTTAGGTTGTTCTATGAAATAACCGAGCTATTTTCTGGAACTGATTATGTGACTGCCAATGTGTACTTTCCTAAGATATGTGAAATTAAAATGAAAATGAGGCAGTGGGAAGCATCTAGCAACAACACTATCAAAGAAATGACAAAAAGCATGACTGAAAAATTTGATAAGTATTGGAGCGACATCCAAGGTCTAATGGCTATAGCTATAATTCCTGATCCTCGATACAAGAAGCAAATGTTGGTAGCTTGCTTTGCCATGCTCCATGGCATTGAGCCATCTTCTTATGAATGCATTGAAAAAGTTGATGACATAGTTGCTAGTCTGCGCTTATTATTGGAAGAATATGAAGTGGAAAATGAGGCATATACACCGGATGAAGAATCTATGATTTCTACAATGAAAGCTCCTGCAATCATGAGTGTCTTTCAAAACATTGTAGCTCAACAAATGCCCGCAACAGCTAGACTTCAAGGTGAAATAGATCAATACTTGAATGATGGATTAGTGCCTTACGTTGAGAAGTTCAACGTGTTGGATTGGTGGAAAGTGGCTGGAACTAGGTATCCAACCTTAAGGAAAGTTGCAAGGGACATATTTGCTATTCCTGTTACAACGGTTGCTTCAGAATCAGCCTTTTCTACAAGTGGCAGAAAGCTCAATGACCATAGAAGCCGATTGACACCACATATGGTTGAGGTTTTGATGTGCTCACAAGATTGGCTTAGAAACAAGTTCAAAGGTGAGCAAATAGTGCTTTCTATTAATATTTTCTCTTGTTTTCAGATTGTTGACAATTGTTTACTTCTGTAGATGCTAACACAGGAGAAGCTAGCTTTTGGACTTGCCTTCAAGACATCCAAGAAGGGATGAAGGTACATAAGAAGTGCACACATACCTTTCTTGTTTATGTCTTGGAAATATATAACTCTCCACAATTCAAGTTCTCATGTCTTTCTTGCATATGTCTCAAACTAGGATTTGGCGCTTTGAGTGAGATGTCAAGGCTCATGAAGATGAAGCGGAGAGAAGATCAATCTACTCAATTGGATTTTGTGTCATGTAGGAGATGCTCAAGTTGATATGATGACTATGTGTCAAACTTGAACCTATTTGTGCATTGAACTTGAACCTATTTTTCTCAAACCTATGTGCTTGTTGAACCTTTATATGTCAAACATATTTGCTTGTCGAACCTACAACCTATTTGTGTCCAATCTATGGCTGAAATGTGTTATGTCTATGGCTAAAATGCTACCTATATGTGCTGAAATGCTGTTTAGATGTGATGTAATGCTGATTATATGTGCTGTAATGCTGTATATAAGTGCTGAAATGCCGAAATATGAGCTGGAATGATGTTTATATGTGCTGGAATGATGTATATAAGTGCTGCAATGCTGAAATATGTGCTGGAATGTTGTCTATATGAGTTGAAAATGGGTTATATGTTGCTGAAATGTTGACTTGTGGTATATATGTTGCTAAAATGATGAAATATGCGTGTTGAATTGATGAAATATTGTATATATGTGATGAAACGCTCCAATATACTTGCTGAAATGTCAATTGGGTGAGGTGACAGAGTTGGGTATTTTTACCCGCGGGTATTACCCGTACCCGGCCGGGTACGCGTATGGGAACAATTTTATACCCGGGGTGCGGGTAAGGGTATGGGTATGGGCTAAAAATTTTGAGACGGGTAAGGGTTTGGGCGCGTATTACCCGCACCCGAACCCGGCGGGTGCCATGAGGACGCCGGCCCTTAGCTTCAGGGGAAAACAATCTTGTTCAGTCCTTTTATTCATTCGCTCGTGTGAACCGATCTGGCCACCTCTATTCGTTCATTCACATGGAGAATCAGCACGACACGAACTCCTATCCATCGGCCAGCTGACATCCCGTGCTGCTGGTGATCTCCATGTAGTCCGCCACCTTGCGTTCCATGCAGCTGGCGACTTCCCTTCTCGGATACAAGCCGGGGGACTCGCTCCCATGGACGGGGAGAAGATAAAACCCTCTCACTTCAGTTCCATTGGGAAAAGATGAGATGAAGTCGGCGGCCCATGCTTCAAGTGTATCAAGTGATTGGAACAATGAAACACCCAATAATTAATTGGCTCACAAACATGGGTTCCTACATGTGTTCCGGCTGCTGCAAGACTCAAGTTTAGTTCGAGCCGCCATCAAACGAATCTTCACCGAGCAGGTCCGAGCATAAATGTAGTGACGATGAAGAGCATGGAAGCGACTCGGACGCGGAATTAAAAAATAGGGAGTTTGTGAAAATGAAGTACGCGTCAGCAGACATGTAATATTTGATCAACAACATAAATGACGCGTACTTCATTATGTACCATGATAAATTTATTTATGCTGTCAATCAACTATTACATGTCCGCTGATGCGTACTTCATTTTCACAAACTCACTAATTTTTAATCCCGCATCCGAGTCACTTCCATGTTATTCATCGTCACTACATTTATTCTCGGACCTGCTTGGTGAACATTTGCTTGACGGCGGCTCGAACAAAACTGGAGTCTTGCCGCAGCTGGAACACGCGTAGGAACCCATGTTCATGAGGCAATTAATTATTAAGTCTAGCCAGGCTTTACCTTCCCCCGTCCACGGGAACACAATCCGCCGGCTTGGTATCATCCTCGTTGAGAGAGGAAGTCGCCGGCTGCACGAAACGCAAGGTGGCCGGCTCCATGGATGTTGCCGGCTGCATGCGATGTGAGGTGGCCGGCGGATAGGAGTTTGTGTCGTGTTGATTCTCCATGTGAATGAACGAAGAGAGGCGGCTATATCGGTTCACATGAACGAATGAATAAAAGGACTGAACAAGATTGTTTTGGATATGCACTTATACATGTAATCTTCTTTTTCCTAATTAATGTTAGGTTAATCTTGTTGATAGATTATTTCATGTTTTTCAAGTCATGCATATAGTAGTAGCTGCGACAGTGTGCACCCATTCAGACGTGTTCATGTGTGTGCATGCAAGCTAATGCTTTTGTGTAATTTGTGTGCTTAGCCGAGTCAGATGCATGCAAGTACGGAGTAGTTAGTTGTAAGCCGTATCACATGCTGGGCCAGGTTATTGCCAATTTGCCATTGAGTGGATGGCTGGACATGCATGCATGTAGGAATTGGTTATTGGGGGTTAGCAGTGCCGAGTGTGGTGGCTGGCCAGTACGTGCGTGGCTTCGTGCTGTTAGTCGCCGGGCATGGCGGCCGGGTTAGTGAGTTCCTTGTACTTATTTATAAGGTGATAAGATGAATGAGAAAAGGCAGCGGTGAGGGCACAAGCAAAAATGTAGCAATTGTGATAGCCAAGGAAGAGAGCCTATGGCAAAGTCTATTTGTGTTCTTCCTTGGTACATGCGTGTGTGTGTGTGTTCCTTATTTCCACCATTGTGTGTCTATGTGTGTGTTTTTGAAAGAAACCACAAGAGAGATTTGAGAGGAGGAAGGAGAAGAATTGGCGCTGCAAGGAGGCGGCGCAAACAATTAACCTACGGGGATGTGCCATCTTTTTTTTCTATGGAGGTCATGTGTGGGTTGTAGCTTATGTAGGGATAAAGTCTAACTAAAGCAATACACCTTATAATCTGAATTTTTTCGCAAAAAACTATACAACATACATCTAGAAACGGAGGGAGTAATAGAATATGGTGTAACTCACAAGGAACGAGATTGGATCAAAATCAGCGTCCGGGTGGAGAAGCGCCAGCCTTGCCCATCATGCCCCTGGACTCGGTGTCGGGAGGATAGACGGAGGCGGCGGCGGAGCACGTCGTCACCCATCGGCTGTCTCGTTCGGTTACCTGCAGTGGCCGCCACAGTTGGAGCTAGCTGTTAGAGAACCCGAATCGCGGCACATACGTACCAGGTACGGCAGGAGAGACAGAGGTCTCTTGCTTGCCTTGCTGGGGGTAGGAGCAGAAGACGGCGCGCGTGCAAGCTAGGGTTTAGAGCTTGGCTGGCGGTGGCGCCCTGATTCTTCTTATATATAAATAACATGGCGAAGGCGTCCTGGTAACGTACGTTACCTTTCCAGTTTATAAGAAAGATTCCTGTAAATGTTAAGGGCATTTTCAATGCAGGGCGCCTGTAGAGGCGCTTAGGCAAATAAAATAAATATCCTAAAATTAAAGGGCTACGCAACGCGTCGGCCGGTGGATAAGTTGAAAACATCCGCCGTCTGACTGACCATTGGATGCGTGCGGGATGCCGTTCAATCTCCCCATCCATGTGCGTCATCTCCTTTGCAACAAGAGCAGTGTTGCAAAAACATTTGTAACATAAGTCGTGTTGCAGAAACCTTTCAACAGACATGATGCTGCATAATTTTTTTGCAACAAAAATCATGTTGCGCAAACGTCTGTAGAAATTTTTGCAACAAAGTTAAAGTTACAAAAATATTTTTGTCTTCACTTTTATATAGGTGTTTCGGAAGAAAATTTTGCAACATCAATGATGTTACAGGAATCTTTCTTGCAACACGAAAGATGTTGCAAGAAATAAATCACGGTCTGCCGTTCGCCGTGGACTCCCGTTGAACAAGGGCGAGGAAGGAACGATGTTGGACCTCCGACCAAGTCGGCTCACCGTTATCCTCCTCCCCGGCGAGGTGGGTGCACCGCACGCGACCGACGGTCATGATGGAAGCCGGTGGCAACGGCGGCGACCACGCCCCCATCCTCCACTCCAGTGAGGTGGGCGGCTGCCGGCAAGGGCATCAACATTGGTGACTTTTGGCGACAACTATCATGCAGCGATTGGTGTTAGCGAGAAAGCAATGGAGATTTCCAGGGAGAAGACTCGTACGTGGAGGAAAAAGTCACCGCCTCTATTGGAATAAGGTTGGGTGTGACAGCAGTGGTGGATCTCCACTGGACACACGTCACGCAAATGAGGTGGCGGAAGAAGTCCCAGTTATTTGTCGGTTGATGATAAGTATTTCCCAAAATTAAAAGGGGCATACTACGCGTCCGTCGACTGATCTTTTCAAAAGATTGGTCGGCTCGCTAGCCGCCATCAAACAGTTGACGGATATCTTAGCTTTTGCAATATAGATTTTTTTTACAACAGAGATCATGTTGCAGATTTTTTTTACAACAGAGATCATGTTGCGGAAATGTCTGTAGAATTTTTTTGCAACAAAGTTTATGCTATAGAATATTTTCTGCAACAGAGATCGTGTTGCGGAAACATTTGTAGATTTTTTTTTACTACAAATGTCATATTGCAGAATTTTTTGCAATAATCAGGATTATTAGAGAGAAAGCCGCAATCTTTGGCCCAGCAATTAAACTTGTCTCTCTTGGGAAAGGAAATGAATGGAGGAAGAGGAAACGAAACGAAACGAACGCCGCACACTGCTCTCGATTTTCATATTAGAGACAGACACAGATTTGTGGCCTCGCTCAACCCTCTGACCTCGCCGCCCCGTCTCCCTCTGACCTCGCCGCCGGCCCCGACGCAGGGGCTCTCTCCGCCATGGCCACCCTCTCCCCTCTCCTCTCCTCTCCTCTCCTCATCACAAGAGAAGAGAAGAGAAGAGAAGAGAAGAGGGAGGGAGATCGTCCCAGCAGTTCAGGCGGCGGCCATGGCCATGGCGCGCCCGGATCCTCTTCGACCTGGAACTCAATCCTCTGCTCGAGCTGCTCCCGGCGACCACTCCGTCGGATACATAGCATTAACAGGTCGACACTACTTACTCTTATCTCCCTGTGTGCGATTATGTTTTACATATGGGCTTTTTGCGGTTTGTTCGATTGAAAAATAAAATGTTCCAAGATCATGTCGTTGTCTAATTATAACCTCGATCTGTTTGTCCTTGTCTGCATTTTTCTCTCATTGTTCATGTGTTATGATGACACTCGAATAAGATGATGAAGAGCTCTCATTGTTCACGTATTATGATTACACTCGATCTGTTTTTCTCTCATCTGTTTGTAGGGAACTCTCATCTCAATCTTTTTTCTCAATGTCCATTTGATCTAATATACGATCTTTCAATTTAATTTGATGCATTCGATGCTAGAGTTGAATGAGCCTGCTGATTCCAAGTTCATGATTTCGATTGTCACAAACCAACTGTATTATTGTCCTGCTTGTTTGTGATTTTCAGGAATCAGATTTTTTTTTAACACCACTCTTTTCTCTTCAGTTCTTGTGCATTTGAACATTAGTAAAAAGGTTTATGACTTGTGAAGTTATGTTGCTACAAGAAAATCATATTACAGGTGCTTTAACCAAAAGAATATATTACACACGCTATACATGTTACAGTTATGCTTTTTATTTATTTTTGTACTCAAAGATATATTGTACAATTGTACTGAACTTAGAAGATTTCGGAAGATAAAGCTAAACTTGAATGCTGAATACTAAAGAAAAATACAATAATATAGCCAGACCTAAACAATTTGGTTCTGCATTGGAGTAAAATTTGTTTTGGACCCAGCTCATCACTTCTCCATAGAGTCAAAGCAGGGTTAAAAACTAGTATGCAGGTCAGGACGAACAAGGTATTCATCAAGAATAAAGATGTTGTAATTAGGCAATATGCCGAGCAAATGATGATTCCATGTGATTCTTCTGATGTATGTTCCAAAATCAAGCTTTTTTAAACTAACATTCAGCCGGTCGCAAATCAGTTACCTGTTTCTGTGCTTCTTCCACTGAAGTTTGGTATCATAAATTGAAAAAAAAAACTTAATCTAACAGCGCTGTCTTGCTTGGTAATTAGGTACGAACACCTGAGACAGATTCGAGATGCGGGTGCACCAGAGGTTATCGGCCTCGTCAACTCCTCGGACATTGTCAAACTGATCACCATTGAGAGGTTGAGGTGACCAACAGCGACTAGTAGTCATCGTGAAGGGAACCAAGGACATGCAGCAGTTAGTGATGTACCTCCTGTTTGCAAAATCATGGACGTCCAGAAAGAGTGCCCGAAACCAAGGTACGTGTGGTATGTCTTTGGTGAATTTGTCGTCCTATCACTACTGAAGCTGACTGGCAATGCTTATGTTCGTTTGTAATTGTGTTAGACGATAGAATTGTGAACTGAATGTTCCTTGGTTTGCATTCTTGCACTAAGAAACCTGATTCCCTGAAAGTATCTCTCCTCCCTCGGGATTCGATCAATTATTGTAGCCATGTGACAATGCTTCTTGTAAATTTGCAGACCAATCTGTCTTTTAGCTTTCCTAGAAAAGAGAATAGCAGATTTCTTACTACACATTGATGCCCAATGAGTCAGTATACAATTTTATGATGGGAACATATTAGTATTTTTCGCATTTGTGGTGATAGTTTTAGAGTAGGTCTGTCCCATAGTCCTAGCACTACAATTAAACGTAACTTTTAGAAAAGGTTCAGTCAGTAGTCAGAGTTGTCTTGATAGTTTTACTGTTGAATCAGTAATGTGCACCACATTAGGCGAGGCGTGAGAAAAACTGAAACTTTCTTGAGAGATGTGCACCTCACAAGGATTCCTTCGGTGAATTGTTCTAGTTGCTTCTCCTGCAAATTTGAGCACCAACCCCTCTAGATTTCTTGATTGAAAAAAAGAATAGCAGATTTCTTACTACTATAAACATTGAGGATGCCCAATGATGAGTCGGTATACAAATTTTATCATGGCAACCTATGAAGTACAGCAGTATTTTTCGCGTCTCTGGTGATAGTTTTTTACACTATTAGTAGTCTCACTGTTGGTCACGAAACATAGTTTTTTCTTTCTTAGCAAAAGGGTTGCTCGCATCTCCATTATCACTGGTGGTTTTTTTCTTCTATCTATTCGAATCAGAAAATGAATTAGATTCAAAAACCACCATCCAACAAGAAAATCTATGCTAGATCCCTACAATCCTACATCCGTACAACTAGCGCGCCCATATGAAACTGATGCTCATTTACTTAGTGATATATTTTATTCTAAAATAAAAATCAGAGGCCAAAATGCAAGATAGAAGTTAATGGCATAAGTACATTATGTTGAATGAAATGTGTGTTAAATTACATGAAACTCATATTTGCTCAGATTACGTGTACGCAAACATTCTGGTTGGGCCAGTACATGAGTAGAAATACCTCATAAATATGTGAAGAAAATGAATCAGATTCAAAAACCATCATCCAAAATGCAAAAAAAATCTATGCTAGATCCCTACAATTAGCACTCCCATATGAAGTTGATGTTCATCTACTTAACAAGAAAAACCCCAATGACATTAAAAAACAGAGCACTTGAAGGAAAAATACATCTGATAAAACAAAGTAAACAGAATAGTACCTTAGAGAGCTCGTCGATGATATCCTCTTCGAAGTCGCTGCCCTTCCTGGGATCCACAGCCTCGTCGAAGTCTACCTCGTTCGCTTCGTAGAACTCCTCCTTGGTTTTGTTATAGAGCTCGCGCTTCATCCTTGCCTTCTCCTCGTCCAGATCTTCCCCAACCTTCTCCTGCACAGGCTCGCCGACGGGTACCGCGACGGCTGCGATGGCAACGGAAGGAGGCACAACAGTTGCTGCATCGCCAGCCGTCGACGCTACGGCGGACTCAGCATCAATCAGACCACCATTGAGAGGTTGAGGTGACCATCAGCGACTAGTAGTCGTCATGCGGGGAACCCAGGACATGCAGCTGTTAGTAATGGGACCTTTTAGGATGCGAACAAAGGTGGTCGACATCACCACCAGGAAGTCCCCCCTGTAGCGCAGACAAGGTGACCTCCCTCGCCTTTGGTCGATCACATTTACTTGGTTGATCCCTACCAATATTGTGTCGTATATCTTTGGTGATTTTGTCGTCCCATCACTACTGAAGCTGAGTTGAAATGCTTATAACAAGGTCACGTTTGTAATTGTGTTAGATCATAGAATTATGAACTGAATGTTCCATGGTTTCATTCTTGCCTCAAGAAACATGATTGCAGTTCAGTTGAAATGCTTAGAGAAGACCCCTGTTCGCATGTGTCAGAACAGGATTGTGAACTAACAGTTCCCTGGTTTGCTCTAAGAAGCCCATTTGTAGGTTTCGTAATATTGTGTATGATCTAGTTATGGATTAAGTTCATGACCATACGCTGATAAGGGTATGGAAAATCGGATCGTGTTTCTTCGAGAAGAATCATCTGTCTTAGAAAAGACCCATTTTCGTAATCATGTCAGATCATTTGATTGTGAACTATAGTTCATTGGTTTGTGTTAAGAAGCCCATTTGTTAAACAATGGCTGGTCTTAGCTAATGATAGTATCTTGGCTTTCATTTAGAAGCTTGTTTGTTAAAGAACAATCAATCTTAGCTACAGGACCTACCAGTCGTTGTATTGACAGTATTTTTTAAAAAACACTAATAACTCTTCCGTTTGTACAAAAACAACATCTCGTATGTTGTGAGCTATGGACTTAATGATTCTCATATCAGTAGGATATGCACAAGATGTTGCAAATGCTCAGAATTAAACTTCCCGAATTCTGCCATATTAAGGCACTTGGTTGTGTAACCAAGAGCCCACTTGTGGTTCCAGTAATATTTTATTGTTATGTAGGATGGTTTCGACTTACTATTGTGTGCAGATTAGCACCATGTAATCATGTCAAACCATTGGATTGTTAACTAAAATTTCCCTGCACTACTAGGGAAAAGCCTAGCAGTAGTGCGGCGCTACAGCTAAAGGTTAGCGGTAGCGTGTGCTGACACGCGCTACTGCTATATGTACTTAGTAGTAGCGCATGTTGGAACCGGCGCTACTAGTAATTACTAGTAGCGCGTCTCAGAGCCGCGCTACTACTATTCAGTATTCTATTTTTTATTTTATGTCGTTATTCATACACCTTTATACAAGTTTTCATACAATAGCAATTTAGAGATTGTTTTTACATCATGATGAGTTATTAGGATCACTTAGGATCCATCCACTTGAAACTAATCCGCGGTTCTTTCACCCAATGATATAATAACTCATCATCATGATCATCATCATATTAATATAAAAACTCTTACATCATATCATCACCACCAACGCTGGCTAATAATCATCATAGTCATTACCACTATTTAATCATCATAGTCATAGTGTAGCTATCTAATCACCACCAACACTAGCTAGCTAATAATAATCATCATAGTCATTACCACCAACACTAGCTATTTAATCATCATAGTCATAGTGTAGCACATCATCTTCAAACTTATTATAGGCAGCTAATCATTCCTACTGCTCTCTCTTAGGTAAAATAGCATAGAACGTGTGTAGCACTCCTGCTTCATCATATTGCAGCATGCAGATGAACCTGTCTCCTAATCTTGGACTGCGCTTCTGATTGCTGCCCCTAGTACTTCTCTGCGATCATTCATGATTCTGCTCCAGTCTTTCACAGTTAAGCATTCCTCAGTTTTAGAAATCCTGAATGCACTCATGTGCAATGTAGAATGTCTTGCTCGTAAGCTAATCATTATCATGCGACATTTAGTCTCGATCAAATGCGGCATAACTATCATCGGGAGTCCCTGTTGAAGAACATCGTACAGTAACATACTTAGCAATGAAGTTTAGCTTAAAAAATAATGTATGCAAAAGATGCATTGAGGACAAATAGTAAAAATCTTAACATCTTTCCTAAATAGATGTCACCGTAGTTCAATACGAACACTATTGGTCGCATGTTTTGAGTACTGAGATTTTTAAGTCCAGGAAAATAATTTGTCTTGACACCATCAAGATCCTGAAGCCATGAAACATAATGACTTATGCCCTCGCAGTTTAGTTCATCCCCGAGACAATGGACGGTCATGTCTAACAAGCGACAGACATGTTTGCTTGAATGGAAATAAGCTGTCAATAGAAATTAGTTGTCAACTATTTTTGAATAAACAATATCGAAGACATAAATATGGTTGAGAAAATCACATAATGGTAGAACTGGAGGCGTCTGCACATCGACCCAGATGTCTCTATTACCTTCAATATCATCTTCCGGACGAATATCAAAGGTGATAACCATATCAGGATCAAATGCATAAGTCTTGCATAGTGCTTGCCAAGTTTTGCATTCAAAATAGGTGTATGTGTCTGTATTGTATAATTTTGCGTTGAAAGTATAACCATGCTCGGTCTTTAAGTAAATTCTATTTACCTCCATAGTTTTCATAGGACTGAAACCTATCTTATCCAAGACAAAAACTCTTGCATGGCAGGGGATATGCTAGTAGAATAGTAAAAAAATATTAGTTGAAGCAAATGAAGCAGAAATCATGCTTAATTACGAAAAAAGACTTGTTGTTGTGACTTACTATATCCACTAACAAGTTCTCGTCCAGCTTGATGCTGAAGCGCCAATAATCAACTAGGAAGATTCTGTCGCACAGGCCGCGCTCGTCGTCACAGTATTCGCAAATACCAAAATCCTTTTCGTCGTCATACATTTCCTATGTTCATAGTTGAAACATTAATTGAAAATCGATCGAAGGCAACTATCAGGAAACTCAACACACAAATTTGGGGCACTCAATAGTTCCTACATATTTTAGCACAAGTTATGCTTAGATTCACGAAAAAATCCGGCATGACCTTTGGTAAAATAGCACATATCGAGCGCCTGAAATTTGCCGGAACGGAAATGAATTAACACTCCGGCAAAACATAGGCCACTCGGATTTTCCCAGCGATACAAAGATGTTCATACACATACAATGATGCTTAAACTTGTCCGGTAAGGCCTTCCGTACCCGTTTTTTTGTCCTACAGCCCGAGCAGATGCACAAGACCTCGTCCAATGTTGTGTAGGATGAAAGATTTTCACCAATCAAAGCCATATGCCACCTACCGCCCTACAAAAAATCCCCATTACTTGGCCTTTTGCGGTCTGGGGGCTTGACATGGTCGGACCCCCTTAAAGGGGGAAGCCATAAGAAAAAATACCTGCTGGTCATGGTGGATAAATTCACTAAGTGGATAGAGGCTAAACCAGTTAAAACGGTCGAAGCCGGACCAGTGATAGATTTCATATCTGGTGTCGTACACCGTTATGGTGTCCCACACAGCATCATTACTGATAACGCTCTAACTTCACAGCCGACGAGGTAAAAACTTGGTGTGTGTTAATCTGGGCATCAAGCTCGATTATGCCTCCGTCTTTGAACCTCAAACAAAACGGTCAAGTCGAACGGGCTAATGGCTTGATAAGGAGTGGCATTAAACCCATACTAGTGTGATCCTTAAAGGAGTCAGATAAACACTGGGTTGAGGAGCTCGACTCCGTACTCTGGGGGCTGCGGACCACGCCCAACCGCACGATCGGATACACACCATTTTTAATGGTGTACGGCGCAGAGGTCGTCTTGCTCGTTGATATTATTCACGACTCACCTCAAGTACGCATGTACGAAGAGAGAGAGGCCAAGCTCGATCGTCAAGATGACTTAGACGGCCTGGAGGAGCAGCGCGATGTCGCAAAAGCTCATTCAGCATTCTACCAACAACAAGCTTGAAGATACCAATGCAGAGAATTGCGGGCCAAGACTTATAATGTCGGTGAACTCGTTCTACGCCTACCAGAGAAAAAAAGGAAAAGCTCAAACCCAAATGGGAGGGTCCCTTCATTATAGATGAAGTTCTCACTTGAGGACCCTATCGCCATCGTAATACATCGGACAATCGCCTAGAGCCAAACCCATGGAACGCTGCCAGACTCTGAAGATTCTACGCCTAAGTCCGGAATCATTGTTCGTTACCTTTTTCCTCTTTTCTCTCTTTCTTCTTTTCGTTTTTATACGACTTCTAGCCCGTGTTCGGATAAACCGCACACTTAAGGGGTATACATCCTTAAATGTACATCCCCTAATACCTGGGGGCTTCTAGTCACAGAAGCTTATTATTATTTTTTGAGCATCAAGCTCACCGTATATGTGTCGTCTTCTCATATATGTCTTTTCTTCGTCATTATACGCACCTTTATGACTTAAGTTTTTGCCAAGCTGGGTTGTCTGGCTCCTGTGCTTATGCCCTACGTTGCCGCTTGTTTGGCTAGGGCATAAAGGGAGAACCTCTGCGATTGTTACAGCCGGGTTATCCGAGCGTGCACCTCAGACGTGTGAAGCCGAAAGTTAGCGTTCTTAAGGGAATAATAGGTCGGCGGACAAAAGATGAACTGCCCTCATTGCGATACAAGCCCCCAAAATACAATGTGTAGTGTGATTTTTAGCATCACAGCTCATGCACAACAACGCATGCTGGCCCAGGGAGAGGAACCCTTAACGGAACTATTCTCTCTGGAAGATGTTTCTTACGATCAAATGTAATATAACATAACTCCCCGAATACAACTTGTCTATTCAAGCAACTATGACCGGACTGCCCGGTTTCCAAACATACTTCGGGGTTTACCGTCGGTACAGTATTCAGAAACACTCCAAACTTTGGATTTTGGAGGTTAAAGCGGAAGGTCTACCATGACAATCGTTTTATAATTCGGCTGGAGTTACGTTTGTCGATAGAAGTACATTACTACTTGGACTCGAAAACTTCCTCTTCCTTTAGACCATCTAATAAGTTTTCTAGCTTACAATCCTGTTGCGAAAACTTGGCGGCTATCCTTACTTGGTCATATACTAAGCTAACAGGAATTTCCTGTCCATCTGGTCCCTGAGGCCTGACCCGGGCCATATGATTTGGATCAAGTCCGGTGTACCATGTTTTCACCGTGGCCCAGGCCTCTCGTGCGCCTTCTCGGCATGCGGATATCTTCCATAGTTCAAAATGGCGAAGAGCTCCCTTGAATAAATTCACGTGTTCCTCCATACTTCCTGGAGGAGACTCGGTCGGCCATAAAGCTTTAGCAATGTTCCTCATTGCCTTCCATGCTCGCTCATGCACTTTGGGCAACTCTTGTAGCAGATCACCTTGAAATCCGGACACCTCTCCTTCGGGCTGCCCAGTCAGCACACCTATAGAAATAAAGTTGCTCAAACTTCCCATTAGGGGACTATATGGAAGTGAGGTTAAAAAGCATACCGAATATGCCACCTTTCAGCTTTCTTTTCTCTTTCAAGGCATCCGTCAGTTGGGCTCATATGTCCTTCAGCTCCTTTGCCTGCTTGATGTTCGCATCTTGCAGCTTGTTCTTCTCATCCCTGGTCCGCGTTAGTATACGCTGACCAGCGGCCTCTTGCCTTTCGGCATGTTGTTTATCCGCTTGCGCGGCCTTCAGTCTCTCTTCCAGCTGATTAGGCGATCCTTCCGTCGTGAATACATTAGTGTTTCTTTCAAAAAAAACATGGCTGGCACATGATTATATTTTCCGGACAGTAGCGGACATTACCAGTCGGTGCCTCCTTGGACTTCGCCAGTTCGGCAGTGACAATTGTTAGCTGGGTCCGGCATTTTTCCAGCTCCTGAGACAGCATGTTGTTCTTCTCCGTGAGTACCTGATTATGCAACGATCCTTAATCAGTCGCGTCAACTGCTTTAAGTCTCGGGGGCTACTGACACATGATCTTACCCACATATCCTTTGAAAGCTGGTGAGTGGCTCCAGCGAGCCCATCCCGAGCAGCTCGGATATAGGCATCCGCTGAGCTGAAGGCATTAAATGCCTCTTCGGTGAAAGTTGGGTCGCGCATAGCTGCCCTCCGGTGCCGATGGTTCATCACACTCTCCACTTCGGAGTTGGTAATGGATACATCATCCGAATCCTCAGGGAGAGGACAACCCGGCATTTCACCGGTATCAACCCTAGCCCTTGGAACAGGGTGATGCATGACCAGCAAGGCCTCCGGATACAGTCCGGCGTATGCTTTTCCTAAAAAATGTGGCACAACGGAAAACGTCACAATTCGGTATATCTGCCAAGGGCATATTAAGAACCATACCTTTTTGATGAAGGTTGGGGATCAGCAGTATCGCCGTCCGCCTTTCTTTTTGAAGATCCGCCCTGCACAGGCGTCGCCTTCTTAAGGGACATTTCTGATGCGGCGTGGCAAGACGAGCGCCTCCCCTTTGGACCACGAGACAGTGCGGTGGGTGAGGCGTGATGAGAAAACTCTTTTGGAGGAGACGTCCCCTGGGTACTTACGTGGGAGGAGGGGAGAAGGCCGGGATAATCGGCTATGATGGCCACTTTTGTGCCGTCGTAGCTCGCCTGATAAAAGACCCCTCCTTGAGCTCTATGAATATATCCGGATCCTCTTCAAATCCAGGATCCAGGTCCCGAACATGGTCCTCTGGCTACGGGAGAGGGCTATAGATCCCCGCGACAAGCTTCCCCCATTCCTGTTAAACATAGTCGAATTAAGTTCAATTAGGTGCGACTCAGGAAGAGGATTGAGTAAGGTTACGAAGCGAAAGCTCACCCAGCTAGGGGGGTTGTACATGGCAAGGCCCTCTCGGCACTTAAGGCGAGTAAAATCTTCTTTCTCCCCTTTATAAAGATCAGCCAACATGGCGGCAAAGTTGTCCAGAGCCTTGCGCCCGCAGTGTGATGCATCATCTTCCCCATTGTAATGCCACATGGGGAGTCCTCTGGATTGGAGTGGCTGAACGCCTCGCGTTATTGAAATCGACATTACCTCAATTATGGATAGTCCGGATTGGGCGAGTATCTTTGCTCATTAGCTTCTTAATCTCCGCACTGTCCTCCTCTTCGATGCTCCGGGGACGCCAGCTGTGGCATTTCTTTAACGGAGCATTGTAAAACTCGGGTAGGCCCCGTCGGATTGGGTCTGGGAGACCTACATCTTCAATATAAAATCACTCTGAGGGTGTAACACCCCGGTGTAATCATGCTACAGTAACCCCTGGGATTAAGCTAATCATTTTTTCTAAACAAGTGTTTGGTCATCATTGTCCTCTATCTCTTTCATTATTCCAGTTTCTGATTCAAAATCAAATCCTAAGTGATTTTCAAAAATGCTCAAACATGAAAACTAAATTGTTCATCATGTGTAAAATATTCTCCTGGTAATATTGGTGGTGATCTAACATTTTTAAAAAATGCCTATGTGGCCTAAAATAGATAAAACAGAAAAGCTTTAAAAAAGAAAAAAGAGATAAAAGGGAGAGGAAAGAGAAACCCCCCTCCCTGGGCCGAACCCAACTGGGCCGGCCCACCTACCCACCCGAGCCAGCCCAGTTGTCCCTCGCACCGGTCTCCCCCCCACCCCCCGCCCTGTTCCTCGGTCTACGACCGCTACAGGGGCTCGTCGCCACCCGACCACCTCGCCGGCGACGATAGGGAATAAGGCCGCCCCGACGCCTCGGCCTCCACCCATCTCTCCCACTTGCTCCATCTCTCTCTCTGCCTCTCCCTCTCCCCACCAGTTCACCGCTCGCTTCCTCTCCCCCGGTTCTCCATCCACGCCCGAGCGCGGTCGCCGCCATCCTTCGTCGTTGTCGCGGCCACCGGCCACCCCGCGCCTCGCCAGCACGTCCATGAGGCGTGCCGTCCTCGGCTACAGCCTCTGCACCAACCGGAGCGAGAAGGGAGCCACCACCGCGATCCCGACGACCCCTTCTTCCTCTTGTGGCTGTCTTCGTCTCCGGCGCCGATTCGCCGCCGTTGGTCCTCCCCGAGCCCGCTAACGCACACCTATAGTCTCACGGTGAGCAGCCGCATCGCCTCCCCCTCTCTCCAGCCTCTTCCCGTAGCTGCAGCCGCCGCTTTTGCCGCGCCCGAACACCTCGCCGCCGATGAGCTCGTGGCCGTCGCCATAGCCGCTGTCACGCTCGCCTGACCACAGCATCGTGCTCCTGGTGCCCCCAGGAGCACAACGAACCCGCGCACGCGCTCCGCCGAGCTCCGTAGCGCCGTTTCCGTCGAGGTCCCGTACGCGCCGCTGCCGTAGCTCGTCGCCGGCCTCGTTTCCGGCCACCTTCGACCAAATAACCACCACAGTTCGACGCAGCTAGCTCCGCTCGTTCGAACGTGCCCTCTCGTGCGTGAAACAGCCACCTGTAGACGAAACCCGACGCCGTCCCATGCCTCCGCTGTGTCTGAAGGTCGCCGGTGTTGAGCCGCCGCCCGCCGCCGACGTGGCTAGGTGGGCCCCACCCCTGGGTCACTGCCCGTGGCCCCCTGGCCCCAGTTGACCACGTTGACCGTGGTCAACTGTGCTGCCTGAGCACGCAGAGTCATTGGCATGTGGGCCCCTTTGTTAATTAGGCTAATTAAACGTTTTTATAAATAAAAATAATTCGTTAAACTAAATAGTCATTGACTAATGGGG
The DNA here is from genome assembly GCF_056163025.1 of Triticum urartu. NCBI lineage: Eukaryota > Viridiplantae > Streptophyta > Magnoliopsida > Poales > Poaceae > Triticum > Triticum urartu. The sequence continues at coordinate 680,902,283 of NC_141877.1, forward strand.
CCCACACCTCTAACTAGTACTGTTAGTCATTTTAATCCACTGTTAGTGCCACAGTCGCTGAGATGTGGGACCCACTGGTTAGTTTGACCTGGTCAGCCGTCCTGTTGACTGCTGATGTCACACTGATGTCATGCTGACATCTTTTTCTCTTTTCTGTTAATTTAATAATTCCATAATATTGCTTTAATCTTTGAAAAATCATAGAAAATAATCCGTAACTCCGATGAAAATGTTTTCTACATGAAAGTTGCTCAGAAAAATCCAACGAATTCGAATACGCAGTCAGTTCATCTGTCACATGCCCCTAGCATGCTGAACATGGAACTTTCCCCCTCTTTTCCTCTGTCCGGAATCCAACTAACGTTGGGAATTCATCCTCAGATGTTTATCCCCTCCGTCTGCAACGTGTAGTACTACGTTAGGGGAACCCTAGCTCTGCCTATCATCATGTTATGCCTTGTGATGCATTGTTTGATCTGTATTTACTGCTTCTTCCCCCTCTTCTCTCTGGTAGACCCCGAGACCGATGCCGCCCCTGTGATCGACTACATCGACGACGACCCCTCCTTGCCAGAGCAACCAGGCAAGCAAACCCTCCTTGAGCATTCCGATATCGCCCATTTATTTCCCTCTCATGCTTGCATTAGAACTGCTACTGCTTTCTGTATGATCCTACTCTGATGCATAGCCTGTTGTTGTTACCTGCTTTCATACCTTACCTGCTTATCCTAAACTACTTAGTATAGGTTGGTTAGTGATCCATCAGTGACCCCCCACCTTGTCCCAGTTGCCCCGCTTTATGTTTGATGACTCGATCAATGTGATCGACGTCCAGGCCCCGACACCGCACATCACCCCCCCCCCTTAGTTGTACGACTCTGTAGAGTAACCATCGAGTGCTGCATGCTCCTAATCCACTACGGTTTGGATATTTGATCCGAGGGGCCTCTGGCCTGATAGCACTAACCATCATGTGGGCATAGTATGGGCGTTCTGCGTCCTATACATCAGCCGAAGCTTAATATACGCCAGCGACTAAGCAGCGCGCGCCGGGTTGGACTGCGTAAGCTCCTGCCTTGTTGAAGGAGGTAGCTAGGTCTGCTCACCGGCCGCGTACACAACGTGCAAGAGTTCCCGGGAAGATGGCCCATGACCCCTGGGGGCATAGGCTTAGTCCGGCGTGCTGACCTCTCTATTAAGCCTAGGTCGGGTTCCGGCGTATTGTTTGGCCGAGGCCGAGCATGACCTAGGAAAGTGTGTTCGGCCAGAGTTAATCGAGCGTGATGGGTAAGTTGGTGCACCCCTGCAGGGAAGAAAACATCTATATCGATAGCCTATCCTACGGTAACGGACACTTGGAGTTGTATCCCGATCGATACAACTAGAACTGGATACTTGTGTTGAGAACTGGGTGGTGATGAGAATTGGATTGTGATGACACTTGGATAGTATGGCTCTGGGATTGCTTTCTCGCTGGGAGTCGAGAAAGGATCTCTGGCCGAGGTTGATAACACTACTACTTTACATTATGGTGATCTGTACTCTTCTATATGCTGCAAGATGCTTGAAGATGCTTGAAGACGCTAGTCTTCGATAGGCTAGGCTTTCCACTTCTCTTCTGGCATTCTGCAGTTTAGTCCACAGATACAGCCCATTTCCTTTGATACAGATGCATACTTAGTTTAGATCTGATGTAAGTCTTGCAAGTACTTTGGATGAGTACTCACGGTTACTTTGCTACTTCTTTTTTCCCCATACCCGATTATTGCGACCAGATGACGGATCCCAGGAGCCAGACGACGCCACTGATGACTACTACTACCCGGAGGATGCCTACTACTACGTGAAGACCGCAGACGACTAGGAGTAGTTAGGAGGCTCCCAGGCAGGAGGCCTTTCCTTTTCGATCGTTGTTGCTTTTGTGCTAGCCTTCTTAAGGCAAACTTGTCTAACTTATGTCTGTACTTAGATATTGTTACTTCCGCTGACTCTTGTGTATTCGAGCTTATGTATTCGAGTCCTCGATGCCCCTGGCTTGTAATATAAAGCTTTTATTATTTTAATTTGTGTCTAGAGTGTTGTGATATCTTCCCGTGAGTCCTTGATTTTGATCGTACACACTTGTGTGTATGATTAGTGTACGATTGAATCGAGGGCGTCACAAGTTGGTATCAGAGCCGACTGCCTGTAGGTAGCCCCCTTCCCAACTCCTTGGCCGAAGTTGAGTCTAGTCACTGAAAAACTTTTACTAACATTGGCTGTGTGTGTTACGAGCCCACGTCGCCATATGGGTGGTGTTAGGATCTTTTATTCCTCGTCTATACTCTGGGACTCCGATCTCTCTACTATTTAGGTTAAAATGGTTTTACTAACTCTAACATTAGGATCTCGTGACCACATTCACCCCAAAGCTGGATAAGCCATAGTTTTTCTTTAGATTAGTATTCTTGTTAGTACGCACACTGTCGTGATAACAACGAAGTGGTATCCATCGTACCTTTTTCATTATGAATGTTTCATCATGAATGATCCTTGTTTTACAAATGCTCAATGCTGAACTACCCCCTGTTACATGTTAGCAGGATGGTTAGACCCGCTGGTCGTGGCCGTGGTGCCAACGATCCACCACCGCCCCAATTCTTTGCTGGAATGATGCAACAATTTGAGCTGAACCGCCAGTTCATGGAAGGAATGATGGCTCCGTTTCCTTGTCCAAACATGAATCAACAGCCAACCCCAGCAACTCTGCAGGACTTCATTCGTCTCAACCCAACTATTTACCGTAGCTCAACTCAACCCCTTGATGCTGATGACTGGCTCCGCGACATCACATATGAAATGGAGTCTGCTAGTGTGGCCCATGCTAGCTATGTCACCTTTGCATCTTTCTTTTTGAAGGGTCCCACTGCTAAATGGTGGGACAGCCACAGGCGTACCCTGCCTGCTGGAACAGTCATCACTTGGCCGGATTTCCAAGCTGCTTTCCGTGCCCGCTTCATTCCTCAAGGAATCATGGAAAAGAAGAAGCGCGAGTTCCGCAACCTCACCCAAGGCAACAATACTGTAGATGCTTATCAGCGGGAATTTCTAGACTTGTCTTGTTATGCTGAAGAAAACATTGCAACTGATGCTCGTAGGCAAGAAAAGTTCTGTGATGGACTTCACCCTAATATTAAGCTAGCACTGCTCGCTCATGACTTTGCCGACTTCGCCACCTTGGTGAACAAGGCTATTCAGGTCGAGACTGGTCTTCAGGAACACCAGGGATCCCTTAGGCGCAGCCGTGACGTTGGCTCATCTTCGGGCCCGTCAGCGCAGAAGCGTCGGATATGGATTCCCCACAACATGTATCGTCCAGCTGCACCTGCACCAAGACAGACCTATGCCGCACCTCGTCTGCCTCCTCCACCACAGAGGCAGCCCCTTCGGGCTATACCACCCCAAGCTTCTGCTCCCAATCCCAATGATGGTCTGTGCTTCAAGTGTGGCCTTCCAGGTCACCGTTCCAGGAAATGCCCTCAAAATCAGAATCAGCTGGCTTTGCCTTCAAATGACCGTAACAATCAGCCCCATAACAATGATGCAAGACCTTATGGTCGTGGTCAGGCTAATCATGTTGATCTGAATGAAGCTCAAGACCAGCCTGCCACTGTGATGGGTACTCTTCTCGTTAATTCAGTACCAGCTTCTCTTTTATTTGATTCAGGAGCATCGCATTCCTTCATGTCAGAAAATTTTGCATATGCACACGACATTCAATGCGAGCCCATGAACACTCTGATAGTGGTATGTACTGTTGGAAATATGCCCTAGAGGCAATAATAAAATGGTTATTATTATATTTCTTTGTTCATGATAATTGTCTATTGTTCATGCTATAATTGTGTTATCCGGAAATCGTAATACATGTGTGAATACATAGACCACAACACGTCCCTAGTGAGCCTCTAGTTGACTAGCTCGTTGATCAAAAGATAGTCATGGCTTCCTGACTATGGACATTGGATGTCATTGATAACGGGATCACATCATTAGGAGAATGATGTGATGGACAAGACCCAATCCTAAGCATAGCTCAAAGATCGTGTAGTTCGTTTGTTGTAGCTTTTCCGAATGTCAAGTATCATTTCCTTATACCATGAGATTGTGCAACTCCCGGATACCGTATGAGTGCTTTGGGTGTGCCAAACGTCACAACGTAATTGGGTGACTATAAAGGTACACTACAGGTATCTCCAAAAGTGTCTGTTGGGTTGGCACGAATCGAGACTGAGATTTGTCACTCCGTATGACAGAGAGGTATCTCTGGGCCCACTCGGTAATGCATCATCATAATGAGCTCAATGTGACCAAGTGGTTGATCACGGGATCATGCATTACGGTACGAGTAAAGTGACTTGCCGATAACAAGATTGAACGAGGTATTGGGATACCGACGATCGAGTCTCGGGCAAGTAACGTACCGATTGACAAAGGGAATTGTATACGGATTGATTAAATCCTCGACATCGTGGTTCATCCGATGAGATCATCGAGGAGCATGTGGGAGCCAACATGGGCATCCAGATCCCGCTGTTGGTTATTGACCAGAGAGTCGTCTCGGTCATGTCTGCGTGTCTCCCAAACCCGTAGGGTCTACACACTTAAGGTTCGGTGACGCTAGGGTTCTTGAGATATTAGTATACGGTAACCCGAAAGTTGTTCGGAGTCCCGGATGAGATCCCGGAGGTCACGAGGAGTTCCGGAATGGTCCGGAGGTGAACATTTATATATAGGAAGTCAAGTTTCGGCCATCGGGAAAGTTTCGGGGGTAATCGGTATTGTACCGGGACCACCGGAAGGGCCCGGGGTCCACCGGGTGGGGCCACCTATCCCGGAGGGCGCCATGGGCTGAAGTGGGAGGGGAACCAGCCCCTAGTGGGCTTGTGCGCCCCCCTTGGGCCTCCCCTGCGCCTAGGGTTGGAAACCCTAGGGGTGGGGGGGCGCCCCACTTGGCTTGGGGGGCAAGCCACCCCTTGGCCGCCCCCCCCCCTTGGAGATTGGATCTCCTAGGGCCGGCGCCCCCCTAGGGGTCCTATAAATAGTGGGGGGGAGGGAGGGGAGCCGCACCCTAGCTCCTGGCCTCTCCCTCTCCCTCCCGTGACACCTCTCCTTCTCCCTGTGCTTGGCGAAGCCCTGCCGAGATCACCATTGCCTCCACCACCAGGCCGTCGTGCTGCTGGATCTTCATCAACCTATCATTCCCCCTTGCTGGATCAAGTTGGAGGAGACGTCTTCCGAACTGTACGTGTGTTGAACGAGGAGGTGCCATCCGTTCGGCGCTAGGTCATCAGTGATTTGGATCACGACGAGTACGACTCCATCAACCCCGTTCTCTTGAACGCTTCCGCGCGCGATCTACAAGGGTATGTAGATGCACTCCTTTCTCCCTCGTTGCTAGATGACTCCATAGATTGATCTTGGTGATGCGTAGAAAATTTTAAAATTCTGCTACGTTCCCCAAAAGTGGCATCATGAGCTAGGTCCATGCGTAGTTTCTATGCACGAGTAGAACACAAAGCAGTTGTGGGCGTCGATATTGCCAATTTTCTTGCCGTTACTAGTCTTATCTTGATTCGGCGGCATCGTGGGATGAAGCGGGCTTAGGGTTTAGGGTTAGACTGGTTCCACCGATTGACATGCACTAGTTGCATAAGGTGGTTGGCGGGTGTCTGTCTCTCCCACTTTAGTCGGATCAGATTCGATGAAAAGGGTCCTTATGAAGGGTAAATAGAAATTGGCATATCACGTTGTGGTTTTGGTGTAGGTAAAAAACGTTCTTGCTAGAAACCTATAGCAGCCACGTAAAAACTTGCAACAACAATTAGAGGACGTCTAACTTGTTTTTGCAGCATGTGCCATGTGATGTGATATGGCAAAAAGGATATGATGAATGATATATGTGATGTATGAGGTTGATCATGTTCTTGTAATAGGAATCACGACTTGCATGTCGATGAGTATGACAACCGGCAGGAGCTATAGGAGTTGTCTTCATTTATTTTTGACCTGCGTGTCAACATAAACGTCATGTAATTACTTTATTTTATTGCTAAAGCGTTAGCCATAGTAGTAGAAATAATAGATGACGAGACAACTTCAAGAAGACACGATGATGGAGATCATGGTGTCATGCCGGTGACAACGATGATCATGGAGCCCCGAAGATGGAGATCAAAAGGAGCAAATGATATTGGCCATATCATGTCACTATTTGTTTGCATGTGATGTTTATCATGTTTTACATCTTATTTGCTTAGAACGAAGGTAGCTTAAATAAGATGATCCCTCGTAATAATTTCAAGAAAAGTGTTCCCCCTAACTGTGCACCATTGCGAAGGTTCGTTGTTTCGAAGCACCACGTGATGATCGGGTGTGATAGATTCTAACGTTCGAATACAACGGGTGTAAGCCAGATTTACACAAGCAATACACTTAGGTTGACTTGACAAGCCTAGCATGTACAGACATGGCCTCGGAACACGGAAGACCGAAAGGTCGAGCATGAGTCGTATAGAAGATACGATCAACATGAAGATGTTCACCGATGTTGGCTAGTCCGTCTCACGTGATGATCGGACACGGCCTAGTTGACTCGGATCATGTTTCACTTAGATGACTAGAGGGATGTCTATCTGAGTGGGAGTTCATTGAATAATTTGATTAGATGAACTTAATTATCATGAACTTAGTCTAAAATCTTTACACTATGTCTTGTAGATCAAATGGCCCACGCTAATGTTGCCCTCAACTTCAATGCGTTCCTAGAGAAAACCAAGCTGAAAGATGATGGCAGCAACTATACGGACTGGGTCCGGAACCTGAGGATCATCCTCATAGCTTCCAAGAAATATTATGTCCTAGAAGCACCGCTAGGTGACGCACCCATCCTAGAGAACCAAGACGTTATGAACGCTTGGCAGTCACGTGCTGATGATTACTCCCTCATTCAGTGCGGCATGCTTTACAGCTTAGAACCGGGACTCCAAAAGCATTTTGAGAGACACGGAGCATATGAGATGTTCGAAGAGCTGAAAATGGTTTTCCAAGCTCATGCCCAGGTCGAGAGATATGAAGTCTCTGACAAGTTCTTCAGCTGTAAGATGGAGGAAAATAGTTCTGTCAGTGAGCACATACTCAGAATGTCTGGGTTGCATAACCACTTGACTCAGCTGGGAGTTAATCTCCCGGATGACGCGGTCATTGACAGAATCCTTCAGTCGCTTCCACCGAGCTACAAGAGCTTTGTGATGAACTTTAATATGCAGGGGATGGAAAAGACCATTCCTGAGGTATATTCAATGCTAAAATCAGCAGAGGTGGGAATCAAAAAGGAACATCAAGTGTTGATGGTGAATAAAACCACTAAGTACAAGAAAGGCAAGGGTAAGAAGAACTTCAAGAAGGACGGCAAGGGAGTTGCCGCGCCCGGTAAGCAAGCTGCCGGGAAGAAGCCAAAGAATGGACCCAAGCCCAAGACTGAGTGTTTTTATTGCAAGGGAAGTGGTCACTGGAAGCGGAACTGCCCCAAATACTTAGCGGACAAGAAGGCCGGCAACACTAAAGGTATATGTGATATACATGTAATTGATGTGTACCTTACCAGTACTCGTAGTAGCTCTTGGGTATTTGATACCGGTGCGGTTGCTCACATTTGTAACTCAAAGTAGGAGCTACGGAATAAGCGGAGACTGGCGAAGGACGAGGTGACGATGTGCGTCGGGAATGGTTCCAAGGTTGATGTGATTGCCGTCGGCACGCTGCCTCTACATTACCTACGGGATTAGTTTTAAACCTCAATAATTGTTATTTAGTGCCAGCTTTGAGCATGAACATTGTATCAGGATCTCGTTTAATTCGAGATGGCTACTCATTTAAATCCGAGAATAATGGTTGTTCTATTTATATGAGAGATATGTTTTATGGTCATGCTTCGCTGGTGAATGGTTTATTCTTAATGAATCTCGAGCGTAATGTTACACATATTCATAGTGTGAATACCAAAAGATGTAAGGTTGATAATGACCCACATACTTGTGGCGTTGCCGCCTTGGTCACATAGGTGTCAAACGCATGAAGAAGCTCCATGCCAATGGACTTTTGGAGTCTCTTGATTACGAATCATTTGACACGTGCGAACCATGCCTCATGGCTAAAATGACCAAGACTCCATTCTCAGGAACAATGGAGCGAGCAACCAACTTATTGGAAATCATACATACTGATGTGTGCGGTCCAATGAGTGTTGAGGCTCGCGGTGGCTATCGTTATGTTCTCACCCTCACTGATGACTTGAGTAGATATGGGTATGTCTAATGAAACACAAGTCTGAGACCTTTGAAAAGTTCAAGGAATTTCAGAGTGAGGTTGAGAATCAACGTGACAGGAAAATCAAGTTCTTCGATCAGATCGTGGTGGAGAATACTTGAGTCACGAATTTGGCACACACTTAAGAAAATGTGGAATAGTTTCACAACTCACGCCGCCTGGAACACCTCAGCGTAATGGTGTGTCCGAACGTCGTAATCACACTCTATTGGATATGGTGCGATCTATGATGTCCCTTACCGATTTACCGCTGTCATTTTGGGGCTATGCTGTAACACCCTCGATGCGACTATATCTCCCACGTGTTGAGGCACGACTTAGAGGCATAATCGCATTGAAGGCATATGTTGCAAGTTAGGCAATCTTCACAACATCCCATGTAATATAAATCATAAAGGGGAGATAACATAGTTGGCTTACACTCGCCACGTCAATCAAGTACATAAATAACATTACATCATCCAAACACTCATGGCCCGACTACAGCGCCAAAATAAAAGACAACCCAACAAGCGACACGGTCCCGATCACCCCCAACTGGGCACCACTACTGATCATCAGGAAAGGAAACATAGTAACATTGAGAGTCTTCGTCGAACTCCCACTTGAGCTCAAACGCGTCTCCTGGAGCGGAATCAACAGGCCCTACATCTGGTGTAATAGTAAACTGTGAGCCACAGGGACTCAGCAATCTCGCACCCTCACGATCAAGACTATTTAAGCTTATAGGTATGGCAAGGTAAACATAAGTGGAGCTGCAGCAAGCGACTAGCAAATATGGTGGCTAACTTATTCGCAAAAGAGAGCGAGAAGAGGAGGCAAAGCGCGAGCGAGAATCTAGAGAACAACCTGCGCAAACATTACTCCAACACCGTGTCCGCTTCCCGGACTCCGCCGAGAAGAGGCCATCACGGTAACACACTCAGTTGATTCATTTTAATTAATTAAGGTCCAGGTTATCTACAACCAGATATTAACAATTCCCATCTGCCCATAACCGCGAGCATGGCTTTCGAAAGTTCAAATCCCAGCAGGGGAGTCCCAACTTAGCCCATGACAAGCTCTCACGGTCAACGAAGGAATAGACCTCCTCCCAAGACGTTCCGATCAGACTCGGTATCTCGGTTCTTCAAGACATTTCGACGGGTTAAAACAAGACCAACAACACCGCCCGAATGTGCCGACAAATCCCGATAGGAGCTGCACATATCTCTTTCTCAGGGCACACTCAGATTGTCTAAACTTCCGGTAGGCCGGCCCAGAGTTGCCCCTGGTAGCCACCGGCGGCTGACAGTTTGGACCAACACTCAGAGGAGCACTGGCCCGGGGGGGTTAAAACAATGATGACCCTTGAGTCTGGAGAACCCAAGGGAAAGAAAAGGCTAGGTGGCAAATGGTAAAACCAAGGTTGGGCATTGCTAGCAAAGCTTTAATCAAGGCGAACTATCAAGGGGTTCCCATTATAACCCAACCGCGTAAGGAACACAAAAATCCGGGAACATAACACCGATATGACGGAAACTAGGGCGGCAAGAGTGGAACAAAACACTAGGCGAGAGGCCGAGCCTTCCACCCTTTACCAAGTATATAGATGCGTTAAGATAACAAGATAATATAATGATATCCCAACAAGTAAATAAATGTTCCAACAAAGAACGGCCTCCAATCTTTACCTGCAACTAGCAACGCTATAAGAGGGGCTGAGCGAAGCGGTAACATAGCCAATCAACGGTTTGCTAGGACATGGTGGGTTAGAGGTTTTAACATGGCAATTTGGTAGGCTTGAAAGCAAGTGGTAGGCATCGTAGCATTGGCATAGCAAAAGAGTGAGCAAACTAGCATAGCAAAGATAGTAGTGATTTCGAGGGTATGATCATCTTGCCTGCACAGTTGTCAGAGTTGACTGGATCCTCGAAAGCAAACTCAATGGGCTCCTCGTTAGCGAACTCGTCTCCTGGCTCTACCCAAACAAGACAAACAAGCACCAAGGACACAATCAACCACGTGCAAGAATCAAACAAGACGAGTCAAAGATGATATGCTATGCGGGATGCGATGCGGGATGCAAAATGCAAGATATGCCAGGAAACGCATGAAACTGGGCTCAACTTGGAATTCCAAGTGTGCCACTGGAAAGATGAGATGAAATCGCTTGAAAACAATATAAAGATCATCGGAAACGGAGTTACGGTTTGGAAATGGCAAGCGATAAAAAAATGGCACCGGTCTGCGATCAACAGCAAGTAGGCATCTAAATGCAACGAAATGAACAAGCTACAGCACCCAAACATGGGAACAAAATACATGAAAGGGATGCATTCAAGATGCTTAACAAAAGTCTAGCACTGAGCTACGGCCAAATCATCCATTAACAGGTTCAAACAAGCATGGCAAAAATGCATATGGCAAACAGATCTTAGACTTAGTGAAATTAACACTTGTCTGGAATTTCAGATCAGGTAGCACTCTTCGGAGCAACAAAACAACATGCTACAGGATCTGAACATGGCAAAGTAAAGCATGGCATGGAGCTACTCGAAGAGCTTAACAAAAGTCCATTAGTGACCTTGAGCCAAACGGGACCAGAAAATACAATTGCAAGCATGTGAACATAGCAAAAACATAATCAGTTATCAGACATAGTGAAAACTGGCACATGCTGAAACATAACTCAAGTAGGCATGCTTACGAGCTCGATGCACTCACTACGGTGCAAGTCATGGCAAGACAAGCATACATCCATCAATAAGGCACAAAATGCAAGCTAGACATGACAAGAACAATAGCATAGCATGCACGGATCAACTACAACAACACCGGCAAAATTGCAAACAAGTTGACAATCTGCCCAGATTCACAAAGTAGCAAAAGTAGAGCTCGGTTGTCTCAAGCTAGGGTGCTCTATAATTGCAAACAAAGACATGGATGGATAGAGCACTACAATATTAACAAAACATCCTTACTGATCATCCTCAAAAGAGGCACGGATCACTAGGAAACAACATGAACTTATGGCAATATGAGATAAACAGGTCAAGGACTTAGTGGAATTGCTAAGTCCCTGAAAATAGAATTAACAAGTGCACCACTTTGCAAGCTTGCACTAGTCACCACACACATCACAAAAATACATGGGTTGCACCTCTGGAAAGATGACAAGACCCTTAACAAAACACATGTAGAGCATCATGGCATATCATGCACACATTAATCATGGCAAAAATGACAAAAACCTAAATGGAGCAGCAGATCTGACAATTATCTCAAGTAGCCCTCTTCTAACAGCATTTCGGGCATCAAGATGAACTCAAATCAAAATGATGCAATGGAATGAAATGATGTACTCTCTGAGATGAACACTTTAATATGCTATATGCATGAATCAAAGCTACGGATGCAAAGTTACGGAGCTATGAACAGGGGCACTTGGATTAGAAAATCCGGGGACTTAGTGAAAAAAACAACCTCTCTCAGATCTAGGTTTCGGTGGCACGCGAACCGAGGCGGCGGCGCACTGTTCACCAGCGGCGGGGTTGACACAAGAGGAGAACGAAGCGCCGGAATGCAAAACGGACAACGGGGAAAATGCTCGAATGCATGAGATGAACACGTATGCAAATGCAATGCACATGATGACATGATAAGAGATGCATGACAACGACAACAACACACGGAGACAAAGACCTGAACCCAAGAAAATAAATTAACTTAACGCCGGAAATGGCAAGAGTTGGAGTAAAAATTGGGAAAGTTACATCCGGGGTGTTACAACACTCCACCACTACGAAAGGATCTCGTCCCGAGATCTAGGACTGAAAGAACGCCGGGTGCTCAGAACGGAGGTGATCCTCGCGTTCCCAGGTAGCTTCACGGTCGGAATGGTGTGACCACTTGACTTTGAGAAATTTGATTGACTTGTTGCGAGTCTTGCGTTCAGTCTCTTCAAGAATAGCCACTGGATGCTCACGATAAGAAAAATCTTCTTGGAGCTCAATGTCCTCGAAGTTGACGGTGCGGTCAGGAGTCTTGAAGCACTTTCAAAGCTGAGAGACATGGAACACGTCATGAACATTTGCAAAATTTGAAGGAAGCTCGAGTTGATAGGTGAGGTCGCCTCTCTTGCTGATAATCTTGAAAGGTCCCACGTATCTGGGGGCAAGCTTCCCTTTGATACCGAAGCGAGGAGTACCTTTCATAGGAGAGACGCGGAGGTAAACATGATCTCCGATCTAGAAAACCAAATCACGGTGCTTACTATCATAGTAGCTCTTCTGGCGGGATTGGGCTGCTTTGAGGTTATCACGAATGACTTTGCACATTTCCTCTGCCTCTGTGATTAAGTCATTACCCAAAAGCTGACGTTCACAAGTTTCAGACCAGTTGAGAGGGGTACGGCACTTCCTGCCATATAGAATTTCAAAAGGGGCCTTGCCCGAACTTGCTTGAAAACTGTTGTTGTAGGAGAATTCAGCATAAGGAAGGCAATCCTCCCATTTCATGCCGAAGGAGATCACACAAGCCCTGAGCATATCTTCAAGAATCTGGTTGACACGCTCGACTTGACCGCTAGTTTGAGGATGGAAAGCTGTGCTGAAGCGGATGTTGGTGCCCATGGCCTTCTGAAAAGAATCCCAAAACTTTGAGGTAAAGATGCTGGCACGGTCTGAAGAGATCACTTGAGGAATACCGTGCAGTGAGACAATTCGAGAGGTATAGAGTTCCGCCAATTGAGCTGCAATGATCGACTCTTTGATAGGCAGGAAGTGAGCCACTTTAGTGAGTTTGTCGATGACAACGAATATAGCATCATTGCCACACTTGGACTTTGGAAACCCAGTCACGAAGTCCATTTCAATGTGGTCAAACTTCCATTCTGGAATGGCAAGAGGTTGGAGGAGACCAGCTGGCCTTTGGTGTTGTGCCTTCAGTCTTCTGCAGACATCACATTCATTCACGAATTGAGCAATCTCGCGCTTCATTCGAGTCCACCAATAAGCCTGCTTGAGGTCCTGATACATCTTCGTGCTCCCAGGGTGGATGGAGAGGAGAGAATTGTGAGCCTCGTTCATGATCACTTTACGGAGGTCACCTTTGGGTACAACAATACGATCCTCAAAGAAGAGAGTGTCCTTGTCATCAAGGCGGTAGCACTTGTACTTGGGCTGACTCTTTGCAATCCCAAACTTCACCTTTTTCACCATAGCATCAAGAAGCTGGGCTTGGTGAATCTGGTCTTCCAAAGTAGGAGATACTTGAAGGTTGGCGAGGAAACCTTGAGGAACAACTTGCAGATTAAGTTTGCGGAAAGCTTCACAAAGCTCGGGTTGATAAGGCTTGAGAATCAGACTGTTGCAGTACGCTTTTCTGCTCAATGCGTCAGCAATCACATTGGCCTTGCCTGGAGTATACTCAATGCTCGGATTATACTCTTGAATCATTTCGACCCATCGAGTTTGCCTGAGGTTGAGATTAGGCTAAGTAAAGATGTACTTGAGACTCTTGTGATCAGTGAAAATGTCCACTTTTCTTCCCAATAGAAGATGTCTCCAAGTCAAAAGAGCATGCACAACTGCCGCCAACTCGAGATCATGAGTGGGGTAGTTCTTCTCATTAGGCTTCAACTGGTGAGATGTATAAGCAACAACTTTCTTCTCTTGCATCAATACTGCGCCAAGACCTAGGAGAGAGGCATCACAAAAGACCTCGTACGGCTTGGATTCATCAGGCGGAGTCAGAACTGGAGCAGTGATCAATTTCTCTTTCCAAGTGTTGAAAGCAATGTCACACTCCGGAGACCAAACGTACTTGACGTGCTTCTGACGAAGATTAGAGAGAGGCTTTGCGATCTTAGAAAAGTTTTCAACGAATCTTCGGCAATAGCTTGCAAGACCGAGGAAGCTACGGAGTTGCTTCACGTTCTGAGTAGGTTCCCAATTCACAATTGCAGACACCTTCTCAGGATTCACGGCAATGCCCTTGGCAGAGATGATATGACCAAGATAAAGAACCTCATCGAGCCAAAATTCACACTTGGAGAACTTGGCGTAGAACTGATGTTCTCTGAGCTTATCGAGTACCAAACGCAAGTGCTTGGCATGATCTTCCTTATTCTTGGAGAAAACCAGAATGTCGTCGAGATAGACCAAAACGAAGTCATTGGTGTAGGCGTTGAAGATGAAATTCATCATGCGAGAGAACGTCGGAGGAGCGTTGACGAGGCCAAAAGACATGACAGTGTATTCATATGAACCAAAGCTTGTCCTAAAAGCCGTCTTGGGAATATCTTGCTCACGGATTCGAATCTGATGATAACCCATACGGAGATCAAGCTTGGAGAATACTTGGGCACCTTTGAGTTGTTCGAACAGCTCATTGATGTTGGGAAGTGGGTACTTGTTCTTGATGGTCTTCTTGTTCACTGGACGGTAATCAACACAAAGCCGGTTCGTTCCATCCTTCTTCTTCACAAAAAGAACACCACAACCCCACGGAGAAGAACTAGGCCGGATGAGACCCATTTTCTCTTGAATATCGAGTTGCTTCTTCAGCTCCTTCAACTCTTCAGGTCCGAGCTTGTAAGGACGCTTGCACACAGGATCCGTGCCAGGCTCAAGATCAATAATGAATTCAACTGGCCGGTGCGGAGGCATTCCTGGAAGCTCTTCTGAAAAGACGTCTTGATATTCGCAAACGATTGGAATTTGCGAGATGGCATCCAATTCACCCTTCTCATTGAGAGAAAACAGACGGATGGTATCATCACGAGCGGCAAAGACAGTTACATCCTCAGACGAATGAGTCAATTGAATCTGCCTGGCTGCACAATCAAGCTGAGCCTTGTGCTTAGAAAGCCAATCCATTCTGAGAATAAGATCAATATCCGAGTTACCAAGGATCATTGGGGAAGCCAGAAACTTGAAATCACCCATCGAGATAGAAATATCCGGAACTTCGTAGTTAGCAAGCAAGCATCTACCCGGAGAGACAACTGCTAATGGCTTATGCATAACTTGAGAAAACCACCCATGCTTAGATGCAAAAGGTCTCGAGATAAAACAATGCGATGCACCAGTGTCAAAAAGAACTTTTGCAGGAACATCGTTAACACGAAGGTTACCCATGATGACATCTGAAGAATCCTCTGCCTGAGCTGCATTCACCATATTGACCTTGGCGTACTTGGGGTTATGCTTGACCACAGCTGTACTTGTCGATCTGACAGGAGGAGGAGGGGGAAGACGCCTCTAGTTGAAACACTTGTTCGCGTAGTGACCCTTCTGTTGGCACTTGTTGCACGTGACCTCTGAAAGAGGACGATGATACGGAGCACTCGATCTTGGAGCTTGAGACGAAGTATTGTTCTGAAAGCCAGGGTTGGGTGGGTGGGAAGAACCACTGCCACCTTTGCTCTTCTACTGATACGGCTGACGGAACGGAGGAGGAGGAAGCCAATAGTTCTGCTGTTTGGCCACTTGAGTAGAGGAAGAAGGAGTAACATCTCTGACTCTCTTCTTGGAAGCATCACACCTCGGCTGAGCAGCCTCTTGCTTCAATGCCATGTTGTAAAACTCATCGTATCTCAAGGGCTCGAAGAGAACAAGAGCTAGCTGGATTTCTTCTCTGAGACCACCCCTGAACTGGTATATCATGCTCTTCTCATCAGGGACGTCCTGCTTGGCAAAGCAGGCGAGCTTCTGGAACAACTTGTTGTAGTCATAGACAGACAAAGAGCCTTGCTTCAGGTTGCGGAATTCCTCACGCTTGCTTTCAACCACGCTCTGGGAATATGATGAGCTCGGAAATCTCAACGGAAATCATCCCAAGTGATAACACGTCCACCTCTGGAATCCTTGTACTGCTGGAACCATTCTGCAGCTTGATCCTTGAGTTGGAAGGAAGCAAACTTGACAAAGTCCTCAGGCCTGACGTTACTGCACTCGAAATGCTTGCACAGATCCACTAGCCAATCGTCAGCATCGGTTGCCTCAACACAATTGCTGAAAGTCTTTGGCCCGTTAGCAAGGAACTGGTTGAGTGAAGCAAAGTGATTCTGATTGCTGCCTTGATTCCCTTGGTTGCCTTGATTGCTCTCTTGAAGAATTTGCATGATCAGCTGTCTGTTTGCATTGGTTGCGGCCATCACAGCTTGCCATGCCTCCGAAGGAGGTGGAGGTTGTGGCAGATCAGGATTCGGAGTCGTGCGCGTTGGAGGAGCCATCCTGGAGATGTTGACCACCATTACCACATTGATAGACAAATATTGAAGCTGAATCCAACGGAATGAAAATTGCAACATATCGTCTTCACATCCGAACAAAATGAACGAATGCATTCCTCTTGAAATGGTCACATATCCATAAATTGAGAAGCCACGTAGAATTAAGGTAGAGAAATAAATCCACAAGGTACGGATCAAGAACGAATAATCGGTAAGAAATCCCAATCTCAAACCAATATCCGTGGAAGAAGAACTAGAGCTACAAGATTTCCCACCTATGAAACTCCCGAACCTTTCCGGTTATGCAATCAGGTGTTGGGGATACAGGGGAAGCATAATATCTCACCCAAAGTAGCAAATCCTACATCCAGCTGTATCCATCCTTCAACACATAACCAAGAAACCTTCAGAAACCATCTACCTCAACCTTCAAAAAGCATCCGTTATACAAGTTATGGCGATACTCCCGAACTCCCGCCCCAGTACTGGGTGGCGTCGAGGTTATCTCACCAACTAACTGCACAAAAAGGGATTTTCGATGTCGGCGTACTAAACTCAGGTATTCCAAAACTGCAACGATAAAATTATGATGACAACACCTCAGAGCTCAACTCCCCGGGACACTTCCACTAAACCCCTGACAAGAGGCACCAAGACAATGTTCTCATCATAAAACCATCGGAACGATTCCAAGGTACCCGTGTGACCCTAAAAATTTTTTTAGTGAAATTTGAGAAGAGAAGAGTCAAAACTCTACGTCAGGATGCCTTACCAGAGCGATGAGGAGACTGGGAAGTAAAAAGAATTCCTAAACTCTCCGATATATAAGTCCTAATGACTCAAAACATTTTTCTAGACACAACTCGGCCTCTAAAAATGATCAAGCAATGGGGCTCCTAAGGTCGGGGAAGGCTCTGATTATCAACTTGTAACACCCTCGATGCGACTATATCTCCCACGTGTCGAGGCACGACTTAGAGGCATAATCGCATTGAAGGCATATGTCGCAAGTTAGGCAATCTTCACAACATCCCATGTAATATAAATCATAAAGGGGAGATAACATAGTTGGCTTACACTCGCCACGTCAATCAAGTACATAAATAACATTACATCATCCAAACACTCATGGACCGACTATGGCGCCAAAATAAAAGATAACCCAACAAGCGACGCGGTCCCGATCACCCCCAACTGGGCACCACTACTGATCATCAGGAAAGGAAACATAGTAACGTTGAGAGTCTTCGTCGAACTCCCACTTGAGCTCAAACGCGTCTCCTGGAGCGGAATCATCAGGCCCTGCATCTGGTGTAATAGTAAACTGTGAGCCACAGGGACTCAGCAATCTCGCACCCTCGCGATCAAGACTATTTAAGCTTATAGGTATGGCAAGGTAAACATAAGTGGAGCTGCAGCAAGCGACTGGAAAATATGGTGGATAACTTATTCGCAAAAGAGAGCGAGAAGAGGAGGCAAAGCGCGAGCGAGAATCTAGAGAACAACCTGCACAAACATTACTCCAACACTGTGTCCGCTTCCCGGACTGCACCGAGAAGAGGCCATCACGGTAACACACTCAGTTGATTCATTTTAATTAATTAAGGTTCAGGTTATCTACAATCGGACATTAACAATTCCCATCTGCCCATAACCGCGGGCACGGCTTTCGAAAGTTCAAATCCCTGCAGGGGAGTCCCAACTTAGCCCATGACAAGCTCTCACGGTCAACGAAGGAATAGACCTCCTCCCAAGACGTTCCGATCAGACTCGGTATCTCGGTTCTTCAAGACATTTCGACGGGTTAAAACAAGACCAGCAACACCGCCCGAATGTGCCGACAAATCCCGATAGGAGCTGCACATATCTCTTTCTCAGGGCACACTCAAATTGTCTAAACTTCCGGTAGGCCAGCCCAGAGTTGCCCCTGGTAGCCACCGGCGGCTGACAGTTTGGACCAACACTCAGAGGAGCACTGGCCCGGGGGGGTTAAAACAATGAT
The DNA here is from genome assembly GCF_056163025.1 of Triticum urartu. NCBI lineage: Eukaryota > Viridiplantae > Streptophyta > Magnoliopsida > Poales > Poaceae > Triticum > Triticum urartu. The sequence continues at coordinate 680,920,870 of NC_141877.1, forward strand.
GACCCTTGAGTCTGCAGAACCCAAGGGAAAGAAAAGGCTAGGTGGCAAATGGTAAAACCAAGGTTGGGCATTGCTGGAAAAGCTTTAATCAAGGCGAACTATCAAGGGGTTCCCATTATAACCCAACCGCGTAAGGAACGCAAAAATCCAGGAACATAACACCGATATGACGGAAACTAGGGCGGCAAGAGTGGAACAAAACACTAGGCGAGAGGCCGAGCCTTCCACCCTTTACCAAGTATATAGATGCGTTAAGATAAAAAGATAATATAATGATATCCCAACAAGTAAATAAATGTTCCAACAAAGAACGGCCTCCAATCTTCACCTGCAACTAGCAACGCTATAAGAGGGGCTGAGCGAAGCGGTAACATAGCCAATCAACGGTTTGCTAGGACATGGTGGGTTAGAGGTTTGACATGGCAATTTGGAAGGCTTGAAAGCAAGTGGTAGGCATCATAGCATTGGCATAGCAAAAGAGCGAGCAAACTAGCATAGCAAAGATAGTAGTGATTTCGAGGGTATGATCATCTTGCCTGCACAGCTGTCAGAGTTGACTGGATCCTCGAAAGCAAACTCAACGGGCTCCTCGTTAGTGAACTTGTCTCCCGGCTCTACCCAAAGAAGACAAACAAGCAACAAGGACACAATCAACCACGTGCAAGAATCAAACAAGACGAGGCAAAGATGATATGCTATGCGGGATGCGATGCGGGATGCAAAATGCAAGATATGCCAGGAAACGCATGAACCTGGCCTCAACATGGAATTCCAAGTGTGTCACTGGAAAGATGAGATGAAATCGCTTGAAAACGATATAAAGATCATCAGAAACGGAGTTACGGTTTGGAAATGGCAAGCGATACAAAAATGGCACCGGTCTGCGATCAACAGCAAGTAGGCATCTAAATGCAATGAAATGAACAAGCTACAGCACCCAAACATGGCAACAAAATACATGGCAGGGATGCATTCAAGATGCTTAACAAAAGTCTAGCACTGAGCTACGGCCAAATCATCCATTAACAGGTTCAAACAAGCATGGCAAAAATGCATATGGCAAACAGATCTCAGACTTAGTGAAATTAACACTTGTCTGGAATTTCAGATCAGGTAGCACTCTTCGGAGCAACAAAACAACATGCTACAGGACCTGAACATCGCAAAGTAAAGCATTTCATGGAGATACTCGAAGAGATTAACAAAAGTCCCTTAGTGACCTTGAGCCAAAAGGGATCAGAAAATACAATTGCAAGCATGTGAACATAGCAAAAACATAATCAGTTATCAGACTTAGTGAAAACTGGCACATGCTGAAACATAACTCAAGTAGGCATGTTTACGAGCTCGATGCACTCACTACGGTGCAAGTCATGGAAAGACAATCATACATCCATCAAGAAGGCACAAAATGCAAGGTAGACATGGCAAGAACAATAGCATAGCATGCACGGATCAACTACAACAACACCGGCAAAATTGCAAACAAGTTGACAATCTGCCCAGATTCACAAAGTAGCAAAAGCAGAGCTCGATTGACTCAAGCTCGGGTGCTCCATAATTGCAAACAAAGACATGGATGGATAGAGCACTACAATATTAACAAAACATCCTTACTGATCATCCTCAAAAGAGGCACGGATCACTAGGAAACAACATGAACATATGGTAATATGAGATAAACAGGTCAAGGACTTAGTGGAATTGCTAAGTCCCTGAAAATAGAATTAACAAGTGCACCACTTTGCAAGCTTGCACTAGTCACCACACACATCACAAAAATACATGGGTTGCACCTCTGGAAAGATGACAAAACCCTTAACAAAACACATGTAGAGCATCATGGCATATCATGCACACATTAATCGTGGAAAAAATGACAAAACCCTAAATGGAGCAGCAAATCTGACAATTATCTCAAGTAGCCCTCTTCTAACAGCATTTCGGGCATCAAGATGAACTCAAATGAAAATGATGCAATGGAATGAAATGACTCTCTGAGATGAACATTTTGATATGCTATATGCATGAATCGGAGCTACGGATGCAAAGTTACGGAGCTATGAACAGGGGCACTTGGATTAGAAAATCCGGGGACTTAGTGAAAAAACAACCTCTCTCAGATCTAGGGTGTCGGTGGCACGCGAACCGAGGCGGCAGCGCACTGTTCACCAGCGGCGGGGTTGACACCGGAGGAGAACGAAGCGCCGGAATGCAAAACGGACAACGGGGAAAATGCTCGAATGCATGAGATGAACATGTATGCAAGTGCAATGCACATGATGACATGATAAGAGATGCATGACAACGACAACAACACACGGAGACAAAGACCCGAACCCAAGAAAATAGATTAACTTAACGCCGGAAACGGCGAGAGTTGGAGTACAAATTGGGAATGTTACATCAGGGGTGTTACATATGCTTTAGAGACTGCCGCATTCACTTTAAATAGGGCTTCATTGAAATCCGTTGAGACGACACCGTATGATGGTTTGGGAAGAAACCTAAGCTTCTAAAAGTTTGGGGATGCGATGCTTATGTCAAGAAACTTCAACCTGAAAAGCTCGAACCCAAGTCGGAAAAATGCGTCTTCATAGGATACCCTAAAGAAACTATTGGGTATACCTTCTACCTCAGATCCGAAGGCAAGATCTTTGTTGCCAAGAATGGATCCTTTCTAGAGAAAGAGTTTCTCTCGAAAGAAATAAGTGGGAGGAAAGTAGAACTCGATGAAGTATTACCTCTTGAACCGGTAAGTGGCGCAGCTCAGGAAATTGTTCCTGAGGTGCCTGCACCGACTAGAAAGGAAGTTAATGATGATGATCATGAAACTACAGATCAAGTTGCTACTGAACTTCGTAGGTCCACGAGGACACGTTCCGCACCAGAGTGGTATGGCAACCCTGTCTTGGAAACCATGTTGTTAGACAACGGTGAACCTTCGAACTATGAAGAAGCGATGGCGGGCCCGTATTCCGACAAATGGCTGGAAGCCATGAAATCCGAGATAGGATCCATGTATGAAAACGAAGTATGGACTTTGACTGACTTGCCCGATGATCGGCGAGCCATAGAAAATAAATGGATCTTTAAGAAGAAGACAGACGCGGATGGTAACGTAACCATCTATAAAGCTCGGCTTGTCGCTAAGGGTTATCGACAAGTTCAAGGGGTTGACTACGATGAGACTTTCTCACCCATAGCGAAGCTGAAGTCCGTCCGAATCATGTTAGCAATTGTCGCATTCTATGATTATGAGATATGTCAAATGGACGTCAAAACGGCATTCCTTAATGGTTTCCTTAAGGAAGAATTGTATATGATGCAGCCGGAAGGTTTTGTCGATCCTAAGAATGCTAACAAGGTGTGCAAGCTCCAACACTCGATTTATGGGCTGGTGCAAGCATCTCGGAGTTGGAACATTCGTTTTGATGAGATGATCAAAGCGTTTGGGTTTACGCAGACTTATGGAGAAGCCTGCATTTACAAGAAAGTGAGTGGGAGCTCTATAGCATTTCTCATATTGTATGTGGATTACATACTGTTGATGGGAAATGATATAGAATTCTTAGAAAGCATAAAGGCCTACTTGAACAAGTGTTTTTCAATGAAGGATCTTGGAGAAGCTGCTTATATATTAGGCATCAAGATCTATAGAGATAGATCGAGACGCCTCATTGGTCTTTCACAGAGTACGTACCTTGACAAGATATTGAAGAAGTTCAAAATGGATCAGTCAAAGAAGGGGTTCTTGCCTGTATTGCAAGGTACGAGAGTGAGCACGGCTCAATGCCCGACCACGGCAGAAGATAGAGAAAAGATGAGTGTCGTCCCCTATGCCTCGGCCATAGGGTCTATCATGTATGCTATTTTGTGTACCAGACCTGATGTAAACCTTGTTGTAAGTTTGGTAGGAAGGTACCAAAGTAATCCCGGCATGGAACACTGAACAGCGATCAAGAATATCCTGAAGTACCTGAAGAGGACTAAGGATATGTTTCTCGTTTATGGAGGTGACGAAGAATTCGTCGTAAAGGGTTACGTCGATGCTAGCTTTGACACAGATCTGTATGACTCTAAGTCACAAACCGGATACGTGTATATTTTGAATGGTGGGGTAGTAAGCTGGTGCAGTTGCAAGCAAAGCGTTGTGGCGGGATCTACATGTGAAGCGGAGTACATGGCAGCCTCGGAGGCAGCACAAGAGGCAATCTGGGTGAAGGAGTTCATTACCGACATAGGAGTCATACCCAATGCGTCGGGCCCAATGACTCTCTTCTGTGACAACACTGGAGCTATTGCCCTTGCCAAGGAGCCCAGGTTTCACAGGAAGACCAGGCATATCAAGCGTCGCTTCAACTCCATTCGTGAAAGTGTTCAAAATGGAGACAGATATTTGTAAAGTACATACGGACCTAAATGTGGCAGATCCGTTGACTAAACCTCTCCCTAGAGCATAACATGATCAACACCAGAACTGTATGGGTGTTCGGTTCATCACAATGTAACTAGACTATTGACTCTAGTCCAAGTGGGAGACTGTTGGAAATATGCCCTAGAGGCAATAATTAAATGGTTATTATTATATTTCTTTGTTCATGATAATTGTCTATTGTTCATGCTATAATTGTGTTATCCGGAAATCGTAATACATGTGTGAATACATAGACCACAACACGTCCCTAGTGAGCCTCTAGTTGACTAGCTCGTTGATCAAAAGATAGTCATGGTTTCCTGACTATGGACATTGGATGTCATTGATAACGGGATCACATCATTAGGAGAATGATGTGATGGACAAGACCCAATCCTAAGCATAGCTCAAAGATCATGTAGTTCGTTTGCTGTAGCTTTTCCGAATGTCAAGTATCATTTCCTTAGGCCATGAGATTGTGCAACTCCCGGATATTGTAGGAGTGCTTTGGGTGTGCCAAACGTCACAACGTAACTGGGTGACTATAAAGGTACACTACAGGTATCTCCGAAAGTGTCTGTTGGGTTGGCACGAATCGAGACTGGGATTTGTCACTCCGTATGACGGAGAGGTATCTCTGGGCCCACTCGGTAATGCATCATCATAATGAGCTCAATGTGACCAAGTGGTTGATCATGGGATCATGCATTACGGTACGAGTAAACTGACTTGCCGATAACGAGATTGAACGAGGTATTGGGATACCGACGATCGAGTCTCGGGCAAGTAACGTACCGATTGACAAAGGGAATTGTATACGGATTGATTAAATCCTCGACATCGTGGTTCATCCGATGAGATCATCGAGGAGCATGTGGGAGCCAACATGGGCATCCAGATCCCGCTGTTGGTTATTGACCAGAGAGTCGTCTCGGTCATGTCTGCGTGTCTCCCAAACCCGTAGGGTCTACACACTTAAGGTTCGGTGACGCTAGGGTTCTTGAGATATTAGTATACGGTAACCCGAAAGTTGTTCGGAGTCCCGGATGAGATCCCGGAGGTCACGAGGAGTTCCGGAATGGTCCGGAGGTGAACATTTATATATAGGAAGTCAAGTTTCGGCCATCGGGAAAGTTTCGGGGGTAATCGGTATTGTACCGGGACCACCGGAAGGGCCCGGGGTCCACCGGGTGGGGCCACCTATCCCGGAGGGCGCCATGGGCTGAAGTGGGGGGGGGGGGGAACCAGCCCCTAGTGGGCTGGTGCGCCCCCCTTGGGCCTCCCCTGCGCCTAGGGTTGGAAACCCTAGGGGTGGGGGCACCCCACTTGGCTTGGGGGGCAAGCCACCCCTTGGCCGCCCCCCCTTGGAGATTGGATCTCCTAGGGCCGGCGCCCCCCTAGGGGTCCTATAAATAGTGGAGGGAGGGAGGGGAGCCGCACCCTAGCCCCTGGCCTCTCCCTCGCCCTCCCGTGACACCTCTCCTTCTCCCTGTGCTTGGCGAAGCCCTGCCGAGATCACCGTTGCTTCCACCACCATGTCGTCGTGCTGCTGGATCTTCATCAACCTCTCCTTCCCCCTTGCTGGATCAAGTTGGAGGAGACGTCTTCCCAACCGTACGTGTGTTGAACGCGGAGGTGCCGTCCATTCGGCGCTAGGTCATCGGTGATTTGGATCACGACGAGTACGACTCCATCAACCCCGTTCTCTTGAACGCTTCCGCGCGCGATCTACAAGGGTATGTAGATGCACTCCTTTCTCCCTCGTTGCTAGAGAACTCCATAGATTGATCTTGGTGATGCGTAGAAAATTTTAAAATTCTGCTACGTTCCCCAACACGCACCCCTGCGGGTCAGTGTCAAACTACCATGATTGGTCGCGATGTCCCCGTTGAAATTGAAGGGTTGGAATTTCTTGTTTCTCCCATTATTCTGGAATCTTCCAACATTAACCTCATTCTGGGAATGGAATGGTTGAAAGCACATACTGCCTCTATTGTTTGTGCCACCAAAGTTGTTCATCTCCTACACCCTTCCGATGAGATAGTAAGCTACCATGCTTATATTGTTCAAAACGCTGAAGCACGACTTTATGCTTTGAATGCGTTGAACACATCACCTCTTGAGGGAATTGAAAAGATTCCAGTTGTTCGCGACTTCCTAGATGTCTTTCCAGAAGAACTTCTAGGAATACCTCCTGCCCGGGCTATCGAGTTCGTCATCGATTTGAAACCAGGCACCGTTCCTATCGCCAAACCACCCTACAAGATGCCACCTCATGAGCTCCTTGAACTTAAGGAGGAAACCGACATATCTCTTCGCAGTGGTTTCATTCGTCCAAGTTCCTCTGCTTGGGGAGCACCTTCTCTCTTTGTAAAGAAGAAGGATGGAACGAACCGTTTGGTCCAAGACTATCGTCCTATCAACCAAGCTACAATTCAGAACAAATATCCGCTTCCTTGGATCAATGATCTATATGATCAACTTGCTGGTTCATCAATATTCTCTAAACTCGACTTGAGGTTGGGTTACCAGCAGATCCGTGTTCGTGAAGAGGATATTCCAAAAACCGCATTTGTCACTTGTTATGGTTCTTACGAGTACACCGTCATGTCTTTTGCCTTGACCAATGCTCCAGCCACATTCTCTCGTCTGATGAACTACATATTCATGGATTACCTCGACAAGTTCATCATAGTCTATCTGGATGATATCCTGGTATATTTGAAGAACATGCTGAACATCTTCGACTTGTTCTAGAGAAGCTTCGAGAACATCAACTTTATGCCAAGTATTCCAAGTGCGAATTATGGTTACCCGAAGTCACCTACCTTGGTCATGTCATCTCCAAGGACGGTATTGCCGTCAACCCAGAGCACGTTCAGGCTATTCTTGACTAGACCCCTCCGAAGACTGTCAAGCAAGTCAGAAGCCTTCTCGGTCTAGCCAGCTATTGTCGCCGCTTTGTCGAGAACTTCTCCAAGATCACCAAGCCACTGACCAATCTGCTTCACAAAGGCGTTAAGTTCGATTGGACAGACAAATCTCAGGAAAGTTTCCAGGCACTCAAAGATAAGCTGACATCTGCCCCAGTGCTTGCTCCCCCTGATTCTCGCAAGGACTTTGTCATCTATTGCGATGCTTCACGTCAAGGATTAGGCTGTGTCCTAATGCAAGAGAGCAGAGTGATTGCTTATGCCTCTTGTCTAGTGCGTCCTCATGAAGAGAACTACCCACTTCATGACCTTGAGCTTGTTGTGGTTATCTATGCACTGAAGCTATGGCGATAGTACCTTCTCGGTAATCGTTGCGAGATCTTCACCGATCACCAGAGTCTGAAGTATTTGTTTACTCAGCCAGATCTGAACCTCCGTCAGCAGCAATGGATGGAAGCTATTGCTGACTATAACTGCGGTATATCCTATACCCCTGGTAAGGCTAATGTAATGGCCGATGCCCTGAGTCGTAAGTCTTATTGCAATAACCACATGGTTCATAAAGCTCAGCCTCGCCTTTATGAAGAACTTTGCAAGCTGAACCTTCAACTAGTTCCACAAGGTTCTCTTAATAACCTTGTCCTGGAACCAACTCTGCTGAAAGCAATTAAGTCTGCTCAAGCCAAAGATGCTCACGTGGATTTGATGAAAAAGGATCTTGCCTTAGAGAAATCCAGAGATTTCTCACTTGGTGAAGATGGAACCTTATACTTCAGAGATCGCATTGTCTTACCCCGGTTTGAGCTTATGATAGAGAAGGTGATGAAAGAAGCGCATGATACCCCTCTCTCTATTCATCCGGAAAGTACCAAGATGTATTTAGACATCCGTCAGAAGTACTCGTGGTCTAATATGAAGCAAGACATTTCTCAATAAATTGAAGAATGTGGCGTTCATCGTCGCATCAAAGCGGAACATCAGAAACCGGCTGGACTTCTACAACTGCTTCCGATTCCTGAATGGAAGTGGGATAAGATCCAAATGGACTTCGTCACTGGCCTTCCCAAGTCTCAGAGAGGTAACGATGCTATCTTTGTCGCCATCGACCAATTCTCGAAGGTTGCTCACTTTCTGCCAGTCAAGGAGACTATCACTGCTAGTCAATTAGCAAACTTGTATATCTCCAGAATTGTGTCACTCCACGGCATTCCGAAGGAGATCAGTTAAGATCGCGGCAGTATATTCACTTCAAAGTTCTGGGATAGTTTCCAAGAGGCAATGGGAACTCATATTACCTGGAGCACTGCATATCATCCCCAATCCCAAGGTCAAGTCGAGAGAGTTAATCAAATTATTGAAGACATGCTTCGGGCTTGTGTTATTTCTTTCAGCAAGAAGTGGGAAGAATCTCCCTTATGCGGAGTTCTCTTATAACAACAGCTATCAAGCCAGCTTGAAGATGGCACCCTTCGAAGTGCTTTATGGACGTAAGTGTCGAACCCCTCTGAATTGGTCAGAAACTGGGGAACGGACGCTCATTGGTCCAGACATTTTTCAACAAGCTGAAGAGCAGGTTCGCATTGTCCGGGATAATCTCAAGGCAGCCCGGTTCCGCCAGAAGAGCAACTATGACCGGAAACACTAGGGTTCAACTTATCAACCTGGTGAACAAGCTTATCTGCATGTCACTCCTTTGAGAGGCACTCATCGGTTTGGAGCCAAGGGCAAGCTAGCTCCACGCTACATTGGTCCCTTCCGCATCCTCGCCCGTCGTGGACTGGTGGCTTATCAATTGGAGTTGCCACCTCAGTTCTCTCACGCCCATGACGTCTTCCACGTGTCACAACTTCGTCGATGCTTCAAGGATCCGGAACGTGAAGTGGACCCGGAATTGATTGAAGTTCAAGATGATCTCACACACAAAGGGCATCCGATCTGCATTCTTGAAGAAGCTGAACGTCGAACACGCCAGAAGGTTACCAAGTTCCTCAAGGTGCAATGGTCAAATCATTCTAAAGATGAAGCCACTTGGGAACGTGAGGATAACCTCCATGCTGAATACCTCAGACATATTCCCTTCTACCTCTTAATTCTCGGGACGAGAATTTCTTTTAGAGGAGGAGAGTTGTAACACCCCGATGTAATGATGCTACAGTAACCCCTGGGATTAAGCTAATAATTTTTGCTAAACAAGTGTTTGGTCATCATTGCCCTCTATCTCTTTCATTATTCCAGTTTCTGATTCAAAATCAAATCCTAAGTGATTTTCAAAAATGCTCAAACATGAAAACTAAAATGTTCATCACGTGTAAAATATTCTCCTGGTAATATTGGTCGTGATCCAACATTTTTGCAAAATGCCTATGTGGCCTAAAATAGCTAAAACAGAAAAGCTTTAAAAAAAGAAAAAAAAAGGAGAGGAAAGAGGAACCCCCCCTCCTTGGGCCGAACCCAACTGGGCCGGCCCACCTACCCACCCGAGCGAGCCCAGTTTCCCCTCGCACCGGTCTCCCCCCCCCCCCCCTCCCCGCCATGTTCGTCGGTCTCAGACCGCTACAAGGGCTCGTCGCCGCCCGACCACCTCGCCGGCGACGACAGGGGATAAGGCCACCCTGACGCCTTGGCCTCCACCCATCTCTCCCACTTGCTCCCTCTCTCTGTGCCTCTCCCTCTCCCCACCAGTTCCTCGCTCACTTCCTCTCCCCCGGTTCGCCATCCACGCCCGAGCGCGGTCGCCGCCGTCCTCCGTCGTTGCCGCGGCCACCGGCCACCGCGCGCCTCGCCAGCATGTCCACGAGATGCGTCGTCCTCGGCTACACCCTCTGCACCAACCGGAGCGAGAAGGGAGCCACCACGGCGAACCTGACGACCCCTTCTTCCTCCTGCGGCCGTCTTCGTCTCCTCTCTGATTCGCCGCCGTTGGTCCTCCCTGAGCCTGCTAACGCACACCTACAGGCTCACGGTGAGCAGCCGCATCGCCTCCCCCTCTCTTCGGCCTCTCCCCGTAGCTGCAGCCATCGCTTTGCCGCGCCTGAACACCTCGCCGCCGATGAGCTCGTGGCCGTCGCCATAGCCGCTCTCACACTCGCCTGAGCACAGCACCGTGCTCCTGGTGCCCCCAGGAGCACAACGAACACGCGCACGCGCTCCGCCGAGCTTCGTAGCGCCGTTTTCGTCGAGGTCCCATACGCGCCGCCGCCGTAGCTCGTCGTCGGCCTCGTTTCCGGCCACCTCCGGCCACATAACCACCACGGTTCGACGCGGCTAGCTCCGCTCGTTCGAACGCGCCCTCTCCCGCGTGAAACGGCCTCCTGCAGACGAAACCCGACGCCGTCCCGTGCCTCCGCCGCGTCTGAAGGTCGCCGGTGTTGAGCCGCCGGCCGCCGCCGACGTGGCTAGGCGGGCCCCACCCCTGGGTCACTGCTCGTGGGCCCCCTGGCTCCAGTTGACCACATTGACCATGATCTACAGTGCTGACTGGGCACGCAGAGTCATTGACATGTGGGCCCCTCTGTTAATTAGGCTAATTAAACATTTTTATAAATAAAAATAATTAGTTAAACTAAATAGTCACTGACTAATGGGGCCCACACCTCTAACTAGTACTGTTAGTCATTTTAATCCACTGTTAGTGCCACAATCGCTGACATGTGGGACCCACTGGTCAGTTTGACCTGATCAGCCGTCCTGTTGACTGCTGACGACACAGTGATGTCATGATGACGTCTTTTTCTCTTTTCTGTTAATTTAGTAGTTCCAGAATATTGCTTTAATCTTTGAAAAATGATAGAAAATAATCCGTAACTCCGATGAAAATGTTTTCTACATGAAAGTTGCTCAAAAAAATCCAACGAATCCGAATACGCGTCAGTTCATCTGTCACATGCCCCTAGCATGCTGAACATGGAACTTTCCCCCTCTTTTCCTCTGTCCGAAATCCAACTAACGTTGGGAATTCATCCTCGGATGTTTATCCCCTTCGTCTGCAACGTGTAGTACTACGTTAGGGCAACCCTAGCTCTGCCTATCGTCATGTTATGCCTTGTGATGCATTGTTTGCTCTGTATTTACTGTTTCTTCCCCATCTCCTCTCCGATAGACACCGAGATCGATGCCGCCCCTATGATCGACTACGTCGATGACGACCCCTCCTTGTCAGAGCAACCAGGCAAGCAAACGCTCCTTGAGCATTCCGATATCGCCCATTTCTTTCCTCTCATGCTTGCATTAGAACTGCTACTGCTTTCTGTATGATCCTACTCTGATGCATAGCCTGTTGTTGTTACCTGCTTTCATACCTTACCTGCCTATCCTAAACTGGTTAGTATAGGTTGGTTAGTAATCCATCAGTGACCTCCCACCTTGTCCCAGTTGCCCCGCTTTATGTTCGATGACTCGATCAACGTGATCGACGTCCAGGCCCCGACACCGCACTTCACCCCCCCCCCCTTAGTTGTACGACTCTGTAGAGTAACCATCGAGTGCCGAGGGTGGAACCTCTTACATCACTCCTGATGAGACCTCTGTAGAGTAGCTATTCGGTCGTGGTCATCGAGGGTGATTTCCTCCTTAACCACTTCCGATACGGCTCTGTCGTGCAACCCCTCAACTGTGAACCTCGAGGGTGGATCCTCTTACGTTCACCTTGATGATTAAATCGAGTGGAATTCACCGGGGGTGATTCCTCGGGTTTTTCCCCTTGGTGTTAGACATACAGTTACTATGGTTACTATGACTTTGCACTGAGCCATGTTACTAAAGATGGGTCGGCCCTGAGGGGCACCCGCGTGAGATTAATAGCGAGTGATGTGGAGTCGGGTTAACCTGGAAGGTGCCCGCGAGATACTTACGAGGCGTGGCCGGGCATTCTTAGCCCTTGCCGCAAGTACTCGAGACGGGGCGATGGGGTCACATCGATCATGAGTCTCTGCTCGTTACCGTGTGCTCCTAATCCACTATGGTTTGGATATTTGATCCGAGGGGCCTCTGGCCTGATAGCACTAACCATCACGTGGGCATAGTATGGGCGTTCTGCGTCGTATACATCAGCCGAAGCTTAATAGACGCCAGCGACTGAGCGGCTCGCGCCGGGTTGGACTGCGTAAGCTCCTGCCTTGTTGAAGGAGGTAGCTAGGTCTGCTCACCGGACGCGTACGCAACATGCAGGAGTTCCCGAGGAGATGGCCCATGACCCCTGGGGGCATAGGCTTAGTCCGGCGTGCTGACCTCTCTATTAAGCCTAGGTCGGGTTGTAGCGTATTGTTTGGCCGAGGCCGGGCATGACCTAGGAAAGTGTGTCCGGCCAGAGTTAATCGAGTGTGATGGGTAAGTTGGTGCACCCCTACAGGGAAGAAAACATCTATCGATAGCCTGTCCTACGGTAACAGACACTTGGAGTTGTATCCCGATCGATACAACTAGAACTAGATACTTGTGATGAGAACTGGATGGTGATGAGAATTGGATTGTGATGACACTTGGATAGTATGGCTCTGGGATTACTTTCTCGTTGGGAGTCGAGAAAGGATCTCTGGCCGAGGTTGATAACACTACTATTTTACATTATGGTGATCTGTACTCTTCTATATGCTGCAATATGCTTGAAGATGCTTGAAGACGCTAGTCTTCGATCGGCGAGGCTTTCCCCTTCTCTTCTGGCATTCTGCAGTTTAGTCCACAGATACAGCCCATTTCCTTTGATACAGATGCATATTAGTTTAGATCTGATGTAAGTCTTGCGAGTACTTTGGATGAGTACTCACGGTTACTTTGCTACTTCTTTTTCCCCCATACCCGATTATTGCGACCATATGACGGATCCCAGGAGCCAGACGACGCCATTGATGACTACTACTACCCGGAGGATGCCTACTACTACGTGAAGACCGCAGACGACTAGGAGTAGTTAGGAGGCTCCCAGGCAGGAGGCCTTGCCTTTTCGATCGTTGTTGCTTTTGTGCTAGCCTTCTTAAGGCAAACTTGTCTAACTTACGTATGTACTTAGATATTGTTGCTTCCGCTGACTCTTGTGTATTCGAGCCCTCGAGGCCCCTGGCTTGTAATATAAAGCTTGTATTATTTTAATTTGTGTCTAGAGTTGTGTTGTGATATCTTCCCGTGAGTCCTTGATCTTGATCGTACACATTTGCGTGTATGATTAGTGTACGATTGAATCGAGGGCGTCACATAGGGCCACTCTTCGGATGCCTTCTTCGGAGTGCAGGACAAGTATCATGTTCCGTCTATACGCCATACTTCTGCGCCGCCCACCTCAAATATAGATCCCTTTTGGGAGCGGGCGACGAGGCAGAAAAGTCTACTCCATAACTCAAAATGGGCCTCGCAACCTAAGAACAGCTCGCAGAGAGCCACGAAGCCCACGATGTGCAGAATGGAGCCCAGCGTGAGATTGTGTAGCTGGAGGCCGTAGTACTCCAGGAGACCTCAGAGGAAAGAGTGGATTGGAAATCCAATGCCTCTTAAAAGGAAGGAAAGGAAGCACACTCGCTCCCCCTTCTGAAGGATTGGGGAAATTTTCTGCCAGGGCTTCACCATTTATGGAAGTTAATCCTGCCCGGACGGGTACCAGGTCCGCGGGAGGAAAATATCCCTGCACCTGGAGCTTGTTCAGCTGGGCGTGGGAGACCGAGCAGCTCTCCCAATCGCCTTTTTGAGGGCCGTGAGGGCGTGAGGAAGAACTGGGAGCGCCAGCCATGTTTGCGTGGTTCTCTATGGTCAGCTCCAAGGATTTTTTTCGCCTGGTTGAGAATGGCATCTGAGATCCCATCTCCTTAAATAGACGCCTTCCATGCACCATCAGGGTGTTATCTGTAAAAATGCTTGGACCCTTCGTATTCATCTGACACGTGGAAGCCGAGGCGATGGAGGCGCAGAAGCCGAAGGATACGATGTTTAATGAGAAGTCGAAGACGTCCAGAGTATCATGAAGGGCCCACCTAACAGAGCCGAAGATATAAAAGCCGGATACTGTGTCACCATTGAGGAGTCGAATACTGTTCTTTTTGTTTTGGGATATTCGGAGGCTACTGGCGGAGTCCTGGACTAGGGGGTCCTCGGGCGTTCAGGCTATGTAATGTGGGCCGGATTGATGGGCCATCAAGATACAAGATCGAGGGCTTCCCCCCGTGTCCGGATGGGACTCTCCTTGGCATGGAAAGCAAGCTTGGCGTTCAGATATGAAGATTCCTTTCTCTATAAACCAACTCTATACAACCCTAGCCCCCTCCAGTGTCTATATAAACCGGACGGTTTAGTCCGTAGAGGCAATCATAATCATACAGGCTAGACATCTAGGGTTTAGCCATTACGATCTCGAGGTAGATCAACTCTTCTAACCCTTATACTCATCAAAGTCAATCAAGTAGGATGTAGGGTTTTACCTCCATCAAGAGGGCCCGAACTTGGGTAAACATCGTGTCCCCTGCCTCCTGTTATCTTCGATCCTTAGACACATAGTTCGGGACCCCCTACCCGAGATCTGCCAGTTTTGACACCGACAAGCCCCTTTCCTTTGTCTGTTTTTGTTTTTCTATTTTAGTTTTCCTGTTTTGGTTTAGTTTAGGCACTAAACCATTTTTATAAATGCTGATTTTTTTTGTGGGGGCTCTCTACAATATACTAGTGACCCACAATTATTTTCAAAGTATTTGGAGCTATAAAGTTATTTATAGATTTTATTTGCTCCAACTCAAATACAATATGGATTAATCCAATGCCCATTTATGTACTAGAAAAATGTGCACCATTTTTGGTTTAGGTTTTCACCTTGTGCCATAAATTATGAACATTTTTAAGGGCATTTTGGGTTCCTTGAAAAAGATTTTAGTTGAACCCATTTGATTTAATTTGGTTCTAGGTTGGATCAATCCCCAATTCAAATTTAAACAAAATTTAAACATGATGCAACACATGAAGGCTAGCCTAGTGCATTACCAGAAATAGGGATATGACAAGAAGCCAACATCATAAATATCCACCAACACAAGCTCTGAATTGTCTATACTACAATCCAAATTTAATATATTACCATCTCTCTATAGGCTCCTAGACCAAAGCCAACCAAGTCTCACCAATCAGTCAAACTGAAGGGATACAACTTTAGTTTGTTGTATAATAATTATATCAACAATCAAATGATTTCCGAGAACAATTCTACAAGATCAATAATCCATCATACCTAATATTTTGGACATGAGGTGGATGAGGTCACAGAATTGGGCCTATCCTAGTCCCACAGTAGGCCGCCAGCTGTGAGAACGACACCTAGTTGTGCAACCACGGCTCTGCCCCTGGAGGACACGCGTGGCCATATCGAGGCGCGGCCATGCTGGAGAGATGATGGAGGATGCAAAAAAACACGGGGAAAGGGGGAGAGAGGTAGCGGCTCGCCACGTGGCTAGAGATACATGCATGGAGGACTGGGGAGGTGGGATCGCACCGAATTGATTGACGATGGGCGGCGGCGGCGAGGAAGGACAGCCTCTGCTCGTGTTCTTCAATGAATAGGAGGTGGGGAGAGGGGGCGAAGAAGTCCACATCACCCCCTGGACTTTCAGAAACCGGCTAATCCACCCCCTCAACTCTAAAACCAGTTAATTAACCCCCTGAATTCTCTAATACCAGCCAAAGCACCCCCTAATTCCAATGAAAGTGTTTTATGCCGATGGTTTTGCTTGCGTGGCTCTCCACGGTTGCCAACTCGGCTTGGGGGAGGGGCGTGAAGTTTCACCCAATCCCCAATACAAATTCCTAGTTCCTATATTCCTCCTCCCCTGTTCGTCGCCATGGACGCTAGCTGAAGCTTGCCCTTCCTTGTTCTATGTTCCGCTCCTTCCCTGCTAGTCGCCATGGCCGCCCCACCTCCCTAGTTCCTCTCTTCCCCCGATCCCCCATTCTCCCGGGACCTGAAAACGCCCTGGACAAGGACCAGATTCATATGTACTGAACTTTATGCCATTTCTGAATTCCAGGCAATGTTTTGCTACAACAACTGTTCACAGAGGATGGAGAGGGCAGAGCTGCTGCGAGAACTACTCATGAGCGGAGCTGGCATCGACCCTCTCTCCGGCTTTCAATCAGGTCAACTAGCTGCAATTTCGAAACAGCATATATCCACTTTCACTTTCGTTTGGAATTTTTTTACGAGTATGATGCGTCGTAGGTTCAGTTTGTGCTCTGTAGAAAACATTAGTTGTCTCAGAGACAAGGTCGGGTGTTCCCCATCGATCGATCTTGGTTACAAACTGCAAAGATAAAAGGCGAGAAGTGCTTTAACTTGCATGAATTATGTATGATACTGACAACATTGGCAAGGTGTTAAACAGTTTCATCAAATTGTTCCTCATCCTTATAGACTAGGATTTGGCACCGCCCCAAACTGAAGCATGCTCGGAGCATTAGTACTTGCAGGAAAACAACACAGGGCCCAAATGGTGTATATTATACTTTCTGTAAGCATGTACTGATGCTCTAAGAAGAAAAAATTCGGTTTAGTTGAGAATTAGTATGCGTAAAAAGTCAGCTTTTGTTGCTGCTACGGTTGTCTCAGTTTAGATGAGGAGAGAGAATTCAGAGAAAACAACTTTTTTATTGAATGTACTTTTGAGTCTGCAATGTGTTGCATATGGACACATATATGTAATCGGAATGCAATCTTTTATTACACAGAAACAGAGCACCTCAAACCCAGCTCCAAACCCCTCTCTGATCTTTTAAAAAAACGACTTAACACACAAGCACTGGAGTCATCGGAAGCTTGGGACTAACCTGCTCGTTGTGGCACCGCCTCCCGTCAAACGCCGATCATAGCGTCTTGTCACCACGTTGTCAAAAGGAAAGAAGCGGGATGAGGCCTAAACAATAGGAGGAGCAGTTAAGTCCGAGACCCACACCACCAAGCCGAGCTGGCAATCGCGGAGAGCCACACAAGCAAAACCATCACGAGAAACCACTTCAATTGGGATTAGGGGGTGCTTTGGCTGTTATTAGCCGGTTTCTGAAAGTCTAGGGGGTGATGTGGACTTCTTTCGAGGGGGGGGGGGGGGGGTAGTTGATGCTGTGAGGCAAACGCATGGCTACATCCTCCCGGCTATGGGATGTATTTCAACCGACCTGGACCATCAAATTCAGTTCAATGGACGGTGCGTTTCGCCGGATGCACCGTAAAGGACTCTGATACTATGGAGCATTGAAAGCGTCGTACATATTGTGGGGAATACGCAAGAGCCACGACCAGAGTCGTGTCGTGGTCATACAAGAGACGTGGTACTACACGATTAAATTCTATCCAGAGCTGGCCATGTTCAATAGTAAGTGCACCAGGAACATACAGTGAGTCAGTAGATGTTCTTTGCAGGGCTTCTGACGGTGCGCGCGCAGGTTTGTGAGAGTTGTGCGGTGGTTGGCCGGCCACCATCATATCCTCTTCGACATTTGCCAATGCTTCAGTCCAGGGGCTGTGTGCGGGCTGGGTAGTTGGAGCCTTGGAGGATAAAGATGAAGGGCACATGGTAGACACGAGGATACGTACTACAGGACCCAGGCTTGCTGTCACTGACTTACTGCTACAGAAAATTGCATGCGGTGTGAAAACCGATGAATTTACGTCCTACTAGATGCCGTCCAGACATCGCTAAATGGAAGTAACAGAGCCGACATCCACCCGTACTCCAGGCATTAAAGAGAGTGACCAGCCGGATGCGTCCATGATAGATTGATCAAAGTGAGTCCGAGCACTCTTACGTGTTCTCTCCAATAATATGACACTGACAACGATAGCGGTAATTCAAGTATGACTCCGGACTCATCTACACCTGATGAATAGTAAATTTTAAAAAATTAAAAAAATCTGTTTTTTTATGGCATCAAATATGATCAGGTAAGTAAGGAGTGTGCATATTTTCGTGATGTTTCAACATTCGAGGAGCTCTAGGAAAAAAGGCAAATAAAGCACAAACAGTGTACTTTTTCAAAGTTTCTGCCATAGCCAAATTTTGTGTTTTCTTTCACGACCTACTTGAATGTCCAAACATCATGGATTTTCACACGCAAATGATACGTTCAATCATCTTGGATGTAAAAAAACAGATTTTTTAAAAAATTCTTGTTTTCAAAGATTTTACTGTTCATGCTCAGTTGCATCCGGCACCAAATCGCTGCTTCCCAACGGTAGTAACATCACTATTCCCTACTTGTTCTCACACTCCACTAGTCCCATGGTCAGGGTGGCAAATATCTTGCACGCCGATTTAGAATATAACCTTCAAGGCCGCGTAGACCATGCTGCTTCGCTTGAGCTTGTCTCATTATCATTTTGTGTTGCCGATGACGGAGCCTTAATTCTCGCCTCCTCATTGGCGGGAAATTTTTCCCTAACATGTCAGCCTATGATCTAGTTATGAGCCAACAAGATGGAGATCTCATTGCCTAAGCAATTTGGCATAATAGAGCTCCTAACAAAGTCGTGATCTTTGCTTGGTTCCTCTTCCGGACCACCTAAACTCATGTGCAAACCTTGGCTTCAAAAACATCATCAACACGACAAACTGTTCTTCCCGCACCTCAGACTTTGAGGACATGGAACACATATTTATCTCTTGCCCCCTCACTGCAAGGATCTGGTGGCAGTTTTGGATCAATCCTGGTAACTCTATTCAGGGTCTTTGGGATTGTTGCACTTCGAATGGACTGGATTGAGATGTGTGGCCCTTCGTCATGTACACAATTCTGTGGAAGATATGGGATGCATGGAATGACATGGCATTTAGGCGAGGCTACAAGCTATAACATGTCTATTAGAAACATTGCAGATGACATTGATCTTTGGTCACACCGTATCTCTAGGCATTGTGATAAGGTGGACGTATACCTTGCCTCTAGATCTCTATGATTATGCAAAAACACCCCTAGACGGAAGATATGCGTTGATGCATGCATGAAGTATACCGAGATACTCAAGTTTGTACAAGGGCGATATCGAATCTAGGAATTATGTGGTGGCGACTAGTATAGGATGTCACATTAGGTGAGATCGAGATAATTTTTTGTAAAAAAATTACAAAACATGTTCAAACATTCTAAGAAAAAATTTGTAGACACACATCAATGTTTGACGTACAACCTTGAAAAGTTCTAGCTAATTTCAGAACTTTTCAAAATGTCTAAATATGAATTTTTTGCTTGATCTCACCTAATGTCAGAAGCTATACTAGTCTCACTCGACTTATGTGTGCTTCTGCATTTCAAATCGTAAAAAAGCAACTACTTATGTGAAAATCCTATTCTAATCCCGAGCTCAAATGCACCCTGATAAACAGTAAAATCGAAAAAAAATCAATTTTTCTGAATATCTTTATGGTAAACTTTAACAAATTTTTGTTTGCTTGCAAAATTTCAGCACGAAATAACATTTGTTGAAGTCATGGCAAAAAATAATTCAGCACTTCTAAATGTTATCAGAACTATAATTTTTGGAGGATCATTTTTTTGTCACGACTTTCACAAATGTTATTTTCTTTTCTTTGGATTACGTGCATGAAAGCATTGGGGCCTGGTAGCTAGGTCGTGAGCAGCAAAGCTAGCTACCCCTCGACGCATTGACTGTGACAGTAGATAGAATTCAAACACCGGAATGTTGCACGTGCTTTTACTTTCAGAGGGGACAAGAAGATTTATTCAGTATGGTGGATGCCAGCAATACCGTCCTTGCCTATGTAGTAGTACACCGAAAAGTTGGGGGGATTATTTTTATACCTCGGTAATTTCTATGTAATTAACATGATAAGTTATGCTCAAGTGGCATGATAATTAGCGTGGGTAGCACACACCTGGTAACTGTTCATCAGAAAAAGTCGTTGGAACATACCAACATGAGATTTAATTTAGAAGTTATCGTGGCGACGAATTTTTATGTAAAAACAATTTTTGAATCAAAATGATGATTTGAGTTGTACTCCCTCCGTCACGGTTTAAAAGGCGCGCTTGGAAAATCTCTCGGACCTAGGTGGTTATCTATTGGTTGTGAGATGGACTAAAAAATAGCATTCACACTACGCATGCATATAGAAATAGTATATCGGAGTGCTAATTAGCTACTAGAAATAAATGCAATGCGCCCTAAACCTTGTCTATAGTGGAAACGCACGCAAATTTAACTGTGCCTTCTAAACTGTGACGGAGGAAGTATTAAACATTTTAAAGTTTTAAAATAATAAAAATCTTTTACTGACATCATTTCATTTATTACTCCAGTTTGCATGAATGTGACTTACACGTTGGATGCATGCACATGTGCTCGGCAAGTGACGAGGCTGCATGCACTTTTCATTAACAATGCATGATTAGTTAGGTTAGGATCGTTCGAATATGTTACTTAAGTTTAGACTAGTGGGAAGTTAGTCCATTCCTATATAAATATGAAACAACATCTTATGATGAATTTAATAATATATGTTTGCCATTCTAGATGTAAACTTTTCCTTTACAAATTTGGTTAAAGCTTATGAGGTTTGACTTTTGAAAAAAATTATATGTGCTACATGATGAAATGGAGAGAGTACCAAACAATTGTAGAATATCGGTACTAGCTCGTCTATAGCACAGATAAAATGAAATTATTCCGTGTTGTCGCACTTGCTACATGCAGGCCTGCAAAGACAATGCGGGTAATTGCTTTCATCCATTACATGCTTTTCATGATTCAAACCTTCTATTTTAAATGTTTCAAACAAATCTAAGTTCTTTTGTGGATGCTAATGAGACATGAGTCTCCGCTCGATCGCTTTGCCGTGTGCCATGCACAAATATACATCCAGCTCATGAGTGTGATGCCAGAGAAAGGAGAAGGACAGAGCGAGGTTAGGTTCCAAGGGGGCCAATCAAAGCGAGTTTTGTCTGTCTGAGTTAGCATCCCATTCTTTGTGCGTGGTAAGGAAGGTATGGAGCATCAATGAATATATCATTATTGGCTACGGTGTGTAAGCAACGTGTGCCTTTCAACGATTCGTTTCCAAAAGAAGACACCTACGGGCACTCGATCGCCATGATTCCTGGAGTGAGCAGAGCACAGCACACGGCGACCCTACCGGACCGATCGTGGGCATATATTTCACCGTGCAGCAGTCTAAACTGTGTCCCTGACCAGGAAGCTAGCGATGGAGCCGATGGAGGACATTGAGTTTGAGGCTCAATATGAAGGGTGCCGATTAGCCTGGACATTTGAGGCTCATTTGAGAGGGGGTTGTCTAAATTAAAAAATCATGACCAGTCAGTTACTAGATGACCCGACCGAACGTATGAGACGGGTTTGAGACACCCGGCTGTAGATGCTCTAAAGGAGTTATGAAGCATCAATGAATATATTATTGGCAACTGTGTGTAAGCAACGTGTGCCTTTTAGGCCCTGTTTGTTTCATAAATCCTAAGACTTTTTTAAGTCCCAACTTATAAGTCATAAGTCCCTACCTGTTTGTTTACAGGGACTTATAAGTCCCGAGTCCCTACCTGTTTGTTTACAGAAACTTATAAGTTCATGTTGCACCGCTGCAACGAGGCTCAGGAGAGGGCCTGTCCGGCGATTGGAGGCACCGCTGTAACGAACTGAGGCAGACAGAACCGAGGCGGAGCGGCGACGGGGCGGCAAACCGAGGCAGAACGAACCGAGGCGGGGCGGCGACAGGGCGACGACGGGGCGAGAGGCGGGGCGGCGACGGGGCGAGAGGCAGGGCGGCGAACCGAGGCGGGGCGGCGACGGGGCGAGAGGCTGGGCGGCGGCGGCGATTGGACCGAGAGGCAGGTGGCGTGCGGGGAACAAGCTTGGAGCGACGCGGGGTGGCCCGGGATAAGTCCCAATAAGCTCCTCCCTGAGAGTCTTATTTAATAAGTCCCAAATCACCACAGTAAGTCCCAATAAGTTCCTTGTGTTTGGTTTAGGTGGAACTTATAAAGATTTTTTTAATTTCCTAAACCAATAAGTTCATGAAAACAAACACCCTCTCAATGATTCGTTGCCAAAAGAAGACCCCTACGGGCACTCCATCGCCATGATTCCCGGAACGAGCACAGCACACGGCGGCCGGACTGTGTATATTTATTAATTACGGTGCAGCAGGATACACTGTGTTCTCGACCACGAGGCGATGCAGCCGACAGAGGACATCGAGTTCCTCTGGAAATGGCGCAAGTACCTGCTGCTGCTCGCGACGCTAGTCGCCAGCGTCACCTACGGCGCCGGCCTCAACCCACCCGGCGGCGTGTGGTCCGAGGACCAGAAGGGAGGCAGCAGCAACGCCCCAGAGCACCGTGTCGGCTCCGTCGACCCGCCGGCACCGCTGCTCCTGGCGCCGGCGCCGGCGGTCTACCCGAACCGCGTGGGTGACCCGGTGCTCGTGTCGACCTACATGCGCCGGTACACCGCCTTCTTCTATTGCAACGCCGCGGCCTTCGTCGCGTCCCTGGTCATCATAATGTTCCTGCTGGACCGGCGCATCAGCGGCAACCGCGTCGGCCTCACCGTGCTCCGCTCCGCCATGCTGCTCGACCTGCTCGCCCTCATGGCCGCCTTTGCCTCGGGGAGCTGCCGCGACGTCGTCGCCTCCATCTACGTCTCCGCGCTCTTCGCGGTCGTCTTCGTCTACGTCGCCCTCCACGTCGGCGTGGCCTCCGCCTCCTCCGGTTCTAGCCTCCTACTGCTACTCGGGAGGAAGGCGCCGGACTCGTGTCCTTGGGACGCGGAGGAGAACAAGTACATCAGGGAGCGCCGGAAGTTCCTCTTCCTGCTGGCCACCTTCGCGACGTCGCTGACGTACGCGGCGGGGCTGGCGCCGCCGGGAGGCTTCTGGACCAAGACCGTGGCCGGACACCGTGCCGGCGCCCCGCTGCTGCACGACGGGCGCTACAAGATTCGCTACCACGCCTTCTTCTACGCCAACGCGACCTCCTTCGTCGCCTCCCTCGCCATCATCATGCTGCTCATGAGCAGAACGCTGAGCGACCGCCTCGCCCGGTCTTACGCGCTGCTTGTGTGCGCCCTGGTGGAGCTGCTCGGCCTCATGGCCGCCTACGCCGCCGGCAGCTGCAGATGGCCCACCACGACCGTGTACGTCTTCTCTCTCGTCGGCGCCGTGCTCCTGTACATTGTGCTGCAGATGGCCATCGCCGTGTTCGCCATGGACAAGTTCAAGAAATGGCGAGAAGCCATCTGTAATATAGTGACGACGTGCGCAGGCAAATGGGGGCCAAAGCAAGAGTAAGCGTAATACTATTATTATGTACACGGTCATTTTGCTAACTAACTCTCTATGTCATAATTTCAGATAATATTATTATTTATTTTAGTCACAACGTGTCATAATTTCATATATAGGACGGTGAAGCAAAAAAGAGACAAGAAAATCGACTTGAGCAATGGTCAGGGAGACAAGGTTGAGGCGTCGCGGTCCCTTGTGCTGCTGCTGGCGACCCTGGCCGCGACGGTGACCTACCAGGCTGGGCTGAGCCCGCCCGGCGGCGTCTGGCCGGAAGACGACGACCAAGGCCGTACGCATCACATCCCGGGGAACCCGGTTCTCCACGACATGGACTCCAAGAGGTACAAGGCGTTCTACCACTGCAACACGGCGGCATTCGTGGCGTCGGTGGTCGTCATCATCATCGTCCAGAGCAAGCAGCTGAGCGCCATCGGGCGTGCCGCACTCAAGACAGCCATGATACTGGATCTGTTCAGCCTCATGGGCGCCTACGTCGCCGGGAGCTGCCGGGACAAAGTCACCACCATCTACGTCGCCGCCCTCGCTGTCGTCGTCTTCGTCTACACCATCGCCAAAGTCGTGGCGTTCACAGCTCAGGGGCGCCAGACCATGCCGATTGAATGTGTGAAGCGCTTGTCCGAGAGGATTTCACGGTTGCTCAAACTCTCCTCCGACGAGCCGCCCCGGCCAGGAGGAGCAGAACCAGTGACGCAAGGAGGAGAAGACGCACCTCAAGGTCAAGGAGCGGCGCAAGTTGATGCTCCTGCTGGCCTCATTTCCGACGACCAGAACCAGCCCAAAGTCCTTTCTAGCATTCAAGGTCCGTACCCAGCAAATAACCTATCCTCACTCGCTTTACCATTTATGTATTTTGAACTCATATGCATCACATGCTCTAAACCCCATTCCCTACGTTTCAAAATATAGGTTGTATTAATTTTTCAATAGTCAAACTTCTCTCAACTTTGATTAGGTTTATAAAGAAAAATAGTAGTAATATGTACAATAGTATCAGACTATTATCATTATTTTTTTGTGAAATATTTACTCTGTTCAAAAAATAATTAATGACATGGTTTTAATAAAACAACGTCGGTTAACGGAGGGAGTATATTATCATATTTTTATCCATCTACTTTCTCTGTTCCTAAATATAAGACGTGTTGGCAGTTTAATAGTACTGTAGTTGTTCATATAGTTCACTATATATTAAGTCAAATGTTCACTTTTAAAGAACTAATGCAACTTATATTCTAGAACAGGGCCGCTAACATGTGTAGTGAATTTAAGTCACCAGTAAAGGTCTCACCACATCTTTTTAGAGGAGGGAAGGACAGAGTTTGTATGCATGCCTTTGCCATTCTTCATCATCCCTTTTAGTGAAAAAGTTGCTCCTCTGATCCATATTAATTGACGCTAGATTAGTACTCCCTCCGTCACAGTTTAGAAGGCACAGTTAAATTTACGTGCGTTTCCACAATAGATCAGGTTTAGGTCGCATTGCATTTATTTCTAGTAGCTAATAAGTACTCCCATATACTATTTCTATATGCATGCGTAGTGTGAATGCTATTTTTTAGCCCATCTCACAACCAATAGATAGCCACCTAGAGAATTTCCAAGCGCGCTTTCTAAACCGTGACGGAGGGAGCATAAATTGTTGCTAATTTCATACTCCCACCGTTCCATATTAAGTGTTGCTGATGACACTTAATATGGAACGGAGGGGGTACAGTTTTATACTAAATCACCGACAGTTGATATGGATAGGAGGGAGTAGCATTTTTTTTCCTAGTCATTTTTAGATGCTTCATATATTATAAATCAAGGCTTTATTTATTGATGTTTTTATATATATAGACCTGAGGATACTCTTTTCAAAGAAGACTATTATTGAATATATTTTAAACTCATTTAAATTTTGCGGTTTCAGACATTAGTTGAAATAAATTCCACTTTCAATTTATTCTTAAAGAGACCCAGCTAGGCTCTGTGTCCGAGGGAAAGTGTACTATTGAAGAAAACCTTGAGAACAAGCATGTTATTCTTGAGAAAAAAAGCCTGGAGAGGAAGCGCAAGTTCTTGCTGCAGCTCGCCATCCTCGCTGCTACCGTCACGTACCAGACCGGGCTGAACCCGCCGGGTGGATTCTGGACGGAAAGCAATGGGGTCAAGAAGGTCACTGCCGGCGACCCAATCCTCCTTGACTACTACGGGGTCAGGTACCAGGTGTTCTTCTACTGTAATGCGACGGGGTTCATGGCTTCCGTTGCCGTCATTCTCCTCTTGGTGAACCAGACGCTGTCGAAGCAAGGCATTCGGAGCAACGCGCTCCACGTCTGCGTCATGATCGGGCTTCTGGGCCTGATGGGTGCCTATGCCACCGGCAGCTGCCGGAAGCTGCGCACCTCCATCTATGTCTTTGCACTTGTCGCCGCGGTGATCGCCTTCCTCGTCCTGGAGATCCTGTTCTACATGTATGCGGACCACCGCAATCTGTCAGAGCAACCATGGGTTCCACAGTGGCTGCAAAGGCTGCTCAAGCCACTATCTTCGGCGCCGATGCGGCCGGATGATGGGAACGACAAGGACAGGGTCTCCGCCTCCAAGCGACTACAGCAGAAACGACGCAGCGTGAAGTACGAGAAACGTAAGTCCCTGATGCTGCTTGGCATCCTTGCAGCGAGCGTGACGTACCAAGCAGGTCTCGCTCCTCCCGGCGGCACGTGGGGCGACGACGATACCGCGTCATCACCGTCTCCCTCGCCGTCGCCCTCCTCCCTATCGCCATCACCGTCGGCTGCGTATATCTCCGTTGCCGGCAACCCGATCCTACTTGACACCAATGCGGCACGGTACCAGGCCTTCTTCTACTGCAACGCGACGTCATTCGTCGCCTCCATCGTGGTCATCATGCTGGTGCTGCTGCGCACTGTGAAGAAGAAGCGTGGGGCGCCACTGTGGGCGATGCAGACCGCCGTGGTGTTGGACCTGTTGGGCTTGCTGGGTGCCTATGCCGCCGGCAGCTGCAGAGACTGGGAGACGTCCGGGTACGTAATAGCGCTCGTCGCCGTGGTGGTCATCTTCATCACGATCTACGTGTTGCTATCATTCGACGCCGTGCTGGGGAAGGCTAAGCAGCTCACTGTCTGGAAGTACTTTTCTAACAAGAAAGAAAAGGTGTTGAAATACTTGGGAAGAAGCAATGATCATCATGGGCGGCCGGTTGCAGTCACTAGTGTGTAACTAATTAAGTCTCCTTGTTTACATTCCTCTGATTTGGTTTTTTATTATTACCTTGTATTTTTTCTTTCTAGTTATTCTTTTGGTTTGAAATGCTGCTGATCGGACAACTTGTGTCAGATTTTGGTTGTACACTCTCTCAGTCCTCCGGGTTACAAAATATCTTGGATTTGGTTTGGCTTGTATATTTTCAGTTATTCAATTGTTTAGTTAGAGGGGATTATGTTGATACTTTTCTTTGTCTCATATATGTAACATCCAGAAAAAACTATTTCCGACTCATGCAGAGATGGTTTTCCAGTATAGTTTTATATAGGGTAGTCCGATAGAGACATCATGTTTTGGATTGAAGAAATAGAGGATCAATTCAAAAACATCTCAGTAGTTGAAAAGGCAGCCCTAAAACCTTATTATCTGTCGGAGAAAGAGAGGCACAATACAACGGACTCAGAGGGTTTAAATACCTTACCGATAACTCAAACCGGAGATGGTTTCCTGGTGTAAACTACTCCAATACTTCCAAGTCGGAGGCAGTTTTGCATCTGGAACAGCCTGTAATAGTGGGTCAGCTCATTGGAGGCGGGTGGTTTTACTTTTCTAAATCGCTTTAGCATACTTGTTAAAGGAAGATAGAGGTTTTATTCCTCGGCTCCGCCTCTGTGCATGTCCAGTGATCGCGTGTAATTGCATGTCTACTGATCCTGCACAACATGTCCGTCGGTCGAGCGCAACTGTGCGAGTAGATTTGCCGGTTCTGTGCAACTGCATATCCATTAGCTGCACACCCGTGCGCAACTGCATGTCAACCAATTACGTGCAACTGTAGAAAAAAAATGTAGGAAATACACTGAGAATTTTGACAAACAAAAAAGAAAAGTGAAACATAAAACTGAAAGAAGAAGAAAAGAAAACAGGAAGTAAAATCTATGCTAATGTCACCTAGATAAGACTTAGTTTATTATCTTTTAGATTGGTGCACATGCATCACGTGTAGACACCTAGAGATCAGTGTAAGCCCCCATTGCATCGTGCGTGTCCATAATAAAGGATGTGATATTTCGCGGTGAATGAAGTACAATCAAATGTCAAGAAGTAACTAGTATTTAACACTTCACCTATATGTAGGTTGCATGAATTTTCAATTTGGGCCAGTCGATTTCTTGGCCGTCGACTCTTGTTCTGAGATTTGTGTTGTGTTTTTTTTCTAAACTGTTGCGTGAGCTGGTTTGGGCTGTTTTTTTTTACTGACCACATATTTAGGTCACTCGATTTTTTATTCGGCTGCAGCCCATTACCTGCACCGCCCAACCCATCTCTCTTTCATTTTGTTAAAAAAAAATCAATTTTTCAGTTTTTATGCATTATGTTTTGTTATTTTTTCTGTATTAGTTGATTTTAAATATTTTTAGGTATGTTTGGGATTTGGGTCAGTATAAATGTTTACACACAAATACTATCTAATATTGTGAAAATTACACTATTATTTGATTATTGTTTGCTTACTAGGAAAGTGCAATTTTGGTGCAAAGTTGTGTGCAAGATTTTTTTTTTAACTTTTTTTCACTATGTTTATTCTTAAAGAGTAATACCAATGGCGCTAATTCATTGTTCCTTATAAAACACCACTAATTAATTCCTTCTTAGTAAATATTTTGAGATAATTCTACTATTATATACTTATTTTTGCATATTTTAAACAATGTAATTTTTGTGTGTGTCATATGCAAATTTTGTAAAATCTTTGTTTTACATTTCTTTTGTTTTATTTCTTCTTAGAGGGTAATAACAATGCCACCAGTTCATTCTTCCTTAGAAAACTCATTATTTTGACAAGGTTTTAATTTTATTTCATATTCTTCTTCCTAAAGGGTAATACCAATGGCACTAATTCATTTTGCATATAAAACATCATTATTTTGATTTTGTTGTTGTTATTATTTTATTTTCTTTCTTTTTAATGGTAATACCAATGACACTAAGTCACTCCTTCCTATGAAATTTATTTTTGTAAAAATTACACTATTGTATGCTTATTCTTGCATATTATAAAAAAACTCAATTTTGTCATATTATGTTCAAAATTTGTCATTGTTTGATTTTTTATAAATTAGTTCTTCTTAATGGGTAATAACAGCTTAACTAATTCATTCTTGTTTAGATAACTTCATTATTTTGATTTTTATTTCATTTTCCTTCTTTTTGAAGTGTAATACTAATGCCACTAGTTCATTTTTTCTTAGACAACTTCATTATTTTGATTATTTGGATTCTATCCGTATTCCTAATGGTAATACTATTTTTTCATTTTTTTAGTTTTTTATTTTCTTTATTCTTATAGGGTAATAACAATGCCACTAACTCATACTTCCCTAGAAAACTTTAATTCTTCTGGCTTTTTCTTTGTATTAGTTCATGGTGAAGAATAAGGGTAGAGAAAGAAGAAGGTGGCTGGGCAGTTGGATCTTGATCGGGCAGTGGAGATGATTTAACTAAACGCCCAAAAAAATAGGCGCCTAACAAATAATAGCCCCCATGACAGGGATATATACTCACTAATTTTTATGCAATATGTGTGTGATTCATACCGCTGTTTAAAAAGTCCACTTCCGTATGCTTATTTTTGCTTATTATGAAACAATGAAATTTCTATGCCAATGGTGTGCAGTTTTGTGTCCTTGTTTGTTTTAAATGTCTTTACATTTTATTTTTTGGCTTCGATAGGTAGGGTCTCGAAGGGGCCTCCCTCGTTCTTGCTCGTAAAACAAGTGTCTCCTTCGGTTTTGCTTTTTTTGAGGCTTCCTTAATTTGAGGAAATCAAGCTGTTCGACCACAGATAGGGTCGGTCGCTCGGGAAAAGCCACTGTTTCCTGCCCTTTTCTGAACAGGGAAATCTGCTCGGAAAAGCTCCTTGTTGCTAGTTCGATAAATAAATCAAGAGTGTCCGACCCTTGGAAGGACTTCCATTTAATAGCTAAGCAGTTCTATTCCGGAATGCAAATGTGCGGTTCTGAATGCATTAGGCAGAACCCTTGTTTGCTATTAAAAAACGTGTCCAACAAAGACTTTGAGCCTGATTGTGCAGGATCATACGTCAGGTCTCCTAAATCGATTTTAGGTAATACCAATGCCCTTAATTCGTTCTTTCTTAGAACAAATTATGTTTTGTTTTTTACTTTTCTATTAGCTTTGGTTTTAGTTTTAGTTTAGTGAGTGTTGCATGCATGCAGTCCTATCTATTTATCCAACAAAGTTTAGCTATGAATAACATGTACGTGTAACCCATCCATGTATGACATGCCCAGGAAATAGCATGCGCGTGATGGCAAAATGGTAGGTCCTTTCATCCTCCTAAATCTGTGAATGGTGCATGGTGAAGAGAAGCAACAACCATGCACGCATTTTTTTACCATGCAATGCACTCCATATTTTGTATATGTATTTGTTCTCTTCTTTAGTTTATGTTCCACTGGGGTAACACTAGTTACTGTTGTATTAGCAACTAAAATATCATATATTTTATAATGGCCTACTAAAAACAAATTATCGTAGGCTTACACTGTGTATTTTGGCATATGTACGTGCCATGCATGCACACCTAGTCCTATCAATTCATCCAGCAAAGTAACTCATTTTTTTTTCTCCAATGGCCTTTGGGCCATGGAGGTCTAGAGGATCTCAGCACCCTGCCTGCGGGAGGGATCCTGTTCTTGTTCTTGTTATATTCAACGTCTTAGTTGGGGTTGTGTGGCGGCGGCGATGTCCCTTAGTAGGAATAATGTCTCCAACGTTGTATCCCCGTACCGATGGTGCGTCTAGCATCGTCAAAAGTCGTGTGGAGGTGTGTCTCCGTCGGATCTCATGGGATTCGATCGGTGCCGGTATTCGTTGGATATGATTGGACCCGGTCTTCATTCGTCTTCGTTTGAGTGTTTACATGTTTAATCCTGCTGATCTACGACTTTCTTCATCGGCGATGGTTGCTGCTCTAGTGCGCTAGTCCTATGGGGCCTTAGGCCTTAGCGCAATGACTTTCTGACTGTCTACTATAACAAGGTTTGTCCGACTCCGGTAAGGGATGGACGATGACAGCGGGCGTGCCTTCGGCTCGCTTCAGTGCATGTAGTCGTTGCTATGTGGTCTATAGATATGGCCGTAATTTTTAGTGAAATTATCTCCGTCGTCCGGCCGATTACAGCGTAGCGTCCACCGCCTCCCACGCACGCCACACGTCCCATGTGGGACAAGGCTATCACCGCTTATCTTTTTTTTCCTTACCTCCATAGTTAACCAGGGAGAACCACTCGTTCCTTTGTTTAGTCATTCATCTTCTACACCTAGCTTGCATCCTCATAGATATGTGCCACTTCACCCTATTCGGAACTTTCCCGCTCCGCAGAGTTGGAGAGTTGGGTTTTGGCAGCTCCATCAAATCCAGGTAAAGTATGGTCCGCTTCCGGAGCGGAGTTCCAGGAGCGGAGAGAAACCGAACGTAGCCTTCATCCAAGCATTGACCTCGTCCGTGACATGGCAGGTGACCGGTGCAGAGGCCTGCTACCAGGCGTAGATGCTAGAAGCCGCCTCCCGCACTGGCAGTGCTGTGAATCGGCCGTGCGTGCATTGGAAGCTTCCGAACTGCACCGCTCGCATCTACGAGGCATGTCGCCACGCCCGCCATCGTTCTTCTGTCATTGTTCCACGTCGCTGACGTCCTGGAGGAGCACCGGCATCCATAGGTGCGGCCTCCCCGAGCTGAGATGCTATAACAGATCCTGCAACATGATTTTTGTTACAAAAATTTTCCGCAACATAATCTCTGCTGCAAAAATTTCTACAGATGTTTTTGTAACATGACCTCTGTTGCAAAAAATTCTACAAACGTTTCCACAACATGGTCTATGTTGCAAAAAAAAAATCTGCAACATGATCTATGTTGCAAAAATAATCTACAGCATAACCCCTGTTGGAGATGTTTCTGCAACATTATTCTTGTTGCCATAGTTGAGGGTGCGATCCAATGATGCCAGATCTAATGGCCCGTGGCCCGGCCGGTCTTTTAAAAAGATCAGCTGGCGGACGCGTAGCACCCCATAATTTTTATTACCTCTACTGTACTTGGTACTGCCATGATTGAAAATGAATTGATTGTAAGGTTCTCGAAAAAAAGAAAATAACTAAAAAAAATCATCCAGCAAAACTCACATGAGTGAACCTGATCATCAACTGCATACACGCGATGCAAAACTTAACAAGAGAAGTCACCGGCGTACATGCATGCTCACCCGGACAAGACGCATGTGTCGCAATACTAAAAAAAAGTGGCTGGCCCAAAATGAGAATTCAGTCATCGTGATCAGTAGCCGGCCGGTCCCTTTGTTTAACTAGGCGATGGATGTGCACATGAGGTTGATGCTGCAGGTCTTTTCACCGACCCTGCGGAGCACCCAGAAAGCTCATTTTACCGGTGCAAGGAGCTACCGGCCAACCATCCACCGTTCACATGCGCAGTGATTCGAAGCCCACAGACAATGTATAGATGTGTATAATAACAACCTATCTCTTGTAGTATCTTTATTAATAGTCGAATCAATGTCAGATGAAAAGGTCCATGTCAGCACTAAAGTAATACTTGAGGCATGCATGTTTCATTCTCTCTCCTCATTCTCACCTACAGAAGATGCATCACATGCGAGACTAATTCATGCTCTTTATTTTCTCTTAGGCAATTTCATTCATTCATATCTTTTAGACTACAGTTTCATTTTAGAAACTTTTTACATATTTGAACTCCTCATGCCAAGAACTTCAGAACAAGATCAATCTTGAATACATTCAAATATTTTTTAATTTCAACATTTCAAATGAGTGAAACATGTTTGTGGAATAGACGAAATAAGTTTTTTGATTGATCGAAACAAAAAATTTCAAATGAGTACATTCTTTTTTCATGCATATGAAACAAATTTCACTGTGAAATATGTTTAAATTGTTATTTCAAAAATGTGAAACTAGTTATTTTAAAACATGTGAGATTGATTATTTCAAATTGTTTGTAAATGAGCGAACTCTTTTTTTTTGAAGCGAGTGAAATTGATATTTCATTTGATTTAATTTTCAATTATTCCAAATGTTT
This sequence comes from Triticum urartu, assembly GCF_056163025.1. Classification (NCBI taxonomy): domain Eukaryota; kingdom Viridiplantae; phylum Streptophyta; class Magnoliopsida; order Poales; family Poaceae; genus Triticum; species Triticum urartu. Next base: position 680,953,858 of record NC_141877.1, read on the forward strand.
GAAACTAATATCTGTAATGATTTAAATACATTTCAATATATTTTGTAAATACAAAGTCGAATTAATTTTTGATATATATTTATGGAGTGAAATCAGTTTTCCAAATTAGTGAAATGCGCCTTTTCAAATTAGTGAAATATGGATTCTCGAATGAGTGAAATTTTATTTTTTGAAATGACTGAAACCGTAAAATTAGTTTTTTTAAGATACTTTTGTAATTCAAGCACGTATTTTCAAATGAAACGAGCGAAATTAGTATTTCAAATGAGTGAAATCAGTTTTCTAAAACGACTGATTTTTTTATTTGGATGATATTTTTTCACTGACTGAAATTGTTTTTAAATTGAAATATTATTTTTCTAAAACCCCCTTTTCAGCGTGTATATTGCCTTGGTAATATGTTTTCTGAAACTAGTGAAATGAGTGAAATCTATCTTTCGTAACGAGTGAAATCAATTTTTTGAAACAAGTGAAATATGGTATTTCAATTGAGTGAGTTTAATATGTTTTGTGAAATTAGTTTCTTGAAATTTTACTTTTGTGAAACATTATATACCAGCCTTTTAAGTAAATTTATTTTTTTAAATGAGATAAATTAGTATTGGGAAATAATTGAAACATGTTTTTCAATTGCAAATTAGTGAAATTAGTCGTTTGAAATGAGTGAAATACAATGAAATTGAAATATGATATATAAAATTCAAACTAGTCAAAAATGTATCCAAGATTGGTCTTGTTTGAAAGATCTTATCGTCCTGGATTCAAATATATAAAAATTTACAACGACGGAAATATGGTTGACAAGTTATCAGTCACTTAAATTGTGGTCCTAAAATTAAAACCCAAGTCTTTATGTGGGAGAGACATAATACTAAATGCATGCAGTCATCCAGTCTCACACTTTCTTTCCTCCCAAAAGCTGTCAGGTGTGTCAGCCCGTATTACTCAGCATAGTTATGAGAAATGCTTCACATGTTTATACCCAAGTGGACTCACCAACCTAGATGAAATTGATGGATGGTCGATTCCTGCCCGGTACCTACCGGCTCCGGTAAAAAAAAAAATTCGGCGGAGCACCTCTTAGCAGTCCTTGTGATGTGCACGTCGTGGAAGACCAGACCCTGGAGGACCTGCCCCGTGACACTTCCGCGCGTCTTGGTCACAGACTTGTAGCAGTGGGGAGAGCCAGCCGCTGTCCATGGGCGGACTACGAATATTAATGGGAAAGGAAGGACGTTTTGATTTTGTAGCGTACGTGGTGTTATTAAGCTGTCGCTATTTGTAGAGAGTGAGATGGCGTTTCTTTTTCATTTTTCATTTTTTTTAGCTGGAGTCAGATGGCGTTTCTGTGGCCATTGATCGCTGTGATGTTTTTGCTTAATTAGTGACTATAAATATTCATCGTTTCTCACTTCTCAGTTTTTTTTTTGAACAAAGACTTCTCAGTTTAATTACTGGCATTGATGGATGACACCATTTGGCTTTGGACATATATCTTGGCGCTGACAAGAAATGCATGCCGATTGGCGAACACCGGAGATGAGCCCGTACGCGACGTTTTGGCCGCCTTGGCGCTGCCCCCATGTACAAACAACAGTGACTGGCATGTCGATTGCATAGTAGCCATCAATGTCGGTTGCTGGTGATGGTTATTTAGAGCGATAGATAGCGCTCGCTCAGGTGGAGTGGTTTTTCTATCACTGTTTTTCTTTTGTGGCCTGGTTTCCTCTCCGGGTTGCTAGGTTGGGGTGTTTTTCTTCTGCAATTTTCTTGGGCGATCAGTTTTTCTTTCTGTTTTTTCTCAGTTACCTTTTCTATTTTTACACATTTTCCCATATTTTTATTTTCTTCCAGATCTCACTTTTTATTTATTTTATATCTTATGTTTCTGGATTTCTTATATCTTATATATATACATCTTCTGCTCTCCATTTACCTTTTTTTATTTCACTTTCCTTTTTTTCATGTTTCATTCTTTTTTGCATTCCATATATACATTCATATTATTATTTTGTTTTTCTTAAATATACGAAGTTTGTTTATAAACATAATGTTTTATACTTTAATATTTTCCTAATACACATTGAACTTTTTTAATACACTTAGAAAATTTCTCAGATACACATCGAATTTTGTTTAATTAATGTTATATAGTACATTTTAAATGCACGTTGGAAATTTTCGCAAACATATTTCACATTTTGAAATATATGATGATGACCATTCGAAATATTTTATACATGTTTTAACACGCGATGAATGTTCATATACAAGATAATATTTCAATTATGAATTGTTTTTATAAATACATGAGCAATTTTTAAATACATGTTGAACTTTTCAAATACATGTAAGAATACATGACTTTTTATAAATACTTGAACACATTTTTAATAACATGCATACTTTTAATATGTGTTGAACAATTTTTAAATACCTGTTGAACTTTTCAAATACACGAAAGAGTACATGATTTTTTTATAAACACTTGAACACATTTTCAATAAAATGCTCATCTTTTTAATATGTGTTGAAAAATTTCTAAATACACAATTAACACTTTTCTAGAAACACACTCTGTCCAGATTTTTAAATACTTGTAGATGTGAAAGACCTCGTGCACTCAGGGACCCAATGCGAAATAGTGGAGCTTCAACCGCATTGAGCATGTGAAATATAGAGATTTGTTCATAGCTCTCGTCACCTTATGGGCCATTTGGCACGCACGGCGAAAGCTGATTCACGAAGACATGCAACAAATCCCATTTTTGACTTTGCTTCGTGGATCGATGAAAGCTGCTTCACGAAGACATGCAACAAATCCCATTTTTGACTTTGCTTCACAGATCGATTCATCACTGATTTAGATACACTAGTAGAAAACAGGCTATGGTCCAGGCCGGCTCAGCCCATTAGTCCCGGTTTAGTGTAGAACCGGGTCCAATGTGGGCATTGGTCCCGGTTCGTGAGCCCAGGGGGCCAGCCGGGCCACGTGGGCCATTGGTCCCGGTTCGTCTGGACCTTTTGGTCCCGGTTGGTGGGGCGAACCGGGACCAATGGGCCTCGCTCCTGGCCCACCACCATTGGTCCCGGTTGGTGGCTTGAACCGGGACCAAAGGCTCCCCTTTAGTCCCGGTTCATGCCACCAACCGGGACCAATGAGGTGCCTATATATACCCCCTCGCGCAAGAGCAGAGCACAGTGCTCTGTTTTTTCTGGCCGAGGGGGAGAGGGCTGTGTGGTGCTCTAGCTCACCTCCTATGCACATGAGGTGTTCGATGGAATGCCCTAGCCACACTACTTAAGCTTTCTCCTCTCGAAGCTCGACCTCCAAGCTCCATTTTCCTCGAGATTTGTACACTTCTATTAATTTGGACACTTAATTATATATAATGCACGCAGATGAACCGGCAATGGATGTACGGTGACAGACACACCCGCGAGTACATTAAGGGCGTGCATGAGTTTCTCGATGCGGCTGAGGCAAATAAGCAGAATGGTTTTATGTGTTGTCCATGCACTGAATGTGGGAATACGAGGTCTTACTCTAACCGGAAAATCCTTCACTCCCACCTGCTTTACAAGGGTTTCATGCCACACTATAATGTTTGGACGAGGCACGGAGAAATAGGGGTTATGATGGAAGACGGCGAAGAAGAAGAGTATGATGACAACTATGTGCCCCCTGAATACGGTGATGCTGCAACGGGGGGAGCTGGTGAAGATCAAGAGGAACCAGACGATGTGCCCAATGATGCTGCCACGGATGAAGCTGCTGAAGATCAAGAGGAACCAGACAATGTGCCCGATGATGATGATCTCCGCCGGGTCATTGTCGATGCAAGGACGCAATGCATTAGTCAAAAGGAGAAGCTGAAGTTCGATCGCATGTTAGAGGATCACAAAAAAGGGTTATACCCCAATTGCGAAGATGGCAACACAAAGCTCGGTACCGTACTGGAATTGCTGCAGTGGAAGGCAGAGAATGCTGTGGCTGACAAAGGATTTGAGAAGCTACTGAAAATATTGAAGAAGAAGCTTCCAAAGGATAACGAATTGCCCGACAGTACATACGCAGCAAAGAAGGTCATATGCCCTCTAGGATTGGAGGTGGAGAAGATACATGCATGCCCTAATGACTGCATCCTCTACCGCGGTGCATACAAGGATCTGAACGCATGCCCGGTATGCGGTGCGTTGCGGTATAAGATCAGACGAGATGACCCTGGTGATGTTGACGGCGAGCCCCTCAGGAAGAGGGTTCCTGCGAAGGTGATGTGGTATGCTCCTATAATACCATGGTTGAAACGTCTGTTCAGAAATGAAGAGCATGCCAAGTTGATGCGATGGCACAGTGAGAACCGAAAGAAAGATGGGAAGTTGAGAGCACCCGCTGACGGGTCGCAGTGGAGAAAAATCGAGAGAAAGTACTGGGATGAGTTTGCAAAGGACCCAAGGAATGTATGGTTTGCTTTAAGCACGGATGGCATTAATCCTTTCGGGGAGCAGAGCAGCAATCACAGCACCTGGCCCGTGACTCTATGTATGTATAACCTTCCTCCTTGGATGTGCATGAAGCGGAAGTTCATTATGATGCCAGTTCTCATCCAAGGCCCTAAGCAACCCGGCAACGAAATTTATGTGTACCTAAGGCCATTAGTTGAAGAACTTTTACAGCTGTGGAATGGAAACGGTGTACGTACGTGGGATGAGCACAGACAGGAGGAATTTAACCTTAAGGCGTTGCTGTTCGTGACCATCAACGATTGGCCCGCTCTCAGTAACCTTTCAGGACAAACAAACAAAGGATACCACGCATGCACGCACTGTTTAGATGACACTGAAAGTATATACCTGGACAAATGCAGGAAGAATGTGTACCTTGGCCATCGTCGATTTCTTCCGACCAACCATCAATGTCGAAAGAAAGGCAAGCATTTCAAAGGCGAGGCAGATCACCGGAAGAAGCCCGCCATGCGCACCGGTGATCACGTGCTTGCTATGGTCAATGATTTACACTACGTAATCTTTGGAAAGGGTCCCTGTGGACTAGCTGTTCCGAATGACGCTGAGGGACACACACCCATGTGGAAGAAGAAATCTATATTTTGGGACCTACCCTACTGGAAAGACCTAGAGGTCCGCTCCTCAATCGACGTGATGCACGTGACGAAGAACCTTTGCGTGAACCTGCTAGGCTTCTTGGGCGTGTATGGGAAGACAAAAGATACACCTGAGGCACGAGAGGACCTGCAACGTTTGCATGAAAAAGACGGCATGCCTCCGAAGCAGTATAAAGGTCCTGCCAGCTACGCTCTTACGAAAGAAGAGAAAGAAATCTTCTTTGAATGCCTGCTCAGTATGAAGGTCACGACTGGCTTCTCGTCGAATATAAAGGGAATAATAAATATGCCACAGAAAAAGTTTCAGAACCTAAAGTCTCATGACTGCCACGTGATTATGACGCAACTGCTTCCGGTTGCATTGAGGGGGCTTCTACCGGAAAACGTCCGATTAGCCATTGTGAAGCTATGTGCATTCCTCAATGCAATCTCTCAGAAGGTGATCGATCCAGAAATCGTACCAAGGCTAAGGAGTGATGTGGCGCAATGTCTTGTCAGTTTCGAGCTGGTGTTCCTGTAGGGGAACGTAGTAATTTCAAAAAATTTCCTACGCACACGCAAGATCATGGTGATGCACAACAACGAGAGGGGAGAGTATGATCTACGTACCCTTGTAGATCGCAACGGAAGTGTTGACACAACGTAGAGGAAGTAGTCGTACGTCTTCTTCCCGATCCGACCGATCCAAGCACCGTTACTCCGGCACCTCCGAGTTCTTAGCACACGTACATCTCGATGACGATCCCCGGGCTCCGATCCAGCAAAGCGTCGGGGAGGAGTTCCGTCAGCACGACGGCGTGGTGACGATCTTGATGTTCTACCGTCGCAGGGCTTCGCCTAAGCACCGCTACAATATGATCGAGGTGGAATATGGTGGCAGGGGGCACCGCACACGTCTAGGGAAAGATCTCAAGGATCAACTTGTGTGTCTAGAGGTGTCCCCTGCCTCCGTATATAAAGGAGCCAAGGGGGAGGGCTGGCCGGCCAAGGAGGAGGGCGCAGGAGAGTCCTACTCCCTCTGGGAGTAGGATTCCCCCCCAATCCTAGTCCAACTAGGATTCCTCGGAGGGGGAAAAGAGGAGGAGGGGGCCGGCCACCTCTCCTAGTCCTAATAGGACTAGGGGAAGGGGGAGGCGTGCAGCCCATCTAGGGCAGCCCCTTCTCTTTTCCACTAAGGCCCACTATGGCCCATATAGCTCCCGAGGGGTTCCGGTAACCCTCCCGGTATTCCGGTAAAATCCCGATTTCACCCGGAACACTTCCGATATCCAAACATAGGCTTCCAATATATCAATCTTTACGTCTCGACCATTTCGAGACTCCTCATCATGTCCATGATCACATCCGGGACTCCGAACAACCTTCGGTACATCAAAATGTATAAACTCATAATATAACTGTCATCGTAACCTTAAGCGTGCGGACCCTACGGGTTCGAGAACAATGTAGACATGACCGAGACATGTTTCCGGTCAATAACCAATAGCGGGACCTGGATGCCCATATTGGCTCCTACATATTCTACGAAGATCTTTATCGGTCAGACCGCATAACAACATACGTTGTTCCCTTTGTCATCGGTATGTTACTTGCCCGAGATTCGATCGTCGGTATCCAATACCTAGTTCAATCTCGTTACTAGCAAGTCTCTTTACTCGTTCTGTAATACATCATCCCGCAACTAACTCATTTAGTTGCAATGCTTGCAAGGCTTAAGTGATGTGTATTACCGAGAGGGCCCAGAGATACCTCTCCGACAATCGGAGTGACAAATCCTAATCTCGAAATACGCCAACCCAACATCTACCTTTGGAGACACCTGTAATGCTCCTTTATAATCACCCAGTTACGTTGTGACGTTTGGTAGCACCCAAAGTGTTCCTCCGGCAAACGGGAGTTGCATAATCTCATAGTCATAGGAACATGTATAAGTCATGAAGAAAAGCAATAACAACATACTAAACGATCGGGTGCTAAGCTAATGGAATGGGTCATGCCAATCAGATCATTCAACTAATGATGTGACCTCGTTAATCAAATAACAACTCATTGTTCATGGTTAGGAAACATAACCATCTTTGATTAACGAGCTAGTCAAGTAGAGGCATACTAGTGACACTTTGTTTGTCTATGTATTCACACATGTATTATGTTTCCGGTTAATACAATTCTAGCATGAATAATAAACATTTATCATGATTATAAGGAAATAAATAATAACTTTATTATTGCCTCTAGGGCATATTTCCTTCAGTCTCCCACTTGCACTAGAGTCAATAATCTAGATTACACTGTAATGATTCTAACACCCATGGAGCCTTGGTGCTGATCATGTTTTGCTCGTGGAAGAGGCTTAGTCAACGGGTCTGCAACATTCAGATCCGTATGTATCTTGCAAATCTCTATGTCTCCCATCTTGACTAGATCCCGGATGGAATTGAAGCGTCTCTTGATGTGTTTGGTCCTTTTGTGAAATCTGGATTCCTTTGCCAAGGCAATTGCACCAGTATTGTCACAAAAGATTTTCATTGGACCCGATGCACTAGGTATGACACCTAGATCGGATATGAACTCCTTCATCCAGACTCCTTCGTTCGCTGCTTCCGAAGCAGCTATGTACTCCGCTTCACATGTAGATCCCGCTACGACGCTTTGTTTAGAACTGCACTAACTGACAGCTCCACCGTTTAATGTAAACGCGTATCCGGTTTGCGATTTAGAATCGTCCGGATCAGTGTCAAAGCTTGCATCAACGTAACCTTTTACGGTGAGCTCTTTGTCACCTCCATATACGAGAAACATATCCTTAGTCCTTTTCAGGTATTTCAGGATGTTCTTGACCGCTGTCCAGAGATCCACTCCTCGATTACTTTGGTACCTCCCTGCTAAACTTATAGCAAGGCACACATCAGGTCTGGTACACAGCATTGCATACATGATAGAGCCTATGGCTGATGCATAGGGAACATCTTTCATATTCTCTCTATCTTCTGCAGTGGTCGGGCATTGAGTCTTACTCAACTTCACACCTTGTAACACAGGCAAGAATCATTTCTTTGCTTGATCCATTTTGAATTTCTTCAAAATCTAGTCAAGGTATGTGCTTTGTGAAAGTCCAATTAAGCGTCTTGATCTATCTCTATAGATCTTAATGCCTAATATGTAAGCAGCTTCACCGAGGTCTTTCATTGAAAAACTTTTATTCAAGTATCCCTTTATGCTATCCAGAAATTCTATATCATTTCCAATCAGCAATATGTCATCCACATATAATATTCGAAATGCTACAGAGCTCCCACTCACTTTCTTGTAAATACAGGCTTCTCCGAAAGTCTGTATAAAACCAAATGCTTTGATCACACTATCAAAGCATTTATTCCAACTCCGAGAGGCTTGCACCAGTCCATAAATGGATCGCTGGAGCTTGCACACTTTGTTAGCTCCCTTTGGATCGACAAAACCTTCCGGTTGCATCATATACAACTCTTCTTCCAGAAATCCATTCAGGAATGCAGTTTTGACATCCATCTGCCAAATTTCATAATCATAAAATGCGGCAATCGCTAACATGATTCGGACAGACTTAAGCATCGCTACGGGTGAGAAAGTCTCATCATAGTCAACCCCTTGAACGTGTCGAAAACCTTTCGCGACAAATCGAGCTTTGTAGACAGTAACATTACCATCAGCGTCAGTCTTCTTCTTGAAGATCCATTTATTCTCAATTGCTTGCTGATCATAGGGCAAGTCAACCAAAGTCCATACTTTGTTCTCATACATGGATCCCATCTCAGATTTCATGGCTTCAAGCCACTTTGCGGAATCTGGGCTCACCATCGCTTCTTCATAGTTCGTAGGTTCATCATGATCTAGTAGCATGACTTCTAGAACTGGATTACCGTACCACTCTGGTGCGGATCTTACTCTGGTTGATCTACGAGGTTCAGTAGTATCTTGTTCTGAAGTTTCATGATCATTATCATTAACTTCCTCACTTATTGGTGTAGGTGTCGCAGAAACAGTTTTTTGTGATGTACTACTTTCCAACAAGGGAGCAGGTACAGTTACCTCGTCAAGTTCTACTTTCCTCCCACTCACTTCTTTCGAGAGAAACTCCTTCTCAAGAAAGTTTCCGAATTTAGCAACAAAAGTCTTGCCTTCGGATCTGTGATAGAAGGTGTATCCAATAGTTTCCTTTGGATATCCTATGAAGACACATTTCTCCGATTTGGGTTCGAGCTTATCAGGTTGAAGCTTTTTCACATAAGCATCGCAGCCCCAAACTTTCAGAAACGACAACTTTGGTTTCTTGCCAAACCATAGTTCATAAGGCGTCGTCTCAACGGATTTTGATGGTGCCCTGTTTAATGTGAATGCGGCCGTCTCTAGAGCGTATCCCCAAAATGATAGCGGTAAATCAGTAAGAGACATCATAGATCGCACCATATCTAGTAAAGTACGATTACGACGTTCGGACACACCATTACGCTGTGGTGTTCCGGGTGGCGTGAGTTGCGAAACTATTCCACAATTTTTCAAACGTACACCAAACTCGTAACTCAAATATTCTCCTCCACGATCAGATCGTAGAAACTTTATTTTCTTGTTACGATGATTTTCCACTTCACTCTGAAATTCTTTAAACTTTTCAAATGTTTCAGACTTATGTTTCATTAAGTAGATATAACCATATCTGCTTAAATCATCTGTGAAGGTGAGAAAATAACGATATCCGCCACGAGCCTCAATATTCATCGGACCACATACATCTGTATGTATGATTTCCAACAAATTTGTTGCTCTCTCCATAGTACCGGAGAACGGTGTTTTAGTCATCTTGCCCATGAGGCACGGTTCGCAAGTACCAAGCGATTCATAATCAAGTGGTTCCAAAAGTCCATCAGTATGGAGTTTCTTCATGCGCTTTACACCGATATGACCTAAACGGCAGTGCCACAAATAAGTTGCACCATCATTATCAACTCTGCATCTTTTGGCTTCAACATTATGAATATGTGTATCACTACTCTCGAGATTCAATAAGAATAGACCACTCTTCAAGGGTGCGTGACCATAAAAGATATTACTCATATAAATAGAACAACCATTATTCTCTGATTTAAATGAATAACCGTCTCGCATCAAACAAGATCCAGATATAATGTTCATGCTTAACGCTGGCACCAAATAACAATTATTTAGGTCTAATATTAATCCCGAAGGTAGATGTAGAGGTAGCGTGCCGACCGCGATCACATCGACTTTGGAACCGTTTCCCACGCGCATCGTCACCTCGTCCTTAGCCAATCTTCGCTTAATCCATAGCCCCTGTTTCGAGTTGCAAATATTAGCAACAGAACCAGTATCAAATACCCAGGTGCTACTGTGAGCATTAGTAAGGTACACATCAATAACATGTATATCACATATAACTTTATTCACCTTGCCATCCTTCTTATCCGCCAAGTACTTGGGGCAGTTCCGCTTCCAGTGACCAGTCTGCTTGCAGTAGAAGCACTCAGTTTCAGGCTTAGGTCCAGACTTGGGTTTCTTCTCTTGAGCAGCAACTGGCTTGCCGTTCTTCTTGAAGTTCCCCTTCTTCTTTCCTTTGCCCTTTTTCTTGAAACTAGTGGTCTTGTTGACCATCAACACTTGATGCTCTTTCTTGATTTCTACCTCTGCAGCTTTTAGCATCGCGAAGAGCTCGGGAATAGTCTTGTTCATCCCTTGCATATTATAGTTCATCACGAAGCTCTTATAGCTTGGTGGCAGTGATTGGAGAATTCTGTCAATGACGCAATCATCTGGAAGATTAACTCCCAATTGAATCAAGTGATTATTATACCCAGACATTTTGAGTATATGCTCACTGACAGAACTGTTCTCCTCCATCTTGTAGCTATAGAACTTATTGGAGACTTCATATCTCAATCTGGGCATTTGCTTGAAATATCAACTTCAACTCCTGGAACATCTCATATGCTCCATGACGTTCAAAACGTCGTTGAAGTCCCGATTCTAAGCCGTAAAGCATGGCACACTGAACTATCGAGTAGTCATCAGCTTTGCTCTGCCAGACGTTCATAACATCTGGTGTTGCTCCAGCAGCAGGCCTGTCACCCAGCGGTGCTTCCAGGACGTAATTCTTTTGTGCAGCAATGAGGATAATCCTCAAGTTACGGACCCAGTCCGTGTAATTGCTACCATCATCTTTCAACTTTGCTTTCTCAAGGAACGCATTAAAATTCAACGGAACAACAGCACGAGCCATCTATCTACAATCAACATAAACAAGCAAGATACTATCAGGTACTAAGTTCATGATAAATTTAAGTTCAATTAATCATATTACTTAAGAACTCCCACTTAGATAGACATCCCTCTAATCCTCTAAGTGATCACGTGATCCAAATCAACTAAACCATGTCCGATCATCACGTGAGATGGAGTAGTTTCATCGGTGAACATCATTATGTTGATCATATCTACTATATGATTCACGCTCGACCTTTCGGTATCCGTGTTCCGAGGCCATATCTATATATGCTTGGCTCGTCAAGTATAACCTGAGTATTCCGCGTGCGCAACTGTTTTGCACCCGTTGTATTTGAACGTAGAGCCTATCACACCCGATCATCACGTGGTGTCTCAGCACGAAGAACTTTCGCAACGGTGCATACTCAGGGAGAACACTTCTTGATAATTTAGTGAGAGATCATCTTATAATGCTACCATCAATCAAAGCAAGATAAGATGCATAAAAGATAAACATCACATGAGATCAATATAAGTGATATGATATGGCCATCATCATCTTGTGCCTGTGATCTCCATCTCCGAAGCACCGTCATGATCACCATCGTCACCAGCGCGACACCTTGATCTCCATCGTAGCATCGTTGTCATCTCGCCAATCTTATGCTTCTACGACTATCACTACCGCTTAGTAATAAAGTAAAGCATTACATCGCGATTGCGTTGCATACAATAAAGCGACAACCATATGGCTCCTGCCAGTTGCCGATAACTTGGTTACAAAACATGATCATCTCATACAATAAAATTTAGCATCATGCCTTGACCATATCACATAACAACATGCCCTGCAAAAACAAGTTAGACGTCCTCTACTTTGTTGTTGCAAGTTTTACGTGGCTGCTACGGGCTTTAAGCAAGAACCAATCTCACCTACGCATCAAAACCACACGATAGTTTGTCAAATAGACTCCGTTTTAACCTTCGCAAGGACCGGGCGTAGCCATACTTGGTTCAACTAAAGTTGGAGAGACAGTCGCCCGCAAGCCATCTATGTGCAAAGCACGTCGAGGGAACCGGTCTCGCGTAAGCGTACGCGTAAGGTCGGTCCGAGTCGTCTCGTCCAACAATACCGCCGAACCAAAGTATGACATGCTGGTAGGCAGTATGACTTGTATCGTCCACAACTCACTTGTGTTCTACTCGTGCATATAACATCAACATAAATAACCTAGGCTCGGATGCCACTGTAGGGGAACGTAGTAATTTCAAAAAATTTCCTACGCACACGCAAGATCATGGTGATGCACAGCAACGAGAGGGGAGAGTATGATCTACGTACCCTTGTAGATCGCAAAGGAAGTGTTGACACAACGTAGAGGAACTAGTCGTACGTCTTCTTCCCGATCTGACCGATCCAAGCACCGTTACTCCGGCACCTCCGAGTTCTTAGCACACGTACAGCTCGATGACGATCCCCGGGCTCCGATCCAGCAAAGCGTCGGGGAGGAGTTCCGTCAGCACGACGGCGTGGTGACGATCTTGATGTTCTACCGTCGCAGGGCTTCGCCTAAGCACCGCTACAATATGATCGAGGTGGAATATGGTGGCAGGGGGCACCGCACACGGCTAGGGAACGATCTCATGGATCAACTTGTGTGTCTAGAGGTGTCCCCTGCCTCCATATATAAAGGAGCCAAGGGGGAGGGCTGGCCGGCCAAGGAGGAGGGCGCAGGAGAGTCCTACTCCCTCTGGGAGTAGGATTCCCCCCCCCCAATCCTAGTCCAACTAGGATTCCTCGGAGGGGGAAAAGAGGAGGAGGGGGCCGGCCACCTCTCCTAGTCCTAATAGGACTAGGGGAAGGGGGAGGCGCGCAGCCCATCTAGGGCAGCCCCTTCTCTTTTCCACTAAGGCCCAGTATGGCCCATATAGCTCCCGGGGGGTTCCGGTAACCCTCCCGGTATTCCGGTAAAATCCCGATTTCACCCGGAACACTTCCGATATCCAAACATAGGCTTCCAATATATCAATCTTTACGTCTCGACCATTTCGAGACTCCTCGTCATGTCCATGATCACATCCGCGACTCCGAACAACCTTCGGTACATCAAAATGTATAAACTCATAATATAACTGTCATCGTAACCTTAAGCGTGCGGACCCTACGGGTTCGAGAACAATGTAGACATGACCGAGACATGTTTCCGGTCAATAACCAATAGCGGGACCTGGATGCCCATATTGGCTCCTACATATTCTACGAAGATCTTTATCGGTCAGACCGCATAACAACATACGTTGTTCCCTTTGTCATCGGTATGTTACTTGCCCGAGATTCGATCGTCGGTATCCAATACCTAGTTCAATCTCATTACTGGCAAGTCTCTTTACTCGTTCTGTAATACATCATCCCGCAACTAACTCATTTAGTTGCAATGCTTGCAAGGCTTAAGTGATGTGTATTACCGAGAGGGCCCAGAGATACCTCTCCGACAATCGGAGTGACAAATCCTAATCTCGAAATACGCCAACCCAACATCTACCTTTAGAGACACCTGTAATGCTCCTTCATAATCACCCAGTTACATTGTGACGTTTGGTAGCACCCAAAGTGTTCCTCCGGCAAACGGGAGTTGCATAATCTCATAGTCATAGGAACATGTATAAGTCATGAAGAAAAACAATAGCAACATACTAAACGATCGGGTGCTAAGCTAATGGAATGGGTCATGCCAATCAGATCATTCAACTAATGATGTGACCTCGTTAATCAAATAACAACTCATTGTTCATGGTTAGGAAACATAACCATCTTTGATTAACGAGCTAGTCAAGTAGAGGCATACTAGTGACACTTTGTTTGTCTATGTATTCACACATGTATTATGTTTCCGGTTAATACAATTCTAGCATGAATAATAAACATTTATCATGATTATAAGGAAATAAATAATAACTTTATTATTGCCTCTAGGGCATATTTCCTTCAGTTCCCACCATCCTTCTTCAATATCATGACGCACGTCCTAGTTCATCTAGTCGACGAGATTGTCATCCTGGGGCCCGTATTTCTACACAATATGTTCCCCTTTGAGAGGTTCATGGGAGTCCTAAAGAAATATGTCCGTAACCGCGCTAGGCCAGAAGGAAGCATCTCCATGGGCCATCAAACAGAGGATGTTATCGGGTTTTGTGTTGACTTCATTCCTGGCCTTAACAAGATAGGTCTCCCTAAATCGCAGTATGAGGGGACACTGACTAGAAAAGGCACTCTTGGAAGAGACTCAATAATATGCAGGGACGGATATTCTTGGTCTCAAGCACACTACACAGTTCTACAGAACTCTACCTTGGTGACCCCGTATGTCGATGAACACAAGAACAGTCTGCGCTCCAAACACCCGGAGCAGTGCGACGACTGGATTACATGTGAACACATCAGGACTTTCAGCAGTTGGTTGGAAACACGTCTCAGAGGTGACAACACTGTTTGTGATGAGTTGTACTTGTTGTCCAGGGGACCATCTTTGACTGTATTGACTTACAAAGGATACGAGATAAATGGGAATACATTTTACACGATGGCCCAAGATCAAAAGAGCACCAACCAAAACAGCGGTGTCCGCTTTGATGCAGCAACCGAGAGCAGAAAGGACACATATTATGTTTACATAGTGGACATATGGGAACTTGACTACGGACCTGATTTGAAGGTCCCTTTGTTTAAGTGCAAATGGGTCAATCTGTTAGGCGGCGGGGTACAGGTAGACCCACAGTACGGAATGACAATAGTGGATCTGAAAAATCTTGGGTACACTGACGAACCGTTCGTCCTAGCCAATGATGTGGCACAGGTTATCTATGTGAAGGACATGTCTATCAAACCGAGAAAAAGAAAAGATAAGGAAGCGAATACATCATACGATGAGCCAAAGCGCCACATAGTTCTTTCAGGAAAAAGGGACATCCTAGGAGTGGACGGCAAGACTGACATGTCTGAAGATTATGAAAAGTTTCATGAAATTCCTCCCTTCAATGTCAAGGCTGACCCAAGCATCCTGATAAACAATGAAGATTATCCATGGTTACGGCGCAATAAGCAAATGACACAAGCGAAGAAAAAGTGAAGACTTTCTCCCGCAATAAGCAAATGCTATGTGGGTGAAATTATGATACCATCCCAACTTTCAACTTTTTCAGAGTTCATTTGAAATGCTTTCATGTCTTATGGTTCGAAACTTTGATACTTCGAAAGTGATTGTCCATTTTGTACACGAAGTGCATCAAGTTATTGTCGTAACCCTCTCTACTTTTTGGAACATGCTATGTGGGTGAAATGATGATACCATGCCAACTTTCAACCTTTTCAGAGTTCATTTTGAAATGCTTTCCAATTTCAGAGTCATTTAGCTCAAAGAATGAATTAATAGCAAATAGAATGAACTACGAAACTTTTATGAAAATAAAAACAATCAATTAAAGTATTATGTTATGATCAACTAAAATAAAACTATAATATTCTTCAATAGCAAAAAGAATATAATTTTTGTGACCTAAAATCAAACTATAAGTATTTAATTGTAAGTATAAATAAAAAATAAATAGCAAAGAAGAAAAAAAAAATTCTATTTTTATAGTAAAGTTATTCATAAACTAGTGATTCACACAAATTTTATAAAATTCCAATTTAAACTATTCAAAATTTTAAAACTAACGGCACTAACAGAAAGTTTATAATTTTTGTGAACTAAAATCAAAAAGAAATCACTAAAAAACTGTAAGTATTTAGTTGTAAGTATAAATAAAAAATAAATAGAAAAATATTTCTATTTTTATAATAAAGTTATTCATAAACTAGTGATTCACACAAATTTTATAAAATCCCAATTTAAACTATTCAAAATTTTAAAACTAATGGCACTAACAGAAAGTTTATAATTTTTGTGACCTAAAATCAAAAAGAAATCACTAAAAAACTATAAGTATTTAGTTGTAAGTATAAATAAAAAATAAATAGAAAAAAATTCTATTTTTATAGTACAGTTATTCATAAACTAGTGATTCACACAAATTTTTAAAAATTCAAATTTAAACTATTCAAAATTTAAAACTAATGGCACTAACAGAAAGTTTATAATTTTTGTGACCTAAAAGCAAAAAGAAATCACTAAAAAACTGTAAGTATTTAGTTTTAAGTAGAAATAAAAAAATAAAAAACCAAAAAAATGTAGAAATAAAAAAGAAAAAACCAAAAAAAATGCCACCTACTGGGCCTCCACGGCCTGAATACGACTAGAAACCCTACATGGGCTAGGATTCAGGCCCGCAGAGGCCCAATAGGCCCACAGGCAGTAACAAGTTTAGGCCCGAAAGCCTGCATTAGAGAGGAGCTCGAACGGAGAGGCACAGCAGGGCTTATAAACCAGTGCCGGCGCCCTTCCGCTAGCGATGTGGCACTAAACTTTTGGGCGCGGGCAGCACAAGGGCATTGGTCCCGGTTGGTGGCACCAACCGGGACTAAAGGGGGCATTGGTCACGGTTCGTGCCACCAACCGTGACCATTGCACCCCTTTAGTCCCGGTGGTGCCACCAACCGGGACCAAAGGCCGCCGCTTCCCGCCCTTTGGGCTGCCGAAAATTGGCCTTTGGTCCCGGTTGGTGGCACCAACCGGGACTAATGCCCACCTTTAGTCCCGGGTTGTGCCACGAACCGGGACTAAAGGCTTTGCTATATAAGTTCAGACTTTGGAAATTTTCACTCCCGTCTCTCGCAGTTGCCGCCCCGACGCCGACGCCGCCAGGCTGCCCCGCCGTCGCCGTCGCCTCGCCCGTGCCCGTCGTCGCCCGCGCCCTCGCCGTCGCCCGCCGTCGCCCGCCGTCGCCCGCGCCCTTGCCGTCGCTCGGGCCCCTGCCCCGACGAGGCCGCCCCGGCCCGCCCCCGTCGCCGTCGCCCGCGCGCCGCCCCGGCCCGCCCTCGCCGTCGCCCGCGCCCCTGCCCCGACGCCATCCTCGTCGCCGACCTCTCCTTAGCTTGGTCCGGCCCCCGGCGCCATCCCTTTGCAAATTTTTGTTCATAGATGATAGAGATCAAATGATGATTCTTTTGTTCATAGATGCATGATAGATGATCAAATGACGTTTTTTTTGTTCATAGATGATCATATGATTTTTTTTAGGTTATTTTCATTTGTAGAATTTTTTATGTATCTAGGAATATTTTTGTTTATAGATGATAGATGATCAAATGATGAATATTTTTGTTCATAGATGATAGATGATCAAATGATGATTTTTTTGTTCATAGATGATAGATGATCAAATGATGTTTTTTTGTTCATAGATGATCATATGATTTTTTTAGGTTATTTTCATTTGTAGAAATTTTTTATGTATCTAGGAATATTTTTGTTCATAGATGATAGATGATATATATGATGATGTTTTTTTTTCATATATGCATTTTTTCATATATATGATGATGTTAGTGGAGAGGAAAAAGTAAAATAAGGAAAAGGAAAATAAGTAGAGAAAGAAGGAGAAGAAGAAGGAGAAGACGAGGAGAGGAAGAAAAGGAAGAGGAGAAGAAGAAAGGAATAGAGGAGAAGAAGAGTAAATTAGAATATATATTCTATTTTCTCTTTTCTCCTCTATTCCTTTCTTATTCTCTCCTTTTTTTTCTTCTTTTTTTTCTTCGACACATGGGGGGGGGGTCGAGAACGTCGGACATTCATGAGAGAGGCGAGGAAGAAGGGGAAGAAGAGGGAGAAGAAGAGGAGAGGAAGAAGAGGAAGTCTTCTCCTCTATTCTTTCTTTTCTTCTTTTTTCTTCTTCTTCTTCCTCTTTATTTTATCGGGAACGAGGGTCGTCGAGAGGTCGAGGAGCGGTAGAGGAGAAACCCTAAATAGAAAGTATCGTCGGTGTGAGATACATGTACCGTCGGTGTCGGACACTACACCCACATCCCACAAGTGCCGCGGGCTTCGACGCCCACGTCACTTGTGGGACGTGGATGTAGTGTCCGACACCGAAGGCCACATGTATCTCACACCCAAGATACTTGCTAGCTATTTAGGGTTAAACTTCATGCCGCAGCTACCGAGGCCAACTTGGTACGATCGTTCGTAATAAATCAAAACAAAGATATAATACTCTTTCCTTACAACTTCAGGTGAGTGTTACTGTCTTGTGCGTATTCGGTTTCCCTTATATATTAATCAAGGTTATAGTAATATAATTGATGAGTTATGCATGTGTGTGCAGTTACCACTATATTCTCCTAGAGATTAAGCTTGAGCAGGGAGTAGTAACCGTCTTGGACTCTAAACGAAAAGATCCCAAGGAGTATGCGGACATGACTGAAATCCTCAAGAAGTAAGTTAAATCGATCATTATCCACCATATCAGCAACTTTGTTCATTTCCTGATATCAAGTAATTGTTTTCTTTGTCCGGCAGGGTTTGGAGAAAATTCACCAAAACAGTTCCGGGACTGCCGAAGGAGCTGGAATTTAGACACCCGAAAGTAAGTACTATAGTAGCATGTTCCGCGCATCTCCTAGTGACTCAAGCGCTAGTTTCATCAATACCATTTAGCATTCTTGCTTATCAGTTTGATTGACCTCTATTTCTTGTAAAGTGGTTGTGGCAGGAACAAGGGAATGATTTCTGTGGATACTACATCTGCGAGTCCATCCGCCACACGACCTGTGGGCGGGGCGGGTACTCTAACGAACAATATGAAGTACGTAAATAACAACATTCACAATTTTATTTTATTACCATCATTTGTGTTGAGTTTCATTCATTTATATATATATATGTATTGACCCCCTTCTTCAAATTAGATGTTTCGGAAGCGGGATGAACTCCTAGCACCAGCTCGCATGCGAGCAATTCAAGAGGAATTGGCGGCATTCTTTCTTGACCACGTGATCCCTGAAGACGGAGAATTCTATGTGGACCCTGAGTCCGTATGATTATATTTGTAAGAGATAATTATTGTATATATGTAGCCGGTAGTGTCAGATAGATATACGAGAACTTGTTGTTCGACCAATCTCTCAGAGAAGGAGAGGTGGTCGATATCACTTCTCTCTGTATATATGCATATATGTTCATGACGATCTTCTGTTTCCTTCGTTTGCTTACTAGCTATTTAGCGTGTCTAGTCCTCTCTATATACATATGTATAGTACGTAGCGTCGACCAAGCACGGACATAAAAGAGGACACTTCTCTCTATTAATTATAACTAGCTAACACAATATATGAAACACCTAAATTAACCCCGCAAAACCCCAACCCCCCCCCCCCCTTCAAAAAAAAAAACAAAAACCCCAGCCACAGAAGTGCTGACGCGTGGATGCCTATTGGTCCCGGTTGGTGCCACCAACCGGGACCAAAGGGTCTCCTGACTGGGCTCTGCGCACTGCCCACGTGGAGGGCCTTTAGTTCCGGTTCCGGAACCGGGACTAAAGTGTCGGTACTAATACCTCCCCCCTTTAGTCCCGGTTAACCGGGACTATAGGCCCTTTTTCTACCAGTGATATCCTCTACAGGCGAACTAAAGTGCCATGTCTCTTGTACGACGACAAAACTGTTGTGCATGCATGTATTCTTCACAATATGGCGATTGCCTTGCCGGGGGTAGAAGCAGGAAACGGCGCCGGTGCAAAGCCATGGTCTAAAGCTTGCCTGGAGGTGACCCCCGTAAAGGATGTAGGCATGCCGGTCAAATTTTTCGTCATAGGAGACCCTTTTCCTTTCTAAGATTTCCATATAATGCCAATGGGCACTTGTAGTAGTTTTTATCAAGCTCTCCTTTCTATGGTTTTCACTTTCAGAAATATTTCAATCATTTGAATTGTACACAGGAATTCTAATATCTTTCAAAATATTTTTCAATAATTTTAAAATTTCGAGCGAACATTTTGGTCTGTTGGCCAAAGTGCAAAGCGAAATCACTGAAACCGTATAGTAGCAGGAAATGGCACCCGTGCAAGCTAGCGTCTAGAGCTTTCCTGGTGGTGACGGCCTGATCATATGAAAGGGCGTAGGCATGGTGGTCAAGTTTTTGTCCTACGAGATCCTGCAATGCCAATAGGCACTTTGTAGTGTTTCATACCAAGCACTTCGTTCAGTGTCGTGTGCATAGTGCACCGTCAAGCATGCATGGCTTGAGCACTAACTACCACACTTATCTCTGTTTAATTGGAGCATATTGTGGTCATCTCTTGGGCAATGCTGCTCGTCCCCATGTATCTACCAGCCTCGATATTTCGAGGTATGATCAGGTTTTACTAGACTCTCCGGAGTATCACAAGTAAATTTGGACGCGTTTATGCACATGAATATGAGGATACGATGAGCCAATGGATGGCAGCTGGCATGGGGGCATCTGAGTATGATTTTCACTTTCGGTAAGATTTTGATGAATTTCACTAAATATTAGTAGACACTGAAGTGTTTACTTTTCTGTCAAAATATTTCAATACTTTCAGTTGTACATAGGAATTCAAATATTTTTCTTGAATATTTTTAAAATTTCACGCGAACTTTGGTGATTTCAGTAGGTGTTGTAATAGAACTAAATTCCATATATGTACTAGGGAGCACCCATCACGTACAATTCATGGAAACCAACCTAGGGACTCTGTGGAGTCCTCTCAACGCCCGCCACCACCAGGCCAGAATCCTCCACTCCCTTTGGTACTACCGACGCCAAGCAAAGCCTGTGGTGGCTGGTTGCGGCAAGGATTACTCTGATCCCTGTTAGCGTCGAATCTTGAGTCATGTATATCTGCGTATTTAGTTTTGTTATGCATGTGATTTAGAAGGTCTAGGGACTAGCTAGTCGTCGAAGTTTTAGTGGATATGTGCGGAGAAGGCAAGAAGATGCCGACAGCGGTGTGAAGCTGCAATCTTGTGTGAGGCGGCAAGGTCGTGTGATACAGCATACGCGTGGCCGGCTGAAACAAGACAGGCCGGCTGGACGGATTAGTTGAAGCTAACGTTCAGTACAGGTGCTAGCTACTCAGGTGACTCGGTGAGCTAGTGCATGGACGAGTCAGTGTAGGTTGCAAGGAATGAGTCCAAGCCGATGTCCATGACTTATACTCATGTATTGCGTCAGGGTTGAAAAATCTGAAATGCATTAAAAAATATGAAGCAATTGCTCGACTTGTCATCAGGGTTTGGCTCTTGGCCTTGTGTGTTAGTGGCGCATGGATAGGAATGGATAGCATCACCTGCACGTGTGGTTTACGTAGTTGAGTATGTGGTTGAGTGGCGGATCAACTAGTTGCTGAACTACATGTATATATAGTGGTTGCATCTACTACCACTATAAAAGGAAGAGAGGGGCAAATTCAAATAATCTTCACCGTCGGTGCACCAAATCTAACGACCCATGATCCTCCTGTGTTCAACACCAAGCCGCCGTGTTTTAGTGCCCACAAATACCTTGGCCCATCATGCTAATAAAATCCCCCCATGATCTGTTCGCCTCAACTGCGGCAAGCCCATTACCTCGCTGCCTACCAAGCCGATGCACGCACCCCCTCCCCTTTCCGTCGCCTCCCCCACACGACCCTACCCTACGCGCCGCCCCTCATTCTCGACATCGAGAGGCACGCATGAGCTGTTGCCACCGCCAGGGACGTGGACCTGTGCGGGCCAACCGCCGGCGGAGAGCTCCGCGACGCTACGCCGCGGGCTCAGGCGTACGAGGCCGGCCGCGCCCGAGCCCGCGGCATGGCGTCACGGAGCTCTCTGCCGGCGGTTGGCCCGCACCGCTGATGCCATCCCACCCGCACCACCTCACCCCGCCTCTCCCCGCCGCCGTCCTCCAGCCACCGAGTCAAGGCCTCTACTATGTATTTTTGGCTGCTATCTTGATTACTCCTCCGAATTCATTGTTTCTTGTTGTTAAATTGCCCATTTTCCTTGTTTGGTCACGGTACTCTTTCCCCGCTTGTGATAATTTGACAGTGTTTTTGGCGAGGATATGAGATCCCTCCTTCTCCTTCCAATCTGTCAAATTGATTTTCTGTAGCTTTTGTTGATCTTCTATTTGTTCCAACTAAATTTCTCATTCCATTTCCTAATCCAACTCCTTTGCAGGAACCTGATCCCGATGATGACTAGAGAAGGATGTATGTGAGAAGTGCCGGTGTTAGCTCATAAGTATATCAGAAGATAAGCATCCATTGTATAATTATTCGGTTATACTATTAATCCATGCCTCAACAATTGACTAGATTAAATGAGAGGATGAACAAGGACTTTCCTGATGATTGGGTTCCTGAGAGGAGCATTAGTCAATCAACCAGCCCACCTGTCATCTAAAAAGTGAATGTTGTTAGATTGGTTAAAATTAAACCACTAAGGTTTGCATCGAATGTTGTTAAATTGGTTTCGTCAACCATCCAACTTGTACCCAACGGATGTCATCTTTTATCTTAGTTGACTAACCCCTCTTTTTATAATGGTCCAACAAATTAAGAGGAAAGAGAGAAAAATGTATGACACAAGAAGAGATACTTTTAGAAGCAGCTGAAACATGTATCCTTTGTTTCTCTTTCTAACTTTACACAAAGGATTTTTTTGTGAAGAAATGATTTAAATGTGCCACTGTTGATTAAATATTTGTTATTATCTTTAGCTATATTTTGAGAGATCATGAACATGAGAAGGAAGTGAAGACAATGTTTGTTGTTCAGAAAGATGTTTTTGGGGATTCTACAATTATATTCTCCATACCTAAATAGTGAATTTAGCAACTATTCTCTTTGTATTTCATGTTTCCATTATAGGAATCTATATCATACTTGTGTGCATTACTACTTATCAGCGAGTGAATTAGGGGGCATCATTTTGTTCCTGCCGTCTACATTGATGTTTTCTTTACTAAAGTGACAACCAACTTTCCAAGTTCAAGTCAGATGACACGAAGAGGGGTGAGAAGTTTATGATGGTTCTTCATGTATGGGGCATTTAGGTTATATTTTAAAATACTTTCCAATGTTGTTTTGAATGTAGTGAACTACCGATTAACTATTTCATTGGCTTTGGAGGAGGTTCACTTAAAGCCATACGAGTTTTTGTAGTTGCGAGGACTTCAACTATAGGTTCAACTCCATGCGCTTCAATGGCAAGGAAGGCTGCATCAAGCCGGTCATCATACAACACACCCAGAAATCCAATGAGAATCATACGAGGATCCCACTTAGCTCCATGCTCCCGGGGGAAATGGTCTATGCAATCATTGCTCACCGGATGTGTCTATGCAATCATTGCTCACAGGATTATGCTTTGCAATTTGTTTCCGCTCTATAGCTTCTTGACCAAATGATACAATGGGTTTGGAATTGTAGACGATATGGAAGATTGCTGATTCAGAAGTGCATATGATTTTTCACTAATTTAATGTGTTGTCTTCTAAAATTCGGATGTAGTCATTATTCAAATTGTGCAGCCTACATTCTGGATAGTACGGTTCCTCAAGCATTCCATAACTTGCAGGATACTCAGGGTTATGAGTTGACTACCTTGCTGATGGTAGATGACCTTTTCATTAGGTATACTCAGATCAGGTTTTATTGAGGTTGTAGAAATTAGTGATGCAGATAATTGTCATCAATGATGAAAAACATATCGCGGCCGTATTATGCCCAAAGCTTTTGAAATGCCAATCTTAGAAATATTGACTTGCATCTTTATTGATTTATTAACAGAGAAATACCCCACATGCTTTAGTTTTCGGGACAGGCTACAATATTTTCAGAGATGGGATGCGTGTGAGTTGATGTTGTACAGAAAACAGTTGCAGTTTTTTAAATGAAAACATAATGACTCACACATTATGTGAGTTCAGTCATTTGCCTTCTCTAATTTCTCTTCAGCCCAAGTAGGTTTCTTCAGTTGGATATGCTGTAAAGAAAATTGTGGGCAGCAACCCCTCTTATCTGCAAAAAGAAGGTTTATTGCGCACATCACATTTGCCTTCTCTAATTTCTCTTCAGCATGTAAAAAATATTTCTATTTTGGTTGTACTGTATACCCATATCTTCCTTGCCAACTTCCAGTGCTCAACTGTTATATAAAGCACCGTAGCTGCTAATATTATAATCCAGTGTATACTAAAGTGTTTACTTTGCACAAATGCATTGCGCAGATGGTGTTACTTGCTGTTCCAGCTTGTGGTGATCTCAACATTTTTGCTTGGTGCTGCTGTAAAGGTATGTATGTGCCTGGATTGATAACAGACGTAGGCCATTCAATTTAATATTCTAATGCTTATTTCGCCACAGCTTACTTCTTGGTATGAATGTAACTGCCTAGATGCCCATTCCTATGTTTTATCGGGAGCAGTTAACCAAAAATAGAATGGTTGACTTACTATACGGGTTACAGGTCTATTTGTGCTTTAGAATGTATGCTTCACAATAAAAAGTAAAATTATCATTATATTGGTACAGTTGTATGTGAAATTTAAAACAGGTGTATTTTTACTTGATTTTTTAAAATTCACACCATGTACGGAAAAGGAGACCAGAGGGGTTTGGGGATAGGGCGGGGTGGGATGTGTGTGGATGAAACCTACTTTGCATATTATTCTTAAGAAGAAGCAACTGGCAACTCATTTTTATTTGATCCGGGAAATTAATCGACAATGATAATTCTGCCCCCAACTGAACTTTGGGTTATTGCATAGTTACCAAATTGCACCATGTACAATTATAAGATTATTTTTGATTGTATTCTTACTAAACAATCTTGCATTCTACAGGACTGCTATTGTTGTATGTGAGTTATTCTATTGAACGGTTCTCGGAAAAACTTCCGATACACGATCCATGATAAAGTTTTTGGCACAAGTTTTTTTTGGAAATGGAGGCAAAAGTTTTGCCTCATCGATTAATTAAGAAGAAGAAGAGAATTTCTCAATTAATTAATGGAAAATCGGGTGAAAACCAATACAAACGGTGCACATGTCAATATTTACAAGTCCAAACTTGATGATACAAAACCATACTACTAATGCTAATTTGTATCTTCTTTGACCAGTGTTGCTCGAGACCTTGCGTTTGGAATTGCATCAGTACCATGGCTGGGCTTTATTTTTGATGATACAATCTTACAGATTTCAGTACCATGGCTAGGCTTTATTTTGGATGATACAATCTTACAAATTTCATTTACCCTTGCAGTCAGCTATATTGCTTTCTTCACTGTAAGATAACGAACATATTGAGGCTCCTATATTTCTATTTTTTTTCTCTAGAAGGACATGATTAGTTCATTGTTTTTAAATGGTTTGTAGCTTCACTAATATAATGGTTGTCAAGACCCTTTTTGCAACACTGGGATACTGTTTTAATGGCTTGTGATGGTAATCCAGGGTCCTTTCTTGATGCATTCATGTGTGCTAATGAGGTGTCTACGTACTTATGATTAATATTAGATTGTTTATGTTGGTGTCATTTTCTTACTTCGCACTACAACTATGTATACTGCTAGCGAAGTTCTTTTCTTGTAACTGTTTTCCCCAAGTAACTCCTTATCTCTGATATTGTACTCATCATTTGTTCTGTGAGCAATTGTTTATTTTTTAATAGCTTACCATGGATGATGAACCATGAATGTTGGCTTTGTTAATCTTCAAGCAGTGTTACATGTTAGTGATATTGATTGCAGATTTTTTGTGGTTTACTGCATGATTGGAAGCGGGTGTATGTTACAAAATAAAATTCATTCTCATTATTTCATTTACTCATTATATTGTTTTTATTAGTCGAGACGTGCATTGCACGTACAAGCTTACTAGTTGAGAATAAAAAGGGCAGTGACGGAGGCAGCTATATTGCAGTCTTTGTGTTAATCAAGGAAATGAGTCTCGACAAAGCTATCGTGTCTTCTTCCTTGATGTATGTGGGTGTGCGTGTGTGTTCTCGTGTGAGACAAAATGTGAGAGAAGAGAGATAGCTAGAGGAAGAAGAAGGTTCCAATCCGAACACCCCCGTACTATCTACGTGGGGGCTGAAGCAGACGACTGGCCAACTCTCGGATTTAAATAAACGGCCGCACAGGAGGAAATATTTTCAAAAAAACAATAAGCAATATATTACATATAGGCTTTGTTCCATAATACAGGATTGGATAAACACAATTACATTCATTCAAAGATAATGTCCTTCGCACACTGGCCCGTTATAATGCGGGATCCTTCCAGGACGTCATCAAAATAGCGCTTGGGCGTACGGTGCTCTTTGCCCTCAGGAGGCCCCTCGGTCGCAAGCTTGACGGCGTTCATCTTCGCCCATTGCACCTTGACGCGGGCGATGGCCATCCGCGCACCTTCGATGCAGACCGATCACTTTATGGCATCAAGTTGAGGGCAGGCATCGACCAGCCGCTTCACGAGCCCGAAATGGCTGCTGGGTACGGCTTCGGCAGGCCATAGACGGATTATTAAATCCTTCATGGCCAATCCGGCCACCCTATGCAGTTCGGACAACTATTTCAGTTGATCGCTAAGGGCCATCGGATGCTCTGGCGCAAGGTATGTCGACCAGAACAACTTCTCCCATGAGCTCCCCTCCTTGGCTCGGAAGAACTCCGCAGCATCAGCCACACTGCGAGGCAGATCCGCAAACGCTCCTGCAGAACTCCAAATCCGGGTCAGTAAGAAGTACCTTTTCTTCACAAATTTGCTCTGCATAATAAAGGTCTTACCCGCCGCAATTTGCTTGGCCTCCTGGACTTCCCGGAAGGCGCCCTAGGCTTCAACCCGGGCCTCTTGTGCGCTTTGGCGGGCCTTAGCAAGTTCGGACTCTTGGTCTGTAATATTGCGCCCCATGGGCTCGCACTTCTTTACGGCGTCTTCGAGCTCCTGTTGAACCTCCCCGACCCTTGACTCGTGTTTCTTGCGGGCGGCTTCTTGCTGCTCCGCCCTCTTCTGGGCCTCGCTCAGAGCTTTCTGGAGGGACTCCACCTCGGCCGCAACTCCTATGAAGCATCATATTAACGTGATCAACACAAACAATTTTTATCATTTTTAAGATCTGAATAGGCCATTGCATACCTTGCTTGTCCTCTTCATCGGCCTGCTCCAGCCTCTGCTTTAGTTTGGCTACTTCGGCAGCATGGGAGGTCGCAGCCAGCATCAACGGCTGCTTATTCACATAGACATATATTATTAGTATCCTGCGAAAATTATTCGATCCGCTGTCCGGCCTTTCTTTTCGAACACCGGATAGAGTCTCAGGGGCTACTGTATGTACTACGGCGTTCTTTTTGCATAATTGCGGTATGTACCTCAAAGCCTGTTAGAAGGCTGGCGCAGGCTTCGGCCAGTCCGCTCTTAGCGGACTGAACCCTGTCAACCACCGTACCCTAAGGATACGGTGTTCTTCTAGGATGGAAGCACCTTGGAGTGCTTCCAGTAGAGTGTCCGGTGCCTCCGGATGGACACAGGCCACCGGCGGAATAGGTGCAGCTCCTTCTTTCAAAGGAGGCTGCTTACCTGATTCCGGAGCCGTACGGGCCTCCAGAATAGTATTCGGCTGGGGGCTGAATTGGGTATGGCCCCTGTCGCTAGTCTCCAGGGGGGCCTGCTACCCCATGTGTCCGACGACCGAGGTATCATGATTCAACATATTAAAACCACGAAGTAAAGGAGCTGGATCCGGCCAGGGGCTTCTTCCTAGGACGCCACTCAGGGATGCTATCGGAGTCCGATTTGGAATCATCCGCAAGGGAGACTCTCCCTTTCTTGGATGCCTCCGCCTCTGCCTCCGTGGAGGCCGCCCTTTTCTTCCTTCCCCCCTCGGGGGGAGAATCGCTTTCCTCCGCCTCCTCGTCGTTCTCGGTGGGGGAGGAGTGGGTTTCGGCGTCTTCGGATGTTGCGTCCGAAGTGCCTTTACGGCGGAGGCCGCTTCCTGTCTCCTGGCCCTTCTTCTTGGCCTTCTTCTCCGGCGCCTGGTAGGGAGCCAGAACCAGCATGTTCGTCAGGAGCAGGATAGCTGGGTTTTTGAGCAATGGAGCCGGACAATTAGACAGGTCCAGCTCTGAAAAGATAAATGAAGAAACTTAGACATCTTCCTTGAATGCACGGGAAGAGATACACCTTGAAGTATGAAGAACTTACCGGACTGGCTAGATGGGTCAGGTCGTATCCACGGTCTTCGAGCGTCTGCGGCCACGTCTAATTGGCCTTGAAAAGCACCTGCCAGATATCTTCGTGCGTGGAGCCGAAGAACTGTTGCAAGGTCTGGTGCTTGGCCGGATCGAACTCCCACAGATGGCAAGTTCGGCTTTGGCAGGGAAGGATCCGGCAAAAAAGCATCACCTGGATCACATTGACGAGCTTGATGTTCTTGTTCACCATGCTCTTGATGCGTGCCTGCAGTGCCGATATCTCGTCTGACGACGACCAGTCCAGGCCCCTTTTTTATCCAGGAGGTAAGCCACATTGGGGGGCCGGACTTGAATTCGGGAGCCGCGGCCCAGGTGGTGTCATGGGGCTCAGTGACATAGAACCATTGCTTCTGTCACCCCTTGACGGTTTCCACAAAGTTGCCAGTGGGCCATGTGACATTGGATAGTTTTCTCACCATGGCACCTCCGCACTCTGCATGTTGACCATCCACCACTTTCGGCTTCACATTGAAGATCTTTAGCCATAATCCGAAGTGGGGTTGGATTCGGAAGAAGGCCTCGCACACGACAATGAATATCAAGATGTTCAGGAAAGAATTCGGGGCTAGATCGTGGAAATCTAGCCCGTAGTAGAACATGAGTCCACGAACGAAGGGGTGGAGGGGAAATCCTAACCCGCAGATGAAGTGGGGGATGAATACCACCCTCTCGTTGGGCTCCGGGGTGGGGACGATCTGCCCCTTGGCCGGAAGCCGGTGGGCGATTCCTTGGGCCAAGTACCCTGCTTCCCGAAACTCCATGATGTTTCCCTCTGTGATGGTGAGGCCATCCACTTGCCCTGCGTTCTAGATCCGGACATGGTCGGAGTGCTTTTTGGAGGCGGAAAGGATGGAAGGGCGCTGGAGCTCGAGAACGGATGGGCAGAGAGGAAGAAGGCGTGGGTGAAAGAATGGATCTTTATCCTCTTATAAAGGCAGTGAATATCAAGCGCCTCCCCACTCGCCTTAAAACTCGCCTATTCCCCAAGGGTCGTGTGGACGGTGCGGTTGGATTACCCACGCCCGTATTGATGAGAATCCCGCGATAAGGGGACACTATCTCTGCTTCGATAAGACGTGCCAATGAAAACCGCACCTCGAAATATGGAGCGGGAAGCTAAAAAATTGTTCGAAATAATGACCACGCAGGGACGTAACATCTCGCTACAAAAAATTGTCAGTAGATGGGACTTGTGAAATATTATACTCTTTGCGGCTGTGTGTGGTGCCTGTCTTGCAGAGATGAACATGTTTTATGTGTTCGAGGACTACTTTGAAGTATTCGGACGAGGAACCCACCTTGCAATGCCGAAAACAATCTGGGCGCCGGACACATCGTCATTGAAGCCTGGTTCAGGGGCTACTGAGGGAGTCCAGTATTAAGGGGTCCTCGGGCGTCCGGGCTATGTGACGGGGACCGGACTAATGGGCCATGGAGATATAAGACATAAGACTTCCTCCCGTGTCCGGATGGGACTCTCCTTGACGTAGAAGGCAAGCTTAGCATGCGGATGTGAATATTCCTTTCTCTATAAACCGACTCTGTACAACCCTAGCCCCCTTCGGTATCTATATAAACCATAGGGTTTAGTCCGTAGAGGCAATCATAATCATACAGGCTAGACAATTAGGGTTTGGCCATCACGATCTCGTGGTAGATCAATTCCTGTAACCCTTATACTCATCAAAGTCAATCAAGCAGGACGTAGGGTATTACCTCCATCAAGAGGGCCCGAACCTGGGTAAAACATCGTGTCCCTTGTCTCTTGTTACCATCGATCCTTAGACGCATAGTTCGGGACCCCCTAACCAAGATCTGCTGGTTTTGACGCCGACAACGACTGCCGCACGTTCAAACAACACGACGACCGCCCATCCGTCCGTCTGTAGCGCACATTGATGGCACACAGTTGCCGAGGCGTCTCCTCCAGCGCCACCTATCCATCCCTCTGCCGCCCAATGGTGCTATATAAACTGTTGCCGCGGTGCCCTGGCCATAGCAACAGTCATCCCTCTCTGTACAAATCCCCCGCCATGGATCCCTCTACGGCCAAAGCTCTGTGGGACGGGCTGATGTCCGAGCAGAAGAAGGCCATGGCCGCCATTCCTGCCAACTGGCAGACCGGCAGACAGCCGGAGGACGTGCAAATGCAGGATGCCTCGACAATGAGCCAACGCCACAATCCTCTTCCTCCGCAGCACCCTCCTCCTCCGCTCCACCCTCGCCGGTGCATTGTACCATGACCGTCGGCGAGGCCCCTGCCCATTATATGGACATGGTGTGGGAGGAGCAATTCTAGGAGGCATAGGCCGATGCCAAGTACAACCACAACCTCTTTCTGGAGCATCTACAGGCGGAGGAGCAGGTCATCGGCGGTAGTGCGGTCATGCCAGACACGGACCTGGCGGAGCAGGAGGCGCTGCTCGAGTCCTACCACACTCCGGCCGCGAGATCTGCCTCGCTCGCTGGGGGTACCGGCAGCAGGTGGTCGAGGTTGCGACTGCTGTCAAGGAGTGCGATGGCGAGGTGTGCAAGGCATTGTTCGGAGACACCAATGACGATGCTGCCGCGCCTTGGCACAACGACCACAAAGAAGTTGACACGTCTTCCGGTAATGCAGGTAGTGAGCAAGAGTAGTGTACGGTAGGTCGCCGCCGTTTGTGTCCCATGAAGGTCACCGGTCCTCCCCCCGTCGATGCCAAGCTTGGTGGGTTAAACATCTTTGGCTGATTAGTCGCTTTGCGGCAACGTCGAGGCGGACAGCTTCAGTTCTCGGGGCTCCCGAGGCGGAGCTGGAAAAGGCGAAGATTCCATTCTCTTGGTTCATGGCCGGACAAGGGAAACGGGCGCCGATGATCATTTATATTAGGTATTAATTATACTCCAGAGCCCGCCTAGCACCACTTTCATGTATTTATAATGTAATTCGTCATGTTTATATGAAAATCTGACATTTCTATATGACATCCGTCATATTTATATGAATTCCGGCCGTGTTTACATGAATTTTATCCCGTTGGTTCTAGTTGTTGTGAAAATGTATATGGCTAGTGTTGGATGGCTGCCTCCCGCATCCCTGTCTGCGGACGGGCGCGGGAGGTTTTTCGTGGGTCTCCGCTCCTTTCAGTGTTGTGTGTCGTGTCGTGTCGTGTGCCTAGTACACCATCAAGCATGCCTTGCTGCGATGTTAGACAGCTATCCTGGCTAGGATTGACTCAGCTGGGCTAATGGAGTGTCCTTCACCCCTCTCTCCCTCCTCGTCATTACCAGACATGAATGGAGGTGACGACATCTCCGTGTGGCTGGAGCGTCTGCATGTGGAAGGTCGAGCGAGGGGCGGTGTGCCAGCCACCAGTGCTGCGCACAAGGATTTGGAGGGTGGCTTGGTGCCGAGCGAGCAAGAGGCATGGCGACATCAAATATGGCAGGCGGCGGCGTTCGTGTGCATCACACAAAGCAACAACATGGTGGAGTCATGCATCCCTAGAGATCCTCTTTGGTATACTTCTTGGCCATGCGGCTCGTGTGATGGAAGTTGACATGAGACTGTGAGACGGGTCATTGGCGTCGATGTGTCGCTTAGGGACGGATCTGTGCCAGTGCCAGATTGACCTGGTTCCGACCGTGCGTGGCTGGCCTTGGGATCATAAGGAGGTGAGGCAAAGAACAAAAAGTTGTTGGGGAACATAGTATTTCAAAAAAATTCCTACGATCACGCAAGATCTATCTAGGAGAAGCATCGCAACGATCGGGGAGAGTGTGTCCACGTACCCTCGTAGACCGAAAGCGGAAGCGTTTAGTAATGCGGTTGATGTGTCGAATGTCTTCGTGATCCAAGCACCGAACCTAAGGCACCTCCGCGTTCAGCACATGTTCATCTTGATGACGTCCCTCGATCTCTTGATCCAGTTGAGGACGAGGGAGAGTTCCGTCAGCACGACGGCGTGGCGACAGTGATGATGAAGCTACCGGCGCAGAGCTTTGCCTAAGCACTACAACGATATGACCGAGGCATGTAACTGTGGAGGGGGGCACCGCACACGGCTAAGAGAAGACTTGGTGTGCCTTTGGAGTGCCCCCTCCCACGTATACAAAGGGGGGAGGAGAGGTGGCCGGCCCAAGGAGGGTGCGCCATGGGGGGAGTCCTACTTGGACTCCCGGTCCAAGTAGGATTCGCCCCCCCTTTCCTATTCCCACTAGGAGAAGGAAGGAAGGAGGAGGAGGAGAGAAGGAAAGGGGGGCCGCCCCCCTCAACCCTAGTCCAATTCGGTTTGGGCATGGGGGGGGGCGCCAACACCTCGTGTTGGGGAATGCAGTAATTTCCAAAAAATTCCTACGCACACGCAAGATCTATCATGGTGATGCATAGCAACGAGAGGGGAAGAGTGTTGTCCACTTACCCTTGTAGACCGTAAGCGGAAGCATTATGACAATGCGGTTGATGTAGTCGTACGTCTTCATGATCCGACCGATCCTAGTACTGAAAGTACGGCACCTCCCCGATCTGCACACGTTCGGCTCGGTGACGTCCCATGAACTCTTGATCCAGCTGAGTGTCGAGGGAGAGCTTCGTCAGCACGATGGCGTGATGACGGTGATGATGAAGCTACCGGCGTAGGACTTCGCCTAAGCACTACAATGATATGACCGAGGTGGATTATGATGGAGGGGGCACCGCACACGTGTAAGGGATCAATGATCAACTTGTGTGTTCTAGGGTGCCCCTGCCCCCATATATAAAGGAGCAAGGGGGAGGCCGGCCGGCCCTAGTGGTGCGCCAAGGGAGGAGGAATCCTCCTCCTAGTAGGAGTAGGGTTCTTCCTTTCCTAGTGCTACTAGGAGGAGAAGGGGAAGGAAGGAATGGAGAGGAAGAGGAGAATGAAAGGGGTGGCGCGCCCCCTCCCTAGTCCAAGTCAGATTTCCTATAGGGAGGGGGCGCGGCTGCCCCTTGTGGGCTACCTCCACTCTTCCCTATGGCCCATGAAGGTCCAACTTTCCCCGGGGGGGGGGGGGGGGGGGAGGGGGGGTTCCGGTAACCCTCCGGCACTACGGTTTTCTCCGAAATCACCCGGAACACTTCCAGTATCCTAATATAGTTGTCCAATATATCAGTCTTTATGTCTCGACCATTTCGAGACTTCTCGTCATGTCTGTGATCATATCCGGGACTCCAAACTACCTTCAGTACATCAAAACACATAAAACTCATAATACCGATCGTCACCGAACATTAAGCGTGCGGACCCTACGGGTTCGAGAACTCTGTAGACATGACCGAAACATGTCTTCAATCAATAACCAATACGGAACGTGGATGTTCATATTGGCTCCCACATATTCTACGAAGATCTTTATCGGTCAAACCGCATAACGATATACGTTGTTCCCTTTGTCATCGGTATGTTACTTGCCCGAGATTCGACCGTCGGTATCTCAATACCTAGTTCAATCTCGTTACAGGCAAGTCTCTTTACTCATTCCGTAATGCATCATCCCGCAACTAACTCATTAGTCGCATTTCTTGCAAGGCTTATAGTGATGTGCATTGCCGAGAGGGCCCAGAAATACCTCTCTAATACTCGGAGTGACAAATCCTAATCTCGATCTATGCCAACTCAACAAACACCATCGGAGACACCTGTATAGCATCTTTATAGTCACCCAGTTACGTTGTGACATTTGATAGCACACAAAGTGTTCCTCCGGTATTCGGGAGTTGCATGATCTCATAGTTATAGGAACACGTATAAGTTATGGGGAAAGCAATAGCAACAAACTAAACGGTCATCGTGCTAAGCTAACGGATGGTTCAAGTCAATCACATCATTCTCTAATGATGTGATCCCATTAATCAAATGAAAACTCATGTCTATGGTCAGGAAACATAACCATCATTGATTCAACGAGCTAGTCAAGTAGAGGCATACTAGTGACACTCTGTTTGTCTATGTATTCACACATGTACTAAGTTTCCGGTTAATACAATTTTAGCATGAATAATAGACATTTATCATGATATAAGGAAATATAAATAACAACTTTATTATTGCCTCTAGGGCATATTTCCTTCAGTTTCCCACTTGCAGTAGAGTCAATAATCTAGTTCCCATCGTCATGTGATTTCACACCAATAGATCACATCTTTATGTGACTAATACCCAAAGGGTTTACTAGAGTCAATAATTGATACGTCTCCGTCGTATCTACTTTTCCAAACACTTTTGCCCTTGTTTTGGACTCTAACTTGCATGATTTGAATGGAACTAATCCGGACTGACGCTGTTCTCAGCAGAATTGCCATGGTGTTATTTATGTGCAGAAACAAAAGTTCTCGGAATGACCTGAAACTTCACGGAGATTATTTTTGAAAATAATAAAAAATACTGGCAAAAGATCAAGACCAGGGGGCCCACACCCTAGCCACGAGGGTGGGGGGCGCGCCTGCCCCCCTGGGCGCGCCCCCTACCTTGTGGCCCCCCTGGAGCTCCTCCGACCTCAACTCCAACTCTATATATTCATGTTCAGAGAGACAAAAAATCAGAGAGAAGGATTCATCGCGTTTTACGATACGGAACCACCGCCAAGCCCTAAACTCTCTCGGGAGGGCTGATCTGGAGTCCGTTCGGGGCTCCGGAGAGGGGAATCCATCGCCATCGTCATCATCAACCATCCTCCATCACCAATTTCATGATGCTCACCGCCGTGCATGAGTAATTCCATCGTAGGCTTGCTGGACGGTGATGTGTTGGATGAGATTTATCATGTAATCGAGTTAGTTTTGTTAGGGTTTGATCCCTAGTATCCATTATGTTTTGAGATTGATGTTGCTATGACTTTGCTATGCTTAATGCTTGTCACTAGGTCCCGAGTGCCATGATTTCAGAT
This sequence comes from Triticum urartu, assembly GCF_056163025.1. Taxonomy (NCBI): domain Eukaryota; kingdom Viridiplantae; phylum Streptophyta; class Magnoliopsida; order Poales; family Poaceae; genus Triticum; species Triticum urartu. Next base: position 680,989,318 of record NC_141877.1, read on the forward strand.
CTGAACCTATTAAGTTTTCATGAATATATGAGAGTTCTTGATCCTATCTTGCAAGTCTATAGTCACCTACTATGTGTTATGATCTGACAACTCCGAAGTGACAATAATCGGGACCACTTCCGGTGATGACCGTAGTTTGAGGAGTTCATGTATTCACTATGTGTTAATGCTTTGGTCTGGTACTCTATTAAAAGGAGGCCTTAATATCCCTTAGTTTCCGCTAGGACCCCGCTGCCACGGGAGGGTAGGACAAAAGATGTCATGCAAGTTCTTTTCCATAAGCATGTATGACTATATTCGGAATACATGCCTACATTACATTGATGAATTGGAGCTAGTTCTGTGTCACCCTAGGTTATGACTGTTACATGATGAATCGCATCCGGCATAATTCTCTATCACCGATCCATTGCCTACGAGCTTTCCATATATTGTTCTTCGCTTATTTACTTTTCCGTTGCTATTTCTATCATCACTACAAAATACCAAAAACATTACTTTTGCTACCGTTACCACCACTATCATATTACTTTTCTACTAAATACCTCGCTGCAGATATTAAATTTCCAGGTGTGGTTGAATTGACAACTCAGCTGCTAACACTTGAGAATATTCTTTGGCTCCCCTTGTGTCGAATCAATAAATTTGGGTTGAATTCTCTACCCTCGAAAACTGTTGCGATCCCCTATACTTGTGGGTTATCAATAATGTAGTTTACATTGCTATGTGATTAATACCCAAAGAGTGATCATGTTTTGCTTGTGAGAGAAGTTTAGTCTACGGGTCTGCAACATTCAGATCCGTATGTATTTCGCAAATTTCTATGTCTACAATACTCTGCACGAAGCTACTCTAGCTAATTGTTCCCACTTTCAATATGTATCTATATCGATGTAAAAAGCTCCCATCGACGTAAGTCTTTACGACGAACTCTTTTATCACCTCCATAACCGAGAAATATTTCCTTAGTCCTCTAAGGATAATTTTGACCCCTGTCCAGTGATCTATTCCTAGATCACTATTGTACTCCCTTGTCAGAAATATGCTAAGGTATACAATAGGACTGGTACACAACATAACATACTTTATAGAACCTATGACTGAGGCATAGGGAATGACTTTTCATTCTCTTTCTATTTTCTATTGTGGTCGGGTTTTGAGTCTTTACTCAGCTTCACACCTTGCAACACAGGCAAGAACTCCTTTTTTGACCGATCCATTTTGAACTACTTCAAAATCTTGCCAATGTATGTACTCATTGAAAAATCTTATCAAGCATCTTGATCTATCTCATAGAGCTTGATGCTCAATGTGTAAGCAGCTTCACCGAGGTCTTTCTTTGAAAAATTCTTATTCAAGTATCCTTTTATGTTATCTAGAAATTCAGTATCATTTCCGATCAACAATATGTCATCCACTTATAATATTAGAAATGCTACAGAGCTCCCACTCACTTTCTTGTAAATACAGGCTTCTCCAAAAGTCTGTATAAAACCATATGCTTTGATCAACTCATCAAAGCGTATATTCCAACTCCGAGATGCTTGCACCAATCCATAGAAGGATCGCTGGAGCTGTCACACTTTGTTAGCACCTTTAGGATTGACAAAACTTTCTTGTTGTATCATATACAACTCTTCTTTAAGAAATCCATTAAGAAATGCAGTTTTGACATCCATTTGCCAGATTTCATAAAATGGGGCAATTGCTAACATGATTCGGACAGACTTAAGCATCACTACGAGTGAGAAAATCTCATCGTAGTCAACACCTTGATCTTGTCGAAAACCTTTTTGCGACAATTTGAGCTTTTAGATAGTAACACTACTATCAGCGTCCGTCTTCCTCTTGAAGATCCATTTATTCTCAATGGCTCGCCAATCATTGGGAAAGTCAATCAAAGTCCATACTTTGTTCTTTATACATGGATCCCATCCCAGATTTCATGGCCTTAAGCCATTTCGCAGAATCTGGGCTCATCATCGCTTCCTCATAGTTCGTAGGTTCGTCATGGTCTAGTAACATGACTTCCAGAAAGGATTACTGTACCACTCTGGTGCGGACCATACTCTGGTTGTCCTACGAGGTTCGGTAGTAACTTGATGTGATGTTTCGTGATCATCATCATTAGCTTCCTTGCTAATTGGTGTAGAAATCACTAGAACTTATTTCTGTGATGAACTACTTTCAAATTTGGGAGAAGATACAATTATCTCATCAAGTTCTACATTCCTCCCACTCACTTCTTTCAAGAGAAACTTCTTCTCTAGAAAGGATCCACTCTTAGCAACAAAGATCTTGCCTTTCGGATCTGCGATAGAAGGTGTACCCAACAATTTCTTTTGGGTATCCTATGAAGATGCACTTTTCTGACTTGGGTTTGAGCTTATCAGGCTGAAACTTTTTCACATAAGCATCACAACCCCAAACTTTAAGAAACGACAGCTTAGGTTTCTAGGTAAACCATAATTCATACGGTGTCATCTCAATGGATTAGCGGTGTCCTATTTAACGTGAATGTACCTGTCTCTAATGCATAACCCCAAAACGATAATGGTAAATCGGTAAGAGACATCATAGATTGCACTATATCCAATAAAGTATGGTTATGACGTTCGGACACACCATATGCTGTGGTGTTCCAGGTGGCATGAATTTGTGAAGCTATTCCACATTGTTTTAGTTGAAGACCAAACTCGTAACTCAAATATTCCTCTCCGCGATCAGATCGTAGAAACTTTATTTTCTTGTTATGATGATTTTCCACTTCACTCTGAAATTCTTTGAACTTTTCAAATGTTTCAGACTTATGTTTCATCAAGTAGATATACCCATATCTTCTCAAATCATCTGTGAAGGTCAGAAAATAATGATACCCGCCGCGAGCCTCAACACTCATCGGACCGCATACATCAGTATGTATTATTTCCAATAAGTCAGTTGCTCGCTCCATTGTTCCGGAGAACGGAGTCTTAGTCATCTCTCCTATGAGGCATGGTTCGCAAGCATCAAGTGATTCATAATCAAGGGATTCCAAAAGCTCATTAGCATGGAGTTTCTTCATGCGCTTTACAGCAATATGACCTAAATGGCAGTGCCACAAATAAGTTGCACTATCATTATTAACTTTGCGTCTTTTGGATGCAATATTATGAATATGTGTATCACTGCGGTCAAGATTCAATAAACCATTTATATAGAGTGTATGACCATAGAAGGTTTTATTCATGTAAATAGAACAACAATTATTCTTTGACTTAAATGAATAACCATATTGCAGTAAACATCATCCAATCATATTCATGCTCAACGCGAACACCAAATAACATTTATGTTAGGGTCAACACTAATCCCGAAGGTAAAGGGAGTGTGCGATGGTGATCTTATCAACCTTGGAATCACTTCCAACACACATCATCACCTTGCCCTTAACTAGTCTCTGTTTATTTTGCAACTCCCGTTTCGAGTTACTACTCTTAGCAACTGAACCAGTATCAAATACCGAGGGGTTGCTATAAACACTAGTAAAGTATACATCAATAACATGTATATCCAATATACCTTTGTTCAGTATGCCATCCTTCTTATCCACCAAGTATCTAGGGCAGTTCCACGTCCAGTGACCATTTCCTTTGCAGTAGAAGCACTCAATTTCAGGCTTGGGTCTAGCTTTGGGCTTCTTCATGGGAGTGGCAACTTGCTTGCCATTCTTCTTGAAGTTCTCTTTCTTTCCCTTGCCCTTTTACTCGAAACTAGTGGTCTTGACAACCATCAACACTTGATGCTTTTCTTGATTTCTACCTTCGCTGATTTCAGCATCGCGAAGAGCTTGAGAATTACTTTCATCATCCCTTGCATATTATAGTTCATCACGAAGTTCCAGTAACTTGGTGATAGTGACTAGAGAACTCTGTCAATCACTATTTTATCTAGAAGATTAACTCCCACTTGATTCAAGCAATTGTAGTACCCAGACAATCTGAGCACATGCTCACTGGTTGAGCTATTCTCCTCCATCTTGTAGGCAAAGTACTATCAGAGGTCTCATACCTCTCGACACGGGCATGAGCATGAAATACCAATTTCAACTCTTGGAACATCTCATATGCTCCATGTCATTCAAAACATTTTTGAACTCCCGGTTCTAAGCCGTAAAGCATGGTGCACTAAACTATCAAGTAGTCATCATACCGAGCTTGTCAAACGTTCATAACGTCTGCATCTGCTCCTGCAATAGTTCGGTCACCTAGTGGTGCATCAAGGACATAATACTTCTGTGCAGCATTGAGGATAATCCTCAGATCACGGAGCTAGTCCACATCATTGCTACTAACATCTTTCAACTTATTTTTCACTAGGAACATATCAAAAATAAACGGGGAGCTACATCATGAGCTATTGATCTACAACATAGTTATGCAAATACTATCAGAACTAAGTTCATGATAAATTAAAGTTCAATTAATCATATTACTTAAGAACTCCCACTTAGATAGACATCCCTCTAATCATCTAAGTGATCACATGATCCATATCAACTAAACCATGTCCGATCATCACGTGAGATGGAGTAGTTTTCAATGGTGAACATCACTATGTTGATCATATCTACTATATGATTCACACTCGACCTTTCAGTCTCAGTGTTTTGAGGCCATATCTGCATATGCTAGGCTCGTCAAGTTTAACCCAAGTATTCTGCGTGTGCAAAACTGGCTTGCACCCGTTGTATGTGAATGTAGAGCTTATCACACCCGATCATCACGTGGTGTCTCGGCACGATGAACTGTCGCAACGGTGCATACTCAGGGAGAACACTTGTACCTTGAAATTTAGGGAGGGTTCATTTTATAATGCTACCGTCGTACTAAGCAAAATAGGATGCATAAAAGATAAACATCACATGCAATCAAAATATGTGACATGATATGGCCATTATCATCTTGTGCCTTTGATTTCCATCTCCAAAGTACCGTCATGATCTCTATCATCATCGGCATGACAACATGATCTCCATCATCTTGATATCTATCAATGTGACGTCACATGGTCGTCTCGCGAACTATTGTTTTTGCAACTATTGCTATCACATAGTAGTAAAGTAAAGCAATTATATGGCACCTGCATCTTATGCAATAAAGAGACAACCAGGAGGCTTCTGCCAGTTGCCGATAACTTTAACAAAACATGATCATCTCATACAACAATTTATATCTCATCACGTCTTGACCATATCACATCACAACATGCCCTGAAAAAAAATTAGACGTCCTCTACTTCGTTGTTGCAAGTTTTAAGTGGCTGCTACGGGCTAAGCAAGAACCTTCTTACCTACACATCAAAAACCACAACGCGGTATAGTGATTGCTTTTTGATCTTCAGAAAGAACCTTGTTCATTGAATCCGATTCAACTAAAGTTGGAGAAACAGACACCCACTAGCCACCTGTGTGCGAAGCACGTCGGTAGAACCAGTCTCGCGTAAGCATACGCGTAATGTCGGTCTGGGCTTCATCCAACAATACCGCCGAATCCAGAATCAACTAGTGACGGCAAGAGATATGTATATACCCACGGCCACAACTCCTTTGTGTTCTAATTGTGCATATAACATCTACGCATAGACCTGGCTCTGATGCCACTGTTGGGGCATGCAGTAATTTCAAAAAAATTCCTACGCACACGCAAGATCTATCATGGTGATGCATAGCAACGAGAGGGGAAAAGTGTTGTCCACGTACCCTCGTAGACCGTAAGCGGAAGCGTTATGACAACGCGGTTGATGTAGTCGTACATCTTCACGATCCGACCGATCCTTGTACCAAAAGTACGGCACCTCTGCGATCGGCACACGTTCTGCTCGGTGACATCCCACGAACTCTTGATCGAGCTGAGTGTCGAGGGAGAGCTTCGTTAGCACGACCGCGTGATGACAGTGATGATGAAGCTACCGGCACAGGGCTTCTCCTAAGTACTACGACGATATGACCGAGGTGGATTATGGTGGAGGGGGGCACTGCACACGGCTAAGGGATCAATGATCAACTTGTGTGTTCTAGGGTGCCCCCTGCCCCCGTACATAAAGGAGTAAGGGGGAGGCCAGCCGGCCCTAGTGGCACGCCGAGGGAGTAGGAACCTGATACGTCTCCAACGTATCTATAATTTTTGATTGTTCCATGCTATTATATTATCTGTTTTGGATGTTTAATGGGCTTTACTATGAAATTTTATACTATTTTTGGGACTAACCTATTAACCGAAAGCCCAGTGCAAATTGCTGTTTTTTTTGCCTATTTCAGTGTTTCGCAGAAAAGGAATATCAAACAGAACGAAACCTTCGCAAGGATCTTGCAGTGAGGAAGCCACGACGTAGGAGGCCGCGCCCAGGGGGCCAGGTGCGAACACCACCCTCGTGGGCCCCTCACAGCTCCACCGACCTACTTCTTTTGCCTATATATACTCTTATACCCTGAAACCATCGGGGAGAGCCACAAAACACCTTTTCCACCGCCGCAACGTTCTGTACCCTTGAGATCCCATCTTGGGGCCTTTTCCGGCGCTCCCCCGGAGGGGGATTCAATCACGGAGGGCTTCTACATCAACACCATATCCTCTCCGATGATGTGTGAGTAGTTTACCACAGACCTTTGGGTCCATAGTTATTAGCTAGATGGCTTCTTCTCTCTCTTTGGATCTCAATACAAAGTTCTCCTCGATCTTCTTGGAGATCTATTCGATGTAATTCTTTTTGTGGTGTGTTTGTCGAGATCCGATGAATTGTGTATTTCTTATCAAGATTATCTATGAACAATAGTTGATTCTTCTCTGAATTCTTATATGCATGATTTAATAACTTTACAAGTCTCCTCGAATTATCAGTTTGGTTTGGCCTACTAGATTGATCTTTCTTGCAATGGGAGAAGTGCTTAGCTTTGGATTCAATCTTGCGCTGTCCTTTCCCAGTGACAGCAGTGGCATCAAGGAACGTATTGTATTATTGTCATCAAGGGTAAAAAGATGGGGTTTATATCATATTGCTTGAGTTTATCCCTCTACATCATGTCATCTTGCCTAATGCGTTACTCTATTCTTATGAACTTAATACTCTAGATGCATGCTGGATAGCAGTCGATGTGTGGAGTAATAGTAGTAGATGCAGAATCATTTTGGTCTACTTGTCACGGATGTGATGCCTATGTTTATGATCATGCCTAGATATTCTCATAACTATGCCCTTTTCTATCAATTGCTCGATAGTAATTTGTTCACCCACCATAATATTTGCTATCTTGAGAGAATCCACTAGTGAAACCTATGGCCCCCGGGTCTATTTTACATCATATTAGTCTCCCGTCAACTAGCAATCTCTGTCGCCATTTACTTTGCAATCTATATGACAAAAATACCAAAAATATTTATCTTATTATCTTTATCAGATCTCACTTTTGCAAGTGGCCATGAAGGGATTGACAACCCCTTTATCGTGTTGGTTGCAAGGTTCTTGATTGTTTGTGTAGGTACTAGGCGACTTGTGTGTAGTCTCCTACTGGATTGATACCTTGGTTCTCAAAAACTGAGGGAAATACTTACGCTACTTTGCTACATCACCCTTTCCTCTTCAAGGGAAAACCAACGCATGATCAAGACGTAGCAAGAAGGATTTATGGCGCCATTGCCGGGGAGATCTACGCGCAAATCAATACATACCAAGTACCCATCACAAAGTGTTATCCCCCGCATTACATTATTTGCCATTTGCCTCTCGTTTTCCTCTCCCCCACTTCACCTTTGCCTTTTTCTTTCGCGCTTCTTTCGTTCAATCTTGTGTTACCATATTTAGTGCTAAATTTACGGAAAACATCGGTATCCATAAAAGATTTAACACAATCAAACTTAGGTGTCATACCTGACTCCTTACCTTCGTCGAGATCCCAATCTTCAGAGTTGCGTTTAATTCTTTCCAATAAATCCCATTTGAATTCAATAGTCTTCATCATAAAAGAGCCAGCACAAGAAGTATCAAGCATAGTGAGGTTGTTATCAGAAAGCCGAGCATAAATTTTTTGAATAATCATTTCTCTTGAGAGCTCATGATTGGGGCATGAATATAACGTTGACTTAAGCCTCCCCCAAGCTTGAGCGATGCTTTCTCCTTCGCGAGGTCAAAAATTATATATATAATTACGATCACGATGAACAAGATGCATAGGATAAAACTTCTGATGAAATTCCAATTTCAATCCCATGATCCCATATCATCACATAGCCTATACCATGTCAATGCGTCTCCCTACAAAGATAAAGGGAATACCTTCTTCTTAATAACATCATCGGGCACACCTGCAAGCTTAAATAATCCACAAACTTCATCCACATATATCAAAGGTTTAGCTAGCAGTTTTTCTATCATACCCGAAGGAATTTCAAAGCAGACATTTTCATTTTCAGTAGGTTCAATAGGTTGAGGAGCAACTCTTTGCTCTACTGGTCGGGGTGAAGATACCCCGAACAAGCCCCTCAGAGGATTACTTTCCATAGTAACAAGTGACAGTAAATTTCAGCACCCTAAATAAATTTTTCCTTACCAAATTCCACCTACCAAAGGCGCTTCACTCCCCGGCAACGACGCCAGAAAAGAGTCTTGATAACCCACAAGTATAGGGGATCTATCGTAGTCCTTTTGATAAGTAAGAGTGTCGAACCCAACGAGGAGCAGAAGGAAATGATAAGCGGTTTTCAACAAGGTATTCTCTGCAAGCACTGAAATTATAGGTAACAGATAGTTTTGTGATAAGATAATTGGTAACGAGCAACAAGTAACAAAAGTAAATAAAGTGCAGCAAGGTGGCCCAATCCTTTTTGTAGCAAAGGACAAGCATGGATAAATTCTTATATAGACAAAAGCGCTCCCGAGGACACATGGGAATTATCGTCAAGCTAGTTATCATCTCGTTCATATGATTCGCGTTCGGTACTTTGATAATTTGGTATGTGGGTGAACCGGTGCTTGGGTACTGTCCTTACTTGGAAAAGCATCCCACTTATGATTAACCTCTATTGCAAGCATCCGCAACTACAACAAAAGTATTAAGGTAAACCTAACCTTAGCATGAAACATGTGGATCCAAATCAGCCCCTTACGAAGCAACGCATGAACTAGGGTTTAAGCTTCTATCACTCTAGCAACCCATCATCTACTTATTACTTCCCAATGCCTTCCTCTGGGCCCAAATAATGGTGAAGTGTCATGTAGTCGACGTTCACATAACACCACTAGAGGAGAGACAACATACATCTCATCAAAATATCGAACAAATACCAAATTCACATGACTACTAATAGCAAGACTTCTCCCATGTCCTCAGGAACAAACGTAACTACTCACAAAGAATATTCATGTTCATAATCAGAGGGGTATTAATATGCATATAGGATCATATGATCTTCGACCAAATAAACCAACTAGCATCAATTACAAGGAGTAATTAACACTATTAGCGACCCACAGGTACCAATCCCAGGCTTAGAGGCAAGAATTGGATACAAGAGATGAACTAGGGTTTGAGAGGAGATGATGCTGGTGAAGATGTTGATGGAGATTGACCCTCTCCCGATGAAAGGATCGTTGGTGATGACGATGGCGATGATTTCCGCCTCCCGGATGGAAGTTTCCCCGGCGGAACAGCTCCGCCAGAGCCCTAGATTGGTTCTGCCAAGGTTCCGCCTCGTAGCGGCATAGTCTCGTCACGAAAGCTGGCTTATGATTTTTTCCTCATCGAAAGACTCCATATAGCGGAAGGTGGGTGTCGGTGTCAAAACCGGCGGATCTCGGGTAGGAGGTCCCGAACTGTGCGTCTAAGGCGGATGGTAACAGGAGGTAGGGGACACGATGTTTTACCCAGGTTCGAGCCCTCTTGATGGAGGTAAAACCCTACGTCCTGCTTGATTATTCTTGATAATATGTGTAGTACAAGAGTTGATCTACCACGAGATCGGAGAGGCTAAACCCTAGAAGCTAGCCTATGTTATGATTGTCTGTTGTCCTACAGACTAAAACCCTCTGGTTTATATAGACACCGGAGGGGGCTAGGGTTACACAAGGTCATTTACAAACGAGGAGATATACATATCCATAATGCCTAGCTTGCCTTCCACGCCAAGTAGAGTCCCATCTGGACACGGGACGAAGTCTTCAATCTTGTATCTTCATAGTCCAACAGTCCGACCAAAGGATATAGTCCGGCTATCCGGATACCCCATAATCCAGGACTCCCTCAGTAGCCCCTAAACCAGGCTTCAATGACGATGAGTCCGGCGCGTAGTGTTGTCTTCAGCATTGCAAGGTGGGTTCCTCCTCCGAATACACCACAGAAGAGTTTGAATACAAGGATAGTGTCTGACCCTGCAAAATAAGTTCCACATACCACTGTAGAGAGAATAATATTTCCACAAATCCAATCTGTTGACACGTTTTGGCGGCATGACATCATGCCATGGTCCGGTAATTATTCGAACCGTTTTTCTTTAACCAGCCCCGCACATAACGCGAGGTGGTTTCTTGACAGGTCTTGTCAAGGCAGAGATCGTGTTCCCCTTATTACGGGAGTCTCATCAATACGGACATGGTTAACCCAACCGTTCCTAGGACTCCTAGATTTTAGGAAAGTCCCAAACGGCCACGAGGAGGATGCTTGATATTCACCCTCTTTATAAAGGGTCAAGGCTTTTACTTCTTCCCTCCCATGCTCAATCGAATCCTTCCCCCGCCTCGAGTTCTAACACCCAAAGCCCAGGTCAGGTGCTTCAAATCTTCAATCATGTCCGGGTCCAACCTTCATGGCCGGTGGATGCCCTCCTCCGTCACGGAGGAGGATATCAAGAAGTTGAGGGAGGCCAGATACCTGACCGCCGAAATTTCGCATAGGCTGCCCGCCCAAGGGCAGGTCATCCATACTCCCGAACCCAACGAGAGCGTTGTGTTCGTCTCCCACTTCCTCCGAGGACTAGGCCTCGCTCTAGATCCTTTTGTTAGGGGTCTTATGTTTTATTACGGGCTGGATTTTCACGATCTAGCCCCGGATTCCCTCCTTCACATCTCGTCATTTATTGTCGTTTGTGAGGCCTTCCTCCGCATTACCCCTCACTTCGGCCTGTGGCTCAAGACCTTTGATGTGAAGCCAAAGATGGTTGAGGGGCAGTACACAGCGTGCGGAGGTTCTCTAATAAGCAAAATTGCTGGCACTCCATGGCCGAAGGGCTCCTTTCCAGAGGTGTCGGGACTGTGGCAACAGGAGTGGTTCTACGTCATAGCTCCTCGAAGTGCCAAGTGGGTAGCCGCCCCCACCTTCCGCTTGGGCCCTCCACCACAACTGATGTCATGGATCAGAGGGGGCTGAGCTGGGGCCCAGCCAAGGACGTGCCCATACTGCAGAGCCGCATCCGAGATCTCTTCGAGGGGGATTTTAGTCTGGTTATGGTGATGCAAGTCATGCTGGTTCATCGAGTCCAGCCTTGCAAACGCCGACCCCTCCGCATGTGGGAATTCAACCCGGAAGGACCGCGCACTATTCAGAATTTCCTCGGCCTGACGCACGAGGAGATGTACAAATCATTCTTCGGACCCCAAATAGAGTGTCCGGATACTACCGAGGACGTGGGCCTGAGCAGCAACTGCACCGCGGCCCAAGTAGGTAATCCCATGGCTGAACACACTGTTTTTTATCATGACATCATTCTAAAGAATCGCTCTTTGACCAGGACTAGATAACAAAGGTGAAGATGATCCGGTGTTCGGCCCCCCTTCCTAAAGGCTTGGACAATCCGGTGCTGGAAAAGATGCTTGAGCCAACACCTTGCCTGGTGCCCTCAAAAGAAGATGAAGGGGGGAATAAAGAGGGCGAAAGCGGGCCTCCACCGTTACCAGTTCCAACCGAGGTAACGAGCGCCTCTGCGAGGGAGGACAACCCGGGGGAAGAATCTGACATTCTCTCGCCCCGGGGAAGAAAGAGGACTACCTCTGAAGATCCAGAAACCAAGGTTTCCAAACGGGAGAAGAAATCTCCGCCAGAGGGTCCTGCCTCGGAGGGTGTTCTTGGCACACAATGTCCGCGCGGGGATCAGCCCTCTAACGAGCTGTAAGTAAAAAGGTATTTAATAATGAAGATATCCTACCTTACTTCCAAGGAAAATAATTGAAGTATTTATCTTGTAGTTCGGATCTTAGCCCTTCTCAGCTGAGCTCGTCTTCGGGGGATCTTCTTCCGGAGATGATGGAGAGCGAAACGCCTCCCCCGGACTCCCCAACTCAAGAAGCGGGCGACCTTGAGTGTCATCGCGGAGGGCCTCTCCGGATCCGGCGAGGCCAGAGGATAATCCTATGGGCACCCGAAGTCCCCAGTATCCGGCTCTTGAAGAGAGAAACCAAAAGAGTCTGGCACCGTCTGGTGCGCGGTCGAATGTACGGAGGGATCTGCTGGAGAAAGCGGTTATCTCAGAAGAGCACCGCTCATTGATGGGTACGGTGATTGAAAGGATTTCGTCTACCGAAAGCGAGCTGCATGAAGCCTTTATGAGTCTACTGACAGGTTTTGAGGTACGTGCAATGATGTATATTTTTGAAGAGTACCGCACATTTTTAGATGTGCCCTGTGTAGATAGTAGCCCCTGAGACTCTGGTTGTCGTCGAAAATGACGGCATACAGAGGATCGTAGTCCCAGGTAATAACCAAACTGTCTTTATGTGTAGGTGATGGAGGCTCTGGTGGCTAGCCGGACAATTGGGTTTGCTGAAATAAAGCGGCAGCTGGATGCAGCAGATACCGACATCGTGCTTGTCAATGAGCGGCTTGACGAGGCACAGGGTGAGTGGCCTTTTTGGTGATCGTCACATAATAAGAGCAACATGATGCCAGTATCTTTAATATGTTGTGACTGCAGATGGAGCGGCCAACGTGGAGACCCTTCGGGCGGAGCTTGCCCGAGCCAAGGAGCAAGCAAGGAGTAGTAATGCGGCCGCTTTAAAGGCGGCCGAAGAGTTACGAGCCGAAAAGGCCGCGCATTGCGAGAGCAAAGAGAAAATGGCCAAGATGGCCGTAAAGTTAAAAGGCACTATCGACCATTGCCAGTTTCTTGAAGAAGAAATCCGGGCGAAGGCAACAGACCTGGAAAAAGGCCACAGTGGCGACCAAAGACACCCGCTCTGTGATGAGAGCGAAGAAGGAGGAGCTGCGTCAAGCCGGGGATATCGCGGCTGGGAAACCCTTCATGCTGCGGAGGAAGTTTGGAGATCCTCAGTATGCCCCTCTGGATTGGCTGTGGAGTTCGGCGGACGCATATCTGGACTTGGTGGCGAGTGCTGTCGATGCGGCCGAATACTTCCGAGATCAAACAGATCATGAAGTGGACAAGCTATTCTGGTCATAATTTAATGTTCTAGAGCGTCCACTTCCATTGACTAATCAGCTTGCTGAATGGGCCGAGCTGAATAGATTGTCCGGACTCGCCATGAGGTCTGTTGTGGATCATCTGTGGCCGGAAAGGCCAAAGCAGAACAACTATTTTAGTTTGGTGCAGCAGTTCCTTGGTGCGGTGCCGCGCATTAATGCGATGAAGAGGTCAGCGTGCATAGAAGGCTCGCAGATGGCCCTTTCCCGTGTCAAAACATACTGGGCGGAGATGGATGCCACCGCTGTCGCGGCGCAGGGAACGGCCATAGGCCGAGTGGCTGCCGAGCACTATTTTGAAGAAGTTCTCGCAGGCGCTCGTTCGATAGAGGCCTAGTGCTCGAAGAATATTATGTTTGAATGACATGTGTTCCCATTGTATAAACAATGTTGTATTAAGTTTATCAAGGCTCTATTTATACTTTTGCCCGAAAGTATTGTGATGCCTCCTGTGCGGCCGTTTATGTATATATGTATATAACCTGAAAGATTGCAGTCGTCGGCTTCAGCCCCCATGAATATAATGCAGGGGTGTTCACAGAAGACGCATGTTCACACTTGATCCAACGTCTTGGTCCATTAAGGAGGTGATAGCGCGGCGAACTAGGCAACCGGACTATAATGCTTTAACTCTTTCACTTAGCCAGAGGAGTTTGACAGTGGGGCTACTATATAGCCCCTAGTGGCTCCGCACTCATCCGAATTCGGCGTGCGTACATGCCTGGCCGAGAAACGACCCTTCGTTAAGGCGGAGGAAACCCGAAGATTCCGGTAGGTCATCGAGTGGTTGACCAGTATCACGCTATATCATGACAGTCAGTTTTCGGCTTTCTCTACTAAGGTGCTCGTCCGGATGAACCAGGGCACAATCGCAGTAGTTCTCCTGGTGCCGCCTTAGCCGATAGAGCGGAACATAAGGCAGCAAAACACAGGAGCCGGGCAAACCCAACATTTGACCAAAGACATGATTCGGAGCTGATGCATATAAGGCCAAACTCACGATGCCGAACACTCCCTAAGGTATTCCGTCTTTTATGGTGTAAACCGGGCCAAAACAGTGCCCTTTGTAATAAGCCCCTGGTGTCCAGGTACGTGCAATATTCTGATGTGGCCACATGCCAATACGTCAGCATCCTTCTCCATTGTACTGAGAATCTGGGGGATGTGTATCAACAAGAGACAGTAAAAAAGGTTTACGCAGGGTCTTAATCTAAAAAGAATCCTTGTAATGGGTCCTTTCTGCATGTCTGCGCCTGTGTCTCCATTGTGCCGTATTCTGGACGGGTGTAGCACGATGGTCATCTGAAAAAGAGAGTAACTTAATTGGAAAGTTGCTGTGCGAAAGGTAAGTTATACTAAATAAACAATATGAGTAAGGTTGAGCCTAATTGTCGCTTGTGCACGCGCGTTGAGCCCCTTGTATTGTAATAGGGGTATAGCAATCAAACCTGTATCAATTACATGTAGCAGTACCAGACTCGTCCAACCGTGTCCGTGGTTTTAACGACCTGTCAGATGCTTTAGTTGGTGAGGCTGTTTAGTGTGCGGCTGCCAAGGTAGTCGCACGGTCTTCCACGCGCAAGGAGCGCTCAATATTTCCATTTACTGTAATGATACCACGTGGACCGGGCATCTTAAGCATGAGGGAAGCGTAATGCGGTATTGCGTTAAAGCGAGCGAAAGCTTCGCGTCCAAGTAGTGCTTGATAGCCACTTTGGAACGGAGCAATGTGGAACGTTAACTTTTCGCTGCGGAAGTTATCAGGAAAGCCGAATATAACCTCTAGTAGCAGGGAGCCCATGCAATGGGCTTCTGGGCCTGGCGTTACTCCTTTAAAGGTAGTATTGCTATGGCTAATTTTTGCTGGGTCTATCCCCATGTTGCGTACTGTGTCCAGATATATCAGGTTTAAACTGCTGCCATCGTCCATGAGAACTCGTGTGAAGTGGTATCCGTCAATTATTGGGTCTAATACCAAGGCAGCCCATCCTGCCCGCCAGACACTTGCTGAGTAATCACGATGGTCAAAAGTGATGGGTTGTGACGACCGGTGGCAGAATTCCGCGGTGATAGGCCCTGGGGCATGTGTCTCTGGGAGTGCCGCTTTGTTTCCCCCCTTTATTACGTGTAACACGTTAACTGTTTTGACTTCTGGTGTGTCGGGTGGTAGGTGCGACATATGCCAACTGGTGGCTTATCATTGTGGGAGCCAATAAGACATCGCCGGTGCCTGGAAACGGGATAAGGCGAAGACATGCACGCCGGCGAATCTTACCCAGCTTCGGGGCTCTCCGTCGAGATAACACCCCTACTGCTGCTCTGCGGGGTCTCCGCATGATGACTATATGAACAAGTAGCTACACAATGCTCCTCGAGCTGTTTTGGTGGGAGGAGGAAGAAGGGCACGGTTAGCCTGCTTCTTCTCCTTGCGAGGTGTCTAGAACTAGCAGGGGGTCGAACCCTTTGCATGGGTGCCCCGGGGGGTTTATATAGGCCTACCCCCCGGGGGTACAATGGTAATCCGACTGGGCGCGGGGCCCAGCCGTCTGTGACTGCACTCGCCGGCTTCTGCGCCGGCTGCTGGGGCCCGCCGACTGGTGGGTCCCGCCGGCTGCCGGCCCCTTGGTCGACAGGCAGGTCCCACTGTCCAGGGCCTGGTCGGCGGCTGGGTACTGTGGCTTCATCTTGGTGACGTAGGCTTCATCGTGGTAGGTGTGGCTACAGTGCCGCCGCTCGTCTGGCGATCGCTGTAGCCTCACCGTGTCTTGTCTCCTTAATAGGGCGTCTCCTTTGAGGGAGGCGGCTAGCCGACTGCGGGGGGCCGGCTCTGTCTCGAGCCGACTGATTGGAGGCGTGGCCGCCTTTGGGCATCTCTCTGCCCGAAGGGGCCCACCGTCCGTGGGCCACGCTGGCGGCCCGTCGTGGGTGACGCCAAGGTCAACATGGCAACAGTGGGTACGGTCTTGACCGCTTTATGGGAGCCGGCTTCTTGGAGTCGGCCTTCTCATGGCCGGCTTCTCGAAGTCGGCCCCCCCATGGCTTTCTTCATGAGGGCTAAAGTCGGACCGCCTTCCGGAAGCCGGCCTGGGTGGCAGCCAGCAAGGGGAAGGCGGCTCCATGTCTTGGATTCTTGAGAGCCGGACGGGATCGTAATTTTTTCAGAAGGGCCAGGGGAAGCCGGCTAGGCTATCCATGGCTATTTACTCCGACAGTAGTCCCCGAAGCTGATCGAGCTTCGATGCGGACAAGAGGACGAGAAGTTTGGTCAGCTTCCTATCCGGAAGAGTCGGCTTAGCGGGTGTATGCCGACTTCAAAGCGCCTCGCGTCTTGCAGGCGGGAAGAGGGGGGGGGGGAACCTGCGTGCTGACCGCGGGCCCTCCCGCGGCCACGTGGCAGCGAGATCCTGCGAGCGCACGCGCGCGATGGGACGCCGCAGCAGGCCCGGGCCCACCACTCGCGAGCCTTGGTCCGGGCGCAGATCTTCCGTGGCCCACAGGGGCCACTCGCCTTCCCGAGGCAGTTTTGTTTCGCCGTTAAGGCTCAATAATCGCGGGACGTGGGGAGTGGGCACGATCGATCCGCACGCTTCCCCACGCCGCGCCTCCTCGGCTCCGCCACGCGAGCCTATAAGTAGGGGGAGGAGGGAGAGCGACAGAGGTTCGCACGCTCTCTCCAGCTCCGCCCCTCCTAATCCTCGTTTCTTCCTCTCGCTGCTGTCGCAGCTTCCCATCACAGCACCCCCACATCGTCCTGCTCCCATGGCGTTGTCAAGCTCGTGGGACGGCTCCAACGTCCATGAAGACCATGTGGAGTTCCTCCGCCAGACTCGGTGCCTGCCTGGCGCCAACCTCGTGCAGGTCAGCCTGGCGCCGGAGACGGAGATCTCGCCGGCGCCG
Source organism: Triticum urartu (assembly GCF_056163025.1). Taxonomy (NCBI): domain Eukaryota; kingdom Viridiplantae; phylum Streptophyta; class Magnoliopsida; order Poales; family Poaceae; genus Triticum; species Triticum urartu. The sequence continues at coordinate 681,006,656 of NC_141877.1, forward strand.
GAGGAGGGCGAGTGGGTCGTCTTCCGCTCCCACTGCCTGCGCGGCTTCGGCCTTCTGGCGAGCGGATTTCTGCGCTCCTTCCTTGAGTTCTACAACCTCCAGCTGCATCACCTCACGCCCAATGCGGTGATGCTGCTGTCGGTCTTCGTCTCCCTCTGCGAAGGCTTCTTGGGGCGGCTCCCCACGCTGGAGCTCTGGGGAGAGTTCTTCCAGAGCAAACTCGTCACCGTTGTCACCGGCGTGCCCGCCTCCTGCGGGGCCTTCATCGCCATGAGGAGGGCGAGCGAGAGCAACCCATTCCCGCCCATCCCCCTGATCCAGTCGGTGAAGGTCTGGCAGAAATCATATTTCTGCGTGAAGAACGTCGCCGAGCAAGGAGACTACATCAACCTGCCGGCTTACGTAGCCGGCCCGCCGGCTGGGAGGCAGCCCTCGTGGAGTTTCCGGTCCCGGCACTGTCTCCGGCCGGGAACGCCGCCGTCTCCCGGCTTCGGGTGATGGTCTAGTTGGAAGGCCTGCACGGGGCTGACTTGGTGGCCGCCTTCGTGGAGCGCCAGATTCTTCCTCTCCAAAGCCGGCCCCATATGATGTGTCAGATGAGCGGCTGCTTCGACCCAAGCCGGCTGAGCACATGGGAAATGCCCCACGCGGAGGTGGCGCTCATGGTTAATTACATCGCCAACTGCAAGCTCGCAGGGGACTGGCAATACGGCAAGGCGCCGTATTCTCACGCCAATCCTCCGCCCGTGGTAAGCTTCTCTCTCTATCTTATTTTTGTCGTCAGCCGGCTTCATGATGGCCGGCCTCTGACCAGTCGGTTCTTTTGAGCAGAACCCTCTTCTTCCGCCGCAGGTCGGGGCGGCAGGGATTGAACGCCAGTATGCCCCCGACCGCACGGTGGACGACGTTGACGACCCGGACTTGGGGGCGGCCGCCATGGAAGACGCTGTCGTGGGGGACAACGCCGAGCCCGGAGGCTCAAGGTTCACCGCGAGCTTCGAGGACTGGCCGGACGATGCTGAAGCCAAAGTCGCCCCGCGTCGCCAGCCGGCGGCCGACTATCAGGGCGCGGGCTGGTCCATTGCACTGGCTGCCGGCGGCGCGCAGAAGCGCCGGGCCGCTTCAGGCCTCTTCGGCAGTCGGCCGAAGAAGTCCAAGCCCTCCATCGCGGCGACAAAACGAGATGAGGCGGCCGCGAAGGCAGCCCGCTTCCGCAAGGCGGTGAAGCAGCCTCAGGCGGTTTCAGCGTAAGTCACCGGTTGCCTGGTCGCATGCCTTTCATCATTCTCTTTCTCTTCGAATATTCTTCTTAACTTTTTCTCGCTTGCTGGACAGGGCGCCGCTTTCCCTTGAGCGGGGTCCGGGCGGCTCCGTAGTGGGGCCGGCTGGAGGGTCTTCGAGCTCCCGCAGCGTGGACCCCCGCGCCGACCTCAAGGAGGCCACAGAGCGGAACGCCCGTGAAGCGCGGGAGGAACGCGAGGCGGCGGAGAAGGCGGCCGCCCAGGCGGCGAAGGAGCAGGCCGATGCGGCAGCCAAGGCCCAGATGGAGGCGGCGACCGCGGAGACGGAGGCGGAAAGCTCGCGCGACCAGCCTCCGTTGCTCGCCATTCCCCTCCGAGCCGTAGCCCCCGACACCCCATTGCCCTTGGCGGAGGAGATCGTCCAAGACCCGCCGCTGATGGAGAGGGGGGAGGACCCCGTGGCCTTCGCAAGGAGAGCGCCGCCATCAGCGCCAACCGGTGCGGGCCAAGGCGGCCAATCGTCAGCGGCGCCAGAGGGGCCGACCGGAGGTGAGCCGGAGAACAGAGCCGGCCTGGAGGTGCAGCCGGTGACGGGCCGACGCGCAGGGGGAGGCACCGCTCCCCCAGAGTCGCGCCGAGTCGCAGGCACAAGCCAGTCGGCGGAAGATCTGGAGGCGGCCAGCACTGCCACGTCCGAGTGGACTCCCAGTGGGGGGACTGGCGAGCTGAATGTGGTGGCTCAAGGGGTCCGGAGCCGGCTGCAAACTCAGGCCGCCCTGCTGCAACAGTTCACCCAGGAGTTCCTGTCGACGCGAGCCACCATCCGGGTAAGTCCTTCATTCTTGGCCGCTTTGCTCTCTTGATTTCTTCCGTGGGGGCGCGTTAGCGCACCCACTGGGTGTAGTCCCCGAGATTCGGGACGACTTCTGCACAGTCGGGTCGGATCTTTCTTGACGGCTAGCTTATTTTTGCCTCTTGTCTGAACTTCCAGGAATATCACAACCTCCGTGCTGCCGCCTTCAACTCCCAAGCTCGGGAGTTGAGCCGGAGGACCGACGACCTGGCCGACAACCGAAGTAAGTACTCAATCTTGTCTGTCTCCTATGGGGGCGCGTCAGCGCACCCACTGGGTGTAGTCCCCGAGATTCGGGTCGACTGCTGAGCAGTCGGGTCGGATCTTTCTCGACGGCTCTTCCCTTATTGATTTTTTCTTTTTCTTTGTCTTCAGGGGCCAACGCCGACTTGAGGAAGGAGCTCGGCGAAGCGAAGGCCGCCCTTCATACCAAGGAGGCTGAGTACGCCGCCTTGGTTCAGGAACGGGATCGCCTAGCCAAGAAGCTGGCCGACCAAGAGGAGAGCCACAAGGCGGCCCTGCAGGCGGCGCAGGATAGCGAAGCCGCCCTCAAGGCAGAGTATGAAACCGAGGCGGCGAGCTGGGCTGAGACCCGGCGAGCCCTGGATGAAGGCTTCGGCCGGATCGAGGATTTGATCGATGGTAAGCCGCCTTTCCTCGCCCCTCTCCTGCCCCTTGCCGCCTGGGTTTTTTGCTTAACTTGAGCTGCTGCTTGTTTTTTGGTGCAAACTACTTCCCCGGCTACTCCGCCTTCGCCGCCCAAAGCATTGAGGCCCATCGCGAAGCGCGCCGTCAGGCGGGGGCCAACATCGCGCCAGATGCGAACCGGACGCTTGAGGAGCAGCTCTTGGCTGTCCAAGCGCGGCTACAGCCGGCTCATCGGATGCTTTGCCGGCTACAACGTGCCGGGGCGCAAGTGTTGGCCGCCCTCTGGCACGGCGAGACGATCCCCCGCACCCCAAGCCGAACTGCCGACTGGCTAGAGGTCGCAGTCGGTCGCTTTGAAGCTTGGAAGGCGTCGGCGGCCCGCCTCGGAGCCGGGCGGGCGTTGGAGTTCGATCGGGCTTGGTACCCAGGGCTGAGCCTGGACCAGCTGCGCACTTGGCGGATGGAGGCCGATGCAGAGCTGGAGGAGGTGAGGCCGGCTATCGCCCAGCGAGCTTCGACGATCGCCGAGTGCACCGACATCAGCGTTTTCGCACCCGAAATCGATGATGACGGTGTTGCTCAGCCGGAGGAGTGGTTCGGGCTGAACCCGGCGGTGGGCGAGGACTCGGCGGAGGAGATTGCCTCCAGCGACGAGGGCGAGGATGACGAAGAGGAGGACGGCGAAGACGTCGAGCCGGCTGGTGGAACAACCGGCCGACCTCAGGCTGACCGTGCTTCCAGCAACGAGGCGCATGGCAGCGCGCCCTCTGCGGGAGGCGATGACTGTCGGAGTAAATAGCCATGGGTAGCCTAGCCGGCCTCCCCTGGCACTTCTGAAAAAATTACGAGCCCGCCTGGCTCTCAAGAATCCAAGACACGGGGCCACCTTCCCCTAGCTGGCTGTGATCAAGGCCGGCTTTCGAAAGGCGGTCCGGCTCTAGCCCTCATAAGAAGGCCGACACCAACAAGCCGGCTATGAGAAGGCCGACTCTAAGAAGCCGGCTCCTCGTAAAGCAGTCAAGACCGTACCCACAAAGTTTGCACCCACCTAACGGCGGTGCGACGGGGCGTGGCTACAGAAGAGCCTGCCACCCTCGAATCCCGGGGCACGCCTGGCACAGTGCGCCGTACGGGGTAGGCATGACCCGTCCGGCGCAGCACTGTTGCCATGTTGACCCTGGCCTCACCCACGACGGGCCGCCAGCGCGGCCCACAGGCGGTGGGCCCCTTTGCGCAGAGAGACGGCCGAAGGCGGCCACGCTTCCAACCAGCCGGCCCAAGACAGAGCCGGCGCCCCGCAGCCGGCTTGCCGCCTCCCTCGAAGAAGACGCCCCATTAAGGAGACAAGACGCGGTAAAGCTACAGCGATCGTCCGACAGGCGGCTGTACTATAGCCGCGCTTACCACGATGAAGCTCACATTAACAAGATGAAGCCACAGTGACCAGCCGCCGACCTGGCCCCGGACAGTGGGGCCTGCCTGTCGACGAAGGAGTTGGCAGCCGGCGGGACCCACCAGTCGGCGGGCCCCAGCAGCCGGTGCAGAAGCCGGCGAGCGCAGTCACAGACGGCTGGGCCGCGCGCCCAGCCGGATTACCATTGTACCCCCGGGGGGTAGGCCTATATAAACCTCCCGGAGCACCCATGCAAAGGGTTCGACCCCCTGCTAGTTCTAGACTCCACACAAGGAGAAGAAGCAGGCTAGCCGTGCCCTTTCTTCCTCCTCCCCCCAAAAAAACAGCTCAAGGAGCGTTGTGTAGCTATTTGATTCATCGAGTGAGCATGCGGAGACCCCGCAGAGCAGCAGTAGGGGTGTTATCTCCTCGGAGAGCCCCGAAGCTGGGTAAGATACGCCGACGTGCATGTCTTCGCCTCATCCCGCTTCCAGGCACCGGCGATGTTCTACTGGTTCCCACAAAGATAAGCCACCCGTTGGCATATGTCGCACCCACCACCCGACATTTGGCGCCCACCATGGGGCCAGGCGCACCATCGTCCGGAGACCTGTTCTGGACGGGAACCCTCTTCCTCCCCAGCGAGTGTAGCCAGCTCGGCACGCCCGATGGCGCTTGCCACGACGCGCTGCAAGGCGTCACCAGCATCTGCGCGGCAAGCGGCCTCGCCGATCTCCCCGACGAGACCTTCATCTCCGACGAGCTCGCCTCCGATGCGGGCATTGACCGCCTCGCCAACCTTCTCGGCCAGCTCCATGTCTCCAGCGAGCCCGCTGCGGACCTGGAGTCGGTTGGCTCCACCGACCCGATGCTTGTCGACTCCGACACGGCCTACTACGACGCCTTCCCCACCAATGTCGCGATCTACAACGACCCGCTTCCTCGAGCCGACGGCTGCGATGCTGTCACCGCCGAAGTGATGGTTGTCGGCCACGGTGGCCTGGCCGACGAGAGCGCCCGCGACGCCCCGCGCGCGGCGGCCCACGACTTGTCCGCTCCTCTCCCGGCCGATGCCAACGACGAAGCACTGGAGGCACGCCGCCTCGCTCTCCTCGCAGAGGGCCGGAGGCTGGCCTCCGTAAGACGCCTCACTGAGCCCTACCAGCGCGAGGCTGACCGCGCCGCCTTCGGCACGCCAGCCCTGGGCAGGCCAAGCCGGGCCGGCCTTGTCAAGCAACGCGGCGCCGTCATCGCCGACACGCTGGGAGTCGACCGCCCGGTCTATGCCACTCCGCTCGAGAACTTGCGTGCCGCCCAGGCGGCCATAGACGAGCTGGACGGCCTGGAGGCTGAAGACCTTCCCCACATGACCCGGCGCATCCAGCAATTGATTGATGCCGCCGCGCAGCGGCACGAAGCCGACGCTCGCGCGGAAAGCCTTCCCCCGCGCTGAGAACACGGTGCGACGTCCCGGACGCCGACTACGAGCAATACCCGCGCGCGACGCGAGAAGGAGCCAGCTACCAGCCGCAGCCGGACCCGGATCTCCATCGAGCAGGATGCGGACGGTCATCCCCGAGCCATGGAGTGGCGGGGCGACCCGCCTCCGCCTCCGCCCTGTGGAGAGAGATATCCCGCCTCACCGATAGTGGCGCACCCGACTCTCAGCGGCCGGCTGGGCCGCCGCGAAGGAATCGGCGAGAACGACGCCCGTCATCGGATCGACCGCTTGGCGCGATCCCTGGCATTGGAAGAAGAATACGATGTCGGCCCGCCTTGCTTTTGCCCCCGCATCCGCAACGAGCCCTTTCCCGAAGGGTTCTCGCTCCCAAGAGACACGCCCAAGTACAACGGCTCCGTGAAGCCGGAAGATTGGTTGATCGACTACTCCACCGCAGTTAGCATAGCCAACGCCAATCGGCGCGTCGGCGTGATGTACGTGCTCCTCATGCTGCAGGGCACGGCGCGGACCAGCTTCAACAGCCTCAAGCTGCGTAGCATCAACAGCTGGCTAGACTTCACAGAAGCCTTCATCCGCAACTTCACCAGCACCTACAAGCGGGCTCCCAAGCCCAGACAGCTCTCCTTGTGCGTACAAGGCCCCGCCGAGTCCACTCGCGATTACCTCACGCGTTGGGCCGAGCTCCGCAACTCCTGTGAAGGGGTGCACGAGGTGCAAGCCATAGAATACTTCACAGCCGGATGCCGAGAAGGCACCCTCCTCAAGCACAAGCTCCTCTGCGACGAGCCGGCTACCCTCGACGAGCTTCTGGACATAGCGGACAAGTACGCCACCGCCGACTCCTCGATGAAGACCGAGCTTCGGGTAGACGCGTTCGGAAAGGTTCTCAACCCGGTGCCCAAGACGCCGGCTGGAGAACCCGGCCGACACCCCAACTCGAACGACAACAAGCGCAAGGGCCCCGCGCTGCCTCCCGCCAGCCGGCAGGTGGCCACAGTCGAAGATGCACCGCCTGAAGAACGATCGGCGCCCAAGAAACCCAAGGGCGGCAGGCCGGCTTGGCAGCCCACCTTCTCCTATCAGCAAACCCTCGACGCCCCTTGCAAGTTCCACAGCGGCGCGAAGCTGTCCAACCACACGACCCGGAAGTATAACTGGCTCACCCGAATCTCTAAGGGCGAGGGGCTCTTGCCACCTCCGCCTGCCGGCCCGCCGCCTCCGCCTCTGCCGCCTCCGGCCGCTCGGCCCGCAGTCGGAGCCATGCATGACGAGTTCCCTGATGAGCAAGCAACCTACATCGTCTTTACAAGCCAGCCCGAAGACCGGCGCAGCAAATGCCAAGAGCGCCACGAAGTTGGCGTGGTTGCTGCCAACCCCGCTGGACACATGCATTGGTCAGAAAAGCCCATCAGCTGGAAGCCCATCAGAAAAGACCATCCGGAGGTGATGCCGTCTCCCGGCTCTTATGCTCTGGTCCTGGAAGCCACCCTTGCGACGGACAGACGCGCCGCCCGCTTCTCCCGTGTGTTGATAGACGGCGGGAGCAGCATCAACATCCTGTATCGTGACACCCTGGAGAAGCTGAACGTCAAGACAAAACAGCTCACGCCCACCCGGACAGTGTTCCACGGCATCGTACCCGGCCTGTCCTGCGCCCTCATTGGCAAAATCAAGATTGATGTACTTTTTGGGGACAAGGAGCATTTCCGCCGGAAGCGATCTGGTTTGAAGTGGTGGACCTGGAGAGCCCTTACCATGCATTGCTGGGCCGACCTGCCTTGGCCAAATTCATGGCGGTTCCCCACTATGCATACCTCAAGATGAAGATACCAAGCACCAAAGGCGTCATCACCGTAGCCGGTGACTATAAGAAGACCTCTGAGTGCGCAGCGGCCAGCAGCCGGCTGGCCGAGTCCCTTGTGATCGCTGAAGAGAAGAAGATGCTGGACCGAGTCGTGGCCATAGCCGGCAAGCAGTCGGCCGTGTCCCCCGACCCCAAGGAGCATGATGCTCAAGGATCTTTCCAGCCGGCCAAGGAGACGAAGAAGATACCCCTTGACCCCGAGCATCCAGAGAGGTTTGCCGTCATCGGGGCAAACCTGAACAGCAAATAGGAAGGCGAGCTCGCCGATTTTCCTCCATGAGAATCAGGACATCTTTGCGTGGTCCCCCAAGGACATGCCGGGTGTTCCAAGGAAATTCGCCGAGCACAAACTACATGTTCGAGAAGGCGCAAAGCCAGTCAGACAACCCCTTCGCCGACTGTCGGAGGAGAAACGCAGGATTGTAGGGGAGGAGATAGCCCGGCTCTTGGCGGCCGGCTTTATCATGGAAGTTTTCTTTCCAGAGTGGCTCGCCAACCCTGTCCTTGTGCTAAAGAAGAATAACAAGTGGCGCATGTGTATAGACTACACAAGTCTCAACAAGGCTTGCCCCAAAGATCCTTTTGCCTGCCAAGGATTGACCAAGTGATAGACTCCACGGCCGGATGCGAGCTGTTGAGTTTTTTGGATGCTTACTCCGGATATCACCAGATAAAGCTAGACCCGGACAACCGCCTGAAGACCGCCTTCATCACGCCGTTCGGAGCCTTCTGCTACCTGACTATGATATTCGGCTTGAGAAATGCCGGTGCCACCTTTCAGCGTTGCATGCAGAAGTGCCTCCTCAAGCAGCTCGGCAGGAATGCTCACGTTTACGTGGACGACATCGTGGTGAAGACAGAGAAGCGTGGCACCTTGCTGGAAGACCTCAAGGAAACATTTGAGAACCTGCGCCGGTTCCAAATCAAGCTTAACCCCGAGAAATGCATGTTCGAGGTGCCAGCCGGCCAGCTCCTAGGCTTCCTGATCTCCGAACGCGGCATCGAATGCAACCCGGCGAAGATCAAGGCCATCGAGAGAATGGCGATCCCTACCAAGCTTCGAGACATTCAGAAGTTCACCGGGTGCTTGGCCTCCTTGAACCGCTTCATGAGCCGGCTCGGAGAGAAAGCTCTCCCCCTCTACCGCCTCATGTAGAAGAGCACTCACTTCGAGCGGAACGACCAGGCCGACCAAGCTTTTCATGAGCTGAAGAAGATGCTGGCCACGCTGCCTGTCCTCGCGGCGCCGACCGAGAAAGAGCCCATGCTCCTTTACATCGCTGCAACCAGCCGGGTGGTCAGCACCGTCATCGTAGTCCAGCGCCCGGAAGAAGGCCGAGCCCAGCCGGTCCAGAGGCCGGTGTATTATTTGAGCGAGGTGCTGTCCGCCTCAAAGTAGAACTACCCGCACTACCAAAAGATGTGTTACGGCGTGTACTTCACCGCCAAGAAGCTGAAGCCCTACTTTCAAGAGCATCCCGTCACGGTCGTATGCACTGCCCCGCTAGCCGAGATCATAAGCAGCCGGGATGCATCCGGCCGGGTGGCGAAATGGGCCATCGAGCTGGCCCCGTACACGATCTTCAACCAACCCCGCACTGCCATCAAGTCCCAAGCACTGGCCGACTTCCTCGTCGACTGGGCCGAGACCCAGTACCTGCCGCCGGCTCCCGACTCCACCCATTGGCGCATGCACTTCGACGGGTCCAAGATGCGCACCGGCTTGGGAGCCGGCATCGTCCTTACCTCTCCCAAAGGCGACAAGCTCAGATACACGCTACAAATCCACTTTGCCGCCTCCAACAATGTGGCCGAGTACGAGGCGCTTATACATGGGCTCCGGCTTGCCAAAGAACATGGCATTCGCCGGATCCTATGTTATGGCGACTCGGACCTGGTAGTCCAGCAATCATCCGGTGACTGGGACGCCAAGGACGCGAATATGGCGAGCTACCGTTTCCTGGTCCAACAACTCAGCGGATACTTTGAAGGATGCGAGTTCCTCCACGTACCACGAGCCGACAACGAGCCAGGCGATGCCCTGGCTCGAATAGGCTCCACTCGGCAAGCAATTCCAACCGGCGTCGCTCTACAACGCCTCCTCAAGCCGTTTATCAAGCCTTCTCCGGAATCCGATTCCATCTTCGTGCCGCCTGACCCCGATGCGGCCGGGTCCGGCTCGAAGAATCAAGTAGCCGACCCCAAGACCCCCGTAGTCGGCTCGGGGACTGCGGAGCCGGCCCGGGAACTTCGGCAGCCGGCTCGGGGACCGCGGCAGCCGGCCCGGGGACTGCACCAGCACTACAGCCGGCGGCTGACTCCAGCACCTCACCGCCCAGCCCGCCCACCCGGGTGGCGGTAGCCACTTTGGCAGTAGAAGAAGTCGCGGCTCCATCATGGGCTCAGTCCATCCTCAACTTCCTAGTAAACCAAGACCTGCCGACTGAGAAAACAGAAGCAAGACAAGTCCAGCGTCAAGCCGGAGCGTACACAATCGTCAACAGAGAACTACTCAAGCGCAGCGTCACTCGAATCCTCTAACGGTGCGTCGAGCAAGAGAAGGGCATTGCAATCCTCGCAGACATTCACCAAGGAGAATGCGGCCACCATGCGACCTCAAGATCACTTGTCGGCGAAGCCTTCTGCCATGGTTTCTTCTGGCCGACTACTTTGGACGACGCCAAAGAATTAGTCAAGCATTGCAAGGGATGCCAGCTCTTCAGCTCCAAGCAACACATGCTGGCTTCGGCACTCAAGACCATTCCCCTCACATGGCCCTTTGCCGTTTGGGTCTGGACATGGTGGGCCCATTCAAGACGGCGCGCGGCGGCATGACGCATTTGCTCGTCGCCGTGGACAAATTCACCAAGTGGGTTGAGGCGAAGCCGATCAAGAAGCTGAATGGGCCGACTGCCGTGACGTTCATCGCGGACATAACAACTCGGTACGGCGTGCCGCACAGCATCATCACCGACAATGGCATGAATTTCGCCAAAGGAGCCTTGGCACGTTTCTGCGCAGCCCAAGGTATCCGGCTGGACTTAGCATCCGTCGCCCACCCGCAGTCAAACGGCCAGGTCGAGCGAGCCAACGGCCTCATCCTCTCCGGCATCAAGCCCCGACTGGTTGTACCTCTGGAGCGCTCAGCCGGCTGTTGGCTCGATGAGCTGCCGGCTATCCTCTGGAGTCTGCGCACTACACCAAACAAGTCAACCGGCTTCACCCCTTTCTTCCTTGTGTATGGTGCCGAGGCGGTCATCCCAACTGACATCGAATTCGACTCGCCTCGAGTAACCATGTACACGGAAGCGGAGGCCAAGGAAGCATGAGAAGACAGCGTCGACCTGCTGGAAGAAAGCTGGATGTTAGCTCTCAGCCGGTCTGCAATTTACCAGCAGGGTTTGCGCCGCTACCACAGCCGGAAGGTCAGGCCAAGATCTTTCCAAGAGGGCGACCTTGTGCTCCGGCTGATTCAGCGAACAGCCGGCCAGCACAAGCTCTCAGCCCCTTGGGAAGGCCCTTTCGTCATCAGCAGAGCTCTAGGCAACGACTCCTACTACCTGATCGACGCACAGAAGCCGAAGGCACGCAAGAGAGACGACTTCGGCAAGGAGTCGGAACGGCCATGGAACGGCAACCTCCTTCGAAGATTTTACAGTTGAAAGGCAGTATGTATCACGCTAACTTTTGTATTAAGTACAAGACAATAGGCTCCCCGAGGAGGGCTCGGGGACTGCCATCCCTTATTTATGAATGAAAAATATCATGCTTATGACCTTGTCGTATCATTTACTTATTCCGTCCGGCACCGAGTTCAACTAGTCGGCTCGGGGACTGGCCGACTGAAGTTATGTTAGAAGTCCTACCCGCAGTCAGACAAGTAGTGTGCCGGCTCTTAAGCCTTCTCTTGCCAATGTCGCAGTTCGAAGAACCGGCTGTCCGGCTGGCAAGAGTTAAAGGTAGGAACGACCGCCCACACGAAAAATGGCTAGGGACTAACGGACTAACATAACAAAAGCCGGTTTTTCTCACACCGCCGACTGGCTACTAGAGTAGCCGGCCGGCCGGTTTCCATTCACTTTACTTTAATCCAAGAAAGCTCAAGTACTTGCCTCCCCAAAGAGGGAAGGCGGCAAAGGAAAAAGCCTAAGGATAAACAAGCATACGCGAATGGAAACCAAACATGCACATGATAATATTTACATAAAAGGACCTCCAAGAGGCCAGCATTCAACATAGTTTGGATACACCCCCAGTGGGTGGAACTGCGAAAACTTAACAAAAGAATGTTCAAAGACAACAAAGCAGGAAAGATAAAGACGGCAGGTCAAGCTGGCGGAGCGGCCGACAAGCCAGACTGGTTGGCGGAGACGGTCGTGCCGACTGAAGGAGCGGCCGGCTGACGAACTTCGGCTTGGTCGCCGCCTCCTGCAGAGGGTGCATTTCCACGCGCCTCGTTGCTGGAGGCACGGTCGGCCTGAGGTCGGCTGGTTGTTCCACCAGCCGGCTCGACGCCTCCGCCGTCCTCGTCTTCATCATCTTCGCCCTCGTTGCTAGAGGCAATCTCCTTCGCCGAGTCCTCGCCCACCGCCGGGTTCAGCCCGAACCACTCCTCCGGCTGAGTGACACCGTCATCATCGATTTCGGGTGCGAAAACGCTGATGTCGGTGCACTCAGCGATCGTCGAAGCCCGCTGGGCGATAGCCGGCCTCACCGCCTCCAGCTCCGCGTCGGCCTCCATCCGCCAAGTGCGCAGCTGGTCCAGGCTCAGCCCTGGGTACCAAGCCCGAACGAATTCCAAGCCTCAAAGCGACCAAATGCGACTTCCAGCCAGTCGGCAGTTCGGCTTGGAGTGCGGGGGATCGTCTCGCCGGGCCAGAGGGCGGCCAGCACTTGCGCCCCGGCACGTTGGAGCCGGCGAAGTATCCAATGATCCGGCTGCAACCGTGCCTGGACAGCCAGGAGCTGCTCCTCAAGGGTCCGGTTTGCATCCGGCGCGATGTCGGCCCCCGCTTGCCAGCGCGCCTCGCGATGGGCCTCAATGCTTTGGGCGGCGAAGGCGGAGTAGCTCGGGAAGTAATCTGCAAGAAACAACAAGCAACAGCTCAAGATAAGTCAAAAGACCCAGGCGGCAAGGGGCAGGAGAAGGGCCGAGGAAGGCAACTTACCGTCGATCACGTCCTCGATCCGGCCGAAGCCTTCGTCCAGGGCTCACCGGGTCAAGGACCAGTTCGCCGCCTCCATCTCATACTCCGCCAGCAAGGTGGCTTCACTTTCCGGCGCCGCCTGCAGGGCCGCTTTATGGCTTCCATCTTGGTCGGCCAGCTTCTTGGCCAGGCGATCCCGTTCCTGGACCAAGGCAGCGCACTTGGCCTCTTTGATGTAAAGGGCGGCTTTCGCTTCGCCAAGCTCCTTCCTCAAGTCGGTGTTGGCCCCTGAAGACAAAGAAAAAGAAAAATCAATAAGAAAAGAGTTGTCAAGAAAGATTCGACCTGACTGCGCAGCAGTCGGCCCGAATCTCGGGGACTACACCCAGTTGGTGCGCTGACGCGCCCCCACAGGAGACAGACAAAACCAAGTACTTACTTCGGCTGTCGGCCAGTTCGTCGGTCCGCCGGCTCAACTCTCGAGCCTGGGAGTCGAAGGCGGCAGCACGAAGGTTGTGGTATTCCTGAAAGTTTAGAAAGAAAGCAAAGTAAGGTGGCCGTCGAGAAAGATCCGACCCGACTGCGCAGCAGTCGGCGCGAATCTCGGGGACTACACCCAGTGGGTGCGCTGACGCGCCCCCACGGAAGAAATCAAGAAAGCAAAGCAGCCAAGAGCGAAGGACTCACAAGGATAGTGGTTCGCGTTGACAAGAACTCTTGGTTGAGCTGTTGCAGCAGGGCGGCTTGAGCTCATAGCCGGCTCCGGACCCCTTGAGCCGCCGCATCCTGCTCGCCAGTCCCCCCGCTGGGAGTCCACTCGGACACGGCGGTGCTGGCCTCCTCCAGATCTCCCGCTGGCTGGCCTGCGCCCGCGGCTCGGCGCAACTCCGGCGGAGCGGCGCCTCTCCCAGCGCGCCAGCCCGTCGCCAGCTGCACCTCGAGGCCGGCTCTGCTCTCCGGCTCACCGCCGGCCGGCTCCTCTGGCGCTGCTGACGATTGACCGCCTTGGCCCGCTCCGGTTGGCGCCACAGGCGGCGCTCTCCCCGCCAAGGCCACGGGGTCCTCCTCCCTCTCCAACGGCGGCGGGTCTTGGATGATCTCCTCCGCCAAGGGCAACGGGGTGTCGGGGGCTACGACTCAGAGAGGAACGACGAGCAGCGGAGGCTGGCTGCACGAGCTTTCCGCCTCCGTCTCCGCAGTAGCCGCCTCCCTCTGGGCCTTGGCTACCACTCCGGCTTGCTCCTGCGCCGCCTGGGCGGCTGCCTTCTCCGCCGCCTCGCGCTCCTCCTGCGCTTCGCGGGTGTTCCGCTCTGTGGCCTCCCTAAGATCGGCGCGGGGGTCCACGCGGCGGGAGCTTGAAGACCCTCCAGTCGGCCCCATGACGGAGCCGCCCGGGCCCCGCTCAAGGGAAAGCGGCGCCCTGTCCAGCAAGCGAGGAAAAGTTAAGAAGAAATTCGAAGAAAAGAGAACAACGACGAGTGCGGCAAAGCAATTGAAGACTTATGCTGAGACCGCCTGGGGCTGTTTCACAGCCTTGCGGAAGCGGGCCGCCTTCGCGGCCGCCTCATCTCGCTTTGTCGCCGCGGCGGAAGGCTTGGACTTCTTCGGCCGACTGCCGAAGAGGCCTAGAGCGGCCCGACGCTTCTGTGCGCCGCCGGCAGCCGGCGCGACGGACAAGCCCGCGCCCTATTGGTCGGCCGCCGGCTGGCGACGCGGAGCGATTTCGGCTTCGAAATCGTCCGGCCAGTCCTCGAAGCTCGCGGTGAACCTTGAGCCTCCGGGCTCGGCACTGTCCCCCACGATGGCGTCTTCCATGGCAGCCGCCCCCAAGTCCGGGTCGTCAACGTCATCCACCGTGCGGTCGGGGGCGTACTGGCGTTCAATCCCTGCCACCCCGGCCGACGGCGCAAGAAGAGGGTTCTGCTCAAAGAAACGACCGGGACCGGAAGCTCCACGAGGGCTGCCTCCCAGCCGGCGGGCCGGCTACGTAAGCCGGCAGGTTGATGAAGTCTTCCTGCTCGGCGACGTTCTTCACATAGAAATAAGATCTCTGCCAGACCTTTACCGACTGGATCAGGGGGATGGGCGGGAACGGATTGTTCTCGCTCGCCCTCCTCATGGCGATGAAGGCTCCGCAGGGGGCGGGCATGCCGGCGGCGACTGTGCTGAGCTTGCTCTGGAAGAACTCTCCCCAGAGCTCCAGCATGGGGAGCAGCCCCAAGAAGCCTTCGCAGAGGGAGACGAAGGCCGACGGCAGCATCACCGCATTGGGCGTGAGGTGATGCAGCTGGAGGTTGTAGAAGTCGAGGAAGGAGCGCAGAAACCCGCTCGCCGGGAGGCCGAAGCCCCGCAGGCAGTGCGAGCAGAAGACGACCCGCTCGCCCTCCTCCTGCACCGGCGAGATCTCCCTCGCGGGCGCCAGGCGGACCTGTACGCAGTCGGCGCCGTGCAGGCGCCGGGTCTGGCGAAGGAACTCCACGTGGTCTTCATGGACGTTGGAGCCATCCCAGGAGCTTGACAACGCCATGGTAGCGAGGTGGCGTGGAGACGCGACGGCGCTGAGACGGGAGGCTGCGGTGGCAGCGAAAGGAAGAAGACGAGGGTTAGGAGGGACGGAGTGGGAGGGAGCGCGCGAACCTCTGTCGCTCCCCCTCCTCCCCCTACTTATAGGCTCACGTGGCGGAGCCGAGGAGGCGTGGCGTGGGGAAGCGTGGGGATCGATCGTGCCCACTCCCCACGCCCCGCGATTATCGATCCTTAATGGCGAGACGAAAACTGCCTTGAGAAGGCGAGCAGCCCTGGGGGCCACGGGAGATCCGCGCCCGGACCGAGGCTCACGAGTGGCGGGCCCGGGCCTGCGGCGGCGTCCCGTCGCGCGCGTGCGCTCGCAGGATCCTGCCGCCACGTGGTCGCGAGAGGGCCCGTGGTCAGCACGCAGGTCCCCTCTCCTCCCGCCTACGCGGGGCTATCTGAAGTCGGCGTACGCCCGCGAAGCCGGCTCTTCAGGATAGGAAGCTGACCAAGCTTCTCGTCCCCACTGCTCACCTCGGAGCTCGATCAGCTTCGGGGACTACTGTCGGAGTAAATAGCCATGGGTAGCCTAGCCGGCCTCCCCTGGCACTTCTGAAAAAATTACGAGCCCGCCTGGCTCTCAACAATCCAAGACGCGGGACCGCCTTCCCCTAGCTGGCTGTGATCAAGGCCGGCTTTCGGAAGGCGGTCCGGCTCTAGCCCTCATAAGAAGGCCGACTCCAAGAAGCCGGCTATGAGAAGGCCGACTTCAAGAAGCCGACTCCTCGTAAAGCAGTCAAGACCGTACCCACAAAGTTTGCACCCACCTAACGGCGGTGCGACGGGGCGTGGCTACAGAAGAGCCTGCCACCCTCGAATCCCGGGTCACGCCTGGCACAGTGCGCCGTACGGGGTAGGCATGACCCGTCTGGCGCAGCACTGTTGCCATGTTGACCCTGGCCTCACCCACGACTGGCCGCCAGCGCGGCCCACAGGCGGTGGGCCCCTTTGCGCAGAGAGACGGCCGAAGGCGGCCATGCTTCCAACCAGCCGGCCCAAGACAGAGCCGGCTCCCCGCAGCCGGCTTGCCGCCTCCCTCGAAGAAGACGCCCCATTAAGGAGACAAGACGCGGTAAAGCTACAGCGATCGTCCAACAGGCGGCGGTACTGTAGCCGCGCTTACCACGATGAAGCTCACGTCAACAAGATGAAGCCACAGTGACCAGCCGCCGACCTGGCCCCGGACAGTGGGGCCTGCCTGTCGACCAAGGAGTTGGCAGCCGGCGGGACCCACCAGTCGGCGGGCCCTAGCAGCCGGCACAGAAGCCGGCGAGCGCAGTCACAGACGGCTGGGCCCCGCGCCCAGCCGGATTACCATTGTACCCCCGGGGGGTAGGCCTATATAAACCCCCCGGAGCACCCATGCAAAGGGTTCGACCCCCTGCTAGTTCTAGACTCCACACAAGGAGAAGAAGCAGGCTAGCCGTGCCCTTTCTTCCTCCTCCCCCCAAAAAAACAGCTCAAGGAGCGTTGTGTAGCTACTTGATTCATCGAGTGAGCATGCGGAGACCCCGGAGAGCAGCAGTAGGGGTGTTATCTCCTCGGAGAGCCCCGAAGCTGGGTAAGATCCGCCGGCGTGCATGTCTTCGCCTCATCGCGCTTCCAGGCACCGGCGATGTCTTACTGGTTCCCACAAAGATAAGACACCCATTGGCATATGTCGCACCCACCACCCGACAGTGACCAAGCCGAAGTTCGCCAGCCGGCCGCTCCTTCAGCCGGCGCGACCGTCTCCGCCAACCAGCCCGGCTCGTCGGTCGCTCCGCCAGCTTGACCTGCCGTCTTTATCTTTCCTGCTTGTTGTCTTTTGAACAATCTTCATTAAGTTTCGCAGTTCCACCCACTGGGGGTGTATCCAAACTATGTTGAATGCTGGCCTCTCGGAGGTCTTTTATGTAAATATTATGTGCATGTCTAGTTTCCATTCGCGTATGCTTTTTATCCTTAGGCTTTTTCCTTTGCCGCCTTCCCTCTTTGGGGAGGCAAGTACTTGAGCTTTCTTAGATTGAAGTGAAGTGAATGGAAACCGGCCGGCCGGCTACTCTGGTAGCCAGTCAGCGGTGGGAGAAAAAACCGGCTTTTGTTATATTAGTCCGTTAGTCCCTAGCCGTTTTTTCGTGTGGGCGCCCGTTCCTTCCTTTAACTCTTGTCAGTCGGACAGCCGGTTCTTCGAACTATGACTTTTGGCAAGAGCAAGCTTGGGAGCCGGCACACTACTTATCTGACTACGGGTAGGACTTCTAATATAACTCCAGTCGGCCAGTCCCCGAGCCGACTAGTCAAACCCGGTGCCGGACGGAACAAGTAAATGAAATGACAAGGTCATAAGCATGATACTTTTCATTCATAGATAAGGTATGGCAGCCCCCGAGCCCTCCTTGGGGAGCCTATTGTCTTGTAGTTAATACAAAAGTTAGCGTGGTACATACTTCATTTCAACTGTAAAATCTTCGAAGGAGGTTGGCGTTCCATGGTCGTTCTGACTCCTTGCCGGAGTCGTCTCTCTTGCGTGCCTTCGGCTTCTGTGCGTCGATCAGGTAGTAGGAGTCGTTGCCTAGAGCTCTGCTGATGACGAAGGGGCCTTCCCAAGGGGCTGAGAGCTTGTGCTGGCCGGCTGTTCGCTGGATCAGCCGGAGCACAAGATCACCCTCTTGGAAAGATCTTGGCCTGACCTTCCGGCTGTGGTAGCGGCGCAAACCTGCTGGTAGATGGCAGACCGGCTGAGGGCTAACAGCCGGCTTTCTTCCAGCAGGTCGACGCCGTCTTCTCGTGCTTCCTTGGCGTCCGCTTCCATGTACATGGTTACTCGAGGCGAGTCGAACTCGATGTCAGTTGGGATGACTGCCTGGGCACCATACACAAGGAAGAAAGGGGTGAAGCCGGTTGACTTGTTTGGTGTAGTGCGCAGACTCCAGAGGACAGCCGGCAGCTCTTCGAGCCAACAGCCGGCTGAGCGCTCCAGAGGTACGACCAGTCGGGGCTTGATGCCAGAGAGGATGAGGCCGTTGGCTCGCTCGACCTGGCTGTTTGACTGCGGGTGGGCGACGGATGCTAAGTCCAGCCGGATACCTTGGGCTGCGCAGAAACGTGCCAAGGCTCCTTTGGCAAAATTAGTGCCATTGTCGGTGATGATGCTGTGTGGCACGCCGTACCGTGCTATTATGTCTGCCATGAATGTCACAGCAGTCGGCCCATTCAGCTTCTTGATCGGCTTTGCCTCAATCCACTTGGTGAATTTGTCCACGGCGACGAGCAAATGCGTCATGCCGCCGCGCGCCGTCTTGAATGGGCCCACCATGTCCAGTCCCCAAACGGCAAAGGGCCAAGTGAGGGGAATGGTCTTGAGTGCCGAGGCCGGCATGTGTTGCTTGGAGCTGAAGAGTTGGCACCCCTTGCAATGTTTAACTAATTCTTTGGCGTCGTCCAAAGCAGTCGGTCAGAAGAAACCATGGCTGCAGGCTTTGGCGACAAGTGATGTTGAGGACGCATGGTGCCGCATTCTCCTTGGTGAATGTCTCTGAGGATTGCAATGCCTTTCTCTTGCTCGACGCACCGTTGGAGGACTCCAGTGACAAGGCGCTTGACGAGCTCTCTGTTGACGATTGTGTATGCTCCGGCTCGACGTTGGACTTGTCTTGCTTCTGTTTCGTTAGCCGGCAGGTCTTGGTTTACTAGGAAGTTGAGGATGGACTGAGCCCATGATGGAGCCGCGACTTCTTCTACTGCCAATGTGGCTACTGCCACCAGGGTGGGCGGGCTGGGTGGTGAGGTGCTGGAGTCGGCCGCCGGCTGTTGTGCTGGTGCAGTCCCCGGGCCGGCTACCGCAGTCCCCGAGCCGGCTGCCGAAGTCCCCGAGCCGGCTGCCGAAATCCCCGAGCCGGCTGCCGAAGTCGCCGGGCCGGCTACGGGAGTCTTGGGGTCGCCTACTTGGTTCTTCGAGCCGGACCCGGCCGCATCGGGGTTAGGCGGTACGAAGATGGAGTCGGACTCTGGAGACGGCTTGATGGACGGCTTGAGGAGGCGTTGTAGAGCGACGCCGGTTGGAATTGCTTGCCGAGTGGAGCCTATTCGAGCCAGGGCATCGGCTGGCTCGTTGTCGGTTCGCGGTACGTGGAGGAACTCGCATCCTTCAAAGTATCCACCGAGTTGTTGAACTAGGAAGCGGTAGCTCGCCATGTTTGCGTCCTTGGCATCCCAGTCGCCGGATGATTGCTGGACCACCAAGTCCGAGTCGCCATAGCATAGGGTCCGGCAAATGCCGAGTTCTTTGGCAAGCCGGAGCCCGTGTATGAGCGCCTCGTACTCGGCCACGTTGTTGGAGGCGGCAAAGTGGATTTGTAGCGTGTATCTGAGCTTGTCGCCTTTCGGAGAGGTAAGGACGACGCCGGCTCCCAAGCCGGTGCGCATCTTGGACCCGTCGATGTGCATGCGCCAATGGGTGGAGTCGGGAGCCGGCGGCAGGTACTGGGTCTCGGCCCAGTCGACGAGGAAGTCGGCCAGTGCTTGGGACTTGATGGCAGTGCGGGGCTGGTAGAAGATCGTGTAGGGGGCCAGCTCGATGGCCCATTTTGCCACCCGGCCGGATGCGTCCCGGCTGCCTATGATCTCGGCCAGCGAGGCGGTGCATACGACCGTGACGGGATGCTCTTGAAAGTAGGGCTTCAGCTTCTTGGCGGTGAAGTACATGCCTTAACACATCTTTTGGTAGTGCGGGTAGTTCTGCTTTGAGGCGGACAGCACCTCGCTCAAATAATACACCGGCCTCTGGACTGGCTGGGCTCGGCCTTCTTCTGGGCGCTGGACTACGATGACGGTGCTGACCACCCGGCTGGTTGCGGCGATCTAGAGGAGCATGGGCTCTTTCTCAGTCGGCGCCGCCAGAACGGGCGGCGTGGCCAGCATCTTCTTCAGCTCGTGAAAAGCTTGGTCGGCCTGGTCGTTCCACTCGAAGTGAGTGCTCTTCTTCATGAGGCGGTAGAGGGGGAGAGCTTTCTCTTCGAGCCGGCTGATGAAGCGGTTCAAGGAGGCCAAGCACCCGGTGAACTTCTGAATGTCTAAAAGCTTGGTGGGGATCGCCATTCTCTCGATGGCCTTGATCTTCACCGGGTTGCATTCGATGCCGCGTTCGGAGACCAGGAAGCCTAGGAGCTGGCCGGCTTGCACCCCGAACACGCATTTCTCGGGGTTGAGCTTGATTTGGAACCGGCGTAGGTTCTCAAACGTTTCCTTGAGGTCTCCCAGCAAGGTGCCGCGCTTCTCCGTCTTCACCACGATGTCGTCCACGTAAACGTGAGCGTTTCTGCCGAGTTGCTTGAGGAGGCACTTCTGCATGCAACGCTGAAAAGTGGCACCGGCATTTCTGAAGCCGAATGTCATAGTCAGGTAGTAGAAGGCTCCAAATGGCGTGATGAAGGCGGTCTTCAGGTGGTCGTCCGGATCCAGCTTTATCTGATGATATCCGGAGTAAGCATCCAAGAAACTCAACAGCTCGCATCCGGCTGTAGAGTCTATCACTTGGTCAATCCTTGGCAGGGCAAAAGGATCTTTGGGGCAGGCCTTGTTGAGGCTCGTGTAGTCTATACACATGCGCCACTTGTTGTTCTTCTTTAGCACGAGGACCGGGTTGGCGAGCCACTCTGGAAAGAAAACTTCCATGATGAAGCCGGCCGCCAAGAGCCAGGCTATCTCCTCCCCTACAATTCTGCGTTTCTCCTCCGATAGTCGGCGAAGGGGTTGTTTGACTGGCTTTGCGTCTTCTCGAACGTGTAGTTTGTGCTCGACGAATTTCCTCGGAACACCCAGCATGTCCTTGGGGGACCATGCGAAGATGTCCCGATTCTCATGGAGGAAATCGGCGAGCTCGCCTTCCTATTTGCTGTTCAGGTTTGCCCCGATGATGGCAAACCTCTCTGGATGCTCGGGGTCAAGGGGTATCTTCTTTGTCTCCTTGGCCGGCTGGAAAGATCCTTGAGCGTCATGCTCCTTGGGGTCGGGGGACACGGCCGACTGCTTGCCGGCTATGGCCACGACTCGGTCCAACATCTTCTTTTCTTCGGCAATCACAAGGGACTCGGCCAGCCGGCTGCTGGCTGCTGCGCACTCGGAGGACTTCTTGTAATCACCGGCTACGGTGATGACGCCTTTGGTGCTTGGTATTTTCATCTTGAGGTATGCATTGTGGGGAACTTCCATGAATTTGGCCAAGGCAGGTCGGCCAAGCAACGCATGGTAAGGGCTTTCCAGGTCCACCACTTCAAACCAGATCGCTTCCCGGTGGAAATGCTCCTTGTCCCCAAAAAGTACATCAATCTTGATCTTGCCAATGGGGGCGCAGGACAGGCCGGGTACAATGCCATGAAACACTGTCCGAGTAGGCATGAGCTGCTTCGTCTTGACGTTTAGCTTCTCCAGGGTGTCACGGTACAGGATGTTAATGCTGCTCCCGCCGTCTATCAACACACGGGAGAAGCGGGCGGCGCGTCTGTCCGTTGCAAGGGTGGCTTCCAGGACCAAAGCATAAGAGCCGGGAGACGGCATCACCTCCGGATGGTTGGCCCGGCTCCAGCTGATGGGCTTTTCTGACCAATGCATGTGTCCGGCAGGGTTGGCGGCGACCACGCTGACTTCCTGGTGCTCTCGGCGTTTGCTGCGCCGGTCTTCGGGTTGGCTTGTAAAGACGATGTAGGTTGCTTGCTCGTCAGGGAACTCGTCATGCACGGCTCCGACTGCGGGCCGGGCTGCCGGAGGCGGCGGAGGCGGAGGCAGCGGGCCGGCAGGCGGAGGCGGCGCGAGCCCTTCGCCTTTAGAGATTCGGGCGAGCCAATGGCACTTCCGGGTTGTGTGGTTGGACGGCTTCGCGCCGCTGTGGAACTTGCATGGGGCATCGAGAGTCTGCTCGTAGGAGAAGGCAGGCTGCCAAGCCGGCCTGCCGCCCTTGGGCTTCTTGGGCGTGGGCCGCCCTTCAGCGGCACGTCTTCAACTGTGGCCACCTGTCGACTGGCGGGAGGCGGCGCGGGGCCCTTGCGCTTGTGGTCGTTCGAGTGGGGGCGTCGGCCGGAATCCCCAGCCGGCGTCTTGGGCGCCGGGTTAAGTACTTTCCCGGACGCGTCTACCCGAAGCTCGGTCTTCATCGAGGAGTCGGCGGTAGCGTACTTGTCCGCTATGTCCAGAAGCTCGTCGAGGGTAGTCGGCTCGTCGCAGAGGAGCTTGTGCTTGAGGAGGGTGCCTTCTCGGCATCCAGCCGTGAAGTATTCTATGGCTTGCACCTCGTGCACCCCCTCGCAAGAATTGCAGAGCTCGGCCCAACGCGTGAGGTAATCGCGAGTGGACTCGGCGGGGCCTTGTACGCACAAGGAGAGCTGTCTGGGCTTGGGAGCCCGCTTGTAGGTGCTGGTGAAGTTGCGGATGAAGGCTTCTGTGAAATCTAGCCAGCTGTTGATGCTACACGGCTTGAGGCTGTTGAGCCAGGTCCGCGCCGTGCCTTGTAGCATGAGGGGCACGTACTTCATGGCAACGCGCCGGTTGCCATTGGCTATGCTAACCGCCGTGGAGTAGTCGATCAACCAATCTTCCGGCTTCACGGAGCCGTTGTACTTGGGCGTGTCTCTTGGGAGCGAGAACCCTTTGGGAAAGGGCTCGTCGCGGATGCGGGGGCCGAAACAAGGCGGGCCGACATCATCTTCTTCTTCCAACGCCAGGGATCGCGCCAGGAGGTCGATCCGATGGCGGGCGTCATTCTCGCCGACTCCTTCGCGGCGGCCTAGCCGGCCGCTGAGAGTCGGGTGCGCCACTGGCGGCGGGGCAGGATATCTCTCTCCACGGGGCGGAGGCGGAGGCGGGTCGCCCCGCCATTCCATGGCTCGGGGATGACCGTCCGCGTCTCTCTCGATGGATATCCATATCCGGCTGCGGCTGGCAGCCAGCTCCTTCTCGCGTCGCGCGCGGGTGTTGCTCGTAGTCGGCGTCCGGGACGTCGCGCCGTGTTCTCGGCGCGGGGGAGGGCTTTCCACGCGGGCGTCGGCTTCGTGTCGCTGCGCGGCTGTGTCAATCAATTGCTGGATGCGCCGGTTTATGTGGGGAAGGTCTTCGGCCTCCAGGTCGTCCAGCTCGTCTATGGCCGCCTGGGCGCCACGCAAGTTCTCGAGTGGAGTGGCATAGACCGGGCGGTCGACTCCTAGCGTGTCGGCGATGACTGCGCCGCGTTGCTTGACAAGGCCGGCCCGGCTTGGCCCGCCCGGGGCCGGCGTGCCGAAGGCGGCGCGGTCAGCTTCGCGCTGATAGGCCTCAGTGAGGCGTCTTACGGAAGCCAGCCTCCGGCCCTCTGCGAGGAGGGCGAGGCGGCGTGCCTCCAGTGTTCGTCGTCGGCATTAGCCCGGAGGGGAGCGGACAAGTCGTGGGCCGCCGCGTGCGAGGCGTCGTGGGCGCTCTTGTCGGCCGGGCCGCCGTGGCCGACAGCCATCACTTCGGTGGTGACAGCATCGCAGCCGTCGGCTCGAGGAAGCGGGTCGTTGTAGATCGTGACGTTGGTGGGGAAGGTGTCGTAGGAGGCCATGTCGGAGTCGACAGGCATCGGGTCGGTGGAGCCAACCGACTCCAGGTCCGCAGCGGGCTCGCTGGAGACATGGAGCTGGCCGAGAAGGTTGGCGAGGCGGTCGGTGCCCGCATCGGAGGCGAGCTCGTCGGAGATGAGAGTTTCGTCGAGGAGATCGGCGAGGCTGCTCGCCGCGCAGATGCTGGTGACGCCTTGCAGCGCGTCGTGGCAAGCGCCATCGGGCGTGCCGGGCTGGCTACGCTCACTGGGGAGGGAGAGGGTTCCCGTCCAGAACAGGTCTCCGGACGACGCTGCACCTGGCCCCACGGTGAGCGCCAAATGTCGGGTGGTAGGTGCGACATATGCCAACTGGTGGCTTATCATTGTGGGAGCCAGTAAGACATTGCCGGTGCCTGGAAACGGGATAAGGCGAAGACATGCACGCCGGCGAATCTTACCCAACTTCGGGGCTCTCCGTGGAGATAACACCCCTACTGCTGCTCTGCGGGGTCTCCGCATGATCACTAGATGAACAAGTAGCTACACAATGCTCCTCGAGCTGTTTTGGTGGGAGGAGGAAGAAGGGCACGGTTAGCCTGCTTCTTCTCCTTGCAAGGTGTCTAGAACTAGCAGGGGGTCGAACCCTTTGCATGGGTGCCCCGGGGGGTTTATATAGGCCTACCCCCCGGGGGTACAATGGTAATCCGACTGGGCGCGGGGCCCAGCCGTCTGTGACTGCACTCGCCGGCTTCTGCGCCGGCTGCTGGGGCCCGCCGACTGGTGGGTCCCGCCGGCTGCCGGCCCCATGGTCGACAGGCAGGTCCCATTGTCCAGGGCCTGGTCGGCGGCTGGTTACTGTGGCTTCATCTTGGTGACGTAGGCTTCGTCGTGGTAGGCGTGGCTACAGTGCCACCGCTCTTCTGGCGATCGCTGTAGCCTTACCGTGTCTTGTCTCCTTAATAGGGCGTCTCCTTCGAGGGAGGCGGCTAGCCGACTGCGGGGGGCCGGCTCCGTCTCGAGCCGACTGGTTGGAGGCGTGGCCGCCTTCGGGCGTCTCTCTGCCCGAAGGGGCCCACCATCCATGGGCCACGCTGGCGGCCCGTCGTGGGTGACGCAAAGGTCAACATGGCAATAGTGCCGCGCCGGACGGGTCATGCCTACCCCGTACGGCGCACTGTGCCAGGCGTGCTCCGGGATTCGGGGGTGGAAGGCTTCACTGTACCCATGCCCCGTCGCACCGCCGTTAGGTGGGTGCAAACTTTGTGGGTACGGTCTTGACCGCTTTATGGGAGCCGGCTTCTTGGAGTCGGCCTTCTCATGGCCGGCTTCTCGAAGTCGGCCCTCCCATGGCTTTCTTCATGAGGGCTAAAGTCGGACCGCCTTCCGGAAGCCGGCCTCGGTGGCAGCCAGCAAGGGGAAGGCGGCTCCATGTCTTGGATTCTTGAGAGCCGGACGGGCTCGTAATTTTTTCAGAAGGGCCAGGGGAAGCCGGCTAGGCTATCCATGGCTATTTACTCCGACATGGTGGGAATTTCTTCTGTTCCCCAGTGCTTTGCTTGCGAGGCTCATCCTCGTCCTCGCTTGGTGTATCCTACCCCCTTATATTCAGCGTTGAGCTTGCCGGACTGCTTGAAGACCCAACATTCTCTATGGGTATGATTTGCAGGTTTGTCGGGGGTACTATGGATCTGACATATTTGGTCCAGAATCTTGTTTAGGCTGGACTGTTCGTCTTCGTTGCCTTTGGAGGGCGGCTTTTGCTGACCTGGCTGAGAGCTTCTGAATCCGGCATTTACCGTCGTGCTCTTCGGGCTGTTTTCTTTATTTCGGCGCTTGTTTTTGCTGCGTCGTGATTGCCCGCTTCCGTCCCTGCTTCGGATGTACTTTGGTCGCTGGTGCTGCATTGGGCTAACCAGTTGTCCTCGCCCGCGCAAAAGCGGGTCATGAGGCTTGTTAATGCTGCCATTGTTCTCGACTTTTCTTGGCCGAGGTGTCTAGCGAGCCATTCGTCTCGAACGCTGTGATTGAAGGCTGCTAAGGCTTCAGCGTCCGGACAGTCTACTATTTGGTTCTTCTTGGTGAGGAACCTGTTCCAAAGCTTTCGGGCTGACTCTCCGGGCTGTTGAATTGTATGACTTAAGTCGTCTGCATCCGGTGGTCGGACATATGTCCCTTGAAAATTTGCCCGAAAGGCGTCTTCAAGCTCTTCCTAGCTTCCAATGGAGTTTTCGGGGAGGCCTTTAAGCCAGTGCCGAGCTGGCCCTTTGACCTTGAGGGGTAAGTACTTGATGGCGTGGAGATCGTCTCCTCGAGCCATGTGGATATGGAGGATATAGTCCTCAATCCAGACCCCAGGGTCTATTGTTCCGTCATACGCCTCTATCTTTATGGGTTTGAATCCTTCTGGAAATTCATGGTCCAGCACCTCGTCGGTGAAACATAGGGGGTATTGCGGCACCCCTGTATTTGGGTGTACCGTGGTGTTCGGATGTTTGTTGTGTTGTATTGCATACTGGAGCGTGCTTGCATGGACCATATATGGATCTGCTTGCGCCGTCTTTTTGATGCGAGCCCTCGCGTGGATCGCGTACTGGCTTATGTGCAGCGTCATTTGCCGCTCTGTATTGGCCACGAGGTCGTCTATCCAATCGGATGGCCATTTTGTTTTCTAATTGCAGGGGATCTAAGGCCTCCTCATCGAATTCGGGTAGCAACTTTCGCTTCGGGTAGCTCTTGGTGTGGCGATTACCTCCGTACTTCGCTGCAGTGTTGAGTACTTCACTCCATCTGATTCTGAGTGTGCCTTGTGCAGCTTTGAGCCTTTGCTTCTGCCTTTTCAGACTCCTTGCCGTGGCAACAAGACTTTGATGGGCATTCTGTTGCTCCGAGCGCCTGTCCGATGTGATGTCGTCCGGACTGTTATCTTCGACAGAGTCGGGTTGTTCGGTTTGATTCTCCGTGTGGCCCTGGTCGGGCGATGGTTCACCCTGCTCTATCGCTGGGTCTATATGACCGTTGTTTCTGCCGAGGCGGGATTTGGAGCGGCGCTTATGCCGCCGCTTTGACTGCTTCTCGAGGGAACAACCCTTCGTTGCGTCCTTCTGTTCCTCGTCGTCGTTTTCTTTGGGTGTGTCCACCATGTATACATCATGTGATGAAGTGGGCATCCAGTGCCCTGTTGGCAATGGTTCCTATTCGTCTCCTGCATCGTCGTCCATACCGTCGATATCTTCGGAGTCGAGGTCGAGCATGTCGGTCAAATCATCGACAGTGGCTACTAAGTGGGTGGTGGGTGGGCGACGAATTTCTTCATTATCCGCACCCCAATCCTGCCGGACATAGTTTGGCCTGGACTCTCCTGACAAGGAGAGAGACCTTAATGAGTTCAGCATGTCGCCGAAGGGCGAGTGGTGAAAGATATCCGCGGAGATAATCTCCATGATCGGCGCCCAGTCGGATTCGATAGGCACGATCGCAGGCGGTTCGGAGTCCGTGGCCGGGGAAGGATCTGGTAGTGTGGCATCACGGCTCTCGTGAAGGGTAAGGTCGATATTCGGCTTGATCGCCGCTGAGGATGCGGCCTCCGTGGTGGGGTCTATCCACCCGTCCATGGATGGCGCAACTGGTTCCGAATTGAGGGTTGAAGTGGTTGCCGGCGCGATCACCTGGACACTGTCTGATGGCAGAACTAAATCATGCTCATCGTGACCGCGTGGCGCACTAAGCAGGGGCTCGAATCCGTCGAAGATCAAGTCTCCGCGGATATCGGCCGTGTAGTTTAAGCTTCCAAACCCGACATGATGGCCAGGGGCGTAACTCTTGATCTGCTCCAGATGGCCAAGCGAGCTGGCCCGCAGTGCGAAGCCGCCGAATACAAAGATCTGTCCAGGGAGAAAAGTCTCACCCTGGACTGCATCGCTATCGATGATCGAAGGAGCCATCAAGCCTAATGGCGACGACACATAGGAACTCTCAATAAAAGCACCAATGTCGGTGTCAAAACCGGCGGATCTCAGGTAGGGGGTCCCGAACTCTGCGTCTAAGGCGGATGGTAACAGGAGGCAGGGGACACGATATTTTACACAGGTTCGGGCCCTCTTGATGGAGGTAAAACCCTACGTCCTGCTTGATTATTCTTGATAATATGTGTAGTACAAGAGTTGATCTACCACGAGATCGGAGAGGCTAAACCCTAGAAGCTAGCCTATGGTATGATTTTCTGTTGTCCTACGGACTAAAACCCTCCGGTTTATATAGACACCGGAGGGGGCTAGGGTTACACAAGGTCGGTTACAAAGGAGGAGATATACATATCTGTATTGCCTAGCTTGCCTTCCACGCCAAGTAGAGTCCCATCCGGACACGGGACGAAGTCTTCAATCTTGTATCTTCATAGTCCAACAGTCCGTCCAAAGGATATAGCCCAGCTGTCCGGATACCCCCTAATCCAGGACTCCCTCAGTGGGCAGGGGGCGCACCCAGGGGGGTAGGGCGCGCCCCCATCCTCGTGGGCAGGGTGTGGCCCCCCTCCGAAACTTCTTGCACTGGGTATTTTTTATATATTCTGAAAATGACTTCCGTGAAGTTTCAGGACTTTTGGAGCTTTGCAGAATAGGTCTCTAATATTTGCTCCGTTTCCAGCCCAAAATCCCAGATGCCGGCATTCTCCCTCTTTATGTAAACCTTGTAAAATAAGAGAGAATAGGCATAAGTATTGTGACATAATGTGTAATAACAGCCCATAATGCAATAAATATCGATATAAAAGCATGATGCAAAAAGGATGTATCAACTCCCCCAAGCTTAGACCTCGCTTGTCCTTAAGCGAAGGCCGAAATTGAAAAATATGTCCACATGTTTAGAGATAGAGGTGTCGACAAAAATAAAATACGGACATGAGGGCATCATTATCATTCTTAGAACATCAACTTATATAATTCTTGTCATATGATCTCTTATGCTAGAGTAACAATTAAATCACAATTTCAAGTATGAATCATAAACTTCATTGAAAACTAACAAACTATAATCTCAGTCATTGGAGCAATTGCAATTTATCATAACATAGGAAAGAGTCAATATAAGAGCTTTTCAGCAAGTCCACATACTCAACTATCATATAGTCTTTCCCAATTGCTAACACTCACGCAATACTTATGGGTATGGAGTTTGTCGTGGCTTTGTCACGGCAGATGTCCTAGAGAAAGGACGTAGTCGTGGAGCCATCGCGATGGGTTAGCTTGAAGGGGTTAAAGCGGACACAGGGACGCAAGAGAGTTTATACTAGTTCGGCCCCTTCGATGAAGGTAAAAGCCTATGTCTAGTTGTGATGGAATTTATGGGGTTTCGATGACTAGGGAGCAAACAAGCTTCGCCTATGTCTCGAGTTGTTGTCTATCTCTAAACCGCCGCCGGGTCGTCCCCTTATATACACGGGTGACACCCGTCGGTTCACAGAGTCCCAACACCAGTCGATATTCGTATTCCGGGTTGGTCTCTCCTTATTCCTAACTTACAATACAAGTTTATATACAAATCCCGGTTTATAGCTACAAGTCTTGAACCGGCTACGGGCCTTAGGCCCTCATCTGCCTTCTTGGGCTTTATCACTCTGGAACTACTGATGAAGTTGACCCGGCCCAGTAGGCCGGTTTACGCCCACCAGTAATATCCCCAACATTAGGCCCCAGATTGATTTGAACGGGTTCATGTCAATCCTTTAACAAAAGCTTCATCTTCAACATCTTCTCATAAATTGGTAAGCTGCCATGATGTCATCTTCTCTGATTGCTGTAAACCGGAGTGACATCACCTGTCATAACGAAGCTATCCATTATGCTTCTTTGTTTAATAGATCTGCGGAAATTGAGGCGATAGCTCCATTTTGTGGCCCCTTGATTGTCGCGCCTGACACATGTTGTTTCTCCTTATAAATAGGACCGAAGGGTCATTTCTTTCCTCCCCTTCGCGCCTTTCTTCTTCATCTTCCTCGCGTCCCCAGCCTCGGAGCTCCGCCGCCGCCGTCGACCTCTGCCTCAACCTTGGCCGCTGGATCAACTTGGGCGCACCAGAGCATCGCGGCAACCTTCCGTGTCTCCCTCAGCTCCGGTAAATCTTCTATCCTTTCCCCCGCAGATCTGACCTAGGGTTTCACAGTTGTTCAGTGTTCATCGTGTGCCTCTTGCTCATACGATAGATCTTTAGATGACTCCGCAAATATTTATTCTGTGCAATGGTAGCTGTTTACCCTTCGCCTTCACTTACACATCTCAAAACCATAGATCTGTATGTACGTCTTGCTCATTGATTCGGTACTGCTCCTTTTGGAACTCTGAATATTTATCTTTTTTTCTGAACTTGCTTCAGATCCATCGCTGTAGAGAAATCTTACGAAATCTGTTTCTATAAACTTACTCATCTGCTTCAATGTTTAAACTAGGCGGTTTAACCTTGTAGAAAAAAAATTCCAAACCGGTATATACCATTAGTCCCCTTGTTGAACCACCAGATGTTGTTGCTTCATCAAACTCCGGTTCAGATATATCTGTCTCCGGTTTAACATTGCACATACCAATGTACCTTGATGAAATGCATTTTTGAACCGGGATCCTCTACCTTGTAGATTCCATCATGGCCAAGCAAGTATATGAGTGCAATTGGGTTCCTTCTCACGTCATAGAGGCTCAGCTGGATGATCTAGTCCTAATCGGCGCTTTAGGCAGCAAAAATACCATCCATTGGAGGGCTCCTGGCAAAGAATGCCCTCCCACTCCTCAAGAAGGAGAGGTTGTTGTTTTCGTAGATCACTTAGCTCGGGGCTTTAAGCCACCCGGTTCTAAATTTTACCGGGATGTTTTGGCCGATTTCCAACTCCATCCACAAGACACTGGCCCCAATTCTGTTACAAATATGTGTCAGTTCCAAGTGCTCTGTGAGGCGTTCTTTCAAGAGGAGCCCACAGTGGAATTGTTCAGTGACCTTTTCCATCTAAACCGCCGTACTGAGTTTACTGACGGCTCCAATACGGAGTTGGGTGGCGTGCTGATCTAGAAAAGGAAAGAGGTCTCATACCCTCACGCCAAACTGCATAGCCACCCCAAAGAGTGGAATCAGACATGGTTCTATTGCAAAGACACCTCCCCTGCTGGTGAGAATCCCTTGCCTGGCTTTCGTCCGGAGCGGCTCAGCAATACACACCCTTTTCCGCAAAGATTGACTGCCCAGGAGAGAAGCAAATATGCTCCTCAACTGTCGAAGCTCAGAGCCTTTATGGCCAACGGTTTAACAGGGGTTGATCTCGCTCGCTATTGGATATCATGGAGCATACTGCCCCTTAGTCAGCACTCCGGTTTGATGTGCGAGTATACCGGCAGTGTTGATGACCCACTGTGACAGTCCAAAATCCAGCTCACCGATGAAGAAATCACAGAGGCTGTGAATAAGATGCTGAATGAACCGGAACATATCTGTGCTAAAAACGGCCTGCTTCCCTTCTGTGCCACCAACAAACCGCCAGCTGTAAGACCTTGATTTTTCCTTTTGCTGAATCTGTTATTGATATATTTGGTCATTGTTTAATATCAGTGTTTGTGTAATCAGGACAATGATCCGTTTTGGAGCAGGAAATTGCCGCAGGAGAAACCAGAAAAACTGGAAAGAGCAACCCGGCAAAAGACTAAAGCTGTAAAGAAGACTGCCCACAGGAAAAGAACTACTGCATCTTCTAATCCGGCCCCTGATGATGATGTGGATAATCCGGACCTTGAGGTAGAGCTTGACTCACTTGGCTTATTTTTCATGCGTCTTATTGATGATGATATTTGTCAGGATGATGCCGAAGCCAGCCACGCTGATGCTGCAGAGGTAATTATTCTCTCTTCCGATTCAGAACCTTTACCTTTGCTAAAAATCCGTCAGGCAAACCGGAAAGTTAAATTTTATCATCCTCTTGCTTATTTGGATCCCAAATTTCTTATGAAGACCCAACAGCATGAAGCTCGTCGCACAACCCGGCACAGCGGCCAGGTAGTTACCTTCGCCGGTTTACCGAACAGTCCGGATCGGAAACGCCGTTCAGAGGTCTCTAATTTTCTTGTCAGTGATTGTCCTAAAGCGGGCTGGTTTCGTCAACCTCTTAATCCATCTGACTCCGATTACCAGGTTACTTCCCACTCATCTTCTGGCCAGTCATCGGCTACTCAGCTGCCACCGCTCAAAACGGTGCTTGGGTAAGCTATACTTATTATGATATTTGCAGCACATCGCTTTAAAACATATGCTGTATTTGATTTTGTTATTCTTTTCAGGGCCAAACCTAGGCCAAGCAAGAAGGCCCGCCTGGACAAAACGGCCGAAGAAGATGCCGTTCTTGAGCCAGGCAAAACACCCGATCTTGAAGCGGCTATTCCTGAGGATATACCCAACGATCCACCGCAGCAAGACGATGATCTTATTGCTGAAGAGAGACCTACTGATGCCTCAGGTCCTGTCAATCAGCCCACATGCTCCATCCGGATTGAGAGATCCACCGGTCCAGCAAAGCCTACTAACAAGCCAATAGCCCCAGTGCAAACCGGCGATACTCAGGAGGATGAGGTTGTCATTACTGGCACTGGCCATACCGAGCCAAGCAATCCTGTTGCTTTGTCCAAACATTCTGCCAAGGAAGAATTTGCTGCCTTTGGTAAAGGCAAGTGGAATGCTGATCTGGCAACTTACGCTGCTCTGAACGCCCAAGATATCCATTCCAGCTACCTGAACCGGTTGTATACCAGCCGTGACTATGAAGCCAGTCTGGTTAATATGATGAAGGATAAATACGAGGTAACTTCCATATGCTCCTTCCTGCTTGTATGCTTCAAGACTTTCTGACTCTCCTAGCCCCCAAGGGCCAGTTTGTAATCTTCTTTCAAACCGTGACTTACTAATATAAATCTTAATACTTTGAAATTCGCCGATGTAGCCCCCAAGGGCCGGTTCAACTTAGCGTAGTTAAACCGGTACTTTAAGTAATTGAGATTGCCACATCAGAATATATATATGAGCAAATAGCCATTGGCCCCCAAGTGCCAAGTTGAATACTTGTATTGATCTTGGGACTTTGTAAGCAATTGAAAGATGAAGATCGAATATGCATTAGCCCCCAAGTGCTAAGTGCATAACTTGTTATGTGGTTGGTACTTCAATCCTTGTACCGTTTTGTTGAAGCATATAACTGTCTGCATGTAGGCGGAGCTGAAGACGAAAGAAAGCCAAGTCGCCGATCTCCAAGAAAACATGAAAACCCAACAAGCTGAAACCTCCAAAGCAAAAGAGGAATTAGCCAACGCTTTAAGCGCCATGGAACAGCTTAAGGAGAGCTTCAAGAAGATGCGGGCGGATTGGGCCACTGAAAAGTCCGCTTTAATCAAACGAGCAGAGGATGCCGAGGCTGCACTAAAACCAGTGGCGGATGAACTGACCAGCATAAAGCGGCACGCGCATGCCATGACTACTGCTAGTTTTGGTAAGCCAGTTTGACTTCTGAATTGGCTCTGCCTTCTTACGGAGTTGCCGGTTTATTAACCCTTTAGGGTATTTCAGGGAGAGGCATTGGTCACTTGGGGTCAGATGTGCGGAAGAAACTGAAAGCCGCGTATACATTTGTTGAACAATTGTATACTGGTGCCCAGCGGATTATCTGTACCGCATCCCATAACAAACCGGCGCCCACTTTGATTCAAGACACTCTGATGAAACTGTCGGTGCTTCCTGCCCGGGTTGAAGAGCTGAAGAAATCTGCTGCTCGAACCGGTGCGATCAATGCCTTAATCCGGGCAAAAGCCTAGGTGCTGGATTTTGATCCTATTGAAGCGGCTCAGGGCTATCCCAGCTTGAAGGAAGACGGGTCAGAGTTTGGTGAAGCGGATCCGCGAGCAATAAACCAGGAGGTACGTCTGCTAGCTTGTCAATTGGGTGAAGAAGCAGACTTGTCTCATTATCAAGCCCAATATGATAATCAGAACAAGCGAATAGCTGCACCAATCCATAATCAGAAAATCTGATCCCTCCAATCCGTAAGCATACTTACGCTCCCGATATTGACCCGTCATTGTTGATCCATGATGAAGCTGTTTTTCAAGCATTAATGGGAATCGACTGGACAAATGTTGATTTCCAGCCACTGGGTAGAGAAATGGAGGCTGAAGTGGCGCAGGATGACCCACAACCATCAGGCCAGGCTGGTGACCAAGCTTGAACCAGAAGCCGGTTTGAAAACTGCCTCTCCTTTGCGAAAAACAATGATATTATTATGGGCATCGTGTTTCCTTGTAATAGGCTAGGTGATACTTTTGATGTTGATATGCCTTCGTGCATAATTTGTTCTTCCTGTGGTGATGAACTTTCCAAAGCACTTTCTGCAATAAGAAACTCTTCAAGTGCCACCGCAGTTGTACCGTCAGGCGGAATATGATGTCTACATATATGAAGTCAAAACATCCAAAAAAATTGAGTATATGACCAAATTTTTGAGATACATAATACCTGCCATCGTTGAGCGTGAAGTTGGCTTGGCCAATCTTGAAGCGGAGTTTTGCAAACCCACACTGTTGGAGGAGATAACAGCTCCTGTATATATATGACGCTGGTTTACCATGTAAACCATGCCGGGTTATAATAAACACCGTGTTACTCCATAAGAGGATGTTAACAACAAGGATCAAACCAGGCAAATAGTCTCCGGATTGACGTGAACTGTGTTCCGTCAATTGATTGGTTGAAAACTTTGTCGGTTTTAAAAAAACGCAATAAAAAAGAAAAAAGTATCTTGCAAAGTAAAGTGCGAAGCAAAAGCAATGAAAAACCGTTTGCAAAAAGGGTTTATTTGAGCTGATCAAATGGCGTTACCATGGCCGAACACGACCAAGCTCCCGTTAGGTGTAACTATGGTTCTAGTCAGCCAGGTCTCCAAATGAAACCGTGGCATTTATGCCGACCAAGTGGCATGGCAATGGTTCGGGTTCAACCAAGCCCCCAAGTGATTCTGTGGCCTTAGGCCGATCAAGAGGCATGACTGGTTCAGACGTGACCAAGTCCCCAAGTGATCTGGTGGCTCTCGCCTATCAGGAGGTATGGTATTGGTTCGGACACGACCAAACCTCCAAGTGATATAACATGATGCTTTTAAAAAGCGAACTCAAGGGGTAAACCGGAGGCCGCTTTAGAACAACTCCGTGTAACCACACATGATGTAAAAGAACAGATACCCCGCTTTAGCTGAGGTTCCGGTTTATTATATTTAATCATAATATATACATCGTTGTAATATGTACATAAGGAGAACCAATGGCTCAGGTATAATAAGGCCGAAGATGAGCTATGTTCCACGGCCTGTTGGTCTCCTCCTCTGATGTACGTGAGTCCTTATGCTCTCGAATATCGATCAGATAGTATGACCCGTTGTGCAGATTCTTGCTGACCACGAAAGGCCCCTCCCAAGGTGGGGATAACTTATGCATATCAGTCTGATCTTGGATGAGCCGAAGCACCAAATCTCCTTCCTGGAAGGTTCTGGTTCTGACTCGGCGACTGTGATAACGATGAAGATCCTGTTGGTAAATCGCCGATCGGGCGGCTGCTATGTCACTCTCTTCATCCAACCGGTCCAAAGCATCTTGCCATGATGTCTCGTTGTCCACTTCAATATAAGCCGTCACATGAGGTGAATCATGACGGATATCACTGGGGAGAACCGCCTCCGCTCCATAAACCATGAAGAACGGTGTGTATCCTGTTGACCTATTGGGTGTTGTATTGATGCTCCATAACACAGATGGTAATTCTTCTACCCAACAACCCGGCGTTCTCTGCAAAGGAACCATGAGCCGGGGCTTGATGCCTCTCAAGATCTCTTGATTAGCTCTTTCTGCTTGACCATTGGACTGTGGGTGTGCCACTGATGAAACTTCGAGCCGGATGTGCTCCCATTCGCAAAACTCCTTCATGGCACCTTTGGACAAATTGGTACCATTATCTGTGATGATACTGTGTGGAAAGCCAAACCGGAAAATCACTTTTTAATGAACTGAACCACCGTGGCCGCATCACACTTGCTAACAGGTTCTTCCTCCACCCACTTTGTAAACTTGTCAACCCCCACCAGGAGGTGGGTCTTCTTATCTTTGGAACTTTTAAAAGGCCCAACCATATCCAGCCCCCAGGTCGCAAACGACCAAGTAATTGGAATCGTTCTCAATTCTTGAGCTGGTACATGAGCACGTCTTGAGAACTTTTGGCAACCATCACATCGTCTGACCAGATCCTCTGCATCAGCATGAGTAGTTAACCAATAGAAGCCATGGCGAAATGCTTTAGCCACCAGAGATTTTGAACCGGCGTGGTGACCACAATCTCCTGCGTGGATCTCACGCAAAATTTCACGGCCTTCTTCAGGAGACACACAGCGTTGAAATGCTCCTGACACACTGCAATGATGCAACTCGCCGTTGATAATAGTCATGGACTTGGATCGCCGGATTATCTGTCTGGCCAGAGTCTCATCCTCTGGTAACTCGCCCCGGTTCTTGTACGCCAGGTAGGGAAGCGTCCAATCCGGAATAACATGAAGAGCTGCCACCAATTGAGTCTCCAGATCAGGAATAGCCAAATCCGCTTCACCAGGGATCTTGACCGACGGGTTGTGCATCACATCCAGAAAAACATTGGGCGGAACCGGTTTGCGCTGAGAGCCCAGCCGGCTTAAAGCGTCCGCCGCTTCATTTTTCCACCGGTCCACGTGGTCCACCTGATAGCCTTTGAAATGACCTGCAACAATATCCACCTCACGACGATATGCCGCCATGAGTGGATCCTTAGAATCCCAAGTGCCAGACACTTGCTGAGCCACGAGGTCCGAGTCACCGAAGCACTTAACTCGACCTAGATTCATCTCCTTAGCCATCCGGAGACCATGGAGCAAGGCTTCATACTCAACTGCATTGTTAGTACAAAGGAACATTAAGCGGAGAACATAACAAAACTTATCACCTTGTGGGGAAGTTAATACGACTCCAGCCCCCGAACCTTCCAATTGCCTGGATCCGTCAAAATGGATGGTCCAATATGTGTGATCCGGCTTTTCTTCAGGTGCTTGCATTTCCGTCCAATCATTGATAAAATCAACTAGTGCTTGAGACTTAATCACCGTCCGAGGCACATACTTCAAATCGTGCGGCCCAAGCTCTATAGCCCACTTGGCAATCTGGCCAGTTGCTTCCCGGTTCTGGATGATATCCCCCAAAGGAGCAGAACTGACCACCGTAATTGGATGCCCTTGGAAGTATTGTTTAAGCTTCCGGCTTGCCATAAAAACTCCATACACCAGCTTCTGCCAATGCGGATACCTTTGCTTGGACTCAATGAGCACCTCGCTGATATAATAGACCGGACGTTGAACCGGATGCTCCTTACCTGCCTCCTTTCACTCCACCACAATAGCCACGCTGACCGCCTGAGCATTAGCAGCAACATATAGCAGTAACAGCTCCTTGTCAATGGGAGCGGCGAGTACAGGCGGATTGGCCAATTGCCACTTTAAGTCCTCAAATGCTTCATCAGCAGCAGAACTCCATACAAACTGATCCGTCTTCTTCAACATCTGATACAGAGGGATTGCCTTCTCACCAAGACGACTGATAAACCGGCTTAACGCGGCAATCCGGCCTGCCAGGCGTTGAACATCATTGATACACTTTGGTTTAGCCAGGGAGGTGATGGTTGTGATCTTCTCCGAATTAGCCTCAATTCCCCTATTGAACACCAGGAAGCCTAATAACTTGCCCGCCGGTACACCAAAGACGCATTTGTCCGGATTAAGCATCATCTTGTATGTCCTCAGGTTATCAAAAGTTTCCTTTAAATCACCAATCAGAGTCTCCTTCTCCCTGGATTTAACCACGATATCGTCCACGTAGGCGTGTACATTACGGCCAATCTGTTTGTGTAGACAATTTTGCACACAACGTCGATAAGTTGCCTGGGCAATCTTGAGCCCAAAGGGCATAGACACATAGCAGAAGGCTCAAAAGGGAGTTATGAATGCCGTTTTCTCCTGGTCCTTAACTGCCATTTTGATCTGATGATAGCCAGAATATGCATCCAAAAAACTTAAACGCTCACAACCCGCCGTAGCATCAATAATTTGATCAATACGGGGGAGGGCAAAAGGATCTGCTGGACAAGCTTTGTTAAGATCTGTGTAATCCACACACATGCGCCAGGTGCCGTTTTTCTTAAGGACCAGCACCGGATTGGCAAGCCACTCAGGGTGAAAAACTTCAACAATAAAACCAGCTGCTAAGAGCCTGGCTACCTCTTCTCCAATTGCCTTGCGTCTTTCTTCGTTAAACCGGCGGAGGAACTGTTTCACCAGTTTGTATTTAGGATCCACATTAAGGGTGTGCTCAGCGAGTTGCCTCGGTACACCTGGCATGTCAGAGGGCTTCCATGCAAAAATGTCTCGATTCTCACGGATGAACTCGATGAGCGCGCTTTCATATTTCGGATCCAAATTAGCACTAATGCTGAACTGCTTGGACGAATCGCCAGGTACAAAGTCAACAAGCTTAGTTTCTGCTGCCAATTTGAACTTCAGGGCCGGATCATGCTCCGTAGTCGGCTTCTTTAATGGAGTCATGTCTGCCGGATCAACATTGTCCTTATAATACTTCAGCTCCTCGGTGGCACAAACCGACTCTGCATAGGCCGCATCACCTTCCTCGCACTCCAAAGAAATTTTGCGGCTTCCGTGAACCGTTATTGTCCCCTTGTGACCCGGCATCTTGAGCTGCAAATACACATAACAGGGCCGTGCCATAAACTTGGCGTAGGCCAGTCGCCCAAATAGGGCGTGATATGGACTTTGGATTTTCACCACTTCAAACATCAATGTCTCCGACCTGGAATCATGATCATCCCCAAAGGCCACTTCCAGAGCTATCTTACCAACAGGATATGCTGATCTGCCAGGTACTACACCGTGGAACACTGTATTAGACGGTTTAAGATTTTTATCTGTCAGTCCCATACGACGGAAGGTCTCATAGTACAAGATATTAATGCTGCTACCTCCATCCATGAGCACCTTGGTGAACTTGTAACCTCCCACCTGAGGCACCACCACCAGAGCCAACTGACCTGGATTATCGACCTGGGGAGGGTGATCCTCTCTGCTCCATATGATTGGCTGTTCAGACCAACGTAGATAACGGGGTATGGCCGGTTCAACAGAGTTGACCGCCCGCCTCTGAACCTTTCGGTCTCGCTTGTCCAAGCTAGTGGTGAAGACATGGTACTGCCCACTACTCAACTACTTTGGGTTGCTCTGGTAGCCTGACTGTTGCTGCTGTTGGTTGTAACCACCCTGGTTATTCTGACTATTTTGACCATTATGTCCGCCCGGATTACCATTAAATCCTGAACCGGAACTTCCTCCACCGTAACCCGGCCTGGATCCTGAGCCACCACCAGATTTGTGATCATACCGGAAATTATTAGAATTCTTGAACTCCTGCATAATAAAGCAATCCTTCCAAAGGTGGTTTGCTGGCGCCTCCTTCGTCCCATGTCTTGGACAGGGCTGGCTTAGCAGATAGTTTAGGCGGTCTGGGTTAGGGTTGGGTGCCCCATTATGATTTTTCGTTTTACCCTTGCGTCGCTGGCCATTGTCCTGTGCGTTGGTATTAGCCACAAAGTCCATGTTACCATCCGCTTTACGCTTGCCTCCACCACCATTGCCTGCCTAGTGATGCTGCTAACCTTTGGAGTTGCTGTTCCTCTTTCCCTTCCTTGTCTTGTCATCATCAGATACGGGATCCTTGGTACTATCAGAATCAGCATATTTCACCAAAGCGGCCATGAGGGTCCCCATGTCAGTGCAATGACGCTTCATCCGTCCCAACTTCAGCTTCAGGGGCCCAAACCGGCAGTTGCCTTCTAGGCTTAATACTGCGGTGTCAGCGTTGATGCGGTCTGATGAGTGCAACACTTGTGAAACCCGGCGCACCCAATGAGTCGTTGATTCTCCTTCCTCCTGGACGCATGCAGCTAAGTCCACTATCGACATAGGCTGTTTACATGTATCCTTCAAATTGCTGATAAATCGGGCTCGTAATTGGGCCCATGAACTGATAGAATTAGCCGGCAAGCTTTTTAACCAAGTACGGGCCGTTCCTTCAAGCATCATGGTGAAGTATTTCGCACACGCCGCGTCATCCACATCAAGCATCTCCATGGTCATCTCATAGCTCTTCACCCATATCTCTGGAGGCTGATCCGCCGTGTAATTTGGTACCTTGCGCGGGCCCTTGAAATCCTTGGGCAGGCGCACAATACATAAAGCGGGGATAAGGCAAGGCACCCCCAAAGAACTAGAAGTAACACCAGGTTCGATCGAGATGGTTGGACGAACCGGCATGAGCTGCTGAGCCTGATGCTATGTGGCTAACTCGGCCTCCCTGCGCGCTCGGGCCCAGTTCACCACTTCCTGAGCGTTATCAGCACCACCCGTCGGGTTGTTGCCACGGGGTGCTCCACGTCGTTCGTTACTCGACACTGCCGGTTCATCCATATGTCTGCTATAGCTCCGGCTTGGACGGAGGGTCGAGTGGATCCGGTCGCGGCTGTACGAGTATGCTTCCTGTTGGACCAAAGCTGTCCTCAGAAGCTCCTTGACCCGTCGCGTCTCTACTGCCTGCGGCGAATCACCTTCAATTGGAATGGCCTCCAGCCATGCAGCAGCGACAACGAGATTGTCCATCGGGTTGGAGTAGTGACCCGGAGGTGTTAAAACAGCCTGAGGTATAACGGTGTTTTGACGAGGCGGGTCCATCTGATGAGGCTGAATCGGTGCACCGGTCCCGGGAACTTCCGCCCGGTTTCCCTCTAGCGGATTGCCGGTTCCTACTCCTGGAGTGTTGAAAAGGTCTCTGGCCTCAAAAACCGGAGGCAAACGGGATCGGTACTTCCTCCTCATGACTTCCTGCGACGCACTCTGGTCCAACATGAGCCTGTAGGCTTGTGCGTCTAAAGCGGCCCGCTCCGTGGCCATCCTGGTGTCCTCAGCTGCCAGATCTGCCTTGGCCTGGGTGATCTGTTCCTTTACCCTTGCAATGTCGGCGTTGTGAACGCCCTGATCCGCCGGATTAGCCTCCGCCATAAGCACAACGAATGCATCGGCAGGCGCACAGGACCTCCTGCCTCGGCAGCCGTCGCCGCTGCTGAACCGGAGGTTGTTGCCGCAGCGGTTGAAGAATGAAGCGCTGCTTGTGTGCCAGTCATGAATATTCCAACCTGGTTGGTCAGATCAGAGGGGTCCGGAATACTGTCGCCATCGGAACAGCCCCCAATCCGGCCGTCTTGTAGCTGATAAAGAGATTCGGTTTCTCCGGTCGATGACTCGTCATCGGAACAAACGACGGTATCGCCGCGAGATTCCGATCCATCCTCATAACTTCCTCTATGGATGACTCCCATGAAGGCACGCTTCATGGCCGGTTTAAACCGGGCGGATCACGCACGCTGAGCCGTCTCGATGAGGTCGGTGCAGATGTCCGGCTCAGGTCCCGGTTCACCGATCTTGCCAATGAAAACGTGAATGCCACCAAAGGGGACCCGGTAAACGTACTCAATTGAGTCGGCCTCAGGGCCCCAGCCTGCGTCGTCGATGTAGAACTTGCCGCGACGACTCTTAGTCATCCGACCTACAGCGTAGCCCTCGAGTCCTTCAAAGCGGCCCTCCAAGAACCGGAAACCATCATGCGATAGCCCCACGGTGGGCGCCAACTGTCGTGGCTTTGTCACGGCAGATGTCCTAGAGAAAGGACTTAGTCGTGGAGCCATCACGACGGGTTAGCTTGAAGGGG
Source organism: Triticum urartu (assembly GCF_056163025.1). Classification (NCBI taxonomy): domain Eukaryota; kingdom Viridiplantae; phylum Streptophyta; class Magnoliopsida; order Poales; family Poaceae; genus Triticum; species Triticum urartu. The sequence continues at coordinate 681,048,265 of NC_141877.1, forward strand.
TTAAAGCGGACACAGGGACGCAAGAGAGTTTATACTAGTTCAGCCCCTTCGATGAAGGTAAAAGCCTACGTCTAGTTGTGATGGAATTTATGGGGTTTCGATGACTAGGGAGCAAACAAGCTTCACCTATGTCTCGAGTTGTTGTCTATTTCTGAACCGCCGCCGGGTCGTCCCCTTATATACACGGGTGACACCCGTCAGTTCACAGAGTCCCAACACCGGTCGATATTCGTATACCGGGTTGGTCTCTCCTTATTCCTAACTTACAATACAAGTTTATATACAAATCCCAGTTTATAGCTACAAGTCTTGAACCGGCTACGGGCCTTAGGCCCTCATCTGCCTTCTTGGGCTTTATCACTCTGGAACTACTGATGAAGTTGACCCGGCCCGGATAGGCCGGTTTACGCCCAACAGTAATATCCCCAACATTTTAACCAGACATAGAGAAAGATAGGGGCTTATAGTTTTGCCTCCCAACGTTTTACCTCAAGGGTAATGTCAACAATAATAGTTCATGAAAACTCACATCCAATTAGTCATATATACCAGGATCTTTCCAACATGTTGTGATTGCCAAAAGATAAAATGTAAAAAGGAAGGGTGAAGATCACCATGACTCTTATGCAAGGTAGGAGATAAAAGTAAAAGATAGGCCCTTCGCTAAGGGAAGCAGAGGTTGTCATGCGCTTTTATGGTTGGATGCACAAAATCTTAATGCGAAAGAACATCACTTTATATTGCCACTTGTGATATGGACCTTTATTATGCAGTACGTCGCTTTTATTTCTTCCATATCACACGATCGTATAAATCTTATTTTCTCCCACACTGATAAGTCATACATATTTAGAGAGCAATTTTTATTGCTTGCACCGATGACAACTTACTTGAGGGAACTTACTCAATCCGTAGGTAGGTATGGTGGACTCTCATGGAAAAACTGGTTTAAGGGTGTTTGGAAGCACAAGTAGTATCTCTACTTGGTGCAAAGAATTTGGCTAGCATGAGGGGGAAAGGCAAGCTCAATCATGTTGGATGATCCATGACAATATAATTTATCTCAGATGTAAGAAAACATAACCATTACGTTGTCTTCCTTGTCCAAAGTCAACTCTTCAGCATGTCATATTTTAATGAGTGCTCACAATCATAAAAGATGTCCAAGATAGTATATTTATATGTGAAGACCTCTTTTTCTTTATTACTTCCTATTAATTGCAACAATGACCAAAACTATGTTTGTCAACTATCAACAACTTTTATTCATCATACTCTTTCTATGTGAGCTCATTACTCTCCATAAAATCCATATGATCTCGTTGTTTCTTTTTATTTCTTTCTCTTTTCTTTTATTCACTCAAGATTATGGCAAAATAATCAAGCCCTTGACTCAACACTAATTTTTATTATATATATAGCTCATGGACTCGATTACATAGAAGGATCATAAAGCAAAACTCACAACTAGATCATACTAAAACTTTATGCTACTAGATCAAGATATTATCAAAAGGATCGAACTAAGAAAAATGGTAAAGATAAAAGTGATGGTGATACGATACCAGGGCACTCCCCCAATCTTGGCAGTTGCCAAGGGGAGTGCCCATACCAGATACTCAATTCTTCTTTGTTGGTGGAGAGGGTGGAGTTGTTGATGATGGATAGTCGCACATCGAGTGTAGGAGGTCCTCCAACTTGCGGATAATGCCCTTGAGTGCGATGATATGCTCCTTCAACAAAATATTTTCACGTGTGAGGTACTTGTTTTGTATACGGGGTAAGAAGATTGTAATCAAGTTGAAGGATGTCTTCTGCTGCCGGAACTTGGTCCTCCTTGGTCTTCTTGATCCCTTCATCCTTGTTGACCTCCATAGGTTCTTCCCACTTCAGCTCTATCTTCATTAGCCAAGCATCATTGTCACCATTGTTGGGGGAGGGAGACGACATAATGCCTGGCCTTGAAAACCCTGACAGAAAATAGCTCGAACCAAGAACAAGAGAATTTTGCGTGATACGGGAGTCAAAACCTTCGGGAGATTATATAATGAATTTTTACCGACCAAAATACGTAACGTGCAAGAAAACGGAGTCCAGAGAGCACACGAGGTGGCCACGAGGTAGGGGGCGCTCCCAGGGGAGTAGGGCGCGCCCTCCACCCTCGTGGAGCCCTCGTGTCCTTCTCGGACTGCTTCTTATTTTTCTAAATATTCCAAAACAGAGGAAAATTGCCATTAGAACAGTTTTGGAGTCGGTTTACTTACCGTACCACATACCTATTCCTTTTCGGAGTCTGAAACATTCCAGAAACTGTCCCTTATGTATTCCTCCGGGGTTACCGTTTCAATAACATTTGTTTCAATATTTATAGGATTACCTGAGATATAATGTTTAATTCTTTGACCGTTCACCACCTTTGGATTTGTGCCTTCGAAGTTGTTGATTTTTATGGCATCGAAACAACAGACCTCCTCGATAACGTAAGGACCTTCCCATTTAGAGAGAAGTTTTCCTGCAAAAAATCTTAAATGAGAGTTGTATTGCATTACATAATCACCTACATTAAACTCACGCTTTTGTATTCTTGTGGCATGCCATCTTTTAACTTTTTCTTTAAATAATTTGGCATTCTCCTAGGCTTCCATTCATCGAGTGAGCTAATGTCAAATAACCTCTTCTCACCGGCAAGTTTGAAATCATAATTGAGTTCTTTAATAGCCCAATAAGCCTTATGTTCTAGTTCGAGGGGTAAGTGACATGCTTTTCCATAAACCATTTTATACAGAGACATACCCATAGGATTTTTATATGCAGTTCTATAGGCCCATAATGCATCATCAAGTTTCTTGGACCAATTCTTTCTAGATCTGTTAACAGTCTTTTGCAAAATTAATTTGAGTTCTCTATTGATCAATTCTACTTGACCACTAGACTGTGGGTGATAAGGGGAAGCAATTCTATGATTAACATCATATTTAACAAGCATTTTACGGAAAGCACCATGAATAAAATGTGAACCACCATCAGTCATTAAATATCTAGGGACTGCAAACCTTGGAAAAATAACTTCTTTAAGCATCTTAACAGAGGTGTTATGATCAGCACTACTAGTCGGAATAGCCTCTACCCACTTAGTAACGTAATCAACAGCAACTAAAATATGTGTGTATCCATTGGAGGCAGGAAAAGGTCCCATATAATAAAAGCCCCAAACATCAAATGGTTCAATAACAAGTGAATAATTCATAGGCATTTCTTGACGTTTATTAATATTTCCAATTCTTTGACATTCAACACAAGATACAACAAACTTACGGGCATCCTTGAAGAGAGTAGGCCAATAAAAACCGGATTGCAATACCTTGTGTGCAGTTCTATCTCCAGCATGGTGTCCTTCATAAGCCTCGGAGTGAAACTTGCGTAGGATCTGTTCCTGTTCATGCTCAGGTACACAACGTCTAATAACACCATCTACTCCTTCTTTATAAAGATGTGGATCATCCCAGAAGTAATGTCTTAAATCATAGAAAAACTTTTTCTTTTGCTGGTATGTGAAACTAGGTGGTATAAATTTAGAAACAATGTAATTAGCATAATCAGCATACCATGGAGCAGTGTGAGAAGCATTTATGACATTTAATTGTTCATCAGGAAAACTATCATCAACAGGTAGTGGGTCATCAAGAACATTCTCTAGCCTAGACAAGTTGCCTGCAACAGGGTTCTCACCTCCCTTTCTATCAATAATATGCAAATCAAATTCTTGTAGCAAGAGAACCCATCTAATAAGTCTAGGTTTAGCATCTTTATTTTCCATAAGGTATTTAATAGCAGCATGATCCATGAGAATAGTTACTTTAGAATCAACAATATAAGATCTGGACTTATCACAAGCAAATACAACTGCTAAAAATTCTTTTTCAGTAGTGGCATAATTTCTTTGAGCATTGTCTAGAGTTTTAATTACTAGCATATTGAATAACATTTAATTTCCTATCAACTCTTTTCCCTAGAACAACACCTACAATATAATCACTAGCATCACACATAATTTCAAAAGGTAAATTCCAATCAGGTGGCTGAACAATAGGTGCAGAGATTAATGCTTTCTTAAGTATTTCAAAGGCTTCTACACAATCATCATCAAAAACAAATGGTATATCTTTTTGTAATAAATTAGTCAAAGGCCGAGAAATTTTTGAGAAGTCCTTAATGAACCTCCTATAAAAACCGGCGTGACCAAGGAAACTTCTTATACCTTTGATGTCCTTGGGACATGGCATCTTTTCAATAGCATCAACCTTAGCTTTATCAACTTCAATGCCTCTTTCAGAAATTTTGTGCCCCAAGACAATACCTTCATTAACCGTAAAGTGGCATTTCTCCCAATTCAAGACAAGGTTAGTTTCTTCACATCTCTGCAAAACTCAATCAAGTTGCTTAAGCAATCATCAAAAGACGATCCATAGACGGAGAAATCATCCATGAATACCTCACATATCTTTTCACAAAAATTAGAAAATATAGCCATCATGCATCTTTGAAAGGTAGCACGTGCATTACATAAACCAAAAGGCATACGTCTATAAGCAAAGGTACCGAAAGGGCAAGTAAAAGTGGTCTTAGATTGATCATCAGCTGATACAGGTATTTGAGAGAAACCATAATAACCATCTAGAAAGAAAAAATGTGTATGTTTGGATAATCTTTCTAGCATTTGATCAATAAAAGGTAAGGGGTAATGATCTTTTTTAGTAGCCTTATTTAATTTGCAGAAATCAATTACCATCCTATAACCTATAATAATTCTTTGCGGAATCAATTTATCTTTATCATTAGGAACGACAGTAATACCTCCCTTTTTAGGGACACAATGGACAGGGCTTACCCACTCACTATCAGCAACGGGATAAATTATACCTGCCTCAAGGAGCTTTAGTATTTCCTTTCTTACAACTTCTTTCATCTTAGAATTCAGTCGTCATTGGTGATCACGAACTGGTTTGACATCTTTCTCCAAATTTATTTTGTGTTGACACAGTGTGGGACTAATGCCCTTAAGATCATCGAGAGTATATCCAATAGCAGCATTGTGCTTCTTCAGAGTTTTCAATAATCTCTCTTCTTTATCCTCTGAAAGGTTAACACTAATAATAACATGATATATCTTTTTCTCACCAAGATAAGCATATTCAAGAGTATCAGGTAACAGTTTGATCTCAAACACGGGATCACCCTTGGGTGGAGGAGGATCCCCTAGGATTTCGACAGGCAAATTGTGTTTCAGGATGGGTTCCTGTTTAAAGAATACTTCATCTATTTCCCTTCTTTCATTCATATACATATCATTTTCATGGTCTAGCAAATATTGTTCTAAAGGATCACTAGGAGGCACGACAATAGAAGCAAGCCCAATAATTTCATCTTTGCTAGGCAATTCCTCTTCACGGTGTTGTCTACGAAATTTAGAGAAATTAAATTCATGAGACATATCACCTAAACCAATAGTAGCAACATCCTTTTCACAATCTATCTTAGCATTAACTGTGTTCAAGGAAGGTCTACCAAATATAATGGGACAAAAGCTATCTTGTGGGGAACCAAAAACAAGAAAATCAGCGGGATATTTAGTTTTCCCACACAAGACTTCAACATCTCTAACAATTCCCATTGGTGAAATAGTATCTCTATTGGCAAGTTTAATTGTGACATCAATATCTTCTAACTCAGTAGTTGCAATATCATGCATAATTTCTCTGTATAAGTCAATAGGTATTGGACTAGCACTACCACCCATATCACATAAGCCATGATAAAAATGATCTCCTATTTTAACAGAAATAATAGGCATGCCTACCACGGGTCTATGTTTATCTTTAGCACAAGGTTTAGCAATTCTAGCAGTCTCATCAAAGAAATGAATAACATGCCCATCAATATTATTAGACAAGAGATCTTTAACAATAGCAATATTAGGTTCAACTTTAACTTGTTCAGGAGGTGTACAGGTTCTAATATTGCTTTTACGAACCACAATTGAAGCTTTAGCATGATCTTTCATCATAACAGGAAAAGGTGGTTTCTCAACATAAGCAGTAGGAACAATAGGATCATTATAAGTGACAGTCTTTTCTTCAACTTTAATAAGTGCAGCTACTTTTACTTCTATGGGAGGATGACAGTTAAACCACTTCTCCCTAGGGAGATCAACATGAGTAGAAAAAGATTCATAGAAAGAAGCTACTATTTCAAGGTCAAGTCCATATTTAGTGCTAAATTTACGGAAAACATCGGTATCCATAAAAGATTTAACACAATCAAACTTAGGTGTCATACCTGACTCCTTACCTTCGTCGAGATCCCAATCTTCAGAGTTGCGTTTAATTCTTTCCAATAAATCCCACTTGAATTCAATAGTCTTCATCATAAAAGAGCTAGCACAAGAAGTATCAAGCATGGTGCGGTTGTTATCAGAAAGCCGAGCATAAAAATTTTGAATAATCATTTCTTTGGAGAGCTCATGATTGGGGCATGAATATAACATTGACTTAAGCCTCCCCCAAGCTTGAGCGATGCTTTCTCCTTCGTGAGGCCAAAAATTATATATATAATTACGATCACGATGAACAAGATGCATAGGATAAAACTTCTGATGAAATTCCAATTTCAATCGTTTGTAGTTCCATGATCCCATATCATCACATAGCCTATACCATGTCAATGTGTCTCCCTCCAAAGATAAAGGGAATACCTTCTTATTAATAACATCATTGGGCACACCTGCAAGTTTAAATAATCCACAAACTTCATCCACATATATTAGGTGCTCATCGGGATGTAATGTTCCATCTCCTGCAAAAGGTTTAGCTAGCAGTTTTTCTATCATACCCGAAGGAATTTCAAAGCAGACATTTTCATTTTCAGTGGGTTCAATAGGTTGAGGAGCAACTCTTTGTTCTACTGGTCGGGGTGAAGATACCACGAACAAGCCCCTCAGAGGATTACTTTCCATACTAACAAGTGACAGTAAATTTCAGCACAATAAATAAAATTTTCCTTACCAAATTCCACCTACCAAAGGCGCTTCACTCCCTGGAAACAGCGCCAGAAAAGAGTCTTGATGACCCACAAGTATAGGGGATCTATCATAGTCCTTTCGATAAGTAAGAGTGCCGAACCCAACGAGGAGCAGAAGGAAATGATAAGCAGTTTTCAGCAAGGTATTCTCAGCAAGCACTGAAATTATAGTTAACAGATAGTTTTGTGATAAGATAATTCGTAACGAGCAACAAGTAACAAAAGTAAATAAAGTGCAGCAAGGTGGCCCAATCCTTTTTGTAGCGAAGGACAAGCCTGGACAAATTCTTATATAGAGAAAAGCGCTCCCGAGGACACATGGGAATTATCGTCAAGCTAGTTTTCATCACGTTCATATGTTTCGCGTTCGGTACTTTGATAATTTGGTATGTGGGCGGACCGGTGCTTGGGTACTGTCCTTACTTGGACAAGCATCCCACTTATGATTAACCTCTATTTCAAGCATCTGCAACTACAACAAAAGTATTAAGGTAAACCTAACCATAGCATGAAACATGTGGATCCAAATCAGCCCCTTACGAAGCAACGCATAAACTAGGGTTTAAGCTTCTGTCACTCTAGCAACCCATCATCTACTTATTAATTCCCAATGCCTTCCTCTAGGCCCAAATAATGGTGAAGTATCATGTAGTCGATGTTCACATAACACCACTAGAGGAGAGACAACATACATCTCATCAAAATATCAAACGGATACCAAATTCACATGACTACTAATAGCAAGACATCTCCCATGTCCTCAGGAACTAACGTAACTACTCACAAAGCATATTCATGTTCATAATCAGAGGGGTATTAATATGCATATAGGATCTGAACATATGATCTTCCACCTAATAAAACAACTAGCATCAACTACAAGGAGTAATTAACACTACGAGCAACCCACAGGTACCAATCCCAGGCTTAGAGGCAAGAATTGGATAGAAGAGATGAACTAGGGTTTGAGAGGAGATGGTGCTGGTGAAGATGTTGATGGAGATTGAACCTCTCTTGATTAAAGGATCATTGGTGATGACAATGGCGATGATTTCCCCCTCCCGGAGGGAAGTTTCCCCGGCAGAACAGCTCCGCCAGAGCCCTAGATTGGTTCCACCAAGGTTCCGCCTCGTAGCGGTGGAGTCTCGTCCCGAAAGCTGGCTTATGATTTTTTCCTCATCGAAAGACTCCATATAGCGGAAGATGGACATTAGAGGGACACCATGGGGCCCACGAGGCAGGGGGCGCACCCAGGGGGTAGGGCGCGCCCCCACCCTCGTGGGCAGAGTGTGGGCCCCCTCCAGAACTTCTTGCGCTCAATATTTTTTATATATTCTGAAAATGACTTCCGTGAAGTTTCAGGACTTTTGGAGCTTTGCAGAATAGGTCTCTAATATTCGCTCCTTTTCCAGCCCAGAATCCCAGCTGCCGGCATTCTCCCTCTTTATGTAAACCTTGTAAAATAAGAGAGAATAGGCATAAGTATTGTGACATAATGTGTAATAACAGCCCATAATGCAATAAGTATCTATATAAAAGCATGATGCAAAATGGACATATCAAGGTTTTGCTTGAAATTCGTGAATCTGAAAAGTGTGATGAATTACTTTATGAAGCGATTCACGATAGATCTTTGAATAAAAAGCATGATTGTAATGATTTTATTATAAATTCTATTGATGCAAATTGTGCTAATAATATGCAAAACCCTAAGCTTGGGGATGCTAGTTTTGCTACGTCCTCTACTAGTTGCAATGATCATGATTGGGGTGATTCTTCTTATGATCTTAAAAAATTATTTAAGCCCCATGATGAATATGAGATTGACAATAGTGTTTGCAATATTATTGAAAGTGGGTTTGGAAGAGTGTCAACTTTAGATCCCACATATTTGGATAAAGTTCAATCTTATGAATTTTTTGATAAAAGTGGGTTTGTAGAGGTCATGACTTTAGTTAATGTTAATCCCACTATTTTGGAAGAGTGCCAACTTTGCATGCATGTGGATCGTGTTGAAAATATTTTATGTGATAGCTATTTTTTTGAATTTTCATATGATCCCACATGTAATTATTATGACAGAGGAAAATATGATTGTATAAATTTTCATGTTACTAAATTACCTCTTGTTATGTTGAGATTGCTATTGTTTCTTTCCGCTTCCTTGCATATTCTAGTTTTTGCTTGCTATGATAATTTGTTTGCCTATAAGATGCCTATGCATAGGAAGTATGTTAGACTTAGATGTGTTTGTCACGTGATTCACGATGCTCTCTTTGTGTTTCAATTCTTGTCTTTCATGTGAGCATCATTGAAATTATCAATGCCTAGCTAGGGGCGTTAAACGATAGCGCTTGTTGGAAGGCAACCCAATTTTATTTTTGTTCCTTGATTTTTGTTCCTGTTTAGCAATAAATAGTTCATCATGCTACTGCTATGATTTGTGTTTTTTGTGTTTTAATTAGTGTTTGTGCCAAGTAAAGCCTTTACGATCTTCTTGGATGATAGTTGTTTGATCTTGCTGTAAAAGATAGAAACTTTGCGCTGACGATAATAATTTTCGTTTTTTACCAGAGAGCGATAAAATACCAATTCCAACTGCAGTAGATCAATATAAAAATTATTTAGTACTTCCTAATTTCTCAGGATTTTCAATTACAGAAATATTTTCAAAACCTACAGATTACTACAGACTGTTCTGTTTTTGATAGATTCTGTTTTTCGTGTGTTGTTTGCTTATTTTTATGAATCTATGGCTAGTATCGGGGGTATGAACCATAGAGAAGTTGGAATACAGTAGGTTTAACACCAATATAAATAAAGAATGAGTTCATTACAGTACCTTAAGGTGGTGGTTTGTTTTCTTATACTAACGGAACTCATGAGATTTTCTGTTGAGTTTTGTGTTGTGAAGTTTTCAAGTTTTTGGGTAAAGATTTGATAGATTATGGAATAAGTACTGGCAAGAGCCTAAGCTTGGGGATTCCCAAGGCACCCAAGGTAAAATTCAAGGTCAACCAAAATCGTAAGCTTGGGGATGCCCCAGAAGGCATCCCGGGCATCCCCTCTTTCGTCTTCGTCCATCGGTAACTTTACTCGAGGCTATATTTTTATTCACCACATAATATGTGTTTTTCTTGGAGCGTCTTGTATGATTTGAGTCTTTGCTTTTTAGTTTACCACAATCATCCTTGCTGTGCACACCTTTTGGAGAGACACACATGAATCAGAATTTATTATAATACTCTTTGCGCTTCACTTATATCTTTTGAGCTAGATAATTTTGCTCTAGTGCTTCACTTATATCTTTTAGAGCATGGTGGTGGTTTTATTTTATATAAATTATTAATCTCTCATGATTCACTTATATTATTTTGAGAGTCCTTTAGAACATCATGGTATTTTGCTTTGGCTATAAAATTAGTCTTAATATGATAGGCATCCAATATGGGTATAATAAAAACATTCATATAGAGTGCATTGAATACTATGAGAAGTTTGATACTTAATGATTGTTTTCAGATATGAAGATGGTAATATTAGAGTCATGCTAGTTGAGTAGTTTTTAATTTGAGAAATACTAGTGTTGGAGTTTGCAAGTCCCATAGCATGCACGTATGGTGAACGTTGTGTGACAAATTTGAAGCATGAGGTGTTTCTTTGATTGTCCTCCTTATGAGTGGCGGTCGGGGACGAGCGATGGTCTTTTCCTACCAATCTATCCCCCTAGGAGCATGCGCGTAATGCTTGTTGGTTTTTGATGACTTGTAGATTTTTGCAATAAGTATGTGAGTTCTTTATGACTAATGTTGAGTCCATGGATTATATGCACTCTCACCTTCCCATCATTGCTAGCCTCTTCGGTAACGTGCATTGCCCTTTCTCACCGTGAGAGTTGGTGCAAAATTCGACAGTGCATCAAACCCCATGATATGATACGCTCTATCACTCATAAACCTCCTTGTATCTTCCTCAAAACAGCCACCATACCTACCTATTATGGCATTTCCATAGCCATTCGGAGATATATTGCCATGCAACTTTCCACCGTTATGTTTATTATGACATGCTTCATCATTGTCATATTGCCTTGCATGATCATGTAGTTGACATCGTGTTTGTGGCAAAGCCACCATGCATAATTTCATACATGTTACTCTTGATTCATTGCCCATCCCGGTACACCGCCGGATGCATTCATATAGAGTCATACTTTGTTCTAGTATCGAGTTGTAATCATTGAGTATTAAATAAATAGTAGTGTGATGATCATCATTAATAGAGAATTGTCCCAAAAAGAAAAAAAGGGAAGGCCAAATGTAAAAAAAGAAAGGCCAAAAAAAGGGACAATGCTACTATCCTTTTTCCACACTTGTGCTTCTAAGTAGCACCATGATCATCATGATAGAGAGTCTCTTATATTGTCACTTTCATATACTAGTGGGAATTTTTCATTATAGAACTTGGCTTGTATATTCCAACAATGGGCTTCCTCGGATGCCCTAGGTCTTTCTGAGCAAGAAAGTTGGATGCACACCCACTTAGTTTCTTTTGTTGAGCATTCAGACATTTATAGCTCTAGTGCATCCGTTGCATGGCAATCCCTACTCCTCGCATTGACATCAATTGATGGGCATCTTCATAGCCCACGGATTAGCCGCGTCAACGTGAGACTTTATCTTTTTTGTCTTCTCCATACAACTCCCATCATTATATTCTATTCCACCCATAGTGATATGTCCATGGCTCACGCACATGTGTTGCATGAAAGTTGAAAAAAGTTTGAGATTACTAAAGTATGAAACAATTGCTTGGCTTGTCATCTAGGTTGTGCATGATGAGAGCATTTTTGTGTGGCGAAAATGAAGCATACCCAAACTATATGATTTTGTAGGGATAAGCTTTCTCTGGCCATGTTATTTTGAGAAGACATAATTGCTTAGTTAGTATTCTTGAATTATTATTATTTTTATGTCAATATTAAACTTTTGTCTTGAATGTTTCGGATCTGAACATTCAAGCCACAATAAAGAAAATTACATTGAAGATTATGTTAGGTAGCATTCCACATCAAAAATTCTGTTTTTATCCTTTACCTACTCGAGAACAAGCAGAAATTAAGATTGGGGATGCTTGATACGTCTCCAACGTATCTATAATTTTTGATTGTTCCATGCTATTTATATTATCTGTTTGGATGTTTAATGGGCTTTACTATGCACTTTTATATTATTTTTGGGACTAACCTATTAACCGAAAGCCAAGTGCAAATTGCTGTTTTTTGCCTATTTCAGTGTTTCGCAGAAAAGGAATATCAAACGGAATCCAAACAGAACGAAACCTTCGCGAGGATCTTTTTTGGAACAGATGCAATCCAGGAGACTTGGAGTGGACGTAAGGAAGCAACGAGGAAGCCACGAGGCAGGAGGGCGCGCCCAGCGGGGCCAGGCATGCCCCCCACCCTCGTGGGCCCATCGCAGCTCCACTGACCTACTTCTTTCGCCTATATATACTCTTATACCCTGAAACCATCGGGGAGAGCCACGAAACACTTTTTCCACCACCGCAACCATCTGTACCCGTGAGATCCCATCTTGGGGCCTTTTTCGGCGCTCCGCCGGAGGGGGATTCGATCACGGAGGGCTTCTACATCGACACCATAGCCTCTCCGATGATGTGTGAGTAGTTTACCACAGACCTTCGGGTCCATAGTTATTAGCTAGATGGCTTCTTCTCTCTCTTTGGATCTCAATACAGAGTTCTCCTCGTTCTTCTTGCAGATCTATTTGATGTAATTCTTTTTGCGGTGTGTTTGTCGAGATCCGATGAATTGCGGATTTATGATCAAGATTATCTATGTACAATATTTGATTCTTCTTTGAATTCTTATATGCATGATTTAATATCTTTGCAAGTCTCTTCGAATTATCAGTTTGGTTTGGCCTACTAGATTGATCTTTCTTGCAATGGGAGAACTGCTTAGCTTTGGGTTCAATCTTACGGTGTCCTTTCCCAGTGACAGCAGGGGCAGTAAGGCACGTATTGTGTTGTTGCCATCAGGGTAAGAAGATGGGGTTTATATCATATTGCTTGAGTTTATCCCTCTACATCATGTCATCTTGCCTAATGTGTTACTCTGTTCTTATGAACTTAATACTCTAGATGCATGCTGGATAGTGGTCGATGTGTGGAGTAATAGTAGTAGATGCAGAATCGTTTCAGTCTACTTGTCACGGACGTGATGCCTATGTTTATGATCATGCCTAGATATTCTCATAACTATGCGCTTTTCTATCAATTGCTCGACAATAATTTGTTCACCCACGGTAATATTTGCTATCTTGAGAGAAGCCACTAGTGAAACCTATGGCCCCAGGGTCTATTTTACATCATATTAGTCTCCTGTTAACTAGCTATCTCTGTCGCCGTTTACTTTGCAAACTTTACTTTCCAATCTATACAACAAAAATACCAAAAATATTTATCTTATTATCTTTATCAGATCTCGCTTTTGCAAGTGGCCGTGAAGGGATTGACAACCCATTTATCGTGTTGGTTGCAAGGTTGTTGATTGTTTGTGCAGGTACTAGGCGACTTGCATGTAGTCTCCTACTAGATTGATACCTTGGTTCTCAAAAACTGAGGGAAATACTTATGCTACTTTGCTGCATCACCCTTTCCTCTTCAAGGGAAAACCAACACATGCTCAAGAGGTAGCAAGAAGGATTTCTGGCGCCGTTGCCAGAGAGGTCTACGCTCAAGTCAAAACATACCAAGTACCCATCACAAACTCTTATCCCTCACATTACATTATTTGCCATTTGCCTCTCGTTTCCTCTCGCCCACTTCACCTTTGCCCTTTTCTTTCGCCCTTCTTCCGTTCGATCTTGTGTTACCATGTACTTCTTTTTGCTTGCATCTTCGCTTGTTAAAAGTTTATGGATCCTCATCCACTTGCTAATCTCTTTAAGAGATCCAATTATGATGAACCTATTGCTAGTGAGTTGAGTGCACTAGATTATCTTAATGAGGTTTTCCTTGAAATTCGTGAATCTAAAAAGTGTGATGAATTACTTTATGAAGTGATTCACGATAGATCTTTGAATAAAAAGCATGATTTCAATGATTTTATTATAAATTCTATTGATTTAAATTGTGTTAATAATATGCAAAACCCTAAGCTTGGGGATGCTAGTTTTGCTACGTCCTCTACTAGTTGCAATGATCATGATTGGGGTGATTCTTCTTATGATCTTAAAAATTTATTTAAGCCCCATGATGAATATGAGATTGATAATAGTGTTTGCAATATTATTGAAAGTGGGTTTGGAAGAGTGTCAACTTTAGATCCCACATATTTGGAGAAAGTTCAATCTTATGATTTTTTTTGATAAAAGTGGGTTTGGAGAGGTCATGCCTTTAGTTAATGTTAATCCCAATATTTTGGAAGAGTGTCAACTTTGCATGCATGTGGATCGTGTTGAAAATATTTTATGTGATAGCTATTTTTTTGAATTTTCTTATGATCCCACATGTAATTATTATGACAGAGGAAAATATGATTGTAGAAATTTTCATGTTACTAAATTACCTCTCGTTATGTTGAGATTGCTATTGTTTCTTTCCGCTTCCTTGCATAAGCTAGTTTTTGCTTGCTATGATAATTTGTTTGCCTATAAGATTCCTATGCATAATAAGTATGTTAGACTTAGATGTGTTTTTCACGTGATTCATGATGCTCTATTTGTGCTTCAAATGTTGTCTTTCATGTGAGCATCATTGAAATTATCAATGCCTAGCTAGGGGCGTTAAAACGATAGCGCTTGTTGGGAGGAAACCCAATTTTATTTTTGTTCCTTTATTTTTGTTCCTGTTTAGCAATAAATAATTCATCATGCTACTGCTATGATTGTGTTTTTTGTGTTTTAGTTAGTGTTTGTGCCAACTAAAGCCTTTAGGGTCGTCTTGGATGATAGTTGTTTGATCTTGCTGTAAAAGACAGAAACTTTGCGCTCATGAGAATAATTTGCATTTTTTACCGGAGAGCGATAAAATACCAATTCCAACTGAAGTAGATCAATATATAAATTATTTAGGACGTCCTAATTTCTTAGGATTTTTGGAGTTACAGAAGTATTCGAAACCTACAGATTGCTAAAGATTGTTCTGTTTTTGACAGATTCTGTTTTTTGTGTGTTGTTTGCTTATTTTGATGAATCTGTGGCTAGTATCGCGGGGTATGAACCATGGAGAAGTTGGTATACAGTAATTTTAACACCAGTATAAATAAAGAATGAGTTCATTACAGTACCTTAAGGTGGTGGTTTGTTTTCTTATACTAACAGAGCTCATGAGATTTTCTGTTGAGTTTTGTGTTGTGAAGTTTTCAAGTTTTTGGGTAAAGATTTGATGGATTATGCAATAAGAAGTGGAAAGAGACACTACAAAAAAGATGTTAATGCATGACGAATTTCAGGTGACGTTTTCGGAAACTGTCATTGATGGCCTGGAAAAGGCCGCAAAAGCCCGCGTACCCTTTACTCGTATAAAATGCTAACCCTAACCCTCCTCTCTTCCTCCTCCGCAGCCCCCTCCCTATTCCCCATCAACCCCACACAGCGCCACCACACACCACCTCCTCACCTCTCTCCTCCCATAGATCGTCGTCGGCCCGACTCCTCCTCTCCTCTCACCTCGTAGCTTCTAGATCCGCCTCGTCCAGCGCCCATCCATCCCTCTCCCGAACATCTCTCTCTCTCTTGTGACCCTCGCACCGCAGCCAACCCCCACCGATTCCGGCGACTTCCACCACCGCACAACACGCACTGTAACTGGTCTCCGACCCCTCTGTCACCCAGGCCGGCTAGATCCGCGGCTCACGTCTCACGTCTCCGGCGCGGTGGTGCATCATATGACTGGAGGTCCTGCCTTGCCCAGGTGAACACCTGAAACCCCTTTTCCTCTCCTCTAGCCCTTCTTTTCTTTGTAGGATGTGCTTTGGCTGACTGAGTGTGTTCATCCGTATATATTTGAACAAGTTACTGTTCTTGGAACCATGGAACATATATCACTAGTAGAAAACGGGCCTATTCTCCCGATTCGAAAGGGCCTTTTGTCCCGGTTCCTGAACCAGGACTAAAAGGTCGTTAATAATGCCCTGTCCCTTTAGTCCCGGTTTAGTCCAGAACCGAGACAAATGGGCCTCCACGTGGCCTGTGCGCGGAGCCCAGGCAGGAGGGCCTTTGGTCCCGGTTGGTGGCGCCAACCGGGACCAATAGGCATCCACGCGTCAGCATTTCTGTGGCTGGGGGTTTTGTTTTTTTTGAAAGGGGGGGGGGGTTGGGGGTTTTGGGGGGGTTAATTTAGGTGTTTCATATATTGTGTTAGCTAGCTAATTAATAGAGAGAAGTGTCCTCTCTTATGTTCGTGCTTGGTCGACGCTACGTACTATACATACGTATAGAGAGGACTAGACACGCTAGCTAGCTAGTAAGCAAACGAAGGAAACAGAAGATCGTCATGAACATATATGCATACAGAGAGAAGTGATATCGACCACCTCTCCTTCTCCGAGAGATTGGTCGAACAACAAGTTCTCGTATATCTATCCGACACTACCGGCTACATATATACAATAATCTCTTACAAATATAAGCTCCTAACATACGGACGCATGGTCCACATAGTATTCTCCGTCTTCAGCGATCACGTGGTCAAGAAAGAATGCCGCCAATTCCTCTTGAATTGCTCGCATTCAAGCTGGTGCTAGGAGTTCATCCCGCATCCGAAACATCTAATTTGAAGAAGGGGGTCAATACATACATATATATATATGAATGAATGAAACTCAACACAAATGATGGTAATAAAATAAAATTGTGAATATTGTTATTTACGCACTTCATATTGTTCGTCAGAGTAGCCCCGCTCACAGGACGTGTGGCGGATGGACTCGCAAACGTAGTATCCACAGAAATCATTCCCTTATTCCTGCCACAACCACTTTACAAGAAATAGAGGTCAATGAAACTGATAAGCAAGAATGCCAAATGGTATTGATGACTAGCGCTTGAATCACTAGGAGATGCGCGAAACATGCTACTATAGTACTTACTTTCGGGTGTCTAAATTCCAGCTTCTTCGGCAGTCCCGGAGCTTTTTTGGTGAATTTTCTCCAAACCCTGCCAGACAAAGAAAACAATTACTTGATATCAGAAATGAACAAACTTGCTGATATGGTGGATAATGATCGATTTAACTTACTTCTCGAGCATTTGAGTCATGTCCGCATACTCCTGGGGATCTTTTCGTTTAGAGTCCAAGACAGTTACTACTCCCTGCTCAAGCTTAATCTCTAGGAGAATATAGTGGAACCTACGCACGCATGCATAACTCATCAATTACATTACTATAACCTTGACTAATATATAAGGGAAACTGAATATGCACAAGACAGTAACACTCACTTGAAGTTGTAAGGAAAGAGTATTATATCTTTGTTTTCATTTATTACCAATGATCGTAGCAAGTTGGCCTCGGTATCTGCGGCATGAAATTTAACCTCAGTTGCATCTATGAGATTTGTGTTAATGAACCCAATATCACCGACTTGTCTTTTCTTCAATTCGACGATCTTCAATCTGCATAATATAGTGAGGATAATTATAAATACATGCAATGAAAGAGGTGAGCTATATAGAGAGACTTAATGACAGAAGTAGTACTACTTACAGACAGTAGCAGGTGACTGTTGCTTTATCGAGGGCCAATTGATTGATAAACTGAAAGAACTCCTCAAGTGGAACATGCAACAGTTCAATTCCAACGAGGTCATGCTCCTTTTTAACTCTCACATACAAAGTATTCCTCTCCCCAGACTCTCTGCAGATTTTCAAGTACCAATCATGCAATCTTCGCATCATCGTTGATAGAGATCTTTCATCTTTGACGAGAGGCTTCCCGTACTCATATCTTTGTATCTACACCTCCAAGAAATCATAATGTACATCGTCGGGCAGGTAATCTCCAAGATTGCTATAACCGGGCACCATCCTCGGATCATTAGCGACGATGTCGCTAGGCACCTTGAGAGGGGGGCACGATTTCTTCGCTTGTTCGCCGACCTGGGCAATTTGTTTCCCAGCTCGTCGTTCTTTCATCCTTTGATCACTGATAGTACTTCCCGACCGCTCCGCTTCGGAAAATGCCTTTCCAATAAGGCGCTCATAGTTGCCTTTCGGCGGAGACATGGATGGTTTTGTCAGGGCAGCCAGAGTGCGCTTCGCTTTCACCGGATCTACCTTCTCCTCTGGAGGTGGATGTTTCTTTGCTTTCACCCCTTCAAAGAAGTTCCTCCCTTCTTCTCGTGCGATCTCGGCGTTCTCCTCCGGGGTCCTCTCGTATGGTAACTTCTCTGGAGTCTTCAGAGAAGGACCGAATCTGTATGTCCTCCCGCCTCTGGCTGTACTGCTAGACGCCGGCAGAGCAGACGGAGCGGCTGTCTTCTTTACTTGCTTACGAGGCGGAGGAGAAGGACTACGACCTGCCAGAGCAGCTAGAGCGGCAGCGGGTCTCTTCCGCCCTTGCTGACGAGGCGGAGAAGGAGGAGGCTGGCTGCTCGGGCGCGCCGGTTCAGGCGGAGAAGGAGGCGGAGTGCTGCCACGCGGCGGAGAAGGAGCCGGCCGAGTGCCCTGATCGTCACTCGCCGGAGGAGGAGGCGGTGGAGGAGGCGGAGTGCCCTGACTCGCCGGAGGAGGAGGAGGAGGCGGAGGCATCCAGTTCGGAAGGTTGATGAGCTCCTTCCGCCATAGGCATGGAGTCTTCAGAGCAGAACCCAGCCGAGTCTCCCCTTCACCGGTAGGGAGGTCAAGCTGGAGGTCCTCAAATCCCTCCATTATTTCATCCACCATCACCCTAGCATATCCTTCTGGAATCAGCCGGCAGTGAAAAGTTGCGCCGGGTTCAGTAGGAAAAATAGAGCCAACAGTCGCCTTGACCTTCATATTAATCCATTGCGTCATAAGGTGGCAATTTTGAGACTCTGTGATAGCATCCGCGGGATAGCTGGCAGGAGCCGTCAAGACATGCTCCGGTTGAAGCAGCTCGGTGGAAGCCACGCTGCTTCTCCACTGAGATGGCGGGGTAGCTTCGGGGGAAGCTTTGGCAGTTCATTTGCTGCGATTTTCTTCTCGTTCCTCTATCGCTTGTACCCTAGCGTGCAGCGCCTGCAGTTGGGTCTGCTCCACTTTCTTCCTCCTCTCGTGGCATTTGTAACCGCCTGCGTCCGGAAACCCAGCCTTCCACGGAATGGAGCCTGGCATGCCTCGTGTCTGTCGAGGGTGCTTAGGATTCCCGAGGGCCATTGTGAGCTCATCGTTCTCTCTGTTTGGAATGAACGTCCCTTGTTGCGCTGCTTCGATATAGTGCTTAAGCCTCTTGACTGGTATTTCCATTTGCTCGTCCGTCCCAATGCACTTCCCTGATACAGGGTCCAAGGTTCCGCCAGCCCCGAAGAACCAAGTCCGGCAATGGTCTGGACAGTTAATTGTCTCTGGTTCGATTCCTTTATCAACCAGATCATTCTCAGCCTTGGCCCACTTAGGCCGGGCTACGAGGTAGCCACCTGACCCTGTGCGATGGTGATGCTTCTTCTTCACAGCATTTTCCTTGTTTGTCGCCGACATCTTCTTACTCTTCTCCGATGTCTTGTGGGCCACAAATGCGGGCCAGTGATCTCTGATCTTCTCATATCTGCCCTTGAATTCTGGTGTCTCTTTTTTATCGACAAACTTATTCAGCTCTTTCTTCCACCTCCTGAATAGGTCTGCCATCCTCTTAAGAGCAAAATACTTGATTAATTTCTCTTTAACTGGCTTCTCCAGATCATCCTCTGGCGGTAGGGTGAAATTTGACTTCAGCTATGTCCAAAGATCATTTTTCTGCATAGCATTGACATAAGACACCTCAGGGTCTTCTGTAGCCGGCTTTAACCATTGCTGGATGCTGATCGGGATCTTGTCCCTAACCAGAACCCCGCAGTGAGCAACAAATGTGTTCTTTGTCCGGATGGGTTTAATCGGTTGGCCGTCGGGCACGATTGCTATGATCTCAAACCTTTCATCCGAGCTCAACTTTTTCTTCGGGCTTCGTCTCTTTACCGAAGTTGTGCTCAATCCGGAGGGCTAGAAAAAATAACAAAGACTTAATTAATATGTGTACATACCAAAACAATGAATGCATCAATTAGCTAGTCAGCATAGGCTTAACTAATATATATACCTGGCCGGACTCGGTTCGGTCACCGGAGCCGTCATCACGGTCTCCTTCTTGCACCGGCATTGGGTCACCGGAGCCGTCCTCATGGTCTCCTTCTTGCACCAACATTGGGTCACCCGAGCCGTCATAATCATAGCCAGCTGCTTCTAAACCATCGGTGTCGTTGAGAAACAACGAGCAGACGATATCACTTCCTCGTGCGATTATGTCCCCCAACAACTCTTCTTGTACTTTGTCTCAGGCGGTGTCCATAGTTTCTACAAATATTTACAACATGGCAATTATTATTCAAACATGACAGATGGATATATTAGTGGCAAACGTAGGACGAATATTAATAGACATCTACATTATATATGAACAAAAAATATATCAAAATTCATCATACTTACATATATAGTATATATGAACAAAAATTTCATCATATCAATATTTACATATACATACACACATACATACATACACATGACCCCCTCATTCATCATATCAATATTTTGCAGGGGGAAGGAAGGAAGGGGGGATGATGGGGCGGTAGCTACCTCTCCCGCCGGGATCGGGGAGGAGACCCGGGCGGCCGGCGTCGGGGGCGATGGCGACGAGGACGGGCTCGGGGTCGGCGAGGGCGACGTCGGGGCGCGCTCGGCGAAGACGGCGAGGCAGGGCACGCTCGGGGGCGGCGGACGGGCTCGGGGGCGCAGGGGGTGCGGCAGGGCACGCTCGGGGGCGGCGAACGGGAACGGCGTGGGCGGCGGACGGCATCGACGTGGGCTCGATGGCGGGGCAGGGGCAACAGCGTGGGCGGCGACGACGAGGCAGCCTGGCGGCGATGAGCTCGGTGGCGTCGGAGGGAAATGGGCAATGTAAACTGAAACATTGGTCTCGGTTCGTGGCACGAACCGGTACCAATGCCACCTATGGTCCCGGTTCGTGCTACCAACCGGGACCAAAGGTCTCATTTCGGCAGCCCAAAGGGCGGGAAGCAGAGGCCATAGGTAGGCATTCGTACCGGTTTGTGCCACGAACCGGTACGAATGCCCCCCTATGATCCCGGTTCGTGCGTTTAACCGGGACCAATGGCCTGCGTCGCGACGCGGTGCGGTGGGATTTTTAGTCCCACCTCGCTAGCTGAAGAGCTCCCACACCTGTTTATAAGCCCTGCTCTGTGTTCCCTTTCGAACTCCTCTGAACTGCAGGCTTACGGGTCTAATGGGACACTGCAATGCCTGTGGGCCTACTCGGCCTGCTGCGGGCCTGAATCCTGGCCCATGGTTGGGTTTCTAGTCGTATTCAGGCCGTGCTGGCCCAGTAGGTGGCATTTTTTTTCTTTTTTGCTATTTATTTTTTCATTTCTACTTAGAACTAAATACTTATAGTTTTTTAGTGATTTCTTTTTTCTTTTAGGTCACAAAAATTATAAACTTTCTGTTAATGCCATTAGTTTTAAAATTTGAATAGTTTAAATTTGAATTTTTTAAAATTTGTGTGAATCACTAGTTTATGAATAACTTTACTATAAAAATTGATTTCCGAGTCATTCTTTTTCCTGCTATTTAATATTTGGTAATTTTAGTTAGTCATAACAAATATTATAGGCATTTTTTTCTTTTTTGCTATTTATTTTTTCATTTCTACATAGAACTAAATATTTATAGTTTTTAGTGATTTATTTTTTTCTTTTAGGTCACAAAAATTATAAACTTTCTGTTAGTGCCATTAGTTTTAAAATTTGAATAGTTTAAATTTGAATTTTTTTAAAAAATTGTGTGAATCACAAGTTTGTGATTTACTTTACTAAAAAAATGAACATAGATGCACCTATAGAGAAAATTCAACCTAAATTCATAATCAATTTCAATGAATTTCAGAGAAATTCAATATGAATTTAGGTCAAATTCCCTGTATAGGGGCATCTATTTTCACTTTGAGAGGAGCTCAACAAGGCAGAGAGGGACGGGCTTATAAACCGGTGTGGACGCCCTTCGGTTGGCGAGGTGGGACTAAACTTTGAGCGCAACGAGGACCAACCCTTTAGTCCCGGATTGTGGCACAAACCGGGACTAATGGTCATGGGCCAGGGGAGAACCCTATTTTTTCCAGTTTTTTTGTTTTGTTTTCTGCATTATTTATTTTCTTTTGTTTTTTGGTTTATTTTTTAATTCTTTTTGCTTTTAGTTTTAGAAAAATTATAAACTTTCTGTTAGTGCCATTAGTTTTCAAATTTGAAAACACTTTCTTAATTTTTTTGTTTTCTTTGTTGCTTTATTTATTTTATTTTGTTTCTACTTACAACAAAATACTTATTGTTGCTATTTTTAATTTTTTTTTCTAGTCTTTTTGTTTTGTTTTCTGTATTATTTATTTTCTTTTGTTTTTTGCTTTATTTTTTAATTCTTTTTGCTTTTAGGTCAGCAAAATTATAAACTTTCTGTTAGTGCCATTAGTTTTCAAATTTGAATAGTTAAAATTTGAATTCTTTGAAATTTGTGTGAATCACAAGTTTGTGATTAACTTTACTAAAAAATGAACATAGATGCACCTATAGAGAAAATTCGACCTAAATTCATAGTTTTCAAATGAACTCTGAAAAAGTTGGCATAGCATATTCGTGTGTTACAAAGTTGGCATGGTATCATCATAATAATTGCGGGAGAAAGTCTTCACTTTTTCTTCGCTTGTGTCATTTCCTTATTGCGCCGTAACCATGGATAATCTTCATCGTTTATTACGATGCTTGGGTCAGCCTTGACATTGAAGGGAGGAATTTCATGAAACTTTTCATAATCTTCAGACATGTCTGTCTTGCCCTCCACTCCCAGGATGTCCCTTTTTCCTGAAAGAACTTTGTGGCGCTTTGGCTCATCGTATGATGTATTCGCTTCCTTATCTTTTCTTTTTCTCGGTTTGGTAGACACGTCCTTCACATAGATAACCTGTGCCACATCATTGGCTAGGATGAACGGTTCGTCATTGTACCCAAGATTTTTCAGATCCACTATTGTCATTCCGTACTGTGGGTCTACCTGTACCTCGCCTCCTGACAGATTGACCCATTTGCACTTAAACAAAGGGACCTTAAAATCATGTCCGTAGTCAAGTTCCCATATGTCCACTATGTAACCATAATATGTGCCCTTTCCCCTCTCGGTTGCTGCATCAAAGCGGACACCGCTGTTTTGGTTGGTGATCTTTTGATCTTGGGCGATCGTGTAAAATGTATTCCCATTTACCTCGTATCCTTTGTAAGTCAATACAGTCAAAGATGGTCCCCTGGACAACAAGTACAGCTCATCACAACTAGTGTTGTCACCTCTGAGACGTGTTTCCAACCAACTGCTGAAAGTCCTGATGTGTTCACATGTAATCTAGTCGTCGCACTGCTCCGGATCTTTGGAGCGCAGACTGTTCTTGTGTTCATCGACATACGGGGTCACCAAGGTAGAGTTCTGTAGAACTGTGTAGTGTGCTTGAGACCAAGAATATCCGTCCCTGCATATTATTGAGTCACTTCCAAGAGTTCCTTTTCCAGTGAGTCTCCCCTCATACCGCGATTTAGGGACACCTATCTTCTTAAGGCCAGTAATGAAGTCCACACAAAACCCGATGACATCCTCTGTTTGATGGCCCATGGAGATGCTTCCTTCTGGCCTACCGCGGTTACGGACATATTTCTTTAGGAATCCCATGAACCTCTCAAAGGGGAACATATTGTGTAGAAATACGGGCCCCAGAATGACAATCTCGTCGACTAGATGAACAAAGACATGCGTCATGATGTTGAAGAAGGATGGTGGGAACACCAGCTCGAAACTGACAAGGCATTGCGCCACATCAATCCTTAGCCTTGGTACGATTTCTGGATGGATCACCTTCTAAGAGATTGCATTGAGGAATGCACATAGCTTCACAATGGCTAATCGGACGTTTTCCAGTAGAAGCCCCCTGAATGCAACCGGAAGCAGTTCCGTCATAATCACGTGGCAGTCATGAGACTTTAGGTTCTGGAACTTTTTCTCTGGCATATTTATTATTCCCATTATATTCGACGAGAAGCCAGTCGGGACCTTCATACTAAGCAGGCATTCAAAGAAGATTTCTTTCTCTTCTTTTGTAAGAGCGTAGCTGGCAGGACCTTCATACTGCTTCGGAGGCATGCCGTCTTTTTCGTGCAAACGTTGCAGGTCCTCCCGTGCCTCAGGTGTATCTTTTGTCTTTCCATACATGCCCAAGAAGCCTAGCAAGTTCACGCAAAGGTTCTTCGTCACGTGCATCACGTCGATTGAAGATAGGACCTCTAGGTCTTTCCAGTAGGGTAGGTCCCAATATATAGATTTCTTCTTCCACATGGGTGCGTGTCCATCAGCGTCATTCGGAACAACTAGTGCGTCGGGACCCTTTCCAAAGATTACGTGTAAATCATTGACCATAGCAAGTACGTGATCACCGGTAAGCATGGCAGGCTTGTTCCGGTGATCTGCCTCGCCTTTGAAATGCTTGCCTTTCTTTCGACATTGATGGTTGGTCGGAAGAAATCGACGATGGCCCAGGTACACATTCTTCCTGCATTTGTCCAGGTATATACTTTCAATGTCGTCTAAACAGTGCATGCATGCATGGTATCCTTTGTTAAGGTTACTGAGAGCGGGCCAATCATTGATGGTCACGAACAGCAACGCCTTTAGGTTAAATTCCTCCTGTCTGTGATCATCCCACGTACGTACGCCGTTTCCATTCCACAGCTGTAAAAGTTCTTCAACTAATGGCCTTAGGTACATATCAATGTCGTTGTCGGGTTGCTTAGGGCCTTGGATGAGAACTGGCATTATAATGAACTTCCGCTTCATGCACATCCAAGGAGGAAGGTTATACATACACAGAGTCACGGGCCAGGTGTTCTGATTGCTGCTCTGCTCCCCGAAAGGATTAATGCCATTCACGCTTAAAGCAAACCATACGTTCCTTGGGTCCTTTGCAAACTCATCCCAGTACTTTCTCTTGATTTTTCTCCACAGCGACCCGTCAGCGGGTGCTCTCAACTTCCCGTCTTTCTTACAGTCCTCACTGTGCCATCGCATCAACTTCGCATGCTCTCCGTTTCTGAACAGACGTTTGAACCGTGGTATTATAGGAGCATACCACATCACCTTCGCAGGAACCCTCTTCATGGGGGGCTCGCCATCAACATCACCAGGGTCATCTCGTCTGATCTTATACCGCAATGCACCGCATACCGGGCATGCGTTCAGATCCTTGTATGCACCGCGATAGAGGATGCAGTCATTAGGGCATGCATGTATCTTCTGCACCTCCAATCCTAGAGGGCATACGACCTTCTTTGTTGCGTATGTACTGTCGAGCAATTTGTTATCCTTTGGAAGCTTCTTCTTCAATATTTTCAGTAGCTTCTCAAATCCTTTGTCAGGCACGGCATTCTCTGCCTTCCACTGCAGCAATTCTAGTATGGTACCGAGCTTTGTGTTGCCATCTTCGCAATTGGGGTGCAACCCTTTTTTGTGATCCTCTAACATGCGATCAAACTTCAGCTTCTCCTTTTGACTTTTGCTTTGCGTCCTTGCATCGACAATGACCCGGCGGAGATCATCATCATCGGGCACATCGTCTGGTTCCTCTTGATCTTCAGCAGCTTCACCCGTTGCAGCATCATTGGGCACATCGTCTGGTTCCTCTTGATCTTCACCAGCTGCCCCCATTGCAGCATCACCATATTCAGAGGGCACATAGTTGTCATCGTACTCTTCTTCTTCGTCGTCTTCCATCATAACCCCTATTTCTCCGTGCCTCGTCCAAACATTATAGTGTGGCATGAAACCCTTGTAAAGCAGGTGGGAGTGAAGGATTTTCTGGTTAGAGTAAGACATCGTATTCCCACATTCAGTGCATGGACAACACATAAAAACCATTCTGCTTGTTTGCCTCTGCCGCATCGAGAAACTCATGCACGCCCTTAATGTACTCGGAGGTGTGTCTGTCACCGTACATCCATTGCCGGTTCATCTACGTGCATTATATATAATTAAGTGTCCAAATTAATAGAAGTTCATCATCACATTAAAACCAAAGTACATACATAGTTCTCATCTAACAACATATAGCTCTCCAGAGTATCTAATTAATTAAACCATACATTGAAACTATGTAAAACATTTCAATGTGAAAACAAATGCGATCATAATCGCAACCAAGGTAACAATTGATCCAACGGCATAATGATACCAAGCCTCAGTATGAATGACATATTTTCTAATATTTCTAATCTTCAAGCACATTGCATCCATCTTGATCTTGTGATCATCGATGACATCCACAACATGCAACTCCAATATCATCTTCTCCTCCTCAATTTTTTTATTTTTTCCTTCAAGAAATTGTTTTCTTCTTCAACTAAATTTAACCTCTCGACAATAGGGTCGGTTGGAATTTCCGGTTCACATACATCCTAGATAAATAAAATCTATGTCACGTTGGTCGGCATAATTTTCATAAACAATAAATGAACCAATAGTTATAAAGATAATATATATACCACATCCGAATCATAGACAGGACAAGGGCCGACGGGGGCGGATACCAAAACCATCGCACTATATAAGATGAAATAATAAAAGTAAGAAAATAATACAAGTATCTATGTAAACATACAAGTAAGAATATTTTTTCCTTTTAGAAAGAAGATAAGAACAAGAGGCTCACCATGGTGGTGCCAGCGATGAGCTCGGCGCGGGTGATCGACGGCGGTGAAGACGGGGACGGGACGTGACGGACCGCTAAACCTAGACAAATATTGAGGAAAATGGAGCTTGGAGGTCGAGCTTGGAGAGGAGAAAGCTTAAGTAGTGTGGCTCGGACATTCCATTGAACACCTTGTGTGCATAGGAGGTGAGCTAGAGCACCACCAAGCCCTCTCCCCCTCGTCCAGGAAAAACAGAGCAGTGTGCTCTGCTCTCACACGAGGGGGTATATATAGGCACCTCATTGGTCCCGGTTGGTGGCATGAACCGGGACTAAAGGGGAGCCTTTGGTCCCGGTTCAAGCCACCACCCCGGACCAATGGTGGTGGTCCAGGAGCGAGGCCCATTGGTCCCGATTCGTCCCACCAACCGGGACCTAAAGGTCCAGACGAACCGGGACCAATGGCCCACGTGGCCCGGCCGGCCCCCTGGGCTCACGAATCGGGTCCAATGCCCCCATTGGTCCTGGTTCTGGACTGAACCGGGACTAATGGGCTGACCCGGCCTGGACCTCTGCCCCCTTTTCTACTAGTGTATGTTTACCTTGTGCAGTAATAGTTTTGGTGTCAAGCTTAATAAAGAGGGAATCCAAATGACTTGAAATGAGAAGTTTTTTGGGGGCTAATTGAGGCTTTATAGATTCTTTATATTTAAGCACTTGTACATCTGCCTATCTCCTCTGCTGTGAGCCCGTGGCTGAACCATATAGTGTTTCATGTAGACTACTAGCTTACATGGGCCTCAAGAATGGAGTAATTTAGCAAGTAGGAATTCTGTTTTTTCTTGCATGAGCTGTTGCACCTCTAGTTTGTTCTATTGTGTCCTGGAAATTGAGGGAAATTGAAGTATTTTGTAGTTCATAATTTTTTGGTTTAATATGCATATCACTTATACATATATATTTCACTTGTTCAACTGTGGTAATTATCTTGGTTAATATGCATAGTGTATCCTGTTTCACTCACTATTTTTTTAGTGTTTGATTTGACAGGTATAGCAGAAAAGTGAATGTATGATGGTGATGTCGATTGTTGGCTGCTGTTGTGAACCAACAAATATGCCAAGACAACAGGCAGTTGATGGAAGCATCCAAGTCGAGCAAGGTTAGCAAGTCGTGAATCTGAACACCCCTGTTTCATAAGTGCACTCTGAATTTAAGCAAATGCCTTAAATAATATGTGTTCACTAGCAAGGGAATAATGTTATGATCCGACCACTTGATACTTTATTCTAATATTTTTGAATGATACATACATCTGTTGATCAAGATCTCTTATAGCCACGTTTACTCCTATTCTGGCTGTAGTACATGGGTTAGCATAGTCAATTTAAGTAACAAGAATCTAGTTGATGTCATTAAGCATAACTAGGATGTGAACCAGAATTCTAATTGTCTCTGGGGTCAAGCAGAATATGTTTGTTTCATGTTCTATATGAGGTTTGGCCATAATTCAGAAAATCATTGATCCTGCCAACTCTGTCTTTTACGTGTCAAGAGCTAACATGTATTTTCATAGTCGTACTTCTGCCTTCAGAGGATTTTGAACAGCCATATCAATATGAGCTTGATATCGCCCACATTCTAGATATTCTGGACAATGGAGTTGGAACTTGCCTCTCATCAGTTATTCTATAAGGTATACCATGTGTAGTGTGTTCTCTTTGATATGTTTTAGTTTTGCAGCATTGCTTTGCAATAAGCTAGGACTTTGTTTTGTGATACTTAAATATACAATATATCAAAGGGTTACTGGTGAACTGTTTGTATCTTGAATAAATTTGGAAATTAATAGCTTAAGGATATTCTAGTTATGTGAAAATATGGACCATGATTGAAAAGGCAACTATAAAAATCACTAAATTTTGAAAAATAACTTAGGTTTATTATTGGCCAAAGAGATTTGTTTTTTTATAGACGCACAAAAAAACTAGGATCCAAGTAAGTAAAGGAAGTAGAGATTATTAAGAAAAGATTGATACTACTATTATCTATCTCATTTTTGGTAAACAATAGTGTGAATCTAACATCTAACAGACTTCTCAAAAAATTAGCATATATGTTTTAATATGGTTTATGGTAGCTCACAGTCTGAATTTTGTGCTTGCAGGTGCATTCACATCACCTTATCTTATGCAGGTTATGGAAAAATACTTGGCTGTTCTTGCTGCTTTGAAATCTAATATCTAACAGTCTTGAGAAGGTATATCAACTTTTTAATATGTATACCATGTGCTTCCTAGCATCCTTGCTGCTAGGAAACTAAATATGTATAGCACTAGGTGGCTGCACTATAACATTGTTTATTATGCATGTAGTATGACATTAAAACAATACACGTTTTAGCATATCTTGTTTTGCTGCTGGTGCATATACATGCTTGCACTATTAATATACATGCAGTGATGATGAATCATCTCTCACACATGCACAAGCCTTGTTCCTACCGTTGTCACCCTGTATACATATATACTGGTTCATTTCATTTCATTATTGTTTCCTGTTATAAATAATAGTACTATGTTTGTCAAGTGGGCAGCAAGTATTGTTTAGTAGTCAGCCCTTTGACATGTACTTGCAGCATAAACATTGAGTTTTATGCCGCTGCTCATTGACCCGGTTGGCATAAACTTCAAATGTTGACGTCTCAACAAGTTTACACATCACGGCTAGGATATTGTTTGTTAGTGATGCCATTTGTTGGCATGTTTATATGGCCTGAACTGCTACTACAATAGTACTTGAGTTCTGTGATGTATGTTTTGTTTCTTTGTCATTTGACAGCCTTTTCTTTGGATTAATTTTGGGCAACTTCATGTTTACTCATTTTATAGTAGATGCAATGTTATTCTCATTTGTATGCACTATAAGATTTAAGAATTTTGGACAACATATAGTTCATTTTTATTTTTGTTTTATTCTCTTGTTTGTATGATCTATTCATATCTACAAATATCTAATAAGGTTCTTGTAAATATGCCAGGGAAGATTAGGTAGAGAGCTACTTGGTGCTACCATCACAATCAACCATGACATGATAGTTGCCACAGGAGGACCGACAGGAAGAACATGAATAACAGCCTCAGTAGCTTATTTGTTATGTTGAGTAAAATCGGTTGTACTGGTTCCTAAACTTGCTGTGTGATATATTGTCCATCTATGCTTGTAAGTTATCCCTTCATAGAAGGATTTTGTAAACTGCTATGTTGTACTTACATACAGATGGCTGCAAACTGGATCAACTATGTAATGTTCTCACACTTTGCAAATACTTCCTCTTGGGCCAAAAATTGGCATTTGGATTTGCAAGAGGCATTTTGCAAAAAACGTTCTTCAAAATTAGGCAGAAATAAATGGGTTAAAGAGGCGGAAATGAATGTGCAAATGGGCTCGTCCAGATTTAAATTGTGCCTACGTGGCGTCAGTCCATGACGGATTGTTCCCGTCATAGAGGTTTGGGCCTGGGCGGGCCTGGTGCAAATCCATGACGGTCAAGAATCGTCAAGGAAGGGATGATGTGAAATTATGACGTGATATACATGACGAATTTCAGATCCGTCTTGCACGGGGGCGCATGACAGTTTTTCACTGATCCATGACGGACAAGATCCGTCATGTATTAACAGATTTCTTGTAGTGAGCCTAAGCTTGGGGATGCCCAAGGCACCCCAGGTAAAATTCAAGGACAACCAAAAGCCTGAGCTTGGAGATGCCCTGGAAGGCATCCCCTCTTTTGTCTTTGTCCATCGGTAACTTTACTTGAGGCTATATTTTTATTCACCATTGCTTGGAGCGTCTTGTATGATTTGAGTCTTTGCTCTTTCGTTTACCACAATCATCCTTGCTATACACACCTTTTGGAGAGACACACATGAATTAAAATTTATTAGAATACTCTTTGCGCTTCACTTATATCTTTTGAGCTAGATAATTTTGCTCTAATGCTTAACTTATATCTTTTAGAGCACGGTGGTGGTTTTATTTTATAGAAATTATTGATCTCTCATGCTTCACTTATATTATTTTGAGAGTTCTTTAGAACAGCATGGCAATTTGCTTTGGCTATAAAATTAGTCTTAATATGATAGGCATCCAAGATGGGTATAATAAAAGCTTTCATATAGAGTGCATTGAATACTATGAGAAGTTTGATACTTGATGATTGTTTTGAGATATGAAGATGGTAATATTAGAGTCATGCTAGTTGAGTGGTTGTGAATTTGAGAAATACTTGTGTTAAAGTTTGCAAGTCCCATAGCATGCACGTATGGTGAACATTGTGTGACAAATTTGAAGCATGAGGTGTTTCTTTGATTGCCCTCCTTATGAGTGGTGGTCAAGGATGAGCGATGGTCTTTTCCTACCAATCTATCCCCCTAGGAGCATGTGCGTAATGCTTGGTTTTTGATGACTTGTAGATTTTTGCAATAAGTATGTGAGTCTTTATGACTAATGTTGAGTCTGTGGATTATACCCACTCCCACCTTCCCATCATTGCTAGCCTCTTCGGTACCATGCATTGCCCTTTCTCACCTTGAGAGTTGGTGCAAATTTCGCCGGTGCATCCAAACCCTGTGATATGATACACTCTATCACACATAAACCTCCTTATATCTTCCTCAAAATAACCACCATACCTACCTATTATGGTATTTCCATAGCCATTCTGAGATATATTGCCATGCAACTTTCCACCGTTGCATTTATTATGACACGCTTCATCATTGTCATATTGCCTTGCATGATCATGTAGTTGACATCGTGTTTGTGGAAAAGCCACTATTCATAGTTTCATACATGTTACTCTTGATTCATTGCCCATCCCGGTACACCGCCGGACGCATTCATATAGAGTCATACATTGTTCTAGTATCGAGTTGTAATCTTTGAGTTGTAAATAAATAGAAGTGTGATGATCATCATTAATAGAGAAATGTCCCAAAAAGAAGAAAAAGGGGAAGGCCAAATGAAAAGAAAAGAAAGGCCAAATAAAATAAAAATAAAATAAAATAAAAGGGACAATGCTACTATCCTTTTTCCACACTTGTGCTTCAAAGTTGCACCATGATCTTCATGATAGAGAGTCTCTTATATTGTCACTTTCATATACTGGTGGGAATTTTTCATTATATAACTTAGCTTGTATATTCCAACAATGGGCTTCCTCAAATGCCCTAGGTCTTCGTGAGCAAGCAAGTTGAATGCACACCCACTTAGTTTCTTTTGTTGAGCTTTCATACATTTATAGCTCTAGTGCATCCGTTGCATGGCAATCCCTACTCCTCGCATTGACATCAATTGATGGGCATCTTCATAGCCCATTGATTAGCCGCGTCAATGTGAGACTTTCTTTGTCTTCTCCACACAACTCCCATCATTATATTCTATTCCACCCATAGTGTTATGTCCATGGCTCACGCACATGTATTGCGTGAAAGTTGAAAAAAGTTTGAGATTACTAAAGTATGAAACAATTGCTTGGCTTGTCATCGGGGTTGTGCATGATGAGAGCATTTTTGTGTGACGAAAATGAAGCATAGCCAAACTATACGATTTTGTAGGGATAAGCTTTCTTTGGCCATGTTATTTTGAGAAGACATGATTGCTTAGTTAGTATGCTTGAAGTATTATTATTTTTATGTTAATATTAAACTTTTGTCTTGAATCTTTCGGATCTGAACATTCATGCCACAATAAAGAAAATTACATTGTAGATTATGTTAGGTAGCATTTCACATCAAAAATTCTGTTTTTATCATTTACCTACTCGAGAACGAGCAGGAATTAAGCTTGGGGATACTTGATACGTCTCCAACGTATTTTTAATTTTTGATTGTTCCATGCTATTATATTATCTGTTTTCGATGTTTAATGGGCTTTACTATGCACTTTCATATTATTTTTGGGACTAACCTATTAACCGAAAGCCCAGTGCAAATTGTTTTTTTGCCTATTTCAGTGTTTCGCGGAAAAGGAATATCAAACGGAATCCAAATGGAACAAAACTTCGTGAGGATCTTTTTTGGAACAGATGCAATCTAGGAGACTTGGAGTTGATGTCAAGGAAGCAGCGAGGAAGCCACGAGGCAGGATGGCGCGCCCAGGGGGCCAGGCGCGCCCCCACCCTCGTGAGCCCCTCGCAGCTCCACCGACCTACTTCTTTCGCCTATATATACTCTTATACCCTAACACCATCGGGGAAAGCCACAAAACACCTTTTCCACCGCCGCAACCTCCTGTACCCATGAGATCCCATCTTGGGGCCTTTTCCAGGTCTCCGCCGGAGGGTGGTTTGATCACGGAGGGCTTCTACATCGACACCATAGCCTCTCCGATGATGTGTAAGTAGTTTACCACAGACCTTCGGGTCCATAATTATTAGCTACATGGCTTCTTCTCTCTCTTTGGATCTCAATACAAAGTTCTCCCCGATCTTCTTGGAGATCTATTCGATGTAATTCTTTTTGGGGCGTGTTTCTCGAGATCCGATGAATTGTGGATTTATGATCAAGATTATCTATGAACAATATTTGATTCTTATCTGAATTCTTATATGCATGATTTAATATCTTTGCAAGTCTATTTGAATTATCAATTTGATTTGGCCTACTAGATTGATCTTTCTTGGAATGGGAGAAGTGCTAAGCTTTTGGTTCAATCTTGTGGTGTCCTTTCCCAGTGACAGCAGGGGCAGCAAGGCACGTATTGTATTGTTGCCATCGAGGGTAAAAAGATGGGGTTTATATCATATTGCTTGAGTTTATCCCTCTACATCATGTCATCTTGCCTAATGTGTTACTCTGTTCTTATGAACTTAATACTCTAGATGCATGCTGGATAGAGGTCGATGTGTGGAGTAATAGTAGTAGATGCAGAATCGTTTCGATCTACTTGTCACGGGCGTGATGCCTATGTTTATGATCATGCCTAGATATTCTCATAACTATACGCTTTTTCTATCAATTGATCGACAGTAATTTGTTTACCCACGGTAATATTTGCTATCTTGAGAGAAGCCACTAGTGAAACCTATGACCCCCGGGTCTATTTTACATCATATTAGTCTCCCGTCAACTAGCTATCTCTATCGTCGTTTACTTTGCAATCTTTACTTTCCAATCTATACAACAAAAATATCAAAAATATTTATCTTATTATTTTTATCAGATCTCACTTTTGCAAGTGGCCGTGAAGGGATTGAGAACCCCTTTATCTCGTTGGTTGCATGATTCTTGATTGTTTGTGCAGGTACTAGGCGACTTGCGTGTAATCTCCTACTGGATTGATACCTTGATTTCTCAAAAACTAAGGAAAATACTTATGCTACTTTCCTGAATCACCCTTTCCTCTTCAAGGGAAAACCAACGCATGCTCAAGAGGTAGCAGAATCCTCCTCCTGGTAGGAGTAGGATTCCTCCTTTCCTAGTCCTACTAGGAAAGGAGAAGGGGAAGGAAGGAAGGGAGAGGAAGAGGAGAAGGAAAGGGGGGGGGGGGCGCACCCCCCTCCCTAGTCCAATTCGGACTTCCTATAGGGAGGGGCGCGGCTGCCCCTTGCGGGCTGCCTCCGCTCTTCCCTATGTCCTATGAAGGCCCAACTATCCTCGGGGGGGGGGGGGGGGGGGTCTGTTACCCTCCGGCACTCCGGTTTTCTCCGAAATCACCCAGAACACTTCCGGTGTCCGAATATAGCCGTCCAATATATCAATCTTTATGTCTCAACCATTTTGAGACTCCTCGTCATGTCCATGATCATATCCGGGACTCCGAACTACCTTAGGTATATCAAAACACATAAAACTCATAATACTGATTGTCACCAAACGTCAAGTGTGCGGACCCTACGGGTTCGAGAACTATATAGACATGACCGAGACATGACCACGTCGAAGGACTAAAATAGCCTAGATGTGAGGGGGAGTGTTGAAATATATTGCCCACCTCCCTTCATCAGTTCGGTTTTTTGGATGAGTTGACTGGTGCATGAATTCAACGGTTCTCACGTTCACCTCGGCCGCCATGCGATGGGGTCATGGGAAACTTTCCGAGGGAACCAGTAGTTAGTTTCAAGGAGGCACTACTGCACTGGCAGGGGGGGGGGGTGGCGGTGCCGGAACAGATGGACGGCAATGGCGTTGATGCTGGTGAGTTGAGAGAAGGAGGCCCAGTGGAAACTAGCCGTGCAGAAAAACTTGTTGACATGAGCGTGCTGGGTAAACAGATCCGCATGTCAGAATGCGTCAAAAAAATTACAAGGTAGAATGTGGCAAAAAAATTAATTCTTGTCTGAACAGTCAACTACGGGATAAAACCTATAACTAACTCTATCTAAAATTCCTTGTCTGGCTCAAGTAAGATGTCATCTCCGAAATAATATTAGAGAATTGTGCTAGATCAATCATAAGGGATGAGAAGTTTGGAACAAACCGAGGAATATAAATCTCTACAGCATACACAAGATAGGGAAGCATATGCTATTTCATAGTTTGTGTGATCTGCTGAGCTTCAGAGCGCATTGTCGAACTGCGAACAAACAGTGCACTGCATTGATTCGCTTTGTGCTGCGTAGCGTGAAGCAAGCAACCAAACTGGAAACTCACACAATAGATACATGAATAAACCTATTAAAATCTTTTTTTAAAACAAAAACTTACTAATATCTAGAAGTAGGACCAAAGATGATTCGAGCAAATCGCTTCAGAGACGGTAGTAATACACTCTCTAGTGATGGGTTTCTGGACATTTAGCACATGAATAAAGACGGAGGCAAAGATGAAAAGTGGATTCATGCTGGATATTGTATTCTGCCAGTGTGAAGCTATCCTCCAACTGCCACCCGGAAAAGATGAGGCGTTGGCTTGCCGGGTCAATACCGTCCACCTGCTGAATTTTCTCCTTGACACTGCGGATGGTATCTGAGCTCTGAACATTAAACGTCAAAGTCTTTCCCCCAAATTCTTGACAAAGATCTGCATCGGCCTGGGTCGGTGGCAGAGGATAAGGTCGAGAGTGGCTCCATTCTGGATGTTATAATCGGCCAAAGTACGGCTGCCCTGTAAGATAGAGTGTGGATGAAATCCGGACGTCCTCCTTATCCTGTGAAACTCGAGGCGCTGTTGGGCTAGAGGGATACCGTACTCATCATTAATCTTCGCCTTGACACTGTCGATAGTATCTGAGCTCTCAACATAGAGAGGGTTGTCTAACACATTGATGTTGATTTTCATCCCTGCATGGAGGCGGAAATCATCAAGAGTAGATCCATCCTGGATATCATAATCAGCGAAAGTACGGGTTTCCTCCAGTTGTTTCCCATTGAAGATAAGGTGGTGTTCAAACAAAAACATTGCCTTCATAGCACCGATGGTATCTGATGGATGGACCTGCGAGGTCATCATTTTTCCATTAAGGCTCCTCACAGAAATCTTAATATGTCCGGGGAAGCGGGGTTCAGAATGAAGGGTAACCCCCTTTTGGATGCCATAGTCGGCCAAGGTGCGGCCGTCCTCCAGCCGCTTGCCAGAAAATATGAGACACTGTTGGTATGGTTGAAAATCCTCCTTGTGATGAATCTTAGCTTTCACATTGCCGATAGTATCTGAACTTTCAACATCAAGAGTGACGATCCTGCCAGTCAAGGTCTTCACAAAGATCTGCATCTGAAACAAATGTGCACACCAAACATCAATAATTTTTACACTACTACATGAGAAGATCATCAGCATCTCCGACAATGAATAGAACAAATAACGTAAAGTTACACATAAGCCCCACAAATAGACACGTGCTATGGGAGTAAATGTTGCTGTTACATTCATGGGTGTCCAGAACTAGAACATAATGACTACCCATGGCCTAAATGAATGACCAGTGTGAACATTCAGACTACGTTTATGCTGTGATGCCTTAAATCTTCATACTTATTAAGCAGAAAGAAAAACATCTAAAAAACTAGCACCGAGGACCTTGGTTTACAAACTGAGACCTCACAGGTCCATCTCCATATGACAAAACTGAATATCTCCATCTCCCTGACATGGTTTACTTATAAAGCAGATAGAAAAGCATCTAATTTATAAAACTGAACATCTCCATCTCCCTGACATGGTTTACAAACTATCTATCACAAAATTTTGAGATATTGTGATTAAGACATACAACTAAATCTTATACACCCCAGTTCTCTTTTTTATTACAGAAAGACAACATGCAGTATTTTCATATTCTAAAGCTAACCAATTCTAAGATCTGACAAATCCTAGTCTGGAAACATGCTTTAAGGGCAATCATTCCAACAGAATTTACATATGGTAAGATCAGCAAATCAATGGCAGATACAGGACTCCAAGTCAGCGTGGTATACTAAATTGGTGTCGATATGGGGAGCCAGAATAGTTCCAAGTCAGCGTTGGGGAGGAAACGCTAGACGGCACCCGCCGCGGCGACCCCCGGATCGGAGGCGCGGCAGAGCACGCCATCGTCCATGGGCTCCGTCCCGTTTGCGTGCGGTAACAGCAGCTGTAGTCCCCGCCACAATTGAAGCAGAGGGAAGCAGAGGCGGAGGGGAAGAGGTACACAATGTACGTACGCGGGGAGACGGAGGGAAAAGGTGCTTGCTTACCTTGCCGGGAGTAGGAGCAGGACATTGCGCCATGGTGCGTGACGGCGCGCGTGCAAGCTGGGGTTTACTTTTTTTTTTAAGAAAAGGAGAATGACTCCCGGCTTCTGCATTTGGGCGATGCATACGGCCACTTTATTAATTATTCTCACAAGACCTTACAAAGTGATACTATAGTAAGACTAGAGCCACCGTCTAAGCAACAGACTGTCGCTACACCTATCTAGCTGATGAAGAGGCGCAGATAGACTAGGCCTAATACCAAACAGACATCGCAGCCAAGGCTAACATCTAAGACCTGAGACCCCAATCTAGCCACTTGCCGGGTCTGGGACACACACTGGTCCGGCGTGCTCTCAAAGGCCGCCGCTGCCAACTGCCACCGCTCCATCTTCAGAACTGTACTGATGCATGAACTCAGCTAGGGTTAACTTGGCGGCGGCGGGTGTACCCGATCATATAAGATATCGTTGGCATCCTCACGTCTTTGCCTAGTGCCACATAATCATAATTTGACTGGGGGCTGGGGCCCGCCAATGGCGGGCCTCCTGAGAGCGTTCTTGTGGCGCACTTGCCTTGTTGAAGCGTCTTATTGTGTCCCATACAGTCATTTTCAGACACACACACACACATTTCTCTAGTAACATTGAACTAACGGTTGTTAGCCTCACGTTTTCAAATGTCTAACAATGCAATAAAGCCAACATATATAAAGCAAGGCATATCTAACCTTACAAGAACCTCGATCAGGACAATAATATAAAAAGAAGCTATAATTGTAGCTATCCATGACATATTGTTTGCTTCAGAAGAACTGATAAAAAAACTGCAAACTTATATCCTTTCAAAGGGAATCGTAGAAAAAATCAAGAGCCTGCAAGGTGCTATTTGTTCATCCTACCAAGAACAGCAACACCAAGTTAATATAACATCCTTTTCTTTGAGAAGCAAACAAGAAATACCTACAATTTGTTCCACTGAAATGGTATAATCCACTCCACTAGCATGTGACATAAAAATTTCCGAGAAAATTGCAGGCTAGTTTCAGCGTGCCAATTTGCAGTATGTACTACAGCTGCCTGCTACTATCAGAGTATCATGCATCCATCCACCCCAAAAAAGGAGTAAACGCGGAACTGACATTGAATGTGGATGAAGTGATCACCTTGAAGATGCGTGGCTTGAGGTGCTTGGAGCAGATCCATCACACGTGTGCCCCTCTACTTCTACGGCTTCATCAAGATGAAGAGGCTAGAGAGAAGGAGCGACAGAGGTCGTCCCCCTCTCCCTCCGCTGGTGGACCCAAACCATCAGCTAGAACGCGGCTAGGGCACGGGGAGGCCATGCCATCACGGATCAACAGCGAGAACGCAGGTCCTCACAAGTTGTAAGCACCCCTGACCACCACGTCGGCATGGTTGAGAAAAGATGGATCTGGGCGGTGGTTTCCGGTGACGAGCGAAATAGAAGTTGCGTGTACCCATAGTAGCTCTGTCGGCAGCAACCATCACAATGAAATATAATCAATGCGTGTCGTCCTGAGTTCCTGAAAGGTTTCACCTGGATTTTCCTGGACCAATGTAGCAAAAACATGCACAATTTCTCAAACAAGGTTAGATGAAGTATGTGAATCAGATGCAGTATTAATACAACAAAAAATAGCACTGTCATCAAAGGATTCACTTACAATCGAAAGAAGAAGCAGCAGCACGATTTTGCTTGTCTCCGTCGGATCTGGGCCAGATACCTGCACCATAAAAATACTCAGAAAATGATGGCATAAGAAGATTACCCAGCAATAGAAAAGCAAACTAAATGTAGACAACTGTATCCTTATTGTTAAGATTCATTTAATAGGAATTTCCTAATATTTAATGTAGAAAGCTAACATTAAATTATATGTTGTGCCATGAACTTATTAAAATTTCCTTGATGTACCTGTATCATGGGATCCATGAGATTCATGGCCTAGTGATCACTAACCATGCCAGTCATCTGCTCCTGGGAGGTAACCCACCCATTGCCATTCCGTAACCTCTGAATGTAGTTTTTCTCCTCCTAGCATTGACATGGAGATGAGCATGAGTCATATTGTGCTCCAGCAATTCACACTAACACTGAATGGAAATTCGTGTAGCACTGTTTGAATGATCAGTAAAGATATGAATGCCATACAAAAAAGTCATAAACCATAACAGAAACTTCCATCCCTTTATATGTGCTCGGACAGCAATATCCATGTCTTCAACTGTCGTTCTCTCCATCCATATTCCAGAGTCCTCGAGTGCATTAATTCTCCACACTCCTGCTGTTCCATTGGACCCCAAAAAAATTGAGGAATGCTCCCTTAACCTATTGTTCAACCTCAAAGTGGAAGCACGGATTTAAACAAACAAACAAACAAATAGCGCATAGATGTAATGTGATCAACAAAATTGCGATCATATGACAATTGTGATAAATCATCACATTTATGGTTCGGATCAACAAATTCCAAATCACTTGATATTGGTTACCAACTCTCAGTTAACATGGCAGCAGCAGCAAACTATGGCAGAGGAGAAATAATGGCCTCCAACATGTTCAGACCATGAAGAGAAAAAACTTTTTTTTGCGGAAGAGAAGAGAAAAGACTGCCTGAGCATGGCCCGAACAAAGAGAGGGAATGGATGGCCTTACATAGATAGACATGGCCTGCACGCCCGCCATGGTGCTCCTCTGTCACACCCGCAGCCTGCAGAAACCAACCGCACGGATCAAATCAAAAAATCCAAAAGAAGAAGATGAGGTGAGGGGAGGAAGATGGAGGGCGTCAGTACCTTTGATGTCTACGTGCTGCAACTCGTCGCCGGCGTCGATGGCAACCACATCAGCAAGCACCGAGAGAAGGCCGCTGTTGCCGTCGTCGTCGCCCCATCCCATCCATCCATGGGTGGGTGTTGGCCTAGGGTTTCATCCCCATCCATCCATTGGTCGGGCCGAACCTCCATGGCCGACCTCGAGCAGACTAAAAAGCAAGTAGGTGGTGAATCCAAATTCAAGAATGGTGTATTATAGTGGTAGATTGGTATACACAGAACATGACACTGCAATGATAAGTAGTAATTCTGTAGTTTTGATGCATAAAAAGAATTGAACAATCCGGTGATCCAAGTATATAGGCAGAGGTTCTATACATAACTTAGGAAATATAGCATAGTAACATATAGTGTATTTTTTCAGTCACACAGGTAACTGAAAATACAGGAGTAGGCAGATCTAATGAATAGCGTGCTATACAAAATAGCGTGGCCTCTGAAAATATGCTATTAGCGAGAGATTGTACACTGATCAATTTAACTAGACAATTTTCTACACGCTATAGCACGCAAGTAAATTATGTCCAGGTACCATCTCGGCAAGCTGATTACCAAAACTAATATTTCTGAAGCACTGAAACTTGGAACTGAAGCTGATTACTGAATCAAATATCCTGGAGTTGGACCTGAAGCACTTTTGAAATGTGAGGATTGCTTAGTGTTTTTGTCAACCAAGGACAAAGGAAGAGGTCAAGGGGGACCTGGATCCCGCTGCCAGTGGAGTCTACAGGGGTGGCACTATACAACTCCGAACAGGAAGCCGAGAACAGGCAAACTCCCGCTGCATTCCTGAGCATCCGACAACAACCTTGCACTCCCTGCTAATCTTTGCCACAGGTGGTGACCTGCAACAGTTAAGTTCAACTTTTTGTACTACCATGCCTCAAAGAAGAGAAAACTGAATCAAAGCAGCACATCGGCCTAAGGCATCAGCAAGAACAAAAGTAATAACACATTAAAAAGTAAAAATAATTCTCAGAGAGCACAATTTCTATCTATAGAGAGAAAGGAAAAGAAGTGGGTAGACACTTGCATCTTCTGGCCAGCGGGGAAGAAGACCAACTCTACCACAACCTCATGGCAGAGCCGTGTGTCGTGGGGATCCCATGGAGGTGCACACAGAGTACAGCGTACCGGCAACCTCCACTGCGTGACGTTGCTGCCCCCATCCTCTACGCCCCCCCTCCCCCACCCCTTTGTTGTGGTGGGCGGCACAGCTCTAGCCGGCCGGCATGGATGGGCTGCTGGGCGGGCCGAGTCCGCTCGGGAATGGACAGAGATGGGTGGAGCAGCTCTGGGCGACGGCAAAGAGGACTATCGATGGGCGCCGGAGTGGAGGTGGCTCCGGCCGGCTGTGCGCGCGGCGGCGTCTAGGAACCCTAGCGTCACGGTGGAGAGCGGGCTGCGAGGAAAAGAGGATGCGTTTTCACCGATGCCATCGCTACTTTTTACAGGCGAGGTGCGGTACAGTAAAAGGAGACGTGGCTAGCGCGGTTACTCAACCTTGATGCGCACCTGAATGGCATCGGCGAAAACCATAAGCATTAGACTGTAGATGCAAACTGAAATGGTAAGTACGTTTCATTCTAATACCAACACATCAAAAGTGAGTCTACTAATGCCGAAAACACATTTTAGAAAATCAACAATTGTTTAAATATTATGGCAGCAAGCAAGTAGCGACCCTTGCAAGAAATTTGACAAACACTTCATCTCCATGGCTCCATCACACCAGTCCAGTCAAGGGACGAGCACCTATGCCAGTAGACCGAACGTCCATCCGATACGACACCAATGATCCTCCACCAGAGACCTTTATCACTCTGAATCCATACTCAACTCGATGTCATCTCTATGGAACTTTGTTTCAGCAAACACAGCTATCCTTTATAGAAATAGATATATCATCTCATAGTAAACATGGAGAAAAGAGAAGATCTACTGACGCTACAACGAAAGGCATGGATACTGAAACAGTAGGAAAAATTTCCTTGTCAAATCAACAAATGTCATATTCCCAATAAAATTGCAATGTCTACAGTAAGCGTGATAATTTCGTAGAAGTCAGGAACATCCACTTAAAAAGAAAAGCAAAATGGATGAAGATCAGGGAGGAATCTGCCACAATCCAAAAACTACTAATAATATTTGGTAAGAATTAATCCTATGCTAGCATTGTTTGGAGCATGGAGGTAAGGTGGTTTTGTTCAATGTATCCTGGTAAGAAATCAATGATCAGGATATATGTTCCACTTTTAATGACTAAACTGTTTTCCTAATAATAATAAATGTTCAAATTGTTCATTTTCTCGGACACTATTTGAGTATTATCCCAGGAGATGATTAGCTGAGAGCACACTACCTGCAGCATGCATGTTCTAGTCTCCTATATGTGAACCAGCAGTACAAACTCATTATCTGCGCATGGAAGCTGACTTTCAAGTACATTAATTTCCCTGGAGGATTGTTATTCATATCAAAACATATTCTTAGTGATGAGCGGCTGTCATATAATAGTTTTTTAGCTATTACTACAGGATTGATGAATGCTCATTATCGGTAAGTTAATAGTGACCTACATATTCAATATATGTTCTCCTTGCTGAATAGTTCTTATCTTCAAAAATTCTTCAATTGCAGGATATAGCTTCACCATATCTTCGATAAGAAAAACATGCAGCTCTGCACCAAATTCAACCCCAATGGGTCCACCACCAATAATCACAAAGTGAAGGATCTTCCTCTTCTCCTCTTCGCTTATGTTAGGAAGTGATGCCTTTTCAAAGCAGTCATCACACCCTTCTGAATCTTTTGGGCATCCTCCACTTACTTGCATAAGTTGCATTACCTGCCTCGTTTTGGAGCTAGAAGAAGTTTGTAGCTCTTGATTATAAGAATTGAAATAGTCACCTTCCGCTGTCGATTTTCTAAGACAACCTGCTCGTCAAATAGAGGCCAAACTTTTGAATTAAGTATATTATGAAATCATGAATCTATAACTCTGCAATTCATCAAGTTTTGTATGAGTCATATGTTAACAACTGTGCAGTGATACGTACTTCAAAACCATAAGCATTAGATGTACTTCAAAACCATAAGCATCAGAGTGTAGATGCAAACTGAAATTGCAAGTCTGTTTCATTCTAATACCAAAACATCAAAGTGGTAGGTTCCTTTGTCAAAAACACATTAAAAGCACTTCATAGCTGAAAGGAATACCAAATAACATTCTAGAACATCATCAGTAGTTTAAATATTATGACAATAAGCAAATATAATCCTGTAAAATCCTAATCACCCTTGCATTCAATTTGATAAACACTTGAACTTCATGAATCGATCACCTGTAAATTCAATTTTAGATGTAAAGGAAGAGAGGTGTTCTCCGTGTTCTTCTTCCGCAGAGCCTCCAATCTATAAAATTGGAAGTTTGAAAGACATCAGAAAATCACCACATGAGTTGAAAACAAAAGAGAGCACATGCATAGCTTGAATGAAGGTGACCGGATGGACTATTCGTTCATCAGACGCCTCATCGCCGCATTGGGTAGACCAAATCTTCCTCGCGTTCT
Source organism: Triticum urartu (assembly GCF_056163025.1). Lineage (NCBI taxonomy): Eukaryota > Viridiplantae > Streptophyta > Magnoliopsida > Poales > Poaceae > Triticum > Triticum urartu. The sequence continues at coordinate 681,092,406 of NC_141877.1, forward strand.
CCATGGTCCACATTGCCAACGGCAGGATATGGGAGATGACAGTGTGGTTCTGCCGACAGCTGGCCGCTCATCATCCCCATTCCCCAAGGCCTCCTCCAACCTCCAGGGGTCTGGTCGGCCAGCTCCAGCGCCATTCACAAGCAATCAGTAGCAAGCATTCAGAACAGAACATGGCCCAAACAAATATTAATTAATGAGAAAATAAAAGAGGGTTAACAAAAGGAGGGCTGTACCTATAGATCCGTAGCTATTGTAGGAAGGCGACGACGAGCACAATTTGGACATGGGCATGTATGGGATTTCAAGGAACAGAGACAGCAACAATCCTGCGATAAAGTCCCACACAAATCAATAGGAACATGAAAACCTAGCACTAAAGGAGAACAATATAGGGAGGGGAATGGATCACCTGGCCGTCGTCGGAGTGGCTGCGCGAAGGAGTACGAGCGTCACCGCCGGCCTGTCTCCCTGGGCCTCCTCGCCGCCGAAGGACACTCCGACAGCAGCGGCCGTTTCGTCACGTTCGCGTAGCAGGGGCTGGAGCGCGCGGGATCGGGAACTGGCGGCGGGCCCCATGTCTACCTGGGCCTCCTCGCTGCTGAGGCCACTCCGGCAGCGGCGACTGTTTCGCCCCGTGCACGAAGTAGGGCTGGACGCACGGGATAGGAGCCGGCGGCGGCGTGAGAACTCCGACCGTCGCGGGTCTGCAAGTGCCGCGTTGCCTGCTCGATCTGGGGCCTAGGTGAGGGGAGGACGATGGTGGTGTGCAGCGGCGGTGGGGGTCTCTCTCTGTGTAGCTGCTCTGTGCGATAGGGGAAGGACAAGAGAAGGGCACCTCGGGAAATGGATTTGCTGGCTTCTATGCGAAGGCAACTTTTTCTCACCCAATCGCTAGGTCGGGACGTGGCATCAGCGAGAGGGTTCCCAGGGGTCGCGGCGGCTGCGGGGAGGTCGCAGGTGGTGGCGGCGGTGGTAGGAAGGAAAGGGAGAGGGAGAGGAATCGGGGGATGTGGAACGAATCTGGGGCTGGTGGGGGCGTGGGGCTGGCGCTCTTTCCCCTTTTTTCTCTCTCTCGACGGCTCAACGCTGATAGCGTGAGACCTCCGTTTCTTCCATTGGCTGCGCCGCACAGTACGCCCCCGCTCACGTGGCACGCGCGAACAACCCTCCTTGATGCACACCTTATTGTTTTGGATTCTTTTGCTCATACACATGCTAATATTTTCATTATTATGATTATACACATGCGAATATTTTCATTCTTTATATCTTTTGCACCAACTGGATAATTCCTAAAGGGGCCCGTCTTCCAAACGGCCTCATCACCGTCTTGCTGCATACACACTGGCCGGGTCTGTTCCGTACGGATCCAGTCAGGCAGCCGAAGCGCCGGGTTTTGGCCATGAGCTGGGATCACTGGGAAGCGGCCCCCCACCCGGACCTTGATACGCATGCTAAGGCCGCGATCACAAATTTTTGGGTGAGTTCTCTTCATAAGCACGAGTCTTGAGTTTTGTTCTTAGTTTATCATCGAATGGTTTAACTCATGGCCTCTTTCATTCTGGTTTTCTGAACGATTGTAGAAATACTATCGAGTTCTTGAGGAGCACATGTCCACTGCCGACAAGATCGTGATGCGCCAAGCGAGGAAGAAGGCCCGCCAGATGCAGTACAAAGTGCGCTGGGTGGCCATCTCCCAATATTATCACGACGCTCTTGGCGAGAAGATGACCAAGGAAGAGGCTCGGAGGCAGAAGCTTACCTTGGAGAGGGAGGAGTACTTGATGGTAAGTATAACAGATTTTTCATTCCGATGTTTGTGGTAAATTTCGTCGTTTCTTGTTGACATGCCATTATGCTTTCATTATGTAGGTGTGTCCTGCTTCGTATTATGGAGAAGATGATGGATGGGCGGCATTGGTGGATCTATGGCTCGGCCAGGATGGAGACTGGGCGGCTAAGAGCATGAAAAAATGGCTAATCGAGGGACCGAGGGAGTATGCTCAGGGTAACCGGAACCACTTTGTCCACAAAAAACTTCAGGTATATATATGTACATTAATAATTCTTCTTCTTCTATTTACCGTCACTTTCTTATGTATGACTAACCTTTGTTTGGTGGTGCAGGAGGAGAAACTGAAGCGGCCGCTCTCACACATGAAGGCGTGGGAGATCGCCCATACACGGAGGCATCCCAAGCCTGGCGAGGGCGAGTACTACGGCAGACCGCACATAAGAAAAAGGCCTACAAAGAGGAGAAACCAAGGTTACATCCTGACACACCTGACCCCATGAAGGCGGCTCTTGACGATAGGGTGGTGGTGGGCATGGGGCCGAAGCTTCATGGTCGGTAGCCGGTTCTGAATGTTGTGGTCACTCCTTCTATCTCCTACACACACTAGTAGAAAAGGGCGCTTTGGTTCAGGCATGGTCAGCCCATTAGTCCCGGTTCAGTCCAGAATCGGGACCCATGGGGGCATTGGTCCCAGTTCGTGAGCCCAGGGGGCCGGCCGGGCCACGTGGGCCATTAGTCTCGGTTCGTCTGCACCTTTTGGTCCCGGTTGGTGGGACGAACCGGCACCAATGGGCCTGGCTCCAGGCCCACCACCATTGGTCCCGGTTGGTGGCTTGAACCGGGACCACAGGCTGCCCTTTAGTCCCGGTTCATACCACGAACCGGACCAATGAGCTGCCTATATATACCCCTCGCCCGCGAGCAGAGCACTCCAGTGCTCTGTTTTTCTCTGGCTGGCGAGGGGGGGGGGCTTTGTAGTCCTCTAGCTCACCTCCTATACACATGAGGTGTTCGATGAAATGCCCGAGCCACACTAGTTAAGCTTTCTCCTCTCGAAGCTTGACTTTAAAGCTCCATTTTCCTTGAGATTTGTCTAGGTTTAGCGGCCCTTCACGTCCCATTCCCGTCATCACCGCCGTTGATCGCCCACGCCGATCTCGTCGCCGGCACCACCGTGGTGAGCCTCTTGTTCTTATCTTCTTTCTGAAAGAAAAAAATTCTTGCTTTAGATAGATACTTGTCTAATTTTCTTACTATTTTATTGCTTGTTATTATATAGTGCAATGGTTTTGGTATCCGCCCCCGTCGGCCCTCGTCCTGTCTATGATTCGGATGTGGTATATATTATCTGTATAACTATTGGTTCATTTATTGTTTCTGAAAATTATGCCGACCAATGTGACATAGATTTTATTTATCTAGGAGGTATGTGAACTGGAAATTCCAACCGACCCTATTGTCGAGAGGTTAAATTTAGTTGAAGAAGAAAACAATTTCTTGAAGGAAAAAATAAAAAAATTGAGGAGGAGAAGATGATATTGGAGTTGCATGTTGCGGATGTCGTCGATGATCACAAGATCAAGATGGATGCAATGCGCTTGAAGATTAGAAAGATTACAAAATATGCCATTCATACCGAGGCTTGTTATCATTATGTCGTTGGATCAATTGTTACCTTGGTTGCGATTATGATCGCATTTGTTTTCGCATTGAAATGTTTTACATAGTTTTAATGTATGGTTTAATTAATTAGATGCTCTGGAGAGCTATATGTTGTTAGATGAGAACTATGTATGTACTTTGGTTTTAATGTGATGATGAACTTCTATTAATTTGGTCATTTAATTATCTATTTATGATGTTCTGTAATGGTTTTTGACACACTTAATTATATATAATGCACGCAGATGAACCGGCAATGAATGTACGGTGACAGACACACCTCCGAGTACATTAAGGGCGTGCATGAGTTTCTCAAAGCAGCTGAGGCAAACAAGCAGAATGGTTTCATGTGTTGTCCATGTCCTAAATTAGGAATACGATGTCTTACACTGACCGGAAAATCCTTCACGCCCACCTACTTTACAAGGGGTTCATGCCACACTATAATGTTTGGACGAGGCACGGAGAAATAGGGGTTATGATGGAAGACAGTGAAGAAGAAGAGTACGATGACAACTATGTGCCCCCTGAATACGGTGATGCTGCAACGGGGGGAGCTGGTGAAGATCAAGAGGAACCAGACGATGTGCCAAATGATGCTGCAACGAGTGAAGCTGCTGAAGTTCGATCGCATGTTAGAGGATCACAAAAAAGGGTTGTACCCCAATTGCGAAGATGGCAACACAAAGCTCGGTACTGTACTGGAATTGCTGCAGTGGAAGGTAGAGAATCCTGTGCCTGACAAAGGATTTGAGAAGCTACTGAAAATATTGAAGAAGAAGCTTCCAAAGGATAACGAATTTCCCGACAGTACATATGCAGCAAAGAAGGTCGTGTGCCCTCTAGGATTGGAGGTGTAGAAGATACATGCATGCCCTAATGACTGCATCCTCTACCATGGTGCCTATAAGGATCTGAACGCATGCCCGGTATATGGTGCATTGCGGTATAAGATCAGACGAGATGACCCTGGTGATGTTGACGGCGAGCCCCCCAGGAAGAGGGTTCCTGCGAAGGTAATGTGGTATGCTCCTATAATACCACGGTTGAAATGTCTGTTTATAAACAGAGAGCATGCCAAGTTGATGCGATGGCACAGTGAGGACCGTAAGAAAGACGGGAAGTTGAGAGCACCCTCTCATGGGTCGCAGTGGAGAAAAATCGAGAGAGAGTACTGGGCTGAGTTTGCACAGGATCCAAGGAACGTATGGTTTGCTTTAAGCGCGAATGGCATTAATCCTTTCGGGGAGCAGAGCAGCAATCACAGCACCTGGCCCGTGACTCTATGTATGTATAACCTTCCTCCTTGGATGTGCATGAAGCGGAAGTTCATTATGATGCCAGTTCTCATCCAAGGCCCTAAGCAACCCGGCAACGACATTGATGTGTACCTAAGGCCATTAGTTGAAGAACTTTTATGGCCGTGGAATGGAAACGGTGTACGTACGTGGGATGAGCACAGACAGGAGGAATTTAACCTAAAGGCGTTGCTATTCGCGACTGTAAGTGCATCTAGTGCCACCCCTAGTTGGTTTTGGAGTATTGACGACAAATCTAGTTGAGGGACTAATGTGTTTGTGAGAATTGCAGGATAACACAGGTAGAAGTCCCTCATTGATTCGGTTTTCCTACCAAAGATAACCCCTAAAATTGTACGAAGACATTGAAGTCAATGGTGGTATATGAAGATATTCACATTGAAGACTATGACAAGAGAAGACACCACATGAAGCCTATGGAGCTCGAAGACTTAGATCCTTCGTAGTTCTTTTTCATTTGTGTTGAGTCATAGGAACCACCGTACTGCTAAGTGGGGTCCAAGAGAACCAGTCAGAACGACTGAAGTGATGCCTAAACAAAAAACCTATGTCTTCGAGTGAAGACTATGAGAGAAAATCTTGTCCAGAGTCGGACAAGTCAGCTTTGCTTGTAGCCCAAGTAAAGTTGCCGTGTGAGTTTGAAATCTGACCGTTGGAACACGCGTCAGTTCCTTAGTGACCCAGGGTCATTTCGGACAAATCAGGTCGGGTTGCCCAATGGCTATAAATAGTCCACCCCCTACAACCATAAACGGTTGGCTGCTCAGATTTAGTGCACGGCTTTTGTCGTTTGAGAGCAACCCGCCTCGAAGCCTTTGAGAGAGAGAATAACTTGCGAGGATAAAGCCCTAACCACCCAGAGCCAAAGAGAATTGGGCATCACTTAAGTCTTCTTGTCTGAGTGATCTGAAGACTTATTACACTTGAGGACTGTGCATCCTCCAGCCGGTTAGGCGTCGCGTTCTGAGCATCCAAGAGACATTGTGGATTGCCGGTGAACTAAGTCTGTGAAGGTTTGGGAATCTACCTTGAAGACTTACCAGAGTGATTGGGCGAGGTCTGTGTGACCTTAGCTCAAGGAGAATACGGTGAGGACTGGGTGTCCTGAGCTGCGTGTTCAGGACTGGGTGTCCGGGACTGTGTGTCCTAAGGTTTAAATACCTAGCCGCTCCAACCAGATGTACAGTTGTCACAGCAACTGGAACTGGTCCAACAAATCATTGTCTTCAATGAGTCACTGGTTTCATCTTCACTTCCTTTTACTTACTGTTACTCATTGTGAAGTCATTGCATGCTTGCTCTATCTTTTGTCTTCACAACGTGACTGTATGATCTGTTTGGCTTCATAATATCTTCCTACCTGATCCTTATTACACTGCAGGTATTTGTCATTGTGCTTTCACTCTATTGAATACTTGACCATGGCTTGCCTAGTGTAATCTACCTTCCATTGCATAGTAATAGGCATATCTCTACTGTTTGTCTTCATAACTTCCACGTTTTGAAGACTTCCATAAAAATCGCCTATTCACCCCCCTCTAGTCGATATAATGCACTTTCAATTGGTATCAGAGCAAGGTGCTCCCTTGTTCTGTGTGATTCGGTTTAACCACCTGGAGTTTTAGCTATGTCGACTGCAGGGATAATTAAAGTCTCCGCTGCGTGCCCCGTCTTCGATGGAACTGAATATCCCTACTGGAAGAATAAGATGCGCATGCATCTTGAAGCCATTGACGTCAACCTATGGTATGTCGTCGAGAACGGCGTTCCCAAGGCTGGAGAAGGTGTCACTGCTGCTGATGTCAAGAAATTCGTTCAACTGGACTTTACTGCCAAGAATATCATCTGTGGTCATCTGACCAAAGGACAGTATGGGCGTGTGAGTGCTTTGAAGACATCCAAGCTGTTCTGGGACTGGCTCTCCAAGGTCAATGAAGGCATCTCAACCCAGAGAGATCAGAGAATCAGTGTCCTTCGCAACCTCTTCAACCGCTTCAAGAGAAATGACAATGAGAATGTCCAGCACACATTTGATCGACTCACTGACATCACAAATGAGCTTCAAGCCCTCGGCGCTACTGAGATCACCAAACATGAAGTCGTTAAGGCGCTGCTGAGATCACTTGATAGTTCGTTTGACATCCTAGCCCTGATGATTCAAGAACGTCCTGATTTCAAGACACTCGATCCGTCTGACATACTTGAGAGGCTCAACACACATGAGTTTCAGCTTTCTGAGAAAAGAGATATCTACGGTCCAAACTATGGGCGAACTCGTGCCTTGAAGGCAAAAGCTGTTTCCTCATCTGAAGAAGAATCTGACAGCAGTTCTGATGATCCTGAAGACATTGGAAGGGAACTTGCAATGCTAGTGAAGAAGTTCCAAAAATTCACCAAGAAGAAAGGCTTCAGAAAGTCTTCACGATCAAGCTCAAGGAATGATGAAGCTTCTACTCATGACTACAAGAAGAAAACATGCCATAAGTGCAAGAAAACTGGACACTTCATCTTTGAGTGTCCACAGTGGGACAATGAGAACAGAAAGAAGAAGAAGAGCAAGGAATATGACTCTGATGACAAGAAGAAGAAAAAATACTCAAAGTCTTCTTCCAAGTCTTCCTCAAAGTCTTCATCACACAAGAAGAGCTCATCTGGCAAGGCACGTGCGTTTGTTGGCAAGGAAATGGATTCAGAGGAGGAGTCCGCTTCTGAGGAGGCAGAGGTGGAGTCTGAGGAGGAGTCTGATTCTGGCATTGCAAGTCTGGCTACAGCATACGTCGCCAAGTCCATCTTCAACACTGAAGACAATGACTTCATCACCGACACCGATGCAAATGACAAGGACTACTCCACTCCTACCTACTGCTTCATGGCACGCGGTGCCAAGGTAAACACACGCACTACTCACTATCAAACATCTAGTGACGATGACTCTGATTGTGGTTCAAAACCCAGCTAAAAAAAACTTGCTAAAATTGCAACTGAACAACAGAAAACTATGGAACATATTCAAAAACTGTTAGAAAGAAGCGATGATCTATTGGGTGCTGAAATGACTCGGTCTGAATCCTTAATTGAAGACATAAAAAATCTTCACGTTAAGTATCAGGAACTTGAAAGTCGTCATGATACTCTCTCAACAACTCATGAAAAGCTTTCCTATGATTATCTTCAAAGGAAGCAAGATCTTGAGAAATTGAGAGCGGCTCATGAAGATCTTCAAAAGGAAAACGAGTCACTTCGCGCCAAACAGATCAGTTCCGCTCAGGAAGGATTTGAACCACCATGTCTTAAATGCATTGAGCGTGATAATGCTACTTCTGTTGCTGAATGTTCCACTGCTACTGCTGTTGCAATATCTTCAATTGTTGATGTGGTAACTAACCCCTCTGCTGAGGATATCACCGCTATTGCTGATGAGAATGCTAGGTTGAAGACATTGCTTGAAACAGGGATGTACAAAAGTCTTAAAGGGCATCAGACATTATGTGATGTCCTCAAGAAGCAGATTCTGAACCGAAACCCTAGGAAAGAGGGTGTTGGGTTCGTAAGGAAAATAAATGCAGATGGCTCTTACTGGAAACCTGAGCAGTACCCAAAACCAAGTGGGTTGTTGCAAAGGAACCTTCAGCAGATCCATCCAATTTATCTGGCTTCACTTGTGCTAACCCCATTATCATTGATGAATCCTTTGATGCAAACTATGTACTGTTTAAAAATCAGAATGGTGAAGTGTTTGCCAGGTACATTGGTACTAACTGCAGGAATGGACCGCCTATGAAGAAGATATGGGTTCCGAAAAGGTGTCTGGAAAATCTTCCTGTGAATGTCTTCATGACACCTCACATGAAGAAGACAAACCTCAGACCAAAGGCTTCATACGGTCCAAAGGCTTCGTACAGACCGAGGACTCACCTGAGTCGCACTAACGCAAATGTTTTGCAGGGAAACCACACTCAGTCATATAAATATGAGAACAGTTCATCAAACCGCCATGTTCATATGACCAAGAATTACTCTGCCTATTCTTATGAGTACTATTGTCCACCTGCTAGACTGTTTGCTAGGGCTCCAAAGCCAAAATTCTCAGATGCTGCACTTAGACTTATTGCTTCTAAGCCACCCTTGAAGATGTGGGTGGCTAAGAAAGCTTAACTCTCTTTTGCAGGGAAAGGTCTCCAGCAGAAAACCAAAATCTTCTGACGCTATTGCTGGAGACCTTAAAAATCTTGTAGGGCACAAGATCAAATGCCCGAATGGCATTACTATGTACTTCGTTCCTGAATCGCATGCTACTCTCCCTATTAGTCCTAATCTGGATCTAAGTTTTCATAACCCACTGGTTCGTCAAATGTTTTTGCTTCACAATTCTCTTCGTGAAGCCTATCCCCCTAATTGCACTGTAGGGTACGACACCAGCGTCTTCAGAATGGATTATTGACAGTGGGTGTACAAATCACATGACCGGCAAAAGAGGCCTTCTTATGGACTCAACCTTACGTCCATCCGATAAGAACCACATCACATTCGCTGACACTGGTAAAAGTAAGGTATTGGGTCTAGGTAGAGTTGCAATCTCAAGGGATCAACACATGGATAACGTCATGCTTGTTGAATCCCTTGGCTTCAACTTAATGTCTGTCTCAATGCTTTGCGATTTGAACATGATCGTAATATTTGGAAAATATCGTTGCCTGGTACTAATGGAATCTGACAAGTCTCTAGTGTTTGAAGGGTATCGGAAAGATGATTTGTATGTGGTACATTTCTCAGCAGGGCCACAGCTTGCAGTATGTCTTCTGGCAAAAGCTTCAGAATGTTGGCTTTGGCATCGGAGGCTTGGGCATGCTGGCATGAGGAACCTCCACACCCTTGCGAAGAAGAAGCATGTCATAGGCATCGAAGGCGTCAAGTTCAAGAAAGATCACTTATGCGGTGCCTGTGAAGCAGGGAAGATGACGAGGGCAAAACATCCCTCGAAGACAATCATGACCACTACTCGACCCTTCGAACTGCTTCACATGGATCTTTTTGGTCCCACTCACTACTCAACTTTTACCACTACTGCTTGCCTCTATGGCTTTGTCATTGTTGATGATTACTCTAGATATACTTGGGTGCACATAATCCTTTACAAGACTGAAGTGCAGGATGTCTTCAGACGCTTCGCCAATCGAGCTATGAACAATTGCGGCGCCAAGATAAAGCACATCAGAAGTGACAATGGCACTGAATTCAAGAACACCGGACTTGATACATATCTTGATACCTTGGGCATCACACATGAATTCTCAGCCCCGTACACGCCACAGCAGAATGGCATCGTCGAACGCAAGAACAAAACACTCATTGAGATGGCCAGAACGATGCTAGATGAATACAAGACTCCAGGAACATTCTGGCCTAAAGCCATTGACACTACATGCCATACAATCAATCGTGTTTATCTTCACAAGCTTCTGAACAAGACATCTTATGAACTCCTAACTGGCAAGAAGCCAAATGTTAGTTACTTCAGAGTATTTCGCGCAAGGTGCTGGATCAAGGACCCACACCACACCTCAAAGTTTGCACCAAAAGCACATGAGGGTTTTATGCTTGGATATGGAAAGGATTCGCACTCCTACAGAGTCTTCAATCTCTTTCATTACAAAGTGGTTGAAACAGTGAATGTGCGGTTCGATGAGACCAATGGTTCACAAAGAGAACAACTGCCAAATGTGCTAGATGAAGTTCCATCTAGTGAATCAATCAAGCTAATGGGAACTGGAGAGATTATACCTTCTGAAGCTCATCCTGAAGAAGAACTTATCATCTCAGCACCTGATCCACATGAAGACAATGCTCAGCCTGAAGCATTCCTCCCAACAACAACACAGATCAGCAAGAGCAAAGTCTTCGCCCTGTACATCCTCGTGTTGCCAATGAAGTGCAGATTGACAGAATAATTGACAGCATCAATGCACCTGGTCCACTCACTCGTTCAAGGGCAACTCAGCTGGCAAATTTCTGTGGGCACTTCGCATTCGTCTCAATTGCAGAACCCAAGAAAGTTGAAGAAGCCTTCATGGAACCTGAATGGATACAAGCTATGCAAGAAGAGCTTCAACAATTTGAGCTGAATAATGTATGGGAACTGGTTAAGCATCTTGATCCTCGGAAGCACAACATAATAGGCACCAAATGGATATACCGCAACAAGCAAGATGAGCATGGTCAAGTTGTCAGAAACAAAGCTTGTCTCGTTGCTCAAGGATATACTCAAGTGGAAGGCATTGACTTCGATGAAACATTTGCTCCTGTGGCTAGACTTGAAGCCATACGCATACTGCTGGCCTATGCAAATCATCACAACATACTTCTATATCAAATGGATGTGAAGAGCGCCTTTCTCAATGGTAAGATTGAAGAAGAAGTGTATGTTGCACAACCGCCTAGCTTTGAAGATCCAAAACATCCTGACATGGTATACAGGCTCAACAAGGCACTGTATGGCCTCAACCAAGCCCCTCGGGCCTGGTATGACACACTCAAATATTTCCTGAAGAGCAAAGGCTTCATACCTGGTTCCCTAGACCCCACTCTCTTCACGAAGACATATGATGGTGAACTGTTTGTGTGCCAAATATATGTGGATGATATTATCTTCGGCTGCACCAATCAGAAGTACAGTGAAGAGTTTGGATATATGATGCAAGAGCAATATCAGATGTCTAATATGGGGGGGCTGAAGTTCTTCCTCGGTCTTCAAATACGACAACAATGCAACGGCATTGGTCCCAGTTGGCGATATGAACCGGGACCTATGCTCTTGGTATATAACCAGGACTTGTGAAAATTTTAGTTTCTCATCGACCATTTGCCCCCGACGATGACGAGCTCATCGACACCGCCAGGCTGCCCGTGCTCGCCATCGCCGCCCGCTCCTCGTCGCCGTCGCCCCCCGCCCTTGCCCCGACGGGTCGCCGCCCGGTCCTCGTCGCCGTCGCCCTGCCCCCACGCACCGCACCGCCTCGAGCTCCCCTGCTCTGACGCACGCGCCGCCCCGGCGCCCCGAGCCCCTGCCCCGTGCTCGCCGTCGTCGCCCCGCACCCTTGACCCGACGGGTCGCCGCCCGGTCCTTGTCGCCGTCGCCCTGCCCCCACGCGCCGCCCCGCCTCGAGCTCCCCTGCTCTGACGCGCGCGCCGCCCCGGCACACCGAACCCCTGCCCCGTCCCGCCCCCGCGCGCCGGCGCCCTTGCCGCCCCCGCCGTCGCCATCGTCATCGCTAGCCGCCTCCGCTGTGAGCCGCCGCGCCGCCCCGGCTCTGTTTTTTATTTTTATTAGTTTAATTTTTTATTCATATATATATAATGTATATGTGTATGTATGTGGCTATGTGTATGTAGATGTTCAAAATGTATAAAAAAATGTTCAGAGCATGTTTTTGTTCATATATGTATTTTTTTGTTCTTATGTGTATTAATGTTTTTTTCCATACATGTAATTTTTCTGGTTGTAAAAGAGTTAGGAAAATTAGAATATGCTAAATATATATCGAAAGTTTTTTGTTCATATATATAGAAAGTTTTTATATATGAGTATAGATATATATTCGATATATATGAGAAATGATGATCCATGGAAAAGTTTTATATATACAAAAGTTACATTTTTAGAAATGTTTTATATATCTAGCTAGGAAGGGAAGAAGAAGAAGAAAATGAAGGATAAGAAAGAAGAAAATAAGAAGAGGAAGAAAGAAGAAGAGAAGAGGAAGAGCAGAAATAAATAAGAAGAGGAAAAAAGAAGAAAAAGAAGAGGAGAATAAGAAAGGAATAGAGGAGAAGAAGAAAAAAATAGAAAATATCTATTCCTTTCTTCTTCTCCGCTTCTTTTTTCTTTTTTTCTTCGATCTTCTCCTCTATTCCTTTCTTCTTCTCCTCTTTTTATTTCTTCTTCGTTTTCTTATGTTTTATCGGGTCTGTCGTTGTCGATATACCCCTCCCGATAACTTCAACACGAGGGGGGGTCGATATACCCCCTCCCCAATAATATTATTTTCCCATGTACGTATGTCGTCGTTGTCGATATAACCCCCTCCCGATAACTTCAACACGTGGGGGGGGTCGATATACCCCCTCCCCGATAACATTATTTTTCCGTGTATGTATGTCATCGTTGTCGATATTACCCCCTCCCGAATAACTTCGACAAGAGGGGCGATCGATATATATACCCCCTCTCGACTGTGATAACTTATACCGCGGGAGCACCCCCCCACCCCGTCCCTCTCGCTCGACCAAAACTCTCGAGGACACCCAAATCCTAGAAAAAAATGATGTCGGTCTCCTACCCCCTCCCGCCGCGCCCCTAGCTACCCGACAAACTCTCTCGAGGCCACCCCAAACCCTTGAAGCGTTGCCGAGGCCACCCCAAACCCTAGAGAAGTAGCGTCGAGGCCACTAATATGATTCCTTATTGTGATTAGCTAGCTAGTTCTACGTTTGCCACTAATATATCCATCTTTCATGTTTGAATAATAATTTCCATGTTGTAAATATTTGTAGAAACTATGGACACCCCCCGAGACAAAGCACAAGAAGCGGTGTTGGGGGACATAATCGCACAAGCAAGTGATGCCGTCTTCTCGTTTCTCAAGGACACTGATGGTCTGGAAGGATAGGGTGAAGAAGCAGGCTATGATTATGATGGCTCCTTTGACCCAATGCCAGTGCAAGAAGGAGACCGTGATGACGGCTCCGGTGACCCAATGATGGTGCAAGAAGGAGACCGTGATGACGGCTCCGGTGACCGAATCGAGTCCGGCCAGGTATATATATTAGTTAAGCCTGTGTTTCTAGCTAATTGATGCATTCATTGTTTTGGTATGTACACATATTAATTAACTCTTGTCTTTCTTCTTTTTTCTAGACCTCCGGATCGAGCACAACTTCGGTAAAGAGACGAGGCCCAAAGAAAAAGTTGAGCTCGGTGAAGGAAATATGCCCTAGAGGCAATAATAAAGTTATTATTTATTTCCTTATATCATGATAAAAGTTTATTATTCATGCTAGAATTGTATTAACCGGAAACATAATACATGTGTGAATACATAGACAAACAGAGTGTCACTAGTATGCCTCTACTTGACTAGCTCGTTAATCAAAGATGGTTATGTTTCCTAACCATGGACAAAGAGTTGTTATTTGATTAACGGGATCACATCATTAGTTGAATGATCTGATTGACATGACCCATTCCATTAGCTTAGCACCCGATCGTTTAGTATGTTGCTATTGCTTTCTTCATGACTTATACATGTTCCTGTGACTATGAGATTATGCAACTCCCGTTTGCCAGAGGAACACTTTGTGTGCTACCAAACGTCACAACGTAACTGGGTGATTATAAAGGAGCTCTACAGGTGTCTCCAAAGGTACATGTTGGGTTGGCGTATTTCGAGATTAGGATTTGTCACTCCGATTGTCGGAGAGGTATCTCTGGGCCCTCTCGGTAATGCACATCACTTAAGCCTTGCAAGCATTGCAACTAATGAGTTAGTTGCGGGATGATGTATTACAGAACGAGTAAAGAGACTTGCCGGTAACGAGATTGAACTAGGTATAGGATACCGACGATCGAATCTCGGGCAAGTAACATACCGATGACAAAGGGAACAACGTATGTTGTTATGCGGTCTGACCGATAAAAGATCTTCGTAGAATATGTAGGAGCCAATATGAGCATCCAGGTTCCGCTATTGGTTATTCACCGGAGACGTGTCTCGGTCATGTCTACATTGTTCTCGAACCCGTAGGGTCCGCACGCTTAAGGTTATGATGACAGTTATATTATGAGTTTATGCATTTTGATGTACCGAAGGTTGTTCGGAGTCCTGGATGTGATCACGGACATGACAAGGAGTCTCGAAATGGTCGAGACATAAAGATTGATATATTGGAAGCCTATGTTTGGATATCGGAAGTGTTCCGGGTGAAATCGGGATTTTACCAGAGTACCGGGAGGTTACCGGAACCCCCCGGGAGCTATATGGGCCTTAGTGGGCCCTAGTGGAAGAAGAGGAGAGGCGGCCAGGGCTGGGCCGCGCGCCCCTCCCCCCTAGTCTGAATAGGACAAGGAGAGAGGGGGCTGGCGCCCCCCTCCCTCTCTCTCTCTCTCTTTTCCCACCTCGCGAATCCTATTCCAACTAGGAAAGGGGGGAGTCCTACTCCCGGAGGGAGTAGGACTCCTCCTGGCGCGCCCTATGATGGCCGGCCGGCCTCCCCCTCTTGAACCTTTATATACGGAGGCAGGGGCACCCCCTAGAGACACAAGTTGATCCACGTGATCATATTCTTAGCCGTGTGCGGTGCCCCCTTCCACCATAGTCCTCGATAATATTGTAGCGGTGCTTAGGCGAAGCCTTGCGACAGTAGTACATCAAGATCGTCACCACGCCGTCGTACTGACCGAACTCTTCCCTGACACTTTGCTGGATCGGAGTCCGGGGATCGTCATCGAGCTGAACGTGTGCTAGAACTCGGAGGTGTCGTAGTTTCGGTGCTCGATCGGTCGGGCCGTGAAGACGTACGACTACATCAACCAAGTTAACGCTTCTGTTGTCGATCTACAAGGGTACGTAGATCACACTCTCCCCTCTTGTTGCTATGCATCATCATGATCTTGCGTGTGCGTAGGAAATTTTTTGAAATTACTACGTTCCCCAACAGTGGCATCCGAGCCTAGGTTTTATATGTTGATGTTATATGCACGAGTAGAACACAAGTGAGTTGTGGGCGACATAAGTCATACTGCTTACCAGCATGTCATACTTTGGTTCGGCGGTATTGTTGGACGAAGCGGCCCGGACCGACATTACGCGTACGCTTATGTGAGACCGGTTCTCCCGACGTGCTTTGCACATAGGTGGCTTGCGGGTGACAGTTTCTCCAACTTTAGTTGAACCGAGTGTGGCTACGCCCGGTCCTTGTGAAGGTTAGAACAGCACCAACTTGACAAACTATCGTTGTGGTTTTGATGCGTAGGTAAGATTGGTTCTTGCTTAAAGCACGTAGCAGCCACGTAAAACATGCAACAACAAAGTAGAGGACGTCTAACTTGTTTTTGCAGGGCATGTCGTGATGTGATATGGTCAAGACATGATGCTAAATTTTATTGTATGAGATGATCATGTTCTGTAACCAAGTTATCGGCAACTGGCAGGAGCCATATGGTTGTCGCTTTATTGTATGCAATGCAATCGTGCTGTAATGCTTTACTTTATCACTAAGCGGTAGCGATAGTCGTGGAAGCATAAGATTGGCGAGACGACAATGATGCTACGATGGAGATCAAGGTGTCGCGCCGGTGACGATGGCGATCATGACGGTGCTTCAGAGATGGAGATCACAAGCACAAGATGATGATGGCCATATCATATCACTTATATTTATTGCATGTGATGTTTATCTTTTATGCATCTTATCTTGCTTTGATTGACGGTAGCATTATAAGATGATCTCTCACTAAATTATCAAGAAGTGTTCTCCCTGAGTATGCACTGTTGCGAAAGTTCTTCGTGCTGAGACACCACGTGATGATCGGGTGTGATAGGCTCTACGTTCAAATACAACGGGTGCAAAACAGTTGCACATGCGGAATACTCAGGTTATACTTGACGAGCCAAGCATATACAGATATGGCCTCGGAACACGGAGACCGAAAGGTCGAGCGTGAATCATATAGTAGATATGATGAACATAGTGATGTTCACCAATGAAACTACTCCATCTCACGTGATGATCGGACATGGTTTAGTTGATTTGGATCACGTAATCACTTAGAGGATTAGAGGGATGTCTATCTAAGTGGGAGTTCTTTAAGTAATATGATTAATTGAACCTAAATTTATCATGAACTTAGTACCTGATAGTATCTTGCTTGTTTATGTATGATTGTATATAAATGGCCCATGTTGTTGTTCCGTTGAATTTTAATGCGTTCCTTGAGAAAGCAAAGTTGAAAGATGATGGTAGCAATTACACGGACTGGGTCCGTAACTTGAGGATTATCCTCATTGCTGCACAGAAGAATTACGTTCTGGAAGCGCCGCTGGGTGCCAGGCCTGCTGCTGGAGCAATACCAGATGTTGTGAACATCTGGCAGAGCAAAGCTGATGACTACTCGATAGTTCAGTGTGCCATGCTTTACGGCTTAGAACCGGGACTTCAACGACGTTTTGAACGTCATGGAGCATATGAGATGTTCCAGGAGTTGAAGTTAATATTTCAAGCAAATGCTCGGATTGAGAGATATGAAGTCTCCAATAAGTTCTATAGCTGCAAGATGGAGGAGAATAGTTCTGTCAGTGAGCATATACTTAAAATGTCTGGGTATAATAATCACTTGATTCAAATGGGAGTTAATCTTCCAGATGATTGCGTCATTGACAGAATTCTCCAATCACTGCCACCAAGCTACAAGAGCTTCGTGATGAACTATAATATGCAAGGGATGAATAAGACTATTCCCGAGCTATTCGCAATGCTGAAAGCTACGGAGGTAGAAATCAAAAAGGAGCATCAAGTGTTGATGGTCAACAAGACCACTAGTTTCAAGAAAAAGGGCAAAGGGAAGAAGAAGGGGAACTTCAAGAAGAACAGCAAGCAAGTTGCTGCTCAAGAGAAGAAACCCAAGTCTGGACCTAAGCATGAAACTAAGTGCTTCTACTGCAAGCAGACTGGTCACTGGAAGCGGAACTTCCCCAAGTATTTGGCGGATAAGAAGGATGGCAAGGTGAACAAAGGTATATGTGATATACATGTTATTGATGTGTACCTTACTAATGCTCGCAGTAGCACCTGGGTATTTGATACTGGTTCTGTTGCTAATATTTCCAACTCGAAACAGGGACTACGAATTAAGCAAAGATTGGCTAAGGACGAGGTGACGATGCGCGTGGGAAACGGTTCCAAAGTCGATGTGATCGCGGTCGGCACGCTACCTCTACATCTACCTTCGGGGTTAATATTAGACCTAAATAATTGTTATTTGGTGCCAGCGTTAAGCATGAACATAATATCTGGATCTTGTTTCATGCGAGACGGTTATTCATTTAAATCAGAGAATAATGGTTGTTCTATTTATATGAGTAATATCTTTTATGGTCATGCACCCTTGAAGAGTGGTCTATTCTTATTGGATCTCGATAGTAGTAACACACATATTCATAATGTTGAAGCCAAAAGATGCAGAGTTGATAATGATAGTGCAACTTATTTGTGGCACTGCCGTTTAGGTCATATCGATGTAAAGCGCATGAAGAAACTCCATACTGATGGACTTTTGGAACCACTTGATTATGAATCACTTGGTACTTGAGAACCGTGCCTCATGGGCAAGATGACTAAAACGCCGTTCTCCAGTACTATGGAGAGAGCAACAGATTTGTTGGAAATCATACATACAGATGTATGTGGTCGATGAATATTGAGGCTCGTGGCGGATATCGTTATTTTCTCACCTTCACAGATGACTTAAGCAGATATGGGTATATCTACTTAATGAAACATAAGTCTGAAACGTTTGAAAAGTTCAAAGAATTTCAGAGTGAAGTTGAAAATCATCGTAACAAGAAAATAAAGTTTCTACGATCTGATCGTGGAGGAGAATATTTGAGTTACGAGTTTGGTGTACACTTGAAACAATGCAGAATAGTTTCGCAACTCACGCCACCCGGAACACCACAGCGTAATGGTGTGTCCGAACATCATAATTGTACTTTACTAGATATGGTGCGATCTATGATGTCTCTTACTGATTTACCGCTATCATTTTGGGCTTATGCTTTGGAGACGGCCGCATTCACGTTAAATAGGGCACCATAAAAATCCATTGAGACGACGCCTTATGAACTATGGTTTGGCAAGAAACCAAAGTTGTCGTTTCTGAAAGTTTGGGGCTGCGATGCTTATGTGAAAAAGCTTCAACCTGATAAGCTCGAACCCAAATCGGAGAAATGTGTCTTCATAGGATATCCAAAGGAGACTATTGGATACACCTTCTATCACAGATCCGAAGGCAAGACTTTTGTTGCTAAGTTCAGAAACTTTCTAGAGAAGGAGTTTCTCTCGAAAGAAGTGAGTGGGAGGAAAGTAGAACTTGACGAGGTAACTGTACCTACTCCCTTATTGGAAAGTAGTGCATCACAGAAAACTGTTTCTGTGACACCTACACCAATAAGTGAGGAAGCCAATGATGATGATCATGAAACTTCAGAACAAGATACTACTGAACCTCGTAGATCAACCAGAGTGAGATCCGCGCCAGAGTGGTACGGTAATCCAGTTCTGGAAGTCATGCTGCTAGATCATGATGAACCTACGAACTATGAAGAAGCGATGGTGAGCCCAGATTCCGCAAAATGGCTTGAAGCCATGAAATCTGAGATGGGATCCATGTATGAGAACAAAGTGTGGACTTTGGTTGACTTGCCCAATGATCGGCAAGCAATTGAGAATAAATGGATCTTCAAGAAGAAGACTGACGCCGACGGTAATATTACTGTCTACAAAGCTCGACTTGTCGCAAAAGGGTTTCGGCAAGTTCAAGGGGTTCACTACGATGAGACCTTCTCACCCATAGCGATGCTTAAGTCCGTCCGTATCATGTTAGCAATTGCCGCATTTTATGATTATGAAATTTGGTAGATGGATGTCAAAACTGCATTCCTGAATGGATTTCTGGAAGAAGAGTTGTATATGATGCAACCGGAAGGTTTTGTCGATCCAAAGGGAGCTAACAAAGTGTGCAAGCTCCAGCGATCCATTTATGGACTGGTGCAAGCCTCTCGGAATTGGAATAAACGCTTTGATAGTGTGATCAAAGCATTTGGTTTTATACAGACTTTTGGAGAAGCCTGTATTTACAAGAAAGTGAGTGGGAGATCTGTAGCATTTCTGATATTATATGTGGACGACATATTACTGATCGGAAATAATAAAGAATTTCTGGATAGCATAAAGGGATACTTGAATAAGAGTTTTTCAATGAAAGACCTCGGTGAAGCTGCTTACATATTAGGCATAAAGATCTATAGAGATAGATCAAAACGTTTAATTGGACTTTCACAAAGCACATACCTTGACAAGATTTTGAAGAAGTTCAAAATGGATCAAGCAAAGAAAGGGTTATTGCCTGTGTTACAAGGTGTGAAGTTGAGTCAGACTCAATGCCCGACCACTGCAGAAGATAGAGAGAAAATGAAAGATGTTCCCTATGCTTCAGCCATAGGCTCTATCATGTATGCAATGCTGTGTACCCGACCTGATGTGTGCCTTGCTATAAGTCTAGCAGGGAGGTACCAAAGTAATCCAGGAGTGGATCACTGGACAGCGGTCAAGAACATCCTGAAATACCTGAAAAGGACTAAGGATATGTTTCGCGTATATAGAGGTGACAAAGAGCTCATCGTAAACGGTTACGTTGATGCAAGCTTTGACACTGATCCGGACGATTCTAAATCACAAACCGGATACGTGTTTACATTAAACGGTGGAGCTGTCAGTTGGTGCAGTTCTAAACAAAGCGTCGTGGCGGGATCTACCTGTGAAGCGGAATACATAGCTGCTTCGGAAGCAGCAAATGAAGGAATCTGGATGAAGGGGTTCATATCCGATCTAGGTGTCATACCTAGTGCATCGGGTCCAATGAAAATCTTTTGTGACAATACTGGTGCAATTGCCTTGGCGAAGGAATCCAGATTTCACAAGAGAACCAAGCACATCAAGAGGCGCTTCAATTCCATTCGGGATCTAGTCCAGGTGGGAGACATAGAGATTTGCAAGATACATACGGATCTGAATGTTGCAGACCCGTTGACTAAGCCTTTTCCACGAGCAAAACATGATCAGCACCAAGGCTCCATGGGTGTTAGAATCATTACTGTGTAATCTAGATTATTGACTCTAGTGCAAGTGGGAGACTGAAGGAAATATGCCCTGGAGGCAATAATAAAGTTATTATTTATTTCCTTATATCATAATAAAAGTTTATTATTCATGCTAGAATTGTATTAACCGGAAACATAATACATGTGTGAATACATAGACAAACAGAGTGTCACTAGTATGCCTCTACTTGACTAGCTCGTTAATCAAAGATGGTTATGTTTCCTAACCATGGACAAAGAGTTGTTATTTGATTAACGGGATCACATCATTAGTTGAATGATCTGATTGACATGACCCATTCCATTAGCTTAGCACCCGATCGTTTAGTATGTTGCTATTGCTTTCTTCATGACTTATACATGTTCCTATGACTATGAGATTATGCAACTCCCATTTGCCAGGGGAACACTTTGTGTGCTACCAAACGTCACAACGTAACTGGGTGATTATAAAGGAGCTCTACAGGTGTCTCCAAAGGTACATGTTGGGTTGGCGTATTTCGAGATTAGGATTTGTCACTCCGATTGTCGGAGAGGTATCTCTGGGCCCTCTCGGTAATGAACATCACTTAAGCCTTGCAAGCATTGCAACAAATGAGTTAGTTGCGGGATGATGTATTATAGAACGAGTAAAGAGACTTGTCGGTAACGAGATTGAACTAGGTATAGGATACCGACGATCGAATCTCGGGCAAGTAACATACTGATGACAAAGGGAACAACGTATGTTGTTATGCGGTCTGACCGATAAAAGATCTTCGTAGAATATGTAGGAGCCAATATGAGCATCCAGGTTCCGCTATTGGTTATTGACCGGAGACGTGTCTCGGTCATGTCTACATTGTTCTCGAACCCGTAGGGTCCGCATGCTTAAGGTTACGATGACAGTTATATTATGAGTTTATGCATTTTGATGTACCGAAGGTTGTTCGGAGTCCTGGATGTGATCACGGACATGACGAGGAGTCTCGAAATGGTCGAGACATAAAGATTGATATATTGTAAGCCTATGTTTGGATATCGGAAGTGTTCCGGGTGAAATCGGGATTTTACCAGAGTACCGGGAGGTTACCGGAACCCCCCGGGAGCTATATGGGCCTTAGTGGGCCTTAGTGGAAGAAGAGGAGAGGCGGCCAGGGCTGGGCCGCGCGCCCCTCCCCCCTAGTCCGAATAGGACAAGGAGAGAGGGGGCCGGCGCCCCTCCCTCTCTCTCTCTTTTCCCACCTCACGAATCCTATTCCAACTAGGAAAGGGGGGAGTCCTACTCCCGGAGGGAGTAGGACTCCTCCTGGGCGCCCTATGATGGCCGGCCGGCCTCCCCCTCTTGAACCTTTATATACGGAGGCAGGGGCACCCCCTAGAGACACAAGTTGATCCACGTGATCATATTCTTAGCCGTATGCGGTGCCCCCTTCCACCATAGTCCTCGATAATATTGTAGCGGTGCTTAGGCGAAGCCCTGCGACAGTAGTACATCAAGATCGTCACCACGCCGTCATGCTGACGGAAATCTTCCCTGCCACTTTGCTGGATCGGAGTCCGGGGATCGTCATCGAGCTGAACGTGTGCTAGAACTCAGAGGTGCCGTAGTTTCGGTGCTTGATCGGTCGGGCCGTGAAGACGTACGACTACATCAACCAAGTTAACGCTTCTGTTGTCGATCTACAAGGGTATGTAGATCACACTCTCCCCTCTTGTTGCTATGCATCATCATGATCTTGCGTGTGCGTAGGAAATTTTTTGAAATTACTACGTTCCCCAACACTCGGATGAAAGTTTGAGATCACAGCAATCGCGCCGGACGCCCAACCAATTGAACCCATCCAGACAAAATATGCATTTTCTGCTCAGTGCGGTGTTCTTGTTAGGGACAAGATCCCGATCAGCATCCACCAATGGTATAAGCCTAAGAACGAAGACCCTGAGGTGTCTTATGTCAATGATATGCAGAAAAATGATCTTTGGACTGAGCTGAAGTCAAATTTCACCCTACCGCTAGAGGAGGATCCGGAGAAGCCAGTTAAAGAGCAATTAATCAAGTCTTTTGCTCTTAAGAAGATGGCAGACCTATTCAGGAGGTGGAAGAATGAGCTGAAAAGGTTTGTTGACAAAGAAGAGACACCAGAATTCATCGGCAAATATGAGAAGATCGGAGATCACTGGCCCGCATTTGTGGCCCACAAGACATCGGAAAAGAGTAAGAAGATGTCGGCGACAAACAAGTGAAATGTTGCGAAGAAGAAGCTTCACCATCGCACGGGGTCAGGTGGCTACCTCAAAGCCCGGCCTAAGTGGGCCAAGGCTGAGAATGATCTGCTTGATAAAGGGATCGAACCATAGGCAATGAACTGGCCAGACCGTTGCCGGACTTGGTTCATCGGGGCTGGCGGAAACTTGGAGCCTGTATCAGGGAAGTGCCTTTGGACGGACAAGCAAATGAAAATTCCAGTCAAGAGGCTTCAGCACTATATCGATGCAGCGCGGCAAGGGACGTTCGTTCCAGACAGAGAGAACGACGAGCTCACAATGTCCCTCGGGAATCCTGAGCACCCTGGATGGACACGAGGCACGCCAGGCTCCGTTCCGTGGAAGGCTGGTTTTCCGGACACAGGCGGTTACAAATGCCAGGAGAGGAGGAAAAAAGTGCAGCAGACCCAACTGCAGGCGCTGCATGCAAGGGTACAAGCGATAGAGGAACGAGAAGCAAATCGCAGCAAACGACTTGCCGAAGCTTCCCCTGAAGCTACCCCGCCATCTCAGGGGAGGAGCAGCGTGGCTTCCACCGAGGTGCTTCAGCCGGAGCATGTCTTGACGGCTCCTGCCAGCTACCCCGTGGATGCTATCACGGAGTCTCAACATTGCCACCTTATGATGCAATGGCAGAACTTCAAAGTCAAGGCGGTGTCGGCTCTGTTCGACCTCCTGAACCTGGCGCAAATTTTCACTGTCGTCCGATTCCAGAAGGATATGCTAGGGTGACGGTGGATGAAATAACAGAGGGATTTGAGGACCTCCAGCTTGACCACACTACCGGTGAAGGGGAGACTCGGCTGGGTTCTACTCTGAAGACTCCATGCCTATGGCGGAAGGAGCTCATCAACCTTCCGAACTGGATGCCTCCGCCTCCTCCTCCTCCGGTGAGTCAGGGTACTCCGCCTCCTCCACCGCCTCCTCCTCCGGCGAGTGACGATCAGGCCACTCGGCCTCCTTCTCCGGCGCATGGCGGCACTCCGCCTGCGCAGGCGTGCCTGAGCAGCCAGCCTCCTCCTTCTCCGCCTCGTCAGCAAGGGCGAAAGAGACCCGCCGCCGCTCTGGCTGCTCCGGCGCATCATAGTCCTTCTCCTCCGCCTCGTAAGTAAGGAAAGAAGACAGCCGCAGCCGCTTTGTCTGCTCTGCCGGCGTCTAGCAGTACAGCCAGAGGCGGGAGACAATACAGATTCGGTCCTTCTCTGAAGACTCCAGAGAAGTTACCATACAAGATGACCCCGGAGGAGAACGCGAAGATCGCGCGAGCCGAAGTGACGAACTTCTTTCAAGGGGTCAACGCAAAGAAACATCCACCTCCGGAGGAGAAGGTAGATCCGGTGAAAGCGAAGCGCACTCTAGCTGCCCTGAAAAAACCACCAAAGTCTCCGTCGAAAGGCAACTATGAGCGCATTATTGGAAAGACATTTGTCGAAGCGGAGCGGTCGGGAAGTACTGTCAGTGATCAAAGGATAAAAGAACGACGAGCTGGGAAAAAAATTGCCCAGCTCGTTGAACAAGCGAACCAATCGTGCCCCCCGCTCAAGGTGTATAGCGACATCGTCGCTAATGATCCGAGGATGGTGCCCGGTTATAGCAATCTTGGAGATTACCTGCCCGACGATGTACATTATGATTTCTTGGAGGTGGAGGCGGTACACAGATACGAGTACGGTGTAACGCCCGGAATATCGTGCTACAGTACTCCAACGCTAATCATGCCACGTCACCACGGTTACTGTTGATAATCTACCGTTAGTCCAAAACCGAGTCAAATTCAAAGATTAAAATAAAGTTAAATTATAAAAGTTTTCAAAAGTTAAAACAAAAATGTTCGGGTAGTGCCGTAATTTGCATATTTAATTATGGCGTGGTAAACATATTTTTATAGTGCCTAAGTGCTTTAAACTAAATAAAACAGAAAAGGGAAATAAATAAAAGAAAAAGGGAAAAGACAATACAAAAAAAGAAAGAAACCCCCCTGCCCCCTGGGCTTCGGCCCGGCAGGCTGCAAGCCCCCCCCCCCTCCTTGGGCCTCAGCCCACCAGGCCCAACCGGCCAACCCCACTACTCTTTATCCCCACTCCCCCCCGTAACTCCACCGACACCCCCACTCCCTCCCGAAAATATCTCCCCCGATTTGGATCGGGATCGAGGAGGAGGCCATCGACGCTGCCCCCATGCTTGGAGAACGCCGCCTCGCCGTCGCCCCCTCCTCGCCTGGACCTCGCCGGACTCCCCCGCCGGCCTGCACCTCTACGCCTCCTCGTCCTCGTCGTCCACCCCACGCCCCGCTGCCAATATCCCTGCTCCGCGCCGTGAGCTCACCCTCTCCATCCTCTCTGTCTTCTCGTGCACCACCACGGCCTCGCCGCGCCGCTGCTACGGCCACGGTCGCCGTGCGCCCACGCCCGTGCCCCGCTGCCGTTCGGCCACGCCCTTGGCCGCGGCGCCCGCCCCACTCGACACCCATGCTGCTCGCGCACTGCCCCGCGGCCCCTGTCGCCGTCACCACGCGCCGCCTGGGGCCATCCCGCACCCCGGCGCACGCCCTGCGCCTGCCTCCGCTCCCCGCTGTCGTTGCCCTGCCATTTCGCCGCCGCCCCTGCACTTGTGGTCGCTGCTGCTGCGTTGCTACAACGCGCGGCCACTGCTGCTGCTGCCTACATGACGCCCAGGCCGCGCCCGCTTACCCCCCATCGCGCCTGGTTGGCCATGGCCATGCCTGGGGCCTCGACCCCCGTCGCATGGAAGGCCCGGCCCCGCCGCTCGCCGGAGCTGGCCGGCCCTTCCCCCTACCTCGCCGGCCTCTGGCGCCCCGCCGCGCCCCGGTGGCCTCCGCCTGCGCCCCGGGTTCCCATACGGGCGCCCGCACGCTCACGGGGCTTCGCCCCAGCAAATGCGCCCGTTGCGCCAGATCGGGCTGCGCCCGACGCCCGCGGCACCCGAACCCAATAAGGCCATGGGCCTATGACAAATGGGCCCCAGCGCCCTAGAACGTATATTTTTTAAAAAAATAATAAAAACAAAATTAGAAATAAAATTAATTAATTAACTTAAAGAATTAACTTAATTAATTTTGATTAATTAAACTAAAACAACTAACTAAGCCTAACTAATTAACCTAAACCCTGATTAACTAAAACAGTCAATGACATGGGGGGTCCCACCCCTGTTGACCAGTCAAACATTGACTAGTCAACTGGGTCCCTCTGGCCCACCTGTCAGTCACCGGGTACACTTTTGTGTACACTGTGCTGGGTGCGCCTAGCAATTTAGCAATTATTTTCGAATTAAAAATAATTCCAGAAATTAATAAAATCTTTAGAAAATCATATATTTTAATCCGTAGCTCGGATGAAAAAACTTTGTACATGAAAGTTGCTCAGAACGACGAGACGAATTCGGATACGCAGCCCGTTCGTCCGCCACGCATCCCTAGCATAGCAAACACGCAACTTTCCCCCTCCGGTTCATCGGTCCGAAAACGCAAAACACCGGGAATACTTTCCCAGATGTTTTCCCCCTTCACCGGTACCACCTCGTACCGCGTTAGGGCACACCTAGCATCAGCTTTGTCATGTCATGCATCATCATACATTTGTTTGCATTATATTTATTGTTTCTTCCCCCTCTTCTCTCGCTAGACATCGAGACCGACGCCGCTGCTACCCAGTACGACTACGGTGTTGACGACCCCTCTCTCTTGCCAGAGCAACCAGGCAAGCCCCCCCCCCCTTGATCACCAGATATCGCCTACTCTTCTCTATACTGCTTGCTTTAGAGTAGTGTAGCATGTTACTGCTTTCCGTTAATCCTATTCTGATGCATAGCCTGTCATTGTTGCTACAACAGTTGATACCTTACCTGCAATCCTAAATGCTTAGTATAGGATCATCAGTGGCCCTACATTCTTGTCCGGCTGCCATGCCATACTATCGGGCCGTGATCACTCGGGAGGTGATCACGGGTATATACTATATACTTTATACATGATACATGCGATGACTAAAGTCGGGTTGGCTCGAGGAGTACCCGCGGTTGATTCACGAATTGGGGGCTGGAAGGACATACTTTCCCGACAGCCCTCTGTGTGGATCTTTGTGGCGAAACGACAGGGCAGGTTGAGACCACCTAGGAGAGAGGTGGGCCTGGTCCTGGTCGGCGTTCACAGTTATTTCAAGATAACACGTTTAACGAGATCTTGGTATTTGATCTGAGTCTGGCCACTAGCCTATACGCACTAACCATCTACGCGGGGACAGTTATGGGCACTCGACGTCATGGTATCAGCCGAAGCCTTCGTGACGTCAGCGACTGAGCGGCGCGCGCCTGATTGGACTGTAAGCCTGCTCTTGTATTAAGGGGGCTAGTTCTGATTCTGGTCGCGTTCGCAATGTGCAGGTGTGCAAAGGGCGATGGGCCCAGACCCCTGCGCCATGGGATTTAGACCGGCGTGCTGACCTCTCTGTTGTGCCTAGGTAGGGCTGCGACGTGTTGATCTTCCGAGGCCGGGCATGACCCAGAAAAGTGTGTCCGGCCAAATGGGATCGAGCGTGTTGGGTTATGTGGTGCACCCCTGCAGGGAAGTTAATCTATGCGAATAGCCGTGATCTTCGGTAACAGGACGACTTGGAGTTGTACCTTGACCTTATGACAACTAGAACCGGATACTTAATAAAACACACCCTTCCAAGTGCCAGATACAACTGGTGGTCGCTCTCTCACAGGGCGACGAGAGGAGGATCATCGGTTAGGATTATGCTATGCGATGTTACTTGGTGAACTTACCATCTACTCTCTTCTTCTTCTGCAACATGGAGGTTACCAGAAGCGTAGTCCTCGAAAGGACTAGCTATCCCCCTCTTATTCCGGCATTTTGCAGTTCAGTC
Organism: Triticum urartu; assembly: GCF_056163025.1. NCBI lineage: Eukaryota > Viridiplantae > Streptophyta > Magnoliopsida > Poales > Poaceae > Triticum > Triticum urartu. The sequence goes on from NC_141877.1 coordinate 681,120,250, forward strand.
CACATATGATACCCCTTTTCCATTTGATACCATTGCATACATATGTAGTGTAGCTCCTTTCTTGCGAGTACGTTGGATGAGTACTCACGGTTGCTTTGCTCCCTCTTTTAGCCTTTTCTATACCCGATTGCTGCGACCAGACATTGGAGCCCAGGAGCCAGACGCCACCGTCGACGACGACTACTACTACTCGGGAGGTGACTACTACTACGTGCAGCCCGTTGACGGCGACCAGGAGTAGTTTAGGAGGATCCCAGGCAGGAGGCATACGCCTGTTTCGATCTGTATCCCAGTTTGTGCTAGCCTTCTTAAGGCAAACTTGTTTAACTTATGTCTGTACTCAGATATTGTTTCTTCCGCTAACTCGTCTATGATCGGGCTCTTGTATTCGAGCCCTCGAGGCCCCTGGCTTGTAATATGATGCTTGTATGACTTATTTTATTTGTAGAGTTGTGTTGTGATATCTTCACATGAGTCCCTGATCTTGATCGTACACGTTTGCGTGTTTGATTAGTGTACGATTGAATCGGGGGCGTCACACACAGATACGAGTACGGGAAGCCTCTGGTCAATGATGAAAGATCTCTAACAACGATGATGCGAAGATTGCATGATTGGTACATGAAAACCTGCAGAAAGTCTGGGGGGAGGATTACTTTGACGCTGAGAGTTAGAGAGGAGCATGACCTCGTTGGAATTGAACTGTTGAATGTTCCATTTGAGGAGTTCTTCCAATTTTTCAATCAAAGGGCCCTCGATAAAGCAACGGTCACTTGCTACTCCCTGTAAGTACTACTACTTCTGTCATTAAGTCTCTCTATATAGGTCAGCTCTTTCATTGCATGTATTTATAATTATCCTCTATATTATGTAGATTGAAGATCGCCGAATTGAAGAAAAGACAAGTCGGTGATATTGGGTTCATTAACACAAATCTCATAGATGCAACTGAGGTTAAATATCATGCCGAAGATACCGAGGCCAACTTGCTACAATCGTTCGTAATAAATGAAAACAAAGATATAATACTCTTTCCTTACAACTTCAAGTGAGTGTTACTGTCTTGTGCATATTCGGTTTCCCTTATATATTAGTCCAGGTTATAGTAATGTAATTGATTAGTTATGCATGCTTGCGCAGTTTCCACTATATCTTCTATATCTAAATAGCTAGCCCCCACTAACATATTTCTCTCAACATACAAGCATGCCACATCATCAAGCAACATGCATGGCAAAAGGCCCACCACAACATGCATTCATGCACATGAAAATGTCCACCTCAACATGCAAACATATATTAGATATTTTACAATACATTAATCAAACACAATAAAGCATATGGATTTGCAATTTTAGTTTTCGTAGTATCACTATTCACGTTCCATAGAAATCACATATCATCAAAATGTATTGCAAATATTCCCGCAATAACGTGCGGGGTATCATCTAGTTCTCCTAGAGATTAAGTTTGAGCAGGGACTAGTAACCGTCTTAGACTCGAGACGAAAAGATCCCCAGGAGTATGCGGACATGACTCAAATCCTCGAGAAGTAAGTTAAATCGCTCATTATCCACCATATCATCCAACTTTGTTCATTTCCTGATATCAAGTAATTGTTTTCTTTGTCTGGCAGGATTTGGAGAAAATTCACCAAAAAAAGCTCCGGGACTGCCGAAGAAGCTGCAATTTAGACACCCGAAAGTAAGTACTATAGTAGCATGTTCCGCGCGTCTCCTAGTGATTCAAGCGCTAGTTTCATCAATACCATTTGGCATGCATGCTTATCAGTTTGATTGACCTCTATTTCTTGTAAAGTGGTTGTGGCAGGATCAAGGGAATGATTTCTGTGGATACTACATTTGCGAGTCCATCCGCTACACGACCTGTGAACGAGGGTACTCTGACGAACAATATGAAGTGCGTAAGCAATAATATTCACAATTTTATTTTATTACCATCATTTGTGTTGAGTTTCCTTTATTCATATATATATATATATATGTGTGTGTGTGTGTGTGTGTGTGTGTGTATGTGTGTGTGTGTGTGTGTGTGTTGACCCCCTTCTTCAAATTAGATCTTTCGGATGCGGGATGAACTCCTACCACCAGATCGTATGCGAGCAATTCAAGATGAATTGGCGGCATTCTTCCTTGACCACGTGATTGCTGAAGACGGCGAATACCATGTGGACCTTGACTTCGTATATAATTAGGAGATTATATTGTAAGAGATAATTATTGTATATATGTAGCCGGTAGTGTTGGATAGATATACGAGAACTTGTTGTTCGATCAATCTCTCAGAGAAGGAGAGGTGGTCAATATCACTTCTCTCTGTATGCATATATGTTCATGACGATCTTCTGTTTCCTTCGTTTGCTTACTAGCAGCTAGTGTGTCTAGTCCTCTCTATACGTATATAGTACGTAGCGTCGACCAAGCACGAACATAAGAGAGGACACTTCTCTCTATTAATTAGCTAGTTAACACAATATATGAAACACCTAAATTAACCCCCCAAAACCCCCAACCCCCCCCCCCCTTAAAAAAACAAAAACCCCAGCCCCTGAAATGCTGACGCGTGGACGCCTATTAGTCCCGGTTGGTGCCACCATTCGGGACCAAAGGCCCTCCTGCCTGGGCTTGCCGCACCGGCCACGTGGACGCCCATCTGTCCCAGTTCGTGTAAGAACCGTGACTAAAGGGCTAGGGCATTAGTAACGATCCTTTATTCCCGGTTCAAAAACCGGGACAAAAGGCCCTTACCAACCGGGACGAATGGGGTTTTTTCTACTAGTGACATAGCTCCGAGCTACTGACCCGAGCCTGAGCGAGTGCACGAGCACGACCACGACCATTGCCCAGTCACACTCCCTCTTAGTGGAGCGGCACTCTGTAAGTATTTTCCCTCTGATCTTCATTGCTCACTTTATTTTCCGCATTGAGATGTTTTATGAGTTCCATCATGTCATATTGTAGGCCTATATGGAGTACACACGCCAGGAGACCATAGCGTGGAGCGCGAGAGTTGCAGCAGTCCAGGACCACAACACTCGTATGATGCAGCGCGTTTTTTACAGCATGGCGGCCGCCACGGTTCCTGTAATGGACCCACCACCAACACCTCCTGGACCACAACCAGTGTTGCCTACCTATCAGGAATTTCTGGCACAGCACCCGAGGACTACGGTGGTTAGTACATCCACACTCTATTCAACCACCGCTTACCGTTTATTCAACACAATCATGTATCAACCTTAACATGTCTTTTCAAACATCCAGGGAACTGGTGGATTATCCGTTGGTGGTAGTGCCGGTCTTGGCATCACACCGAGTCACGGAGCCCGGTCACTCCGATCCTCCGAGGAGGTGGCAATGGCAATCTTGGTGGTAGCACTGCCGCTAGCAGTGACGACCTGGGCTTTGGCGGACTTGGCGGTGACGACCTTGTCGATGGTGGTGGACGTCCTGGCCCTTAAGCTTGTGGGTGATGGTGGTGGTGATGATAAACTTGTGTCCTTTAGATGACTTGTGGTCTTTTATGCTCCTTTAGATGACTTATGTGCTTCTTTAGATCCTTATGTTGTTTGTGATGATGCTTATGTTTGTGATCATACTTATGTTGTTGTGATCATACTGATGTTGGTGTGATGGTGGTGGTGGTGGTTGAGAGGATGGTGTTGTGTATGTCTATTTCATCATACATATTTGTTGTCTATTTGAATTGAATTCAAACAGAGAACATACAAAAAGACAGACGGCATAGCTTTATATATACGCCGACGGCATAGTGGACACGTCGCGGCCTTTGGGCGTGTCCTGGCACGTAGATATGTCGACGGCTTGGCCGTTGGCATCGATTTGAATCTACGCCGACGGCCTAGCTGTCGGCACGGGTCGATACGTGGCAATCTCTGGGCGCTTCCTGGCACGTAGGTATGCCGGCGGCTAGGCTGTTGGCATAGATTCAAATATATGCCGCGTGCCACGTGGTTCCTTCTGGTTGGGTAGCACTTGAGAACGGCGCCGCCAGCCGCCGTCAGACGTGGAAGTTTGCGGACGGAGATTATATGCCGATGGCCGTACGGAAGCTGTCGGCATAGACATCTATGTCCATGGCTTTTCTATGCCGACGGCCTCCCGTGGTACGCCGACGCAAACATTGCCGAGGGCCCTATGCCGATGGTGGCCATCGGCATAGACCAATCCCGACGGGAAACTGGCCTATGCAGACGGCCTGGGCCGTCGGCATAGTAGGTCATTCCGGTAGTGAGGTTGGAATTTTTATCTATCTTTCGTATTGCTGGATTAATTTACGTTATTTGTCGAGTTCCATCATTCTTTTGAAGTGAACTACTTCGCTAGTGTTTTTCTCTTTCAACTTCCGTGTGAAAACGGTGTTGCGTGCATAAATACACGGCTCTGCTATAGTCGCCCTTAGAGACCAACAACAAAGGGACTATTGAAAATGCTCTCAAACTTTCATACTATGTACTCCCTCCATCCAAATATATAGGGACTAATACATTTTTCGAGTTTGCCTTTAACCAATGGTAAGATTCACAATATGTGAGATAATATGATCTATAAATCATATCATGGTGAACTCCTTAAACATGTGAAATTCACGGTATACTTTTCATAACATACACATCATACATTATTACTCTAACCAGTAATCAAATGCTACCTCGAAATTAGAGCAAATCTAAGCATAATTGTCATATGTGAAACCACTGTAAACGCATACAGAGTGTGCTCCATATGCAGTTCGATGTAGAGTAAACACGAAAACTTAGATTCGCCAAAAGGCTGCCTCCGTATATTTCATACATGTAGGCCCCTCTTGTCATTGACTACAAAGGTTCTTCCCCCCACCCCCCCCCCCCCCCCCCCAACTAATCGTAAACTTAAAACACGTTTGATTCAATTTGACATTTTTCCTAATAATTTGGGTGGAATATTAGTAGTAGTACGACTTTTACATAGATAGAACATCTATAAACTAATTTGCTAATAGGTGCGGTGGCAGGATTCATCGGCTTGGGGCTAGTTGCAGTCACGGACATGACCACCAATGCCACAGCCACGGTCACGATGGCCGGCGGGTGTTTGGTCAAGTGGGGATGCGGTATTGCCGGCCTAGATGCCCGCAAAAATTGTCACGGCGGCCATGTCCCAGGGCAGCCATGTTTCTGCGGTGGCGGTGGCACTGTGGGCGTCCATGCCCCTGAAGATGGTCTCAGCGCGCTCTTCCAAGGCCGGATGATGGCATTTTTAGCTCATTTGTTGCATAAAAACTTAAACTACTCATATCATTTCTCATCGAGCCACTTTAATGTCCATTATGCATGATTTCCAGTCTACACTAAAATTATTGTGAGAATTGCATAGTCTTTAGTTTTTATTAGATTTGCTTAGGTTTTCCCTGCTTCTTTATGTCTGTAGGAGAGGTGAATATCCTATGAGCTTTGAACAATCAATGTATGGACGTATTTTAAAGGTAAAAAAGCCCTCCCATATAGAAGGACTACACGAAGAAGGGATCAATCCCATATAATATAGGCCACCAGAGAGGTTCCCCATACCCGGCAGGTGTCCTGGTTGGGACCTCAGGTCTTAGATGGTAGGTTTGGCTGCGAAGTCTGTTCGGTATTAGGCCCAGACTATCAGCATTCCTTCATCAATTGGATAGGAGTAGCGACAGATGTTGCATAGACGGTGGCTTTAGTCTTATTGTTGTATGACTTTGTAAGGTCTTGTATAAATAATTAATAAAGTGGCTGCATGCATCGTCCCGATGCAGAGGCCGGGGGTCCTCCTCCATTTCTAAATAATAAAAAAACCAGGGAGGTTCCAGAAGAGAAGACAGGGCAGGGTCCTAGCATCCGTGAATGCAACAGTGGACTCTGCCCATTAAAGCCTCGGATACTGGATACTGAAGCCGTTGCCATGATTATCTCCAAGATTCGTGGAACGTCTTCTTCCTTGGCATGTGGCCCTACCCCTGATTAACTTGCGAGTTGCTAACCCCGCAAAAAAAAAAACTTGCGAGTTGCTAGTACTAGTCTTTTGATGTTGTTTCTTCTTTGTTCGTCCTGCGTGCTGTGATTGTTGCGACTATTTTATTCGTGGCCTTTGTGCCTATGTTTCATGAAAAATATCGTTTCTTGGATGATGATACCGTGATGACTTTATTTATTAAGTCAGGCTATGTGCAAGCTAGGGTCTAGAGCTGTCCTGGCGGCGGCTCCCTGATAAGAAATGGTGTAGGCGTGCCGGTCAAGTTTTTGTTCCTTTCGGTCTGTAAGATTTCCGTGTAATAAATCAACCAGTGGCAACGGGCACATGTAGTAGTTTCTTACCAACCTCTCCTTCGGTGTTGTGTGTCTCATGCCATGTCGTGTGCACCATCAAGCATGCATGGTTAGAGCACTAAGAACCACGCTTCTCTATGTTCTCTCTGTTTAATTGAAGCATGTTGTGCTGATCGCCTAGGTGATGTTGCTCGTCTGCAGGTATCTACCAGCTTCGATGTTTCAGGCTTTGATAAAGTTTCACTAGACTCACCCGAGTTTCGCAAGTAAATCTAGACGCGTTTACCCTGAGGAAGATGAGGATACGACGAGCCAATGGGTTTGCATAGGTGGTGGATAAGTACAGTTTTCACTTTCAGTGACAGTTCGATGAATTTCACTGGATTTCAACAATTTCAGTACACACTGAAATATTTACCTTTCCGTTAAAATATTTCAGTCATTTCAATTGTACACAAGAATTCAAAAGTTCTTTAGAATATTCAAAGATTTTATTACGTGTCAAGCAAATGTTTTGGTCCTTTGTCTGAAATGAAACCAAGATCGCCGAAATTATCAGAAATTAGGTAAATTACGTGGGTGCTGAATTATTTCTCAAACTGAAATTTAAAACCGTATATGAACTCGTGAGCACCCATCACGTACAAGCCACATATACCAACCTCGCGACTCTATGGAGCACTCCCAATGCCTGCGGCCACCAGACCCCCTCTCCCCTTGTTGCCACCGGGGAAATCCCAGGGTGGCCTTCAGGCGGGATGACCTCGACCTCGGCCCTGACATCAGCAGCAAGTCCAATGCCAGTGCAGCCGGTCATGACATCAACAGCAAGGCCAATGCGTGCATGTGCGCAACGAAGGGCCGATGGAGTCTCTGAGTGTATGTCAGAGGATGCGCGGAAGTTATGGCTGCGCGGCAGTGATGATTTCCAACGTTCGTGTCTACGGCAATGCCCCCGAGAGGAGGCTCCACCGGGAAGACTAGATTCGATCTGGTCGTCGTTCATATTTGCCGGCGGTGGCAGCTGTCTGGGCTATGCTTGACTCGGCCGGGCCAAGGGCAGGGCTGGCCCTCGGGCATGGGCGACGGGGCGACGGCTCAGGGCCCAGGCGCGGGGGGCGGAGGGGGGGGCACATGATCGAGTATATACATATACTATAGCCCAGCAAAAAGCAAGTAAAAATTACAAAAGAATTAAAGAAAAAAAAATAGGACGGGCTAGGCATCCCAGATATAGCTAGCTAGTGATCGCTGATGGATACGCTCGTTAAGCGGCGCCGTGACTCATGCTCGTTTCGACATTTCCTTCGTAGGTTCGTCGCCCTCACCCGCCCGTCGGCCTTCTCACTCGCTCGGCGCCTGGCGCCTTGGCCCTTGCCGCGTTGCCCTCGCCTCGCCGGCTCGCCGTCTAATTTCGTTCTTATTTAAGGTAATCATGTCATGTTAGTTTCATTTCACGATCTTTTTAGTACCATTGTTTTTTATGAAGTCGGTTCGAATTTGGTTATTATTGTTCTCGATGGAGTAATTTGAATTATTATACTCATATTTTAAACTAAAGATGTGTGAATGAAAGTTACTTTTAATAAGTTATATATATAACACATGCATACATATATATGTCTTAGGACTTAGGACATAGAGGCCCATGTCGTCGAGTTCGCCTAGGGCCTCCCGAAACACAGGGCCGGCCCTGGCCAAGGGCATGTCCTTCACCCCTCTCTCCGTGGTGCTGAGCAAAAATTGTTGACATGGCGTGCTGGGCGAGGAGTTATAATTGGAACCCAGATGACAGAGCGTGTCAATTTTTTTTTAAAAAGGGTAGAATACGGCAAAACTCTTGCTAAATGTGGTAATTCCTGTCAAAATTGTCAAACTATGGGGTAAAAACTAGAATTTACTCTTCATTAAATTATCAGGCTGACTCATGTAAGCTGTCATCGCCAAAATAATACTCTCTCGTGATCATCGCCAAAATTAATGTGGTATTTCCTGTGAAAATTGTCAAACTATGGAAATATTAAAGGGTCGCGCTAACTGCCACACGTGTGCCTATCCGTGCTCCCGCATACATGGCTTGATTTGATTGGGACAAAATAAAGTCCGGCCCCATCCTCTTAAAATCAGGAGGGGAGATGATTAGATTAGAAAGAAAAAAGGAAAAAAGATAGCCGTTGGATGAGGTGGGAGCACGAATGGGAGCATGGAAAGGGAGCAGGCAAGCCGGATCCGGAAGGGAGACGCACCACACGTCTCTAATGTAAACAGATTGCCACGTCATCGCATGAATGCATGTAGGAATCTTTTTGGATTTTCAGTTTTTAAAATTTTTTATCTCTTAAACGAAAAATCCGATTGAAAATTCGTTTTCACCATTAAATCCCTCACGATGAGATCTTTGAAACTAGATCCCATGTTGATATGTTTTGATAAAAAAAAATTAGATTAAAAGTTGCCATGTCTATTGCATATGAATTGCCATGATGTTTACACTGAAGTTGCCATGATATATTTCAGCTATTTTCTTCTACATTTAAAAGTAAATTTTGACATTTATAAAACGGGGAATTAAGAAACTAGACTTGCCATGAACCATAAACTAAAATTGCCATCATACATGCACGTAAAATTGCCATGGTTCATACAAAAAATAATTTTCATGGTCAAAGTACTGGAGTTGCCATCATCAAAATACTAAAATTGTCATGATCTACAAACTAAAATTGCCACATGGCAACTTTAGTTTAAGCCCTATGGCAACTGCAGTGTAAACATCGTGGCAACTTCTGGCCAAAAAAAAATTTCATCGAAACATATCAACATGGGATCTAGTTTTGAAGATCTCGTCGAGACGGATTTAATGGTGAAAACGGATTTTTAGTTCGCTTTTTTATTTAGGAGATACAACATTTTTAAGCCGAAAACCAAAAGTCGGGAGTGGCTCTATTCTGGATGTCATAATCGGCTAAAGTACGGCAGCCCTGTAAGATTTTGTGTGGAAGAGTTGTGGATGTCATGGTGGTCTTGTCAAATAGGAGGCGCTGTTGGCCTGGATGAATACCATACTCATCTTTAATCTTGGCCTTGACGGTGTTGATAGTGTCTGAGCTCTTAACAAAGAGAGGGTCATCTAGCGTCCTGATGCATATTTTCATCCTTTCCTGGAGGTGGTAACGAAAGTCTGGAGTGGGCCTATATAGCATGCCATAATTAGCCAAAGTAAGGCTCTCGTTCAGTTGCTTCCCGTTGAAGATAAGGTGATGCCGAGCCTGAATCTCTGCCTTGACGGCACCGATGGTATCTAATGGGTCGACCTCGAGGGTGATCACCCTGCCATCAAGGGTCTCCACAGAAATCTCTGTTAAACATCATTGTACATGATTGTATGCCTTGCCACGGTGTGTTATAAACTGTGCCGGCTAGATATGTGGCGTGCGTGTTGTAGTTAGGATAGGATAGGTTGTTGTGATTAGATCTTGGTAGTTAGTTTAGCTTGGAGATCAATCCATACCTAACATATCCCTAATCTCCTCTTGTAATCTTAGCCGCATGTCTAGCCTATATAAACACGCAGCGCGCCCCTGCTCCGGCATGCGCTTCTAGCCTCTCGTTTGACATGGTATACAGAGCCTAGTTCTTCCACACATCTAGATCATGTCATCTTCTTCCTCCTCCCACGCCATGGCCATGCCCTCGCTCGCCTACCTCGGCCACACCATCACGGAGAAGCTCACCCGTGACAACTTCCTGGTGTGGACTTCCGCACGTCAGGGCTGCGGCGATGATGGGCTACCTTGACGGCTCGATCAAGGAACCCGCTGCTGTCATCGTCATCGAGAAGGAGACTAATGGGAAGAAGGAGATCACCGAGCTGCCCAATCCAGAGCATGCAATCTGGGTTACTCAAGATCAACAGGTCCTAACTTTTTTGCTCGCATCTTTTTCCCGTGAAGTTCTGATGGAGGTGTCCAATCACACCACAGCCGCGGGCGTCTGGCAAGCCCTGGTCGAGAGCTTCTCCGCGCAGTCCCGAGCACGCCAAATTCAGCTTCGCTCGGCGATCGGCAACGCCCGCAAGGGAGATCTCTCCGCCTCTGCTTACTTCACGAAGATGAAGGGGTTAGCAGATGAGCTCGCTGCTGCAGGAAAGCCTCTCAAGGAAGATGATATCGTTTCGCACATCCTCGAGGGCCTCATGCATGAGCCTGACTACAACGGGTTCGTCACCTCCATCTCCACGCGCGCTGCCACCAATCGGCCAATCGGTCTCAGCGAACTCTTCTTGCTGCTGCTCTCTGCGGAGGCCCGGATCACCGCCCAGCACGCCGCCTTCTCCGCTCATCACTCCGCCAACCTCGCTGCGAAGGGTGGTCGTGGCGGCTACGGCGGCGGACACGGTGGTCGGGGTGGTGGAGGCGGCGGCTACGGCGGGGGCAACTACTCTGACAACTCAGGCCACGGTGGCTACGATGGTGGTGGCGGTGGTGCGCCACGCCAGCAGAACCGTTACCGCGGTGACCGCGGTGACCGCGAACGCTGTCAAATCTGCAAGGAGGAAGGTCACGGTGCGTGGGGCTGCAAGAAGAGGTTCGATAAAGGCTTCAACAACAATGTATGTAATCCTGCAGGCAGCGGTGGTGGCGGACGCGGCGGTGGTGGGCGCGGTGGCGGCGGCGGTAGTGGTGGCAACCCACACTCCGCCAACTCTGCCCACTCCTACGGCGTGGATACCAATTGGTATCTCGACACCGGAGCCACAGATCATGTCACCGGCGAGTTGGAGAAGCTAGCCGTCCGTGATCGCTACACCGGCACCGACCAAATTCACACGGCAAGTGGGCAAGGTATAGACATAGCGCATATTGGTCATTCAGTATTATCTACTCCCTCTGGTTCCTTACATCTCAACAATATTCTTCATGCACCTAGTGCCGACCAAAGCCTCCTTTCTGCCTATAATCTTATGCGAGATAATGATGTGTTCATTGAACTTCATCCTGAATTCTTTCTTGTTAAGGATCAGGCTACCCGGAGAACAATTCTGCAAAACAAGAGTAGATGGGGCTTGTTCCCCGTGACCAGACGGCAAAGTGCACCTCCACGCCAAGTCCTTGCTGCCATCAAGCCTTCCACCTCTCGGTGGCACAAGCGTCTAGGGCACCCTGCCCTTCCGGTAGTTCAAAAGATTCTACGTGATTTCAATCTTCCTGTTTCGAATAAACAAGACCACCTTCTGGTGTGTGATGCATGTCAAATGGCCAAGAGCTATCAGTTACCTTACTCTCGTTCAACTAGTGAATCCACAGCTCCTTTAAAGCTGATATTTTCAGATGTTTGGGGTCCTGGACCCGTCCCTGTAGGAAGGCAGAAATATTATGTCAGTTTTATTGATGATTTTAGCAAGTTTAGTTGGATATATTTGCTCAAAAATAAATCTGATGTCTTCAAGAAATTTCGCCTTTTCCAAGCTCATGTTGAACGTCTCTTTGATCGTAAAATCATTGCCATGCAAATCGATTGGGGTGGGGAGTACCAACGGTTGAGCTCATTTTTTGAACGCATTGGCATCACACACCACGTATCTTGTCCGCATGCTCATCAGCAGAACGGCTCCGCAGAAAGAAAACATAGGCACATCGTAGAAGTTGGTCTCTCTTTACTTGCTCATGCATTTATGCCTCTTAAATTTTGGGACGAAGCGTTTCTCACTGCGGTCTATCTTATTAACCGTATTCCCAGCAGAGTTATCAAGAACCAGACACCTCTAGAACGACTCTTTGGCACCAAGCCCAAGTACTCTTTTCTACGCATTTTTGGGTGTGTCGTCTGGCCAAACTTGCGCCCTTTTAACAAGCACAAGCTTGAATTTAGGTCCAAGCAATGCGCCTTCCTAGGGTACAGTACCCTTCACAAAGGTTACAAATGCCTTGATATCTCTTTTGATCATGTGTATGTGTCCCGTGATGTCATTTTTCATGAGCAAGTTTTTTCCTTCGCAAGCCTCCACTCAAATGCCGGTGCTCAACTTCGCAAAGAGTTGCTTCTCCTGCCCTCTCATCTCTTGCCATCTCCTTTTTTCGCTCAAGAGGGAGCTGATTTTACTGCTGATAATATGTCCTTGTCCAATGCTACTGACCCAGCTGAAAGCGTGCAGGAAACAGGGCAGCCAAACATTGAAAACTTTGGCGAAAATTCTTATGATTTTATGCAGCACCCCGAGGAGTCTGATACAGCCACAGAAGATCCGATGGCCTCGGGATCCGCGGCTGCAGCTGCGCCAGGCGAATCGGCAGCGGGATCCGTGTCCGCAGCAGCGCCAGGCGCATCCTCGCCGGGATCCGCGCCAACAGACAGGCGGCCAGGCGGGCGCCCTGTCCCGCTCTCCTTTGGTGGGCCAGCCAGGCGCACTACCGCGCTGTCCTCGGTCTGGGAGGGTGTGCAATCTCCTGGTGGGTCGGCCAACCCGGCTGGGCGCGGCCCACCTGCCCCCCACGAGGTGCAGCGCATGGACTCTGGCGCGACGCGATCTTCCTCGAGGGATGTGGCCGCTCCAGAACTGCCAAGTGGCAGTTCGCCATCGGCTGCCGCACTGGATCAGCCTGGGTCGCTGCAAGAAGGAGATTCGGGATTTTCTGCGTCTGACTCCGCGGTCTCCTCCATGCAAAATCGTCTACAACTTCAGCAAGCTCAACCATCTCAGCCGCCTCCTGCCCGATCACATACCCGGTCACAAAGTGGTATTGCCAAGCCTAAGGTATATAAAGATGGTTGTGTTCGTTGGGGCTCTTTTTGTGCCACAGGTGAACCCAAGAATCTGCATGATGCTCTTGCTGACTCCAAGTGGAAGCAGGCTATGGACGAAGAATTTTCAGCCCTCATAGCAAACAAGACATGGCACTTGGTTCCACTGGTCAGAGGGAGAAATGTGATCGATTGCAAGTGGGTGTACAAGGTAAAACGCAAGTCTGATGGCACGATTGACAGGTACAAGGCACGTCTCGTGCTGTAACACCCTCGATGCGACTATATCTCCCACGTGTCGAGGCACGACTTAGAGGCATAATCGCATTGAAGGCATATGTCGCAAGTTAGGCAATCTTCACAACATCCCATGTAATATGATAATAAAAGGGGAGATAACATAGTTGGCTTACACTCGCCACATCAATCAAGTACATAAATAACATTACATCATCCAAACACTCATGGCCCGACTACGGCGCCAAAATAAAAGAGAACCCAACATGCGACAACGGTCCCGTTCACCCACAACTGGGCACCACTACTGATCATCGGGAAAGGAAACATAGTAACGTTGAGAGTCTTCGTCGAACTCCCACTTGAGCTCATACGTGTCTGCTGGAGCGGAATCATCAGGCCCTGCATCTGGTGTAATAGTAATCTGTGAGCCACAGGGACTCAGCAATCTCGCACCCTCGCGATCAAGACTATTTAAGCTTATAGGTAGGCAAGGTATAAATATGTGGAGCTGCAGCAAGCGACTAGCATATATGGTGGCTAACTTATTCGCAAAATAGAGGGAGAAGAGGAGGCAAAGCATGAGCGAGGAACTAGAGAACAACCTGCGCAAACATTACTCCAACACCATGTCCACTTCCCGGACTCCACCAAGAAGAGGCCATCACGGTAACACACTCAGTTGATTCATTTTAATTAAGTTAAGGTTCAAGTTATCTACAACCGGACATTAACAAATTCCCATCTGCCCATAACCGCGGGCACGGCTTTCAAAAGTTCAAATCCCTGCAGGGGAGTCCCAACTTAGCCCATGACAAGCTCTCACGGTCACCGAAGGAATAGACCTCCTCGCAAGACGTTCCGATCAGACTCGGTATCTCGGTAATTCAAGACACTTCGACAGGTTAAAACAAGACCAGCAACACCGCCCGAATGTGCCGACAAATCCCGATAGGACCTGCACGTATCTCTTTCTCAGGGCACACTCAGATTGTCCTAGGTATGGGTAGGCCAGCCCAGAGTTGCCCCTGGTGGCCACCGGTAGCTGACAGGTGGACCAACACTCAGAGGAGCACTGGCCCGGGGGGTTAAAATAAAGATGACCCTTGAGTCTGTAGAACCCAAGGGAAAGAAAAGGCTAGGTGGCAAATGGTAAAACCAATGTTGGGCATTGCTGGAAAAGCTTTAATCAAGGCGAACTATCAAGGGGTTCCCATTATAACCCAACCGCGTAACGAACGCAAAAATCCGGGAACATAACACCGATATGACGGAAACTAGGGCGGCAAGAGTGGAACAAAACACTAGGCGAGAGGCCGAGCCTTCCACCCTTTACCAAGTATATAGATGCATTAAGATAACATGTCAATATAATGATATCCCAACAAGTAAATAAATGTTCCAACAAGGAACGGCCTTCAATCTTCACCTGCAACTAGCAACGCTATAAGAGGGGCTGAGCAAAGCGGTAACATAGCCAATCAATGGTTTGCTAGGACAATGGTGGGTTAGAGGTTTGACATGGCAATTTGGGAGGCTTGCAAGCAAGTGGTAGGCATTGTATCAATGGCATAGCAAAAGAGCGAGCAAACTAGCAAAGCAAAGATAGTAGTGATTTCGAGGGTATGATCATCTTGCCTGCACAGTTGTCAGAGTTGACTGGATCCTCAAAACCAAACTCAACGGGCTCCTTGTTAGAGAACTCGTCTCCTGGCTCTACCCAAACAAGACAAACAAGCAACAAGGATACAATCAACCACGTGCAAGACCAAGCAATATGATGCAATGATGATATGCTATGCGGAATGCGATGCGGGATGCAAAATGCAAGATATGACAGGAAAAGCATGATCCTGGCCTCAACTTGGAAAACCAAGCGTGCCACTGGAAAGATAAGATGAAATTGCTTGAAAACGATATAAAGAACGCTGGAATCGGAGTTACGGTTTGGAAATGGCAAGTGATACAAAAATGACACCGGTCTGCGATTTACAGCAAGTAAGCATCTAAATGCAATGAGATGAACATGCTACAGCACCCAAACATGACAACAAAATACATGGTAGGGATGCACACAAGATGCTTAACAAAAGTCTAGCACTGAGCTACGGCCAATTAATCATTAACAGGTTCAAACAAGCATGGCAAAAATGCATATGGCAAACGTATCTCAGACTTGGTGAAATCAACAGTTGTCTGGAATTTCAGATCAGGTAGCCCTCTTCGGAGCAACAAAACTACATGCTACAGGACCTGAAAATGGCAAAGTAAAGCATGGCATGGAGCTACTCAAAGAGCTTAACAAAAGTCCCTTAGTGACCTTGAGCCAAAAAGGACCAGAAAATACAATTGCAAGCATGTGAACATAGCAAAAACATAATCAATTTACAGACTTAGTGGAAACTGACACATGCTGAAATATAACTCAAGTAGGCATGTTTACGAGCTCGATGCACTCACTACGGTGCAATTCATGGTAAGACAATCATACACCCATCAAGAAGGCACAAAATGCAATCTAGACATGGCAAGAACAATAGCATAGCATGCACGGATCAACTACAACATCACCGGAAAAATTGCAAACAAGTTGACAATCTGCCCAGATTCAAAAAGTAGCAAAAGTAGAGCTCGATTGACTCAAGCTAGGGTGCTCCATAATTGCAAACAAAGACATGGATGGATAGAGCACTACAAGATTAACAAAACAACCTTACTGATCATCCTCAAAAGAGGCAAGGATCACTAGGAAACAACGTGAACATATGGCATCATGAGATAAACAGCTCCAGGACTTAGTGAAATCACTAAGTCCCGGAAAACAGACTTAGCAAGTGCACCACTTTGCAAGCTTGCACAAGTCACCACACACATCACAAAAATACATGGGTTGCACCTCTGAAAAGATGACAAAACCCTTAACAAAACACATGTAGAACTCATGGGAATAGCATGCACACATTAATCATGGCAAAAATGACAAAAGTGCTAAACGGAGTAGCAGATCTGACAATTAACTCAAGTAGCCCTCTTCTAACAGAATTTCGGGCATCAAGATGAGCTCAAATGAAAATGATGCAATGGAATGAAATGATGAACTCTCTGAGATGAACATTTTGATATGCTATATGCATGAATCGGAGCTACGGATGCAAAGTTACGGAGCCACAAACAGAGCAACATGGACTAAAAATATCAGGGACTTAGACAAAATTTTACCCTCCAGAACTAGGGTTTGACCGGCGCGGAATCCGAGGCGGGGCCGGCGCGCACTGTTCACCGGCGGCGGATCCGGCGCTCGCCGGCGACGAGGACTCGCCGGAGAGGAGGAAGGGCCGGCCGGACGGCGGCGTCGGCGGCGGCGGCGGAGGCGGCGGCTCGCGCGGCGGCGGCGGCGGCGGTGGTGGAGGCGCGGCGACCGGGCGGCAGCGGCGGCGGTCACCGGCCGGTGCGGCGAGGCCGGCAATGGCGCGCGGCGGCGTCGGCCTGTTGGGGAACGTAGTAATTTCAAAAAATTTCCTACGCACACGCAAGATCATGGTGATGCATAGCACGAGAGGGGAGAGTGTGATCTACGTACCCTTGTAGATCGACAACGGAAGCGTTTGGTTGATGTAGTCGTACCTCTTCACGGCCCGACCGATCAAGCACCGAAACTACGGCACCTCCGAGTTCTAGCACACGTTCAGCTCGATGACGATCCCCGGGCTCCGATCCAGCAAAGCGTCGGGGAGGAGTTCTTTCAGCACGACGGCGTGGTGACGATCTTGATGTTCTACCATCGCAGGGCTTCGCCTAAGCACCGCTACAATATGACCGAGGTGGAATATGGTGGAGGGGGCACCGCACACGGCTAAGGAATGATCACGAAGATCAACTTGTGTCTATGGGGTGCCCCTTGCCTCAGTATATAAAGGATGGAGGAGGAGGAAGCCGGCCAAGGCAATTGGTGCGGCCAGGATGTGGAGTCCTACTAGGACTCCAAGTCCTAGTAGGAGTCCACCAAGAGGGGAGGAAGGGAGAAGGAAGTGGAGGAGAAGGAAAGGTGGCCGGCCCCCTTTTCCCTAGTCCAATTCGGACCAGAGGGGAGGGGGGCGCAGCAGCCCCTTGGCCCTTTCTCCTCTTCCCACTAAAGCCCATCAAGGCCCATTGCTTCTCCCGTAACTACCCGGTACTCCGAAAAATACCCGAATCATTTGGAACCTTTCCGATGTCCGAATATAGTCGTCCAATATATCGATTTTTACGTCTCGACCATTTCGAGACTCCTCGTCATGTCCCCGATCTCATCCGGGACTCCGAACTCCTTCGGTACATCAAAACTCATAAACTCATAATATAACTGTCATCGAAACCTTAAGCGTGCGGACCCTACGGGTTCGAGAACAATGTAGACATGACCGAGACACGTCTCCGGTCAATAACCAATAGCGGAACCTGGATGCTCATATTGGCTCCTACATATTCTACGAAGATCTTTATCCGTCAGACCGCATAACAACATACGGTGTTCCCTTTGTCATCGGTATGTTGCTTGCCCGAGATTCGATCGTCGGTATCCAATACCTAGTTCAATCTCGTTACCGGAAAGTCTCTTTACTCGTTCCGTAATACATCATCCCGCAACTAACTCATTAGTTGCAATGCTTGCAAGGCTTAAGTGATGTGCATTACCGAGAGGGCCCAGAGATACCTCTCCGACATTCGGAGTGACAAATCCTAATCTCGAAATACGCCAACCCAACATGTACCTTTGGAGACACCTGTAGAGCACCTTTATAATCACCCAGTTACGTTGTGACGTTTGGTAGCACACAAAGTGTTCCTCCGGCAAACGGGAGTTGCATAATCTCATAGTCATAGGAACATGTATAAGTCATGAAGAAAGCAATAGCAACAAACTAAACGATCGGGTGCTAAGCTAATGGAATGGGTCATGTCAATCAGATCATTCAACTAGTGATGTGATCTCATTAATCAAATAACAACTCTTTGTCCATGGTTAGGAAACATAACCATCTTTGATTAACGAGCTAGTCAAGTAGAGGCATACTAGTGACACTCTGTTTGTCTATGTATTCACACATGTATTATGTTTCCGGTTAATACAATTCTAGCATGAATAATAAACATTTATCATGATATAAGGAAATAAATAATAACTTTATTATTGCCTCTAGGGCATATTTCTTTCAGTCTCCCACTTGCACTAGAGTCAATAATCTAGTTCACATCGCCATGTGATTTAACAGCAATAGTTCACATCACCATGTGATTAACACTCATAGTTCACATCGTCATGTGACCAACACTCAAAGGGTTTACTAGAATCAGTAATCTAGTTCACATATCTATGTGATTAACACCCAAAGAGTACTAAGGTGTGATCATGTTTTGCTTGTGAGATAATTTTAGTCAACGGGTCTGTCACATTCAGATCCATAAGTATTTTGCAAGTTCTATGTCTACAATGCTCTACACGGAGCTACTCTAACTAATTCCTCCCACTTTCAATATGTATCCAGATTGAGACTTAGAATCATCCAGATCTGTGTCAAAACTTGCATCGACGTAACTTTTGTACGATGAACCTTTTGTCACCTCCATAATCGAGAAATATTTCCTTATTCCACTAAGGATAATTTTGACCAATGTCCAATGATCTACTCTTAGATCACTATTGTACTCCCTTGCTTAACACAGTGTAGGGTATATAATAGATCTGGTACACATCATGGCATACTTTATAGAACCTATGGCTGAGGCATAGGGAACGACTTTCATTCTCTTTCTATCTTCTGCCGTGGTCGGGCTTTGAGTCTTACTCAATTTCATACCTTGTAACACAGCCAAGAACTCTTTCTTTGACTGCTCCATTTTGAACTACTTCAAAATCTTGTCAAGGTATGTACTCATTGGAAAAACTTATCAAGCGTCTTGATCTATCTCTATAGATCTTGAAGCTCAATATGTAAGCAGCTTCACCGAAGTCTTTCTTTGAAAAACTCCTTTCAAACACTCCTTTATGCTTTACAGAATAATTCTACATTATTTCCGATCAACAATACATATACTTATCAGAAATGTTGTAGTGCTCCCACTCACTTTCTTGTAAATACAGGCCTCACGTAAGTCTGTATAAAACTATATGCTTTGATCAACTCATCAAAGCGTATATTCCAACTCCGAGATGCTTGCACCAATCAACAGATGGATCGCTGGAGCTTGCACATTTTGTTAGCACCTTTCAGATTGACAAAACCTTCTAGTTGCATCATATACAACTCTTCTTTAATAAATCCATTAAGGAATGCAGTTTTGTTTATCCATTTGCCAGATTTCATAAAATGCGGCAATTGCTAACATGATTCGGACAGACTTAAGCATAGATACGAGTGAGAAACTCTCATCGTAGTCAACACCTTGAACTTGTCGAAAACCTTTTGCGACAATTCTAGCTTTGTAGATAATAACACTACTATCAGCGTCCGTCTTCCTCTTGAAGATCCATTTATTTTTTTATGGCTTGCCGATCATCGGGCAAATCCATCAAAGTCCATACTTTGTTCTCATACATGGATCATATCTCAGATTTCATGGCCTCAAACCATTTCGCGGAATCTGGGCTCATCATCGCTTCCTCATAGTTCGCAAGTTCCTCATGGTCTAGTAACATGACTTCCAGAACAGGATTACCGTACCACTCTGGTGCGAATCTCACTCTGGTTTACCTACGAGATTCGGTAGTAACTTGATCTGAAGTTACATGATCATCATCATTAGCTTCCTCACTAATTGGTGTAGTAGTCACAAGAACAGATTTCTGTGATGAACTAATTTCCAATAAGGGAGAAGGTACAATTACCTTATCAAGTTTTCTACTTTCCTCCCACTCACTTCTTTCGAGAGAAACTCCTTCTCTAGAAAGTTTCCGAATTTAGCAACAAAAGTCTTGCCTTCGGATCTGTGATAGAAGGTGTATCCAATAGTTTCCTTTGGATATCCTATGAAGACACATTTCTTCGATTTGGGTTTGAGCTTATCAGGTTGAAACTTTTTCACATAAGCATTGCAACCTCAAACTTTAAGAAACAACAGCTTAGGTTTCTTGCCAAACCATAGTTCATACGGTGTCATCTCAACGGATTTAGATGGTGCCCTATTTAACGTGAATGCAGCTGTCTCTAATGCATAACCCCAAAACTATAGTGGTAAATCGGTAAGAAACATCATAGATTGCACTGTATCCAATAAAGTATGGTTATGACGTTCGAACACACTATTATGCTGTGGTGTTCTAGGTGGCATGAATTTGTGAAACAATTCCACATAGTTTTAATTGAAGACCAAACTCGTAACTCAAATATTTGTCTCCGCGATCAGATCGTAGAAACCTTATTTTTCTGGTCACGATGATTTTCCACTTCACCCTGAAATTATTTGAACTTTTCAAATGTTTCAGACTTATGTTTCATCAAGTAGATATACTCATATCTGCTCAAATCATCTATGAAGGTCAGAAAATAACGATACCCGCCGCGAGCTTCAGCACTCATCGGATCGCATACATCAGTATGTATTATTTCCAATAAGTCAGTTGCTCGCTCCATTGTTCCGGAGAACGGAGTCTTTAGTCATCTTGCCCATAAGGCATGGTTCGCAAGCACCAAGTGATTCATAATCAAGTGATTCCAAAATCCCATCAGCATGGAGTTTTTTCATGCGCTTTACACCAATATGACCTAAATGGCAGTGCTACAAATAAGTTGCACTATCATTATTAACTTCGCATCTTTTGGTTTCAATATTATGAATATGTGTATCACTACGATCGAGATCCAACGAACTATTTTCATTGGGTGTGTAACCATATAAGGTTTTATTCATGTAAACAGAACAACAATTTATTCTCTTACTTAAATGAATAATCGTATTACAATAAACATGATCGAATCATATTCATGCTCAACGCAAACACCAAATAACACTTATTCAGGTTCAACACTAATCCTGAAAGTATAGGGAGTGTGCGATGATGATCATATCAATCTTGGAACCACTTCCAACACACATCGTCACTTCACCCTTAACTAGTCTCTGTTCATTCTGCAACTCCCGTTTCGAGTTACTAATCTTAGCAACTGAACTAGTATCAAATACTGAGGGGTTGCTATAAACACTAGTCAAATACACATCAATAATTTGTATATCAAATATACCTTTGTTCACTTTGCCATCCTTCTTATCCGCCAAATACTTGGGGTAGTACCACTTCCAGTGACCAGTTCCTTTGCAGTAGAAGCACTTAGTATCAGGCTTAGGTCCAGACTTGGGCTTCTTCACTTGAGCAGCAACTTTCTTGCCGTTCTTCTTGAAGTTCCCCTTCTTCCCTTTGCCCTTTTATTGAAACTAGTGGTCTTGTCTACCATCAACACTTGATGCTCTTTCTTGATTTCTACCTTCATCGATTTCATCATCATGAAAAGCTCGGGAGTCGTTTTCGTCATCCCTTGCATACTATAGTTCATCACGAAGTTCTACTAACTTGGTGATGGTGACTAGAGAATTCTGTCAATTACTATCTTATCTGGAAGATTAACTCCCACTTGATTCAAGCGATTGTAGTACCCAGACAATCTGAGCATATGCTCACTAGTTGAGTGATTCTCCTCCATCTTTTGGCTATAGAACTTGTTGGAGACTTCATATCTCTCAACTCGGGTATTTGCTTGAAATATTAACTTCAACTCCTGGAACATCTCATATGGTCCATGACGTTCAAAACATCTTTTGAAGTCCTGATTCTAAGCTGTTAAGCATGGTGCACTAAACTATTAAGTAGTCATCATATTGAGCTAGTCAAACGTTCATAACGTCTGCATCTGCTCCTACAATAGGTCTGTCACCTAGCGGTGCATCAAGGACATAATTCTTCTGTGCAGCAATGAGGATAAACCTCAGATCACGGATCCAATCCGCATCATTGCTACTAACATCTTTCAACACAATTTTCTCTAGGAACATATCAAAATAAACACAGGGAAGCAACAATGCGAGCTATTGATCTACAACATGATTTGCAAAATACTACCAGGACTAAGTTCATGATAAATTTAAGTTCAATTAATCATATTACTTAAGAACTCCCACTTAGATAGACATCCCTCTAATCCTCTAAGTGATCACGTGATCCAAATCAACTAAACCATGTCTGATCATCACGTGAGATGGAGCAGTTTCATTGGTGAACATCACTATGTTGATCATATCTACTATATGATTCACGCTCGACCTTTCGGTCTCCGTGTTCCGAGGCCATATCTGTATATGCTTGGCTCGTCAAGTATAACCTGAGTATTCCGCGTGTGCAACTGTTTTGCACCCGTTCTATTTGAACGTAGAGCCTATCACACCCGATCATCACGTGGTGTCTCAGCACGAAGAACTTTCGCAACGGTGCATACTCAGGGAGAACACTTCTTGATAATTAGTGAGAGATCATCTTAAAATGCTACCGTCAAACTAAGCAAAAATAAGATGTATAAAAGATAAACATCATATGCAATCAAAATATGACATGATATGGCCCTCATCATCTTGCTTCTTTGATCTCCATCTCCAAAGTACTGTCATGATCTATATCGTCACTGGCATGACACCATGATCTCCATCATCTTGATCTATATCAATGTGTCGTCACGTGGTCGTCTCGCCAACAATTGCTCTTGCAACTATTGCTATCGCATAGCGATAAAGTAAAGCAATTATTGGACGCTTGCATCTTATGCAATAGAGAGACAACCATAAGGATTTTGCCAGTTACTGATAACTCCAACAAAACATGATCATCTCATACAACAACTTATATCTCATCACGTCTTGACCATATCACATCACAACATGCCCTCGAAAAACAAGTTAGACGTCCTCTACTTTGTTGTTGCAAGTTTTACGTGGCTTCTACGGGCTTAGCAAGAACCGTTCTTACCTACGCATCAAAACCACAACGATAGTTTGTCAAGTTGGTGCTATTTTAACCTTCGCAAGGACCGGGCGTAGCCACACTCGGTTCAACTAAAGTTGGAGAAACTGTCACCCGCAAGCCACCTAAGTGCAAAGCACGTCGGGAGAACCGGTCTCGCGTAAGCGTACGCGTAATGTTGGTCCGGGCCGCTTCATCCAACAACACCGCCGAACCAAAGTATGACATGTTGGTAAGCAGTATGACTTATATCACCCACAACTCACTTGTGTTCTACTCGTGCATATAACATCAACATATAAAACCTAGGCTCGGATGCCACTGTTGGGGAACGTAGTAATTTCAAAAAAATTCCTACGCACACGCAAGATCATGGTGATGCATAGCAACGAGAGGGGAGAGTGTGATCTACGTACCCTTGTAGATCGACAACGGAAGCGTTTGGTTGATGTAGTCGTACGTCTTCACGGCCCGACCGATCAAGCACCGAAACTACGGCACCTCCGAGTTCTAGCACACGTTCAGCTCGATGAAGATCCCCGGGCTCCGATCCAGCAAAGTGTCGGGGAGGAGTTCTTTCAGCACGACGGCGTGGTGACGATCTTGATGTTCTACCATCACAGGGCTTCGCCTAAGCACCGCTACAATATGACCGAGGTGGAATATGGTGGAGGGGGGCACCGCACACGGCTAAGGAACGATCACGAAGATCAACTTGTGTCTATGGGGTGCCCCTTGCCTCAGTATATAAAGGATGGAGGAGGAGGAAGCCGGCCAAGGCAATTGGTGCGGCCAGGATGTGGAGTCCTACTAGGACTCCAAGTCCTAGTAGGAGTCCACCAAGAGGGGAGGAAGGGAGAAGGAAGTGGAGGAGAAGGAAAGGTGGCCGGCCCCCTTTTCCCTAGTCCAATTCGGACCAGAGGGGAGGGGGGCGCAGCAGCCCCTTGGCCCTTTCTCCTCTTCCCACTAAAGCCCATCAAGGCCCATTGCTTCTCCCGTAACTACCCGGTACTCCGAAAAATACCCGAATCATTTGGAACCTTTACGATGTCCGAATATAGTCGTCCAATATATCGATTTTTACGTCTCGACCATTTCGAGACTCCTCGTCATGTCCCCGATCTCATCCGGGACTCCGAACTCCTTCGGTACATCAAAACTCATAAACTCATAATATAACTGTCATCGAAACCTTAAGCGTGCGGACCCTACGGGTTCGAGAACAATGTAGACATGACCGAGACACGTCTCCGGTCAATAACCAATAGCGGAACCTGGATGCTCATATTGGCTCCTACATATTCTACGAAGATCTTTATCGGTCAGACCGCATAACAACATACGGTGTTCCCTTTGTCATCGGTATGTTACTTGCCCGAGATTCGATCGTCGGTATCCAATACCTAGTTCAATCTCGTTACCGGCAAGTCTCTTTACTCGTTCCGTAATGCATCATCCCGCAACTAACTCATTAGTTGCAATGCTTGCAAGGCTTAAGTGATGTGCATTACCGAGAGGGCCCAGAGATACCTCTCCGACATTCGGAGTGACAAATCCTAATCTCGAAATACGCCAACCCAACATGTACCTTTGGAGACACCTGTAGAGCTCCTTTATAATCATCCAGTTACGTTGTGACGTTTGGTAGCACACAAAGTGTTCCTCCGGCAAACGGGAGTTGCATAATCTCATAGTCATAGGAACATGTATAAGTCATGAAGAAAGAAATAGCAACATACTAAACGATCGGGTGCTAAGCTAATGGAATGGGTCATGTCAATCAGATCATTCAACTAATGATGTGATCCCGTTAATCAAATAACAACTCTTTGTCCATGGTTAGGAAACATAACCATCTTTGATTAACGAGCTAGTCAAGTAGAGGCATACTAGTGACACTCTGTTTGTCTATGTATTCACACATGTATTATGTTTCCGGTTAATACAATTCTAGCATGAATAATAAACATTTATCATGATATAAGGAAATAAATAATAACTTTATTATTGCCTCTAGGGCATATTTCCTTCACGGCCACCGGGCGCGGGGACGGAGGAGGCGCGAGGCGCGGGGCGGCTCGGGCGGCGGGGCGCGGCGAAGTGGGCCTCGGGGGCCGGGGACGGGCCCTCCGGGCCGCGGCAGCGCGCGGGTGGCGGTGGTGACGTGGCGGGCGGCGAGTGGCTGGCGGCGGCGGCGCGCAGGTCGGACGCGTCCGACTCGGCGCGGACGTTGTCCGGCGGCGGGGGGGGGGGGGGAGATTTTTTAGGGTTCGGGGGGAGAAGGAGATCCGAAATTCGAGGGGGTCTATATATAGGCATAGAGGGAGCTAGGAGAGTCCAAATGAGGTGCGGTTTTCGGCCACGCAATCGTGATCGAACGCTCTAGATGATGGAGCAAAGTTAGGTGGGTTTTGGGCCAAATTGGAGGGGTGTTGGGCTGCAACACACACGAGGCCTTTTCGGTCCCTCGGTTAACCGTTGGAGTATCAAACGAAGTCCAAATGATACGAAACTTGACATGTGGTCTACCGGTAGTAAACCAAGGCCGCTTGGCAAGTCTCGGTCCAATCCAGAAATGTTTAATCCCCACACATGAGAGAAAGCTAGAAATGGCCACCGGAGGAGAACGAAGCGCCGGAATGCA
This sequence comes from Triticum urartu, assembly GCF_056163025.1. Lineage (NCBI taxonomy): Eukaryota > Viridiplantae > Streptophyta > Magnoliopsida > Poales > Poaceae > Triticum > Triticum urartu. The sequence goes on from NC_141877.1 coordinate 681,146,173, forward strand.
AAACGGACAACGGGGAAATGCTCGAATGCATGAGACGAACACGTATGCAGATGCAATGCACATGAAGACATGATATGCGATGCATGACAACGACAACAACATACGGAGACAAAACCCGAACCCGAGGAAATAAATATAACTTAACGCCGGAAACGGCAAGAGTTGGAGTACAAATTGGGAAAGTTATATCCGGGGTGTTACACGTGGCAAAGGGCTTTAAGCAAAGGTACGGGATTGATTACGAGGATACCTTTAGTGCTGTGGTAAAAGCTGCTACTATTAGGTTGATTCTTTCAGTTGCAATATCTAGAAACTGGTGCATGCGACAACTAGATGTAAAGAACGCGTTTTTGCACGGTGTTCTGGAAGAAGAGGTGTTTATGAGGCAACCTCCTGGGTATGAAAATTCAGCTTTACCACAATATGTCTGCAAGCTTGACAACGCAATTTATGGTTTGAAACAAGCACCCAGAGCCTGGTATTATCGCATGTACTCCAAGTTACAGTCTCTTGGTGTTGCTGCTTCCAAGGGAGATACCTCACTGTTTTTTATCATCGGCATGGAGTGACTATTTTTAAGCTTATTTATATTGATGATATTATTGTCATCAGCTCCTCCGTTAGGCCAGTTGATGCTCTTCTTCAGGATCCGCGCATGGATTTTGCTCTCAAGGATTTGGGTAATCTTCATTATTTTTTCTTGGCATCGAGGTGAAGCATGTGGCTCGTGGAATCATTCTGTCCCAAGAAAAATATGTACAAGATATCCTTGAACGACTAGGCATGAAAGTTTGCAAACCTTCCCCAACTCCGTTGTCCACTTCAGAGAAGTTGTCTCTTTATGATGAGAGGCACTTGGAGCCGAGGACTCCGCCAGCTATAGAAGTGTGGTAGGAGCTTTGCAATATTTGACTTTAACCAGGCCAGATATATGTTTTTCAGTCAACAAAGTCTGCCAGTTTCTCCATGCACCCACTAGTACTCATTGGACAGCAGTCAAAAGAATTCTTCGTTACCTTCAAGCAACCAAGAGTCATGGTCTCAAGTTTGCCAAGTCAGACTCTACACTTGTTAGTGCTTTTTCAGATGCAGACTGGGCAGGTTGTCCTAATGATCGGCGGTCCACTGGAGGTTTTGCAGTGTTCTTTGGTGGCAATCTGATTTCTTGGAGTGCACGTAAGCAAGCCACGGTGTCCAGGTCAAGCACAGAAGCTGAGTACAACGCCTTAGCAAATGCCACTGCTGAGATTATTTGGGTTCAAAATATGCTGACAGAATTGGATATTCGCCATTTGCCTGCCGCCTCACTTTGGTGTGACAATCTTGGAGCAACTTATCTCTCTGTCAAACCTGTCTTTCATGCTAGAACAAAGCACATTGAGATTGATTATCACTTTGTTCGTGAAAGAGTTGCTAACAAGCTTTTGAATATTCAGTTTGTTCCTACTGGTGATCAAGTAGCAGGTGGCTTCACTAAACCATTATTGTTGCGGCAGCTGGAGGTCTTTCGACGCAATCTCAACTTAGATAGTTGTGATTGAGGAGGAGTGTTAAACATCATTGTACATGATTGTATGCCTTGCCACGGTGTGTTATAAACTGTGCCGGCTAGATATGTGGCGTGCGTGTTGTAGTTAGGATAGGATAGGTTGTTGTGATTAGATCTTGGTAGTTAGCTTAGCTTGGAGATCAATCCACACCTAACCTATCCCTAACCTCCTCTTGTAATCTTAGCTGCATGTCTGGCCTATATAAACACGCAGCGCGCCCCTGCTCCGGCATGCGCTTCTAGCCTCTCGTTTGACAATCTCCATACGAGAGACAAGATGAAGGAAGCATTCCTTTCGGATGCAGTAGTCTGCCAAGGTCCGTCCATCCTCCAGCTCCTTGCTGCTACCAAATATGAGACGCTGCTGCTGTGGAGGGATACCCTCCTTGTCATGAATCTTGGTCTTGACGTTATGAATCGTATCTGAACTCTTGACATCAAGAACAAAGCCCCTGCCAGTGTGGGTTTTAACAAAGATCTGCAGCTCAAACGAGCACAACTGATTTTAGACAAAAAGGCGACTGCAAGAATATCAGAAACTCCAACAGATACTAGAAGTGCAGAACTAATAACATAGATAAACGTCAGGCGAGTCCACAGTTCGACACGAGCGTTCGATAGGTTATAAACAAGTTATTAAACCTACGTCTCTGAGGCTTTCTTGGAAAATGCAATGAACATATATTCAGGTAGGGATCCTTTTCTGCGGCGACAGTTTCAAAACGAAAAACAATTCGACAGGTTATATGGGCGTAACTGTTGCTCTGGTGTGGACTGTGTTTATGCTATGATGCCTTAACAAGCATAGGAAGAAACTACATTATATTATTCACATGATAGTTTTTACCCCAGACTGTATTTTATCTACGTATGATGCATATTAACAGTATCATACGTAGATAAAATATGGGGAGAGGAAGGAGCACGTAAAAGAATATGGGGTGACTCACAGGGAACGAAATTGTGTTAGAATCAGCGTTGGGGAGAGAAGCGCGCCAGCCTTGCGCGTCATGCCCCCGGAGACGGCGTCTGCAGGATGGACGGAGGGGCGGCGGACCACGTCGTCGCCCATCGGCTCTGTCTCGTCTGGGAACGGTAACAGCACCTGCAGTCGCCGCCACAATTGGAGCAAGTTGTTAGAGAACCGTATCGCGGGGCACACTAGCTAGGTACGGCGCCCAATAAGGAGAGACAGAGGGAGGCAGAGGCCAGAGGGTGCTTGCCTTGGGGGTTGTAGGAGCAGGAGACGCGCGCGTGCAAGCTAGGGTCTGGAGCTTGCCTGGCGGGGGCGTCCTGATTTCTTCTTCTCTCTTCTTATAATATAGGGTGATCGAGGGCGTGCTGGTAACATACGTTCTTGTCCAAGGAGAGACCTTCTCGGTTTGTAAGATTTCTGTAAAAACCAACCAATGTCGGTCGATGGGCACTTGTAGTTTCTTCTTCTTTTATTTCCGAAAAGGACTTGTAGTTTCTCAAACACACATCCCTACAACGGCTGCGTCTGGACACGTCTACAGATTTTTTTTTTTTTGAAAGATCCAGCACTGCTGGCGTTTCATTGATTTAGAAGGAAGAAGGCGGGAAAACATGATGATCAAGCGATCAGGTGGGTGGCTAGAGTAGAGCCCATGAAAGAGAAAAATAAAACGGCCTTGCTGTGCTAAGGGAGCCAGCAGAGGGCCTAAGAAAAAATCCTTAGGCTATAATTTCCCGACTGTCCCCAAAGGGGCTCATGAGATGCTTCGCTCCCGCCACTCTCCATTAATCCAGAGCACGCCGGACTGCAGCGAGGATGAAATGAGCCGAAGGGCACTTGCCTCTGAATGTTGCCTCATTTCGCTCCTGCCAGATCTCCCAAGTGATCAGCACAATCATGGACTTAATCCCCCTCCGCGCCTTACTCGGAGTTTTTGCGATGATCTCTCTCACCAAGGTAGTGGTGTTGATGTTTGATCTCCAGGTGCCCGGATGGAGCGCGTCGCAGCCGTGCCATGCAGCCGCAGCCAGTCAAACCGCTCTGGAGACGGGACATTCCCAGAACAAATGCTGGAAGGACTCCAGATGCCTTGCACACAGGCCGCAGAAGTAGTTGTTGGGCCATCCTCGTCGTTGCAACCTATCGTTGCACCATAGCCGATCCTGGTGGAGCAGCCAGGAAAACATCTTCGTTTTCGCCGGCGCCCACGTCTTCCAGAAGAGTTTGGTGAAGCCCGGCCTTCTTGAGGTGTCGCATTGAGCCAGGTAAGCTGAGGACGTGGTGTACGCGCCGGAGTTGGATGCCTTCCATCTGATGACGTCCGAGACCCCTTGCACCGGCGCGATGTCGGCAGATCCAAGGACGCGCCACAGGCCAACGAAATCTACCACCAGGTCAGCGCGGTTGCCGTGCTGAAGATCAGCAATCCACCGGTCACCAGTCAGGGCCTCGGCCACCGTCCGATTCTTTCTCCTTGCATGCTGATATAGCGCGGGAAAACGCCTGTAGAGCGGCCCCCCAGGCAGCCAGTTTGAGCGCCAGAAGATTGCCCGCTTCCCGTCGTGCACCGAGACCTTGGTGCAATCCTCGAAGAGCCGTCGATCAGCATCGTCGCAAGGGGGGTCCGTGCCCACCCATGGTCGCTCCGGGCTTGTCCAGGCAAGCCAGAGCCAGCGTAGGCGGAGCGCTCTGCTGAACTTTTCGAGGTTGTGGAGACCTAGGCCCCCGGAATCAGTCGGAGAGCACACGCGTTGCCAATTCACCTTGCAAGTGCCGCCGGTGATCTCCTTCTCATGCGCCCACAGAAATTTATGACGGATCTTGTCTACTTCAGCGAAGAACTTCTTTGGAGCTCGTAGAACAGTGGTTGCGAAGGTGGGCATGGCCGACAGGACGCACTTGACCAGAACGCGCCGGCCGGCCAGCGTCAGGAGCTTGCCCTTCCATCCCGCGAGGCGGGTTCTGATTCTATCCAGGACAAATTGAAACTGCACCATCCTTAACCGCCCCAAGGTTATTGGCAGCCCTAGATATGTGAGGCGGAAGCCCACCTGCTTGCCACCGAAACTCTGGAGGATTTCTGCCAGGTTCAGATCAGTGCATCAGATCGCGGAAACCGTAGATTTCTCCTGGTTGATCGTTAGCCCCATGGCCTCCCCAAAGAGTTTTAGGATCCTCATGAGCGCCTTGACCTACTCTTTGTCAGGGTTAGCGAAAATCATAGCATCATCTGCATACAGATTATATGGGAGCCGGCTATTCAATCATGCATGTTTGCATACAATTCAAATTGCATTCAAGGAAAACAGATGATTTTCGTTTAAACTGGACCAAATTTATTGTAATTTTGACATATTTCAACTAAACAAAAGCGGACGACATTTTATTAACCTAGAATCTAAATCTTCGCCAGCCATGGAGGAGTCCGTGTTTCACATCCTGTCTACCCCGTGTCCGCCAAGCTCAACGGTCGTGAGCCCCAGGAATTGAAGATGTGGGAAGGGAAGACTATGTCTACCCCGTGTTCGCCAAGCTCAACTGTAGTGAGCCCCAGGAATTGAAGATGTGGGAAGGGAAGACTATGACATGGAACACGGCCCACATGGGTCACCAGACATGGCCACGTCAGCATCCATATCCATATCCTACTATTCCTCACTGGAGTCTACCATGTGGACACCAGCGAACGTGGACAGGACGGCCTCGTAGTCATTGTGGCCGGGCGCGAACAATGCAGGTGGCGCGACTGATGCAGAGCTGTCGACGCCTGCGATCGCCTGTACCTCCTCTTCGCTAGCCTCCGCATCGACCTCTGCAAACATGATGTCTATTTCTGCCTGTCGGACACAAAGTTGACATTGCTCACGACGGATGTCCCGGTTGCTGCGCTTGAACTGGCACAACGCCCCTTGCTCATACAGGAAGCCCGGATCCTCCACGACGGTACCGCCGTACGCCTGCTCGCCGGCGATTTGCCCTCCGTGAGCCGGAGGTTGTAGCAATGGTCCTCTTGCGCCCACCGGGAAGTCGACACCGGTTGCAACGACTGCTCTTCCGCCATGATGGCGTTGAAGTGCTCCTGTTCGTGCTCCATGGTGCAGCCAGCATGAACCGGGAGCGTCCGCTCACCGTCAACCACCTCTTCCATCAACTTGTCGTCATTGTTGACCTCCGGCGAGCTAGAAGCAAGCCAACTGCTATCCATCATGTGCGATGAGCCTGCCAGTTAGCCGCACTATCAACCAACTCCTACTTCTGTTCCGTCGAGAGGCTCCCCACATCACTCTATAGCTCGGGGTTATGGTGGACGTGGTGCGGTGCAGATGCAGTGTGGTTGGTGCTTGGCGAGGAGGCAACATCTAAATGGCGTGTGTCGGCTAGGCTAGGTGGCGAGTTGTGGCATTGGAGGCGCCAGAATGGGTTCTTCGGCCGCCATGTCTGTTTAGTGTCGGCAGGCAGACGAACGGGGGCCGGTTTGAATGTGGTAGATAGCTGCCCGTCCCGTCCGGTCACGTCTCTTCAACATTGGACAGTCGTGGAGACCAGGACATGGACTAGGCGGCACTCTCTGCCGGTGCGCCACTTCAATGTCGGCTTCAGTGAGAGGTCGCGTTCACTCTAGGCTAGCATAAATGTGGCGGTGGCATTCGAAAGCGGCGCTGAACGGCATGAAAGTGTGGCAACCACTTCACGCGAGAGAGTATGCAGGAAAGGGAAAATGTTTTGGTGGGTCTGGGGTGTCAGACGTGTACGTGGTAGTAGTCTGGACGCCCACAAAAGTGTGTATGCTTAATCTTTCTAACATTTGATCAATAAAAGGCAAAAGGAAATGATCTTTTCTAGTAGTCTTATTTAATTTCCTAAAATCAATATCATCCTATAACCTGTAACAACTCCTTATGGGATAAGTTCATTTTTGTCATTAGAAACAACAATAATACTGCCTTTCTTTCGGGCACAATGAATAGGACTTACTCATCTACTATCAGCTATATGATAAATTATACCTCCCTCCAGGAGCTTTAATATTTTTGTTCTTACCACAGACTTCATCTTAGCATTTAAGCAACATTGATGATCGACAATAGGTTTAGCATCGGGCCCCATATAAAAAAAATTGGCATAAAGAGGGACTAATGCCTTTAAGACCATCCAAAATATATCCAGTTTTTCTTGGGCGGACAGTTTTTCTTTATATTTTTTCTCGCTTAATTTTTTTATTTATACCAATTTTTCTTTTTCTGTTTTTTCCTTTTTCACTTTCCATCACTTTTTAATTTATTTCCTATCTTATGTTTCTGGATTTCTTATTTCTTATTCATTTCAATTTTCTGCTCTCCTTTTGCTTTTTCATTTCACTTTCCTTTTTCTTTCATGTTTTAATGTTTTTTGCTTTTCATATTCTTATTCTATTTACCTAAAATAAATTTAAAAACATTAATGGTAATTATGTGAAGTTTGTTTATAAACATAATGTTTTATACATGATTATTTTCCTAATAATCAATGCACAATTTTTAATAAACTTAGAAAATTTCTCAGATACACGTCTGATTTTGTTCATTAATGTTATACATTTTTAATGCACGTTGAACATTGAACATTTTGAAATACATGATGAGTACTATTCAAAATATTTTTACATGTTTTATCACGTGATAAATGTTCATAAATACAAGATAATATTTCAATTACGAACAATTTTGTTTTTATATACATGAGAATTGTTTTAATGACATGAACAATTTTTAAATACATGTTGAACTTTTCAAATATACGTAAGAATACATGAATTTTTATAAATATTTCAACATATTTTTAGTAACATGCACATTTTTTAATATGTGTTGAAAAAAATTTAAATACCTTTTGAACTTTTGAAATTGGATTTTTTTCATAAATATAACTGAACACATTTTCAATAAAATGCTTGTGTTGCAGAAGCGCAGGCTCCCATCACTGGCAATATTTGTAGGTAGTTTATTCCGGGAGAGACTAGTGTAAAAGCAGCACCTAGTGTGCAAAAATAGACAAATTCAATGACATTCGTTGGACCTTGATTGGATGTCTCAGATTCAAAGCACGTGAGTTGGTAGAGCTTCCTGTTTATTTTCTGAAAACCCCCCTGACTAACAGTTTTGTATAAATTGATCCCTCCACCATGTCCCTCAAGCTGAATCCGAAATATCCATTTAAGATCCGACGGATGCCATTGGTTTTTCTATTTTTGCACATTAAGTGTTGCTTTCACACTAGTGTCTCCCGTTTATTCCCTACATATAGAAAACGACGGAATAGAACGGTTCATTCTTTTTTCTATACAAAATTGGCCGAACTTGGCTCCCATCACAAGCACTTCATAATCACTTCTAAATGGCTTTTTGCGCCATCGACGCGACGGGTCATCTATTATGTTACTAAGAGTGAAGTAAACCATTTTCAAAACAAATATTATGCTTTGCTTTTCTCCCATGATTACCCCTAAATCAGCTCTTCCTCAATCCTCAGTTGTGCTAGACACCTCAGTAGTCTCACCATAAGCTAGGGGCAAATATAAAAGAACTACCACATTAAAAAGGAAAGGATTGCCATATGGTTCTACGCGCCTAAAGGCGGAAGAGCGGAAGGTCAAGCTGTTCCAGCATCTTCTCGCGAAGCTTCCTCACCGTCAAGTCTCGACAACGTTGGCACTCGGTATACAAGATGTACACTCCGCTACCAGCAGCCTCCAGCAACCACCCACTATCACCCCTTGCTACCTTTAGAACATAATTGTTCTATCCGCCAAATCTCTAAATTAATGTGCTCGGTATTGAACTTTGTGGCTACATTCGATGCGACTGTGTCGAGTTTGCAATTAAAATCTTCGCGGGCTTGTCCGGAGCAACAAATATGACACAGCGAACCAAGGGGAGTGCATTAGTTGGAGCAACAACGCCGACACAGACCAACCAACTTTTACGTATCCATGGTAGTTGAATTGCATTTACATCACATCTTCACAATAGATGAACCAATTAAGCACTGTGTTGATGCATTGTGTTCAACAACTCTATACAACACTATTTTTGCATTCAAACCTACCTACCTACCTAAGCTTATTGTAACCAGTAACTCAAATCAGTGGATGTACCGTTCTGCTCAGGAAGAAGGTCGATACTACATGGTGTGTACACATAAGACTCTCGTACTTTGGGCCAAAAAGTAATCCATTCACCTCGTACTGGATAAAGATCTCCCAAATACTCACACTTCATCGTGTCCAGATAGTAAGCGAACGCACAACCATTGCCAACTTCTCGACTGCCCAAGAGGATAATCTCCTTGTGAGGATGGTATCCTAGCAAGTCCAATGAACTCATGGTCATATAGTCTCCATCGGCATAGTCATCATTTTCATCATCATCGTCATGTTGTTCATCATTAGAAACAAATCTATCATCATTGTCCGAGTCCCACTCTCGGTATCCTTGTTCTGTTTGTACAGCCTTTTCATGATCCAAGATCCACGACTTGTCCTTCTCTTCACAATTTTCATGCGAGAGTTGGCTCAACGGAGGCTCGAGGTCAGCATTGTGAATCATCGCCCACACCGGCAGTGCCCCACGAGATGCCTCTGTTTCTTCTGTCAATAGCCATACTCGGAGTTTGAGGTAGTCGGTTGCGGTGTAGTACACCCCTTTCTTTGACTTGCCTAGATACGTTATCGGTTTTTCCCACCAGTTGTACGGGCTAACAATTCTTGGGGATTGGATCACTTGATACTCCTCCGTCATAACTGAGAATCTGAAATGTATAGTAACATAATTTATTTGAGAGAGAGAAAAAATATCCTTCTAAAGCCATATTAATCACCAGATTGTAACAAACATGATTGGACCAAGTAGTACCTCATGATGGAACCAGCACGGCATTGGATGTAAAGAAATTGCTGCCAATAAACGGTGTATCTTCGGCGAGGTCTCCAATTACTTTGCGCACGAGGTGACCAATCCGTGGCAGGTGACCAACCCAAAATGATTGACGAGTAATCCGGCCACATGTCTGCCACCGTCCCTGCTGGGTCAGTTTTCCGTACAAAAGTCCTCTCCGACCACTGTCCGGTGACAGATGAGAAGACCTGCACCACCTATACCAGCGGTGGCCATTCCATCAGGCCCATTGCGTCCCTCACCTCAGAATGCTCGCTCGAATGATAATGCGGACGTGTTTCATCCTCTTGTGAATCCATAAACCAATCCTCTCCGTCGTCGTCGTCGGTGTCGACCTCGGGCCACAAATCGCCATCTGCAGCTCCGGCCATGAAGAGCCTTCCCACATTGAACGGCGGTGGTGACGACTTGACAGGTACAGGGGGCTCGGGCATCTCGGGCAGCTGGTCAGGGAGTAGGAACACCTGGAAGTGGAGAGACACGGCAGGATCAAACACGAGGTAGGCAGCGGAGCCGATTCCCCAGTTGGCCCCTTGGGCGCCGGGGGGAGCTGGCAGCTGCGCCGATCGCCAAGTCACCGGGTTGTAGACGAAGCATGTTTCTTCAGACGTGCACAGCAGCAGGCCGTTGCAATGGTCGATGACCGCGTTCCACAGCGGCGCGAAGCCGAGACGTGTGTCGATGGTACCGTCGAGGATCCCCCGGGAGAAGTAGCCGACGTCGCTCCACCCGTCTCTGGCTGTGTAGTTGATGAATATGCCGCGCGGAGCCGCCGGCAGGAGGTGCGGGAGAAGCAGCTTGTGGCCGTCGATGACACGGCGCCAGTTGGCGCATACGCGTCGTCTGCACGCGGCGAGGTGCTGCGGTTGGAGCACGCGGCGGAGAACGTCGGCGAGCACCTCGTCCGGTATCTCCATGGATCGATCGATCGCATGTACGCGTTGTTCGATAGATTGGTCAGGGACTCAGGGTTCGCTTGAACTATAAAGGCGGCGCCGGTGCCGCAGAGTTTGGTCCAAACTGTTTTCGTACTACTTGCAGGAAACCTACATGCAATTGCAAACTTCGTCGGACCACAGTCATTATAATTGCGAGAGGCCCAACATCAAAACTACGTTCGTGTTAAGCCCAAAAACCAGGCCCAGTTTCATCTCTTTTCTGAAATTTTTAGCTTAGCAATTAAGAAGTTCAATTCAACTAGTAGAATGCCCGTGCGTTGTCACGGGCTTTTCAAATATTTTAGGGAGTTATGTAAACTTTTATTATGTACAATTTCACATGTAGAGAAAAGATAGTACGACCACAATTGTATAAGAATTTAAAACACTTCCCTTGCAACGTAGCAATTTGACAATGAGTACAATATAGAATGATGATCCAATTAAAAAACGGTTACAAATTAAGATCTATTTGATGCTCTTAAGAAATTCTTGCACAATATCAGAAATGTTGACTTTATTCATTGGCACGATATTTGAGCAAGTATAATAAAAACGTCTTCCTCAACTCATACATGTCATGCACAAGCAATATATGCAGTTGGCATGAATAATTCCCGTCGAAGGTCTTAAAATGTATAACAGAGAATACTCGTCGTACAAATTGGGTTTACTAATTCGTTACCATTCCACGTGAGCATAAAAAAGGAGCCAGACAAATCTCTCCAATTTTGTAAAATAATGTTATCTCGAATATACTGATAATACAAATAAAATGTATTAGTATGGTCCCAATGCATGGAAATTCGAAAGGAGTGCCTAAGCGAACTAAAAAGAAATTTATGTTTTAGTCAAACTCGCTTGCCGCTGTTCTTCCTCCAAATGTTTTCCCTCTTTCTTCATCCATTGATCCAACCACCTCCACTACACCCCACCTTTCATTGTCCGGGGCACGCCCACGGACGTATAGCGTGCCTAATTTGATGACCCTGCAACCCATAGTTGAACCCACCAACCCCCTTGCATTGCTTCTCGTCCACTCGGCATTTCCAGACTCTTCTTGATAAATGTTGATCTCGTTAATCACTGATGGTTTTAATTGAAGAGCTAAAGATGCAAAGTTCACGAACTAATCTTTCCTCAAGAAGTCTTGAATCAAGTATCGAGAGCACTCATAATTGTAAATGTATGTTATACTATATCAATGCCAACATCGTCCTTCAGAACATTGGGAAGAACAAAATACATATTTGATCCTCTTAGAAGAAATGAAAAAGATTACAAAATATATGTCCCATGTAGTCAAGAACTGCAAATTTTGAATAAGCTTATGCTTGAACTGCAAATTTTGAATAAGCTTATGCTTGTACTTGGCTCCAAGATCCATGTTGATAGCCCTTGATCTGGCTACTGAGCTTCTCCTAGCCGCCTCAACATCATGCCATTACCAAACATGCAGTGGATGCCTAGTGGGACAAGGATTAAGAAATAATATGAGATGAAAAATACGATGGCTGTCCATTCCCTAAGACGATCCAAGTAATTTGACAAAACAAATCGCGACCATCTTGTATAATCTAGAAAAAGCAACTAATCAAGATGAAAATCAGCCCCTGCTCACATTCATGCTCGCTGTTGTAATGGGAGGCAAGGAATGGGGAGACCAAGAGAGGAAAGGATACGCTCAATTTGCGTGGTATGTCACCTTAGTGAGGCTACTGCTACAGACGAGAAAAATACGCACCCATGCTGTTCCTCCTCCAGCGCGGGTCGTCGCCCTCCTCCACCGCGGTGGATACCATCGTTCCCCTTGTCTCTCGTTCGCCGCATCGCCAGCGGAGGAGGCGCTGGTGGTGGCAGTGTGGGATCTGGGATCTCGAGGGGATGGAGAGGCGATGGCGGTGCAGCGATCTCGAGGGCATCGAGAGACGACGGCGGCGGCATTTAATTGAGGAGATCGGGAGCCAACGGCGGCGCCGCTTACTCGAGGGGATCGAGAGGACGGCGGCGGCGACGGGAGGGGATCGAGAGGAACTCCTCCTGCGGGATGGTTTTCTTGGGGTGCGTGCGTGGGGTGGGGTGAGGTGGGGTGGGGACGTGATGAAAAAAATGGCGAAAAAAATGGACGAAAAAACCCTTCTCTGATGGGACGAAAATTGACCGGCGGAGACTACCAACTGCTCCATTAGGAGTAGAGATGAGTATGCTAAGGCCACAATGATGAGTTACTCTCTATATAATCCAAAACCAGCACACTCCGTTATAATATTTATTTAAAAAGCTGGGTTGTACATAAATCATGTGATATCTTTCAGTGAAGTTGGATAAAATCTTGAGAACTAGCTAGCCGATGGAGGCACACATGTAGTTGATGATGCAGGTTTCATCGCCAACCCTACGGAGCACCTCGCAGCAGTCCTTGGTGATGTGCACCTCGCCGTAGAGGAGAGCCTGGAGGACCTGCCCCGCGCACTTTTTCGGCGTCTCTGTCACAGACCTGTAGCAGTTGGCTTTTGGAGGTAGGGAGAAATCTACAGGGGGCTCCACATCGATGGACGAGGCCACTATGAGGAGGAGGCAGAGCGAGAGGGAGAAGAGCCAGCGGCTGGCCATTGTAGCAGACTGGTAAAGATGAGAATGGATGGATGTTGTTGTACTATAATGTCATTGCTACTATTTATAGTGAGATCTAGTGTGTGCTTTTTTGGGTTCTTGTACAACGGGTACTCAATTTATTATCATTGATTACACGGTCTGGAGGATTTAATCACATGCCTCTTATTACATAGGGCATTATTGATAATAAGCCTTCTTTTCTCTGTCTACTTGATTACATGCCATTTTTAATTACAGAAATTATAATTTAATTTCCAGGGAAATTTATGCCAATCATGCAAAAATACCTTGTTTCTCTTGTGCCAATTTTTACTTACTGTGATCCTTCCCGCATACCTGGCCCGATGGAACTAGCACATTGATAGATTAGTGATACTCCTCTTATCCCTCGTGTACAACATGTGACTCGAACGACACTAAGAAATTAGCGCTGTCTTTGCCGTAGCTTCTCCACGTCGTATCCTGTGAATCTGCCTATGTTCGTGCACCCAGCACTCCTGCATCTCGTCGCTATCATCCATCTGATTCAAATCCCGCATCTATGAGCGACTTTAATTATACTGTGTTAATTTTGCTCCAGAATTCGATCGGCGTTTGTCTTCACTGGATCCGCTTGAATCCAGTCTTCGTTCATATGTGTTCATGTATCTTCAGATTGGATTCTTCTGTTGTACATTTCTCTTCATCAACGGCGCGGCGGTTATCTTCAGTGGATCCACTTGGATCCAGTCTTCGTTCGTCTGTGTTTATGTGTTTTCACATTGGATCCTTTTGATCAAGATTTCTCTTCATCAACAGCGGTTGTTGTTTTGATGCGCTATACAAAGAGTAGAAAATAGTCAAAAAATATTAACAAGTCATTATTCAACTAGATCATATTGAATTCATGCATCAGCCAACTCATCCAAAAGTCCGAACTGATGGAGGGAGGTGGGCAGTATATTTCAACACTCCCCCTCACGTCTAGGCTACTGCGTTGGCAGGGCCTTGAACTGAAGACCTCTTGGTTCGGATACCATATTGAATTCATGCACCAGCCAACTCATCCAAAAATTCGAACTGATGGAGGGAGGTGGGCAATATATTTCAACAAACCAAACTTGGAGAAGGTCTACTATTTGGTACTCACAGCTCTCAACAGTTCTATCTAGCAAATACGAAACCAAACAACTCAACTCCAGGCATAAAAAAATTGATTATTTTTTACAGGAAAGCTGGCTACTACAGATGTAGTATATATGAAAAGCATTAGTTGCATCATACGAAGCATTGCATCGATGCATATAGCTAGCTAGCAGTAGTACGGAAACAAAATAATAGTTCGGCTGGTTGGGCGGTAAGCCGCGTGCATTTTGTCAGAGACTCAGCTTATAGTCGATAAAACTTTTTTGGGTTTTTTTTTAAATCTATTGTATGTGTCGGGAGTTCCATTACGGCATCTTCAACAATTTGTTTGTTAGCTTCTTAATAAAATATGCCATGTCATCAACCAACACTTTAATATAGAAGTACTCCAATAGATTGTATCTAATTTGCCGAATAGAATATGAGATAATAAATAGCATGCTCTTTCATTCTACATTGCAGCTTCTGCAAGGGGTGTTGGTTCATGTACATACATCCTTACTCTCTTTCCTCATTTATTATATGACACATTATCAAATATCTTATGTGTCAAAGTCTACCAACAACTATCTTACAACCATTGAAGATGCTCTTAGGCAGTACTTGGCTGTAAGGACCACCATCACGGTTCTGTAAACCTAGAGCTTGGCTAGGCTTTTCACCGTGCGGGCCACGACGACACTCGGCATTTACCCTACACGTGGAGTTCTTAAATACGTGGAGTGTTTTTCGAATCATGTCACGGCGTACATGGTGGTACACCGAGCACTGCTATTAAATTTGCGCCATTGCGTCGCCACATGCATGGCTTAGAGGGATATAAGCCGAGTGGTGGATGTAAAACTCTAGGCGCACCGAGAAGCAAAGGGCAATATATGTTTTCATGTAACCCTATGGCCTCTGTCATGGCAATGTATGCAGATCTTCACTAAGAAAACATCTAACCGGACGTGATTAATTAGTATCAGTGACAGACCAGAATTATTGATCATGGACGCGGTCAGCACTTATATCTCGCTTATGAACAGGCTTATCAGAAAACAAATGTGTTGACCATCATTCTAGCGCGTTATTCGATGTGATCATGTGGACGAGACTTGCCTGCTCCCCCAGCGTGCTTCCATCCGTGCTCCCGCATACGTGACATGATTTGATTAAAACAAAATAAGGCCCGACCCCATCCCTTAAAATCAGGAGGAAGATAATTAGATTAGAAAGAAAAAAAAGAAAAAAACAGTCGTAGAATGAAGTGCGAACATGGATGAGAGCATGAGAAGGGAGTAGGCAAGCCGGATCCGTGACCATGTGGCACGCACGTCCGTTAGTCCCGTTGAGATCATGCATGTGCTGCGTCTTACGCGGCCACGTCGTGGGCGGCACAAACATGCACCATCATATCATTCTGAGTTGTATGCTAAACAAAAACTCCAGACCCACCCTGCATCATATCATTCTAACTGCCAGCTATGCAAAAACTCTTACTGCATGCCTGTCTTCTCCTAATCTCCGTGTTTCATGGAGAGAAAGGATCTGTTATGATCAGCATGACTGCATGACATGAGAGTCAACATCTCGTGGATTGAAAAATAAAATAAACAACGTAATCGAATGAGAATAAACACAGTGACAGACTAGTACGCCCATGGAACATGGGCAGCACGTACGCTCCAGCTCATTACGTTGGTGAACACATGCCTATAAGACATCCAAGCCGGAGACCCCTTTCCTCATCACACCTCGGTACCTCACCATAGTCGACGCAGCTAATCAAGATCGATCATGGGGCACCACGTCCGCCGATTAGTCCTGGTGCTCCTCTTCGCCGCCGCGGCCATGGCGACTAGTGAAGTGGAGACGACGCCGCCGATCCCGGACCAGATAGTCCTCCCGCCACTCCCGTCGCCGGCCGACATCCCGGCCACGCCGCCGTGCCTGAACAGTATAACCGTGTGCGGGGCAGTCTACGGGGACCCCTCCAAGCTGGCGCCGTGCTGCGTCGCGGTCAAGAAGCTCTTCAAGAGCGACCCGGAGTGCATCTGCAACGCCGTCGGTGAGGCCCAGAAGTTCGCAAAGAAGTGGGGGGTCAACGACACCGTCGACGGCCTGGAGATGTTCCGCCAGTGCCAGATGCCTACCACCAGCTGCGACCCCCGAAAACCAGGTTAGAAAGATGCATTATTTTCTTCGCCAATATATTCTCATAATAGCTATTTAGATTTATATCGAAGCTCTGTTGTTTGGTGAATTTGCAGGATCAGAAAATATTGGAAATGCGGCCCATACTACGCGATCCTTTGGTGGCTTTCAGATCCTACTTGTCTTCCCATTATTCTTCATGATGTAGGCCTGGAGTGCTGGAGGGCGAACTTTGCTTATTTTTTTGCACTCCGTTTCTTTCATTTTTAATATTAGGGATCTTGTTTATTTTATATGTTTGACTCATGATGCAATCAATAAAAATGGGTGAGTGGTTTCTCTTCATTTCTAATCATCTCTCTAAGCTCTAAATATTCTTCTGCCAGCAAAAGGCATTTGTTCCTTGCATGTAAATGGAGCATGGGTGTGTTGGAATTAATGAGATGTTTACTGCAGCGTTTTGCCTTACCACAAGAAGAAATGTTGCAATGTACGAATGAAGTATTGCGCATGGGATTTTAATTGGTGCAATGATCGGATGGTCTATGTTTTTCATTTAATAAATATCTAACGGGCCAAGATGTTGGCCGATTCGGGGCTCAACCCGCCCAGCTGCCGGCTAGTGTACCCCTTCCCAATGCTTGTGTGAGGCTCTTTGGTACATATGTGTTGGCTTATTTCAGTGAGAGAACCTCTCGCTGATTAATGCAGACATTGATATGGATTAGTTAGTGCTTTTCTACCGGTATACATATTCCATTTTTTTGTCCGCTTCTTCTCCGATGTTGGACTTCGTCACAAGATCGATCACATCAAATAACACGATAAACACGCGCACACAAAACTAATAGCCAAGGGCCCGTATCGTG
The DNA here is from genome assembly GCF_056163025.1 of Triticum urartu. Lineage (NCBI taxonomy): Eukaryota > Viridiplantae > Streptophyta > Magnoliopsida > Poales > Poaceae > Triticum > Triticum urartu. Next base: position 681,163,314 of record NC_141877.1, read on the forward strand.
CCCTTTGTTTTCCTCTTTATTTTTATATTCTGGTTTTCTCTGTGCTCACACTTATAATAAACTCACGCACCTGGCTGTGTATATATACACAACCATGACCATCGTGAACCCAACTCCTATACAGACAAGCTACCTAGTCCAAATAGAACTCACGCTAACATAAGGAAACTCTAAACCGATTTGTCTATACTTTTCTATATTACTAGTACTACTAATTATCCGGCAACCTTGATCACACTTATACTAATCCTAACCAAACACGCTAGCACCCACGGCTACACTAGCCTAGTTAACTAGCATACTCCTAACATAACTCAAATTTCTTTGGATTAAGCTAACATCCGAGACATGCTGATATTAGTCGATGTTTGATCTTGTAGCATGAGCACACATAGCACATAATCTGGTAAATTTGGCCGTTAAAATTCAGCCCCATCAAGATCGGGAGGAGCATACATTTCGAGTTTTAGCATATGTGGTGGAGTAATAGATATCTCTAGAGACTCGTTATGTCATTGTGCTGGTATGTAATTAAAGATACCGTCAGAAGAGGATGGGCCAGCGAGTCCCGCGTCGCCCCCGAGCACCGGCCCTACATCGAGCACTGGGATACCATGTCCTATGAGATCCTCCATTCCAACCGCACAGGCAAGTGGTACGGGCCCTTCACCAAGATGCTAGAGACCCAGTCCATCATTCGCAACAAGCAGGAGGCGGTAGTGGTGATGAACATGCTGATGGATCTGGACTTCGAGCAAGTGCCCAAGGCTCACGTGAACTTTAAGTAAGCTTGCATACATGCTGCCTGGATAATGCTTTAGATAGGTTGTGCTCCATATTAATTCTCGATCGAGTCCATGTTTCTTTTCATGTTCGTCAAGTTGGTTAATCATCGGATCTAGTTGGATAATATATGTTCTTTCAGCACGAAATCTCAACCTCTCAAGTAATTTAATTAGTCAATTTTATTCACCAAATGTTAAACTTCTGTGTCAATTAAGTTTAACATCCTTCAATGCAAAAATAAATAAAAATAGCCTCACCTACTTTATGAACTACTGATAGTACTTCCTCCGTCCGAATTAGGCTCCCTCATATTTTGGTTTAAATTTTAACCATCCATTACTAATAGCATATGATTTATATGAAAGAGGATTCACACCATATAATTTTTGTAGCATTTTTTAAATATTTTATGAGTTAACTTTATAGTCAAAATTTAACGTTAAATACAAGGGGGTCTAATAAACCCAGAGGGAGGCAGTCTGCTTAAACCAATGCTATTTTTGGCCGGAATGCTTATCTGAAAAAGATAGATGGTGAATCACATTATCCACGTAAGTTGTGCTCTCAAGAGGCAAAGAAAGTAAAGGTGGTGCTGCATCATTACGATGTTGTTTCGCGAAAAAGAAACGTCCCCCGGAAAAGGGTATTTCCTAATCCGTAACGGCGATAAATAAAGTGCGGGCGTGCCAGCATACAATAGTATACAAATAAAAGAGACACACAAGATCAGGGAACTCTGTATTTGATTAATTCTTTTGAGAATTACATCAAATGGTTCCCACACAAGTATATCATATTTCTCTATGCAATCTGACTAAGTTTAGCGACTGTGTAGCTTCAGGTTCCCAGAGCCTCGGAAGACGATCCGGTTAATTACATCCACAAGATGCATCTTGTAGAAAACCTCCGATTAAGCTGCTCTTGATGGTCGTCGTCTTCAACCTGAAATATTCTCCAAAATATATGTGGCCGATGTGGCCATGCTGTGACATGGTAAAGACTTGTCGGTCTTTAGACTAAGATATCCGGCCTCGTCGGCACCGGGTTCATAGCAAAGTCTCAAGGTGAACGTTCGGCCTCATCGGTCGCGAACAAAGGGATATCCTGCCTCGTCAGCAAGGACGTATGAGCAACTTCCGGCCTCGTCGGTCACGGAAGGTAGCGGTCTCCTAACCTCGTCGGTCGAGAAGAAAATGTCTAGCCTCGTCGGCCTAGACTAATGAGTTGTTCCGGCCTCGTCGGTCGCGGAAAAGAAATCATGTCATGAGACTTCGTTATGGACACCTAGCCGTGAGGGCCGTCAATGAAATATCAAGATTTACATGCTAGGCATGTCATCATATTGAGTAACCATGTTGTTCAGAAAATCACGAAAGATATTTGGATCTGGATATTTAATGTCCAGCACGGGCTAAGCTAATTAGCCCGTGACAAATTATATTGCAATATGTCGTACTGCCTTCTCATCATACAATAAAATGGTGCGCCTTTGCGAGTCCACTTGAGCTGAGTCTTTTATATAAATATAAAGGGCTGGATCTGTCACGACACTAAATACTTTCAAGCCCAAACTCTCCACGATCAGGCTAAATGACTGTTCCAATTGTAGCGCAATCAACTCTAAAATTATGCATAGGAACGATCTGCTCCTAGAGTGATCCGAATCCAAGTTGAACATTCTAGTTCACTCCTCACATATTATGCATGGAAGAGATCAACTATATGAGTGATCTGCCTCTCAAATATTTCTGCTTGGCGACCATGGCAATGATCTGAATCCAAGTCAGGCACCAACTAAACTCCTCCATAAATATTTCTCTACGGATACGATATGCTAGATGAGAGCGATCCGAATCCAAGCCGGGCACTATTTGATTTTCTTCTCAAATATTTCTGTACGAAAACGATCGACTATGAGAGTGATTTGAATCCAAAATCCGGCACCAGCAACTTGCCACCAAATATATTTTTTTATACGGAAACGATCTGCTATGGGAGCGATCCGAATCCAAGTCATGCACTAGTTGATCTGCCTATCAAACATTTACCACATGCCGCAACTGGATTGGTAAACCAATCTAAAATAATCCGGGGCAACAAAAGGATTCGGTGTAAACCGATCTTCTAATATGAGGCAACCAACTGTGAGAAAAAGGGACATCAGATCTCACCATTTCTTACCATAAGAGAACGTTGCCGTGTCGATGCGGCCTCCGGCCAGGCGAGGTATACTATGGGATTTTGGTGGAGTAGCAGGGCGGAAGTAGTGGGGCTTTATCATCAGGGACTATGCGAGATGTACATGTTCAGGGCTCCATGCATGCGAGCAGCCTGGCCGCGAGCAGCCCGTGTGTGCGTCCCCCCCCCCCCCCCCCCCCCCCCCCTGTACATGGGAGGAGATGAGCGTTTTATAGGGAGCACTAGGGCAGCAGGATTAGCGAGAGAAATCAGTAGTGTGCCGCCGTAAGCTGTTGGCCAGAGTCCGATTCTTGCTCAGCGGCTCGCTTATCCTGCGTGCATGCTGAGCAGCCCGTACCAATCTATCTACTAGATAACTATGCATTGTTATAAAAACTCATAGGCTAACACCGACCAGGCGGTTCGGCCACACGTACGTTACATGCGCGCTGCTTCCATGTACGTGGCTGGCTACGTGTTGACTCTTTCCATTGATAAACGTGCTATTTAGCAATACTATCTACTTCAGTCATGGCATGGCATGCATAGACTAGGACATGGGCTGTAGCCTCTCAAGCCCACTTAATTAAACCATAAAGATTATGCATGTACCAGCACATTCCTTTGTACTCTTAAATGCACACACTAGTGCTTCACATTATTATTTATATTTTCCATATGAAATGTGGGCTAGATAAATAAGTGACAAAAACTCATCAAACAGATGTCCATATGGTTCGTGCGTCCATGACAGTGAAGAGCACAAGTGGTCGAGCCTGCAAGCAGTCCAACCAATTAATGTACTTGGATGCAATGATCAGACGCAAATGCTGGATGACATTGACAACAGATCGAATTGCTATGTGCGCAAAATGCGAATGTTATAATCGATGCTATGTCTTTGTCAATCAATTCTAATTAATTTGTATTCAATCAAATGAAACACTGTTTTTTCTAACCAATGCTAATTAATTTGTTGTTCAATCAAATCAAACAATATATAGTTGGCACAAGCTCAAACTCAAAGCTATATACATATATGCACAAATTTAGCTTTGTAAACGCATGACCCATGTTCTCCACGGCTGTGGAGTGTTTTTTAGATCTAGAGTAGCAGAGCTACTCAGAAGGCCTATTATACTCGGACAGCATCAAAGTTCATAGGCAAGTTGGTACATCGCCAATGAGCACTTGATCTCCATCTCTTCTGTTCAGAGCAGCTAGCTCGTGAGCCAGGGCATTATTGCATCGCTTCACGTACCAAACTTCACGCATTGCCGACCTGAGTCCTCTGCTCTTCGTGCACTTGGCGACAGCATGGTACTCATTCTCTTAGTCTTGACCACAAATACTGCAGGTTGCATCCGTTTTGAGGGTTCGTTTAAACTTATTTTCCTTAGTGGCTAGTGTTTTAGTTGCCACTCTCCAGCCGAATATCCGAATCTTTCTGGCAACATTAGCTTTTCATATTAGGTCCCAAATGCTGCGGTCATTGGCTTCTCTTGCTGAATTGGGCGGGTTATAGCTTGGTTGGGCAAGACTTGCTGCAAGCTTCTAGGCACTCTTTATTGAAAAGACTCCATTATTTTCGTAGTGCCACGCTAGTCGATCCTCAGCATCAGAGCTCGGGATAGGGATCTTGTAGATCACATCGGCATCGAACGGGTAGAATATCTGTCTGATTAGACTTCCATTCCACTCCTTCCTCTCAGGAATCATGAGTTGGTTCACCCATCGAAGCCCTGATCTCCGGATGAACGCCACTGTCATGAGCCCTTCCCTTCTTGGTAGCCATTGGTCTCGCCGAATTTGAATGTTTTTCCATCGCCCACCCTCCATATTATCCCTCTTTTCAGTAGCTGAAGTCCGAACTCAATGCCTCTCCACACCGGTGACGCATCTGTCGCAAAAAACGGTGTCCATGAGGTTTCCATTAGGGTAATACTTTGACTTTAACACCCTCGCACACAGGCTCTCTGGGTTTTGAATCAACCTCCACCCTTGTTTTGCAAGTAGAGCCTGATTGAAGAGGTGCATATCTCTAAATCCAATACCACCTGCTCTCTTCGGTTTTGTCATGCGCTCCCATATATATATTCTTCTTATTTCACAAGGCGAGTCATGTTTAAAAAATTATGAAGTAGATGTAGCTTTTATTCGGTGGATAAAGAAAACACATCCATAGTACACATATATAATTTGGAGTACTATAATTTGGTTTGCATACAAATCCCCTATGAAGTTCATCGATAGTGAAATTTTGGCATAAAATTGACATATATGAAATTGAATATAAAATTGACTTATAAAAAAGAATATTAAATTAGCAATTAGATTTTGGTTTGGCAATAAGTAATATCTAGTCATAATGTCCAGTGCCATTGAAACAGGCCTAAATATATCAACATGATAGAATCGCTAGAACGCATGGCAATGAGACGATTCAAACAAGTGAATCAGAGAGTATAATGATGTACAATGGCCCCCTACAAGGTATACATGTGGTCATGTACGAAGAATCACGAGGTCGATGCCAGATATATATGTGACAGCTAGTGTGTCATAAGAGTTAATGAAGAAAACAATGTTGCCACTACAACAAATCGTGTGAAGTATGCAAGAATATGCCAGTTCTGGTGAACAAACTACAAGTTGTTGGAAAACAACATTAACACGACAAGAAATTACAAGCTATGATGAAGATTCAGTGGGAGATAATGTTTTCACACTAATTCCTATGTATAGTAACTGATAAGTACATTCTCTTAGATGTCACAAAAATGTGTGAAATATGCAAGAGTACAACTCATTTATGGTGAATTAAATACAATTTCACTTAAAACAACATGATCATGATAAGATAGTACTCCCTTGGTCCCATAAATATAGTGCGCATTGGTTTTCAAAAAGTCATGTTTAAGAAACTTTGACCGAGTTCATAGAAAAACCATCTATATTCGAAATACCAAGTATATATCTTATGCAAATATATTTCAAGATGAATCTAATGGTGCTTATTTGATATTTTATTATGTTGATTTTTGAAATTAAACTCGGTCATCATTCAAAGATTGAGTTTTTTTTTAATACGCACTATATTCCGGGGCGGAGGGAATACAAAGCTATAACGAAATTAAGTGGGTAGTATACCAAATTCCGAGAAATGGGAACACAAATAAATATTGTCTCAAATGGGCAACCAGCTGAGGCAGCTAGACTAAGATGACCATGGGTTGAAGGTTCTAGATACATGACATTACGCAAATGATGAGTTGACAAGAACACAAAGTTTAGATAGGTAACACATTGTAAGATTTAATTTTAAGGAAAATATTAAAAAGGAAACTAAGAACTTGGTTAAAAATATTGTTCTACATAAGGCAGTAGGTCTCAATTCCATTCTCTCATTTTCACATAACAACGGCAACAACATATAATAAACCGCTTAGAATTTCTTGTAATAAAATACAATCATATTTATCAAGGCAGGTTCAAAACAATATATTTATCAAGACTTACAGTTTATCTACAATTTTTTTTATAATTTAAATTGTGTAATCAAATAACTTGCCAACATGATGAAAACGATATATTCATAAATCTTTGCATGCAACTGTGTGGTTTTCTCAGCTACTTTTAATACGATAATATAAAAGCCATCATCCAAAAAAAAAAAAAACGGCAACACATAGTGTTCATTTCCTCGTGAAGCAAAAAGCTAGAGTTGGAATGAAAAGCTGGAAGCTGCAATGGCATCACATGCATAGTACTCACATCCTTGTGCTGAAGGCAGGCACAACATGGGTGCCAAGCACGGCCTGTCAAATCACGCTCTTCTTCTGACATTCACGCTGGTTCCATGCATTGCACTAGCAGCAAGCACAGTTGTGTCATGCGATCAGCGACGCTGGTGTCAGTTGCCCGCCATATATACTACCACTTCATTGTCAGTGCTGACTAATTGTTCACTGCTCAAGAGAATAGATGGACGGATCCACCATCAATCGACTCGCCGACATGGCCGTGTTCCTCCTCTTCCTCCTCATACTTGTTCTGTCCGTCAGCCACATCATGCACGGAGACGGGTCAGGAGCAGTTGCTGCCCCCAGCCTCGTCATCGTGACGCTGCGGGGTCACGGCCCCGACGACAAGACCTCCGTGGCCGTGCAGAGACACGACCTCTCCTTCGCCGGCTTCACCAACGGGAGAGGCCATTGGCAGGCCTTCCCAGGCTGCGAGCACCTCTTCCCTGCGTCCACGACCCTCCCGTTCGGCAACAGCTACAGCGAGCTCATCGGCGGCCTCGACAACCTGCCCGGCGTGCCGCTTGGACGGGAGGCGATGATGGAGGCCTCCCGGTTGCTCTCCGCCTACCACCCGGGCGCCGACGTCGAGCCTGTCAAGCGGGCGCTGGCGGCGATGCAGGTCATGATAAGCGAGGTCCAGCGGCTGGAGCCCATCCGCAAGACAGTCCTTGAAGGATGGGTGACCGGTGCCCGCGTTGCCCCCGAGCACCTGCCCTACATCGAGCACTGGGACACCATGTCCTACGAGATCATCCGCTCCAACCGCACAGGCAAGTGGGACGGTCCATTCACCAAGATGCTGGAGACCCAGGCCAACATCCGCAGCTTGGAGGAAGCGCTCGCCGTGGTCGGACTGTTGCGGAATGCCGACTTGCAGCAAGTGCTCAAGGCTCACGCCGCCCCTGTCAACGTGGAGTAAACATACTTACACCAATGCTTTTTTTTTAGGGGAATACTTACACCAATGCTGAAACTCTAATAGAGATACATGAGGAATCACGTTACATAACTCAAATAAACTAACAAATGCATCTTTATATGGGAAAGTGGGAAAGACACTCGGCCTCTGTGTCAAGTGATGCACACAACCAATTATTCATTATTCGAAAGTTCAACATAGGAATATAATAAATTTATGTAAATAAATCTCACAAATGGCTGCCCGGAGGGCAATTTAAAAGACATAAAAAATGAACCTCATGCATAAAAATCATACTAGTAAGCTACCAACCAAATCGGTTGAACAACCTCGAATGGTCGTCTTCCATCGGTTAAACATAGCCTGGGTATTTGATTACTGAATTCGAACCTTACCAAACCGAAATGGAATGAACATTTAGTATTGTTAGTGGTTAACTGTAAGGTCAACAAATTGCTTACCTTTGAAGCTCTAGGTTGGTCGGTTAGAAACCAAATTAGTTCAGTTAGTACCAAACAAACCAATTATTCAAATATGACCAAACCGACTAGATCATTTATGTAATTTTCTCAGAATGCTAGCTCATCCACATGTGGCATCTCCCCTAGGCCTACACACGTCAGACCAGCAGACTACTAAGAAATGGTGGATGACAAACATGAAAGCTTGGTGCCACGTGTTAGTGTGCAACTACATAATTAGTGCATGCAAGCGTTGTGATTGCTTCTAGAGTGTGGCACTACGTGAAAGATGGGTGTCACGTACTAGTGTGTTGACTACTACAGAATTAGTGCATATAAGTGTCGTGCTTGCTTCTAGAGTGCTAACTACCTCATGAGTGTTGCTGGTGCTACTTTTTGGTTAGAAAATTTCTCATGCTGGTGATCCTGTATGTGCGCCTTTTGGCGATGGAACCATGAGGGGGTGCAAGTTACGGGGCCATGAATGCACTTTAACTTGCAAAATAGTTCACATGTGTTATTAAAATCAACCTTTCTTAAAGTTACATGTTTGTTTGCCCATAAAAATCTTGACTGCATGGTCATCACTTCAAAAAATAGCACACTCAATAAATTAACAAGATGAATGTTTAACACTCATCAGCCATACAATTCTTGAACATATATATTCTTCACTATGCTCACCCGCATAACGAGTAACTAAAAAAACAGTGTTTGATGAAGAAGTAAATGAAGTTCTAAGATAGAATAACCTTTTAAAAAAATATCAGCACAATAATTTAGATTCTTGAACATGTCATCCTTTTTCATGTAATCACTGATGCTATTAGGTCGAAAGATAAATCTCACCAAATGCAAGTTTCTGAAATCACACGTGTTTTTTGCTCAGATGTTAGGGAACACCAATATAAACACATAAGATTTGTATGAAGTAGTATTTTTGTGCAAATTATTTGTGCTAACCATAACATGAAATTCACATTTTTCTAAAAAAGATCATTATTAGAAGAAGATGATAAGCTGGAAAAATGTTTGTTGAGATATTATACAAAAATAACTTAAATATGTTTTTTTAGATCTTTAGCAGCGCCATGGTCACAGTTTGGTACAGTTTCTGGAAAGACATCATGTGCATTAGGTACTTGTGAGAGAGTGTTACAAAGCAGTGCGGAAGATTCACCTTATCTCGATTACCTTGATCTCCAGTCCATATCTTGGCTTGCAAGTTGCGATGAATGACTTTTCAGGCATATCACCCATCATTTTGATTGCAAACTTGCTACTTGAGCCTAACAAAGCTCGCGATTTCTTAAAGTAAAGAACTCGTCTTAGGACATTAATTTATATGTTGGAAACTATAACTGCACATAATTTGTTCTAGAGAAGACTAGTATATCATGTTACCGAGATGAATTTTTTACGTGCATGTTGCACTTCTTCATTGGTTCTTCTTTCTTTCATAGCTGAAACTGATTAAGATCACGCATGCCTTCGATAACACTCAATCAAGATCACATTGCCTATAAAATTCTTGAGTACATGGTCATCACAAAAAAAAGATCATGCTCAATAAAAATCACACCAGGACCTTTTGTGGTCCTCTAGATGGAAGCAACACATACCCCATGTTGGCACTCCGTTGCTTATCAAGCAAACAGCGTGATCACCTACTCCACCCCACTCCACGCCACCATGAAAGGGGCAAAATGAATGCCTAGAGAATTGGAGATGGATGTCCTGGTCCAGAAGATCACCGGGTTCCATGATGCCATCGCCAAGCTGTCATGGCTCAACCCATCCCCGGACGTGGACGCACTGTTTATAGAGTTGGTCACCGCATGCATTCCCCCAAGCCCCACGGATGTCACCAAGCTTAGATCGAAGACGTAGGGGAAGCGAGAGGGCCTCACCCGCCTCTGCGATGAGGTCAAGGAAAAGCTGGAGGAGTATTTCCCTGACATGCTCGCCGCCTTCGAGAACCCGCTGGGCCACCATGGCTTGTTACCCTGGTACCAACAACTACATCAACCTCAAGAAGCTCGAGTATGAGCTTTTGGTGCTCCACGTTCCTTGTGGCATCGCCCCTCCCCGCTTAGCCTTCATCGGCTATGGTCCGTTTAGGTTTAGCTCCTTTTTCCTCGTGACACGCTACCTGCCTTACACCATGTTTGAAATAGACGACCTTTTTGACGTGCCCGACGACCGTGCCGATAAGCTGTTCTGCATGGACTCGGATGTGGGCGTGCGCATGTCCTTCCACATGGCCGACATAGCAACCTTGCCGGCGAGCTCGCCGCTTAAGATGTTGTACTCCTGGACACACTCGTCGACATGGACGTCGAGGACATGGTGAAGGTGGTCGTGCTCCTCGGGGCGCACATGGCAGACAGGGTAACCCTTGTCGTGCACGATGCTCATGGAGCGCGCGTGGTTCCTATACCCGATTTTGGACACCGTGGACATCAGCCGAGGCGAGTTTGAGGTACTGGCCGTGTGCAGGGCCGGCCCTATGTTTTGGGAGGCCCTAGGCGAACTCGACAACATGGGCCCCTATGTTCTAAGTCCTAAGATCATATATATGTATGCGTGTGCGTTATATATATGACTTATTAAGAGTAACTTTTAGTCACACATCTTTAGTTTAAAATTTGATTATAATAATTCAAATGACTTCATCAAGAACAATAATAACCAAATTCGAACTGATTCCATCAACAACAATAATACTAAAAAATCACAAAATGAAACTAACATGACATGATTAATTACCTCAAATAAGAACCAAATTAGACTGACTCCATCGACAACAATAATACTTCAGTGCTTCAAAAAAGGTTTCTTCGGGAGTAGTTTCTTGCCCCTGTTCTTCAATGACATCAACATTGCTTGAAGATGTAAAGAACTTATTCAAAGAATCCTTCAATGGTAGAATTTTTGGATCACTTTCTTTCTTTTTCCTTCTTGTTTCAGCACCCGACAATTGCTTCTTCTTAGGTAACATGGCAGGCTAATGTCCTAAAATCATGAAAAAAAGATCAAAAGAGGATACAAAGAATTAGGAATTTATACATTGGATGATTGGAACCCTAGACATGTACATAGAATGACAAAAAAATGATTGATTGAATTAGAAAATTTAAAACTTCATGCATACTAAAATTGGAGGATGGATCATGGATGTATAGTTGAATACGTAATTAAATACTAAATAAAGAATAAATAAAGTACTGAAATTGTCAAATTAGGGTTTGGGGGATGGACTGGAACCGAGGAACATGGATGAAAACATTCAAACGTACTTTAGGGATTGGGGACGGCCGCGTTGCAGACTTCAAAACTTGTAGTCGCCAGTCGGATGTATACTTGTATACGTATTGCCGCGGTGCCGCCTTGCCGGATGCCGGATGGCCGGGCCGCTGGATTGACTGTCGTGCGGCGCGCCGCGCATGCAGCTCCAGCAGGCAGCGGGCCAGCGGCAGGCGAGGCGAGGATGACACGGCAAGGCGCTGAGCGACGAAGCGAGGAGGCCGATGGGCGTCACGGCGCGTGACGAACCTAACTTACGAAGGAAAAGGAAAACGAGCAGTCGTCTGTCTGCCAACTGGCGTGAGTCACGTTGTCGCTTCGCGACTTCGCGTTCGTTAATCGTTCAGCGATGGCTTGCTGGCTATCTGATGGGTCTAGCCCATCTTATTTCTTTTCTCTAATTCTTTTGTATTATTTTTACCTATTTTTTGCTGGGCTATAATATAGATATATACTCTGTCATGGGCCCCCCTCCTCGCCTGGGCCCTGGGCCGTCGCCTCGCCGCCATACCCCCAGGGCCGGCCCTGGCCGTGTGCCATGCCAACGACGATGTCGTGAACTCTATCATTATCACATAGAAATCCAAGGACGTGCAAGCCAACGGACTTTGCAGCAAGTGTGGTAGGATGGACAGTACAAGCGTGGCACGATGTCAGTGGTCAGCCCTCCGTGCAGGTTCGGTGAGATGGTAGGTGACATGACCCAGCAGACTGAGGAGTTTGCCAACGTTGAAGTGGCCTATTGATTGTTCATCGCTGGGAGAACTAATACAACTGGCTGCTTGACCGGTTGCAATTGTATGTGGTCATTATCCTACAAGTACTGGATTTCAAGTCATGTGTCGTTTGTACACAATAATGTGATTGTGGGACTTAAAGGCACGTATTTATGTGTGAGCAGTGTTGAGGATTTTTTTTTCCTTTCAGAAATAGTATGTGCAAGTGATGAGAATCAATAGTTTTCCCTGTGTGGCATAAACATATAGATTGATGTTTTACGATTAAGCTATACAATCCTTTTCAATGGATCAGTTGCACATTTCTCACAGAAGGGTTGCGCAAATAATACATCAGACCTTTAGTGTCAACAATATGCAACAGAGTAAATATTTATTCTTGTTATTTATTTCGTTGTTTCCCTTAACTAGAAATGTAGTTGTCTTGTAGTTGTTTTGCCATTCCTCGGATATTGACTTGCGGCATTCGATCCAAGAGCATCTTCACTTATGGATAGTTCGGGCCCCCGCCCACATAGACTGTGCGCCTTTGCGTCAATGGTGCATGGATGTTTGTAGCTGACGCACCCCCCTCCCTCCCTCCCTCCCTCCCCCTTCCTCCCATTAGCATTCCGTGGGGTGTTTATGTGATGCATGGAATGCTTCGTTGCTATTATTAATACAAAAATGTTCAGGTGGGCGATCGCCCCCGGTTGATTGTTCAAAAAAAAAAAACATCGTTGTGCTAGTGCACCGGTCGCACCAATTCCCTTGATGCACCAGATATGTTCCCGCCGTCCCTCAGCCCATCCCCAGACGTCGATGCGCTCTTCACCGAGCTGGTCATCGCGTGCGTTCCCCCGAGTCCTGTGGACGTGACCAGGCTAGGCCCGGAGGCGCAGGAGATGCGGGAGGGCCTCATCCGCCTCTGCTCCGAGGCCGATGGGAAGTTGGAGGCGCACTACTCCGACATGCTCGCCGCCTCCACCTCGATATGTTCCCCTAGTACAGCAACTACATCAACCTCAGCAAGCTAGAATACGAGCTCCTGGTGCGCTACGTGCCCGGCGGCATCGCCCCCGCCCGCATTGCCTTCATCGGCCCCGGCCCACTTCCATTCAGCTCCTTTGTCCTCGCCGCGCGCCACCTGCCCGACACCATGTTCGACAACTACGACCTGTGCGGCGCGGCCAACGATCGTGCCAGCAAGCTGTGGGCGCCCGCATGTCCTTCCACACGGCCGATGTCGCAGACCCCGCCGATGAGCTCGCCACATACGACGTCGTGTTCCTGACCGCTCTTGTCGGCACGGCCGCTGAGGACAAGGCCAAGGTCATCGCACACCTCGGTGAACACATGGCGGACGTGGCGGTTTTCGTTGTGCGCAGCGCCCATGGAGCCCGTGGGTTCCTGTACCCGATTGTCGACCCCGAGGACATCGGCCGAGGCGGGTTCTAGGTGCTGGTCGTGTGCCACCCCGACGACGACGTGGTGAACTCGGTCATCATCGCACAAAAGTTCAAGGACGTGCATGCCAGTGGACTTCGGAGCGGCCGGGCTGGTCGTGGACAGTCTGCACGCAGCACGGTGCCGGTAGTCAGCCCGCCATGCAGGTTTGGCGAGATGGTGGCGGACGTGAACCAGAAGAGAGAGGAGTTTGCCAAAGCGGAAGTGGCCTTTTGATCGATCGTCGCATGGGGAGAATAATGAACGTGTATGTGGTAATTTTCCTACCTCGATGCTTGATCGCTTGCAATCGCATGCACGTGGTAATTGTCCTACTACTACTTATATATTTCAAGCCATGTGTTCTTTGTACCCAATAATGTATGCGTGGTGTTTAAACGCGAATTCCTTTACACGTTGTACGTGTAAGTGTTGACAATGATGAATTTCAGTTCACCCGCAAAAAAAAGAAGTACGATGGATTGGGCGTCATACTAGTACGGGGGCGGGAGTACCTTTGTACGTTGGACGGAGCACGTAGGCGAGGCTGATTGACTATGGGAGCGGGAGTACCTTTACTTGAAGCAAGCAAGCTGAAACCATAGATATATTATCACACCAGCTAACACGAACATGAACGAAACATTGACTCCGGAAGCCGCGATGGACCAATTGCATGAACGTTCACTTTACATCGGGGTGGCATGAGCCTCGAGCACTTCCTCGAAGTCGGCATTCCGGATCATCCCGACAATGGCGAGCGCCTCCTCCTTGCTGTGGAGTGCGGATGTTGGCCTGGGTCTCTAGCATCTTGGTGAAGGGCCCGTCCCACTTGCCTGTGTGGTTGGAGCGGATGATCTCGTAGGACATGGTGTCCCAGTGCTCGATGTAGGGCAGGTGCTCAGGGGCGACGCGGGCACCGGTGTCCCATCTGTCAATCCGAGGTGCTTCATTGATCTATTAAGGACCACGCAATCATATAAGCATGACATCAAGATTTGTGAACAATGTTCATCGACATGGCTATATCTTCAGGGCCTGACTACAGACATTCCTCCTCATGACATCGTCATAATACCACACCCCGGCCGTCTGAGCGCCGGCACACGCCGCAGGCTCTCCCGCGTGCGCGTGCTATTATGTTGGCATATGTTATATCGTGTGTCTACCCCGATATATATGAGAGGTCTAGGATACAAGTGTCCTACTAGGACACAACTCCTACCCTGTCTACACATAGTCTAAAACCAAGTCCAACTATAACCTACCTTGTGTTGGAAAATTAGGCAAGTTCATGATTAATTCCAGTAAATAATTCATGACTAGAAGAGATACTAGCATGCAAAAATCTAGCAAACTAGAAGAACAGCAAGACATGCATAACAGCAGCAAACACGTAACAGTAGCTGTAGAAACAGACATGAACAGAGGACGTTGGACGTACTGATCGTTAGCTATTATGGGTGCGACAGTGTTGATGACGATGTTGGCGACGATCTGCTGCTGACGGCGATGAATACGACGATGAGTAGCACCGCCCGACTTGGACGGAAGACGACCCGTGATGACGAATTTGAGCAGTCGCGCACAACGCTTCCCAAAAACCTAATTCGTCCTCTCCCTGTGCAGGATCGCAAAGACGAACGGTTCCGGAGACCTGCTCTCCCACGCGCCGATGCACGCCGGCGTTTGGGATGGAGTAGACTACGATGGCGGCGCAAGTTGTGAGATGAGGCAAAACCCTAGGTGTTTTTCGGTGTATCTCTGGCCGCAGCCGGTAGCTATATATATATTAGGACCAGAGGCGGTATTGTGTCGCGACCACAATCCCAAACCGACTCGGTTTTTAATTCGTATACTTACCGGACAAGAAATCAAAAAACTTGTCTGCCAAGACATAAAAATAAAACGGCAAAAGGAAGCTGCGCTCCTGCAAGGAGACGGACCGGATTTCGGCTGACCATTCACGCGCATGTCGCATGTACGCGCCTCGCCTCGCGAGGCGCCTCGCCTCGCCACGGCCCGGCCCGGCCCGGCCCGGCCCCGCCCCGCCACGCCAGGCGAGGCGAGGCGAGCGAGCGCGCGCGTGTGGTTTTCCCTTTCTCTTCTCACACATCACTTAGAGTGGTAGAGAGAACCCACTATATAAAGAGGTCCAACTCTTCTTCAACTTCCAAGGTGGGACTAAACTTAGCACCACCACTTGCCATTTTACACATGGGCTTTGAGATTTCAGAAATTGCTATGGGCCTAGCCCATTAATTCTAACACCTTGTACAATCATATTTGACACAACTTTAATAAACTCCACCTTGGCGAATATTATTTACCACCTTGGATTCATCCATGCGTGATACGCCATGAGCACCGCTGCTACTTCCAGACTCCATGTGACTCCACTGCAACTGTACTCCTTTCTCGTCTTTTTCATAGTCAACACTCCAGCAAAAATGAAGCTCCTCGTTACTCTAGTTTGTGCTCCCAACTTTCAAAGAATCCGTTCAACACCATCACACACCGACCACTGTCTGCGTGAAATTGAACAACTCACATATTGGGCGCCACGTATAAGAGTTATCTGAAATCAATATCACCGCTCTTTCTTGACCGTCTGTCTGAAACTTGAAGAAATTTCACCGTCACCATGTGTCATCCTGAGTCAAATTCACAGTTGTCTCACCCTTCTCCCAGATAGTCTCTGACATGCCTCACAGCTATAGCACTTCGCCTCTTTCTGTACTAGTTGTCCGCACTTTGCCATGTGCACTTAACACAACAGAATATACGGCCATGTGCTCTCTCAGCTTTTGACAATTTCAGATTTTCCTCCACTCTCTTAGATTCTTCATGGTTAACTTCTGTCTATCAACCGACACCGATAGACCCAGTCACCAACTTGAATTTGGTACTCGTCAACACTGCTTCAGCACCCCTTGCACACTTTGTCTGACCACCAGTGCCTTGGTCTGTCGCTGTGTCCGTGCTTACCGCACGCCTCGCCGCTATCACCGTGTCGAGCCTCTGCTGTCCTGGTCGAGTCTCCTGGATAGCTAGCCCACACTGCCTCAACCCCCACTGCAGAGAACCATCGATCATCATCGACCGATGCCGGGTATCACGTCTCCATCAGACCATTGGGCCCCAGCCTGATCCACGTGTCTCTCGCTATCCCGCTGAAATAGGTTTCGACTCTCCGAATTCTTACGCCGTCACTAGTAGAAAAAGGACCATTTGTCCCGGTTCATAAGGGTCTTTAGTCCCGGTTCTGGAACCGGGACTAAAGGGTCGTTACTAAAGGCCCCCACCTTTAGTCCCGGTTCTTATACGAACCGGGACTAAAGGCCCTCCACATGGCCGCTGTATGGAGGTCCACTTTTAGTCCCAGTTGGTAACACCAACCGGTACTAAAGGAAATTTTATGATTTTTTTTTGATTTTTTCTCTTTGTTTCAAATTTTTGAATTATTTTAACCTCTAATCTCTAATCACCCCTCATCACTTCTCAATTTAACCTCTAATCTCTAATCACCCCTCATCATTCCAAATCATCTAACTTTCCGGACGGTCACCCATCCTCTCACTACCCCATCCTGAGCACACTTAACTTCCGGGTTCTATTCTCCCTCGTTTCCAAGTCTGCACTTGTTGTTTTCCTGACAATAGTAAGATGTCAATCCTATTAATTCTCAGGAGTTTAGCTTGAGCATGAAGTCACACATTTCACTGTTTGAGTTTGAAACTATCGTTCTAAAAAACAATAATTATTTAGTAACACTAATATTTCTTGAATAAGTAGTTTGACCATTGTTTGACCACAGTTTGACTAGATTTGACCAAAATTTAAAAAACTGAAATAATTATTTAGTAACACTAATATTCTTGAATAATTATTTAGTAACACTAATACTTCTTGAATAAGTAGTTTGACCATAGTTTGACTAGATTTAACAAAAATTAAAAAAAACTGAAATTTGAGCATAACTTCATGTAGTTGTGCCTTGCTACCCCACGCCTTGTCGACTTCAAGCTCTCTTATATGTGCACCATCTTGAATCAACCCCGCGCCATAGTCCGTCGAAGCCGCACAAGCCCTCAGACCTGCACCACATGTTTCCACGCCCCAGAAGTCGGCCACCATTAGCATCACACTCCTATGTCGTCGTCGCTGAAATCACCGCCATCTTCTGCTTTGACCAACACCCATGTCGATCCATCAGACTATCCAGTCCGACCCAGCTGAAATTATCTGACTGCAACCATGCTCCACCATGCGTCATGACCAGCCCCGCACATCTCAATGCATTACTCGATGCCCTGTGTTTGCATGATCCTGTCACGACGCGCTTCAGTTTCCTCCCGAACCTTATATGCACGTCTTTCATCCTTTGTCGTACACACTCCGAGCACTTCCCGCAAACATGACCCACCAGAAAAAATCTCCATGCAAACTTGACCCCACGGATACTTTCTGCATAATTTTTCTTGTTGCCATTTGCTAGTAACTCATGTGTACGCGTAGACCTTTAATCCAGAACTTGTACCTTTTCATGCAGCATTCTGTATCCCCTTAACATAATAGGAACAAAAAAACCTTTCTTGATTCCACGCCAATGCTCCTTAGACATCATGCATGCTCGTCAGGACTTTGTTCCTTTCCTTTTTTTAATAACAAATCTCCGGCTCAGCAGTCAACGTAGCACCGATCCAATCCTGCCGCAGCATTGCCTACACATAGGAATGAAAATGGAGTGGAAACTTACCGTTTTTCCGAAGAAAAAATGGAAACGGAGAGGAAATATGAAAATGGAAGTGGAAATTTGTAAAATGAAAGTGGAAATGGAATTTTTTATGCGGAAACAGAAACAAAAACGGAATGTTGTTTTCCAATGGAACATGGATGGAAACGGAACTTTCCGTTTCCATGAATATGGAATTTCTGCTTTTACTAGACCTATAGCTGCTTTGTAGCCCAACCACCAAAGAGAACACAATGACACAATTAGTAGAATGGATATGAGGCCCAACTTCTACTACCACACATGTACTCAGCTTGACCCTATACACAATTGTCCGGTACTACTACAATACTACGCTAAGTTGCTAACATAATGATATTATTTTGTAGCCATGTTAACAACTCATTAAATTTGTTTGTTTTTGTGTGTATTTCTCTATGATCAAGGGGTTTTTAAGTTCTGATCAATGCCTCTTTTTGTTTCCGTATCCGCTTTGTATTCGCTCCATGTCCGTTTCTAGTAGTATCTGTTTTCGTATTCATTTCCGAGGTTTTTGTATTTGTTTCTGCTTCTACGAAAAAATATGAAAACAAATATAATAGCACTCAGTTCCGTCCATTTCCGCTGTGTTTTCATCCCTACCTGCACACACGCCCGTGCCTGAGTCGCACCAGGCCTTTGCCTTGCACCCGAGCACCCGTGGCACCAGCTCTGCCTTGTACTCAGCCTGATCAGCATCCAGCAGCACACCAGCCCGGCTGGGCCTTGTCACCCTCCTGGCCCACCCTCCTGGGCCGCAACAGGCCTCCACGCTTTGGAGCACACACGCTTGGTCCTCCGCAACCAGCGTCCTTCCGTCGATCCGACCGACCTGCTGTCTGCCTGCCCAGTGCGACGCGCCGCCGCTGCTTCGGATCGATCGAATCGATCTACGTATATGTCACTTCGGCTGCCGCCACTTCATGCGATCTGCTTGATTCCAATTGATCCTCGATCGTACCGCTCTTCGACTTCGACTTCGACTCTGCTGTTTCCCGTCGCCTTGACAACTCCGATAATCATCGTGACAACATCCACGACCCGATCTCCAGCGCCTTGGTGACTACAGTCAATACGTCCACGAATTCTGCGGCATCCTCTAGATCAACAATGCGCAGCATCCTCGTAACCTTGCTCATGATACCACTTGTTAGAATAATCCGAGGCGCTTCGTCGATTTACCGAGAACCAAACAATCACACAAACACGACACCGAGATTTGTTAACGAGGTTCATCGATATGGCTACAATAATATTCGACACAACTTTAACACCATCCATCGTTGAGGGTCTCTTTGATGGCCCCAATCGCTGGGCCTCGCTACTCACAACCTTCATCACCGTCAGCGCCCGCTTGACTGGCTCCACGCCGCCCCCGAGGCGGTAGGCGGCGAGCACGCGAATGGCTTCCCGCCCCAGCGGCACGCCCGGCAAGTTCGCGAGGCCGCCGATGAGGTCGCTGTAACTGCTGCCGAAGGGGAGGGTCGTGGACGTGGGCAAGAGGTGCTCAAGGCCAGGAAAGGCGTGCCAATGGCCGCTGCCATCGGTGAAGCCGGCGAAGGAGAGGTCGTGTCTGTGCACGGCAACGGAGGTCTTGTCGTCCGCGCCGCGGCCGATTAGCCGCGCGACGACGGGGCTGCGCGCAGCAACTGCTCCTACGTGTCCGTGCTCGCTGTTGCCAGCGGCAAGGACAAGTATAAGGAGGAAGAGTACGAAGGCCGCCATGCTGGCGAGTCGGTTGACGGTGGATCCGTCCATCTCCTCTCTTCAAAACTAGAAGAGTGAACAATGAACAATCAAGTTGTAGTATATATGGGGGCAACGGACACCCCAGCGCACTGATCGCGTTGCCCAACGGTGCTGGCTAGCTAGTGCAATGCATGTCACCAGCGTGATTGTCAAGAGAAGAGTGGACATGATTCATGGGCCTCCTTTTGTTTTCGACCGGCCGTGCCTGGCGCCCATGTAGCAGCGCAAGGATGTGATGCCCATGCAGCTTCCAACTTCCAACTTTCATCTTTTCCTTCACAAAGATGTGATGTGTGAGTGAGTACCATGTGATTGCCTTTTTTTCGTTCAGGAGAGATTTTATATTATAAATAGTTGGGTTAGCTCGCCGATTTGAGCGCCTTGATTTACAATATAATGTTATGAACTACTACTATATGAGTTAATTTGTCACTCTTAGCATTGGCACACAATGTAAACTACAAAAAGAAATGGTGTACTAAATGTAAGACTTGAAAATATTGGTTGTATAGAATTTTTCTTACAAGGTGTATTAGGTTTGTTGTAAAACCTTGTTATTTAAGATGAGAGACCGGTGGAATTGGTGTCTGCGGCCTCATGCACAACATATAAAAGCATAAAAGATTGCTTTTATCAAATTTTGTATCCTCCCCCACCTATCTCGCTGTACTGATAGTATTTTTTAAAAAAATAGACAAATAACTCTTTGGTTTGTACAGAAACAAAGGCATCTGGTTATGTTGAGAGCTATAGACATAATGATTCTCATGTCATTCGGAATTTAGGATACACACAAGAAGGTGAAAATGGCAGAAATCACACTTCACTTTCTGGCATAGTAAAGCACGTGGTTGTTAACCAAGAGCCCATTTGTTGCTCCAGTAAGAGTTTACTGTTATGTCATAAAATGATGATTTCAACTTACTGTTGTGTCCAAATCTGATGTATTGTATTGTTGTCATCGAGGATAAAAAGGTGGGGTTTATATCATATTGCATGAATTTATCCCTCTACATCATGTCATCTTGCTTAAAGCGTTACTTCGTTCTTATGAACTTAATACTCTAGATGCATGTTGGATAGCGGTTGATGTGTGGAGTAATAGTAGTAGATGCAGGCAAAAGTCGGTCTACTTGTCACGGGCGTGATGCCTATATACATGATCATACCTAGATATTCTCATAATTATTCGCTTTTCTATCAATTGCTCGACTGTAATTTATTCACCTACCGTAATAATTATGCTATCTTGAGAGAAGCCACTAGTGAAACCATTCTCCATCATACAAGTTTCCAATCTATTTTATTTTGCAATCTTTACTTTCAAACTATATCATGAAAATATCAAAAAATATTTATCGTATTATTATTATCTTTATCAGATCTCACTCTTGCAAATGGCCGTGAAGGGATTGACAACCCCTTTACCGTGTTGGTTGCGAGGTTCTTATTTGTTTGTGTAGGTACGAGGTGACTCGCGCGTGGTCTCCTACTAGATTGATACATTGGTTCTCAAAAACTGAGGAAAATACTTACGCTGCTTTGCTGCATCACCCTTTTCTTTTCAAGGGAAAACCAATGCATGCTCAAGAGGTAGCAAGAAGGATTTCTGGCGCCATTGCCGGGGAGATCTACGCCAAGTGAAGACATAGCAAGTACCCATCACAACTTTTACCCTTCGCATTACATTATTTGCCATTTGCCTCTCATTTTTCTCCCCCCCACTTCACCCTTGCCGTTTTATTCGCCCTCTTTTCCTTTCGCCCTTTTTTTCCGTTCGCTTTTTCTTCACTTGTTTGCTTGTGTGTTGGATTGCTTACTTGTCATGATGGATCAAGATAATACTAAATTGTGTGACTTTGCCAATACCAACAATAATGATTTTATTAGCACTCCGATTGCTCCTCTTACTGATGCTGAATCTTGTGAAATTGATGCGAGCTTGTCCACCGCCGGCTGCTGAACAGAAATAGGTGCGCCGCCTTGGACCATGGGAAGAGAACCACCAGCAAGGCGAGGAGCATATCCAACCATCCCGCTTCGTCCTTGAGCTCGACGTCCTCCCGTCATGCGGTGCGGAGGTCAACCTACCAGACAATGCACGTGCTCTCGGCCTTCCTCGTTATCGTGGGGCAGCACGTTGTTGGAATTTTGCTAGTAGGCCTTTGGCCCAAAGCCCAACTAAAATTCTGAAATTCTCTTGGCCCATTCATGCACACATGTGAATGGAGTGAGTGAGGCTAAAGTTTAGTCCCACCCCGGAAGTTGAGAGAGAGTTGCACCTCTTTATAAGGTGAGCTCTTCTACCACTTGTATGAGCATGAGAAGAGGAGACCTACACGCGCGCTCCTCCTCCTCCTCGCTCGAGGCACGACGCGCCGCGGGTTGCGGGATTGAGCCGAGCCGAGGACAGAGCTATGCACGTTGTCTATATTTTTGCTGCATGGGAAAATTAATGAGTCATTAATTAATAATTAACGGACGCGTTAATTACTGAACCGTTTCCGATTCTTTTGGATCGTGACGACTCGGACGTGGGGTTTACTCCCACGACCTACCCGGCCCGCACTATATAGTCAGGCAGACGTCTACCCTAGCCGCCGTCGCTTCGTATGGTTTCTCACCACCGTTCCAGATTATTGCGCCGCCAAGCAAGTCTTCTCCATCCCTCCTTCCGGCGTGCACCGCGAGAAGGGACAGCAGGCCTCCGGAACCCCGCCTCTCGTGATCCTGTACGGGAGAGGGGCGATCAGATTTTTGGGGAGCGCACTCGCGGGACTGCTGGCAGCGACGACTTCGCGAACGACGACTTCTTCCCCGACCTCGGCAACCTCGTCCTCGACGACATGGGCGACAACGTCAACGCCGGCGGTGCTGCACCCGCTGCACCGTATGTGATTCTATCCTTCCTGTTTGAGATCGTGGTAGAATTCATGCTTCTAGTATGTGCCCTAGATGTGATATGTTCATCTGCTATGCTAGTTCGCATGATTAGTTTAATCTCTGCTGTTGTGGTCATGATTTATCTTCTGTTTATTCGGATTAAATGTCGTAGTAATTTGCTCATATTTCCAACAATCCAAAAACCTGATTATAGGCAATTTACTCCGAGTGGTTTTGCTGCGCATCTGAAGCCGTCTGCCTTTAAGGGGGCGCAATATAAGAGGTGGCGCACGAGAGTAGTCTACTGGTTTTAGACCATGGGCTGCTATGATGCCACCAAGGGCAAGCCTGAGGGCGATCTTAATCCAGCACAGCTGGAAGCTTTTGAGAAGATCGATACCCTCTTTAAAGGCGCTCTTCTGAGTTTTCTTGATGACTCCATTGTGGATTCGTATATGTCGTTTGACAACGGCAAGGACATGTGGGCTGCGCTCGAGGCCAAGTTTGGTGCCTCGGACACCGGCAGCGAGTTGTATGTCATGGAGCAATTCTATGACTACAAGATGACTGATGAGCGCCCTGTTGTACAGCAGGCTCATGAGATACAGTCGCTCGCAAAAGAACTTGAGTACTTCAAGTGTGTGTTGCCGGACAAATTTGTTGCCGGAGGCATCATTGCCAAGCTTCCACCTTCGTGGAACAATTTTGCTACTTCCCTGAAGCACAAGAGACATGAGTTTTCCGTTGCGGATCTCATTGATATTCTTGATGTTGAAGAGAAGGCGAGAGGAGAGGACACACGTGCTCGAGTTGCTGAGGGAGGTTCTAGTGCCCACATGGTACAAAAGAAGAACTCCCAGCCCAACAAGTTCAAAAACAATAAGAACAAAACTCAGGGCAAAGGCAAGTTTGATACAAAGAACAAGCCATCACATTCTACCAACTTCAAGAAGAATTTTCATAAGAAGGGGAAGGGACTTTGCCATGTCTGCGGTTATCCTAATCACTGGGCTCCGAAGTGTCCTAACCGCTTTGAGGAGCGCGAACATGAGAAGAGCGGCAAGTCCGCTAATGTTGTCATCGGTGATACTGATATGAAGGAATCAGGGTACGGTATTTTTCCTACCATCCTTTTAGAATTTCAATCCCCTGATTGGTTAATTGACACCGGTGCCAATGTACATGTTTGTGCTGACGCCTCCATGTTTTCTTCTTACCAGGCAACAGGGACTTCACCCGTGCTGATGGGGAACGGGTCACATGCCATCGTTCGAGGTGTTGGTACGGTCGATCTGAAGTTTACTTCGGGGAAGACTGTGCGTCTAAAGAACGTTCATCATGTGCCGTCCATCAATAAAAATCTCGTTAGCAGTTCCCGTTTATGTCGAGATGGTTTTAAGTTGGTTTTCGAATCCAATAAAGTTGTAATTTCTAAGTGTGGACAATTTGTTGGAAAAGGCTATGAGTGCGGAGGCTTGTTCCGCCTATCTTTGTCAGATATTTGCACTAAAGTTATTAATAGTGTTTGCCACAATAATGAGTCTGATATTTGGCATTCACGACTCTGTCATATTAACTTTGGTTGCATGACGCGTTTAGCCAATATGAATTTAATTCCGAAAATCTCTACTGTCAAAGGCTCCAAGTGCCAAGTATGTGTGCAAGCTAAGCAACCTCGCAAGTCCCATAAGACTGCAGAGGCAAGAGACTTGGCGCCACTAGAGCTTATACATTCTGATCTTTGTGAGATGAATGGCGTGTTGACAAAAGGTGGAAAGAGATACTTCATGATGTTGATTGATGACTCCACTAGATATTGTTATGTGTATCTTCTGAAATCAAAAGATGAGGCTTTGACTTTCTTTTAAAACTATAAAGCTGAGGCAGAGAACCAACTTGATCAAAAAATTAAACGGCTTAGGTCCGATCGTGGTGGAGAGTATTTTTCCAATGAATTTATCTGTTTTGTTCGGAACATGGTATAATCCATGAGAGGACGCCTCCCTACTCACCCCAGTCAAATGGGGTAGCCGAAAGAAAGAACCGAACTCTAATTGATATAGTTAACACCATGTTAGACACTTCGGGTCTATCCAAGGAATGGTGGGGGAGGCGCTAATGACTGCGTGTCATGTCCTAAACCGAGTTCCCACAAAGCATAAGACCATGACTCCATTTGAGGAATGGGAAAGGAAAAGGTTGAAACTCTCTTACCTACGTACTTGGGGTTGTTTGGCAAAAGTCAATATACCAATTCCCAAGAAGCGCAAGCTTGGACCAAAAACTGTGGATTGTGTTCTTCTGGGCTATGCTTTTCATAGCATCGGCTATAGATTTTTGATAATAAAATCTGAGGTATCCGACATGCATGTTGGTACGATTATGGAATCAAATGATGCAACTTTCTTTGAGGACATATTTCCTATGAAGGATATGTCGAGTTCATCAAATCAGGAAATACCTACTCCATCTAGTGAGGAATTCACTGTAATTCCTGAACCCACCATTGCGATGGAACACGTTGAGAATCCTGTTGAGGGTAACAATGGAACTCCTGTGAGGAGTAAGAGACAGAGGACTGCAAAGTCTTTTGGTGATGATTTCATTGTGTACCTCGTGGATGACACACCCAGGACTATTTCAGAAGCCTATGCATCTCCTGATGCTGACTACTGGAAGGAAGCTGTACGTAGCGAGATGGATTCCATCTTAGCTAACGGTACCTGGGAGATCACTGACCGTCCTTATGGGTGCAAACCTGTAGGATGTAAGTGGGTGTTCAAGAAGAAGCTTAGACCTGATGGTACGATTGAAAAGTACAAGGCACGACTTGTGGCCAAGGGTTATACCCAGAAAGAAGGTGAAGACTTCTTTGATACTTACTCACCCGTGGCTAGACTGACCACAATTCGGGTGCTACTATCACTGGCTGCCTCACATGGTCTTCTCGTTCATCAAATGGACGTTAAGACGGTTTTCCTCAATGGAGAGTTGAAGGAGGAAATTTACATGGATCAGCCAGATGGTTTTGTAGTACCTGGTCGGGAAGGAAAGGTGTGCAAGTTATTAAAGTCTTTATATGGCCTTAAACAAGCTCCTAAGGAGTGGCATGAGAAGTTCAAAAGAACATTAACTGCTGCCGGCTTTGTAGTAAACGATGGTGACAAGTGCATGTACTATCGCTATGGTGGGGGCGAAGGAGTTATTCTTTGTCTGTATGTCGACGACATATTGATCTTTGGAACCAAACTTGATTTAATCAAGGAGGTTAAGGATTTCTTATCTCGCTGTTTTGAGATGAAGGATCTAGGAGTAGCTGATGTTATCTTAAACATCAAGCTATTGAGAGATGAGAATGGTGGGATCACACTGCTTCAGTCTCATTATGTGGAAAAGGTCTTGAGTCGTTTTGGGTATAGCGACTGCATGCCTTCTCCAACTCCATATGATGCTAGTGTGTTGCTTCGAAAGAATCGACGGATTGCTAGAGATCAACTGAGGTATTCTCAGATTATTGGCTCGCTTATGTATTTGGCGAGTGCCACGAGGCCTAACATCTCTTTTGCTATGAGCAAGCTGAGTCGGTTTGTGTCAAAACCGGGAGATGATCATTGGCATGCGCTTGAGAGAGTTATGCGCTATTTGAAAGGCACCGCGAGCTATGGGATTCACTACACTGGGTATCCAAGGGTACTGGAGGGTTATAGTGACTCAAACTGGATATCTGATGCTGATGAGATTAAGGCCATAAGTGGTTATGTTTTTACACTTGGTGGTGGCGTTGTTTCTTGGAAGTCTTGCAAGC
This sequence comes from Triticum urartu, assembly GCF_056163025.1. NCBI lineage: Eukaryota > Viridiplantae > Streptophyta > Magnoliopsida > Poales > Poaceae > Triticum > Triticum urartu. Next base: position 681,190,143 of record NC_141877.1, read on the forward strand.
AGACCATCTTAACGAGGTCAACTATGGAAGCAGAACTCACAGCATTAGACACTGCCATTGTTGAAGCAGAGTGGCTTCGTGAACTCTTGATGGACTTACCTATGGTTGAAAAACCAATACCCCCTATCCTGATGAACTGTGATAATCAAACTGTGATCGTCAAAATAAACAGTTCTAAGGACAATATGAAGTCCTCAAGGCATGTGAAGAGGAGACTAAAATCTGTCAGAAAATTGAGGAACTCCAGAGTTATTACGTTGGATTATATCCAAACATCGAAAAACTTGACAGGTCCCTTCACAAAGGGTCTATCACGTAATGTAATAGATAATGCATCGATGGAGATGGGTTTGAGACCCACCGCATGAGTTGTCCATAGTGGTAACGCACTCTATGTGATCGGAGATCCCGTGAAGTAGAAGTGGGAGACAAGCTGTTGGTCAGCTGGGAGGAGAGTATCCCTATATTAATTATCCCACTCCGTGAAGATGCAATACTCTCCTGATCTGCATGGCAGGTTGATACTTATCTTAATGTGTTCCAAGTGGCTTATTCGGGTAAGCAGAGATATTGTCCTGCAGAACATCTTCTGAGGAACACACCTATATGAATTTGACTGTTAACGTCGCAGTCTGTGAGAATTGGGTGTTCTCTAATAAATTCATGAAAGGCCCTGGAGTATGACGTATACGCTCCACCCGCGGGGAAGCCTTGCGGCAGCCCAGTATCGGTCAAGAATTTGTGTGAAACTAGTTTCACAGAAAACTTATAGTTCAAGGCATAGTCCACTATTCAAGTTATGATCTAGTGTAGCATAAATTTCTAAGTGGAAGTTCAACTTCACAGTCTCCACTAAGCACCAATATATAAAACAATGTTTTGGAACTAAAGATGAGATGTGCCAATGAGACTTTGTGGGGGATTGTTGGAATTTTGCTAGTAGGACTTTGGCCCAAAGCCCAACTAAAATTCTGAAATTCTCTTGGCCCATTCATGCACACATGTGAGTGGAGTGAGTGAGGCTAAAGTTTAGTCCCACCCCGGAAGTTGAGAGAGAGTTGCACCTCTTTATAAGGTGAGCTCTTCTACCACTTGTATGAGCATGAGAAGAGGAGACCTACACGCGCGCTCCTCCTCCTCGCTCGCCACGCCACGCCACGCCTCGCCTCGCCTCGTCACGACGCGCCGCGCCGCGCCGCGGGTTGCGGGATTGAGCCGAGCCGAGGACAGAGCTATGCACGTTGTCTATATTTTTGCTGCATGGGAAAATTAATGAGTCATTAATTAATAATTAACGGACGCGTTAATTACTGACGTGGGGTTTACTCCCACGACCTACCCGGCCCGCACTATATAGTCAGGCAGACGTCTACCCTAGCCGCCGCCGCTTCGTATGGTTTCTCACCATCGTTCCAAATCATTGCGCCGCCAAGCAAGTCTTCTCCATCCATCCTTCCGGCGTGCACCGCGAGAAGGGACAACAGGCCTCCGGAACCCCGCCTCTCGTGATCCTGTACGGGAGAGGGGCGATCAGATTTTTGGGGAGCGCACTCGCGCGACTTCTGGCAGCGACGACTTCGCGAACGACGACTTCTTCCCCGACCTCGGCAACCTCGTCCTCGACGACATGGGCGACAACGTCAACGCCGGCAGTGCTGCACCCGCTGCACCGTATGTGATTCTATCCTTCCTGTTCGAGATCGTGGTAGAATTCATGCTTCTAGTATGTGCCCTAGATGTGATATGTTCATTTGCTATGCTAGTTCGCATGATTAGTTTAATCTCTACTGTTGTGGTCATGATTTATCTTCTGTTTATTCGGATTAAATCTCGTAGTAATTTGCTCATATTTCCAACACACGTCAGGTGGAGCGTCGATGACCTCAATGGTGCGGGCTGGTGGACGGGGGTCACTTGCGAGGGAACATGCATCACTATGTTCGGTTTGCTTGACAGCGCATGGCCTACCTCTACGGTCGACACCACGCTGGAGATCAAGATAGCTAGTGTAGGGGAAGGAGGTGCTTTCGAGGGCCGCACCGGAGACAAAGGTGGCCTACCCCGTCGGAGCCAAGGACGGAAGGTAGAATAGGAGAGGTGGTACGGTGGGGATGAAGTGGACAGGAGAGGTGCGATAGGGCTGGGAATTATTTTGATAAAAATCGAAACGGGGTAGGGGAGAGGAAGGTGTGGCAAGAAGTGAAAAAAAAGGAGGTGAGATAAGCGGTCCCCATTGGAGCCATGGACGGAAGGTAAAGGCGGAGAGGCGACACGGTGGGGATGAAGTGGACAGGAAAGGTGCGACGGGGCTGGGAATTATTTTGATGAAAATCAGAACGGGATAGGGGGGAGGAAGGGGTAGCAAGAAGTGAAAGAAAAAAAGGAGGTGTGATAAGCGGTGAGCGTGGGACCGGGGGTGAGATATTTCTGGAAAGTGAAACTGACTATCGTAGTTGTAAGACATCTCCACGTAATTTCTCAACGGAGGCAGTAAAAAAGTTGAAAAGGAGAAAATCCAAAACTTATGTGCTTACACATGTCAATTAGAGATGAAGCATGTGCTACAATGTGAAAACGCACATGGTGTGGGCTAGCTTAGTCACTTTGATTCTTGTATATATAAGCCATACATGGATTGTGTGGTCTTCTCCGGTCCAGTATTAACCAAACTAGCCTCTTTACACGTGGTGGGCTGCTTTAATTATTTCTTTTTGAGAAAATTTTCAATCTATTAATTTTTAATCATAGCAGTACAACAAATATATAAAAATAATAAAAGTTACATTCAAATCCGTAGACGACCTAACTACGACTACAAGCACTGTAACAAGTTGAAGGCGCGCCACCTTCATCATTCCTTCTTTGCTGGAGCTGGGCAAAACTTATTATAGTAAACAGTCGAAAAGTCGTCGTGCTAAGGTCTCATAGGACTAGCAGATTAGAACAGCAACCACTGCCGATAAAGAGTAGCGTAGACCGAAAGGATACAATCTAAGGACTAACGAATGTAAAAGAACGATGACCAAATCCACCAGAGACACATCTCCACACACACACACCAACAATGTTAGGCGCACCGCCAGGACTGGGGCTAGGCGGCGAGAACCTTATTTCACCGCTGAGCAGAACACAACCCCTAAAAAAACTCGAAGAAACATCTAAAAAATGAAGCCCTCCCACCGGCAAGTGCCAGGATCCATCACGCCCTATGGCCCTTAGGCCACCGGAGATGAGGCAGACCGGCGGCGGTTCCAGTGGGAGGCAGAGAAACCCTAATCTCTTTGTTGAGGAGGAGGCTGGGCTTCTTTAATTGAAGCCTTTGTAACTGGGTTGTTCCATGACATAGAAAAAAAATTCAACTGAACCTAAATAAAAATTTAGGCAACTGAACATATAGCAAAAGTATCATATACTTTATTGGGTACAAACATCACATGGCTTAATTCAAATGCATCAGTAGTAGTAGGATAATTACCGCCAGGCGTGCGATTGCAGGCGATCAAGCATCGAGGTAGGAAAATTAATTACCACATGCACGTTCATTATTGTCCCCTGGCGACGATCGGTCAAAAGGCCACCTCGGCGTTGGCAAACTCCTCTCTCTTCTGTGTCATATCCGCCACCATCTCACCGAACCTGCGCGGCGGGCTGACCACCGGCACCGTGCCGCGAGCAGACTGTCCACCCACAGCACGCCCGCTGTGAAGTCCACTCACATGCACGTCCTTGGACTTCTGTGCGATGACGACGGAGTTCACCACGTCGTCGTCTGGGTGGCACACGGCCAGCACCTCAAACCCGCCTAGGGTGATGTCCTGGGGGTCGACGATCGGGTACAGGAACCCGCGTGCCCCGTGTGCGCTGCGCACGACGAGGGCCGCCCCGTCTGCCATGTGTGTACCGAGGTGTGCTATCACCTTGGCCTTGTCCTCGGCGGCCATGCCGACGAGCGCGGCCAGGAAGACCACGTCGTATGTAGCGAGCTCGCCAGCGAGGTCCGCTACGTCGGCCGTGTGGAACGACATGCGGGCGCCCATGTCCTTGTCCGCGCGGAACAGCTTGCTGGCTCGGTCGTTGGCCGCGCCGCACAGGTCGTAGTTGCCGAACATGGTGTTGGGCAGGTGGCGCGCGGCCAGGACGAAGGAGCTGAACGGCAGCGGGCCGGAGCCAATGAACGCGACACGGGCCGGGGCAATGCCTCCGGGCACGTAGCGCGCCAGGAGCTCGTACTCCAGCTTGCTGAGGTTGATGTAGTTGCTGTAGTAGGGGAACATGCCGAGGTGATCCAGCGGGTTGTCAAAGGCGGCGAGCATGTCGGAGTAGTGCGCCTCAAGCTTCCCCTCGGCCTCGGAGCAAAGGCGGATGAGGCCCTCCCGCATCTTCTGCGCCTCCGGGCGAGCTTGGTCACGTCCACGGGGCTCGGGGGAACGCAAGCCGTGACCAGCTCGGTGAAGAGCGCGTCGACGTCCGGGCATGGGCTGAGCGACGGCAGCTTGGCGATGGCGGAGTGGAGCCCGGTGATCTTCTCCACCAGGGCATCCACCTCCTTGTTGTTCTGGGCAGCCATTTTCCTCTTCTTGCTTGGTGGAGTGGAGTGGAGAGTGGCTGATGGAGCTGCTTGCTTGATGAGCAATGGAGCGGGCAAGACGGGGTATATATATGTACCTGCCGTCTATAGAGTATGGCTGCCGGAAAAGGTGCGCATGCATGCACGCTTCACGCGTCCCTGCCCAATGCAATGAGGCTGGTTTCATGCCTCGGTTGTGACCTCTTCACGTCCTGATGTTGAAGTGGACAGCGTATTCTATGTCTTCCTTCCTGTACATCGTTTCAAAAAACGATGCAATAAATTCGTCTAGAAAAACTATATGGTAGTTATCTAAACTCTTCAAATTGCTTTGACTATAGTGAGTTAATATTAGGAGAAGGGCTAGGTGCAAGAATGTTTAACTCCACAAATTTTAAAAAGGTTTGATTTTGCTATATCTCAGGTGCCTGAAAATTTTCTTCGCGTCGGTCACTTTCTCTAGTTCATTCTGAGCTCGCCGGAGAAAGCCATAGCCCCACTATCTATTTTAGGGGGAGTCACGGCCCCATTATCTATCTTAGGGATGGGGTGAAGGGAATCGTCGGAGTTTTCACCGGTGGTGTGGGGCTTAGAAGGACGGCCGAGGCGGTGGGGCAACAACGGTGGTAGAGGGGGGTTGAGGGGGAGAGCGGGGCGGCGAGGCAGTGTACGGTAGCGCCCGCCGGCCACGGGGGATGGAGGCAGGCGGATGGGGCGAGATAGGCTGCCGGGGAAGGAGAAACTGTCGTCGGGAGGAAGAAGCTAAACAGTCCGCAGCATGATTGAAGCCGTTGGATATTGATCCGATGGTCGGGAAAGAAAGTGACTCTTGAAAACATTTTGTAGGCACCTGTTAAATAGATGGTCCCAAAAATATTAATTATAGAAGGTACATCTGCCTTTTGTACTAAGTCAAAGTTTATGGAAAGGCTAGAAATGCTTTTAGTGCTGAAATGTTGGCTTTAAGACTACTCCTTCCCTGTGAATAAGTGTACATCTGCCTTTTGTACTAAGTCAAAGTTTTATAATTTTGACAAACTTTATAGAAAAGAGTAGTAGCATACATGACATCAAATTGATATATTATGAAAGTACATTTCAAAACGAATCTAGCGATGCGAATTTAGAGCCATAAATGCTACTGGTTTTCCTATAAAGTTGGTCAACGTTTTTAAAACTTTGACTTAAGACAAGAGCTAGATGTACATTTATTCATTCACGAGCGGAGGGAGCACCTTTTGAGACCAATGGTTTGTGATGCCAAGAGATGTTAACCTGCTTTTATGCAAGGTGTGCATCTCTATGAAATGGAGCTCGATCGGGCAACTCCGTGCGTTCAATTTTTCATGCTATTCCATAATTCGTATGGCTTAGTTTTACCTAGCAATTTAGTGCTGTGGATAGCAGGAATTCGAACAGTTTGTAGGCGTCGCTACTCAAAACCGATTGAAAAGCTGGAGGTAAACAGACACCAACTCATGTGGTAGAGTAACAACTTTGCGTCTCATTGGACATTACTGCTTAATACTACTCCTTACTACGTACTACTTTGCCAATCTCCATCTCCACCGACAGAAGCATCGCAGCTCCATTAGTGCCAGTTGACAGTGGTGGAGTAAACCAGTCCAGGAACAGCTACTTAATTATCATCTTACACCCTGCATTGCCTCATAATAACCCCAGCCCAAACCATCTCTTCGTCGATCATCCCCCGAGTAAATACCACCATAATCCAAGGGGGCAAACCAAAAAGAAGCACCAAAAAGCAGAGACCCTCGCCGTCGCCGCCGGTTTCACGATGCCGCCGCTGCCTGCCTACAGGCAGAAGCAGCCGCCGTTGTACTTGCCGCCCTTCATCTGCTCACCGACCTTCCTCACCGTCACCGACGACGGCGCGCACGGCGTCCACTCCGCCGCCAGCCGCACACTGGCCAGCCACCACCACCCGCTCCCGCCGCCCTTGCCGCCCCCACGCTTCCTCCTCGACGATGCCGCAGCCTGGGCGGCCTCCGCGGCGAGGCGCCGGTTCTCGGCGCGGAGCCGCTCGATCTCGGCGACGCCGGCCTTGCGCTCGGCCTCCCAGGCGGCCATGGCCTCGAAGCACTCGCGGTTGCGGAGCTCCGGCCCGTACACCTGCGCCTGTAGCGCCTCGACCTTCCGCCCGAGCATGCACGCACGATGGTCGTCCCGCAGCTTCACGGCCAGCCGGGCCAGGTCGGCCGCGCGGCGCCGCGTGTAGCCGAGCTCGGTAATTTTGCAAAACCATCTATGGTAGTTCATGTGATGAGAATGATCATATGCTCGCGAGGTGTTGGACACAATGCCAGATAGGTAAGTGTTTTGTATTATTATTTTTTCTCAAAATCTTGGATCATGTGATATTGAAATTTGGTAATGGTTTTTGACAACGTACTATGCAAAACGAGTTGGGTGGCCTGGAAAAATTCATGGCACTGGATGAAAGGAACGCCATTGACCTCAACGACGTTGTCATTTCTGTGGCAGATGAAAGCCAAGGAGAGAAACATAGTGCCAAAGTAGAGGGTAACCACACACATACCATGAAGAGGGAGCTAACAAGGTCGGTGAACTACAAGGTTGAGGAGGACATAACTTTGTGCAATGCTTGAATGAACATATCTCTCTTGACGCCAGGGCTAGAGGAGCCGATCAAACCAAGGAAATATTTTGGAGGTGGATTAAGCAATACTATTAACACAATGTTCTGATTCCATCCAATCACACGCAAGGGTATCTCTGCTCATCGCTGAAGTAGCATCCAAGATCAGTGCAATCGATGGTCCGATTGTGTTGAGCAGGTGAACAACTCACCGACCAGTGTAGTGCCAATAACCGAGTATGAATGAAAGGATGAGACAAGATTGGTAAATTGTTCCCGGAGAGATCTTGGCAAGATTGAGCTTCTTTGGTGGTTACACTAGTGGTAGTGGTGCCAATGAGAATATTGTTGAGAACTTGAAATGGTGTGGAAATGCCTATGCAGAAAGATGGATGAGATAGGTAGAACATATAGTGAGTTAAGATTAGGAGAAGGGCTAGGTGCAAGAATGTTTAACTCCACAAATTTTAAAAAGGTTTGATTTTGCTATATCTCAGGTGCCTAAAAATTTTCTTCGCGTCGGTCACTTTCTCTAGTTCATTCTGAGCTCGCCGGAGAAAGCCATAGCCCCACTATCTATTTTAGGGGGAGTCATGACCCCATTATCTATCTTACGAATGGGGTTAAGGGAATCGTCGGAGTTTTCACCAGTGGTGTGGGGCTTAGAAGGACGGCCGAGGCGGTGGGGCAGCAACGGTGGTAGAGGGGGGTTGAGCGGGAGAGCAGGGCGGCGAGGCAGTGTACGGTAGCACCCGCCGGCCACGGGGGATGGAGGCAGGCGGATGGGGCGAGATAGGCTGCCGGGGGAGGAGAAACTGTCGTCGCACTACAACAGGACTGCCCCTGTAGCAACGCATCTTTCCGTATCTAAATGTTCATATATGCGTTGCTAGTGACTTTACCAATGGTTTGACATGCATAGCCTTATCCGGCGTTGCTAGCACATAATGCAACGCTTATGCTGCCGTTGGTAAAAAGAACCGATGCAAGACTACAACGGATGAGGCAGACTTTTACAACACTTCTATATGTTGGAACTTACTGTATAGGAATCAATATCCCATTGCTCAACAACAGAGAATTTCCAATGCTTCCAAGTGTTGGTACATATATAGTATGAATAATATTATATTATATATATATATATATTGTTGAGCTTTTATATATTTATAGCTCTAGTGCATCTGTTACATGGCAATCCCTACTCCCTGCATTAACATCAATCGATGGGCATCTCCATAGCTCATTGATTAGCCTCGTTGATGTGAGACTTTCTCCTTTTTTTGTCTTCTCCACATAACCCCCATCATTATATTCTATTCCACCCATAGTGCTATATACATGGCTCACGCTCATGTATTGCGTGAAGGTTGAAAAAGTTTGAGATTACTAAAGTATGAAACAATTGCTTGGCTTGTCGTCGGGGTTGTGCATAATGAGAGCATTCTTGTGTGACAAAAATGGAGCATGACTAAACTATATGATTTTGTAGGGATGAACTTTCTTTGGCCATGTTATTTTGAGAGGACATAATTGCTTAGTCAGTATACTTGAAGTATTATTATTTTTATGTCAATATTGAACTTTTATCTTGAATCTTTCGGATCTGAATATTCATACCACAATTAAGAAGAATTACATTGAAATTATGCCAAGTAGTATTCCACATCAAAATTCTGTTTTTATCATTTACCTACTCGAGGACGAGCAGGAATTAAGCTTGGGGATGCTTGATACGTCTCCAACGTATCTATAATTTTTGATTGCTCTATGCTATATTATCTTCTGTTTTGGACATTATTGGGCTTTATTATTCACTTTTATATTATTTTTTGGACTAACCTATTAACCGGAGGCCCAGCCAGAATTGCTATTTTTTGCCTATTTCAGAGTTTCGCAGAAAAAGAATATCAAACGGAGTCCAAACGGAATAAAACCTTCGGGAACGTGATTTTCGGAACGAACATGATCCAGAGGACTTGGACCCTACGTCAAGAAAGGTACCAGGAAGCCACGAGGTAGGGGGCGCGCCTACCCCCCTGGGTGCGCCCTCCACCCGTGGGCCCCACGTTGCTCCACCGACGTACTCCTTCCTCCTATATATACCTACGTATCCCCAAACGATCAGATACGGAGCCAAAAGCCTAATTCCACCACCGCAACCTTCTGTACCCACGAGATCCCATCTTGGGGCCTGTTCCGGAGCTCCACCGGAGGGGGCATCGATCACGGAGGGCTTCTACATCAACACCATAGCCTCTCCGATGAAGTGTGAGTAGTTTACCTCAGACCTTCGGGTCCATAGTTATTAGCTAGATGGCTTCCTCTCTCTTTTTGGATCTCAATACAATGTCCTCCCCCTCTCTTGTGGAGATCTATTCGATGTAATCTTATTTTGTGGTGTGTTTGTTGAGACCGATGAATTGTGGGTTTATGATCAAGTTTATCTATGAACAATATTTGAATCTTCTGAATTCTTTTATGTACGATTGGTTATCTTTGCAAGTCTCTTTGAATTATCAGTTTGGTTTGGCCTACTAGATTGATCTTTCTTGCAATGGGAGAAATGCTTAGCTTTGGGTTCAATCTTGCGGTGTACTTTCCCAGTGACAGTAGGGGCAGCAAGGCACGTATTGTATTGTTGCCATCGAGGATAACAAGATGGGGTTTTTTATCATATTGCATGAATTTATCCCTCTACATCATGTCATCTTGCTTAAAGCGTTACTCTGTTTTTATGAACTTAATACTCTAGATGCATGCTGGATAGCGGTCGATGTGTGGAGTAATAGTAGTAGATGCAGGCAGGAGTTGGTCTACTTGTCTCGGACGTGATGCCTATGTACATGATCATACCTAGATATTCTCATAACTATGCTCAATTATGGCAATTGCTCAACAGTAATTTGTTCACCCACCGTAAAATACTTATGCTCTTGAGAGAAGCCACTAGTGAAACCTATGGCCCCCGGGTCTATTTTCCATCATATTAATCTTCCAACACTTAGTTATATCCGTTGCTCCTATTTTACTTTGCATCTTTATCATAAAAATACCAAAAAATATTATCCTATGAGTTAAATGCACTGGAGGTCCTAAAAGTTTCGCCGTTGTGTCACTTTAGTCCTATTTCTTTGAAAATGCACCTTTAGGTAACAATTCTTTCATAAGTGATTCACTTGAGGTCTTTTTCTTCACTAGCGCTCGCTGACCTGCCCTCGTGGCGCGTTGACCCATGCCGCGTCGACACAGGGGCTGCGGAGGCTGCACTTTTTTTACAGAAAACCCCTTAGAAACACTCTTCTTCACATTCCCCGGTCCCTTGCTCTATTTCTTCCCCAAATACCTCTCTGTCTCTCCCGTGCCCTAACCCTAGCCATGGCCAGCACTTCAAGCTCCTCGGTGGGGAAGCAGTTGAAGAAGAGGAGCATGGTAGCGCCGTCGTGAGCACCGCCGCCGCAGCCAGTGCAAGCTCCAACTTTGTCTGGTATGTTGCCGCTCGTGGCTTGTCCTTGCTGCCATGTCCGTGACACCATTGTGCTCCGTTCGAAATCTACTGCCAACCCTGGACGGGTGTTCTACAAGTGCCACATCCATAAGAATACTCAATTTTTCCATCAATATAAGACTTGTTTGACCCAAATCCACAAAACAGCCCACCATAATTGATTTCAATAGAAAACACTTCTTCATTTGGTCCTATCATTACAATGGAAACAATTTGTCAAATTTCAATTGATGTCTTGCAGCGAAAAAATTACAAAAGAAGTGGTCTTTTGGAATTTAGAACTGAAACTCTAACCCTAACCTCAACTCAGAGCATGCGGTTTCGGAATCCTAAATGTGACAGTGCAAATCGAAGTAAATCTATGACTATGGCATAGTCCTTGCAGATTAGAAGCACTACAGGAGCAGAGGAACGACAAGATTAGGGTTCTTACCGTAAGATGGAGGAGGATCGCCCACTGGCCATCGCAGAGGGGGCATCTTGACGGGCACCCGCTCAGATTGCCCTCAAGATCACCTCCGGTCATCGCCGCATGGAGGAAATCGCCACCGCGTGCAGGAAATCGTCGCCGGCGCCGATCGCCTCCGGTATCGCCAGAGTAGCCCCGAAAGAGGAGACGGGATTCCACTAAGAGGGGAATAGATCAGGAGGGGCTTATTGCAAAATTTCTTGGCTAGCGGATGGGCCCTGTGTCGACGTGGCATGGGTCAACGCGCCACGAGGGCAGGTCAGCGAGCGCTAGTGAAGAAAACGACCACGGGTGAACCACTTAGGAAAGAATTGGGACCTAAAGGTGCATTTTCAAAGAAATAGGACTAAAGTGACACAACGACGAAACTTTTAGGACCTCCAGTGCATTTAACTCTTATCCTATCATATCTATTAGATCTCACTCTCGTAAGTGACCGTGTAGGGATTGTCAACCCCTTATCGCGTTGGTTGCGAGGATTTATTTGTTTGTGTAGGTGCGAGGGACTCGCGCGTAGCCTCCTACTGGATTGATAACTTGGTTCTCAAAAACAGAGGGAAATACTTACGCTACTTTGCTGCATCACCCTTTCCTCTTCAAGGGAAAACCAACGCAGTGCTCAAGAGGTAGCATCCCCTGCTGCTTTACAGGTCGACGCGGCTGCTCCTTCCCCGTACGGCCCGTCTCCATGACTGGCGCATCCCCGCCCGCGCGTAGGCTGTGCCGCTCCCGTTCCCCGCTTGAGCGCCTCCCTGCCACGCCGCTCCCCGCTTGAGCGGGCCCTGCCGCGCCGCTCCAGTCCCTCCTGCCGCGCCGCTCCAATCCGGGTCCTGCCGCGCCGCTCCACTCCTAGATCGGGTGCTCCTCCGCCAGATCCCGCTGAGGTCGGGGTGCTTCTCCAGCCCTCTTCTTCTCGCGCCGGGCCGTGTCCTTCTCTGGCTGGCCGCCGCATCAAGCTAGCTGCGGTCGATCCGACCCCGCATCGAGCGCGTTTCTGCCTCACGCCAGCTCTGCTCGATCCAACTCATATCTTCCTTCGTTGACTCAAAAAAAACAGAGGCAGCAGAGAGACTTCCTCATGTCCTCTTCGGGCTACATCGCGGTCCCTCGGTGCTCCGTGATCTCCGATGGCACCAACTATGTTGCGTTTGTGGGCTTCATGTGCATTCATATGCGTGGCCTTCTTCTGTGGGGTGTTCTTTCTGGCGAGGTCCCCTGTCCGCCATGCCCTGTTGCGCCAGTGGCCCCAATCCCACCGGTGCCGCCGGTCCTTGCTGCTGATGCTTCTCAGGCTGACCAGGATGCAGCCAAGGCTCTCGATGATGTTGCCATCGAGGCTTATGACCAGTGGGTATCAGCTTATTCAGATGCTCTCTATGTGTACCGCGATGGTCTGTCTGCTTACACTCAGTGGTGCAATGATGATGCTCGTGCTACTATTGTTCTCACTGCGAGTGCCCTCCCTCAGTTTGCTTCGGAGTCCATGGGACTTGGCACAGTTGCAGCGATGTGGTCTTATCTCTGTCAGCGCTATCAGCCCTCTGGTGATTCTCTCTACCTATCTGTGGTGCGTCAGGAGCATGCACTCCAGCAAGGTGATTCCTCTGTTGATGAGTTCTATTCACAGTGCTCTACCATCTGGCGTCAGCTTGACTCTCTTCGGACAGTTGTTTGTGGGACTTGCCGCTGCTGTCAGACTACGTGGCTCGATTTGGAGTTTCGGCGGGTTCATGAGTTCTTATCTCGTCTTCGCTCTGAGTTCGAGCCTCGACGTGCCCACCTGCTTGCTCGTGGTCATGTTCCTATCTCAGAGGTGCTTGCTGAACTTCGTGCTAAGGATACCCGCTTTTGCTCTGCTGGGTTACTTGTGATTCCATCAGTGTTGGCCGCATGAGATCCTGTGTCATCTGCTCGTCTCACCGCTCCACCGCTCCTGCCTACTCCTTCAGGGGGGTGAGTCGCCCTCCTTATGTTGAGAAGGGTACGTCGCGCCGTGACACCTTATGTGGTTAGTGCTCCCGGTCAGGTCACCCAGAGTCTGATTGTCACCAGAAGAAGCGAGACCAGAGGCACTCCTCTTCCAGTGGGACTCCAGGGTCTTCCTCGACTCCGTCACTCACTGACCAGGACATTGTACGCCTCAAGCGTCCACTTTCTTCCTCCGGCTCCTCGTCGACTGGTTCTGCTACTGCTGTGACTGCATCCACTTCTCCACCACCGCAGGCATCTACATAGTCAGGTACATCTTCGTGGGTTCTGGATTCTGGAGCCTCCTTTCATATGTCTTCTTATTTTCTCGTGTTGTCTTCTCTCCGACCTCTTGATTTGCCGGTTAATGTTCTTACCGCTGATGGCACACCTCTTCCTGTTGCTAGTCGCGGTATTCTTTCCACTCCTTTTTCTGTTCCTAGTGTTTCACATGTTGCTCGCCTTACCATGAATCTTTTTTCCGCTGCCCAACTTACTAATTCCGGTTGTCGTGTCATTCTTGATACCGACTCTTGCTCCATTCAGGATCGTCGCACCAAGGCTTTGGTTGGTGTTGGCCCCGGCGCCGTGAGTCAGAGGGCCTTTGGGAGGTTGACTAGCTTTTTGTTCCTTCCGCTGCCACCACTTCTGCCAGCTCTCATGCTTTGACTGCCTCTTCGTCTGCGTCCTTCCAGCAGTGGCTTCATCGCCTTGGTCACATCTGTGGCTCTAGCTTGTCTTCTTTAGTTCGTCAGGACCTCTTATGGTCTGTATCTGGAGATGTTTCTTTACATTGTAATGGTTGCAGACTTGGCAAACAGACCCAGTTACCTTATCCTATCAGTGAGTCGGTATCTCGGCGTCCATTTGACTTATTTCATTCCGATGTCTGGGGTCCTGCTCCCTTTGATTCGAAAGGTGGCCATCGCTACTATGTTTTTTTTATTGATGATTTCTCTCGCTACACTTGGCTCTACTTCATGAAATCTCGTAGCGAGGTTCTCTCTATATATAAACGTTTTGCTGACATGGTTCACACCCAGTTTTCCATGCCTATTCGCACCTTTCGTGCTGACTCCGCTGGAGAGTTTATCTCCCAGCTGTTGCGTGGTTTTCTCGCAGAACAGGGTACTCTGCCCCAGTTCACTTGTCCTGGTGCTCATGCTCAGAATGGTGTTGCGGAACGAAAGCATCGTCATTTGCTTGAGACGGCTCGTTTGCTGATGATTGCCGCTTCCCTTCCCCTACACTTTTGGGTTGAGGATGTTTCTGCATCCACCTACCTTATCAACATTCAGCCATCGACTGCCCTGCAGGATGGTATTCCTATGGAGTGTCTCATTGGTCGTTCTCCTGACTATTCAGCCCTTCGTATGTTTGGATGTGTGTGCTATGTCCTTCTTGCCCCGCGAGAACGCACCAAACTGACTGCTCAGTCGGTTGAGTGTGTTTTCCTTGGCTACAGTGATGAGTACAAGGGCTATCGCTGTTGGGATCCTGTTGGTCGTCTCTTGCGCATCTCGCGTGATGTAACCTTTGACGAGTCTCGCTCTTACTACCCACATCCTTCTTCCTCGAGCTTCTTTGTGGATGATATCTCTTTTCTCCTTCTCTCCGATACACCTTGCTATGTGCCTCATATTCCACCTCTTCCTCCTGCCCCTCTCATTCCTTCTCATTCACCACTGACACCATCTTCCCCATCCTCCTCCTCCACCTCTCCACCATCATCTCCCATCCGTCGCCCTCTCTCACCGTTTCCTCTCCACTATACTCGTCTCCCTCGTTCTGAGGATGCTTCTCTTGACACGCCTTCCACCTCTGGTGCACCTCCCCTCACTCCTCCCCCGGTTCATAACCTCCGTACTCGGCCTCGCCCCCTGCCTGATCGCTACTCCTGATTGGTACGGTCTCTCTGTTATTGCTGAGCCCACTTCGTATCGGACTGCCATGACTCAGCTTGAATGGCAGCTTGCGATGGCCGAAGAGCTTGCTGCCCTTGAGCGCTCTGGCACATGGGATCTGGCTTCCCCCCCTTCCGGTGTTCGTCCCATCACCTGCAAGTGGGTCTACAAGATTAAGACTCGCTCTGATGGTTCTCTTGAGCGCTACAAAGCGCGTCTTGTGGCCCGTGGTTTTCAGCAGGAGCAGGGACGCGATTATGATGAGACATTCGCTCCTGTGGCCCACATGACCACTGTCCGCACTCTTCTTGCTGTGGCTTCTGTTCGTCATTGGTCTATCTCCCAACTTGATATTCAGAACGACTTTCTCAATGACGAGTTGCGTGAGGAGGTTTATATGCAGCCACCACCGGGGTACTATGCTCCTGATGATATGGTCTGTAGACTTCGCCGCTCCCTCTATGGTCTTAAACAGGCCCCTCGCGCCTGGTTCGAGCGCTTCGCCTTTGTCATGACTGCCGTTGGTTTCTTGCCCAGTGATCATGATCCCGCATTGTTTGTTCAAACGTCTCCTCGTGGTCGGACTGTTCTCCTTCTCTATGTTGATGACATGATCATCACTTGTGATGACTCTGACTACATTGCTTTTGTTAAGGCTCGCCTTCGTGACCAGTTCCTCATGACTGATCTTGGTCCACTTCGCTATTTTCTTGGGATTGAGATCTCCTTGACCTCTGATGGCTTCTACATCTCATAAGAAAAATATATTCAGGATCTTCTTGCTCGCGCTGCTCTCGGTGATGAGCGCACAGTTGTGACTCCTATGGAGCTCAACGTTCAGCTTCGTGCCTCTGATGGTGAACCTCTTTCTAATCTCACTCGCTATCGTCACCTTGTTGGCAGCCTTGTATATCTTGCTGTTACGCGTCCTAACATCTCCTATCCTATCCGCATCCTGAGTTAGTTTGTTTCAGCCCCCACCTCTGTCCACTATAATCATCTCCTCCGTGTTCTACTGTATCTTTGTGGGACGATCTCTTGGCGCCTTTTCTTTCCCCGCTCCAGCTCTCTTCAGCTCCAGGCCTACTCTGATGCTACCTGGGCTAGTGATCCCTCTAATCGACGCTTGATGTCTGCTTATTGTGTCTTTCTTGGTGGCTCTCTTATTGCTTGGAAGACAAAGAAACAGACTGCAGTTTCTCGCTCGAGTACAGAGGCTGAGTTGCGAGCCATGGCTATGTTGACGGCTGAGGTGATCTTGTTACAATGGTTACTTGAGGATTTTGGTGTGTCTGCTACTACCTCGACTCCCTTACTGTCAGACAGTACCAGTGCTATCAGTATTGCGCGTGACCGAGTGAAGCATGAGCTCACCAAGCACATCGGTGTGGATGCCCACTTTGTGTGTGCTGCTGTGCAAGATCAGACTCTCGCTCTTCACTATGTGCCCTCTGAGTTACAGTTGGCTGACTTCTTCACGAAGCCACAGACTCAAGCGCAGCATGGCTTTTTTTCTCTCCAAACTCAGTGTTGTTGATCCACCATGAGTTTGAGGGGGGGGGGGGGGGGTGTTAGATGTGTATAGTCTCTTCTCGGTATATCCCCATTGTATAAGGGGTTTCATGCACTTTACCACACATGTAAATGTAATGGCCTTTGGCCCTCGGTAAAGATCGGTTGCTCATTATCTAACAATTAAAACCCTTAAAACTATTACCAACATCATATCGATGAATGCCTTAATTAATTACTATAGTGGTAAACTTAAGAACCGAATGTGCAATCCATCGTCCAGCTAGCAGGAGTATATATATGGTATGACGATGGAACTTGCATGCACGCTCGATGATGCATATATAATCAAGTTGCGACCCATGACGCCGTCATGTGCCCTATAATTTGGAAGCTGGGACGTGGGGCGTAACTAGTGAGATACCGTTGCCCGAGGACAGTAGTCTCGGCGACCTGTGGCGGCAGCAACCGGCCCTAGCAACAAGGTTGAGAGAACCGTGTGCGGCATAGGAGCAAGAGGTTAGCTTTTCTGCCTGTTTTATTGATCACGTGGGGGTGGCTATATATATATATATATATATATATATATATATATATATATATATATATAGCCAATTACAATTGAGGAAACAGACTTGGACTATTGTTGGAATTGGATCCTGTCCGCAGGGTAACCTTCTTCGGGACAAAACCTTTCCGACTTAGGAACCGAACTCCCACTCTAACTCTAGATGAACTCAGCAAGTTCTAGACTCGGACAAGAACTAGGGTGCAACATGGCCCCTACGCGTTTGGCCTCACATGACAGATGCACTGAATTATGTAGCTCAAGGGTAATAAGAAGAGACATCACCATGTGTCATCATAGGTGCCTCCTCATTTACAATGCAAGGCACACCATAGCTGCCGTCTCCTTGTGTTGTGGCAGGAAACTCTTGGCCGTCCTCGAGGAATTTCATTGCATCCTCCATGGAAGGTCGTTGTGCCTCTGCTGAGTGAGAACACTTGAGGCCAAGGACAACCACACGCTCCATCTCGGTACGGTCAAAGAAGCGTAACCTTTCATCCACAACACCATCCACATGAACTTGCTGCTCACTGCCACCGCGCATCTGCCAGACTTCCTCCCTTGATTTTTGTGTACATGTAATCTTTAGTAGGACGATCCCGAAGCTGTATACGTCCGACTTACGGCTGAACTCCACAGCCCCGTCTTTCATGAGATGTGGATCCATGTATCCCACTGACCCCACGGCGGTTGTGACCACTGTCGCTCTGTTTTTGCTGGCGATCATGGATAGCCCGAAGTCCCCAAGCTTAGCGTTGAAATACTCATTCAAGAGTATGTTGCCAGGCTTGATATCTCTATGCAGGATGCATGGATTGCACTCGTGGTGGAGGTAATGAAGAGCTGACCCTATGCCCTTCACTATTTTGTACCTATTGCAAACATTAGCAAGCGAAATGTTCAGACATCAGTCATGTTTATCTTCTGGTTCCTGAATAATAAAATACCTATTTTTTATGTGCCATAGATTTTTTTTTCTTACTCACTCCAAGAATTACAAATTGGCAAGTCAATTTTTCATTCCATTATGATACCATTCAGAAAAATCCTTGACTTGAATCAACCATGGGGAAACACATGCAAAACCCTGCCTGATTATCACTGCATAGGGAAGACCTATAATCGTATCTTAACCATTGATCGACAGTATTACATTTTGGGAAATAATAACTCCGGTAATTCCTTCCTTTAAAAGAGACATCGTATAGAACCATGAGTAATAGTTCAACTAATAAATCATAGTAAATATTATGTATCTAGTCCCTATAGCAACGCAAGCAGGAATATAAAATATTTAGTCTTTTGGAACATGGGTATGTGGTTAACAGAATGTTGCAGGCTTGGCGTCACCAATTATTGATGGTACATTTAATTTGAATAATACGGAAAAACAATATTATTTTGGAGTATTATATCAGCGGAAGTTCCATCATATTCAAAGTTCAATGAAAAACAAAGGGAACAAGGATGTATCAACCATGCATATAACTTAACATATACAGATTTCACCAATCAAAAGTTTTCCATTTCATAGAACGATAAGCATTGATGATGGTGTGTTTAAATATTATCAGCTGGATCCTTTTCAAGTACAAGGGATTCTAGTCCGTTTACTAATCTTAACTCCTAGGACATAACAAATCACCATGGCCCTCAAATCAAAAAGTATGAATGGATTACAATAGTTTAGAAGCACACCTTACAAAATCTGAATTTTTCAGTAGACATTTTGATAATCACTACTGGATTTGAGCAGTTTGCAGAGTGCCCAGGACACTCGGCAAACGTCGAAAACCACACGGCAAAGGATTTATCAAGTGCTCCCGCTCGGCATAGAACAAGCCGACAAAGGGGTCTTTGTTGAGTGTTTTTCATTGGCAACAAAATACATTTCATGTAACAAAACCTTAGAAACTCCTTTTTTTCACTATTGTTTGGCATGGAAAGATGCACCTTTGTGCCAAGTATGGGCGCATTATTATGAACTATTCCATGTATATGGCCATGACCATGGTCATTTGGTTTAAAAGCCATAATGTTCATATATGATAGTCCATTTTATGATTTGTTTTTAGAAAATATGTCAAAATCCATGTTTATCATTTTTTTTCTGAAAACTACAATACATAAGTTAACTTCATGTGGGATTGCATTTCTTTTTTTTTGAATTTTTCTTCATTTTATTTGTTTTTTTGAAACGGGGTCTTAATCGTCGGCAAAACTATTCATAGCAAAGGTATGGCGCTTTCAACACCAGTCGTGACTATTGCATAGATCCTACTTACATACTATAAGAACACATTTGTGTGAGGTGTCTAATATGGGAAAATGAGAAAAAATATGAATACTTCGAATCGGCATTTAATATGGTATACTTTGTGTGAGGTGTCATTTTACAAAGTATTATTTGCACTTGCTTCACAAAAAACCCATTTTTGATGCTTCAAAAAATTATATATATAAAGAGAGAGTAGCACTATTTTGATCATGGGATCAGAATAGTTATTTTGATCACGATCGTGCTATACAGGGCCGACGAAGATGCTGCTGAACTCCCGATAAACCAGCGAACAGGCGCGGCCCAAAAAAAAACTACCCTGTCCCACCTCCCACCCCACGTCCTCCAGCTCTCGTTCCCACCCGCACCTCCCCGTGAATCACCGCCCGCCCCCACCTCCAACTGCAGCGCCGGCCACCTCCCCCAAACCCGACGCCAGGCTCCTCCCGTGGACCCTCCGCCGGCCACCTCCCGCGTACCCGCCGCCAGCCTCATCCCGGGGCACCGCCGCCACGAGCAAACAGCACGCCGCCCCACCACCGCCCCCGGCCACCGCGCCGCCCCGCCCCCAGAACCCGCCGTCGCAGCGCCCCACCCACTGAGCCGGCCGTCGCAGCGCCCCGCCCCCGCCCCAACTTTCGGCCGCGCGCACCACCCATCTGGCGGCGCCGCTGCAACCGCCGCCAACCAACCTCCCCTGGTCGAGATCTTGCGGCCGCGCGACAGCCACCAACCCGCGTCGCAACCGCCGGGATCCTGCCTCCGCGCGACCTTCCTCCACCTGCCGCCGCGACCTTCCTCCACTTGCGGTCGTGACCTGCAGCGGCCACGACCCTCCCCGCGGCGACGCCACCGTCCATCGCCCAGTGGTGCAGCACACAACTCACGGAGATCCCCATCGCCGCTGACCGTCCGGCGAACTTCCTTGCCACCTTGCGGTGGACCTCTCCTTGCTGGTAACCTGCTCCGACGACCTTCGCCGGCCTACTTCAACCCTGCTCGTGGGCAGTCCGCGCGGGCAGCCATCTCTCATCGATTTGTCTCATGGGCATCCAGCACAGCACTTGTGTTTCAAGGCTGGCCACCTATTCCATGTTGAGTATGCAGTGATGTATCCTGCATGAAGTTGTAGCAGGTTGATGTTGTTTCCTCTCTAGGAAGACATGGCACTGTTCGTGTGTGCTGTACTGCATACGAGCATATCTAGCTCTATTTTTTGCAAGTGTGTAATGTGTTAGTTGATGTGTTTCGTTGATTTAGTCAACTATGTTTGCAAAATTTCTTTTTTCATAACTTGGTATGCATCAGTTTTAGAGATATGTGTTAAAGTGTACAACAATTTCCGCCTACAGAGGATAAATGCTTGGCGTGAGAAACACAATTGTTGTTGGTGATCCACCAAGATATGTGTGCGTGTGTGATTATGCATCATTTTTTCTTTAGTTCACATGGGGATCACATGAGAAGTCCAACTATTAAAAAGAACAGAGTTCAGATATAGCAAAAATGTGAAGGAACAGAGTTCAGAGTAAATACGAGCATATGAAGCTATGTTTTCTTTGTTACTAGTACTATTCACTGTTCAATATTTCAATGTGAAGGAATTGTCACTGCAAGTATTTGATATACGTGCTAGTGTGGCTGTTTTGCTAGTCTAGAAACTAGTTGAGGAAAGTTGGCGTAGTCTTGTTGTCTAGAGATGGCCAAGACTTGGGCTTGGTTCACGGCCTAGTTTCGCTTCGCAAGCAACTCTGCTCCCGCTTCACACGTAATCTCTGCAACAGTTGCTACTCTGAACATACACGTACAGCTCATGTAAATAAATGAGAAGTCCAACTATTAAAAAGAACAGAGTTCGGATATAACAAAATGAGTAAAATTAGTGTAAACTAAAAAATGAGAAAAATGTGATGAATCAAAAATTTAAAAACTCAGATTTTTGTCGTTCCTAAAGAGTAAAATGAAGAAGTTCAAATTAAAATAAAAGGAGCAACTAAAAAAGTTTAAAAATAGAAATTTCTTGTTTATTAATAAATTAGAAGTTCAAACTAAAATAACAAAGTGGTTTGATGTTTATTAAAAAATCTAGGATTTTACCTTTTTAAGAAACGCAAACATCTGTTATTATTAAAGTATCAACCACGAAGTTCAAAAAATTGGATAAAAAGTCAGATTTGAAGTATATATAAAAATCAAAAAGAATTCTTTACTAAAAAATAAAAATGTGAAGTTCAATTTGAAATAACATAGAAGTTCGAAGAATATAAAAAACTCAGATTTGTTGCAAGAAGTTCACGTGCACCCCCGTGCATGGTTCCGAATTTATATTGTGGGATGTCCGACCTCCAATTACATGTTTTAAAAATGACAAAAAATGACGTCGGACCTCCAATTGTGTGTAATTCGACATATACACAAAAATGTGATAGAAGTTCGTAGTGAAAACAGCGAGAAGTTCAAGTACTGCAAGCAATGCATTTCAGGTGAGAATAGAAGTATAGAAAAATAAAAGCTTAAAAAGTTTGTTGACAGAAGTTCAAGTGCTCTGTCCGGGGAATTTCAAAAATTCTTGCGAGAGAGGTTCACCTTGTATTTCCATGTTCGATTTTTTCCGTATAAAAATCGAATACAATTCTTTACTCAAAATATGAAAAGGTTAAGTTCAAATTGAAATAACAGATAAGTTCGGAGTTTATTAAAACATAGGATTTACCTGTTAAAAAAAATAAAAAACACAAGCTATTTTTTGCACTTTTAAAAACAACTCATATACGAAAAAATGGTAGCTAGAAGTTCAAGTGCTCGGCGAGGAAAAGTTTAAAAAATTCTTGTGAGAGAGCTTCACCATGTATTTAGATGTCGAAAATACAAAAAAATATATGTTTTTTTTTGTGTTTTAAAATAATTCTCTCAAACCAGAGAGAAGTTCAGAATGATAACGATCGGAAGTTCACGTACTACATGGTGTGTATTTCATATAATAAAAATACAATAAAGTGAAACTGAGTGAAGTTCAAACAGACATGTCCCAGAAGTTTAACAACTTCACGCGGTGCAAAAAACAGCACGTCAAAAAACAGGGTGAAGTTCAAACAAACATGCCCCAAAAGTTCAACTACTTCATACAGTGCATTTTCGTTCGCGATGAACGCATAAATCATGATCTCGCCATTTTTTAATTTACCTCAAAACGACAGGAATATCATTTGTGTAAGTTCAAGTCCTCGGTCGGAGAAAGTTAAAAAAATTATTGTGAGAGACGTTTGTACAAAAAGAATATTATTTGTGTAACACTAACGAATGGATAAGAAAATTACAAACAAAAATACGTCACAGAAGTTCAACGTGAAAACAGCAGGAAGTTCAACTACTACGCTGAATGAATTTTAGATGAAAAACTTTTAAAATCGTTGCGAGTATGAAAAGATGATCAACACGGGAAACTTGCGTGCTTACAGCAGCTTTCCATCGGTATATCACCTGCTCAATTCCGGTGAATGGATGGAGAGTTACGAGCAGTGGATGGAGACCTACGAGCAAAAAAATCACGTGAAAAACAGAGTGAAGTTCAGGTACACGCGCCGAGAAGTTCAGGTTCTTCACGCGGTGCATTTTCGAAGAATCTATTTCGCGATAAAGGCAGAACGCATGATCTCTCTGTTTTTGAAATTACTTGAAAACGACTAGGAATCAGAGAAAACCATCAACATGAAAAAGTTTCGCATTTTTCGTAGCTTTTCAGTGGTATATTATTTGCCCCATTCCGATAAAGTTTGTAGAAATTACGGTAAAAATACGTTTTTAGTCATTTTCAAAACTGACATAACCGTAATTAATTAGGAGAAACAATATATACAAAAGAGTTTCGCATTTCTTCAAGCTTTCCAACGCCATATTATTTGCTGCATTTGGACATACAGTTAAAAAATTAGCTCGAAAATACGAACTCGGTGGAAGTTGTACCGTTTTCTAAATTACTTTTAAACCGTTCAAAATTAGAAAAACTTTTAACATGAAAAATTAGCGCATTTTCATAAGCTTTCCAACGCCATATTATTTGCCTCAATTAGATTAGCCGTTTAAAAATGATATCGAAAATACGAACTCGGGTGTTCCGTTTGCGAAATTCTACGATTTTCCGAATTACTCTTTAACCGTAGGGAATTAGAGAAATCTTTCAACATGTGGAAGGAGCGGTTTTGCAGCAGCTTTCCAACGCCATATTATTTGCCTCATTCCGATAAACGGTTTAAAAATGCGATCAAAAATATGATTCATGTTTTTTGTACGAAGAAAAAACGATTTTCAAAACTGCTCTTAAACCACTTACATTTTGCCAAAATTTTAATTTGGGTCATGATACTGGTGTCCATAGCTTTCCAATGGTATATAGCGAGCCCCATTTGGACATCTTTTAGCTGAAGTTCAACCTAGCACACGGGGAAGGTCAGGCGCGTTACTCGGGAAGTTCATGTTATGATCAGAATATTATTCTGATCCCGTGATCAGAATAGTGTTTATTATATATATATATATATATATATAGGTGCGCTAAAGTGAGCCTGAGCGCAATGCGCTTATTCTACGCTCCGGCCTAACAATGCGCAACCAACCAGAAAACATGCGCGTGGCTAGTGCCTTGGCCTCCAATTTTTCTTCCACCTACTAGTAATCAGCCATGTTGGATATAGTAACTGAATTAATTCGGTTACTGGCTGCGGCAATGGTTCACCGCTCTGCCACAATTTTTTTATTATATGCATCCTCCTGATTACATATAGTAATCATCCATGGAAAATGTAGTAAAATATTAATTTGATTACCGTGTGCTTGTGATGGTTCATCACCTCAGCATAGTTTTGCTTTATTACTTGTCTGCGCCAATCACACATGGTAATCAACCATGTAAAGTATAGTAACATAATTTATTGGGTTACTGGTTGCACAAAAGCTACCATTTTATGTCAGAGAATTAAGGAGTGGTGTGGCATCTCGTAATAGATCTAGTCCGTTACCATATGTGCCAGTTCTTTTACCATGCATAGTGGTACAAGACGTTGGGTGTAGTGCGGTTGCATGCAATCTCGTAAAGCTATTTGTTCCATTACCATATTTCTAACCTTTTTACTGTCATTAGCAAATAGAACCCCGCGGGGCAGAGGTCGGCGGTGGGAGTGGTAACTGAATTAAATCCATTTCTACAAGCGATATTACCATCAATTGCCGAAGCGTGTGGAGGTGGGGTTGATTAGTGTGACCCGATCGTACGATTACCAGTTTTGCATTATAGCTCGTAACTAGATAACCATAATGATCAATTTTATTACTGTGTGCATTGGCTGGGTCGATCGAATCTAGGACAATAGTAAAAAGGGCATTACGATCAAACCTGTAGCACTAGTAGTACATAGTAAATGGCATACTCCCTCCCTCCTTTAAAGAGTGTACTTTCAACTTTGTTGGATAGTCAAACTATCTCAAAGTTTGACTGGGTTTGTACAAAAAAATATCAATATTTATGAAACCAAATAGGTATATGATGAAAATATATTTTATCATGAATCTAATGCTACTAATTTAATGGCGTAAATATTGATGTATTATTGTTGAAATATGGTCAAACATAAAAAAGTTTGACTTTCCAACAAAGGTGGAAGTACCCTCTTTAAAGGACGGAGGGAGTAGCACTTTACTACAAATGGGAGTAAGCATTACCGTCAAAATGGCACATAGTAAATGGCATAGCACTTTTACTATGAATAGTAGTAAGCATTACCATCAAATTAGGAAAGTGGTGGATGGTGTGCATGGGTTGGCTGGCTTGGCGGGTTGCGTGATTAAGCCGGAGCGTAGAATAAACCATTATGCGCGCACGCGCAGTTTATATATATAACTCATCTTGGCACTATTGTTTGGCATCAAAATATGCACCTTTGTGCCAAATATGGGCACATTTTCATGAACAATGCCATGGATATGTGCATGACATGGGCATTTGGCTTGAAAGTCATGAATGTTCATACATGGTAGTCCATTTTCTGAAAGTTTTTTATGTCAAAATCCATTTATATCATTTTTCCTAACCACTAAGTACACATAAAACAACTCCATGTGAAAGTATAGCATTATATTTTTTTTTCTTCATTTTTTTCATAATGGGGGTCAGTATCATCGGTGAAACTATTCATTGCAAGGGCCTAGATCTTTCAACACCATGTTTTTGTATCGCATAGAATCCTACTTAGACACAGAAAAATGATTTTTTCGGAAAAATTGGACTACACTAGAACATACTTTTAGTTCAAATTTGAATTACTTTCGGAATATTGGCCAAAACTCATTTAAATGGGCGAAAATAGATAGAAAGCGAGAAAATTCTTAATAGTTATGAATTGTCCATCTAATATAGTCTACTTTGTGTGAAAATTGGAGAGGCAACATTTTTTGGAACTTAGAAAATATAAAAATATTTTTTTTAACAAAAAGTTAGAAACTTGTTTTGGCAATATTGTTTCAGATGGCAAGCTGCCCTCTATACAAAAAATGTGGCCACATTATCATGATCGATGCCATGGATATGGAATTAAACAAAATTGCCGAGAGCCAAACCGGGAGCACTCAACAGAGCTAACTGATCGCCTCCTTCCCGTCAACCACGATGGGCGGAACATGTGTCCCCCACCTTTGTTGAGTGTATTTCTTTTTATTTTACCTTTTTACTATTGTTTGTCAGAAAACACTTGGCAAAGATCTGCTTTGTCGAGTGCCATTTAAAAAGCACTCGACAAATGAGTTTTTCTGTAGTGAATGTGAAATATTCGATAACAACATTCCATGTATCAATATGACAGTACGTATGTAACACCATCAATGTAACCGAGCACTAGAGACATGAAAGAATTAGTTTCTCTAGTGAACAAAGTAATCAAGACTTTTTATGAATCAACATAGCAAGAGGAAGCTTAACAATATAGTTTTTTCATATCTTAGATGGTGAGACGTACTATAGAAGATTAAGCTAGTACCGCATGTGGTGTTCATGCGGGGCAATGCTGGAGCTGAGATCATTTTCATTCAACGTAAAAATTTCTCTTTCTGTAATAACTCTTTAGCTACTTTTATCTCATCCCTTAATATCTCCACAATTCAATTTTTTGGGGGAAATTCAAAATATCTAAAGGTTTTACTAAGTTTACACAAAAATATACCAATATCCATGGAATCGAGTAGATTTATTATAAAAATAAATTTTATGATAAATGTAATACACTACTTTGGTGCCATAAATGTTAGTGTTTTCAAATGATCTATGTGAAACTTACGATAGTTTGACTTTCAATTAAAGCTGGTTTGAGATGAATGGAGGAGAAGCTAAGGTTTGCATAATAATTTTGTTTCAAAAAATTATACATGTTAAGAGCGAGAGATAAAAGCTTAATAGTGTTCCTTATGGTGTTTGACTTATGCACTTCCTCTCCCACCACCCTTGGCACTAACTAATTCAATATTTTGACCAGGTTTTCGGGAAAATGCATGTACCAGAATGTAAAAGACAGAATCAGTTCCATTAGATAAATCATAAAAAATCATTAAAATCCAGTTTCGTTGCTCCAAATACATACCTTTTGTCCCATGATAGAACTTGGTCGTTGTTGTGCAGGTGGTGTTCAAGGTCGCCATTAGATATGAACTCAAAGACGAGGAAGAGTTCAACCTTGATAACCCTTTTCCACCAAGTCTTGCCATCGATCACTCTGACTTTGCCGCACCAGCCTTTGAGGTCAACTAGATTCTCGTGCCTCGTGTTACCAACTGTCTGGAGCTCGCGGTGGAATTCCTCAAGCTTTCCCTCTGCTTTAATTCTCTTCACGGCCACTTCCTGGCCCTTGAACGTTGCCTTATATACTGCTCCGAACATACCCTCTCCAAGAAGAGCATCTCTGGAGAATCTGTTCGTGGCGCAAGCTAGATCACTATAACTGAATTCCATAAAGCCATTCGCCCCTGACGAGAGGGAATTGCGTGCGCTTCTCCAGTAACACCATGTTGTAACGAGATACACAAGAACGCTTAGAACGGGTACAACTACTTTTACAATGTTAATTACTTTTGATGTCGTAACCCCAGGATCCCCTGAAAGAAATTAAGGAAGTATATTACTAAATAAAAGGTGCTCAGTTCAAGGTAAAAAAAAGTTCTAGCAATTCCAATCGAAAATTTTACGTGAGTATTAAGTAGTACTACTGTATACACTCATAGTATGTATTAATCGCAATTGCTTTATTTTCCTTTACTACAAAGATGTTTCAGTTCGCTAGGTTGTGTCTTGCCTACCCATGCATTCAACATTTAGTTTATAAGCTTGTCCTATTTTCCAATCTCTGGATCTATGCTTATTTTCAATAGCCCGAAGCATTTCCTAACTTGCTACACCTGCCTCATCACTGGGTGTCTGGGTATCCACCGCAAGTCTTTGCACTTATGAACCTCGCCGTTAACGTTAAGGCTATGCCATCATAAGTTGCTACTACATGCAAGGATCTTATTGAAGTCCAGAAATAGGAAAGTATAGATCAAAACGCCGACTCGACAAAATTTGGTGCTATCAAAGTGTCCACTAAGTTCACGGGCTCAAGATGAGCGGACTCGAACAGCTGACATCCGTCATAGAGTAAACCACCCCCTATCATGCCTCGCCAACGGGTTCTACCATAGAGTCCAATGATAGACAATAACTATGCCTTGCTGAACACGTCTTAATACTACGACTTCAGTTGTACTTTCTCTCCAAAGTGAAACTCCTCTCAAAATCTCAAGACAAAAGAGCTTAATTGGAATCCCATTCTAAGGATTCATGTGGTTCCGCAGAATCCAACAACACGAGAACCAAGAATGGTGAGATCTTCCAAGTGAGTTTGATTTAATGGTTTTAGTGTTTGTTCCTTCATTTGATCGGGTTATCAGCTTTGTTCTCCTATGAGATTGTGCAAAATTTGTATGTTAAATAATATACAACATCAACATGTTTCTTCCTTAACTGCACTGACATGATAGCAGTTTGCCTATGATACCGTTGTAAGAGGCAACCATTGGCACGTGCAAATTTATTACATAGATTTTGGACCACTTTGCTTTTAAGATATGGGGTACAAGAATCAAGTGCGAGGCAATTTTTATCAAAACATTTCTTTGCTCTGTAACCATTAGACAACTTCTTCAACCTAGTTTCTCAAAAAAAAACTTCTTCAACCTCTCACTTCTATTAACCTTGGTGGCCACTAAGGGAGCTTTCCTGTTCTTTTTTCACATAAATGATAGGAATTGTGGAGTGAAAACCAATCTCCGTAACATTTTTTTTGGAGGCTTCTGGAGTTCAAAACCCTTGGGTTGCATCTAGGTAGGTAATACTAAGAGAACATACATGTGGAACTTTAACATGGTAAGCATGAGGGAGATGGAACACCTGTTAACAACAGATGATTCTTCCCCAATATCCTTAAGAATGTTCCATACTTTGGAAACAGGGAGAGTTTTTGTCCAGTTAAAATCTAAATGAGGAGGGAATCTAGCAAGCAATCTAAACCTGTTGATTCTCCTTTCTGGATAGGACTCGTGAGAGTCAAAGAGGAGTTCTTTAGTAAGATGGGGTTTTACTATTAGAAACGCTACTAGTACTGATTTTTGGGAAGATACGTGGTAAGGACGCAACAAATAAATGTTTCGGTTTCGACTGTTTTATCCGTAGTGACATTGAATACTCAATTTCGTCGATGCCAAACAAACCTCACCAGTTAAACAGAACTTAACTGGTGATAAATGAACTGCTTGGTTACACTTAGTTAGTGGTTGACGATGATTCATCTTTCTGATGACCATTATAGGTTTGTTTGGAATCTGATAGCCTTAGGAACCTTTACTGTGAAACCTATGTGTGTGGACCTTATGAATGGCCATACTAGATTTTTACGTAAATACATGTGGAAACTAAAAGTATCATTGATGACTAAGATTTCATGTGGTTCTTACATGGGATGGTTTTGGTAAGAAAAATTGTAATGTGTCTGGAAAGTGTTGCTTTTGCGACTATGATGTATATATTGAGCATTTGCTCCTTGCATGTCCTTTTTCCTCATCTTGTTTGGAGGATAGTTCATACAAAATATAATTTACCTCCACCAACAAATATCACAAATATGTTTGGGAATTGGTGACATGGGGTTAGCAAAAACATAAATCTCAATTTCGTGTTGGACAAAATGACATTATTTTTAACAAGACTACGTACTGCATCCGTTTATGGTCCTATCTCATTCTTGTGGAGCAGCTGGAGCCTTTGGATATTTTTTGGAGATGTCTGGAGACGGTCGCACAAGATATCTTCAACCAGGGTGGATGGTGGTCCATTAATAGAATAGATGATACATAGGCACTTTATGTTTGTTCTATTCTGGCAGGTGATTTCTTTATCCACTTTATATGATCCATGAAGTATAATACTCTTGAGTTTATGTTGCAATAAAATGACCATGTGCATCGCTTTGATACAGAGCCCAGGATATGCCCCCTTTAAAAAATGCTTCAAGCGAGGCGGGGCACAACCACGGTTTTGGTTACCGAATGATATTTTTACTTGGGGGTAGTGGGGTGGAGGGTTGGTATTTATGATTACCACGGTTACCGGGCAATTACCGCCCAAAATATTCAAATGAAATTGGAATTCATTTTTTCAGAAACCTTAAATTAGCTTTAAAAATCCGACAGGGCATAACATTGGTGGTAACGCAGCGGTATGGCCCCTCTGTTCATCTACCCTCCTAATTATCTGGTTTTGTGTTCGAGATTTGGTGACCGGGGTGCTTAGGAAACATGATTACTGGAAGTAACCAGATTACATCCGAGTAACCCAAACCCTGGGCCCGGCACAACGCAAAAGCACACATGTGTACATCACCTTTGGGCAATTTCCTATCGATATTCAAACACTTGATGTATTAGTGGATGGTAGACTCTTAGATGGAGAGATTGGTTGGCTATATCATACGTTTTGGCATTCTAAAATTTTCATATTTTCGTGTTTGTTTTGCTATAAAATATCATCACAACATGAACCAGCAACCAGAAGACATGTTGTTATCCAAAGCCGCAAGTTACGTCAAAGCTCGTAGAGTCTTGCATTGACAATCAATGTTGATTTGTTTTAAAACGTCCTAAATCTGGCCTCAAATGGAAAAGAGTGCTCAATATGAACTTTCTGCTCCTCATAGAGACGAACAATTTCGCTGTCTAGATCATTTCAACCAGAGATCATATGCGGCCTCTGAGCCAAACAAGGATTAGTGCAGAAGATGCAGTAGAGTTTTGAGGACTAATAGTATCTCCTCTGATTATATTAGTGGAAGAGATCTCACTATTTGGAGCGAGTTTCGGAGTAAGTTGGCATACCTCCACCCTGCAATCTTCTTTTCCTATGTGCTGAGTTATAATGTACCCTGGACCATGTGCCCATTCCTGGGTCAAGTAAGGTACTTAGTTGCAGCAAATTAATTAATCAAATGATTAGAGACTATTAGAAAAGTATATAAATTAAATAGACACGTAGACGTCCGTACCTTGGAATAGCGGGATATCAAGAATGTGGCCTTGGCGAATCAGCAGCTGGCTGCTAGTGATATTATTGATCCTGAGCAGCGTTGACTCCCGCAGCCCATACTTGGCGGCGATCTGGGAGATATTGTCGCCTGCGCGGACGATCACATAGGCAAGGTGCATCACGTGGGAGCCGTCCACCTTGTCGCAGCTGCAGGGCAGCGGCCTCCGCCCATAGTATTTGCCCGCGGCAACGTTGTTGGCGGTGACGACCTCCATGAAGTAGTCATCGCCACGGCCGCCGGTGTACATATCCAGGTCCGACTGGCCCAGGCCGCCGGCGCAGCGGCACCTGAAGGGGATGCGCACGGCTGTTTTCGCGGGAATGGCTTGGCTGGTGTCGGTGTGGGGCGGGAGTTGGTTGGCGGCGAGGAGGTGGTGAAGGGTGGCGGTGGGGCTGAAGCGGGAAGCGAGTTGCTCGTAGGTGGTGGCGTTGGGGACGACGTAGGCGACGGCGGATGGGCATGTGCTCGGTTTGGCGCAGGTGAAGCTGGCGGCGGAGGCCGAGGAGGCTGCGGCCCAGAGCAGGAGGAGCAGGGCGGCCAGCGGCGGCATAGTTCACTCGCTGGCCAGCGTCCGACCACTACGAGAGAGGTACTCCGGGCGTGGCAGGAGGAGGAAGATTAATAATGCTAGGCCTTATCCCGGAACGGCCGCCGTGCATCTCTCACGTCGCCCTCCCATTCGACTCACATTCCTAGGCCTACCTAGTGTAGTACTACGTACAACAGAGACAAAACAAAACAAGAGCCAACATGCATGACCCGTGCCAAGACCGCAAGCCCTGATCCTTCGTTTGCTAGCTAGACCCGCCGGCCGTGTCAAGACCGCCAGCAAGCGCGTCCAGCCTCAGGCCTCAAACAAAACAAACCCTCTACTCGGGCGACGACTTTGCCGAGTGGTCACGTACCAAGCCGACATCTTATTGATGAACATTCCAAGTCATCACGCCGAGCGTAACAAGCGGACATCCTGGACAAGTCACAAACACCATCGTGGTCCTTCTCGAACCTTCAGGTACAGTCGTCCCTTATTTTTCCCCGGCGATGTTTGTTCAGGGCAGAGCTTGATGGTAACACATGGGAGACAAGTTCTATACAGGTTCAGGCCCTCAGAAAGAGCTAACACCGTGCTCATTTTTCTTCCAGCTCTTTAATTATTGTCTTCATATGCCGGGTGTGATCTCAAAAGGGGGCCCCTGACATCTCTAGGGTTTGTGGATTGTCCAATGAGTTGAGTCGTATCAATCTTGCTAACGTTCGCATATTGTCGTTCTTTTGTCTCGAACATATTGCATGTTAGGGCATTTCTAAACAATCCCTTATAACCCGTTAGAGGAGTAAAAATGCGGTTTCACTCCTCTAACCGGGACCTAACTGATCCCTTATCTGCCGTATGTGAGTAAAACTTTTACTCGCGCCCTAAATTTCTCCTATATTTACTCCACCGCTGGGCGGCTGAGTAAATGCCGCATCTCTCCTACACTGCCTCCCCCTCCTGTCCCGCGCCGCATCTGAGCCGGCGCCACCCCTCCCACTGCACATGGAAGTGTTTTTTTTTTGGGAGCGACTACGTGTAAGTCGACTGATTCTTATTTTTGGGTCAGTCGACAAACAACACTTGTGTATAGTAGCCGGTTCATTCCAGCCTGATTCGCTATGCATGCACACATTTCACACGCGTGCATGATATGCATGCATGTATCTATGCATGCATGTACGCATAATGCATTCTGCATGCATATGCATGGACACATGATACAATTGTCCTCCTTTTCATCCAAACTATTTTGTGGTACGTAATAATTGTATGCTTGGAATTTCGCAAAAAAAAATGTATCCTTGGATGCTCCTTTGTATGCCTGCTCTTGTCGTTGAGCCGAGGAGTCAAGCAAGTTGCACTCCTACACCATCAACCGTACACCTCACCACCCCCACCCCCTCAGAAACAAAATAAATAATGATAAAACTTGCACACGATATGTAAGGAAATTTTGTTTTTTTACAATATGCAAGAATAAATATATGTTAGTGGAACTTTTGCAAAAAAGATGTTTTCTCAGAAGAAATGAATTAGTGGAGGTAATAATGCCCTTAAAGAAGAAACAAAAACATAGAAGCAAAAAAATCATAATAATGAAGTATTCTCAGCTAAAATGAATCATTGACCTTTAATACTACCCTTGAAGAAGAAAGAAAATAAATAAATAAACTGAACATTGGCAGTACCCTTTCAGAAGAAAGGCAGTATAAAACAAGCAATGGCAAACTTGGCACGCAATTTACACAGAAATTGCGCTTTGTTATAATATACAAAAATAAAGTTATTACCTTAAAGAAACAAAATAAAATAAAATAGAAATTAAAATGAAAACAAAATAATGATTTTTTGTAGGGAAGAATAAAACCCTTTAAGAAGAAAGAACAAAATGAATTTCCTAGGAAAGATTGAAACCCTTTAAGAAGAAATAAAATAAAAAAACAAAATAATGAAGTTTCCAACGGAAGAATGAAACACTTTAAGCAGAAAGAAAATAAAAAATAAAACAAAATAGTGAAGTTTTCTATGGAAGAATGAAACCCTTTAAGAAAATAAATTACAAAAACTGAAACTAAAACAGAATAATGAAGTTTTCTATGTAAGAATGAAACCCTTTAAGAAGAAAGAAAATATAAAAACCTAACTTGCACACAAGTATGCCCTAAAATTGCAGTTTTCTAATATGGCAAAAGTAAGTGTATACAATGCAATTTTTGCTTCTACTATAATTTACACACATGGTGTATCATACTTGCGTGTATACTTACTTACAAACACAAAAATAAAAATATTTTTTTCTAAGAAGAAATGAAGTATAGTGGCATTGGTACCACCCTTTAAAAAGAAAGGAACTAACAAAATGATAGAATTTGCACATAATTTAAACATAAATTCTAATTTTTTAGTTATGTAAGAATAAACACATTATAGTGAATTTTACATAGAAATGAAATTTTTAGACAAGGAATGAATAAGTGGCATTGGTATCGTCCTTAAAAACAGGAAATGAATTAAGAACTAAACATAATAAAAGAAATAAACTTTCTAAGAGAGAATAAATTAGTGACATTGGTATTACTCTTAAGAAGAAAGAAATTAAAGAAAAAACTTGCACAAAACTTTGCACTGAAATTGCATTTTTTATAATATGCAGCGAATACACACATTACAGTGCAACTTTAGCAGTCTAGTATAATTTACACACATATTGTATAGTACTTTCATGCATAGATACACATAACAATAGAAAAATGTATTTAATTAGCAAAAAATAGCACAAAACAATTAGCATTGGTATTACCCTTAAAGAATATATAAAATGGAAAAAAACAAAATTTTCCACACAATTAGCACAAAAAATACACTTTTATGATATGTAGAATAAATATATAAGAGTGAAGTCTTCATACTCTAATGTATTTGTACATGTAGTACTTGCATCTATACATTTTCACGCACTCAACATCTGAAAACACACATAAAAAAAAACTCAACTGAAAAATAAAAAATTAAAGCATACACGCGCAAAAAACAAAAGCAAACACATGAAAAAAAGCATGCGCCCACCAAAATCCAGCCCAAGAAGGAAATCGACTGACCCAAATAGGAATCGAATCCAAACAGCCCAATACCACCAGCAAAACATGACAGAAAAAAGAAAAGCTAGACAAATCTTAAAGCACAATCCAAGGGCCAGAAAATCGGTTGACCACAAAACAAAAATTCATCTGACTGAAATCTAGCTAAAGTTGTTTTTTTTTCTTTTTGAAACCTGTACGTGGAAGTGTTGACAATGATGAATTTCAGTTCACAAATAGTATTAGTGGATTCGGTGTCACACTCGTTCAGGAACGGAAGTACCTTTGTTCGATTGTCAAGTTGAGAGACGACATATGCGAGACCCTTAGGCAGAGTAGAGGGCTTAGGCCTTGGGATATCTCCAACGCGTCGACGTAAACGGTCACCGATTTGATCCCTTTTTGTCTTGGATCGAGCCTTTGTGCAAGTCAGGCCCCGTCCGTGTTTTGCTGATCAGTGCGCCCAATCGGCCGACGGACTTCATCCGCGCGGCCCATATGCGGCCATATTTGAACACAAGTTTTGCATACAAATATGAACATTGCCCAAAGTCTAAATCACATAGTTTTCAAGCAAATATAAATCCCATAGGTTACAAACCACGTGAAAAAATACCACTAACGCCTGCAAGAGCGGCCATCGGGTGCGGTGTGCAACTGGGGGAGGTGTGTGGGTGCAAGCGGCAGCCCGGGTAGCGTTCAACCGTCAGCGATGACGGCAGGGTGGCCGGGTGTCTCGGTTGTGGATGGGAAAGGGGGAGAATGGCCGATGTACCCCGGCGGGCGGGCTACGGGGAAGACAAAGACGGACGTCACACGCGGCCGTGCCGTGTCCGCGCCGGTGCAAAGCCGTTCCAAATTTGGACCGAAAATGGGTCACGGATGAACAAAAAGTGGACACTCGTCCATTGGCGTCAGCATGTTGGGCCGATATTTCTGTCTATTTCGACCCAAAGGGACGTGCGAGGACAAAATGTGCCGATGCATTGGAGTTGCCCTTACACACGTCACACACCAAATCTAAATCTTCCCACGCATTCCCATATTTCTTTTGTTGTGTTGTTAGGGCATCTCCAAAGCTGACCCACAAATGTCTCCGGTATTTGTCTATTTTTATATCCCGACAAGATCCGCATATATGATGCGGGAGGGAGCCATCCAATGGGAGGAGAAAAACTAGATGGGGGCCATGCATGTGGTGAGATATTTGTAGTTTATTGTCCACATGGCATGAGAGAGGGGGAGGGGGACCATGCATGTGCGCTTAGGTGGAGAGAGAGAGAAGAGAGGGACCATGCTTGTAATTACTCAAGTACTTGTCTGGACTCCGGCATAGCTCCCCATGTTTGTCTCTTGGATAACGATCGGTACGTCCAGATTGCTAAGAGGACATATACAGGTTCTCCTTACATGGCAGAAGTGGTTCAGAGACAGTAGTTCGAACATATAGCGAAGATTTGAGGGTCCGCTTTGGACATGCCTTACAAGACAATCCAATTCAAAGAAAATTGAGTTGGAAAATCAAAGAACAAAGAACAAGTACGAAGGAAAGAAAATGGTTCGCATAGAGGGAGCTTGAGGGAACTCCGAAGTGGGCAGGCCCAAGAGGGAGTGCCAATTGAGTAAGCTCAACAATTTGATGCACAAGGAGAACCAAATAGGGGAGCACTTATGCCTCGCTTTTAGCGAGACCGTAGAAGGTCTCGCTAAAGGACCGCCCACCCAACAGCAAATAATGGGCCTGTCCAAATTTTAGGTTAGTTTCATTTTTCCATGTTTCTTCATTCTTTTTTACTTTAATTTATATATTTCATATATATTAAAAATGTATCTATTCCTAAAACTAATTTACTTCAAAAAATAAAATTTGAAAATTGTTAATGCAGTGTAAATATTCTGATAGCATAACTTATAAAAAACTGTCCCCGGTGTTTAATAAAAATGTATGATTTGTACAAAAAAAGTAGACATCAAAAAAATATAAGTTGTTTTGAGGGGTGTAAAAAACAATATTTGGAAAATGTTAAGCAAGGATATGAAACATGTTAAGCTTGTATAAAATATATTTTTGATATATACCAGAGATTTACAATGTGTAAGAATACAATAGAAATCCAAATATATATTTTAAAAATGTTAATCATGTATTTAGAAACTGTTAAACATGTATAAGAAAAATGTTCTTGACTTAAGCTATGTATTTTAAATTATGCTATGTATGAGGCAAACGTAGTAGGAATGGACTGTTACTTATGTGATGTATGATGCTAATGAGAAAGCGTTGTCGAATAATGCAATTAAGTTGTTTAAATGAGTGTTTGAAACGTGTTTGTTTATTAAAAAAAACTGTAGTTGATTCTTTTAGGGTGTTAAGTTAGGGCATCCTCTAGCTGAGCAAAAGTTTAATCACCCCCAAATATTTGACTTTTTGAGATAGGGAGAAGGTTTGAGAGGAATTATGTTTACTAGATCGGTATCGCGCCTTGGTGCGAGGGTGCCGTCCCCAACGTTTTGGTCCATCGGATATGATAATGGGTTTGGAATACTACTGATTTTGGAGTGTTGAAAGCTTTCATAAATGGGAAAGTATTTACATAAAATGCATTCAGATACATATAAAAATTGGTTTCTTTGTCATACATTGACATGATGACACAATCATAATATACACATGAGTTAAATAATAAGTCTTGGCAGGTACAAAAGATTCAGAAGGACCTTATATTATAGTGCTTGCCAATGTTAGGGATTAACGCTGGTCACATCCATGCCAAGGTGGGCTTCAGGTCAGAGAGTGATGCAACTGGCAACGTCCTCTACTTCTACTCCAGGGCAACCCTCCTTGCGTGTCCGCTTGCTTGATGGTATCCTTTGACTGCAGATCATCCAAATCTCCTGTTAGATTCAAAGCCTTGTTAGATTCAAGTATTATTTTTTTTTACATTGGGCAGCTGCATATGATTTTATATGACCCGTGTATCAAAAAGATATTACATGCTAGGACAAAAAACGCCAATGCTATTCTTGAAGCACCTATTAAATGTTTCAACAAAAACTGCGACATGAAGATTAGTTGATGTCCTCAAAGAGGTCATAGAAGAATCTTAGTGACAAACAAAGGAGAAAGAAGATGAACAATTCAATAAATGTTAGATGTAAAAAAGAATGCATGCTGGCATTGTTGTAGTGCAGTGACACTTTTTTAGAACAGATAGTCATCTGCAGTTACACACATAAGTGTTTAGCAACAATCATAATTTGCACTGGAATACATAGTACAAACAAGTAGTGTATGAATATTCAGCTAAAAGAACCAGTCATGGGATAAACAGGCACCAGTGTCACTACCAGTCCAAAGATTGCATCAGCCTCAATGAAATTGCTCACACTCTTCGGCCTTGCAGACAACACTGCAAGAAGAGGCTTTGTAACTCAACCACATCATCTATACAAAGGGCAAAAGGAAAAGGAAAGCAAATTGTGTGTACACATAGACTGGAAGACACTGTGGACCAGTTCCTAATGCTTCTCTTGGTCCTACAGCCATCGGTTAATCCGTGAGCAGGAGAACAGAGAAAAACAAAGTGCATAGCTTAGTCTCTAAGGCATTTCATCAAGCACGAAAAGATCTAAAGATGAAGCAGTTCTGGATTTGGGTTGGGAAAATCGCCGAGCAATTATGACCAGGCTACAGCAATAAGTCCTTGCCAACGTGTAAATTATCCAGTCTAGTAAATGGAATACTTTCGTAAATAACCTGCCCTATTTTTTTAGTAATCCGTTATTAATC
Organism: Triticum urartu; assembly: GCF_056163025.1. Taxonomy (NCBI): domain Eukaryota; kingdom Viridiplantae; phylum Streptophyta; class Magnoliopsida; order Poales; family Poaceae; genus Triticum; species Triticum urartu. The sequence continues at coordinate 681,228,590 of NC_141877.1, forward strand.
CAGGACAAAGTGAAATGGCAAGGTCTTCAGAAACAACCAGCCGGCAGTCTCAAATTGGAGGCTTGAATTAAAGAAGGATCTTCAACTACTTCAACACAAGATCAAAGACAAGCATTCCACCTTGTTCAAGCAATGGCTGCCAGATAATTTTGAAATGATTCTCATGTTGCCGAAAACTGAAATTGGATAAGGGCTATGCCCCATTAGGTTAGATATTTTTTCTTTTGCTTCTATTTTCTCCTTTCCCTTTGTATCATACTGTTTTTTTAATGAAAATATACCATAGAACTATTGTCCTGTGGTTTGCGGTTAAAAAAAGTAAATTTACCTATTCACACTGAGAGGAAATAACAGAAAACTCGTAGACATGACAAAAAAAATAGATCTCCAGTCCTATTCATATGGTTCATATGTACCAATGCATGGTTTTTGTATATAAATAGAAAATTTGAAGGCACATGTTCCAATTTTCTTTATTTACTGGGACACGATAGAGATCACATGCCTATAGTTTGTCGTGCAAGATTCTGCAAATTAATAGCTACAGCGACATTTCACTACAACAATCAGTGGATCATGTATTTGACTAAAGTAGTTCCATTACAGTGTCTCTAATGTATCTCAAGAATTAATTGGACGTCTGTACAACAAATACTACTCATGAGCGTAACTTTCACTCTAATTCTTCACCAACTTATCGAAGATTATTCTAAAACCGAAGCGACAAATCTTGTTATTGTACATATGAGATAGTTTAAGTCCAAATACTACATCAGGCGGTGGCCTCTTTGGCATGTCATTGTCTAATAAAAGCGACATTTCCATCAGTTCTACTAACTCGTCACCAACTTCCTGAAGATTATTCCAGAACCCCAAAGTGAAGAGTTTTTTCATTACTGGAAATATGAGATAACTGAAGGGAATACATATATAGACTATCCTATGCGTCAAAGTGTTTGATATGTCGTCATGTAATGCCAGATGGCGCAAGCCATTTATTTTAACTAGATTATTTGCATATCAAGGAATTTTTTGCACAGCTATAGGTTTTATATAGCATTTAGTAGCACCAGGCAGAACATACCTTAAATGCAGCAATGGCCGCTCAACAGCAAAATCACAGTGGCGTACCTTCACATCACCTGCAAGAGAACCATTAAAATATGGGTCCAGAAATCTGTTGGAAAACGGCTAGCACCCACTCGGCCCGCACCGTGCCGCACGCTCACCACGCGGTGATCGTGGCCTCACCCCGCGCCCCGCGTAGCTAGCGCACGTCTCTCCAGGAGACTAGCTCCTTTCTGTTGTAACCAACCCAGCACCTGTGCGTGCTCTCCTGTGTATATAAGGCTATGCCTTCCTTCGTAATATCACACACAGATTCTTATCCTTCTTCTTGGTATCAGAGCCATCTTTCCTCCTTGTACCCCATGGCCGGTTCCCATGCCTCTAACGAGGGTTCAGATGCCGGCGAGCAGACCGACGCCGGTGTCAATTCCGGCAGCCCACCCCTCCCCAGCGCTACTGCTCCGCTGCCCACTACTTCCGCTCCACCCCCCGTCCAGAGCGCCCCTCCGGCCACAGCTCCGCTGCACCTCACCGTCGCACCGCTCGGTGCGGTGACCTCCGACGCCGCGTCGTCCTCCACGGCGCCGCCACCTTCAATCCATGCCGTCAACGTCGGCGCCCACATCGACTTCAAGCTGGACGCCGTCTGCGGCAACTACTCCAAGTGGAGGCGCATCATGTCCTTCATCCTCCGCAAGTCGGGCGTGGAGAGCCACGTCCTCGTCAACCTCGACCCGCGCACTCAGACTGCGCAGTGGCGCCACGACGATCTCCAGATCCTCCTCATGATCTACGGTACGATCACGGATGAACTTTACGATGTCATTTCTGCCCAAGACTCCACTGCCTATCATGCCTGGTTTCTCCTCGACGCCTTCTTCCGCGATAACCTCGCGGGACAGGCCATCCACGTCGGCGCCGAGTTTCGCGCCACCGTTCAAGGTGATATGAAGATTGCCGAGTACTGCAGGCGCCTCAAGGCGCTCGCGGAGTCCCTCGACGATCTTGACGAGCACGTCACCGACAAGACCCTCACTCTCCAGCTCATCCGCGGCCTCGCTCCTCGGTTCGGTGTCATGGCGTCCCTGCTTCCGATGCAGGTGCCCTTCCCCACCTTCGTCCAGGCCCGCTCCAGGTTGATGCTGGAGGAAATCAGCCTGGATGCGCGCGCCCGGGCGGAGGGGGCTACCGCCCTCATCGCCACCCACGGCGGCGGCTCCAGCGGCGGTGGCTCCGGCAGCTCCAGCGGCGGTGGAGGCGGCTCCGCTTCCACGGGCGGCACAATCCAGCGGCAGCCCGATCGCCCCTCTGACCGCGGCGGGCGCGGGCGCGGCCATGGCCGCGGCGGGCGCGGTCGAGGCTCCGGTGGCCGTGGGGGGCCTCCAGCGCCTCCATCTCCATCCCAGCAGCCCTGGATGGGCTATTTCGCCCCGTGGGGCGCCCCTTTCCCACCGGCCGGCCGCGCACCGTGGGTTCCACCGAACGCCGCCAGCGTGCTCGGTCCACGGCCCGGGATTCCACACCACGCCTACCCCATGATCTACAACGTCAACTCCCCACCGACGTACGGCGCCGCACCACCAACCTACAGCGCCCCGCCCGTCTACACGCCTCCGCCTACTTCATGGGACACCGGCCACATGCTCAACGCCGCCATGTCCAACATGTCCATCCAGGCTCCGGGGGGCAGCGGCGAATGGTACCTGGACACCGGCGCATCTAGCCACATCACCAACAATGCGGGTAACTTGGACACGTCTCGTTTTTCTGCAAAGTATCCCTCTATCTTAGTTGGTGACGGCTCCTACATGCCTGTCCTTACCACGGGCACCGCCTCTCTACCACCTCGCCCTTTCTCCCTTAATCATGTTCTCTTCGCCCCTTCTGTTGTCAAAAACTTGCTCTCTGTACGACAATTTACTATTGACAATTCTGTCTCAGTTGAATTTGACCCACATGGCTTTCTTGTGAAGGATCTGGCGAGCAGGACCCCTCTCATGAGGTCAAATAGTTCCACTGGGCTTTATCCTTTCTTCGGCGAATCACCCACGGCTCTCTCCGTCGACATCGGCAACTTGTGGCACAGGCGTTTAGGGCACCCTAGTCGTGCTTCTTTAGCCAAATTATCTCATTTTCTTTCTTCATGTAATAAACCCCTACCCCCCTCTGCCACTTGTGAGGCGTGCCAATTCGGCCGACAGCCCAGGCTACCCTTCCCCTCCTCTAGTTCCTTTACTACTTCTCCTTTTCAGCTTATACATTGCGATTTGTGGACATCACCTGTCTCTAGCTGTTCTGGCTATGCTTACTATTTAATAATAATGGATGATTTCAGTCATTACTCCTGGACTTTCCCTTTGCGTCACAAATCCGAAGCTGCCGATATTCTTATACGCTTTTAAGCCTACGCTCTCACCCAGTTTCATCTCTGTCTATAGTGCATCCAGTGTGATAACGGAGGAGAATTCCTCAACACCCGCCTCCGCTCTTTTCTCTCTGCCAACGGCATCACCTTGCGCCTCTCTTGCCCTCACACTTCACCACAAAACGGCAAGGCCAAGCGCGCCATACGCAGCACCAACGATATCATGTGCACTCTCCTCCTCCAAGCACACATGCCGCTCGAGTTTTGGGTGGAGAGCCTCAACACCGCCACGCACCTTTTAAACCTTCGTCCTTCTCGCGACATCGCCCACAACACGCCCTACTTCATGCTCCACGGTGTCGCCCCCACCTACGACCACCTCCGCACGTTCGGCTGTCTATGCTACCCTAACCTCTACGCCACCTCCCCCCACAAACTAGCAGCCCGATCGCACCGCTGCGTCCTCCTCGGTCTCCCTCGTGAACACAAGGGCTACCGTTGCCTTGACCTGGGCACTCGTCGGGTCATCACGTCCAGACACGTAGTCTTCGACGAAAACCAGTTTCCCTACACCCCGGCCACACCCTCTTCACGTGCCACAGAAAATCCCATGCAAATCCTACCTACCTCGTACTATCCAGGCGCACCTACCTCGGGATCGCCGCCTAACCACGCGCCTCCCACGGCTACTCCCCAACCCACCCACCAGCCCGACCCCACCTCGGCTCTCGCACCCGCGGATAACGCGCCCACCACTCCACCATCCGCTCGGTCCCACCCTGGCCCCACTCTCTCCACCAATCCCAGCTCAACCGAATCCACCTGGTCGGCCACTTCCCGAAGCAACCCGGAGCCATCCCCTCCCACCTCGCCACCTGGCCGACCCCTCCCACCGCGCGCCGTGCCCATTACCCCACGCCGCAATGATCACGCCATGCACACCCGGGGCAAAGCTGGTTTCCTTCAGCCGAAAAACCTCTTCTCCCCCGCTGCTCTCGCCGCCGTTCCTGCCTCGCCTGCCATCTCACCCATCCCCGCCTGCCATCTCACCCATCCCCGCCACCTACAAACAGGCCCTCAAAGACCCCAACTGGCGCCGCGCCATGCAAGATGAGTTCGATGCTTTGCTGCAAAACAATACGTGGTCTCTTGTTTCTGCAGGTGTCAACACGGTGACGGGCAAGTGGATTTTTCGCCACAAACTCCACCCCGACGGCAGCCTGGCACGCTACAAGGCCAGACGGGTTCTCCGTGGTTTCACACAGCAGCACGGCGTGGATTTTGGCGAGACATTCAGCCCGGTGGTGAAGCCGGCGACCATCCGCGTGGTGCTCAGCCTCGCCGTCTCGTCGGGGTGGACAGTTCATCAACTGGACGTGAAGAACGCGTTTCTTCACGGCCACCTCGACACGATCGTCTACAGTCAATTACCATCCGGCTTCGTCGACTCGCGTCACCCCACGCACGTCTGTCAGCTCCACCGCTCCCTCTACGGCCTGCGTTAGGCGCCACGGGCGTGGTTCCAGCGCTTCACAGCCTACCTGCTCTCGCTCGGCTTTGTCGCGTCCAAGTGCGACACCTCGCTGTTCATCTTGCGCCGCCGCACATCCACTGCTTACCTACTGTTGTACGTCGATGACATACTCCTCACCGCCAGCACCACCGCCCTGCTTCGCTCCATCATCGCCGCGCTCCACTGCGAGTTTGCCATGTCCGACCTCGGCGAGCTCTACCACTTCCTCGGTGTCAATGTGCACCGCACCACGGACGGGCTGTTTCTCTCGCAGCACCAGTACGCGCTCGAGATCCTTGAACGCGCCGCCATGAGCAACTGCCGCCCCATCGCCACGCCCGCTGACACCAAGCGCAAGCTCTCCGCCCAGGCCGGACCGCCCGTCTCCGATCCATCCCTCTACCGCAGCCTCGCCGGTGCCCTGCAATACCTCACTCTCACTCGTCCCGACATCGCCTACGCCGTCCAGCAACTATGCCTCTTCATGCACGACCCGCGCGAGAGCCACTTCACCTACCTCAAGCGCGTCCTGCGCTATGTGCGCGGCACTGCTCATCTCGGCCTCCGGCTCCGGCGATCGCACGACACCAACCTGGTCGCCTACTCCGACGCGGACTGGGCAGGCTGCCCCGACACGCGCCGGTCCACGTCGGGCTTCTGCGTCTTCCTCGGTGACAACCTCGTCTCGTGGTCGTCCAAACGCCAGCACACCGTCTCGCGCTCCAGCGCCGAGGCGGAGTACCGCGCTGTCGCCCACGCCGTCGCCGACACCTGCTGGCTCCGTCAACTTCTTCACGAGCTTCATCGCCCACCGGACAGCGCGACGATCGTCTACTGCGACAACATCAGCGCTACGTACCTCTCCTCCAACCCGGTACAGCACCAGCGCACGAAGCATGTGGAGATCGATCTCCACTTTGTTCGCGAGCGCGTCTCCTTCGGCGACGTACGTGTCCTTCACGTGCCTTTGACGTCCCAGTTCGCCGACGTCTTCACCAAGGGCCTCCCGACGGCCATTTTCTGCGAGTTCAGGTCCAGCCTCAACATCGTCGAGGACCCTGTTGCGGCTGCGGGGGGCTGTTGGAAAACGTCTAACACCGACTCGGCCCGCACCGTGCCGCACGCTCACCACGCGATGATCATGGCCTCACCCCGCGCCCCGCGTAGCTAGCACACGTCTCTCCGGGAGACTAGCTCCTTTCTGTTGTAACCAACCCAGCACCTGCGCATGCTCTCCTGTGTATATAAGGCTATGTCTTCCTTCGTAATATCACACACAGATTCTTATCCTTCTTCTAAATCAACATGGGTTTACGGCCTAAAGAAAGAAAAATATGCGTGCAACTTTGCACAACATATTGAATGAAAGATACGGTAACAACAACCTACAAATACGACTATGTATGGATTAACAACACTAACCACTGGCGATGGAATTATCAAGATAGCCATAGAGGACGCCCCCCATGATCTAGGAGCGGGCTTGAGCGAGGCAGAGTATGAAATTGGTTCGGTTTAGAAATAATGAATTAGTGGCATTGCTATTGCCCATTAAGAAAATAAATAAGATCTAAAACAAACAATAAAATAAGTTGCGCACAATATACACAAATATTGCGCTTTTTCAAAATGTTTAAGAATAAACCTATGATCACTACCGGAATATGCCCAAATCGCGACGGCCTAAACTATGCCGACGGCACCCGGCATAGGTCAAGCCGTCGGCGTAGAAAAGTTGTCGGCATACGTCAACATGTGCTGACGGGTGCCGTCGGCATAGCTCGGCCATCGGCAATACTAGCTCTATGCCTACGGTCGCCTTCGGCATATATGTGGGCCCGGCTACCCAGTGGGCGACGGGCGTTTGACGATGTCATATCTACGCCGATGGCTCTAACGGGGCCGTCGGCATAGGAAGTGACCCACGTCATTGATCCAGGGGACGGGACACGTCATCTATCTGAGCCCCTCATCAGTCTGTAGGGTGGCATAGATATGCCGACGGCCTCGCCATCGGCATAGGCCTGACCCACGGCCTCTACCACGTCATCGATCTGAGGCCCTCATTAAGCTGGGGGCGTAGCTATGCCGACGGCATTGCCGTCGTCATCAATTTGTGTTATTTTTTTATATTTTATTTATTTTTCTCCTTTTTTCTAAACAAATTTGATTAACTTAAATGTGCCTTATCTAAACAAAAAACATACCTAAATTATATATCGGTTGACCCCCCCTCACGGACGTCACTGCCGCCGTCTCACGTTGGGGGGAAACGGCCACGTCGGGCCTACATGGAGGAAATCTTGCAGTGGGTTGGGCCCGGACCGTGTTCGTGGGTGTAGCTACGGGCTGGACTATGACAACCCGGTGAAAAGGTCCATTGGTCAAACACCGTCCGGTGAAAGTCAAAGGCCTAGATCCGTTGGTCGACTGTGTCAGGGTTAGACGGGACGGGGTACTTGGGGTAGTTATGCTGCCAAGTCTTGTTGTGGGCCCTCTTACGCGTGTGAAAGCGTGGTGGCAGGTGCAAGTACCCGGAACGCGGCTCCGGCGTGTGACCCCCCTCACAAACGTCGCTGCCGCCATCTCACGGAGGGAGGAAACGACCACGTCGGGCCGACACAGAGGGTATCTTGCGATGGGTTGGGCCCGGATCATGTTTGGGGGTGTAGCTATGGGCTGGGCTATGACAACCTGATGAAAAGGTCCATCGGTCAAACCCCATCCGGCGAAAGTCGAAGGCCTAGATCCGTCGGTCGATTGTGGCAGGGTTAGACGGGACGGGGTACTTGGGGGGTAGCTATACCGCCAGGTCTTGCGGTGGGCCCTCTTACGCATGTGGAAGCGTGGTGGCAGGTGCAAGCACCCATCACGTGGCTCGTGGGTGTGACCCCCCTCACGGACGTCGCTGCCGTCGTGTCATAAAGGGGGGAAACGACCACGTCGGGCCGATACAAAGGGAATCTTGCGGTGGGTTGGGCCCGGACCGTGTTCGGGGGTGTAGCTATGGGCTAGGCTATGACAACCCGGTGAAAAGGTCCATCGGTCAAACCCCGTCCGACGAAAGTCAAAGGCCTAGATCCGTCGGACGACTGTGTAAGGGTTAGACGGGACGGGGTACTTGGGGGGTAGCTATGCCGCCAGGTCTTGCGGTGGGCCCTCTTACGCGTGTGGAAGCACTACCACCGTGACTTGGAGGTGGGAATCATGTGCGTCTGGTAGAACCGTAGGGAATCTAGTGGTGGGTTGGGTCCAGGCAGTGTTCGGGGGTGTTCCTATGGGCCGATCTAACGCAACCAGGTGGAAGCTTCCACTGGTCAAAGCCCATCCGGCAATAGTCAAAGGGCTAGATCTCCTTGTCAATGGGGCTTCGGTGTGTAGCTACGCGACCAAAACATTGAACAGGTCCTCATGCATGTGTGAAAGTCATGTGGCATGCGTAGACACCCGTCTTGGTGCTCCAGGGTGTGGCCCCCTTCCACGGACGGCACTGCCACCATGACTTGGAGGGGGAATCGTGCGTGTCAGGTAGAACCGGAGGGAATCTAGTGGTGGGTTGGGTCCAGACCGTGTTCGGGGGTGTTCCTGTAGGCCGACCTAATTTAACCAGGTGGAAGCGTCCACTGGTCAAAGCCCATCTGGCGATAGTGAAAGGGCTAGACCTCCTGGTCAACGGGTCTTCGGGTTGTAGCTATGCGACCGAAACATCGCATGGGTCCGGACGATAGGGTGGTGGTGGGCATGGGGCCTAAGGCTCATGGTCGGTAGACGGTTCTGGATGCCGTGGTCACTCCTTCTATCCCCTACACACAGCTCCGAGCTACCGACCCGAGCTCGAGCCAGCTCACGAGCACGACCATGACCAGTGCGCAGTCACACTCCCTCCTAGCCAAACGGCACTCTGTAAGTATTTTTCCCTCTTATCTTCATTGCTCACTTTGTTTTTTCGCATTGAGATGTTTAATGACTTCCGTCATGTCATATTGTAGGCCTACATGGACTACACACGCCAGGAGACCATGGCGTGGAGCGCGACAGTTGCAGCCGTCCAGGAGCGCGTTAGTTTAGCTCCTTTCATTTCACTTCCATATTTGCAATTTCATTTCTTCTGACATTCGTGTTTGCTTTGTCAATTAACATGCAACACATTTTTGAGAGCATGGCGGCAGGCATGTTCCTGTAATGGAACCACCACCACCACCTGCCGGACCACAACCAGTGCTGCTTACCTTTGAGGAATTTCTGGCACAGCACCCGGGGACTACGGTGGTTAGTATATCCCCAAACTATCCAACCACCGCTTACCGTTTATTCAACACAATCATATATCCCCCGAACATGTCTTTTCAAACATCCAGGGAACCGGTGGATCATCCATTTGTGGTGGTGCCGGTCTTCGCATCACTCCCGAGTCATGGAGCCCGGTCACTTCGATCCACCGAGGCGGTGACGGTCTTGGCGGTAGCACTGCCGTTAGCAGTGACGACCTAGGCTTTGGCGGACTTGGCGGTGGTGGTGGACGTCTTGGCGCTTAGGCCTGTGGGTGGTGGTGGTGGTGATGTTATACTTGTGTGCTTTAGATGACTTGTGGTCTTTTATGCACCTTTAGATGACTTGTGTGCTTCCTTAGATGCTTATGTTGTTTCTGATTTTGCTTATGTTTGTCGGTGGTGTTGGTTGTGAGGATGTGATGGTTTGGTGGTGTTGGTTGTGAACATATACTTATGTTGTTGTGATGGTGGTGGTGGTGGTTGTGAGGATGATACCTATATGTGATGTGTATGTCTATTTCATCATATATATCTGTTGTGTACTTGAATTGAATTAAATTCAAACAGAGAACAGAAAAAATCAGATAAGGTAGTGTCGAGCTACCAGTGGGCGATACGTGTCACCTATGCCGACGGCCTTGCGTCGGCAATGTTTTACATATACGTCGACGGGTAGGCCGGCAACATAGGCGAACATGGCGCCCATTGGGCGCGTCCTGGCATGTAGATATGCCGACGGCTAGGCCCTCCGCACCGATTTGAATCTACGCCGACGGTTGGGCCATCGGCACATGTGTAGATTCATATATATGTCGACGGCCTACCCGTCAACATACTTGTGCCACGTGGCTCCTTCTAGTTGGGTCGTACTTGACGATGGCGTCGTCAGCCGCCGTCAGACATGGAACTTTGCTGACGGCAAATCTATGCCGATGGCCGTACGGAAGCCCTGGGTATAGGTATCTATGTCGACGGCCTCCCGGGGTATGTCGACACAAATGTTGCCGACGACCCTATGCCGATGATGTCTGTCGGCATAGGCATAGGGTAGTGTCGAGCTACCAGTGGGCGACACGTGTCACCTATGCCGACGGCAAGGCCATCGGCATAGTTTTACATATACACCGACCGTAGGCCATCGGCTTAGGCGACACGTAGATATGCCGACGTCTAGGCCGTAGGCATCGATTTGAATCTACGCCGACGGCTGGGCCATCGGCACATGTGGACACCTGGCAGCCTCTGGGTGCCCATGCCGACGGCTGGGCCATCGGCACATGTGGACACGTGGCAGCCTCTGGGTGCCGTCGGCATAGGCCTATCCCGACAGGAAACTGGCCTATGCCGACGGCCTAATAGTACGTCATTCTGGTAATGTAGTCAATTTTTTGCAAAAGTAAGTTTCTTACGAAGGAATAAATTAGTGGCATTGATAATACCCTCTTGATGTGATTTTCGTTGTATTCCTATCTCTATCAGAGTTTCAGCATGTCGCCCATAAATAGCGTCTACTTAAGCAGCATGATTAGTACGTAGGCGAGGCTGCTCAAGTAAATTGGACTGCAGAAGTTTTAGCATTTCTGAATAGATTTGAAAATATAAATTACTTGAGACATTGGGCTGAAAGCCTCAAACAACATACTTGTGTAAGCAAGCTGAAACCATGCATATTATCCCACCAGCTAATTAAGACGAACGTGAAGCAAACATCGACTCCAGAAGCTGCGATAGACGAGTTGCATGCATATGAGCACGAAGGTTCACTCTAGGTTAGATCGGCGAAGCGTGAGCCTCAATCACTTGCTCGAAGTCGACGCTCCGGAGCACCCCGACGACGGCGAGCGCCTCCTCCTTGCTGCGGATGTTGGCTTCCGTCTCCAGTATCTTGGTGAAGGGCCCGTCCCACTTGCCCGTAAGGTTGGAGCGGAGGATCTCATAGGACATGGTGTCCCAGTGCTCGATGTAGGGCAGGTGCTCGGGGGCGACGCGGGCACCGGTGTCCCATCCGTCGTTGAGGGTCTCTTTGATGGGCCTCACCCGCTGGGCCTCGCACATCACAACCTTCATCGCCGCCAGCGCCCGCTTGACCGGCTGCACGTCGGCCCCGGGGCGGTAGGCGGCGAGCACGCGGATGGCCTCCAGCATGGCCTCCCGCCCCAGCGGCACGCCCGGCAGGTTCGCAAGGCCGCCGATGAGGTCGCTGTAGCTGCTGCCGAATGGGAGCGTCGTGGACGTGGGGAAGAGATGCTCAAGGCCAGGAAAGGCGTGCCAATGGCCGCTGCCATCGGTGAAGCCGGCGAAGGAGAGGTCGTGTCTCTGCACGGCGATGGTGGTCTTGTCATCCGGGCCGCGGCCGATTAGCCGAATCCGGACGACGACGACGTTGCCCGCATCAACGGCTCCTGCGTGTCCATGCTCGCTGTTGCTGGTGGCGAGGACAAGTACGAGGAGGAACAGGATGACGAGTCGGTTGACGGTGGATCCGTCCATCTCTTCTCTTCAAGACTAGAACAGTGAACGATGAAGGATGAAGAATCAAGTACGCAGTAGCTAGTATATAGGGTGGCAAGCCAAGGGACACCAGCACACTGATCGCGTTGCCCAACGGTGCTGGCTAGTGCAATGCATGGAACCAGCGTGATTGTGAAGAGAAGAGTGTGAAATGACTCATGGGCGTCTTTTTTGACAGGCCGTGCTTGGCGCCCATGCATATGTGATGCCCGTTCAGCGTCCAACATCTACCTTCCACCTTTTTCTTCACAAAGATGTGATGTGTGAGTGAGTACCATGTGATTGCCTTTTTTACTTTCGTTCAGGAGAGCTTTTATATTACGGCCTGTCTAGAACTCAGTCAAGTCTCAGTCTAATGACGTCAGCATAGTTGTGGTGCTAGATGCTGCGAATGGCGATGAAAAATGTTGCAACAGTACTGCAAGCAACGACAACCTATACGACAACCGTTCCAAGTAAAATTGCTACAACCGTCAATGGAGGATGTTGTGACCGGTGAGATGACATGCTACAATCGACGAGGGACAACATGCTACAATCAGCATGACAGATGTTGCAAACTGACAGAAAAAAAGTTGCAAGCAATGGGACAAAATGCTGCAAGGTTGAATAGGACTTCGTTAAATTTCAGTCGACTGAGTTTTAGCAAGCCCATTTATATTATAACTAGCATGTTATGAACTACTATTTGAGTTAATTTGGCACTATTAGCATTGGCACGCAATGTAAACTATAAAAAGCAAATGTGTACAAAAAGTAATTCTTGAAAAAAATTATTGTATGGAATTTTTCCTGTAAGGTGTCTTAGGTTGGTTGTAAAAGCCTTGTTATTTAAGATGAAAGTCCAGTGGAATTGGTATCTACGGCCTCATGTAAAAGCTTTTTTACCATTTTTTTCCTTTCCTCCGCACCCCTCCCTTCTCTATCTCCTTGTCTACAAATATTTAAGGTTTCTTTATTGAAATCAGACCTATACATCAGTGGTTCGTATCAAAACTTCAGTCAACTCGTTATTTGTCATATTGTATGTTATTCTTTTAATTAGTGCGGTGCCATGTCTCTAGAAGCTTCAACGCATGACCATCTTACCCTAACAATGTAATACACAATCAATTGCACAACATAGTTGGTTGGTGGCAAAAAAAAATCCGGTTTTTAGCATGCATGAATGCAAAGATGTACAAACAACAATTCCAATTATTATGTTGGTGAACTCTGGGTCATTAGAGGAACAATGTATGACGGTGCACAAAGTTTCGTTGGTTTGTGCTCTTAAAATTTCCAACCGGGCGTCTCCATTTCCATTGATTACAAATCAACACAGGGGAAGGGAAAGAGAGAGCGAGTTGGGGCACTATCAGAAAACCCGCTAGTGGTGTTCGACATCAAAACACCCGTTACAGGGCAAGAACTTGATAAGACCCATAAATTCCCATACAACAAACAAAATACTAACTAGAGTTCAAAGATAAAAGGTTAAAAACCAAACCCTCTGGGCCGATATCTACAAATTTCCCAAAGGATCACCAAACGACTCTAGGACCAAGGTGAACATAACCAGACTATGCAAAAAAAAGTTTATGATGTCACAACGGTCGGTTCAACTGTCAGAGGAGCGTCTTCCACCCTAAACGTGTCTGGTACCTGGCCCGCACATATATGCCAGCTTTTCTCTTTCTATGTCATTTATACATTTTTGCAGGAACTATCTACGTCATTTATACGTTTGTGTATGCGTATATGTTGTAAGTTGCACTTGTCTTGATCCAACATGAAGTCCTACATGATTTTTATGCGGCGGTGTTTAAGGCCCTCCGCCCATTCTCGCATTTCTTGTGTGTGACCCCTCTACTCTGCCTAATGATCTCCCTATGTCTCCCATACGAGTATGACAACAAATTCATGGTACTTTTGTGAACTAAAATTCATCAATCATGGACCGTCTAAACTTCAGGCAACTGAAATTCTTAGTAGGGTCACTCAGTTTTTTTTTCTAGCGTTGTCGTTTCATGCTATATGAAATGCGGCGAAGGCAAGACCAGTGTTGTACATACTTAGAACAAGCGTAAGTTGTGCACCTTTAATAATACTTATGGTTTAATGATTAATTATAGAATGAATTCTATTTGAAGTCCCAAACACAAAATTATATAGTGTCACACCATTACAACATTAAACAGCTGGCGCTAACACAATTATAGGAGAAAATCTGAAGACCAGAAAATCGAGGAAGGAAGAAAAAAACAAGAAGAGGCATTACCACAGGCAAGAAAATAGGTGATTTTTTACGTGAGTTACTTTTTCCTTGCGAGTAAACAAATACATACAAACCATTAACTAGAAAATATAATAAGAAAGATTTATTTAAGATATAAATTCATCTAAGGAACAAATGATCAGGAAGTGGTGTAGATTGAAATAATAGCATAAAAAAGGAAATTATAAAATATATTTAAAAAAGAATGAATTGATGGCCCTTATATACCCTAAAAGAAGGAAGAAAACAAAAAATGTAAAACAAAAATGACAAAAGGAATTGACGCAAAATGCATTGAATTTGCACTAATTAACAATATAGAAGAACAATCATATAATATTAAGTTGCATATATATTCATCCATGTTAGAAATTGGTCATCTATTGACATATTGAAACTGAATTGCCGCTCATATCAATAATATCATCCCCATCATTTCTCTCCCTCTCTCACGTGTGTACAGACAATACGCAATGCACACTCATGCATTGCACACACGCCACATAACAGAGAGTTCCTACAGGACGCACGCCGGCGTCAAACATTGAGCCTTCTGGTTTTTTGGACGATTTTTATTTCGACTATTATATACATATGATTTTTCTTAATATGAACATTTTTGAATTTTCCAATCATTTCTTAATACTGTGCTATTTTTGTAATATACACTAAACAATTTTTAAACAAACATTGAACTTTTTTATATATGTTGAATATTTTTAAATATACAATAAAAAACTAAAATACACGGTGAACATTTTTGTAAAAAGACGATGAACACACTGAAAAAGAATTAATATATGTTGAACATTTTTCTAAACTATGGGGGATTTTTTGTAATATACAGCAAAAAGTTTCTTAATATACGATGAATATTTTCTTAATACACAAGGACGATTTCATATGCTACAAAAAAGAGAAAAAAATAGAAAACATATACATAGAAAAAACAGAAAAGCAAAACAATCGAAAAAAACAGAAACGAAAAACCTAATACAGAAAACCAAAAAGGAATTAGAGGGGCAAAGAAACGAAAAAGAAAGAAAGTGCTAACGTAAATCACTGTTCAAAAAATCTTCCTATTCAGCGATTTATCGCTACTCTTGGGGTGACCGATAAGATTATGCCTTATTTTCACGGTTTGTCATTTGGGCTGATTTATCACTCTAACAAGTGATTTAGCAAGAATCTACTGATAAATGGAGCCTATTCCTAGCACTATTGTTGCAACAACTATGTTTATTTGTGTTTTGTGGACCTTGTTATGCAATATGTACTGTTGTCCTATTTCATTTGATATTATATGAGGATTCAGAGGCTAGGAATCAAGGCAACACTTCGCTCACCTAGTTACCAGATCAAAAGCACAAAAAATGAAGAAAAAAACTAGGTGAGCGAAGCAAGGGGGGTAGGGGAGCGAACTCTGCTATGAGCACGCCAACTTACTTTCCGGCGTTGAAGGCACCTAAGAGCTCCCCGCATTACATGCTCTGGTTGACTAATCAGTTACTAGCAGGCAGAAGGCGCGGCGGCGCGATGCCTGTCGTGAAGTAGGTGTGCATGGTTGCGTTGTTTTTCATGGGAAAAAAGATGACAGTGGATAAGCGAGATGGCAGTTGGTAATGTGCAAGCCAATTGAACATAGATAAATACTGAAAGATACCAGAAAACAGTTCACCTATGGTTACAAACACTTAGCTATATATCATAAATGTTCAATTCAAAGGTGTTCCTAACAAAATACTCACAATATGAAAATTGTGTGGTACAAGCAAAATTTGTACAAAATGGAGCTTCCTTCGAACCAAAGGAAAATATCCCTAGTACACATTTTAAGGATAGTACCCCATCACGCAAAAGATAAAAATTTGTATTAGTGAACAAAGCAAGATGTGCCCATGGTAATCTCAACCAAATAAAATGACGGGCAAAGTCATGTTGCAAACAATCTGAATAGCTGATGCGCATATGAACTTTCTCTCCATATATCTGATACGGTATAACCAGTAAAGGATATGTTCTAAAAATATTATTTGAGTTTAATAGACACAAAAAAACAAAATGATTCGAGTGGATGGCTGAAGGGTCGTCACCTGAAACCAGGATATTAGTTGTGACTCCTCACTTCAGTTCAGTTGAATGTTCCTCCTTATATCTGCTTCAAATAAATCGCAAAAATAAGATGAGAAGACACAAGTTAGGTTCGAGTAAGTTCTTGTCGCTACCACATGAAGTATCATAGTTAATTACTAATATCCACTTAGTCTGAATCAACAGAAAAAAATTATATTACATAAAAAACTAAATAAAAATTGTCCCTAAATCACCTTCTTGGAAAATACTTCGGTCAGGAGAACAGCCTGGCAGCATGACGTCCAAAGAATACCTTCCAGTTCATAATGAAGATGTTTCACGTGGTCGGGGTAAACGGGCATGGTAGAAGGTAGTGGCAGCTAGGCGAAGTAAGGGCCCAAGCGAAGCGGATGCCAATAGTGGAACCATGAAAGGTGGAGAAGAGTACCGTGAAGCTAGAGCACAACATGGATGCGAGCTTGTCCACCGCCGGCTCCTGGTCAGAAATAGGTGCGCCGCCTTGGACCGTGGGAAGAGAACCACCAGCAAGGCGAGGAGCACATCCAACCAGCCCGCATCATCCTTGAGCTCAACGTCCTTCTGTCATGCGGTGCGGAGGTCAACCTACCAGACAACGCGTGTGCTCTTGGCCTTTCTCGTTGTCATGGGGCAACACGTCAGGTGGAGCGTCGATGACCTCGATGGTGCGGGCTGGTGGACGGGGGTCACTTGTGAGGGCACATGAATCGCTATGTTCGGTTTGCTTGACAGCGCATGGCCCACCTCTACGGCCAACACCGCGCTGGAGATCAAGATAGCTAGTGTAAGGGAAGGAGGTGCTTTCGAGGGCCGCACCGGAGACAAAGGTGGCCAACCCCGTCGGAGCCAAGGACGGGAGGTAGAAGAGGAGATGCGGTACGGTGGGGATGAAGTGGACAGGAGAGGTGCGACAGGGCTGGGAATTTTTTTGATGAAAATCGGAACGGGGTAGGGGAGAGGAAGGTGTGGCGAGAAGTGAAGGAAGAAAAAGGAGGTGAGATAAGCGGTCCCCGTCGGAGCCAAGGACGGAAGGTAGAGGCGGAGAGGCGGCACGGTGGGGATGAAGTGGATAGGAAAGGTGCGACAGGGCTGGGAATTATTTTGATGAAAACCGGAACGGGATAGGGGAGAGGAAGAGGTGGTAAGAAGGGAAAGAAAAAAAAATGAGGTGAGATAAGCGGTGAGCGTGGGACCCGGGATGAGATATTTCTCAAAGTGAAACTGACTACCGTAGTTGTAAGACATCTCCACGTAATTTCTCAACGGAGGCAGTAAAAAAAGTTGCAAAGGAGAAAATCCAAAACTTACGTGCTTATACATGTCAATTAGAGATGAAGCATGGGCTACAATGTGAAACGCACATGGTGTGGGCTAGCTTAGCCACTTTAATTCTTGTATATATAAGCCATACATGGATTGTGTGGTCTTCTCCGGTCCAGTATTAACCAAACCAGCCTCTTTACACGTGGTGGGCTGCTTTAATTATTTCTTTTTGAGAAAATTTTCAATCTACTCATTTTTAATCATAGCAGTACAACGAACATAAAAAATAATAAAAGTTACACTCAAATCCGTAGACCACCTAACGACGACTAGAAGCACCGAAACAAGCTGAAGGCGCGCCACCGTCACCATCCCTCCCTTGCTGGAGCCGGGCAAAACTTATTGTAGTAAAGAGTTGGAAAGTCGTCGTGCTAAGGTCTCATAGGACCAGCGGATCAGAACAGCAACCACTGCCGATAAACAGTAACGTAGATCAGAAGGATACAATCTGAGGACAAACGAATGTAAACGAACGACAAGCAGATCCACTGAAGACACATCTTCACAGCCCACCGACAATGCTAGGCGCACCATCAGGACTGGGGCTAAGCGGGGAGAACCTTATTTCATCGCCGCCACCGTCTCGTCTTCCTGACCAGAACACAAACCCTAACAAAACTCGAAGAAACATCTAAAAAACGGAGCCCTCCCACCGGTAAGGGCCAACGGAGATGAGGTGGACCGGCGGCAGTTCCAACGGGAGGTAGAGAAACCCTAATCTCTTTGTTTGGGGAGAAGGTGTGGGCTCCTTTAATTGAAGCCTTTGTAACTGGGTTGTTCCATGACATAGAAAAAAAAATCAACTGAACCTAAATAAAAATTTAGGCAACTGAACATATAGCAAAAGTATCATTCCCAGCACTTGCACATACAAGGTGTATACAAGACATTCGCGTGTAAACACCACACATAGTTTATTGGGTAGAAACATCACATGGCTTAATTCAAATGCATCAGTAGTAGTAGGAGAATTACCACGAGCGTGCGATTGCAAGCGATCAAGCAGCGAGGTAGGAAAATTACCACATGCACGTTCATTATTGTCCGCTGGCGAGGATCGGTCAAAAGGCCACCTCGGCGTTGGCAAACTCCTCTCTCTTCTGTGTCATATCCGCCACCATCTCACCGAACCTGCACGGCGGGCTGACCACCGGCACCGTGGAGCGAGCAGACTGTCCACCCACAGCAGGCCCGCTGCGAAGTCCACTAACATGCACGTCCTTGGACTTCTGTGCGATGATGACGGAGTTCACCACGTCGTCGTCTGGATGGCACACGGCCAACACCTTGAACCCACCTAGGGTGATGTCCTGGGGGTCGACGATCGGGTACAGGAACCCGCGTGCCCCGTGTGCGCTGCGCACGACGAGGGCCGCCCCGTCTGCCATGTGTGTGCCGAGGTGTGCTATCACCTTGGCCTTGTCCTCAGCCGCCATGCCAACAAGTGCGGCCAGGAAGACCACGTCGTACTTGGCGAGCTCGCCAGCGAGGTCCGCTACGTCGGCCGTGTGGAACGACATGCGGGCGCCCATGTCCTTGTCGGCGCGGAACAGCTTGCTGGCGCGGTCATTGGCCGCGCCGCACAGGTCGTAGTTGTCGAACATGGTGTCGGGCAGGTGGCGCGCGGCGAGGACGAAGGAGCTGAACGGCAGCGGGCCGGAGCCGATGAAGGCGACGCGGGCAGGGGCGATGCCACCAGGCACGTAGCGCGCCAGGAGCTCGTACTCCAGCTTGCTGAGGTTGATGTAGTTGCTGTAGTAGGGGAACATGCCGAGGTGGTCCAGAGGGTTGTCGAAGGCGGCGAGCATGTCGGAGTAGTGCGCCTCCAGCTTCCCCTCGGCCTCGGAGCAGAGGCGGATGAGGCCCTCCCGCATCTCCTGCGCCTCCGGGCCAAGCTTGGTCACGTCCACGGGGCTCGGGGGAACGCACGCCGTGACCAGCTCGGTGAAGAGCGCGTCGACGGCCGGGGAAGGGCTGAGCGACGGCAGCTTGGCGATGGCGGCGTGGAGCCCGGTGATCTTCTCCACCAGGGCATCCACCTCCTTGTTGTTCTGGGCAGCCATTTCACTGGTGTTGTTGGTACCTCAGTGCAGGCAGACGAGTGGAGTGGAGAGTGGATGATGGAGCTTCTTGCTTGATGTTAATGGAGCGGGCAGCACGGGGTGTATATAGCTGACGGGTGGAGCTAGAAAAGGTATGCGTGCATGCATGCACGGTTCATGCGTCCGGCCCCTGCCCAGGTGAGAGGCTCGTTTCATGCACGCCTCTGTTGTGACTTGTTCGGTGCTTCACGTCCTGCTGTTGAAGTGGACAGCGTTTTCTATGTCTGTATGTAGATACGATCGCTTTCAATAAAGAGTGTACCCAACATAGCTTTAGCCTGATTACGACTTCAGATATTCCTATCTAAAAGCTCCTATGTATACACGCAAGAAAATGTCAAAGTTTTTTTTTGCGTGGGAAGAAATTGTCACAGTTAGAGACTAATTTTACTTTCTTTTTTAGGATGACTTACTTTTTTTCCGTACAAAGAACTTAAATTTCCTTCGAGCCAATGTTGAGGATATCGCTTATCGGGAACTTATCGGTCGGCCTATGATAAGGGGTAAATCGGCCAGTTTATCGGCATATCGGCCGATTTATCGTCATATCGACTGATTTATCGGCTGATTTATCTTATCGGTCAGACCACGATAAGCGATAAATCGGCCGATTTATCGGAATATCGGAAGATATCTTGAACAGTGCTTCGAGTCACTACTGGTTGCTTGCGTGGGATATTTTGTGCCGCCATTGTATATATACTCTTATTAATTTAGTTAATTCAAAGTGCTCCCCTAAAAAATCTCGGTTATGGTAGTGACCAAATTTTGCCCAGGTTTTGATTTGTCTACCCTTTCAAATTCCATAAGGTATATTGATTATCAAAGGATTTTCATAACAACATTTGCACTCGCGTCTATAGGAACTGGTTAACCCCTGTCGTGGCAACCCACATCCCATGTGAATTCGGGAATTCCAATATCCTTCATTATCTGCGGGCGAAGAACAATTTTTTTCCTGACAACTTTTCTCGTTTGCTTCAACTTTAGTTAATTTTGGTTTATGGTTAAAAAATATATAGATTATTATTTCCTAGTTGTACACTTTCATGAACTAAAGATGAATTTCTATTTTTTTTTTGTGAAACATGAGCCAAACAAATGTGAGATTGTAACTAGAAATAAGTTGCCAAGTTTTTTTTGTAACATTCATTTTTTATTAAAATTTGGCCTGTGATGATTTTAAAGTTTATTTTATTTTATAACATTTTAGTCCTCTAAAGGTGTCCTATATCAATATTTGTTATAAGTCCAAAAAAACGTATTATAGATCATATTTGCACAAGTAATAGGTGTGCAAATTTAACTGCACAAATGTGTAACCAGGACAACTGCGCCTTTTACAGTAGCCAATTGACAGTCAATTAACAGCTAGCTAGCAATGGTAACATATACTCTATCCGTTCCAAAATATATGATACATTCTTTGCAATGATCCTTTGATCAACAATTTATGCCATGTATTTTAGATCAGATAGACACTGGTGCCAATTATATTAGTACTTTCGGGACCGAGAATTTTCAGAGTAGTTCAAATTGACCTTTTCCTAAAGTTAAATGTTGGGAATTTTCATTTTCTAGGGCATTACATGTATACTAGTGCTGCAATGTACCATTTAAATGTTGAGAAGTCAAAAGCTCAATTGAATTTAAATAGTAAAATTTTCTTTTTCATATGTACAGTTGCACGAGCCTTCATGTTCATTCTCTCAATTTGTCTGATTTAGAAAATGTATTGGGTTTTTAAGAGATCCGATAGCCTCGGGTTGTCCTATAGAATGATGCAAAAGGCCTACGAAGCACATCCCAACTACAAATAAAGCCTGTCAGTAAGAAACACACAAATATGAAGGCAAAAATACTTTTCAACAAACGGTATTTTAAATGTAAAGGTCGCTGTTGTAATTGTCGTTGTTTATTAGCACCCGTGACGAACTTTGACGGTACCCCATGTAATATGTGTGATAGCCGAAATAGCCTAGCGTAACTTGCTTGTTTACATTTTTATTTATCATAGGTACTCTACTTTTATTGGAGGGGCTATGGTGTTGATGTAGAAGCGCTCCGTGATCGATGCCCCCTCCGGCGGAGCTTCGGAAAAGGCCCCAAGATGGGATCTCGTGGATACAGAAAGTTACGGCGGTGGAATTAGAGTTTTGGCTCCGTATCTGATAGTTTGGGGGTATGTAGATATATATATATATAGGAGGAAGGAGTACGTCGGTGAAGCAACAGGGGGCCCATGAGGGTGGAGGGCGCGCCTGGGGGGGTAGGCGTGCCCCCCTACCTCGTGCCTTCCTCGTTGATTGCTTGACGTAGGGTCCAAGTCCTCTGGATCATGTTCGTTCCGAAAATCACGTTCCTGAAGGTTTCATTCCGTTTGAACTCTGTTTGATATTCTTTTTCTACGAAACCCTAAAATAGGCAAAAAACAGCAATTCTGGGCTGGGACTCCAGTTAATAGATTAGTCCAAAAAATAATATAGAAGTATATAATAAAGATAAAGCCTAATAATGTTCAAAACAGAATATAATATAGTATGGAACAATCAAAAATTATAGATACGTTGGAGACGTATCACACCTTGCCTATGGTGGAAGCAGCTCCGTTGAACGGTATCATCGAGGAACATGTCGCCGGGGCAGGAGGAGTGGACGAAGGCGGCGGCCATTTTTTTGGAACCTTCTTCCGCTTCACGCCTGGAACCTTGCTCACCTTCTCCGCCGGCGGCCGGGCAGATCGCGCAGCGGCGGCGGCGCCCGGTGTGCGTGCCTTTTGGCGGGGCCAGTCGGATTGCCGCCCTGAATGACGACGTTGACCCGCCGCTTGCGGGTAGGCACGTTGGGGCCTTGGGCGATGGCGGGGGCGACATGGCCGGTGCCGAGATCCGCCGGGGGGGGGGGGGGAGATTGCGCATGCGTGACCTCCACGGTGGCAGGGGGCGGCTGGAAGGATTCCATGGCGGCGAGGAATGGCGGGGAAGACGGACCAGAGCGCGCGGTGGCGGGGCAATGGCGGCCGAGGAGGGGGGAAGCAGGAACGGCCGCGCGGAAAGTTCCCTCCCGCCAAATCTCGCTGCGGATAGGGGGCGAGCTCGGGTCGGCCTCCCACCCCATGAATCTAGAGGTTGAGGTCGAACTTTTGCCGCACCCCGCAAAATCTTTTACGGGTCGGTCGCGTTTGAGGGATCTACTCGGGCAGAATTTTCCGCGCTGACCCGTATTTTGACTATTATTTTACGGGTCGCGGCTATATACGGGGTATGCTAGAGAGATGCTCTAAGCCCCTTGTCCCGTAAACATTATGTGGGTGTAGCAAATGTCGTATTTTAGCGCCGCCTTGGATTTTATCTGGAGAAAAGCAATTCTCCCATGCACGGGAGGAGGTCCCGTGTATGGGACAGCCATTGATGCGCTTTGAGATTCGGAGCCATGCATATGTACTTTCACCACATGCATGCCAACTGTTCCAGCTATGCAGCCTATGCTCCGCCATTCAATACTTTTTCATCTTATTCCGAAGTTTATATATATTTGATCTTTTGAATAAAAAATCCAATTAATAATTTGTTTGCATATTTGTGTTTATGATGACAAGATCTTGAAAACGAGACCACTTTTGAATATACATTGAATTTTTTAAAATTGAAATTCTGAAAACATGGTAAAAATATGCGAAACACGATGAAACACTATACAAAACTATGAGTTATTTTTGTGAAACAGAATGAAGTATTATTGATTTTTTCGCATGGAATTAATGAATTTGGATGGTGATTTAGTTGTCAAAATAATAATATCAAAAAATATATTAAATATCGGTCTTGTTTTAAATAACTTGTCAGAAAAAACACAATTTAAAAATTGTTCGCATTTTTAATTTTGTTCACAAATTCTAAATTTTTTTCCATAAAATGTTCCCATTTTCAAAATTTTGTTCACAAATTTTAAAAATATTCATGTTTTGGATATTTGTTCACAAATTCTAAAATGCTCAGAAACTTCAAAAAATGTTCCCGCACTAGATTTGTTCACGAATTTTAAAAAAAATCGTGTTTTGAATTTTTTTTTTCTGAAATTTAAAAAAATTATGAGAATTTAAAAAATGTTCACATTTTTTTATTCACAAATCTAAACACACAGTGTAATCAAACTTTTATTTCAAAATATATTGGACATCTATTTATCTAAATCTAAACGAGTAGAGAATAATATATGAGTGTATATAACATGAGAGAGAAAACACTATGCATGATGTGGTGGTTGCATACAACAATAATAAAAAATGATGAGATGCACGTGCATGGTAGAAAATCCGCTCTCCTGCTATTGCAGTCTACGGGGCGTCCGTTGTTGGCTTATTAATACGATTTCAGCAAACGAAACCACGTACACTCTTTGATCAAAGCAGCCGCCTCGTCTGATGAGTGTCACTCTTTTCTTGTGCTATTCACGCTGCTTTCACTTCCCTAAACAAGAGCAGTTGGGTAATGCAATCGGCGTGGTAGCTAGCGACTGCCCGCTGCCAGCAGTCCATATATACTGGAGTACTTGATCCATAAGAGATGGACCGACCCACCCACCCAGTAGCCATGACAGCGTTCCTCCTATTCCTCTTACTCGCTCTCGCCGCCAGCAACACCGAGCACGGAGGTGCAGTTGCTGCCGCCGACGACCCACCTGCCGCCCTTACCATCCTGACACTGCGCGGTAGCCACGAAAACACCTCCCTGGCCGTGCAGACCCACGACCTCTCCCTCGCCGGCTTCACCGACGAGAGCCTCCACTGGCACGCCTTCCCAGGCCACGAGCATCTGATCCCCACGTCCAAGCCCCTGCCGTTCGGCAGCAGCTACAGCGAGCTCATCGGCGGCCTCGCCAACCTGCCGGGCCTGCCGCTAGGGCGGGACGCCATGATGCACGCCGTTCGTGTGCTCTCCGCCTACGACCCGGCCGCCGACGCAGAGCCGGTCAAGTGGGCTCTGGCGGCCGTGAAGGTGATGATCTGCGAGTCCGGGCGGCTGAAGCCCATCAGAGAGACCGTGAGAAGCGGATGGGACAGCGAGTCCCGCGTCGCCCCCGAGCATCTGCCCTACATCGAGCACTGGGACACCATGTCCTACGAGATCATCCGCGCCAACCGCACGGGCAAATGGGAAGACGGGCCCTTCACCAAGATGCTGGAGACCCAGGCCAACATCCGCAGCAAGGAGGAGGCGGTGGCGGTGATGAACATGCTCATGGATGCGGACTTCGAGCAAGTGCTCAAGGCTCACGCCATCCCGATCAATTTAGAGTAAACGTGCATGCATGCTTGCTTGCAGCTGGTTTTAGACTTTATTTAGGTCCGTCTCCAGTCGATGTTTCTTTCATGTCCGTCTAGTTTGTTGCTCATCTAGCTAGTTGGAACACGTAGGCTTTCAGTTTTGCTTGCTTCCTTGTGCTAGCTGTTTCAGGCTTTCAGCCCCGATATCTCAAATAATTTAGTCAATTCTATTCAGAAAGAAAATGCTAAAACTTTGGCATGCATTGACAATCTGCAGTCCATTTATTTTAGAGAAAGCATAATTTTTGTAATTGAACTCTGTTTAAAGTGTAGAAATGACCCCTCAACTCCAAAGCCCGTAAACTTAGAGCATCTCTATCAGATGCCATAAACATAATTCCTCTCAAACCTTCTCCCTATCTCAAAAAGTCAAATATTTGGGGTGATTAAACTTTTGCTCAGCTAGAGGATGCCCTAACTTAAAACCCTAAAAGAATCAACTACAATTTTTTTTATATAAAAAACGTGTTTCAAACACTCATTTAAACAACTTAATTGCATTATTCGACAACGCTTTCTCATTACCATCATACATAACATAAGTAACAGTCCATTCCTACTACGTTTCCCTCATACATAGCATAATGTCAAATACATAGCTTAAGTCAAGAACATTTGTCTAATACATGTTTAACAGTTTCTAAATACACGATAACATTTTTTTAAATATATATTTTGATTTCTACAGTTCTCTTACACATTGTACATTTCTGGTATACATTAAAAATATTTTTTATACAATCTTAACATTTTTCATATCCTTCATTAACATTTTTCCAAATATTGTGTTTTATACCCCTAAAAAATTATATGTTTTATGTCTACTTTTTTTTACAAACCGTACATTTTTCTTAAACACCGGAATTTTTTTATACATGTTGAACATTTTTCTGAATTACACAAACATTTGTGTACACTGTATAAGAATGTTTTCAAAAACTATCCATGTACAGGTTTTGGAAAACACGTGAAAATTTTCTAAATGTTACCACACATTTTACATATATGTCAGGAACTTTTTTTTAATACACGTTTAACATTTTATATCTGCTTACATAAATACATTAGTGCGATATCTTTTGTAGAATATAACACCAACATTTATAAATAAATGACTTACTGGTGGATACCTTACTCTATCGAGCATGAACAACTAGTTAATTTAAATTAGTGGGTTTGGCCCTCTTCCCCCACTGTATGTTAGGGTAGGGGGCTATGGCCTCCCTCCACTTCACAACACCACGTCGTATTTCTGTAGCCACGTTGGCGATGGGTGCCTACATAGTGGTCGCGCTGCTATCTGTAGCCATCTTACCATGCACCATTGGCGATGGGTGCCTATATAGTTGTGGCGTTGCTATGTGTAGCCACCTTACCATGCACCATTGGTGATGGGTGCCTTCTACTATGCTCCTTGAGCTTGTGTAGATTTTTCTCTTGAAGAGGAAAGGGTGATGCGTTAAAGTAAAGATAAGTATTTTCCTCAGTTAAGAACCAAGGTATCAATCCAGTAGGAAAAACACACAAGTCTCCAATGATAGCACCTACACAAACAAACAAATACTTATACCCAATGCGATAAAGGGGTTGTCAATCCCTTCATGGTTACTTGCAAGGATGAGATCTGATAGAGATAGGAATAAAAGATGAATAAAAGTGCAAAATAAAGTAAAGGTAAATAAATTGCAGCAACGTATTTTTAGGTTTTTGGTTTTATAGTCTGAAAATAATATGATAAAAATAGACCCGGAAGCCATAATTTTCACTACAGACTTCTCTCTTGAAAGAACGCACTAGTAGAAAAAGGCCCATTTGTCCCGGTTCATAAGCCCATTTGTCCCGGTTCGGCAACCGGGACTAAAGGTCGGTACTAAAGCCCAACACATTTAGTCCCGGTTCTTACACCAACCGGGACAGATGGGCCTCCACGTGGCCGCTGCGGCTTGCCCAGGCAGGTTTACATGAAGAGGGAGAATGCCGACAGCTGGGATTCTGGGCTGGAAAAGGAGCAAATATTAGAGACATATTCTGCACAGCTCCAAAAGTCTTGATACTTCACGGAAGACGTTTTCAGAATATATAAAAAATACTCAGCGAAAGATATTCACCAGGGGGCCACACCCTGCCCACGAGGGTGGGGGCGCGCCCCCTACCTCGTGGGCCCCCTGGTGGCCCTCCGGTGGCCATCTTCTGCTATATGAAGTCTTTCGATGGGAAAAAAATAACAAGCCATCTTCTCGGACAAAACTCCGCCGCCACGAGGCGGAACCTTGGCGGAACCAATCTAGGGCTCTGGCGGAGCTGTTCTACCGGGGAAACTTCGCTCCCGGAGGGGAAATCATCGCCATTGCCATCACCAACGCTCCTCTCATCGGGAGAGGGCAATCTCCATCAACATCTTCATCAGCACCATCTCCTCTCAAAACCCTAGTTCATCTCTTGTATCCAATTCTTGTCTCCAAGTCCGGGATTGGTGCTAGTAGGTTGCTAGTAGTGTTAATTACTCCTTGTAGTTGATGCTAGTTGGTTTAATTGGTGGAAGTTCATATGTTCAAATCCTATATGCATATTAATACCCCTCTGATTATGAACATGTTTATGCTTTGTGAGTAGTTACGTTTGTTCTTGAGGACATGGGAGAAGCTTGAGGACATGGGAGAAGTCTTGCTATTAGTAGTCATGTGAATTTGGTATTCGTTTGATATTTTGATGAGATGTATGTTGTCTCCCCTCTAGTGGTGTTATTATGTGAACGTCGACTACATGACACTTCACCATTATTTGGGCCTAGAGGAAGGCATTGGGAAGTAATAAGTACATGATGGGTTGCTAGAGTGACAAGCTTAAACCCTAGTTTATGCGTTGCTTCGTAAGGGGCTGATTTGGATCCATATGTTTCATGCTATGGTTAGGTTTATCTTAATACTTTTATTGTAGTTGCGGATGCTTGCAATAGAGGTTAATCATACGTGTGATGCTTGTCCAAGTAAGGGCAGTACCCAAGCACCGGTCCACCCACATACCAAATTATCAAAGTATCGAACGCGGATCATATGAGCGTGATGAAAACTAGCTTGACGATATTCCTATGTGTCCTCGGGAGCGCTTTTCCCTATATAAGAGTTTGTCTAGGCTTGTCCTTTGCTACAAAAAGGATTGGGCCACCTTGCTAAACTTTATTTACTTTTGTTACTTGTTGCTCGTTACAAATTATCCTATCACAAAACTATCTGTTACCACTTATTTCAGTACTTGCCGAGAATACCTTGCTGGGAACCGCTTATCATTTCCTTCTGCTCCTCGTTGGGTTCGACACTCTTACTTATCGAAAGGACTACGGTAGATCCCCTATACTTGTGGGTCATCAGTGGCTTCACCCGCCAAGACCTTACTTCAAGTCGCCATTGACTCCGTGTAGAACTATAGTGGCCGCGTTGAACCACTCTTATCGCACGTCGAGCCACCCTATTATGTTTGATCCGCCGATTGCCGCCTTTGAGTCGCCTCGGGCCTCCTTCCGAGCCGCTTCGGCAACCTCAAGTAGCCATTGCATGTTCAGGTCGCCGCTGCACTTTCTACCGTCGCTACAGTTATGGCTTACGGCCTCGCCACTCCAAGTTGATGTAACCCACCACCCGCGCTTACTGAGCCGCCGCGGTCCGCTTTGAGCCGGATTCGCCCCTGCTGCAGACAAAGGAGACTTAAGAATATTTTAATAAAAGAGAGTCAGGAGACTAGTTGGTTTAAAGGATGAGCTCAGATCAGTAATGGAGGATTTTGAAGGAATGAAAGAAGAATTGTCAAAAGATGAGTTTGAAACACGAAGGATATATCTGCTGATTACAAGAGAGATGCGAGCACAAAATATGGGTTTGCCAAAGGAGACTCATTTACCTCATGTGAGGATTAAAAGAAAGGAGCAGAGGAGGGTCAGCCCACGTGAAGCATCAGACTATATAATAGCAGTATTAATCAATCAAGAAACAGTTGATACGTGCAGACAAACGAGCATTGTACTGCTCGCTAGTTGCACAACCAATAAAAAACCAGGTGCAATCCTTTCTATATATTTTATCAGCACGTATTAAATTGTTTGAGAACAATTACTTGGCTCTGTGGTATTTCTTCGCAGGACCGTTATTCATTACAAAGGTGTCGTAAAGGGGCATGCGCCAACATTATTTTTGGCACTAGCGCTTGTCTGTGCCTTACTGCTCGACGGATATGTGCGCAAATCGCCGCCCCCGCTACATCAACACACGCGACTGACTCGTCGTCCGTGCCTGTGGCCAAACCGTTTCCAAAACTGCGGGCGAATCTCCTGTCCACGCCGGCTTGTGACCCATGGCCGACTCATCTGTCTGCTCCCGCGGCCGACTCGGCCGCGATTGATTTCAGCTTCACCGTGGTCATCATCAATTCCGCGGTGGATAATTTCTGGCTCGACAAATCAGGTGAAATCCGTCCAGTATATTTTTATATTGAATATTGCTTTCTTTAAAAGAGTAATTACTCCGGCTTGCAAGTTCTCTAATGTAGGACAAGTTATCTACTGTGAAAGGGACTATTGTATCACTGAGCTATTGAAAGACTTATACCGGTTTATATCACGGTCAAAAATGGAGAATCTTAAGCCAACTCCTCGAGTCGTCTTACTACTCGGGGGCTACAATGGTATGACTCAGCAAATCTTGCCAGTTTCAGCAAATTCAAGAACCCCAGGACGTTGGAGGGAAAGATAACCCGGTATCGGAGGCTACTGCCATATTGATGAAAATTGAAAGGCCATCAGAAAAATTCTGGCTTAAAAAGAAGATTCTGGCTCAACATCTGGTTCAAGAGAAATCTGTCTCTCACTAAAGCTCTCAATATCCGGTTTAAAATTCTAGCTCAAGAAGAATTTATCTCTCACAAAGTTCGAGTTCTCAGAAAAAATTAAAGGTTGCCAAAGAGAACTTGCTGCTATGATGCACGGTTGAAACATGGGTATCCTGCCTTATGGGCTTATCTTGGTCACTTGGGGGCTTCCTGCTCATCGAGCATAGCTGTGAATATCCCTCTTGATCGGCTCAACGTCACACTTGTCAGTATGTCACTTGGGGGCTTTCTGTTCAAACATAGGCGTATTCGACCAAAGAGAACATAGCGTTACTACCCTCTTGACTAGGTTTGTTCAAACATAGGCGTATTCGACCAAAGAGAACATAACCTTTTCGAGTCATCCAACCTGTAGCCAGCTACTTCAACTCCATCAGGTAATCCTGATTGACCCGTCGAACTCTTAACGATTAGTCTTTACGGCGTATTCGACCAAGATCTGAGCTTGCTAAGGTTAAAACGCCGGTTTTTCATGTGAGAGCACGGCTCACAAATAGTCAGGATAGATCCAGGCTTCATAAGCCGCCTTCTTTAAAACTTGGATAAATCGGCCCGTGATGTATGTCGTTACTCTGAGCCCGCGTACTCCTGATAAGTCTATAAAGCAAGACCTGACTTTATCTGGGTTCAAATGTCGATTGGGTAATGTGAGTCAGGCTCACGGAAAGCACGTGCCTTCCAGTGGCTCAGGCTAGTTTCATCGAAGTAAACACTTTGGCTTGGCGGCCTTCAAAAGCCTCGAATTTTTTGCTTTCTTTTCTTTATACTATTTCTTTTTTGCCATCTGGTTTTTACACATCGGGCCTAGCTGCCCTACTTATGGCTCATATTTGAAGCATCTCCAGGTCTTTGCAACCCGTCAGGATGGCAGACTCTAAGTCGCCAGTATATGATAATAGCCCAACTTGGCTGGATTTTCATGATGATATTGAATGATTGAGGTTTTCATACCGGATTATATTATTCAACTCTTGAATAGGCAACATGGCTGGATTTTTATTATGGTTATCAATAACAAATATTATGATTGAGGTTTTCAAAGTCGCTTCAACGCAATGGCTATTATTTTATCAATGGATATAATTTATTCTACAATGGAAGGAATAGTCTCGTGTCGCTGCAGACTTACGACCCGGCACTTGGGGGTTACATTATTCGAGTTCAGATTACATCAAATATGCAAGTCCCATGTCACTGCCAGCATGCACCATGGCAGTTGGGGGCTAATGCAAAGTCATTTTTTGCTCACCTTATTGAAGACCCGACTCATCACATTGTAATGAGACGGCCCTTGGGGGCTACCAATTGCTCCTTTCAACAATTCAAGGTACACAAGTCTTAAATCCATTATATTGAAAGGTCCACTACTCAGTTGGAAGAGTGCAAAGCTCTTAACCTTATGGACGTGGGTTCGAGCCCCATGGAGAGGATTATATCATATGATATTATTTTCAATGAAGTATATATAAAGTCCCAGCTTGTAATATCTTACTAAGCTGGCCCTTGGGGGCTACACGTTGCTGTTCAAATCTACATGATCATATCTACAAAGTCCCTGCTTATTATTGCTTAATGACCCGGCCATTGGGGGCTATATTGGTCGAAGAAGGGGGTCAATACATATATATATAAATGAAACTCAACACAAATGATGGTAATAAAATAAAATTGTGAATATTATTGCTTACGCACATCAAATTGTCTTTTAGAGTAGCCCCGATTTTTTTGCAAGTCGCGTTGTAGATGAACTCGCAAGCGTAATATCCACAGTAATCATTCCAGGGTTCCTACCACAAGCACTTTACGAGAAATAGAGGTCAATCAAACTGGTAATGAAGCATTATAAATGGTATTGATGAAAGTAGCTAGAATCAACGGGATCGAGATGCGCGGAACTAGCTAGCTAGTACTACTTACTTTCGGGTATGTCCAACGCACATCCCCCGGCAGTCCCGGAGCTTGTGCGGTGAATACTTTCCAAACCCTGCGAGACAAAGAAAACAATTACTTGACATCAGGAAATGAACAAAGTTTTCGATATGGTGCGATAATGATCGATTGAACTTACTTCTCGAGCATTTTAATCATGTCCGCATAGTCCTCGGGAGATTTTCGTCTCGAGTCTAAGACGGTTACTAGTCCCTGCTCAAGCTTAATCTCTAGGAGAATATAGTGGAACCTGCGCACGCATGCATAACTCATCAATTACATTACTATAACCTCGAGTAATAAGGGAAACCGAATATGCACAAGACAGTAACACTCACTTGAGATTGTAAGGAAAGAGTATTTTAGCTTTGTTTTGATTTTGAAGCAACGATCGTAGCAAGTTGGCCTCGGTGTCTTTGGCATGAAATTTAACCGTATATTCATCTATGAGATTTGTGTTAATGAACCCAGTATCATTGATTTTTGCTTTTCTGCATTCGACGATCTTCAATCTACATAATATAGTGAGGATAATTATATATACAAGCAATGAAAGAGCTGAGCTATATATAGAGAGACTTAATGATAGAAGTAGTACTTACAGACAGTAGCAAGTGACCATTAATTTATCGAGGGCCTTTTGATTGAACCACTAGAAGAACTCCTCAAATGCAACAGACAACAGTTCAATTACAACGAGGTCGTGCTCCTCTTTAACTCTCAGTGTCAAAGTATCCTTTCCCCAGACTCTCTGCAGGTTTTCATGTACCAATCATGGAATCTTCGCATCATCGTTGTCAGAGGACTTCCATCTTTGACGAGAGGCTTCCCGTACTGGTATTTGTGTTCGTCCACCTCCATTGTATCATAATGTGCATCGTCGGGCAGGTAATCTCCAAAATTGGTACCGAGCAAAATCATCGGATGATTAGCGATGATATCGCTAGACACCTTGAGCGGGGAGCACGATTAGTTTGCTTGTTCGCCGAGCTGGGCAATTTTTTCCCAGCTCGTCGTTCTGCTAACCCTCGATCATTGATAGTACTTCCCGACCGCTCCGCTTCGATATATGACCTTTCAATAATGCGCTCATAGTTGGTTTTTGGCAGAGACGGTGGTGGTTTCTTGAGGGCATCGATAGTGTGCTTTGCTTTCACCGGATCTATCTTCTCCTCCGGAGGTGGATGTTTCTTAGCTCTTTGCGTTTCAAAGAACTCCCTCACTTGGGCTTGACAGATCTCCGCGTTTTCCTTCTCATTCATCTCGTATGGTAACTTATCTAGAGGCATTAGAGATGAACCGAATCTGAATTGCCTCCCGCCTCTGGATGTACTGCTAGACGCCGGAGCAGACGGAGCGGTTGTGGCAGTCTTCTTTCCTTGCTTACGAGGCGGAGCAGACGGAGCAGACGGAGCGGTGGCGGCTCTCTTCCGCCCTTGCTGACGAGGCGGACAAGGAGGTGGGCTGCTTGGGCGCGCCGGCGCAGGCGAAGAAGTTGGCGGAGTGCCACCGCGCGCCGGAGAAGGAGGCGGAGTGCCCT
Organism: Triticum urartu; assembly: GCF_056163025.1. NCBI lineage: Eukaryota > Viridiplantae > Streptophyta > Magnoliopsida > Poales > Poaceae > Triticum > Triticum urartu. Next base: position 681,261,785 of record NC_141877.1, read on the forward strand.
GATCACTCGCCGGAGGAGGAGGCGGAGGAGGAGGCGGGGTGCCCTGACTCGCTGGAGGAGGAGGAGGAGGAGGAGGAGGCGGAGGCGTCCAGTTCGGAAGGTTGATGAGCTCCTTCCGCCATAGACATGGAGTCTTCAGAGCAGAACCCAGACGAGTCTCCTGTTGGGGAACGTAGTAATTTCAAAAAAATTCCTACGCACACGCAAGATCATGGTGATGCATAGCAACGAGAGGGGAGAGTGTGATCTACGTACCCTTCTAGATCGACAACGGAAGCGTTTGGTTGATGTAGTCGTACGTCTCCACGGCCCGACCGATCAAGCACCGAAACTACGGCACCTCTGAGTTCTAGCACACGTTCAGCTCGATGACGATCCCTGGACTCCGATCCAGCAAAGTGTCGGGGAAGAGTTCCGTCAGCACGACGGCGTGGTGACGATCTTGATGTACTACTGTCGCAGGGCTTCGCCTAAGCACCGCTACAATATTATCGAGGACTATGGTGGAAGGGGGCACCGCACACGGCTAAGAATATGATCACGTGGATCAACTTGTGTGTCTCTGGGGTGCCCCTGCCTCCGTATATAAAGGTTCAAGAGGGGGAGGCCGGCCAGCCATCATAGAGCGCGCCAGGAGGAGTCCTACTCCCTCCGGGAGTAGGACTTCTCCCCCAATCCTAGTTGGAATAGGATTCGCGAGGTGGGAAAAGAGGGAGAGAGAAGGAGGGGGGCGCCGGCCCCCTCTCTCCTTGTCCTATTCGGACTAGGGGGGAGGGGCGCGCGGCCCAGCCCTGGCCGCCTCTCCTCTTCTTCCACTAAGGCCCACTAAGGCCCATATAGCTCCCGGGGGGTTCCGGTAACCTCCCGGTACTCCGGTAAAATCCCGATTTCACCCGGAACACTTCCGATATCCAAACATAGGCTTCCAATATATCAATCTTTATGTCTCGACCATTTCGGGACTCCTCGTCATGTCCGTGATCTCATCCGGGACTCCGAACAACCTTCAGTACATCAAAATGCATAAACTCATAATATAACTGTCATCGTAACCTTAAGCGTGCGGACCCTACGGGTTCGAGAACAATGTATACATGACCGAGACATGTCTCCGGTCAATAACCAATAGCGGGACCTGGATGCCCATATTGGTTCCTACATATTCTACGAAGATCTTTTATCGGTCAGACCGCATAACAACATACGTTGTTCCCTTTGTCATCGGTATGTTACTTGCCCGAGATTCGATCGTCGGTATCCAATACCTAGTTCAATCTCGTTACCGGCAAGTCTCTTTACTCGTTCCGTAATACATCATCCCGCAACTAACTCATTAGTTGCAATGCTTGCAAGGCTTAAGTGATGTGCATTACCGAGAGGGCCCAGAGATACCTCTCTGACGATCGGAGTGACAAATCCTAATCTCGAAATACGTCAACCCAACATGTACCTTTGGAGACACCTGTAGAGTACCTTTATAATCACCCAGTTACGTTGTGACGTTTGGTAGCACACAAAGTGTTCCTCCGGCACACGGGAGTTACATAATCTCATAGTCATAGGAACATGTATAAGTCATGAAGAAAGCAATAGTAACATACTAAACGATCGGGTGCTAAGCTAATGGAATGGGTCATGTCAATCAGATCATTCAACTAATGATGTGATCCCGTTAATCAAATGACAACTCTTTGTCCATGGTTAGGAAACATAACCATCTTTGATTAACGAGCTAGTCAAGTAGAGGCATACTAGTGACACTCTGTTTGTCTATGTATTCACACATGTATTATGTTTCCGGTTAATACAATTCTAGCATGAATAATAAACCTTTATCATGATATAAGGAAATAAATAATAACTTTATTATTGCCTCTAGGGCATATTTCCTTCAGTCTCCCACTTGCACTAGAGTCAATAATCTAGATTACACAGTAATGATTCTAACACCCATGGAGCTTTGGTGCTGATCATGTTTTGCTCGTGGAAGAGGCTTAGTCAACGGGTCTGCTACATTCAGCTCCGTATGTATCTTGCAAATCTCTATGTCTCCCACCTGGACTAGATCCCGGATGGAATTGAAGCGTCTTTTCATGTGCTTGGTTCTTTTGTGAAATCTGGATTCCTTCGCCAAGGCAATTGCACCAGTATTGTCACAAAAGATTTTCATTGGACCCGATGCACTAGGTATGACACCTAGATCGGATATGAACTCCTTCATCCAAACTCCTTCGTTTGCTGCTTCCGAAGCAGTATGTATCCGCTTCACATGTAGATCCCGCCATGACACTTTGTTTAGAACTGCACCAACTGACAACTCCACTGTTTAATGTAAACACGTATCCGGTTTGCGATTTAGAATCGTCCGGATCAGTGTCAAAGCATGCATCAACGTAACCGTTTACGATGAGCTCTTTGTCACCTCCATATACGAGAAACATATCCTTAGTCCTTTTCAGGTATTTCAGGATGTTCTTGACCGCTGTCCAGTGATCCACTCCTGGATTACTTTGGTACCTCCCTGCTAAACTTATAGCAAGGCACACATCAGGTCTGGTACACAGCATTGCATACATGATAGAGCCTATGGCTGAAGCATAGGGAACATCTTTCATTTTCTCTCTATCTTCTGCGGTGGTCGGGCATTGAGTCTGACTCAACTTCACACCTTGTAACACAGGCAAGAACCCTTTCTTTGCTTGATCCATTTTGAACTTCTTCAAAATCTTGTCAAGGTATGTGCTTTGTGAAAGTCCAATTAAGCGTCTTGATCTATCTCTATAGATCTTTATGCCTAATATGTAAGCAGCTTCACCGAGGTCTTTCATTGAAAAACTCTTATTCAAGTATCCCTTTATGCTATCCAGAAATTCTATATCATTTCCAATCAGTAATATGTCATCCACATATAATATCAGAAATGTTACAGAGCTCCCACTCACTTTCTTGTAAATACAGGCTTCTCCGAAAGTCTGTATAAAATCAAATGCTTTGATCACACTATCAAAGCGTTTATTCCAACTCCGAGAGGCTTGCACCAGTCCATAAATGGATCGCTGGAGCTTGCACACTTTGTTAGCTCCCTTTGGATCGACAAAACCTTCCGGTTGCATCATATACAACTCTTCTTCCAGAAATCCATTCAGGAATGCAGTCTTGACATCCATCTGCCAAATTTCATAATCATAAAATGCGGCAATTGCTAACATGATTCGGACAGACTTAAGCATCGCTACGGGTGAGAAGGTCTCATCGTAGTGAACCCCTTGAACTTGTCGAAAACCTTTTGCGACAAGTCGAGTTTTGTAGACAGTAATATTACCGTCAGCGTCAGTCTTCTTTTTGAAGATCAATTTATTCTCAATTGCTTGCCGATCATCGCGCAAGTCAACCAAAGTCCATACTTTGTTCTCATACATGGATCCCATCTCAGATTTCATGGCTTCAAGCCATTTTGCGGAATCTGGGCTCACCATCGCTTCTTCATAGTTCGTAGGTTCATCATGATCTAGCAGCATGACTTCCAGAATAGGATTACCGTACCACTCTGGCGCGGACCTTACTCTAGTTGATCTACGAGGTTTAGTAGTATCTTGTTCTGAAGTTTCATGATCATTATCATTAGCTTCCTCACTAATTGGTGTAGGTGTCGCAGAAACAGGTTTCTGTGATGTACTACTTTCCAATAAGGGAGCAGGTACAGTTACCTCGTCAAGTTCTACTTTCCTCCCACTCACTTCTTTCGAAAGAAACTCCTTCTCTAGAAAGGATCCATTCTTAGCAACGAATGTCTTGCCTTCGGATCTGTGATAGAAGGTGTACCCAACAGTCTCCTTTGGGTATCCTATGAAGACACATTTCTCCGATTTGGGTTCGAGCTTATCAGGTTGAAGCTTTTTCACATAAGCATCGCAGCCCCAAACTTTAAGAAACAAAAACTTTGGTTTCTTGCCAAACCATAGTTCATAAGGTGTCGTCTCAACGGATTTTGATGGTGCCCTATTTAACGTGAATGCGGCCGTCTCTAAAGCATAACCCCAAAACGATAGCGGTAAATCAGTAAGAGACATCATAGATCGCACCATATCTAGTAAAGTACGATTACGACATTCGGACACACTATTACGCTGTGGTGTTCCGGGTGGCGTGAGTTGCGAAACTATTCCGCATTGTTTCAAATGTATACCAAACTCGTAACTCAAATATTCTCCTCCACGATCAGATCGTAGAAACTTTATTTTCTTGTTACGATGATTTTCAACTTCACTCTGAAATTCTTTGAACTTTTCAAATGTTTCAGACTTATGTTTCATTAAGTAGATATACCCATATCTACTTAAGTCATCTGTGAAGGTGAGAAAATGACGATATCCGCCACGAGCCTCACTATTCATCGGACCACATACATCTGTATGTATGATTCCAACAAATCTGTTGCTCTCTCCATAGTACCGGAGAATGGTGTTTTAGTCATTTTGCCCATGAGGCACGGTTCGCAAGTACCAAGTGATTCATAATCAAGTGGTTTCAAAAGTCCATCAGTATGGAGTTTCTTCATGCGCTTTATACCGATATGACCTAAACGGCAGTGCCACAAATAAGTTGCACTATCATTATCAACTCTGCATCTTTTGGCTTCAACATTATGAATATGTGTGTTACTACTATCGAGATTCATCAAAAATAGACCACTCTTTAAAGGTGCATGATCATAAAAGATATTACTCATATAAATAGAACAACCATTATTCTCTGATTTAAATGAATAACCGTCTCGCATTTAACAAGATCCAGATATAATGTTCATGCTCAACGCTGGCACCAAATAATAATTATTTAGGTCTAATACTAATCCCGAAGGTAGATGTAGAGGTAGCGTGCCGACCGCGATCACATCGACTTTGGAACCATTTCCACGCGCATCGTCACCTCGTCCTTTGCCAGTGTTCGCTTAATCCGTAGTTCTTGTTTCGAGTTGCAAATATTAGCAACAGAACAAGTATCAAATACCCAGGTGCTAATGCGAGCTCTAGTAAGGTACACATCAATAACATGTATATCACATATACCTTTGTTCACCTTGCCATCCTTCTTATCCGCCAAATATTTGGGGCAGTTCCGCTTCCAGTGACCAGTCTGCTTGCAGTAGAAGCACTCAGTTTCAGGCTTAGGTCCAGACTTGGGTTTCTTCTCTTGAGCAGCAACTTGCTTGCTGTTCTTCTTGAAGTTCCCCTTCTTCTTTCCTTTGCCCTTTTTCTTGAAACTAGTGGTCTTGTTGACCATCAACACTTGATGCTCTTTTTGATTTATACCTCCGCAGCTTTCAGCATTGCGAAGAGCTCAGGAATAGTCTTATTCATCCCTTGCATATTATAGTTCATCACGAAGCTCTTGTAGCTTGGTGGCAGTGATTGGAGAATTCTGTCAATGACGCAATCATCTAGAAGATTAACTCCCATCTGAATCAAGTGATTATTATACCCAGACATTTTGAGTATATGCTCACTGACAGAACTGTTCTCCTCCATCTTGCAGCTATAGAACTTATTGGAGACTTCATATCTCTCAATCCGGGCATTTGCTTGAAATATTAACTTCAACTCCTGGAACATCTCATATGCTCCATGACGTTCAAAACGTCGTTGAAGTCCCGATTCTAAGCCGTAAAGCATGGCACACTGAACTATCGAGTAGTCATCAGCTTTGCTCTGCCAGACATTCATAACATCTGGTGTTGCTCCAGCAGCAGGCCTGCCACCCAGCGGTGCTTCCAGGACGTAATTCTTCTGTGCAGCAATGAGGATAATCCTCAAGTTACGGACCCAGTCCGTGTAATTGCTACCATCATCTTTCAACTTTGCTTTCTCAAGGAACGCATTAAAATTCAACGGAACAACAGCACGGGCCATCTATCTACAATCAAACATACATAAGCAAGATACTATCAGGTACTAATTTCATGATAAATTTAAGTTCAATTAATCAAATTACTTAAAGAACTCCCACTTAGATAGACATCCCTCTAATCCTCTAAGTGATCACGTGATCCAAATCAACCAAACCATAACCGCTCATCACGTGAAATGGAGTAGCTTTCAATGGTGAACATCGCTATGTTGATCATATCTACTATATGATTCACGCTCGATCTTTCGATCTCAGTGTTCCGAGGCCATATCTGCATATGCTAGGCTCGTCAAGTTTAACCTGAGTATTTTGCGTGTGCAAAACTGGCTTGCACCCGTTGTAGATGGACATAGAGCTTATCACACCCTATCATCACGTGGTGTCTGGGCACGACGAACTTTGGCAACAGTGCATACTCAGGGAGAACACTTTTATCTTGATAATTTAGTGAGAGATCATCTTATAATGCTACCGTCAAACAAAGCAAGATAAGATGCATAAAAGATAAACATCACATGCAATCAATATAAGTGATATGATATGGCCATCATCATCTTGTGCCTGTGATCTCCATCTCCGAAGCACCGTCATGATCACCATCGTCACCGGCGCGACACCTTGATCTCCATCGTAGCATCGTTGTCGTCTCGCCAATCTTATGCTTCCATGACTATCGCTACCGCTTAGTGATAAAGTAAAGCATTACAGCGCGATTGCATTGCATACAATAAAGCGACAACCATATGGCTCCTGCCAGTTGCCGATAACTTGGTTACAAAACATGATCATCTCATACAATAAAATTTAGCATCATGTCTTGACCATATCACATCACAACATGCCCTGCAAAAACAAGTTAGACGTCCTCTACTTTGTTGTTGCAAGTTTTACGTGGCTGCTACGGGCTTTAAGCAAGAACCAATCTTACCTACGCATCAAAACCACAGCGATAGTTTGTCAAGTTGGTGCTATTTTAACCTTCGCAAGGACCGGGCGTAGCCACACTCGGTTCAACTAAAGTTGGAGAAACTGTCACCCGCAAGCCACCTATGTGCAAAGCACGTCGGGAGAACCGGTCTCGCGTAAGCGTACGCGTAATGTCGGTCCAGGCCGCTTCGTCCAACAATACCGCCGAACCAAAGTATGACATGCTGGTAAGCAGTATGACTTATATCGCCCACAACTCACTTGTGTTCTACTCGTGCATATAACATCAACACATAAAACCTAGGCTCGGATGCCACTGTTGGGGAACGTAGTAATTTCAAAAAAATTCCTACGCACACGCAAGATCATGGTGATGCATAGAAATGAGAGGGGAGAGTGTGATCTACGTACCCTTGTAGATCGACAACGGAAGCGTTTGGTTGACGTAGTCGTACGTCTCCACAGCCCGACCGATCAAGCACCGAAACTACGGCACCTCCGAGTTCTAGCACACGTTCAGCTCGATGACGATCCCCGGACTCCGATCCAGCAAAGTGTCGGGGAAGATTTCCGTCAGCACGACGGCGTGGTGACGATCTTGATGTACTACTGTCGCAGGGCTTCGCCTAAGCACCGCTACAATATTATCGAGGACTATGGTGGAAGGGGGCACCGCACACGGGTAAGAATATGATCACGTGGATCAACTTGTGTGTCTCTGGGGTGCCCATGCCTCCGTATATAAAGGTTCAAGAGGGGGAGGCCGGCCAGCCATCATAGGGCGCGCCAGGAGGAGTCCTACTCCCTCCGGGAGTAGGACTTCTCCCCCAATCCTAGTTGGAATAGGACTCGCGAGGTGGGAAAAGAGGGAGAGAGAAGGAGGGGGGCGCCGGCCCCCTCTCTCCTTGTCCTATTCGGACTAGGGGGAGGGGCGCGCGGCCCATCCCTGGCCGCCTCTCCTCTTCTTCCACTAAGGCCCACTAAGGCCCATATAGCTCCCGGGGGGTTCCGGTAACCTCCCGGTACTCCGGTAAAATCCCGATTTCACCCGGAACACTTCCGATATCCAAACATAGGCTTCCAATATATCAATCTTTATGTCTCGACCATTTCGAGACTCCTCGTCATGTCCGTGATCTCATCCGGGACTCCGAACAACCTTCGGTACATCAAAATGCATAAACTCATAATATAACTGTCATCGTAACCTTAAGCGTGCGGACCCTACGGGTTCGAGAACAATGTAGACATGACCGAGACATGTCTCCGGTCAATAACCAATAGCGGGACCTGGATGCCCATATTGGTTCCTACATATTCTACGAGGATCTTTTATCGGTCAGACCGCATAACAACATACGTTGTTCCCTTTGTCATCGGTATGTTACTTGCCCGAGATTCGATCGTCGGTATCCAATACCTAGTTCAATCTCGTTACCGGCAAGTCTCTTTACTCATTCCGTAATACATCATCCCGCAACTAACTCATTAGTTGCAATGCTTGCAAGGCTTAAGTGATGTGCATTACCGAGAGGTCCCAGAGATACCTGTCCGACGATCGGAGTGACAAATCCTAATCTTGAAATACGTCAACCCAACATGTACCTTTGGAGACACCTGTAGAGTACCTTTATAATCACCCAGTTACGTTGTGACGTTTGGTAGCACACAAAGTGTTCCTCCGGCACACGGGAGTTACATAATCTCATAGTCATAGGAACATGTATAAGTCATGAAGAAAGCAATAGCAACATACTAAACGATCGGGTGCTAAGCTAATGGAATGGGTCATGTCAATCAGATCATTCAACTAATGATGTGATCCCGTTAATCAAATGACAACTCTTTGTCCATGGTTAGGAAACATAACCATCTTTGATTAACGAGCTAGTCAAGTAGAGGCATACTAGTGACACTCTGTTTGTCTATGTATTCACACATGTATTATGTTTCCGGTTAATACAATTCTAGCATGAATAATAAACCTTTATCATGATATAAGGAAATAAATAATAACTTTATTATTGCCTCTAGGGCATATTTCCTTCATCTCCCCTTCACCGGTAGGGTGGTCAAGCTCGATCTCCTCAAATCCCTCCGTTATTTCATCCACCATCACCCTAGCATATCCTTCTGGAATTGGCCAGCAGTGAAAAGTTGCACCGGGTTCAGGAGGTGCAACAGAGCCGACAGTCGCCTTGACTTTGAAGTTCTGCCATTGCGTCATAAGGTGGCAATGTTGAGACTCCGTGATAGCATCCACGGGGTAGCTAGCAGGAGCCGTAAAGACAGGCTCCTGAAGCAGCTCGGTGGAATCCATGCTGCTTCTCCACTGAGATGGCGGGGTAGCTTTGGCAGTTCGCTTATTGTGAACTGCTTCTCGTTCCTCTAGCGCTTTTACCCTTGCGTGCATCGCCTGTAGTTGGGTCTGCTCCATTGCCCTCCTCCTCTCATGGCCTTTGTAACCTCCTGCGTCCGGAAACCCATCCTTCCATGGAACGGAGCCTGACGTGCCTCGTGTTTGTCCAGGGTGCTCAGGATTCCCGAGGGCCATTATGAGCTCGTCATTTTCTCTGTTGGGAATGAACGTCCCTTCCCGCGCTGCGGCGCTATACTCCTGAAGCTTCGTGACGGGTATTCGTAGTTGCTCGTTCGTCCAAACGCACTTCCCTGTTTCAGGGTCCAAGGTTCCGCCAACCCCGAAGAACCAAGTCCTTGAACCGTCTGGCCAGTTCCATGTCTCTGGTTCGACCCCTTTATCAAGCAGATCATTCTCAGCCTTTGCCCACAACGGCCGGGTTTTGAGGTAGCCACCTGACCCCGTGTGATGGTGATGCTCCTTCTTCGCAGCATTTATCTTGTTTGTCGCTGACATCTTCTTACTCTTGTCCGATGTCTTGTGGGCCACAAATGTGTCCCAGTGATCTCTAATCTTCTCAAACCGACTGGTGAATTTTGGTGTCTTTTCTATGTCAACAAACTTTGTTTTCAGCTCATTCTTCCACCTCCTGAACAGATCTTCCATCCTCTTAAGAGCATGAGACTTGACCAATGGCTCTATAGCTGGCTTCTCCGGATCCTCCTTTGGCGGTAGGGTGTGCTACCTCTTGAGCACTGCGTTGGATTTCCCCGAAGAGGAAGGGATGATGCAGCAAAGTAGCGTAAGTATTTCCCTCAGTTTTTGAGAACCAAGGTATCAATCCAGTAGGAGGCTACGCTCGAGTCCCTCGTACCTACACAAAAACAATAACTCAACAAAAACAACGCGCTTAGGGGTTGTCAATCCCTTCACGGTCACTTACAAAAGTGAGATCTGATAGAGATGATAAATAATATTTTTGGTATTTTTGGTATAGAGATGCAAAGTAAAAAGTAAAAGCAAAGTAAAAGCAAAGCAATAATAAAAGTGATGGAGATTGATATGATGAGAAAGAGACCCGGGGTCCATAGGTTTCACTAGTGGCTTCTCTCAAGAGCATAAGTATTCTACGGTGGGTGAACAAATTATTGTTGAGCAATTGACAGAATTGAGTATAGTTATGAGAATATCTAGGTATGATCATGTATATAGGCATCACGTCCGATACAAGTAGACCGAAACGATTCTGCATCTACTACTATTACTCCACTCATCGACCGCTATCCAGCATGCATCTAGAGTATTAAGTTAAAAACAGAGTAACACCTTAAGCAAGATGACATTATGTAGAGGGATAGTTTCATGCAATATGATAAAAACCCCATCTTGTTATCCTCGATGGAAACAATACAATACATGCCTTGCTGCCCCTTCTGTCACTGGGAAAGGACACCGCAAGATCGCACCCAAAGCTACGCACTTCTCCCATGGCAAGAAAAACCAATCTAGTAGGCCAAACCAAACTGATAATTCGAAGAGACTTGCAAAGATAACCAATCATACATAAAAGAATTCAAAGAAGATTCAAATATTATTCATAGATAGACTGGATCATAAACCCACAATTCATCGGTCCCAACAAACACACCGCAAAAAGAAGATTACATCGAATAGATCTCCACAAGAGAGGGGGAGAACATTGTATTGAGATCCAAAAGGAGAGAAGAAGCCATCTAACTACTAACTATGGACCCATAGGTCTGAAGTAAACTACTCACACTACATCGGAGGGGCTTGGATGATGATGTAGAAGCCCTCCGTGATCGATGCCTCCTCCGGCGGAGCTCCGGAACAGGCCCCAAGATGGGATCTCATGGATACAGAAAGTTGCTGCAGTGGAATTAGGTTTTTTGGCTCCTTTTCTGATCATTTGGGGATACGTGGATATATATGGGAGGAAGAAGTACGTCGGTGGTGCTTCGAGGGGCCCACGAGGCAAGGGGGCACGCCCTAGGGGGGCGCCCTCCACCCTCATGACCACCTCGTGGCTTTCTTGACAGAGGGTCCAAGTCTCCTGGATCTTATCTGATGAGAAAATCACGTTTCCGAAGGTTTCATTCCATTTGGACTCCGTTTGATATTCCTTTTCTTCGAAACCCTAAAACAGGCAAAAAAACAGCAATTCTGGGTTGGGCCTCCGGTTAATAGGTTATTCCCAAAAATAATATAAAAGTGGATAATAAATCCCAATAATGTCTAAAACAGTAAATAATATAGCATGGAGCAATCAAAAGTTATAGATACGTTGGAGACGTATCAAGCATCCCCAAGCTTAATTCCTGCTCGTCCTCGAGTAGGTAAATGATAAAAACAGATTTTTTGATGCGGAGTGCTACTTGGCATAATTTTAATGTAATTCTTCTTAATGTGGTATGAATATTCAGATCCGAAAGATTCAAGACAAAAGTTCATATTGACATAAAAATGATAATACTTCAAGCATACTAACTAAGCAATTATGTCTTCTCAAAATAACATGGCCAAAGAAAGTTCATCCCTACAAAATCATATAGTTTAGTCATGTTTCATTTTCGTCACATAAGAATGCTCTCACCATGCACAACCCCGATGACAAGCTAAGCAATTGTTTCATACTTTAGTAATCTCAAACCTATAAACTTTCACGCAATATATGAGCGCGAGCCATGGACATAGCACTATGGGTGGAATAGAATATAATGAGGGGGGTTATGTGGAGAAGACAAAAAAGGAGAAAGTCTCACATCAATGAGGCTAAGCAATGGGCTATGGAGATGCCCACCGATTGATGTTAATGCAAGGAGTAGGGATTGCCATGCAACGGATGCACTAGAGCTATAAATGTATGAAAGCTCAACAAAAGAAACTAGTGGGTGTGCATCCAACTTTCTTGCTCACGAAGACCTAGGGCATTTGAGGAGGCCCATTGTTGGAATATACAAGACAAGTTCTATAATGAAAAATTCCCATTAGTATATGAAAGTGATAACATGAGAGACTCTCTACTATGAAGATCATGGTGCTACTTTGAAGCACAAGTGTGGTAAAAGGATAGTAACATTGTCCCTTCTCTCTTTTTCTCTCATTTTTTGGGCCTTTTCTTTTTTTATGGCCTTTCTCTCTTTTTTTGGGCCTTCTCTTTTTTATGGCCTTTTTTTAAGATTCCTCACTTGGGACAATGCTCTAATAATGATGATCATCACACTTCTATTTATTTACAACTCAATGATTACAACTCGATACTAGAACAAAAATGACTCTATATGAATGCCTCCGGCGGTGTACCGGGATATGCAATGATCCAAGAGTGACATGTATGAAAGAATTATGAACAGTGGCTTTGCCACAAATACCATGTCAACTACATGATCATGCTAAGCAATATGACAATGATGAATGTGTCATGATGAACGGAATGATGGAAAGTTGCATGGCAATATATCTCAGAATGGCTATGGAAATGCCATAATAGGGTATGGTGGTTGTTTTGAGGAAGATATAAGGAGGTTTATGTGTGAAAGAGTGTATCATATCACAGGGTTTGGATGCACAGGCGAAGTTTGCGCCAACTCTCAATGTGAGAAAGGGCAATGCACGGTACCGAAGAGGCTAGCAAGGATGGAAGGGTGAGAGTGCGTATAATCCATGGACTCAACATTAGTCATATAGAACTCACATACTTATTGCAAAAATCTACAAGTCATCAAAAACCTCGACACTACGCGCATGCTCCTAGGGGGATAGATTGGTAGGAAAAGACCATCGCTCATCCCCGACCGCCACTCATAAGGAAGACAATCAAATAACACCTCATGTTTCAAATTTGTTGCATAACGTTTACCATACGTGCATGCTACGCACTTGCAAACCTCAACTCAAGTATTTCTCAATTTCACAACTACTCAACTAGCATGACTTTGATATTATTACCTCCATATCTCAAAACAATCATCAAGCATCAAACTTTTCTTAGTATTCAACACACTCATACGAAAGTTTTATTATTAATCTTGCATACCAAGCATATTAGGATTTTCAGCAAATTACCATGCTATTAAGACTCTCAAAATAATCTAAGTGAAGCATGAGAGAACAATAGTTTCTATAAAACAAATCCACCACCATGCTCTAAAAGATATAAGTGAAGCACTAGAGCAAAACTATAAAGCTCAAAAGATATAAGTGAAGCACATAGAGTATTCTATCAAATTCCAAATCATGTATGGCTCTCTCAAAAGGTGTATACAGCAAGGATGATTGTGGTAAACTAATAAGCAAAGACTCAAATCATAAAAGACGCTCCAAGCAAAACACATATCATGTGGTGAATAAAAATATAGCTCCAAGTAAAGTTACCGATAGAAGTAGACAAAAGAGGGGATGCCTTCCGGGGCATCCCCAAGCTTTGTCTTTTAGGTGTCCTTAGATTATCTTGGGGGTGTCATGGGCATCCCCAAACTTAGGCTCTTGCCACTTCTTGTTCCATAATCCATCAAATCTTTACCCAAAACTTGAAAACTTCACAACACAAAACTTAAAGTAGAAAATCTCGTGAGCTCCGTTAGCGAAAGAAACAAAAGACCACTTAAAGGTACTGTAATGAACTCATTCTTTATTTATATTGGTGTTAAACCTACTGTATTCCAACTTCTCTATGGATTATAAACTATTTTACTAGCCATAGATTCATCAAAATAAGCAAACAACACACGAAAAACAGAATCTTTCAAAAACAGAACAGTCTGTAGTAATCTGTAGCTAGCGCAAGATCTGGAACCCCAAAAATTCAAAAATTAATCGCTGGACGTGAGTAATTTATCTATTAATCATCTTCAAAAAGAATTAACTAAATATCACTTTCCAAATAAAAATGACAGCAGTTCTCGTGAGCGCTAAAGTTTCTGTTTTTTACAGCAAGTTCAACAAGACTTTCCCCAAGTCTTCCCAACGGTTCTACTTGGCCCAAACACTAATTAAACACAAAAAATACAAAAAAAAACAGAGGCTAAATAATTTATTTATTACTAAACAGGAGCAAAAAGTAAAAAATAAAATTGGGTTGCCTCCCAACAAGCGCTATCGTTTAACGCCCCTAGCTAGGCATAACAAGCAAGAATAGATCTAGGTATTGTCATCTTTGGTAGGCAATCCATAAGTGGCTCTCATGATAGATTCATATAGTAATTTTATTTTCTTTCTAGGGAAGTGTTCCATGCCCTTTTTTAATGGAAATTGAAATCTAATATTCCCTTCCTTCATATCAATAATTGCACCAACCGTTCTAAGGAAAGGTCTACCGAGAATAATAGGGCAAGAAGGATTGCAATCTATATCAAGAACGATAAAATCTACGGGCACATAATTCCTATTTGCAACAATAAGAACATCATTAATTCTTCCCATAGGTTCCTTAATAGTGGAATCCGCAAGATGCAAGTTTAGAGAGCAATCATCAAATTCACGGAAATCTAGCAAATCGCACAAAGTTTTGGGAATAGTAGAGACACTAGCACCCAAATCACACAAAGCATAAAAGTCATAATTTTTAATTTTAATTTTAATAGTAGGTTCCCACTCATCATAAAGTTTTCTAGGGATAGAAACTTCCAATTCAAGTTTTTCTTCATAAGATTGCATCAAGGCATCAACGATATGTTTAGTAAACGCTTTATTTTGACTATAAGCGTGAGGAGATTTTAGCATGGATTGCAACAAGGAAATACAATCAATAAAAGAGCAATTTTCATAATTAGATTCCTTAAAATCCAATATAGTGGGTTTAGCAACATCTAGGGTTTTAATTTCTTCAATCCCACTTTTATCAAATTTAGCATCGAGATCAACAAATTCCGAAATCTTAGAACGCCTTCTAGGTAAAGGTGGATCATATTCAGTCCCATCATTATCAAGATTCATATTGCAAAACAAAGATTTAATAGGGGACACATCAATAACTTTTAGATATTCATCATTATTTTCATAGGAACTAGAAGAACACGCTTTTATAAAGGCATCTTTCTTAGCACGCATCCTAGCGGTTCTTTCTTTGCACTCGTCAATGGAAATTCTCATGGCTTTGAGAGACTCATTGATATCATGCTTGGGTGGAATAGATCTAAGTTTCAAAGAATCAACATCAAGAGCAATTCTATCAACGCTCCTAGCCAAATCATCAATCTTAAGCAATTTTTCTTCAATCATAGCATTAAAATTCTTTTGCAAAGAAATAAATTCTTTAATATTAGATTCAAAATCAGAGGGCATCTTATTATAATTTCCATAAGAATTGTTGTAGGAATTACCATAATTATTAGAGGGATTACTAGGATAAGGCCTAGGGTTGAAATTTCCTCTATATGCGTTGTTACCAAAATTGTTCCTACCAACAAAATTCACATCCATAGATTCACTATTATTCTCAATCAAAGTAGACAAGGGCACATCATTAAGATCAGAAGAAACACTCTTATTAGCAAATAATTTCATAAGTTCATCCATCTTTCCACTCAAAACATTAATTTCTTCTATCGCATGCACCTTTTTAGTAGATCTTTCAGTATGCCATTGAGAATAATTAACCATAATATTATCTAGGAGTTTAGTAGCTTCTACTAAAGTGATTTCCATAAAAGTGCCTCCCGCGGCCGAATCTAAAAGATTTCTAGAAGCAAAATTCAATCCGGCATAAAAATTCTGAATAATAATCCACAAATTTAAACCATGAGTAGGGCAATTACGTATCGTTAATTTCATTCTCTCCCAAGCTTGTGCAACATGTTCATGATCAAGTTGTTTAAAATATAATATCGTTTCTAAGAGAGATGATCTTAGCGGGAGGAAAATACTTAGAGATAAAAGCATCTTTGCACTTGTTCCATGAATCAATACTATTTTTAGGCAAAGACGAAAACCAAGCTTTAGAACGATCTCT
Organism: Triticum urartu; assembly: GCF_056163025.1. Classification (NCBI taxonomy): domain Eukaryota; kingdom Viridiplantae; phylum Streptophyta; class Magnoliopsida; order Poales; family Poaceae; genus Triticum; species Triticum urartu. Next base: position 681,277,948 of record NC_141877.1, read on the forward strand.
AAGCGAAAAAGGAAATAGCTTCAATTTAACAATATAATTATTGACATCTTTCTTCTTTTGCCTGTCACACAAATCAGCGAAGCTATTAAGATGGGTAGCGGCATCTTCACTAGGAAGGCCGGAGAACGGATCTTTCATGACAAGATTCAACAAGGCAGTATTAATCTCACAAGATTCAGCATCGGTAAGAGGAGCAATCGGGGTGCTAAGGAAATCATTATTGTTGGTATTGGTGAAGTCACACAATTTAGTATTATCTTGGGCCATCCCGACAAACAAGCAATCCAACACACGAGCAAACAAAAAGCAAACGGGCAAAAAGAGGCAAATAGAGAGGGAGGATAGAGAGAGAGGGCGAATAAAACGGCAAGGGTGAAGTGGGGGAGAGGAAAACGAGAGGCAAATGGCAAATAATGTAATGCGGGAGATAGGGACTGTGATGGTTACTTGGTAAGTTGACTTTTGCGCAGAATCCCCGGCAACGGCGCCAGAAATTCTTCTTGCTATCTCTTGAGCACTGCGTTGGATTTCCCCGAAGAGGAAGGGATGATGCAGCAAAGTAGCGTAAGTATTTCCCTCAGTTTTTGAGAACCAAGGTATCAATCCAGTAGGAGGCTACGCTTGAGTCCCTCGTACCTACACAAAAACAATAGCTCAACACAACCAACGCGCTTAGGGGTTGTCAATCCCTTCACGGTCACTTACGAAAGTGAGATCTGATAGAGATGATAAATAATATTTTTGGTATTTTTGGTATAGAGAAGCAAAGTAAAAAGTAAAAGCAAAGCAATAATAAAGTGATGGAGATTGATGTGATGAGAAAGAGACCCGGGGGCCATAGGTTTCACTAGTGGCTTCTCTCAAGAGCATAAGTATTCTACGGTGGGTGAACAAATTACTGTTGAGCAATTGACGGAATTGAGCATAGTTATGAGAATATCTAGGTATGATCATGTATATAGGCATCACGTCTGAGACAAGTGGACCGAAACGATTCTGCATCTACTACTATTACTCCACTCATCGACCGCTATCCAGCATGCATCTAGAGTATTAAGTTAAAAACAGAGTAACACCTTAAGCAAGATGACATGATGTAGAGGTATAGTTTCATGCAATATGATAAAAACCCCATCTTGTTATCCTCGATGGCAACAATACAATACATGCATTGCTGCCCCTTCTGTCACTGGGAAAGGAAACCGCAAGATCGAACCCAAAGCTAAGAACTTCTCCCATGGCAAGAAAAACCAATCTAGTAGGCCAAACCAAACTGATAATTCGAAGAGACTTGCAAAGATAACCAATCACACATAAAAGAATTCAGAGAAGATTCAAATATTATTCATAGATAGACTGGATCATAAACCCACAATTCATCGGTCTCAACAAACACACCGCAAAAGGAAGATTACATCGAATAGATCTCCACAAGAGAGGGGGAGAACATTGTATTGAGATCCAAAAAGAGAGAAGAAGCCATCTAGCTACTAACTATGGACCCGTAGGTCTGAAGTAAACTACTCACACTTCATCGGAGGGGCTTGGATGATGATGTAGAAGCCCTCCGTGATCGATGCCTCCTCCGGCGGAGCTCCGGAACAGGCCACAAGATGGGATCTCGTGGATACAGAAAGTTGCGGCGGTGGAATTAGGTATTTTGGCTCCTTTTCTGATTGTTTGGGGATACGTGGATATATATGGGAGGAAGAAGTACGTCGGTGGAGCTTCGAGGGGCCCACGAGACAGGGGCGCGCCCTCCACCCTCGTGACCACCTCGTGGCTTTCTTGACGGAGGGTCCAAGTCTCCTAGATCTTATCTAATGAGAAAATCACGTTTCCGAAGGTTTCATTCCGTTTGGACTCCTTTTGATATTCCTTTTCTTCGAAACCCTAAAACAGGCAAAAACAGCAATTCTGGGTTGGGCCTCCGGTTAATAGGTTAGTCCCAGAAATAATATAAAAGTGGATAATAAAGCCCAATAATGTCTAAAACAGTAAATAATATAGCATGGAGCAATCAAAAATTATAGATACGTTGGAGACGTATCAGGGTGAAATTTGCCTTCAGCACGGTCCAAAGATCATCTTTCTGCCTATCGTTGACATAAGACACCTCAGGGTCTTCGTTCTTAGGCTTATACCATTGGTGGATGCTGATCAGGATCATGTCCCTAACAAGAACCCCGCACTAAGCAGAAAATGCTTCCTTGGTCTGGATGGGTTCAATCGGTTGGCCATCGCGCGCGACTGCTGTGATCGTGAACCTTTCATCCTGGCGCAACTTTTTCTTCAGGCCTCGTCTCGTTACCGAAGTGTTGCTCGATCCGGAGGGCTAGAAAAGAAGAAAGAAAAGAGTTAATATGTGTACATACCAAAACAATTAATGCATCAATTAGCTATAGTCCTCACAGGCTTAATTAATATATATATACATGGTCGGACTCCGTTCGGTCACCGAAACCGTCATCACGGTGTCCTTCTTCCACTGGCATTCGGTCACCGGAGCCATCATAATCATGTCCCTCCTCCTCCATTGTTCGATAACCGTAGCCTGCTTCTTCACCCTGTCCTTCCAGACCATCGGTGTCATTGAGATACAACAAGACATCAGCTCCGGCTGCGATTATGTCCCCTAACACCTGTTCTGCTTCCTTTTCTCGGCCGTGCTCCATAGTTTCTGCAAATATTACAACATGGCAATTATTATACAAACATGACAGATGGATATATTAGTGGTAAACGTAGACCTAGCTAGCTAATCACAACAAGGAATCATATTAGTGGCCTCGACGCTTCTCTAGGGTTTGGGGTGGCCTCGGCAACGCTTCAAGGGTTCGGGGTGGCCTCGACGACAAGGCTCTTTAACTTGGTAAACTTGGGTGGCCTCCAAAATGCTTCTAGGGTTTGGATCAACTTGTGAACATCCATAATGGGGGCATTCTTGATAAATCTGGACCCTCGACCCCTGGACGACCCTCGACCCTCGACCGCTTGGTGATCCACGACCCTCTACCCTATTTCCCGACCCTCGACCCCCTCATGTCACGTTTGTCTAGTGTTAAAGGATTCAACAAAACCATATCTTCATCATTAGGCGAAAGTGACAGGCGCATGATGGTACGAAGTTCTGCAAAGTTGTTCTGGAATGGAGTCCCAGATAGGATAATTAGCTTTTTCGTACAAAGTTCAGCAAGAGCCTTCCGAATATCGCTATTTGGAAGGCATTTGCTGAAATTCTTACAAAAAGGCGAATTATCCTATCCGGGACTCCGTTCTAGAACAACTTTGCACAACTTCGTACCATCATGCCCCGGTTACTTCCGGCTAATGATGAAGCCATGGATTTCTTCAATACTTTGACACTAGGAAACCTCTTGACCCCTCGGCGATCCTCGACCCTCGACCCTCGAACCCTCGGGCGACCCTCAACCCCTCGGCGTTCCTCGATCCTCGAACCCTAGACCCCTCGACAACCCTCGAACCCTCGATGACCCTCAAACCTCTACCCTAGTTCTCGACCCTCGCCCCTCAAACCCTCGGCGACCCCCCCCCCTCATGTCGAAGTTATCGAGGAGGGGGTATTCGACCCCCCCCCTCATGTGGAAGTTATCGGGAAGGGAGCATGTATATCGACAACGTCATACCCGATAAAAAATAAGAAGAGGAAGAAGAAGAAGAAAAAAGAGGAGAAGAAGAAAGGAATAGAGGAGAAGATCGAAGAAAAAAAGAGGAGAAGAAGAAAGGAACAGATATATAAAACTTTTTTTCTTCTCTTTTCCTCTTCTTATTTATTTCCCCTATTCTTCCTCTCCTCTTCTTCTCCTTCTTACTTTTCTTATTTTCCTTTTTACTCTCCTTCTTTTTCTTCTTCTTCCTTCTTCCTAGATAAAACTTTTCTAAAAATGTAACTTTTGCATATATAGAAGTTTTTCTTCTTCTTCTTCCTTCTTCCTTCTTCCTAGCTAGATATATAAAACTTTTCTAAAAATGTAACTTTTGCATATATAAAACTTTTTCTTCTTCTAACTTTTGCATACATAGATAAAATTTTTCTAAAAATCTAACTTTTGCATATATGAACATATATACACAGAGAACATACATACATATCTACATTTTTATAAAAATGCAAAAAAACATAAATAAAATACATTTATATACATACACACACATATACAGACATATACACACAAAAAATGCAGGGCAGGGGTGACGCGCGGCGCCAGCGCGGGGCAGGGGCGGCGGCACGGCGGCAGCGAAGGGCAGGGGCAGCGGCAGCGCGCGGCGGCGGCGGCCAGTACAGGGAGGAGGAGGAGGAGGGGATCGGGGCGGCGCTCACAGCGAGGAGGCGTCGGCGACGAGGAGTGGGCTCGGGGCGGCGGACGGCGGCAGCGCGCTCGGGGGTGGGGGCAGGGGCGCGCGGGCTCGGGGACGACGTTGGCGACGGAGACAGCGACGACGAGGCACGGGCGACGACGAGGCACAGGCAATGGCGGACGGCGACGGCGCAATCAGGGGCGACGGCAGGGGCGGCGGACGACGTCGGGGGCAACTAGCGATGAAACTGAAAATTTTCACAAGTGCTGGCTTATATACACGACGCATTGGTCCCGGTTGGTGCCACAAACCGGGACCAATGCACCCCTTTAATCATGGTTGGTGCCACCAACCGGGACCAAAGGCCTTGTGCTGCCCGCGTCAAAAGTTTAGTCCCACCTCGCTAGCTGAGAGAGCTCGAGAGTGGTTTATAAGCGCTATTGCGCCCACCCTCTCGAGCTCTTCTCAATTGCAGGCTTTCATGCCTAGTCTGTCATTGTGTGCATGTGGGCCTACTGGGCCTATTGCGGGCCGGATAATCTTCATCGTTTAACATGGTGCTTTGGTCAGCCTTGACTTCGAAGGGAGGAATTTCATGAAACTTTTCATAATCTTCGGACATGTCTGTCTTGCCCTCCACTCCCACAATATCTCTTTTTCCTGAAAGAACTATGTGGCGCTTTGGCTCATCGTATGATGTGTTCGCTTCCTTATCTTTTCTTTTTCTCGGTTTGGTAGACATGTCCTTCACATAGAAAACCTGCGCCACATCATTGGCTAGTACGAATGGTTTGTCTATCTACCCAAGATTGTTCAGATCCACTGTTGTCATTCCGTACTGTGGGTCTACCTGTTCCCTGGCTCCTAACAGATTGACCCATTTGCACTTAAACAAAGGGACCTTAAAATCGTGTCTGTAGTCAAGTTCCCATATGTCCACTATGTAACCATAATATGTGTCCTTTCCCCTCTTGGTTGCTGCATCAAAGCGGACACCGCTGTTTTGGTTGGTGTTCTTTTGATCTTGGGCGATCATGTAAAATATATTCTCATTTATCTCGTATCCTTTGTAAGTCAATACAGTCGAAGATGGTCCCCTGGACAACGAGTACAACTCATTAGAAACAGTGTTGTCAGCTCTGAGACGTGTTTCCATCCAACTGCCAAAAGTCCTGATGTGTTCACATGTAATCCAGTCGTCACACTGCTCAGGGTGTTTGGAGCGCAGACTTTTCTTGTGTTCACCGACATACGGGGTCACCAAGGTAGAGTTCTGTAGAACTGTGTAGTGTGCTTGAGACCAAGAATGCCCGTCCCTGCATATTATTGTTGGGGAACGTAGTAATTTCAAAAAAATTCCTACGCACACGCAAGATCATGGTGATGCATAGCAACGAGAGGGGGAGAGTGTGATCTACGTACCCTTGTAGATCGACAACGGAAGCGTTTGGTTGATGTAGTCGTACGTCTCCACGGCCCGACCGATCAAGCACCGAAACTACGGCACCTCCGAGTTCTAGCACACGTTCAGCTCGATGACAATCCCCGGGCTCCGATCCAGCAAAGCGTCGGGGAGAAGTTCCGTCAGCACGACGGCGTGGTGACGATCTTGATGTTCTACCGTCGCAAGGCTTCGCCTAAGCACCGCTACAATATGATCGAGGTGGACTATGGTGGAAGGGGGCACCGCACACGGCTAAGGAACGATCACGAAGATCAACTTGTGTGTATATGGGGTGCCCCCTGCCCCTGTATATAAAGGATGGAGGAGGAGGAGGCCAGCCAAGGCAATTGGTGCGGCCAAGATGTGGAGTCCTACTAGGACTCCAAGTCCTAGTAGGAGTCCACCAAGAGGGGAGGAAGGGAGAAGGAAGTGGAGGAGAAGGAAAGGTGGCCGGCCCCCTTTTCCCTAGTCCAATTCGGACCAGAGGGGAGGGGAGGCGCAGCAGCCCCTTGGCCCTTTCTCCTCTTCCCACTAAAGCCCATCAAGGCCCATTGCTTCTCCCGTAACTACCCGGTACTTCGAAAAATACCTGAATCACTCGGAATCTTTCCGATGTCTGAATATAGTCGTCCAATATATCGATCTTTACGTCTCGACCATTTCGAGACTCCTCGTCATGTCCCCGATCTCATCCGGGACTCCGAACTCCTTCGGTACATCAAAACTCATAAACTCATAATATAACTGTCATCAAAACCTTAAGCGTGCGGACCCTACGGGTTCGAGAACGATGTAGACATGACCGAGACATGTCTCTGGTCAATAACCAATAGCGGGACCTGGATGCCCATATTGGCTCCTACATATTCTACGAAGATCTTTATCGGTCAGACCGCATAACAACATACGTTGTTCCCTTTGTCATCGGTATGTTACTTGCCCGAGATTCGATCGTCGGTATCCAATACCTAGTTCAATCTCGTTACCGGCAAGTCTCTTTACTCGTTCTGTAATACATCATCCCGCAACTGACTCATTAGTTGCATTGCTTGCAAGGCTTAAGTGATGTGCATTACCGAGAGGGCCCAGAGATACCTCTCCGACAATCGGAGTGACAAATCCTAATCTCGAAATACGCAAACCCAACATGTACCTTTGGAGACACCTGTAGAGCTCCTTTATAATCACCCAGTTACGTTGTGACGTTTGGTAGCACACAAAGTGTTCCTCCGGCAAACGGGAGTTGCATAATCTCATAGTCATAGGAACATGTATAAGTCATGAAGAAAGCAATAGCAACATACTAAACGATCGGGTGCTAAGCTAATGGAATGGGTCATGTCAATCAGATCATTCACCTAATGATGTGATCCCGTTAATCAAATAACAACTTTTTGTTCATGGTTAGGAAACATAACCATCTTTGATTAACGAGCTAGTCAAGTAGAGGCATACTAGTGACACTCTGTTTGTCTATGTATTCACACATGTATTATGTTTCCGGTTAATACAATTCTAGCATGAATAATAAACATTTATCATGATATAAGGAAATAAATAATAACTTTATTATTGCCTCTAGGGCATATTTCCTTCAGTCTCCCACTTGCACTAGAGTCAATAATCTAGATCACATCACCATGTGATTAACATCGATAGTTCACATCATCATGTGATTAACACCCATAGTTCACATCGCCATGTGACCAACACCCAAAGGGTTTACTAGATTCAATAATCTAGTTCACATCGCTATGTGATTAACACCCAAAGAGTACTAAGGTGTGATCATGATTTGCTTGTGAGAGAATCTTAGTCAACGGGTCTGCCACATTCAGATCCACATGTATTTTGCAAATTTTTATGTCAACAATGCTCTGCATGGAGCTACTCTAGCTAATTGCTCCCACTTTCAATATGTATCTAGACCGAGACTTAGAGTCATCTAGATTAGTGTCAAAACTTGCATCGGCGTAACCCTTTACGACGAACCTTTTTGTCATGTCCATAATCGAGAAACATATCCTTATTTTACTAAGGATAATTCTGACCGCTGTCCAGTGATCTACTCCTAGATCACTATTGTACTCCCTTGCCAAATCAGTGCAGGGTATACAATAGATCTGGTATACAGCATGACATACTTTATAGAGCCTATGGCCAAGGCATAGGGAATGACTGTCATTCTCTTTCTATCTTATGCCGTGGTCGGGCTTTGAGTCTTACTCAACTTCACACCTTGTAATACAGGCAAAAACTCTTTCTTTGACTTTTCCATTTTGAACTACTTCAAAATCTTGTCAAGGTATGTATTTATTGAAAAAACTTATCAAGCGTCTTGATCTATCTCTATAGATCTTGATGCTCAATATGTAAGCAACTTCACCGAAGTCTTTCTTTGAAAAACTCCTTTCAAACACTCCTTTATGCTTTATAGAATAATTCTACATTATTTCTGATCAACAATATGTCATTCACATATACTTATCAGAAATGTCGTAGTGCTCCCACTCACTTTCTTGTAAATACAGGCTTCACCGCAAGTCTGTATAAAACTATATGCTTTGATCAACTCATCAAAGCGTATATTCCAACTCCGAGATGCTTGCACCAGTCCACAGATGGATCGCTGGAGCTTGCACATTTTGTTAGCACCTTTCGGATTGACAAAACCTTCTAGTTGCATCGTATACAACTCTTCTTTAATAAATCCATTAAGGAATTCAGTTTTGTTTATCCATTTGCCAGATTTCATAAAATGCGGCAATTGCTAACATGATTCGGACAGACTTAAGCATAGATACGAGCGAGAATCTCTCATCGTAGTCAACACCTTGAACTTGTCGAAAACCTTTTGCGACAATTCTAGCTTTGTAGATAATAACACTACTATCAGCGTCCGTCTTCCTCTTGAAGATCCATTTATTTTTATGGCTTGCCGATCATCGGGCAAATCCATCAAAGTCCATACTTTGTTCTCATACATGGATCATATCTCAGATTTCATGGCCTCAAACCATTTCGCGGAATCTGGGCTCATCATCGCTTCCTCATAGTTCGCAAGTTCGTCATGGTCTAGTAACATGACTTCCAGAACAGGATTACCGTACCACTCTGGTGCGGATCTTACTCTGGTTTAGCTACGAGATTCGGTAGTAACTTGATCTGAAGTTACATGATCATCATCATTAGCTTCCTCACTAATTGGTGTAGTAGTCACAAGAACAGATTTCTGTGATGAACTACTTTCCAATAAGGGAGAAGGTACAATTACCTTATCAAGTTTTCTACTGTCCTCCCACTCACTTCTTTCGAGAGAAACTCCTTCTCTAGAAAGTTTCCGAATTTAGCAACAAAATTCTTGCCTTCGGATCTGTGATAGAAGGTGTATCCAATAGTTTCCTTTGGATATCCTATGAAGACACATTTCTCCGATTTGGGTTTGAGCTTATCAGGTTGAAACTTTTTCACATAAGCATTGCAACCTCAAACTCTAAGAAACGATAGCTTAGGTTTCTTGCCAAACCATAGTTCATACGGTGTCATCTCAACGGATTTAGATGGTGCCCTATTTAACGTGAATGCAGCTGTCTCTAATGCATAACCCCAAAACGATAGTGGTAGATCGGTAAGAGACATCATAGATCGCACCATATCTAATAAAGTACGGTTATGACATTCGGACACACCATTACATTGTGGTGTTCCAGGTGGCATGAGTAGTGAAACTATTTCACATTGTTTTTAACTGAAGGCCAAACTCGTAACTCAAATACTCTTCTCTACGATCAGATCGTAGAAACTTTATTTTCTTGTTACGATGATTTTTCACTTCACTCTGAAATTCTTTGAACTTTTCAAATGTTTCAGACTTATGTTTCATCAAGTAGATATACTCATATCTGCTCAAATCATCTGTGAAGATCAGAAAATAATGATACCTGTCGCGAGCCTCAATATTCATCGGACCACATACATCAGTATGTATGATTTCCAAGAAATCTGTTGCTCGCTCCATTGTTCCGAAGAACAGAGTCTTAGTCATCTTGCCCATGAGGCATGGTTCGCAAGCATCAACTGATTCATAATCAAGTGATTCCAAAAGCCCATCAACATGGAGTTTCTTCATGCGCTTTACACCAATATGACCTAAACGGCAGTGCTACAAATAAGTTGCACTATCATTATTAACTTTGCATCTTTTGGTTTCAATATTATGATTATGTGTATCACTACGATCGAGATCCAATGAACTATTTTCATTGGGTGTGTAACCATATAAGGTTTTATTCATGTAAACAGAACAACAATTTATTCTCTTACATAAATGAATAACCGTATTACAATAAACATGATCAAATCATAGTCATGCTCAACGCAAACACCAAATAACACTTATTTAGGTTCAACACTAATCCCGAAATTATAGGGAGTGTGCGATGATGATCATATCAATCTTGGAACCACTTCCAACACACATCGTCACTTCACCCTTAACTAGTCTCTGTTTATTCTGCAACTCCCGTTTCGAGTTACTAATCTTAGCAACTGAACTAGTATCAAATACTAAGGGTTTGCTATAAACACTAGTAAAGTACACATCAATAACATGTATATCAAATATACTTATGTTCACTTTGCCATCCTTCTTATCTGCCAATCACTTGGGGTAGTTCCGCTTCCAGTGACCAGTCCCTTTGCAGTAGAAGCACTTAGTCTTAGGCTTAGGACCAGACTTGGGCTTCTTCACTTGAGCAGTAACTTGCTTGCTGTTCTTCTTGAAGTTCCCCTTCTTCCCTCTGCCCTTTTCTTGAAACTAGTGGTCTTGTCTATCATCAACACTTGATGTTTTTCTCGATTTCTACCTTCGTCAATTTCCGCATTACGAAGAGCTTGGGAATCGTTTCCATTATCCCTTGCATATCATAGTTCATCACGAAGTTCTACTAACTTGGTGATGGTGACTAGAGAATTCTGTCAATCACTATCTTATCTGGAAGATTAACTCCCACTTGATTCAAGCGATTGTAGTACTCAGACAATCTGGGCACATGCTCACTAGTTGAGCGATTCTCCTCCATCTTTTAGCTATAGAACTTGTTGGAGACTTCATATCTCTCAACTCGGGTATTTGCTTGAAATATTAACTTCAACTCCTGGAACATCTCATATGCTCCATGACGTTCAAAACGTCTTTGAAGTCCCGATTCTAAGCCATTAAGCATGGTGCACTAAACTATCAAGTAGTCATCATATTGAGCTAGCCAAACGTTCATAACGTCTGCATCTGCTCCTGCAATAGGTCTGTCACCTAGCGGTGCATCAAGGACATAATTCTTCTGTGCAGCAATGAGGATAAACCTCAGATCACGAATCCAATCCGCATCATTGCTACTAACATCTTTCAATACAATTTTCTCTAGGAACATATCAAAATAAACACAGGGAAGCAACAACGCGAGCTATTGATCTACAACATGATTTGCAAAATACTACCAGGACTAAGTTCATGATAAATTTAAGTTCAATTAATCATATTACTTAAGAACTCCCACTTAGATAGACATCCCTCTAATCTTCTAAGTGATCACGTGATCCAAATCAACTAAACCATAACCGATCATCACGTGAAATGGAATAGCTTTCAATGGTGAACATCATTATGTTGATCATATCTACTATATGATTCACGCTCGACCTTTTGGTCTCAGTGTTCCGAGGCCATATCTGCATATGCTAGGCTCGTCAAGTTTAACCTGAGTATTCTGCGTGTGCAAAACTGGCTTGCACCCGTTGTAGATGGACGTAGAGCTTATCACACCCGATCATCACGTGGTGTCTGGGCACGACGAACTTTGGCAACGGTGCATACTCAGGGAGAACACTTTTATCTTGAAATTTAGTGAGAGATCATCTTAAAATGCTACCGTCAAACTAAGCAAAAATAAGATTTATAAAAGATAAACATCATATGCAATCAAAATATGTGACATGATATGGCCATCATCATCTTGCGCCTTTAATCTCCATCTCCAAAGTACTGTTATGATCTCTATCGTCACCGGCATGACACCATGATCTCCATCATCTTGATCTATATCAATGTGTCGTCACACGGTCGTCTCGCCAACTATTGCTCTTGCAACTATTGCTATCGCATAGCGATAAAGTAAAGCAATTATTTGGCGCTTGCATCTTATGCAATAAAGATACAACCATAAGGCTTTTGCCAGTTGCCGATAACTTTAACAAAACATGATCATCTCATACAACAACTTATATCTCATCACGTTTTGACCATATCACATCACAACATGCCCTGCAAAAACAAGTTAGACGTCCTCTACTTTGTTGTTGCAAGTTTTACGTGGCTGCTACGGGCTTAAGCAAGAACCAATCTTACCTACGCATCAAAACCACAATGATAGTTTGTCAAGTTGGTGCTGTTTTAACCTTCGCAAGGACCGGGCGTAGCCACACTCGGTTCAACTAAAGTTGGAGAAACTGTCACCCGCAAGCCACCTCTGTGCAAAGCACGTCGGAGAACCGATCTCGCGTAAGCGTACGCGTAATGTTGGTCCGGGCCGCTTCGTCCAACAATACCCCGAACCAAAGTATGACATGCTGGTAAGCAGTATGACTTATATCGCCCACAACTCACTTGTGTTCTACTCGTGCATATAACATCAACATATAAAACCTAGGCTCTGATACCACTGTTGGGGAATGTAGTAATTTTAAAAAACAATTCTACGCACACGCAAGATCATGGTGATGCATAGCAACAAGAGGGGGAGAGTGTGATCTACGTACCCTTGTAGATCGACAACGGAAGCGTTTGGTTGATGTAGTCATACGTCTCCACGGCCCGACCGATCAAGCACCGAAACTACGGCACCTCCGAGTTCTAGCACACGTTCAGCTCGATGACAATCCCCGGGCTCCGATCCAGCAAAGCGTCGGGGAGAAGTTCCGTCGGCACGACGGCGTGGTGACGATCTTGATGTTCTACCGTCGCAGGGCTTCGCCTAAGCACCGCTACAATATGATCGAGGTGGACTATGGTGGAAGGGGGCACCGCACACGGCTAAGGAACGATCACGAAGATCAACTTGTGTGTCTATGGGGTGCCCCCTGCCCCTGTATATAAAGGATGGAGGAGGAGGAGGCCGGCCAAGGCAATTGGTGCGGCCAAGATGTGGAGTCCTACTAGGACTCCAAGTCCTAGTAGGAGTCCACCAAGAGGGGAGGAAGGGAGAAGGAAGTGGAGGAGAAGGAAAGGTGGCCGGCCCCCTTTTCCCTAGTCCAATTCGGACCAGAGGGGAGGGGAGGCGCAGCAGCCCCTTGGCCCTTTCTCCTCTTCCCACTAAAGCCCATCAAGGCCCATTGCTTCTCCCGTAACTACCCGGTACTCCGAAAAATACCCAAATCACTCGGAACCTTTCCGATGTCCGAATATAGTCGTCCAATATATCGATCTTTATGTCTCGACCATTTCGAGACTCCTCGTCATGTCCCCGATCTCATCCGGGACTCCGAACTCCTTCGGTACATCAAAACTCATAAACTCATAATATAACTGTCATCAAAACCTTAAGCGTGCGGACCCTACGGGTTCGAGAACGATGTAGACATGACCGATACATGTCTCTAGTCAATAACCAATAGCGGGACCTGGATGCCCATATTGGCTCCTACATATTCTATGAAGATCTTTATCGGTCAGACCGCATAACAACATACGTTGTTCCCTTTGTCATCGATATATTACTTGCCCGAGATTCGATCGTCGGTATCCAATACCTAGTTCAATCTTGTTACCGGCAAGTCTCTTTACTCGTTCTGTAATACATCATCCCGCAACTGACTCATTAGTTGCATTGCTTGCAAGGCTTAAGTGATGTGCATTACCGAGAGGGCCCAGAGATACCTCTCCGACAATCGGAGTGACAAATCCTAATCTCGAAATACGCCAACCCAACATGTACCTTTGGAGACACCTGTAGAGCTCCGTTATAATCACCCAGTTACGTTGTGACGTTTGGTAGCACACAAAGTGTTCCTCCGGCAAACGGGAGTTGCATAATCTCATAGTCATAGGAACATGTATAAGTCATGAAGAAAGCAATAGCAACATACTAAACGATCGGGTGCTAAGCTAATGGAATGGGTCATGTCAATCAGATCATTCACCTAATGATGTGATCCCGTTAATCAAATAACAACTTTTTGTTCATGGTTAGGAAACATAACCATCTTTGATTAACGAGCTAGTCAAGTAGAGGCATACTAGTGACACTCTGTTTGTCTATGTATTCACACATGTATTATGTTTCCGGTTAATACAATTCTAGCATGAATAATAAACATTTATCATGATATAAGGAAATAAATAATAACTTTATTATTGCCTCTAGGGCATATTTCCTTCAATTATTGAGTCCCCTCCTAGCGTGCCTTTTCCAGTCAGTCTCCCCTCATACATTGATTTAGGGAGACCAATCTTCTTAAGGCCAGGAATGAAGTCAACACAAAACCCAATGACATCCTCTGTTTGATGGCCCATGGAGATGCTTCCTTCTAGCCTAGTGCGGTTACGGACATATTTCTTTAGGACTCTCATGAACCTCTCAAAGGGGAACATATTGTGTAGAAATATGGGGCCAAGAACGATAATGTCATCGACTAGATGAACTAATACGTGTGTCATGATATTGAAGAAGGATGGTGGGAACACCAGTTTGAAACTGACAAGACATCGCGCCACATCACTCCTTAGCTTTGGTATGATTTCTGGATCGATCACCTTATGAGAGATTGCATCCAGGGATGCACATAGCTTCACAATGGCTAATCGGACATTTTCCGGTAGAAGCCCCCTCAATGCAACCGGAAGAAGTTGCGTCATAATCACGTGGCAGTCATGAGACTTTAGGTTCTGAAAATTTTTCTCGGCCATATTTATTATTTCCTTTATATTCGACGAGAAGCCAGACGGGACCTTCATACTGAGCAGGCATTCAAAGAAGATTTCCTGCTCTTCTTTGGTAAGAGCGTAGCTGGCAGGACCTTCATACTGCTTTGGAGGCATGCCGTCTTTTTCGTGCAAATGTTGCAGGTCCTCCCGTGCCTCCGGTGTATCTTTTGTCTTCCCATACACGCCCAAGAAGCCTAGCAGGTTCACGCAAAGGTTCTTCGTCACGTGCATCACGTCGATTGAAGAGCGGACCTCTAGGTATTTCCAGTAGGGTAGGTCCCAAAATATAGATTTCTTCTCCCACATGGGTGCGCGTCCCTCGGCATCATTCGAAACAGATAGTCCGCCAGGACCCTTTCCAAAGATTATGTGTAAATCATTGACCATAGCAAGTACGTGATCACCAGTACACATGGAGGGCTTCTTCCGGTGATCTGCCTAGCCTTTGAAATACTTGCCTTCCTTTCGACATTGATGGTTGGTCGGAAGAAATCGGCAATGGCCCAGGTACACATTCTTCCTGCATTTGTCCAGGTATATACTTTCGATGTCAGCTAAACAATGCGTGCATGCGTGGTATCTCTTGTTTGTCTGTCCTGGAAGGTTACTGAGAGCGGGCCAGTCATTGATGGTTACAAACAGCAAAGTGTGCAGGTTAAATTCCTCCTATTTTTGCTCATCCCACACACGTACACCGTTTCCATTCCACAACTATAAAAGTTCTTCAACTAATGGCATTAGGTACACATCAATGTCGTTCCGGGTTGCTTAGTGCCTTGGATGAGAACTGGCATCATAATAAACTTCCGCTTCATGCACATCCAAGGAGGAAGGTTATACATACATAGAGTCACGGGCCAGGTGCTGTGATTGCTGCTCTGCTCCCCGAAAGGATTAATGCCATCCGCTTAAACCAAACCATACGTTCCTTGGGTCACCTGCAAACTCGGCCCAGTACTTTCTCTCGATTTTTCTCCACTGCGGCCCGTCAGCGGGTGCTCTCAACTTCCCGTGTTTCTTACGGTCCTCTCTGTGCCATCGCATCAACTTGGCATGCTCTTCATTTCTGAACAGACGTTTCAACTGTGGTATTATAGGAGCATACCACATCACCTTCGCAGGAACCCTCTTCCTGCGGGGGGGCTCGTCGTCAACATCACCAGGGTCATCTCGTCTGATCTTAAACCGCAATGCACCGCATACCGGGCATGCGTTCAAATCCTCGTACGCACCGCGGTAGAGGATGCAGTCATTAGGGCATGCATGTATCCTCAGCTCCTCCAATCCTAGAGGGCATACGACCTTCTTTGCTGCGTACATACTGTCGGGCAATTCGTTATCCTTTGGAAGCTTCTTCTTCAATATATTCAGTAGCTCCTCAAATCCTTTGTCAGGCACAACATTCTCTGCCTTCCACTGCAGCAATTCCAGTATGGTACCGAGCTTTGTGTTGCCTGATACGTCTCCAATGTATTTATAATTTTTGATTGTTCCATGCTATTATATTATCAACCTTGGATGTTTTATATGCATTTATATGCTATTTTATATGATTTTGGGGACTAACCTATTAACAAAGAGCC
Source organism: Triticum urartu (assembly GCF_056163025.1). Classification (NCBI taxonomy): domain Eukaryota; kingdom Viridiplantae; phylum Streptophyta; class Magnoliopsida; order Poales; family Poaceae; genus Triticum; species Triticum urartu. Next base: position 681,294,272 of record NC_141877.1, read on the forward strand.
CAGTGCCAGTTTCTGTTTTTTCCTTGTTTGTGAGTATCGCAAAAAAGGAAAACCAAACGGAGTCCAATTGACCTGAAACTTCACGGAACTTATTTTTGGACCAGAGGAAGGCCATGGAGTAAAAGAGTTGGGCCAGAAGAGTCCCGGGCTACCCACGAGGGTGGGGGCGCGCCCACCCCCCTGGGCGCGCCTCCCTACCTCGTGGATAGGCCGGAGACCCCCCTGACTTGTTCCTGACTCCAACACCTCTTATATAACCCAAAACTTTCAGAAAGAAACCTAGATCGGGATTTCCGCCGACGCAAGCCTCTGTAGCCACCGAAAACCAATCTAGAGACATTTCGGCACCCTGCCGGAGGAGGGGATCCCTCTTCGGTGGCCATCTTCATCATCCCGGCGCTCTCCATGACGAGGGAGTAGTTCACCCTCGGGTCTGAGGGTATGTACCAATAGCTATGTGTTTGATCTCTCTCTCTCTCTCTCTCGTGTTCTTGATTTGGCACGGTCTTGATGTATCATGAGCTTTGCTATTATAGTTGGATCTTATGATGTTTCTCCCCCTCTACTCTCTTATAATGGATTGAGTTTTCCCTTTGAAGTTATCTTATCGGGTTGAGTCTTTAAGGATTTGAGAACACTTGATGTATGTCTTGCATGTGCTTATCTGTGGTGACAATGGGATATCATGTGATCCTCTTGATGTATGTTTTGGTGATCAACTTGCGAGTTCCGTGACCTCGTGAACTTATGCATAGGGGTTGGCACACGTTTTCGTCTTGACTCTCCGGTAGAAACTTTGGGGCACTCTTTGAAATTCTTTGTGTTGGTTGAATAGATGAACCTGAGATTGTGTGATGCATATCGTATAATCATACGCACGGATACTTGAGGTGACATTGGAGTATCTAGGTGACATTAGGGTTTTGATTGATTTGTGTCTTAAGGTGTTATTCTAGTACGAACCCTTGAATAGGTCGATCAGAAAGAATAACTTTGAGGTGGTTTCGTACCCTACCATAATTTCTTCGTTTGTTCTCCGCTATTAGTGACTTTGAAGTGACTCTTTGTTGCATGTTGAGGGATAGTTATATGATCCAATTATGTTATTATTGTTGAGAGAACTTGCACTAGTGAAAGTATGAACCCTAGGCCTTGTTTCCTAGCATTGCAATACCGTTTGTGCTCATTTTTATCATTAGTTACCTTGCTATTTTTATATTTTCATATTACAAAAACCTATATCTATCATCCATATTGCACTTGTATCACAATCTCTTCGCCGAACTAGTGCACCTATACAATTTACCATTGTATTGGGTGTGTTGGGGACACAAGAGACTCTTTGTTATTTGGTTGCAGGGTTGTTTGAGAGAGACCATCTTCATCCTACGCCTCCCACGGATTGATAAACCTTAGGTCATCCACTTGAGGGAAATTTGCTACTGTCCTACAAACCTCTGCACTTGGAGGCCCAACAACGTCTACAAGAAGAAGGTTGTGTAGTAGACATCATTGTCATCTTCGCAATTGGGGTACAACCCTTTTTTATGATCCTCTAACGTGCGATCGAACTTCAGCTTCTTCTTTTGACTTTCGCACTATGTCCTTGCATCAACAATGACCCGGCGGAGATCATCATCATCGGGCACATCGTCTGGTTCCTCTTGATCTTCAGCAGCTTCCCCCGTTGCAGCATCACCGTATTCAGGGGGCACCTAGTTGTCATCGTCCTCTTCTTCTTCGTTGTCTTCCATCATAACCCCTAATTCTCCGAGCTTGGTCCAAACATTATAGTGTGGCATGAAACCCTTATAAAGCAGGTGGGTGTGAAGGATTTTCCGGTCAGAGTAAGACTTTGTATTCCCACATATAGGGCATGGACAACACATAAAACCATTGTGCTTGTTTGTCTCGGTCACTTCGAGAAAATTATGCAGGCCCTTAATGTACTCGAAGGTGTGTCTGTCACCGTACATCCATTGTCGGTTCATCTGTGTGCATTATATATAATTATGTGTGTAAAAAACCATTACAGATTCACATGGATAGATAAGCGACCAAATTAATAGAAGTTCATCATCACATTAAAACCAAAGTACATACATAGTTCTCATTCAACATATAGCTCTCCAGAGCATCTAATTAAACCATACGTTGAATATATGTAAAACCTTTCAATGCAACAACAAATGCGATCATAATCACAACCAAGGTAACAATTGATCCAACGGCATAATGATACCAAGCCTCGGTATGAATGGCATATTTTCTAATCTTTCTAATCTTCAACTGTATTGCATCCATCTTGATCTTATGATCATCGACGACATCCGCAACATACAACTCCAAAATCATCTTCTCCTCCTCAAAATTTTTTATTTTTTCCTTCAATTAATTGTTTTGTTCTTCAACTAAATTTAACCTCTAGACAATAGGGTCGGTTGGAATTTCCGGTTCACATACCTCCTAGATAAATAAAATCTATGTCACGTTGGTCGGCATAATTGTCATAAACAATAAATGAAACAAATAGTTATAAAAGATAATATATACCACATCTGAATCATAGCCAGGACGAGGGCCGACGGGGGCCGATACCAAAACCATCACACTATATGATAACAAGCAATATAAAAGTAAGAAAATTAGACAAGTATCTATCTAAAGTAAGAAAAAAAATTCTTTCAGAAAGAAGATAAGAACAAGAGGCTCACCACGATGATGTCGGCGACGAGATTAGCGCGGGCGATCGACGGCGGTGAAGACGGGGACGGGACGTGACGGACCGCTAAACCTAGACAAATCTCGGGGAAAATGGAGCTTGGAGGTCGAGCTTCGAGAGGAGAAAGCTTAACTAGTGTGGCTCGGGCATTTCATCGAACACCTCATGTGCATAGGAGGTGAGCTAGAGCACCACAAAGCTCTCCCCTCGCCGGCCAGAAAAACAGAGTAGTGGAGTGCTCTGCTCGCGGCGAGAGGTATATGTAGCCACCTCATTGGTCCCGGTTCGTGGCTGGAACCGGGACTAAAGGCACCCCTTCTGTCCCGGTTCTAGACACGAACCGGGACCAATGGCTGTGGGCCAGGAGCGATGACCATTGGTCTCGGTTCGTGCCTAGAACCGGGACAAATGAGTCCACACGAACCGGGACAAATGCCTCCCGAGGCCCGGCCGGCCCCCTGGGCGCACGAACTGGGACATATGCCCCCCATGGGTCCCGGTTCGTGACTGAACCGGGACTAATGGGCTGGCCAGGGCCTAACCAAAGCCCTGTTTTCTACTAGTGACGCATATGATGGGTAAACAAATTAATGTTGAGCAATTGATAGAAAAGCGCAAAGTTATGACGATATCTAAGGCAATGATCATGAATATAGGCATCACGTCCGTGACAAGTAGACCGACACCTGTCTGCATCTACTACTATTACTCCAAAGATCGACCGCTATCCAGCATGTATCTAGTGGATTAAGTTAACAAGAACGGAGTAATGCCTTAAACAAGATGATATGATGTAGAGGGATAAATCCAATCAATATGAAATAAACCCCATCGTTTTATTCTTAATGGCAACAATACAAATATGTGCCTCGCTAGCTCTTTTGTTATTGGGTAAGGACACAACAAGATTGAACCCCAAACAAAGCACATTTGCACAAATAAATATGTGTGCAAATGTAACGGTACAAATGTGTAACTGGGTCAACATCTCCTTTTTCAGTAACCAATTGATAGTCAATTAACGAACAGCTAGCGATGGCAACATAATCCATACATTCTAAAATACATGGCACATTTTTTTTTGCAAAAATCCTTTTATTGACAATTTATGCCGTGTATTCTAGAACACATGGAAACCGGTGCAAATTTTGATCTGGAACCGAGATTTTTTTACTAGTTTAAATTGACATTTCTTAGAACTTAAATGTTGGAATTTTTCCTTTTCCTAGGCCATTCCATGTATACTAGTGTTGTATTGTATCGTTTATTTGTTGAGAACTCAAAAATCTAATTGAAATTAAATGTTAAGAATTTTTATGTTTCCTATGTACAATTTGATGGGACCTTCATGTTTGTTCTCTTGATTTGTCTGATTTAAAAAAATCTATTGGGGGATTTTTTAGAATGAAAATCTATTGGGGTTTTAAGGGATGTCGATTTGTCTCATGTTGTCCTATAGAATGATGCAAAAGGAGCTCTTACTATAAAATTCCTAATGGTCCAAATTCTACAAAAATCATATGAAATTCCTTTGAATCAAAGGAGTCCTTACTGTTGTTAGTGTGGTATTGTCGGTTTTGAATCAAAGGAGTCATAATAATAGTACTAGCATATATACTTTGCCCATCTCCACCTCCACGACAGAAGCATCACAGCTCCATGAGTGCCAGTGACAGTGGTGGAGTAAACCAGTCCAAGAACAGCTGCTTAATTATCATATTACACCCTGCATTGCCTCATAATAACCCCAGCCTAAACCATCTCTCGCCGATCCTCCCCACAGTAATACCGCCATAATCCAAGGGGGCAAACCAAAAAGAAGCACCAAAAGCACAGACCCTCGCCGTCGCCGCCGGTGCCTACAGGCAGAAGCAGCCGCCGTTGTACTTGCCGCCCTTCATCTGCTCGCCGACCTTCCTCACCGTCACCGACGACGGCGCGCACGGCGTCCACTCCGCCGCCAGCCGCACCCTCGCCAGCCACCACCACCCGCTCCCGCCACCCTTGCCGCCCCCACGCTTCCTCCTCGCCGACGCCTGCGCGGCCGCGGCCTCGGCGGCGAGGCGGCGGTTCTCGGCGCGTAGGCGTTCGATCTCGGCGACGCCGGCCTTGCGCTCGGCCTCCCAGGCGGCCATGGCCTCGAAGCACTCCCGGTTGCGGAGCTCCAGCCCGTACACCTGCGCCTGCAGCGCCTCCACCTTCCGCCCGAGGATGCACGCCCGGTGGTCGTCCCGCAGCTTCACGGCCAGCCGGGCCAGGTCGGCCGCGCGGCGGCGCGTGTAGCCGAGCTCGGCTGCGGCGGCCGCGGCCTCCTCCTCGGCGGCGGAGGCGCGGAAGGCCAGGCGCGCGTTCTCGCCCAGCAGGACCAGGCGCTCCGACTCGAGCACCTCCAGCAGGCTCCCCTGCAGGTCGATCTTGCGCGCCGACTCGGCCCTCCGGCGGTCCGCCTCGTCCGCCAGCAGGTCCCGGTCCACCCACGCCATCACCAGCTCCGCCACCACCAGGTCGCCGTCAACGGCCGGAGCAGCAACCGGAGTTGCGAAATGATCATCGGTGATTCCTGCGTGGGGCTGGAAGGAGAGGGAGCTGCCGGCGTCCGAGGAGCGGTCATCAACGTCGGAGGAGCAGTCGGAGCTGAGGTTGAGGTTGAGGTTGAGGTGGTGGGAGTGGAAGTGGGCAGACGACTTGGCGTTGGCGTTGGCGAGGAGGGACTGAGCGTAGCGGTCGGCGAGGTAGAGGTAGCGGTGGTGGAGGTCGGTGAGGAGCGCGAGCAGCTGCGGGCGGCGGTGGTAGTAGTTCTCGGCGCGCTCGGCGAAGGAGTGGTCCGCGGCCGCCGCCGCCGCGTCGTCGTCCGGCACGCCGGCCGCCAGCGCGCGCACGCGCTGCTCGATGTCTGCACGTAGAGCATCCATACAGTTTTTCACATTAGAGAAAATGGATGCATGCATGCATGCAGCAACTAAAAATTCTTTGAGATTAATTAATGTGGACTGATTGAGAGATGGGTAATTCACTGGGATAGATTGTTACAGTACCACGCTGGTAGCAGCCGTGGCATTTCAGAGAGAGACATGCAAGGATAAAAACAAAGGAAAAAAAGTGTGGAGTGTGAAGTGACAGTGCCGGCCCGTGACACGACGGCTCGTCTGCTGGCCGTGTCTTGGATTTTTCACTGCGGGCGGGCGGCCTGCCGGTGAAAGGGTTGACCCAGAATGATGGGTTTCTTTGCCAGCTTGGTCACGTACAGACGCACCACTAGTAGACCAGTAGCAATATATATTCTTTTCTTTCTAGCGTATGCATGCATGGTTTTGAGGTGGGCGTACGTGGAGTTCAAAATTCGAAATCCGGCCGGAGAAGGTGGCGAAAGTGAGCAAGGAAGAATCCAACCAAAGCAAGCCGAGGCAGGCAGAGGATGAGGATGAGAGATTCCCGGACGAGGAGCTAGTGAACAAACAAACAAATGAAGAAAAGGAAGAGACACAGGTCGCTAGTGTACAATCTGGTCTCGTTCTCAGCTACAGATTAGTGACAGTAGGTAGTCGGGCACGGGGTGCAGCCGCACAGGTCATCTCGTTTTGACAATCTTGTGGGCACGCGTTCATACTACGTACTGGAACAGTCTCGTGTCGGTGCCCGTGCCCGGGCCATGAACCTCTCTTCACTTGTACCCAGCGGAGGGAGGAGCACGAGCACTGGCATCACTCGCTGCTCGCCACAGTGATGCTACGTACCACTACTTCGTGGCCGTAGGTGAGTTGAGAATCCTCTGAGCGCGGCAGGCATTAATGCGCATCACAGGACACCCGTGAGCTTGAGCTCTCTCTCTCTCGCTCGCTCATCACTACTGTGCTAGTACGTGGTACGTGGTAGTACCACTGTGCGACATAGTAGCTAGCTTGATCGGCGGCATGGGTCAGGCAGGCAGGCAGGAACAACAAGAGTACCCTCTGAGAGAGAGAGAGAGAGAGAGAGAGAGAGAGAGAGAGAGAGAGATGTGAGAATCTAGCGCGATCTCTCTTGTGACCAGAGCGAACCCAAGTGTGGTGTGTTTACTACTCCAGCAGGCAGCAGGCACGCACAATAATCAATCGCCACTTTCACTGCAGCGAGCGATCGCACGCATTTATCCCCCATGAGCACGTACGGCGGGCATGCCGCTGGTACAATGCTGCCACGAAATGAAGCCGCCCACGCCCATCGATCAGCCTACGCCTACGCCTACGCTCGTGAAGAAGAAACAGTGTGGTGTGTTGATGAGAGGAGGAGAGGAGAGGGATCATGACATCACCTGCGATGGCCGCCTGGAGCCACGGCGGGCACGTGCGACCCTCCTGCTCCTGCTGATGCAACATCATCTTCTCCATGCCAAGCCAAGCCAAGCCAAACCTACCGCCTCCTGCTGGCTCGATTCGGCCCGTTGCGCTTGGCCGGTGGTGCGTCTTGTGATCTCTCTCGCTCTCTCTCTCCGAGGGGGGGAGGATGATGATGCTGCTGCCCCTTAGAGTAGAGTGGCAGGCGTAGCTGCTGACTGACTGACTGCCTCGTCGCGTCGCGCCGCCTGGCAGGGCCCGGCGAAGAAGCTGGGTTGGGGAAGGCGCCTGGCACAAGCCAAACCCCAGGCCACGCCGCACGTCGCTCGCTCGTGAACACCAGCTTTCTCCAGCGCTAGTCACGTCCCTGTCAGTCAGTCAGCACAAGACAAACACAGCAGTCCGTAAGCGTAAGCCATGGCGTGAAGCAAGCGGAGTACGTACAGTAGAGTACAGTAGAGCGCAGCAGTACGTACTCCTTCCGTTCCGAATTACTTGTGGGAGGTATATATGTATTTAGATGTATTTTAATTTTAGATATATTCATTTCTGCGACGAGTAATCTGGACCGGATGGAGTAGTAGTATAAAAGTGGAGAGGAGCAGTATGGGCATGGTGAGAAGCGTGGCACGCCGCTGAAACAGTGGAGACGTGACGCGGCACTGCACGGTGGACTTGTGGGCGTACTCCACTCCACTCCACTCCTGGGGGACACGAGGCTGTGCGTGCTCGGGGGGTCCTACGCCGGCCGGCAAGCGGCAACGATGTGACATGAGCGAGTGCGTGGCGTGGCTTAGGGATCAACCATGTACTATGTCCCCGTCCCGAATCTCCACGCGCCCGCCCCAAAGGATGACGGGCGGGCCTACCTGCTCCTCCTCGGTTCCGTGCATGGCATGGCATGGCTACTACTAGTAGGAGTAGGAGTAGGAGGTAGGGGTGATTTCGCAGGGACCGAGGCCCGTCCCTTCCCGTCTTGTGTTGGATTCAGTGAGCGAGGCGAGGCCGAGGCCGAGGCCGAGGTAAAAATAGAAAAAATAAACTACTACTGATGTACTCTCTTGTTCACATATATAATAAAAAAAGAGAACGGCGACACGTACGATCGCATTGGAGTTGCTTACTGGCTTCTAGTGCCATGTACTATAATACTAACGAGACACGCTTTGTTTGTTTGTTTGTTTTCCAAAAAGAAGGGGTCTTAAATTCTGGACCTCTTTTTTTTTACCGACGACGAATGTAGCTAGTACTGCGGGGAAAAACTGGAGTGGTGCCAAAGGAGCCACCCTCCGTTCGGAATTACTTGTCGCAGAAATGGATGTATGTAGATGTATTTTAGTTCTAGATACATCCATATCCGAAACAAGTAATTCCGAACGGAGGGAGTACATACATAACCCGTGGACGACAAGAACAGGGAATTACTAGTGCCCCCCTAAGTGCTGTTGTAAAAAAAAACTGTGGAGGACAAGGAATTTAGCACTAATCGAGGTCCCAGAAATGAATGGATGGATGAACGGCGTTGTGCTCGTCCCGTTTCCATAGATTGTCCGTGGTTGCAAAACGCCACGGGCTAGGAATTACTCCTACAAGAGAGATGCTGACGATTTATTTGCCAAAATGGGTGGAAATCTAAAAGATAGCATATGAGATGGTTCAAGTCATTTCAAATTGAAGTGGCGACTCCTGCTACTACTGCTACACTACCAGGAGAGGAGAGATACGCTAAATCATCATTATCTCCCTAGCTAGAAGCGGAAAGAAAGACAGTGCAGAGATCAAGAGAAAGAGAGAGGGAGACTTACAAGTCAGTCAGAGGGGGCGGCGGAGGAGAGCGCCATTGTTGTTCCCCTCCCCGGCAGGCGCAGGCGGAAGCACCCCCTTCCTTTCCTCTTCTTCTTTCTTGATCTGATGAGTAGTCCTCTTCTTCTATTACTACTACTGGACAGTGGACACACACAGAGAGAAAGAATAAGACTAGCCGAGCTGAGCCCTGCCCTGCATATATATATAAATATATACAGGGGCTCCTGACTTGTGTCGTCCAAGCCAACCTTCCTTCGGCCCCGTACTTCATCCCATCCGTCCACGGGTCCAACGGGCGGCCCGGATGAGACCTGGTGCTCGCTGGGTAGTTGACCGGGGGCAGTGAATGTAATTAATTGCAAAGCACTTCCGATGAGGAGTAGAAAGAGTAGAAGAAAATCCAACCAACCTACCGCCAAAATCAACCATCATCCGTTACAGGACGACTTCCTTTATTAAGGGCGCCATTTATTTTATACTCCTACAAACGGGGTGGTTGCGGACAAGCAAGCATTCGAACCGAGTCCCCGGGCCGCGATTCCAATTTCGAAATCGGATCTCGCCAAACTTGCTCAACAAGTATGAATGTAGTGCCGGCGTTGGCAACCACTCCAGGTGCGAGATTTCAATGACCGTAGAAAATGCCTTGCAACAAAGTCATTTCTGAAAGAAGAAAAAAAACCACTGTCAAATGGGCTTATCATTGAACAGGGCTGGAACTTGAACTTGTTGCAGATGAGGATTCGAGCCGGGTTCCCAACCAGAACTGGGCGTCAGAATGTTTCCGGCGTTCAAATTTCCTGAATAAATCTGGTGAGTGCTAGCATTGGCAACCACTCTGGATATGGATCTTCTATCGCTGTACAAACAAACTGTGAAATGGGCGCAAGATTATACACATGGAGCTTTGACACTTAGTAGTTGCTACGTATATCATGTACATACACATGTCAGGCTAAAACATGGTGTTCTGTCAACTAGTATAATTAGGGAAGACATTAGTGTCACTGTCAAAACAAAGGGAAGACATTAGTGTCTGCTAATAATTAACTAATGTCTCAGCTCAGGGGGCGCCACGGCAAATCGGAATCAAAAAGTTGGAAACATGATACAACATCATCCCCTTGGGGAGAATCTCATCCTTCTGTGGACTGTTTGTGACCCCTACCGACGATCTCTACTATGCGCACTTTTCGTGTTGTCTTCCCCGTCGTCTTCGGCCTCACACTGCCCCGACTCAGGCCCGGAGACCTCACCGGGGCTGCGCTTCTGGCCGTCCTCCCCCGCGCCATTGTCGGAGTCCATTGGCACCGCGCCTTCCTCCTGGTCGCCCCCGCTGCCGCCGCCATCCGTCTCGGGTGTGGCCGCGGCAACCTTCACGCAGCCAAGGCATAAGATGCATATTACAGGTTATGGTAGCCCAGATATGCGCCAGATGATGCCCTAGGTACCTGTGGCTCCCTGGGGTGAGCTGAAGTGCCTTTTGTGTCTTCCCGTTTAGGCCGTTTGGCCTTCTCCCCGGGCTTAGAATTGAATTTGGCGCGCACGTCGGGTGGCAACAGCTCGGGAGGTACAACCCCTTCGATCCCGTAGTCACAAAACTGCAATAAGGCGGTAAACATTAGCTGACGATAAAACATGGCAAACTATACATGGATTTTGCGCTCAAATGCTCATGGAGGTTTAAGATGGCATTCTCATTATTATTATTTTAAAAAAGCATGTGAACTAGCAAAAAAATTATGCAAAATAAATATGCCCATTGTGAGTTGTGTAAAAGACACGATAAATGACTTTCTGCAGAAATGTGATTGGCTTTCTCCTGTAGGCACATGAACATGCATATTGTTTCTGCAGAAATGTTTGCTAGCACACATTTTTTTTTACGCAAATACACATTTATTTTCACATTTTTCTAAAATTTCAAAAAAAAAAGTTCATTAAGGAACATGTGCATGAATTACAATGATGAAAATTATGCATGTAAGAGACTGTAATAGCAACAGCATAATACGTACTCGAGAAAATCCTTCCAGATCTTGTCGGGCTTGAAACCGTAAACCTTTCCAACAATAAACCTGTTAAACAAATGTGGCTTTTAAGACCACCAAACATATTCAAAACAAAAATGCAATGCTGTTTCCGACGCCAGGTCATATAGGCAAACCCAAAAATAACACTATTGAAATCAGTGTCCATGAAATGAGGACTTCATTCCATGAGCGCTCCACTGAGCCACTGATAAAAGCTCAGGGCCTTTTGTTTCTGCCTAATGCGATTTGAACCATCCCTGTCTTGGTGTGGGACAAGACCCGTTACCAGTCCAGAACTACGTCAACAACATTCTGTTCTCTACAAAGAACAGTTCATAACAGCATTGCATCAGGTAGATCATGGGCTGAGAAGACCTGATATACACATGCCTGCTTCCAAGTGTTTTTTTAACATGAAACATGTAGGCACAATAAAGCATTAAATTCCAGCTTAATCCCCATACATATCAGCAAATATGGAAAGGGAGAATTTCTATGCCATCTGCATAAATGGTCATAACACAAAGATTATTTTTATCAATTTTTTTAGCAAAACTTCTTTGGAAGAATAATATGATTTCATTCAATGGATAGCTGGGTCCAATTTAATAGATCCTTTGCATCACCTTGAATTTTAGGTATGGATGACTTACGCGCAAATATTAACTAATTGGGATCCAGCAGGGTTCTTCATCAGAAACTTCTAGTACAGCAGGCACTCAAGACAAATAAGGCTGGGATTTGAACTTACGCGGTTATTTTTGTGATGATACTCCTCCTCAATTCCAGCAGATGTGTCCATCTGCAAATTTACATTGAAAAGTCAGTATTCGAGGACTATCCTAATAAGTTACCGTACATAAAAAAAGGATGAATGAATCAGAGGTGAAAAATAAAAATGGAAGAAAAACTAAAGTGCTTACATCTTCTGCAAGTGGTTTCCAATATTCTGTAACGGATGGCATGCGGACTCGGTCAGAATCAGTCAAAGCATCCTGCAGTTCCAATGCAAATGAGATGTGGGTTCCACAAGAAACTTCAAAAACTGTATGGCCAGAAAAAAGGTAACTCAAGGCACATACAGGTAATTGGATGATTATTTATCAATACTGTGTAGGCCATTCAACTAACAGGGCAGTAGCTTGCAGCAAATTTGTACAAGGCCGCTGTCCTGCTGAAATGTCCCCACTCAAACTCATATTTCTTATAAAAGTAAATTTGTACAGTAAGAAAAAGTAAGTTCTTCGATACTCTACCAGTACGAAAAAAGATTGCAGTTATATGTTATAGTACCCAATCAAATAGGATAATAATGTAAAGTTGTAGCTTAAAACGTACAGGGTTTAATTCTGCCCATTTCCACAGTTGAGCAAGTTCCTTGTTTCCCAATCTCCACCTTGGCTTACTACAATGAAAGAAAACAGAATAGTGAAAACAGCTTAAAATTAGTACAGTGAAAACAGCAGAGCACGAGATAATAAACTCTCATATTACAAGAGTGAAAACAGCTTAAAATTCTACAACCGACCTAGCCAGTATTGCACAACATAATAAGCTCTCAAATTACAAGAGTGAAAACAGCTTAAAATCTATAACTGACCTAACCAAAATTTACTGTTGCCCTATATCTTCATTTTATCACAAAATAAGACTACTAAATTTAGGGTTTATACTACAAAAGAACTGGTACGGAAATAGGAAATGTGTTAGGTCAAATAATTTATGCAGCATTTTATATGTAAACTTGTTAAATGGTTACTTTTTCCTAGACAAATCTAGAACACAAAAACTACAATGAGACGATCAATGTTATTATCCATTCCTTGATCCTCCACTGTAGAAAAATTATCATATTTGACAGGATTCTGCCCATTATAATGCCCAACATGGACTTCATAACCCGTCTAACTATTAATTAACATACATAAGTACTGACATCTGATATGAATGCCGGTCAAACTGGTCAATTCCAAGCTTCGCTCAAGACAAAAATGAAAAATTAATCAACATGTGGGTAGTAAAAGTTCTAAATAACTGCAATAGATTCCCAAACTCTCGAGCGATTCTTAATTGCTGGGCAAAAATAATAATAAACAGACTAGTGTGAAACAAACTAGACGTAAAACTCCATATGCTTGCTTCATGACAGTTCACAAAAAGGTGATTGCCGCTAAAATGCACCCAGTTACATACACCTGACTCTGAAGGAACTAACAGACACTATATAATTATCAAGGAAGTGCTTAACCAAATATACAAGTACTCACTAATAACATGGTCGATGCATGCAGTTTTGTTGGTTAATATTAAAATGATTTCTGCTTTCAAACAGTTATACACTTACACACGTTCTGCTCAACTAAGCACGCTAGCAGAAACACAAATAACAACAAATCAGAAAACATGTAAATGCCTGAAGAAAGCAAGTAACACACCGTTTTCTGGCTCCAGCTTGTCCTGACTTCTTTTCAAAAGGTTGTTTTTCAAATGCTGGACATCCATCTCTCTTCCACCATACCTTTTCAAAATGCAAGCAGAGGGATAAGAAGTGGTGGTGAAAATCCGCAACGGAAGTACAAGACTAGTACACTGCAGCAAAGTATATACCCAGTTTTTCTCCCGCTCAAGAATATGCTCGATGCTTTGTAGGAACTCCTTCCCTTTCGGTGGAATCATCTCCAGAAGATTCTTGACACGCTCTTCACAGGATTTGATTTCCTCTTTCTGATTATATAGGGGGGACAGGAGATAAGATTATCTTATCCACAGAATTAACTTATAACTCAATGATGGTCTAATAAGGCCCACAAAGAAACCAATAACTAAGACAATCACAATTCCTGGTTTACTATACTACCACTATGGCCCAGTTTACTTGTATCAGGCACTCGGAGACTAGCAGTTGGTACTGGTAATAGTTGACCCAATTACCACTTACCAGTTACCAGTGACTTCGTGCTAGCACAACTTACAGTATGGAACACCTTACTTTCAACAAAAAATAGTTATATTTGACCCTTTATGGTAAGCACACACCTATAATTGGAGGCCAAATTGGACAATGTGATAAGTATAAACCAATAGGTCAAAACAACTGATTCTACCAATATAGGTATACCTATAGGTGTAATATCTGCACTACGGAGTCATGCAAATACCAGGAATGACAGACCCAAAATAAAGGATTTCACGAGAATAAATGCCACGGTTGTCACATAGCTGTTGAAATGTCACAATATATTGATAGCAATTATGTAGTGATATATGAATATACTAAAATGTTGAAAATTATTGAGTTACATTGTCCCAGGTGTTCATACCTATGGTATGTTAGTTACAGTACTTACTTATAAGTAATAATTGTATGTCAAAAATAAACAGGTAGGCTATTTGTTTCATACCATGCTCTCGGATGGACCTTCTTTGTCACTCTTTCCAGGGGCCTGGTGAAGAGAATAATTTTGTCAGTGATCAACACAGCACAGATAGCAGCAGGCTAATCGACGACAAGAAATTGAGCTGAAATAACGGGAAAAAGGACTACTGTGTCTATGATGATTGCAAGATTCTGCAAGTATATTCCAGTTCAGACTTCACTACCCAACAAAGAAAGCTTGATGGTCCAGATTAGTTATAACTTTCCTTCCGATTATTGCCAGATGCATGTCGGCATTCTACAGCATGGATCATATATTAAGCCACAGTAACAGCAGCAACCATAAGTGACAGTAATGCTATTCTATCAACTATGGTCATAGTTACTCTTAGCTAGGTACATGAGAAAGTTAGCGACTATCTCATCATCAGTGTCATTCAAAATAGTGAGAAGCTGGCCAGTGTGGAACACAAGTATCTCATCATCAGTACCATGGAAGAGAGAAAGCAGTGAAAGAAGAATTTATTGTAATGAGTAAAGGAATTATTGTAAGCGGTGAAAGAAGAATTTATTGAATCTCCTCATCAGTAGCCGATGTGCAGTCACGTGGCAGCATAATACACTTGAATTGGGCAGAGGACAGGAAATATGCATATAAATAAACAGAACTAGGATGCAACGAAATTTAAGATTTATTACAGGGATAGGTGCTGTTTTTTGCTTTTGCGGCTACTCAGAATGCAAGAACATGCTGCTTATCACAGAATGGATAGACAAAGGGAAACCCCTAAGTACTTGGAAAATTTGAACAAGAATGTACAATAGGGACAAACTGATGTTAGATTGCAACCTAAACTCAAAATATGTGTACCTTGAGATAGTCAAAAAATATAAGGCATTGGACAAGGATGTGGCGTCGAAAACTTGCGTCTTTCAACTGCATAAAAGAATGTCATAAGGTTATACAACAACAGTGAACAGTCACCAAAGAAACTAGTGTCAGATGCTTTACCTCCAAACCCATCAATTTACTGCTAGTAAGGTACTTAATATTAAAGGCAGCATCTTCCTCCTGCTCAAGATTATTATGTTTTCCATCAGCATCGCTGAGAGGCTGAGCTTCAAATGTGCTCAACACGACCTGAAATTTAGTAATTAGCATCATCAGAAGTTCAGAACAGAAACATTGAACAGGAAATGGTAAAAGGTTGCATGTCATGGAAAAATGAAGGAGAGTGTACCGTTAAATTAGATGCAAACTTTTGCCATTTTGTTGGATTTGTAGTAGTCAAAGCAGGGTTCCTGAAATGCTCCTAGAATGAAAATAAAACCCAAAGTTAAGAATTGACCAACCTCACTTGAGAAATTAATGGGTGGCATAATGATGATTTTGAATCCCAGAGATTAACAAGTACAATATATCAACCTGCAAACTCCAAAGGGTCTGGTAGAAGTTGAAATCAACAGAAATTCCTGAAATACAAAGGTGCATTAGGAAACGCTATCACTTACAATACACTTGCATGAAGATAGGAAAGAACAGGATAAATTTGCAAAGTAACATTAAAAATATAAATAATATAGCAATTATTTTTATCAGGACAATTGTACTAACCGTCAGTGGCATCTTTCTCATACTTAGTTTCATTTGATGTGTTGAAAACTCCCTTGATATTGAGAGCTGATAAGTAAAAATAGAAGAATAAAATAAGCAGTGTACCCAGAGGACAGTTATAATTCCTTGTCAATAAGGAGCCAAACTAGCTGGAGTAGGGGAAGAAATAATAAACCTGAACGCTCTGACAACGGGAAGAAATGTGCCAGGAACATGATAATGCGTCCACAGAACACCACATCGTTCGACTGAAATTTCATAGTATAGAAAATATGAATGCTATTAGAGAATATAAACTTTGTATCAGATGAAACTCCAAGAAATAGAACTAGTGCTCTTGAGAAGTGAAGGTGATGGTCGAAAACTTTTCACTGATAAGGCCAATAGCACATTTATTACACAATAAAGTAATCAAATAACCAGACTAACCTTTGAAAGTCTTCGAAGTAGTTGGTTGCAAGTCCTCAGCATAACCAACTTGCCACGCCCAAATAGCTCTTGCTAGAAATAACCCGAAAAAACCCATTTAGCAAAACTATGGACATACATTATGTAAATCATACCGGCACCACAAACCATTAAAAAATGAGTGCAATTCGCAAATCCGCAATTACCTTCCCCAAGACATCCTGCTTGCTCTCAATATACCCAAAGACATCTTTGCAGTCTTTGATAGTTGACATATCCGTCAGATCTTCCAATAACTGGAATACCATGCCACCCTCAACATGCCCTCTTTCACAAAGGTAAAGCATGATATCTGATATGGCAGAAGTTGGATTTATCAGAATAAAATACATACGCTTACAAACTGATGTGGGTAATAAAAATATTTGGACAGAACTGGTGAAAGAATTCTGACTGACCAAGAAGGCGTGTTATCAGGCAATTACTTTCCCCGCTATCCAATGAGTTTCCATACTGCATAATTCCTTTACCCGATTGAACTGCAGATGACTAGAGTGTACAACAGAATCAGCAATCGGGTTTGTTTCTAGGATCGTATGATCAGCAAATAAAAAAGCGCATCAATTACTATCT
The DNA here is from genome assembly GCF_056163025.1 of Triticum urartu. NCBI lineage: Eukaryota > Viridiplantae > Streptophyta > Magnoliopsida > Poales > Poaceae > Triticum > Triticum urartu. The sequence goes on from NC_141877.1 coordinate 681,311,178, forward strand.
CCTCCTATTAAGGCAATTTGCAGTCAGCTATCAACCAAAATATAGAAACATTTAGTGGACAGTGTAGGATGGACGAGAAGTCGAGAACTGTTCCACAGCCTTAGGTTCCAACAGGGACTCAGTGAGGCTGTGACCCAGAAAATTGAATTTTCTTTTTTATATCACAAGTTTAGGATAGCCCACCACATATGCAATGTGGTCAGAAAACTGAAAGTGTGCACATCACTTTGCAACAGGTATTAGTGTGGCCTTGTCTGCGTTAAAGAAGCTTACCACAAGTTCCTGCAGCAGCCTTCGAAGAGCATTCTCCAAGGTCTGGTTCTCCTCTAGAACCAGCACCGTTTGCTTCTGCCAAATCAGATGAGAAACCGGGTTAAAATACATGCCTGTGCATTTAGAACACACCACAGCTCAAGGATTACCAAATACATACAGTAAAGCGGAACGCAACTGCTGGCCTTTCACCAACGAATCTGGTTGTGCGGTGTATGCATACCTGAGGCTTAATCGCTTCCTGAACTGCCTGGAGGGCGAAAGCTTCGGGGGCCTCGTTCCTGGACAGCGCCGTCCGGAACACTCCCTGCGACCAAGCAAACGAGTCGAATTTAGGGGAATTGGCGGCCTATCCTCCCGGACTGGAGCACATCGTGTACGAGATGGGGGAGAGAGGGGGGCTCACGATGATGCGGTCGCGGTCGGCGTGGCTGGAGACGGCGGCGGGCGCGGAGGGAGAGGAAGTGGGCGCCCGGTCCTTGGCGAGGAGGATCCGGAGGCCGGAGTTGGACGGCGGCGGCGGCGGCGGCGAGGGCTCCGCCATGGCAAGGGAGGCGACTCGCTGCTGGTAGGGTTCGAGGGACGGACGAGTCGGGCCGAACGGCGTGAGTCTCACTTGTAAAGTTTTTTCTTTTTTTTTTACAGTGCGGATGTAATTTTTCGATGGGCAGCACTCTGCGCTCAAACTTTGGGCCGGTCCAACCCTCGATGTTAGATGTGCCCCCACATAGCCGTCGGATCGTGCCTTTCCCAGCGCTTGTCACCCTGGCAGGTTTTTTAATCTGAAGAAAGCACCGCTGCAGGTCATGGCGGCCGCCCCCCGTCGCCATGTCACGCAGCGCGCCGTCGCCCTCCCCTGTTTGCCCTCACCATCGAAAGTCGCCGCCATGCTCGATGGCAGTGCTTTTCGTCGACGCTCACAGACAAAAAAAAGTTGTCGAAAAAGATGCTCTACGTTGCCGCCCGTGTTGAATCAATTGAAATCCTTGGTTCCAGCAAATTAAAGATAAGGTTGTAGCAAAAAGTCCCTCATCCAGCAAAGAACGAATAACTAACTCTAGTGAAAGCATTTTTGGATGCTGGTTCCAACAACAAAAAACGTGGTTGTAGCAAAAAAATCGATGGTCTGGCAAAAACGAACTCTGGTGGAAGCATTTTTTGGTGCTGGTTCCAGCAAAAATCGATGCGGGGTGTAGCAAATTACATCGCTGGATGCAGTTCCTCCGCGCCTACTTTCAACTGGTTCCAGCAAAAAAAGATGCCGACGGTAGCAAATTGAAGCACCGGTTGTAGCATTTCCCCCCTGGTTGTAGCTTCGCCATGCGATGGTCGTAGCCGATGCTCGTGCTGGTTCCAACAAAAATTGATGACGGATGTAGCAAAAAGATCGCTGGATGCAGCTGATTCCCATCACATAGTCTTCTCCGATGTAGCAAAAGCAAAGGTTGGTTTCAGCAAAAAAGATTGCTAGTTCCAGCAAAAACAATTCATGGCGGCCATGCCGTTACCGCCGAGCACTATCATCTCCCTATTGCAGCAAAAATGCAAGCAGGTTCCAGCAAAAATCAAACACGGTTCCAGCAAAAACAAATTAAGAAAAAAACAGCTTATTCTCCGCCACCGCCATCGCCGCCAGCCACCACCATCGCCGGCTGAAGCAAAAATCCTGCTGGACGGGGTTCAGCGCCGCACATCGTTGGGTTCCCGGATACTAGGACTAGATGGGGGGTGTGGTTATGTAGCAGCGCTGCCGTTGTGGTGGGTTGTAGGTGCGCCGGCGCCGGGAAGACGGGGAGGTCTGAAGAGAGAAGAGGAGGCGAGCTCGGTGAAGAAATCAGAGACGAAAGCAAAGACGAAGGAACGAGTGGATGAGGTCGCGAGTTAAGAGATAAGGAAAGAAAAAAAGAAAGCGGTGCGGTTTGGCCAGCGTGACGCGGCATGTGTGCGCAACTCCAATGCGCATAGCTAGCGAGGCGACCGGCGGAAGTTTCGTCCGGCTCGCCGATTGTAAACATTTCCCTTTTTCGATTGGGAGCAAATTCATGTTCCACACAATGACACAACCGCTTCACATTGTGTGCATTTTGCATTTATTTGTGTATATATAATTGTTTCTCCCAATTTTGCTACTCCCTCCATTCTATAATGTAGTGCCTATAGATATTTTGAGAAGTCAAACTTTGTAAATTTTGACTAAATTTGTAGAGAAAAATATTTATATCTAGAATAGCAAAAATATATAATGTGAAACTACATCTTATGATGAATCTAGTGATATATGTTTCGCACTCTAGATGTAAATATTTTTTTCCACAAATTTGGTCAAAGTTTACAAAGTTTGACTTCTCAAAAAATTTAAAAGCACTATATTGTGGAATGGAGGGAGTATTATTCATTTGTTTTAAGAATATTTTAGCATCAGACTTGAGTTCCGATCGAGCACAAATTCATCTTACATTGTGCAACTCATGGTTTACTTTTTCACTTTTGCTATTGTTCTCACTGGCGGAGCTACGTAAGGGCAAACCTGTGCCGTGGCCCGCCCATGTTTGGAGCAAAGCGGAATTCTATACATATGGAGTATAGCCCGCCAGCTCAGTCCAGTCCTGACCTGGCGAGGGCGTGACCCGAGAGTTGCAGCTTTTCTCTCGCTGCATCGTATCTATCATACCGCCATGTACTCTCCCGATTAAGTCATGCACTCACACTAGGTTTGAGCAGCCATCGTTAACCCCCAAGCACTTCGCATTGTTCCAACGAGTAGCAGTGCTCATGGTGACACATCCACCGTGTACAAGTAGCTAGCTGCAGAAAACCGGCGAGCAGCGACCCATCCATCACTAATGTGCTCGTGCCTAGGCAGCGACCGGCGGCGAGCCATCCCTAATCGGGGCGTGTCCCAGGCAGCTAGTAGCGTTGAGCCGACGAGCGGCGATGTTGCACCTCCTCAGTTGCGCTCTGATTTTCTCGCAAGACAGCACAATCGACTACACAGCACGAGTGTTTATTTGTCCTTTCAGCAAACTTCAGTTCAGGGATCATATGTAATTCCCAATACCAATTTCTTATAGCATATTTTGCTTTGGAGTAATGTACATGTAAATATGTGGCAATCTTGTAACCAATGCCTAGAGTAGTATGGTTCAAAATTTGAAGAACAAACATTGTCATGCCTATTGAAGTGGTATGGTTCATATTTCGAAGAAAAAAAATTGTGGTCTTGCTTAGAATGGCCCGCCCAGCGAGTTCTTTGTAGCTCTGCCACTTATTGTTCTGTTAACTGGGATTGTTTGGCAGCATATGGCTTATGAGGTTTCGAGTGAGAGCAAATTCACACTACACTTTACATTGTGTAACTTCTTTTTTCAAGTTTGTCATTCTTCAACAACCTAATAAAATTAACGAAGGTGGTCCCTTCCGGGACATCTGATAAAATTAACGAAAGTGAAACTAATACTGCATGTGATGGAGTTCATCGTTAGAAACTTTTAGCAAGAATTGTCTGCATTGCCAAACATACATCATATTCAATGGGCTTTTAAGGATGTAGAAAGAGGATGAAGGGTGTGTTACAGTGGTTGTCGAGGCGAAGCTTTGAGAGAGAGGAGAGAAGAGAGGGAGGGAGGGTCAAAAATCAAGAGGGGGGGGGGGCACAAATGCAGTTAGGGTTTCCAGTTCCTCTAGCGGCAGCGCCATCGGGAGTTCGTCACTAACATCGAATCCTTCAATCCCCATCTGTTCCTCGTCCTCGCCTCGGATCTCGTCCCAGGGGATTGTGGGGGGCGTGGTGGGTCACGTCCTTAGCTGGTACAAGGTTAGGGCTGCGATGTCTTCGGAGTCGAAGTCGAGCATGTCGGTTAAATCGTCGACAGTGGCTACAAAGTGGGTGGTGGGTGGGCTTTGAATTTCTTCATCGTCTGTATCCCAATCTTGCTGACCATAGTCCGGCTAGGGCTCTCCTGATAAAGAGAGAGACTTTAGTGTCTTCAGAATATCGCCGAGAGGCGAGTGCTGAAAGATGTCCGTGGCAGTAAACTCCATGATCGGCGCCCAATCGGATTCGATCGACAGGGGCGCGGAGGGTTCGGAGTCCGGAGAGGAGTCCGGCTCCTTGGAGTCATGAGTCTCGCGGAGTGTGGGGCTGGTGTTCGGCTCGATCGCCGTTGGGATCGCAGCCCCCGAGGCGACGTCCAACCACCCATCCTCGATCGACGCAGTTGGCTCCGAATTAAGGGTCGAAGCCGATGCGGGTGCGGCCTCCAGGGCACTGTTCGGCGGCAGAGCTAGATCATGCTCGTCGTGGCAATGCGGCGCGCTCGGCAGTGGCTCGAATCCGTCGAGGATCAAGTCCCCGCGGATGTCAGCCGTGTAGTTTAAACTTCCAAATCTGAGCTGACGGCCAGGGGCATAGCTTTCGATCTGCTCCAGATGGCCAAATGAATTGGCCCGCAGTGCGAAGCCGCCAAAGACGAAGATCTGTCCGGGGAGGAAGGTCTCACCCTGGACTGCATCGCTATTGATGATCGTAGGAGCCATCAAGCCTAACGGCGACGACACAGAGGAACTCTCAATGAAAGCACCAATGACGGTGTCAAAACCGGCGGATCTCGGGTAGGGGGTCCCGAACTGTGCGTCTAGGCCGGATGGTAACAGGAGGCAAGGGACACGAAGTTTTACCCAGGTTCGGGCCCTCTTGATGGAGGTAAAACCCTACGTCCTGCTTGATTAATATTGATGATATGGGTAGTACAAGAGTAGATCTACCACGAGATCGGAGAGGCTAAACCCTAGAAGTTAGCCTATGGTATGATTGTTGTTCTATATGTTGTCCTACGGACTAAAACCCTCCGGTTTATATAGACACCGGAGAGGGTTAGGGTTACACATAGTCGGTTACAATGGTAGGAGATCTACATATCCATATCGCCAAGCTTGCCTTCCACGCCAAGGAAAGTCCCTTCCGGACACGGGACGAAGTCTTCAATCTTGTATCTTCATAGTCCAGGAGTCCGGCTGAAGGTATAGTCCGTCCATCCGGACACCCCCTAATCCAGGACTCCCTCAGTTACCATCAGCAATACGACTTTCAATCTCAGCCCACTGCTCAGGAGAAAAGGCAGTACTTACAGAGGGTTTAACCTATTCAGTTTGAAGAGGAGGGAACTTGATTTCTTCAATCGGAGTGATGTTGCCTTGGCGATCTTTCTTGAATTTTGCAAGGAACTCCTGCAGGTCCTTCTCCTCGCGCGCCTTCTTGTACTCCTCATAGACTTGGCGATGATCGGCCGATATCTCATCAAGACTGGGCTTAATGATGTTATCGGCGTCTACCTCAGATGGCTTGGGAAGATCGGACATGGTGGATGATGATGATTGATCTTCGTTCCCCAGCGGAGTCGCCAAAAAGTGTGTTGACACACGAACACGTCACGTGTACCCTCGACGCCGGGGGTGATCCACCGCAGCTCACGTCGAAGGAGACCCGACCGACAGTGCGATACGCAAGACAGTCGACGGGCGCTTTTGCAGACCCGAAAACCCCACACCCCGAGAGGGACCCCGTCAGGGAGTGCGGCAGCTATGGGATACCCTAGGTCGATTCGCTCGCCCCTAGAGCCTCGGAATTCGCAGCTCTCAAACACGAAGAACAGTGAAGAACGAGAGAGAAAAACGATGGAGAGATAAAACGTAGATGCAAAAGTAGTATATTGATTTGTTCGATTGTGTGTTGTTCAATCGGCCGTCACCTCTCATCTATTTATAAGGCAGCTGGACTTTCCGTACAAGAAAAAGACTAAAAATTCCGTCCAGAACATCAAAAACCATAACCTAACTCGGACAGGAATCTTTGGCAATTTCTGGATCAATCTCGGTCTCACCGATTGGTTTGCTTCGGTCCCACCGAGTGAACGTGGCCAACTCTCTGTTACTTTGTGTAATTTCCGGATCAATCTCGGTCTTACCGATTGGGTTGCTTCGGTCCTATCGAGTCAACATTGCCAACTCTCTGGTAAATTTTCGGACCAACTCGGTCTCACCGATCAAATAAACTCGGTCGGTCCGAAATGACTCTGCAGCTTCTGTTGCTGACCTTATTTTGCCTCCACAAGTTGCATACGACCACGGATTGAGATGATTTTTATATCAAAATCCACCGTTTCGACGAGATGCACAACTTTCATGTTGAAACGTTTTCCATCGGAGGTCGTCTTAATTGAGTTTAATGCCATTATTTAATCTGGTGTCAACATGAGCATCGCCGAACTTGTCATAACTATTACATCCGAGCTCCTCTATATACCATCTTCATATCCATCTCAATCTTCTTAAAGAGAGCCATCCGGAGTGACCTCCCATCCTGAGTTTGAATTAGTCTTTATATAGCCTAAGCTAATTTTATGACTATGCCACTTTTGAGCATCAACACACCTTCTATCATAGATCCGAAGGCAATATATTCGTTGCTTTGAATGGATCCTTTCTAGAAAAAGGAGTTTCTCTCGAAAGAAGTGAGTGGGAGGAAAGTAGAACTTGATGAGGTAACTGTACCTGCTCCCTTATTGGAAAGTAGTTCATCACAGAAATCTGTTCCTATGACTACTACACCGATTAGTGAGGAAGCTAATGATGATGATCATGTAACTTCTAATCAAGTTACTATCGAACCTCGTAGGTAAACCAGAGTGAGATCCGCACCAGAGTGGTATGGTAATCCTGTTCTGGAGGTCATGTTACTTGACCATGACGAGCCTACGAACTATGAGAAAGTGATGATGAGCCCAGATTCCGTGAAATGGCTTGAGGCCATGAAATCTGAGATGAGATCCATGTATGAGAACAAAGTATGGACTTTGATTGACTTGCCCAATGATCGGCGAGCCATTGAGATTAAATGGATCTTCAAGGGGAAGACGGACGCTGATAGTAGTGTTACTATCTACAAAGCTAGAATTGTCGCAAAAAGGTTTTCGACAAGTTCAAGGTGTTGACTACGATGAGAGTTTTCTCACTCGTATCTATGCTTAAGTCTGTCCGAATCATGTTAGCAATTGCCGCATTTTATGACATCTGGCAAATGGATAAACAAAACTGCATTCCTTAATGGATTTATTAAAGAAGAGTTGTATATGATGCAACCAGAAGGTTTTGTCAATCCTAAAGGTACTAACAAAATATGCAAGCTCCAGTGATCCATCTATGGACTGGTGCAAGCATCTCGGAGTTGGAATATACGCTTTGATAAGTTGATCAAAGCATATAGTTGTATACAGACTTGCGGTGAAGCGTGTATTTACAAGAAAGTGAGTGGGAGCACTACAACATTTCTGATAAGTATATGTGAAAGACATATTGTTGATCGGAGATAATGTAGAATTATTCTGCAAAGCATAAAGGAATGTTTGAAAGGAGTTTTTCAAAGAAAGACCTCGATGAAGCTACTTACATATTGAGCATCAAGATCTATAGAGATAGATCAAGACGCTTGATAAGTTTTTCAATGAGTACATACCTTGATAAGATTTTGAAGTAGTTCAAAATGGAACAGTCAAAGAAGGAGTTCTTGCCTGTGTTAAAAAGGTGTGAAGTTGAGTAAGACTCAAAACCCGACCACGACAGAAGATAGAGAGAGAATGAAAGTCATTCCCTATGCCTAAGCCATAGGTTCTATAAAGTATGCCATGCTGTGTACCAGACCTATTGTATATCCTGCCCTGAGTTTGGCAAGGGAGTATAATAGTGATCTAGGAGTAGATCACTGGACATTGGTCAAAATTATCCTTAGTGGAATAAGGATATGTTTCTCGATTATGGAGGTGACAAAAGGTTCGTCGTAAAGGATTATGTCGATGCAAGTTTTGACACTGATCCAGATGACTCTAAGTCTCAATTTGGATACATATTGAAAGTGGGAGCAATTAGCTAGAGTAGCTCCATGCAGAGCATTGTTGACATAGAAATTTGTAAAATACTTACGGATCTCAATGTGGCAGACCCGTTGACTAAACTTATCTCATAAGCAAAACATGATCACACCTCAGTACTCTTTGGGTGTTAATCACATAGTGATGTGAACTAGATTATTGACTCTAGTAAACCCTTTGGGTGTTGGTCACATGTCGATGTGAACTATGGGTGTTAATCACATGATGATGTGAACTATTGATGTTAAATCACATGGCGATGTGAACTAGATTATTGACTCTAGTGCAAGTGGGAGATTGAAGGAAATATGCCCTAGAGGCAATAATAAAGTTATTATTTATTTCCTTATATCATGATAAATGTTTATTATTCATGCTATAATTGTATTAACCGAAAACATAATACATGTGTGAATACATAGACAAACAGAGTGTCACTAGTATGCCTCTACTTGACTAGCTCGTTGATCAAAGATGGTTATGTTTCCTAACCATAGACATGAGTTGTCATTTGATTAACGGAATCACATCATTAGGAGAATGATGTGATTGACTTGACCCATTCCGTTAGCATAGCACTTGATCGTTTAGTTTGTTGCTATTGCTTTCTTGATGACTTATACATGTTCCTATGACTATGAGATTATGCAACTCCCGTTTACTGGAGGAACACTTTGTGTGCCACCAAACGTCACAACGTAACTGGGTGATTATAAAGGTGCTCTACAGGTGTCTCCGAAGGTACTTGTTGGGTTGGCGTATTTCGAGATTAGGATTTGTCACTCTGATTGTCGGAGAGGTATCTCTGGGCCCTCTCGGTAATGCACATCACTTAAGCCTTGCAAGCATTGCAACTAATGAGTTAGTTGCAGGATGATGTATTACAGAACGAGTAAAGAGACTTGCCGCTAAAGATATTGAACTAGGTATTGAGATACCGACAATCGAATCTCGGGAAAGTAACATACCGATGACAAAGGGAACAACGTATGTTGTTATGCGGTCTGACCGATAAAGATCTTCGTAGAATATGTGGGAGCCAATATGAGCATCCAGGTTCCGCTATTGGTTATTGACCGGAGACGTGTCTCGGTCATGTCTACATTGTTCTCGAACCCGTAGGGTCCGCACGCTTAAGGTTTCGATGACAGTTATATTATGAGTTTATGAATTTTGATGTACCGAAGGAGTTCGGAGTCCCGGATGAGATCGGGGACATGACGAGGAGTCTTGAAATGGTCGAGACGTAAAGAGCGATATATTGGACGACTATATTCGGACATCGGAAAGGTTCTGAGTGATTCGGGTATTTTCGAGAGTACCGGGGAGTTACGGGAATTCGTATTGGGCCTTAATGGGCCATACGGGAAAGGAGAGAAAGGCCTCAAAGGGTGGCCGCACCCCTCCCCATGGGCTGGTCCGAATTGGACTAGGGAGGGGGGGCGCCCCCTTCCTTCCTTCTCCTTTTCCCTTCCCTTTCCTTCCCTCCTACTCCTACTACTTGGAAGGGTTCCTAGTAGGGGGAATCCTACTCCCGGTGGGAGTAGGACTCCCCTAGGGCGCGCCATAGAGAGGGTCGGCCCTTCCCCTCCTCCACTTCTTTATATACGGGGGCAGGGGCACCCCAAAGGGACAACAATTGATCTCTTGATCTCTTAGTCGTGTGCGGTGACCCCCTCCACCATCATCCACCTCGATCATATCGTAGCGGTGCTTAGGCGAAGCCCTGCGTCGGTAGAACATCATCATCGTCACCACGCCGTCGTGATGACGAAACTCTCCCTCAACACTCGGCTAGATCGGAGTTCGATGGACATCATCGGGCTGAACGTGTGTAGAACTCGAAGGTGCCGTGCGTTCGGTACTTGATCGGTCGGATCGTGAAGATGTACGACTACATCAACCGCGTTGTGCTAACGCTTCCGCTTTCGGTCTACGAGGGTACGTGGACACACTCTCCCCTCTCGTTGCTATACATCACCATGATCTTGCATGTGCGTAGGAATTTTTTTGGAATTACTACATTCCCCAACAGTGGCTACTAAGTGGGTGGTGGGTGGGCGGCGAATTTCTTCGTCATCCACATCCCAATCCTGCCGAGCATAGTTCGGCCAGGACTCTCCTGACAAGGAGAGAGACTTTAATGAATTCAGTATATCGCCGAAGGGCGAGTGCTGAAAGATATCCGCGGAGGTAAACTCCATGGTCTATCCACCCGTCCATGGATGGCGCAACTGGCTCCGAAATGAGGTTCGGAGCGGCTGCCGGTGCGATCTCCTGAATACGGCCCGATGGTAGAGCTAAATTGTACTCATCATGACCGTGTGACGCACAAGGCAGAGGCTCGAATCCGTCGAAGATCAAGTCTCCGCGGATATCGGCCGTGTAATTTAAGCTTCCAGACCTGACCTGACGGCCAGGGGCGTAACTTTCGATCTGCTCCAGATGGCCAAGCGAGTTGGCCCGCAGTGCGAATCCGCCGAACATAAAGATCTGTCCGAGGAGGAAAGTCTCACCCTGGACTGCATCGCTATCGATGATAGAAGGAGCCATCAAGCCTAACAGCGACGACACAGAGGAACTCTCAATGAAAGCACCAATGTCGGTGTCAAAACCGACGGATCTCGGGTAGGGGGTCCCGAACTGTGCGTCTAAGGCGGATGGTAACAGGAGGCAGGGGACACAATGTTTTACCCAGGTTCAGGCCCTCTTGATGGAGGTAAAACCCTACGTCCTACTTGATTAATATTGATGATATGGGTAGTACAAGAGTAGATCTACCACAAGATCAGAGAGGCTAAACTCTAGAAGCTAGCCTATGGTATGATTGTATGTTGTCCTACGAACTAAAACCCTCCGGTTTATATAGACACGGGAGAGGGTTAGGGTTACACAAGGTCGGTTACAAAGAAGGAGATACACATATGCGTATTGCCTAGCTTGCCTTCCACGCCAAGTAGAGTCCCATCCGGACACGAGACGAAGTCTTCAATCTTGTTTCTCCATAGTCTAGCAGTCCGGCCAATGGATATAGTCCGGCTGTCCGAAGACCCCCTAATCCAGGACTCCCTCAGCACCCGTCATGATCCTCGTACCTCAAGATGATCTTCTGCGTAGCCTTTGGACAACCTTGCTCAAGATACCACTTGTTAGAATAAAACACTAACGCAAGATCATAGACGACACACCGAGGCACGATATTTGTTAATGAGGTTCACCGATATGGTTACATCCCGGGGCAATGACTATGGGCTATCCTCCCCAAGATACCACAATACCGGCCGCCTGGGCGCCGGCACAAGCCGTCGGCTCCCCCGCGTAGCTGCTGCTATCAAGTCGTCATGAGTTACAACGTGTGGTGCCCCTCAATATATAAGATGCCTAGGATACAACATGTCTGACTCCTACACAACTTGTACCTATCCACACCAATTACAACTCCAAGTCCTCAAAGCAGGCTTTCGCCCCACTTTATATATAAAGCAACCACCAAACCAAGTACGCAGCCGAACGGTCCAAGATAGTGAGGTAACCCTCATACAATGCCGATCCCAAGATAACGCGATCACGCACAACTACGCTATGAAAAGAAAGCACTAGGAGAGGTGAGTACAATGCCAAATACTGGCCTAAACACCCAAGCTCCATGACAACGCCCCCGGGAGGGAAATCGGCGCAAAGCACCGTTGTCGGCGAGTCCAAAAGAAAAAGGTTCTTCACCCGGAATCCTGGCACGAAGGGGAACACCATGATGACGTCTTCAGGAAGATAGCGGTGCTCACAAGTGTCATCATCATCGGAGACAAAGCACAGAGCTTTCGCTCGGCAGCTCCTTCATGCCACCACAAGGTCTTCAGGACAGGCATAACGAGCTCAGCTCCCAAGGTCCGAATCAAGGCGACGCCACTGCCACGGACAGGGAGAGCTTCTGAGCCACCCACTCCCACCCTCGTGCCGCCTAAAGGACCAAGAGGGGGCTACCACCACTGACATGGTGCCCGTCGGGGAGCCAACCATGCGGACCGCCATCCGAAGCGGCCGCTCTTGCATCCACGTCCAAGCCACCACCATCCGTGCATATCACAGAGCACCAACCTCGGAAGGAGGAAAGAGAGGGGCCTCCTTTCATTCCTAGCCCATCATCAGTCATGGGATCTGGGTCGATTCTCCCATAGTAGGGGGCGTCCACACCTGTGTCCCCAGCAAGTCCATGTGGACTGGAGGGATGCAACACTGTGACTACCGACGTCCACTGTCGATCCCGCTCGCGCGACACCTCAACCGTGGTCACCGGCACAGATCCGCCTGACAAGATAGCAGAGACCCGAGCTCCGCCACCGACCACCGCAGCCGGGAGGAGCATGTGCGCCACCTGGGCCAACCCAACCGCGGGACCTAACCTAGCCCACCCGTGCGCGGACCCTAGGACAGAGCCACCGCCGTCGCGCGTGCGACACGCTTGGCATCCTGGCCGACACCCGCCCAGCCCCCCGCCGCCGGCTCGCTCTCAAGAGCGGGGAGATCGCCACCACCATCCTGTGCCCCCAACAAGAGCCCATCCGCCAGATCTGCGACGCCATGAGCTCGACCAGCCCGCACCACCGCAACGGCCACCTGTAATCACCTGCCCCACCGACCACCACGCAGCCAACCCGCGCCGACCGCATCCCGCGTCCCCTGCCGCTGCCAGGATCCAGCTAAGGCCGGATCTGACCGGAGGGCAGCATGTCCACCACCACCACCAGAGGGAGACGCCGCAGGAGACAACCGCCGGAGCTATCCACCACCTGTGGCGAGCCAACGCCCGGCCACCGCCATGCGCAAGCCGCCGAGACCCCTGCCACAGAAGATCCAAACCGTCCTAGGTCCACCGCCGCCAGAGTCCACCATGCACCCCCACCGTTGCAGCCCCTCCACGCCGTCGCACACAGCCCGTGCCTTCTCCGCCAGGCGTAGCCGCCGCTCCCCGAGCCAGATCCAGACGGCCCGCGCTCGGACCCCCCCCCCCCCCCCCCCGCCGCCAGAGCTGGCCGGCTTTGCCCACCAACAGGTCGAGGCGGCGGCGAAAGGAGGGGGTGCGCCGCAGGTCGATCAAAATATCCAAACTCCTAGTCCACGTAACCCCTTGCGTACAAATATACTCGACACAAATATAACAAACTGTCCGCTGCTGGGCATTTGAGGGACTCTTTTCCACGTGTAGTATGTTGCTTGAGCCTAAACGTGAGCTGTAATTTTGTATTTATATGTTAAGACTACTGATTAGTTTGGTAAAATCTCTGTAGATGACACAATTCGCGGACTTGAATTTCGCGGTCAAAGTTGTTGTAGTATTATTGTTTGGAATTTCCTTTTTGTTCTTCCCTGATGATCAGGGGAGAGAATGCTCAAAACTTAATCATTAACTGCATTTCTATGCATTGCAAATTATTCTTTCCTTTTCTGTGAGTTGTTTGTTTTTTGAAACATTGGAACTTTTTCATGCATTTGTACAGGTTTGCTTAATTTGCACTTTTATGCAGTTACAACTATATTATATTAAATAAAAGCCCATCCCAATTTTGCTGTGTGTTTGTACCATGCTTGGTTCAATCATTTACGTTGTCCTTGATTCCTGGCCTTCTGGCGTGACAATTGCAGCAAAGAACAAGTCGGTAGCACGAGCGTGGGAGCAACGGATCTAGCTGCAGTGAATTGAATTAATCAATTCCAAATTGAGGTAGGAAGCAAGGAATCTAGCCGGTGTCCGGCACAACTTCTTTTAAAGCTTCTTCTTCATTCATTCACGTGATCAATCAGCTCAGGTGCTCGATCTGTCTCCACGATCGAGGTTGCAGACAAGAAGAAAAAGAGTAGAAGCTACTAGGTAGGATGGACCCATCGTTGCACAAGGCGGCGGCGCAGGGGGGCGTGGCAAGCCTGAGGGCATCTCCAGCCGTTGGCTTCACAGGGGGCGCCTAAAATCGCCGCCTGGGGGTGAGCCGGCGCAAAAATTGGGCCTGGGGGCGAGTTGGTCCTTAGCCGCCGGCCCCAGGGCCGCCCCCAGGCACGTTTTAAAATAAAAGAGGTTCGGCGAAGTTCGGCTTAAACACGATAAATTTCGGCCAAACACGATAAATTTCGGCACATTTTGGCGAGGTTCGCGCATTTTCATTACATAGCACATATACATAAACTAATCTAAAGGAAAAACTGGCTGAAGTCGCCGCCGTCGCCGCCATCGTCGTCGTCGGCCTTCTCCTCCTTGACGCGGGCGCCCCTGCTGGATCCCTGCCCGGCGTCGCCATGGCGGATTGGTGGCGGCGCATCGTCGTCGTCGCTGTCGCAGATGACGACGACTCCGCCTTCGTCGCGGCCGGGGACGCCCCACCACAGGTGGCGCCCCTCGCTGTTCTGCCGGCCGCCGACCACCGGCGCACCGTTGGTAGACGCCAAGCGCTGCTGCTGGCGGCGCTCGAAATACGCCGCCCAAGCCACGTGGTTGTCGGCGGCGTACTGGGGGAGGGAGAGTTGGGCGTCGGTGAGGGAGGCATGCACGACCTCGACTTCCTCGGCGAAGTACTTCGGCTTCGCCACGGCGTCGGGCAATCGGGGAATGGGCACTCCCTCGGCGCTGAGCCTCCACCCCGTCAGCCCGGCGCGCATGTCCAGCGGCGCCGGGATGTTCACCTGGAACAGGAGCCAGGACTCATGTTCGCGGAGCGAACGGCAGCCGAAGCCGTTGGCCGCCGCCTCGTCTCCGGGGTAGCGTTCCGCCATGGCGACGGGCTCGGGAGAGGTAGAGAGATAGAGGGAGGGGCTGGGCGGCGGCGCTCGGGAGAGGTAGGGAGAGGGAGGAGCTGAGCGGCGGCGAGGGGCGGGGCTGGTGTGTGCACAGGCGAGTGCAGGCCACCGGCTATATAGCCGCGCTGCACCCGCGTGTACGCGTGCGAGGGAGGGGAGGTGTCGGCGCGTCGGTCCCGTGACGCGCCGCGCGTAAGGAATCAATGGTAAGGCTGACCGGCGGCAGCCTTGCCATTGATTCCCCGCGGGAACCGAGGCCGTTGGGGAAGACGAGGCGCCGTGTCGCATCGCAGCGGGCCTGCGGCTGTTTCGCGTTAAAACAGTTCGCCCCGGCGTCCCCGGGCGCCCCCAGCGCGCCGGGTTCGCCTGGGTCCGCCGGTGCTGTTTTCGGCCCAGGCCGACGAAAATCGGGCTCCTAGGGACGCGACTGAACCGTTTTTTTGATACCGGCGCGGTCTTTCTAGGAACGCGGCTGGAGATGCCGTGAGGAAGCTGGTGGCGGAGCGCCCCGGCATTCTTAGTTCAAAGACCCCCGGGGGAACACCGCGCTGCACATCGCCGCCGAGCTCGTCAGGAGGCCCTCGGCGTGAACGATAGTCTGCTCTTCAGCAAGAACGCCGACGGCGACACGCCGCTCCACCTGGCAGCCAGGGCGGCGCAGCTGGACGTGGTGGATCTGCTTATCAGCGGCGAAGGCGCATTGCCTGCGGAGCATCCGCACCCTCTGTTAATGGCCAACAAGGCCGGCGACACCCCGCTGCACGCGGCGGTGAAGCACGGCAGGAGTGCCATGGCGCTCAAGCTGTTGGACGCCGAGCCAGGCCGCAGCCACGCGCTCAACGTGGAGAAGCTGTCGCCGCTGCACTGCACATCGCCGCCCGGGAGGGCCTCGCCGACGTCGTGGCCAAGATCGCCAGCCAGCCCTGGGTCCACGAGAGGTATGACCCTTCCGACTCCGGCACCCCCCTGCACCAGGCCATCCTCGGCGGCCACACCCGTAAGTATAAGTCTTTGATATGCTCCCCCATGTCGTCAGTCGGTGTTGTAGAATTACATAGTACAAATTTACTAGCGACCAAGCTGCCCTGCAGGGGTGGTGGAGATTTTGCCGGAGGTGACGTGGATCCTGGATATAGGGCTGACGGACTCGAGCGAGAACAACCTCCTGCACTACGCGGCGCAGAAGAACAACGCACGCCTGGTGAAGCTGTTACTCAACCGGAAGTCGGATCTCGCCTACAGGAGGAATCGGAAGCTGATGTCCCCGCTCCACGTCGCCGCCAACCACGGCTCAACAGAGGCAATGAAAGAGATGCTGACGCGGTGCCCCGATGTGACGGAGATGGTTGATAGTATCGGCAGGAACGCGTTGCATGTGGCCATCGACAGCGACAAAGTGGACGTGCTCCGGTGCGGTGCCTGCTCAAGTACGTGCGCGGCGTGGAGATTATCAACCGGGTCGACCACGGAGGCAACACGCCGCTTCATCTGGCCGCCTCGTTAAATCGAGCAGCGCTTGGCCTGGTGCTGCTCAAGAACCCCAGGGTGAACCCATGCGTTCTCAACAGGGACGGCCAAACCGCACGGAGCATTACCGAGAGGCATACAGTATCTGAGGATAGCATCACGGTAACGCTCTCCACTAATACTATTAGTTAGTACAAAGTTGATGAGTCACTTAATTTGGGACCAAGGGAGTACATTTTTTCTTCCGCATATCCCACTGTTGTATGTTAGCACTTGCATGTCATGTCTTCATGCAGATATATGTATGTAATCATTCATTCCAGCAGGTATACTTCTGAAAGGAGCTAAGAGCATCTTCAACAGGCGCGCCAAACTAGCGCCGCGCCGCAAAATCCCCCTTTTAGCGCGTGCGCAACTGGAAGAGCTGCTCCAACGGGCGCGCGAAAACCGCGCGCGCGGCATACGTAGTCCAGCGCGCGGGCCGAAACGCAATCGCGCGCCGCTTATTTGCTGCGCCCGCTCCCGCGTGCTGGACTCTCGCGCGCTCGCTTGCACCTCCCACCCCCCCTCCAGCCGCGCCGCCGCCGCCGACCGCGCCACCGGGCGACCGTTCCGGCGCTTCCCCGGCCTATCCCCGCCCGCAATCCCCCTTTTAGCGCGTGCGCAACCGGAAGAGCTGCTCCAACGGGCGCGCGAAAACCGCACGCGCGGCATACGTAGTCCAGCGCGCGGGCCGAAACGCAATCGCGCGCCGCTTATTTGCTGCGCCCGCTCCCGCGTGCTGGACTCTCGCGCGCTCGCTCGCACCTCCCACCCCCCTCCACCCGCGCCGCCGCCGCCGACCGCGCCACCCGGCGACCGTTTCGGCGCTTCCCCGGCCTATCCCCGCCCCGCGCGCGCTTTCTCCGGCCCCCCTCTAGGCCCGCCGCCCCGCGCGCGTGCTGGTCCACCGACGAACAGCGCCCGCGCGCTCGCTGTCGCTCGGCGCCCGCTAGGTGTTCGACAAAACGCCTAGAAGGTATGTATTGCTCAAAAGCCATGAATTTCATGCATGTTGATTGTAGTTTTTTATTTATAGCATAGTATTCAACATTGTAGATGAGTTCGTCGTATGATTGTCCCGAAGAAGAATTTGATATGGAAGAGGAGGAGGATCTTGCAATGATCCTAGCTATGCATATTAATAAAAAACCGAAACACGGTGGTTCGGTTATGGGTCGGCAAAATTTTTGGAGGGATAGGATCGATGCCCACAACAGATTGATCAGGCATTATTTTGCGAAGAATCCCACATACCCCGAGTCGTATTTTCGTCGCCGGTTTAGGATGAGCACCGAGTTGTTCAGGCGCATTGCAGAGAAACTAGCGAGCCATGACCGCTTTTTTCAGCAAAGGAGGAATGCCGCCGGAGAGCTCGGGCATAGCACCTTTCAGAAGGTGACAGCCGCGTTGCGTATGTTGGCATACGGTATACCGGCTGATCTAGTTGATGATCACTTGGCTATGGGTTAGAGCCAAGCTATCATGTGTGTCAAGCGCTTCGCAGTCGGAATTGTGCAAGTGTTTGGCGAGGAGTATTTGAGATCTCCCACCGCTGAAGACGTCGCAAGGCTTTTGGCGATGAACAAAGCTTGCGGCTTTCCTGGCATGCTTGGCTCAATAGATTGCATGCATTGGAGTTGGAAGAATTGTCCAAAGGCATGGCATGGGCAATTCCACGGCCAAAAAAAGGGTTCCACTATAATCCTTGAAGCGGTGGCCGATCAAGAGACTTGGATTTGGCATGCATTCTTCGGAATGCCTGGATCTTTGAATGACATCAATGTTGTCAACCGGTCACCACTGATGAGTAAGATTGCAAATGGGGAGTTGCCACCGGTGCAGTTTGTAGCAAATGGCCGTACATACAACTATGGCTATTATCTAGCGGATGGCATCTATCCAAAGTGGCAAACCTTTGTCAAGCCGTTGAAAAAGCCAGAAGGTAAGAAAGAACTTGATTTCCACAATGCTCAGGCGGCGGCTAAAAAGATGTGGAGAGAGCTTTTGGGATTTTGCAAGGCCAATTTGCTATTGTGAGAGGACCGGCTAGATTTTGGAATCAGAAAATGCTTTGGTACATCATGCATGCTTGTGTGATCATGCATAACATGATCATCGAGAATGAGCGTGGTCAAGATGTAGACTACTCTCAGTATGAGCTTTTGGGACATCCGGTGCGAGTGCGACGGAATGCTGAAAGGGTGGCCCGTTTTGTTGCCTCCTATCTGTTGGAAATATGCCCTAGAGGCAATAATAAAAGGATTATTATTACATTTCCTTGTTCATGATAATTGTCTTTTATTCATGCTATAATTGTGTTATCCGGAAATCGTAATACATGTGTGAATACATAGATACCAACATGTCCCTAGTAAGCCTCTAGTTGACTAGCTCGTTGATCAACAGATAGTCATGGCTTCCTGACTATGGACATTGGATGTCATTGATAACGAGATCACATCATTAGGAGAATGATGTGATGGACAAGACCCAATCCTAAACATAGCACAAGATCGTATAGTTCGTTTGCTAGAGTTTTCCAATGTCAAGTATCTTTTCCTTAGACCATGAGATCGTGTAACTCCCGGATACCGTAGGAGTGCTTTGGGTGTACCAAACGTCACGACGTAATTGGGTGACTATAAAGGTATACTACGGGTATCTCCGAAAGTGTCTGTTGGGTTGACACGGATCAAGACTGGGATTTGTCACTCCGTATGACGGAGAGGTATCACTGGGCCCACTCGGTAATGCATCATCATTATGAGCTCAAAGTGACCAAGTGTCTGGTCACGGGATCATGCATTACGGTACGAGTAAAGTGACTTGCCGGTAACGAGATTGAACGAGGTATTGGGATACCGACGATCGAATCTCGGGCAAGTAACATACCGGTTGACGAAGGGAATTGTATACGGGGTTGCTTGAATCCTCGACATCGTGGTTCATCCGATGAGATCATCGAGGAGCATGTGGGAGCCAACATGGGTATCCAGATCCTGCTGTTGGTTATTGACCGGAGAGGGATCTCGGTCATGTCTACATGTCTCCCGAACCCGTAAGGTCTGCACACTTAAGGTTCGGTGACGCTAGGGTTGTAGGGATATGTATATGCAGTAACCCGAATGTTGTTCGGAGTCCCGGATGAGATCCCGGACGTCACGAGGAGTTCCGAAATGGTCCGGAGGTAAAGAATTATATATGGGAAGTCTTGTTTTGGTCGCCGGAAAGGTTTCGCGCATTATCGGTATTGTACCGGGAGTGCCGAAAGGGGTCCGGGGGTCCACCAAGGGGGTCCACCTGCCCCGGGGGGCCACATGGGCTGTAGGGGTGTGCGCCTTGGCCTATATGGGCCAAGGGCACCAGCCCCAAGAGGCCCATGCGCCAAGAGATAAGGGAAAGGAAGAGTCCTAAAGGGGGAAGGCACCTCCTAGGTGCCTTGGGAGGATGGACTCCTCCCTGGCCGCACCCTTCCTTGGAGGAAGGGCCAAAGCTGCGCCCCCCCCTCTCCCTTGGCCCTATATATAGTGGAGGAAGGGAGGGCAGCCACACCTAAGCCCTGGCGCCTCCCTCTCCCTCTCCAACACCTCCTCCTCCTCCATAGAGCTTGGCGAAGCCCTGACGGAGCACTACAGCTCCATCACCACCACGCCGTCGTGCTGCTGCTGGAGCCATCTTCCTCAACCTCTCCTTCCCCTTGCTGGATCAAGAAGGAGGAGACGTTACGCTGACCGTACGTGTGTTGAACGCGGAGGTGCCGTCCGTTCGGCCCTAGGATCTCCGGTGATTTGGATCACGTCGAGTACGACTTCCTCATCCCCGTTCTTTGAACGCTTCCGCGCGTGATCTACAAAGTTATGTAGATGTAATCCAATCACTCGTTGCTAGATGAACTCCTAGATGGATCTTGGTGAAACCGTAGGAAAATTTTTGTTTTCTGCAACGTTCCCCAACAGTGGCATCATGAGCTAGGTCTATGCGTAGTTCCTTTTGCACGAGTAGAACACAATTTGTTGTGGGCGTAGATGTTGTCAACTTTCTTGCCGCTACTAGTCTTATTTTGCTTCAATGGTATTGTGGGATGAAGCGGCCCGGACCAACCTTACACGTACGCTTACGTGAGACCGGTTCCACCGACTAACATGCACAAGTTGCATAAGGTGGCTGGCGGGTGTCTGTCTCTCCCACATTAGTTGGAGCGGATTCGATGAAAAGGGTCCTTATGAAGGGTAAATAGAAGTTGACAAATCACGTTGTGGCTTTCATGTAGGTAATAAAACGTTCTTGCTAGAACCCT
Source organism: Triticum urartu (assembly GCF_056163025.1). Taxonomy (NCBI): domain Eukaryota; kingdom Viridiplantae; phylum Streptophyta; class Magnoliopsida; order Poales; family Poaceae; genus Triticum; species Triticum urartu. The sequence goes on from NC_141877.1 coordinate 681,331,962, forward strand.
ATAGCAGCCACGTAAAAACTTGCAACAACAATTAGAGGACGTCTAACTTGTTTTTGCAGCAAGTGTTCTGTAATGTGATATGGCCAAAGTTGTGATGAATGATGAATGATATATATGTGATGTATGAGATGTCCATGCTATTGTAATAAGAATCACGACTTGCATGTCGATGAGTATGACAACCGGCAGGAGCCATAGGAGTTGTCTTTATTTTTTGTATGACCTGCGTGTCATTGAGAAACGCCATGTAAATTACTTTACTTTATTGCTAAACGCGTTAGTCGTAGTAGTAGAAGTAATAGTTGGCGAGCAACTTCATGGAGACACGATGATGGAGATCATGATGATGGAGATCATGGTGTCATGCCGGTGACAAGATGATCATGGAGCCCCAAGATGGAGATCAAAGGAGCTATATGATATTGGCCATATCATGTCACTATTATTATTTGATTGCATGTGATGTTTATCATGTTTCTGCATCTTGTTTACTTAGAACGACGGTAGTAAATAAGATGATCCCTCATAATAATTTCAAGAAAGTGTTCCCCCTAACTGTGCACCGTTGCGACAGTTCGTTGTTTCGAAGCACCACGTGATGATCGGGTGTTAGATTCCAACGTTCACATACAACGGGTGTAAGACAGATTTACACATGCAAACACTTAGGTTGACTTGACGAGCCTAGCATGTACAGACATGGCCTCGGAACACAGAAGACCAAAAGGTCGAGCATGAGTCGTATAGAAGATACGATCAACATGAAGATGTTCACCGATGTTGACTAGTCCGTCTCACGTGATGATCGGACACGGCCTAGTTAACTCGGATCATGTTATACTTAGATTACTGGAGGGATGTCTATCTAAGTGGGAGTTCATTGAATAATTGATTAGATGAACTTAATTATCATGAACTTAGTCTAAATTTTTTACAATATGTCTTGTAGATCAAATGGCCAACGTAGTCCTCAACTTCAACGCGTTCCTAGAGAAAACCAAGCTGAAAGACGATGGCAGCAACTACACGGACTGGGTCCGGAACCTGAGGATCATCCTCATAGCTGCCAAGAAAGATTATGTCCTACAAGCACCGCTAGGTGACGCACCTGTTCTCCCTGCAGAACAAGACGTTATGAACGCTTGGCAGGCACGTACCGATGACTACTCCCTCGTTCAGTGCGGCATGCTTTACAGCTTAGAGCCGGGGCTCAAAAAGCGTTTTGAGAGACACGAAGCATATGAGATGTTCGAAGAGCTGAAAATGGTTTTCCAAGCTCATGCCCGGGTCGAGAGATATCAAGTCTCCGACAAGTTCTTCAGCTGTAAGATGGAGGAAAACAGTTCTGTCAGTGAGCACATACGCACTATGTCTGGGTTGCATAACCGCTTGACTCAGCTGGGAGTTAATCTCCCGGATGACGCGGTCATTGACAGAATCCTTCAGTCTCTTCCACCGAGCTACAAGAGCTTTGTGATGAACTTCAATATGCAGGGGATGGAAAAGACCATTCCTGAAGTATTTGCAATGCTGAAATCAGCAGAGGTAGAAGTCAAAAAGGAACATCAAGTGTTGATGGTGAATAAAACCACTAAGTTCAAGAAGGGAAAGGGAAAGAAAGCTTTCAAGAAGGAGGGCAAGGAAGTTGCCGCGCCCGGCAAGCAAGCTACCGGGAAGAAGCCAAAGAATGGACCCAAGCCCGAGACTGAGTGCTTTTATTGCAAGGAAAGTGGTCACTGGAAGCGGAACTGCCGCAAATACTTAGCGGACAAGAAGGCCGGCAAAACGAAAGGTATATGTGATATACATGTAATTGATGTGTACCTTACCAGTACTCGTAGTAGCTCATGGGTATTTGATACCGGCGCGGTTGCTCACGTTTGTAACTCAAAACAGGAGCCGCGGAATAAGCGGAGACTGGCGAAGGACGAGGTGACAATGCGCGTCGGGAATGGTTCCAAGGTCAATGTGATCGCCGTCGGCACGCTACCTCTACATTTACCTTCGGGATTAGTTTTAAACCTTAATAATTGTTATTTAGTGCCAGCTTTGAGCATGAACATTGTATCAGGATCTCGTTTAATTCGATATGGCTACTCATTTAAATCCGAGAATAATGGTTGTCCTATTTATATGAGAGATATGTTTTATGGTCATGCTCCGATGGTGAATAGTTTATTCTTAATGAATCTCGAGCGTAATGCTACACATGTTCATAGTGTGAGTACCAAAAGATGTAAGATTGATAATGATAGTCTCACATACTTGTGGCACTGCCGCCTTGGTCACATAGGTGTCAAACGCATGAAGAAGCTCCATGCTGATGGACTTTTAGAGTCTCTTGATTACGAATCATTTGACACGTGCGAACCATGCCTCATGGGTAAAATGACCAAGACTCCGTTCTCGGGAACAATGGAGCGAGCAACCAACTTATTGGAAATCATACATACTGATGTGTGCGGTCCAATGAGTGTTGAGGCTCGCGGTGGCTATCGTTATGTTCTCACCCTCACTGATGACTTGAGTAGATATGGGTATGTCTACTTAATGAAACACAAGTCTGAGACCTTTGAAAAGTTCAAGGAATTTCAGAGTGAGGTTGAGAATCAACGTGACAAGAAAATCAAGTTCCTGCGATCAGATCGTGGAGGAGAATACTTGAGTCACGAGTTTGGCACACACTTAAGAAAATGTGGAATAGTTTCACAACTCACGCCGCCTGGAACACCTCAGCGTAATGGTGTGTCCGAACGTCGTAATCACACTCTATTAGATATGGTGCGATCTATGATGTCTCTTACCGATTTACCGCTATCTTTTTGGGGCTATGCTTTAGAGACTGCCGCATTCACTTTAAATAGGGCTCCGTCGAAATCCGTTGAGACGACACCGTATGAATTATGGTTTGGGAAGAAACCTAAGCTGTCGTTTCTAAAAGTTTGGGGATGCGATGCTTATGTCAAGAAACTTCAACCTGAAAAGCTCGAACCCAAGTCGGAAAAATGCGTCTTCATAGGATACCCTAAAGAAACTATTGGGTATACCTTCTACCTCAGATCCGAAGGCAAGATCTTTGTTGCCAAGAATGGATCCTTTCTAGAGAAGGAGTTTCTCTCGAAAGAAGTAAGTGGGAGGAAAGTAGAACTTGATGAAGTATTACCTCTTGAACCGGAAAATGGCGCAACTCAAGAAAATGTTCCTGAGGTGCCTGCACCGACTAGAGAGGAAGTTAATGATGATGATCAACATACTTCTGATCAAGCTCCTACTGAAATTCGAAGGTCCACAAGGACACGTTCCGCACCAGATTGGTACGGCAACCCTGTCTTGGAAATCATGTTGTTAGACAACGGTGAACCTTCGAACTATGAAGAAGCGATGGCGGGCCCGGATTCCGACAAATGGCTGGAAGCCATGAAATCCGAGATAGGATCCATGTATGAAAACGAAGTATGGACTTTGACTGACTTGCCCGTAGAACGGCGAGCCATAGAAAATAAATGGATCTTTAAGAAGAAGACAGACGCGGATGGTAATGTGACCATCTATAAAGCTCGGCTTGTCGCTAAGGGTTATCGACAAGTTCAAGGGGTTGACTACGATGAGACTTTCTCACCGGTAGCGAAGCTGAAGTCCGTCCGAATCATGTTAGCGATTGCCGCATTCTATGATTATGAAATATGGCAAATGGACGTCAAAACGGCATTCCTTAATGGTTTCCTTAAGGAAGAATTGTATATGATGCAGCCGGAAGGTTTTGTCGATCCTAAGAATGCTGACAAGGTGTGCAAGCTCCAACGCTCGATTTATGGGCTGGTGCAAGCATCTCGGAGTTGGAACATTCGCTTTGATGAGATGATCAAAGCGTTTGGGTTTACGCAGACTTATGGAGAAGCCTGCGTTTACAAGAAAGTGAGTGGGAGCTCTGTAGCATTTCTCATATTATATGTAGATGACATACTTTTGATGGGAAATGATATAGAGCTTCTGGACAGCATTAAAGCCTACTTGAATAAGAGTTTTTCAATGAAGGATCTTGGAGAAGCTGCTTATATATTAGGCATCAAGATCTACAGAGATAGATCAAGACGCCTCATAGGTCTTTCACAAAGCACATACCTTGATAAGATATTGAAGAAGTTCAATATGGATCAGTCTAAGAATGGGTTCTTGCCTGTGTTGCAAGGTGTGAAATTGAGCTCAGCTCAATGTCCGACCACGGCAGAAGATATAGAAGAGACGAGTGTCATCCCCTATGCCTCAGCCATAGGTTCTATTATGTATGGCATGCTGTGTACCAGACCTGATGTAAACCTTGCCGTAAGTTTGGTAGGTAGTACCAAAGTAATCCCGGCAAGGAACACTGGACAGCGGTCAAGAATATCCTGAAGTACCTGAAAAGGACTAAGGAAATGTTTCTCGTTTATGGAGGTGACGAAGAGCTCGTCGTAAAAGGTTACGTCGACGCTAGCTTCGACACAGATCTGGATGACTCTAAGTCACAAACCGGATACGTGTATATTTTGAATGGTGGGGCAGTAAGCTGGTGCAGTTGCAAGCAAAGCGTCGTGGCGGGATCTACATGTGAAGCGGAGTACATAGCAGCCTCGGAGGCAGCGCATGAAGCAATTTGGGTGAAGGAGTTCATCACCGACCTAGGAGTCATACCCAATGCGTCGGGGCCGATCAAGCTCTTCTGTGACAACACTGGAGCAATTGCACTTGCCAAGGAGCCCAGGTTTCACAAGAAGACAAGGCACATCAAGCGTCGCTTCAACTCCATTCGTGAAAATGTTCAAGATGGAGACATAGATATTTGTAAAGTACATACGGACCTGAATGTAGCAGATCCGTTGACTAAACCTCTCCCTAGAGCAAAACATGATCAACACCAGAATTCCATGGGTGTTCGATTCATCACAATGTAACTAGATTATTGCCTCTAGTGCAAGTGGGAGACTGTTGGAAATATGCCCTAGAGGCAATAATAAAAGGATTATTATTATATTTCCTTGTTCATGATAATTGTCTTTTATTCATGCTATAATTGTGTTATCCGGAAATCGTAATACATGTGTGAATACATAGACACCAACATGTCCCTAATAAGCCTCTAGTTGACTAGCTCGTTGATCAACAGATAGTCATGGCTTCCTGACTATGGACATTGAATGTCATTGATAACGAGATCACATCATTAGGAGAATGATGTGATGGACAAGACCCAATCCTAAACATAGCACAAGATCGTATAGTTCGTTTGCTAGAGTTTTCCAATGTCAAGTATCTTTTCCTTAGACCATGAGATCGTGTAACTCCCGGATACCGTAGGAGTGCTTTGGGTGTACCAAACGTCACAACGTAACTGGGTGACTATAAAGGTATACTACGGGTATCTCCGAAAGTGTCTGTTGGGTTGACACGGATCAAGACTGGGATTTGTCACTCCGTATGACGGAGAGGTATCACTGGGCCCACTCGGTAATGCATCATCATTATGAGCTCAAAGTGACCAAGTGTCTGGTCACGGGATCATGCATTATGGTACGAGTAAAGTGGCTTGCCGGTAACGAGATTGAACGAGGTATTAGGATACCGACGATCGAATCTCGGGCAAGTAACATACCGCTTGATGAAGGGAATTGTATACGGGGTTGCTTGAATCCTCGACATCGTGGTTCATCCGATGAGATCATCGAGGAGCATGTGGGAGCCAACATGGGTATCCAGATCCCGCTGTTGGTTATTGACCGGAGAGGGATCTCGGTCATGTCTACATGTCTCCCGAACCCGTAGTGTCTGCACACTTAAGGTTCGGTGACGCTAGGGTTGTAGGGATATGTATATGCAGTAACCCGAATGTTGTTCGGAGTCCCGGATGAGATCCCGGACGTCACGAGGAGTTCCGAAATGGTCCGGAGGTAAAGAATTATATATGAGAAGTCTTGTTTTGGTCGCCGGAAAGGTTTCGCGCATTATCGGTACCGGGAGTGCCGAAAGGGGTCCGGGGGTCCACCTGCCCCGAGGGGCCACATGGGCTGTAGGGGTGTGCGCCTTGGCCTATATGGGCCAAGGGCACCAGCCCCAAGAGGCCCATGCGCCAAGAGATAAGGGAAAGGAAGAGTCCTAAAGGGGGAAGGCACCTCCTAGGTGCCTTGGGGAGGATGGACTCCTCCCTGGCCGCACCCTTCCTTGGAGGAAGGGCCAAGGCTGCGCCCCCCTCTCCCTTGGCCCTATATATAGTGGGGGGAGGGAGGGCAGCCACACCTAAGCCCTGGCGCCTCCCTCTCCCTCTCCAACACCTCCTCCTCCTCCATAGAGCTTGGCGAAGCCCTGACGGAGTACTACAGCTCCATCACCACCACGCCGTCGTGCTGCTGCTGGAGCCATCTTCCTCAACCTCTCATTCCCCTTGCTGGATCAAGAAGGAGGAGACATTACGCTGACCGTACGTGTGTTGAACGCGGAGGTGCCGTCCGTTCGGCGCTAGGATCTCCGGTGATTTGGATCACGTCGAGTACGACTTCCTCATCCCCGTTCTTTGAACGCTTCCGCGCGTGATCTACAAAGGTATGTAGATGTAATCCAATCACTCGTTGCTACATGAACTCCTAGATGGATCTTGGTGAAACCGTAGGAAAATTTTTGTTTTCTGCAACGTTCCCCAACACTATCATGCCATTCGACGTCCCGCAGCGCATAATGATCTTCAGAAGGATCTCATTGAGGAGTGGTGGGCATGGAATGGACGACAAAGAGCATCATGATTTGTGCGTTTGATATTGTATTGTTGAACTATTTGTTGTGTTTATTGCACTATTTGTTGTATTGAAAGATAAACTGTTTGTTTGAGTTGTAATAATGAAATTGAACTTTTTATTTTGATTTATTTTTTTTGTGTTTGATCTTTTTGCTTCTGTTTTGAAATGCATATTTTGTTTGTGTGAGAGTCGCGCGCGCTGCATTTTTACGGGCTGCTAGAGCGGCGCGCACGCTGCATTTTAGCGCGGCTGCTGCAGCTAGCTCTGCGTGCCGCGCCAAACCAGACGATGGGCGCGCGGCAAACCAGTTTTTTGCGCGCGGCGCGTTCGACGCCTGTTGGAGATGCTCTAAAGAAGGAAGAATCCATCAAATGCAAGGGGCAGCAGCTGCCCCCTGAAACAAAGGACTTCAGCCAGTACGTACAGCAAAGGATGCATGGGGACCTACACCCTCGTGGCAACTCTCATCGCCACGGTGACCTTCTCTTCCACCTTCACCATGCCTGGCGGGTACGACCAGCAGAACGGTACCGCTCTTCTGGCGCACAGGATGACATTCAAAGTGTTCATCATTGCCAACACCCTGGCAATGCTAACGTCAATCGTCCTTGTCTTTGTCTTCATCTGGGCAAGAAGGGAGCAGCTGGGTCTTAGACCATCTCCAGCCGTTGGCCCTTTAGGGGGCGTCTAAAAGCGCCGTCTGGGGTAAGCCGGCGCAAAAAATGGCCCTGGGGGCGAGTCGGTCCCCAGCCGCCGGCCCCAGGGCCGCCCCCAGGCGCGTATTAAAAAAAAAGACCGTTCGGCGAAGTTATGATAAAAACTAGTTAAATTTCGGCCAAACATGGCAAATTTCGGTGAAATTCGCGCATTTTCATTACATTAACCTAATTTAAAAAAGAAAGGGGCTGAAGTCGTCGCCGCCATCGTCGTCGTCGGCCTTCTCCTCCTTGACGCGGGCGCCCCTGCTGGACCCCTGCCCGGCGTCGCCATGGCGGACTGGCGGCGGCGCGTCGTCGTTGTCGTCGCTGTCGCATAAGACGACGACCCCGTCTTCATCGCGGCCGCATCGGCGCTCCTCTAAGCGGCGCAGGGCGGCGCACTGGCGCTCCTTCTCCTTCTCCCGGCGCGCCTTCTCCATCGCAATGGAGTCTTGGCGCGCCCATTCTAGGACCGCCTCGTCGTCGTCGAACTCCACCTTCACCGGCGCCAGCCCCGGCTCCGTCTTCACCGGCGCCAGCCCCGGCTCCATCTTTGGCTTGACGAAGCGCGAAGGAGCAGACGAGGAGGAGGCGCGCCGGCCGCCCTCGTTGATGACGATGCCGACGCTGCGAGTGCGCCGACCGATTGGCGTCTTCGCCGCGGGCTCAGCCTTGACGCCGAGAAGCGCCGGAGAACCGGAGGAGTGGGAAGATGAGCGAGAGGAGGAAGACGAGGAGGAGGCGAACCTCCTTGACGCCCATGCGCGTCGGTGTTGCGACAGGGCGGACCCCGTCGCAGGATAGGTCAAAGGCGAGTTGTTGCCGCCGTCGAGGTACGCCAGCACGCCATCCAGCGTGCGGCCGGGGACGCCCCACCACAGGTGGCGCCCTTCGCTGTTCTTCACGCCGCCGACCACCGGCGCGCCGTTGGTGGAGGCCAGGCGCTGCTGCTGGCGACGCTGGAAGTACGCCGCCCAAGCCGCGTGATTGCCGCCGGCGTACTGGGGGAGGGAGCGCTCATCGTCGGTCAGGGAGGCGCGCGCGACCTCGACCTCCTCGGCGAAGTACCTGGGCTTCGCCACGGCGTCGGGTAACAGAGGAACGGGCACTCCCCCGTCGCTGAGCCGCCACCCCGTCGGCCTGGCGCGCATGTCCGGCGGCGCCGGGATGTTCGCCTGGAACAGGAGCCAGGGCTCCTGTTCGCGGAGCGAACGGCGGCCGAAACCGTTCGCCGCCGCCTCGTCTCCGGGGAAGCACTCTGCCATGGCGACGGGCTCGGCGGTGGTAGAGAGGGAGAGAGAGAGAGGCTGCCGGTGGCGCTCGGGAGAGGAAGACGGAGACGGAGAGAGAGGGGCTGGGCGGCGGCGAGGGGCGAGTCTGGTGTGGGCACCGGCGAGAACCGCCGGCTTTTATAGCCGCTTCGCGCCCGTGTGTACGCGTGCGAGGGAGGGGAGGCGTCGGCGCGCCGTCCCGTGACGCGCCGCCCGTGAGGAATCAATGGCAAGGCTGACCGGCGGCAGCCTTGCCATTGATTTCCCGCGGGAATCGAGGCAGTTGGGGGAAGACGAGCCGCCGTGTCCCTGACGCGGCTGGCCCGCGGCTTTTTCACGCCAAAACAGTTCGCCCCGGCGCCCCCGGGCGCCCCCCAGCGCGCCGGGTTTGGCCTGGATCCGCCGGTGCTGTTTTCGGCCCAGTCCGGCGAAAATCAAGCTCCTGGGACGCGATTGGGCCGTTTTTTCGGCGCTGACGCAAAAAAAGTGCCTGAGAAGGCCTTCATGGGGACGCGGCTGGAGATGCCCTTAGGACCCGCCAGGTCGTAGGGTGGAGCCACTGGCTCACAGTCATTGCTTGCCTCTCCATGGTCGGGTCCATGACGACTTCTGTCTACCTCACCGTTGCCGCAACGTTCCTTTGGCTCGCGTGTGTGGTCATTGCAATGGGTTGCAGCACTCCTGTCGTCATGTTTCTCATCTTGGGCAAGGACTTGTTCTCCACGCCTGTGTAGACCTGTATATAGATGCATAGTACGTAGAGAGCGCGTGTACTAGCTACAACGGATGTTGTTACGCTTGCTGGGATACATCTGATTAACTGTTTTGGAAGCACCTATGCATGGCTCAGGTGCCTGAAATATTTTGGTGCCTCAGTCGATTTTTTGTTTCCACCGCACCGTTGGCCTGCTGCGCATGACACGGGAGGGGAGCCTGCTAGCGCACTACTCCACGCTGGATTTTGCACCATGCACGGGAGGTCCCATCCATGGTCCAGCCGTTCGTTTTGGCGCCGAGATTCCCGCCCGATCGAAATGCCAGGACAAAATATTCTAAAAGCTTTTACCTTCGCACTCCTCTGTAAAATACAGCCCCAACTCTGTCAGATATGCCAAGGAAGTAGGGCTGGAAAAAAAGCTCGAAGCTCGCGAGCTAAACGAGTAGCTCGTGACTCGGCTCGAATCGACTCGAACTCGAAGAATGACGAATCGAGCCGAGCTTTAGTTTAAGATCGTTTATTGACCAAGTTAAACGAGCCAATCTCACGAGTACTCGTGTAACTCATTAGGCTCGGTACAAAAAATCAGCCACTTCCAATATAAAAAAAGATCAGCCACTTAGCATTCTATGTCCCAGATGCACAACACAAGGCCTAGCCGTTGAAGGCCCAGCCGCCTAGGAGACTCATGCGTTACAAGAAAATTACTATTATTTAGTGATATATATGTTTAATATATACATAATTATTTTTATAATATTTGACGGTTTATGTTCATATCTTTAACGAGCTTAACAAGCTAAACGAGCCAACTCGCGAGTTATACAAGTCGAGCCAATCTTGGATTTAAGCTCGTTATAATAATGAGTCGAGTCGAGCTAGCTCGTTAACGAAACGAGCTCTAGCGAGTCGAGCCGAGCTGACTTGACTCGGCTTGAATTCCAGCCCTATAAGAAAGCGTTCATCAGCAAAGATAGAGGAACAGGAGTACGCCGCTCGTGTGGGTCCAGCAACACAAGAGTGATTCCTCTTCACCCATCCACTACCTTGTGCAGAAACATTATTCCGCCATTGCTGCCAGATACCTTCCTCCTCCTCCCATCCTCCACCACGTTTGTGCAAATCTCCGATATTTATCTAGGAAGCAATGTGTTTTCTATCGTTTGATGCCCGAGGACATGAAATAAGTTTTGAAGTGTTCGTGTGTACTCCAACTACTTCGACCAGATTTTGTATTGGAATTCTTTTGAGTTCTGCCCAGATCCAATCCCTGCTGCACTCTTACGGTATTTCATTTTCTTCTTTTAACTATACTAGCACAAATGTCCGTGCGTTGCAACGGGAGAACAAAAATCATAACACTCTTTAACCAAGTAGCTAGCCATGGGCTAAAATACAAAAAAAATATGGAAATAAATAATATGACTCACCTGATCACAATTTGCCTTTAGTATACTGGAGACACTATCTGGGTAAGATCCCAGCCAACACGCAGTGTGTTGCTGTGAGCGACTAAGAGCGGCGAGCTCATGGCCAGCTTGAACTTGCAAACGAGCCACCTCCTTGATCAGTACTTCTCTATCTCCCTAGACTAAGGCAGGCTCACTTGACGCAATGAGGTGGCTGCTTAATTACAATGCAGTAAATACACCAGGAGTCATAGAACTTGCACGTGACGGTCAGTTTGGTGCACAAACTTGTAAAATACGTGTTTCTGGTCATCAAACTTGCACAAACGTTCATATACGGTCACATTCCATGTACGCGGACGTATCCGTGGTCTATGTGGCATGCCAGCATGGCCAGGGCCCACCGTAAGCCCGCGACGCATGGTAGATCTGCAGACTTTTTCTTTATTTACGTATTATACACTTATTTTTTTAACTTATTAAGCCCTTAAAATAAAATTATTTTTTATTTACGTATAAAGCCCCTAAAATAAAATGGAAAAACAAGGAATGGTTCGATTACGAACTAGGGACGTGCCACTACTAGGCTCGGGTTAACAACCACCAAACCGATGATCATTCATGTCTAGGTAGCACAAATAATTTTTATATCATATAAACATGGCCGAAAAATCAATTTTACAAGAAATGTAACCCCAAAAAAGGGAGCACCGTGGCTCGACTATGTGACCTCGTGATCAATGTTAACTAAGATTACCATCGGGTTTCGAAAACACAACATATCCAAATGGGATAAATATTTTTCATGTTGTTATTCCTTCTTGTTCTATGTAAGAAAATATATATTATATTTTTGTGTTTGTGATATTTAATAAATGTTTATGTGTTACAAAAAAGGTGTGTGACATTTAAAAAAATGTTTAAACATTGTAAACCACATTTGTGTAATTAAAAATGATACATTGCATTTTAAAAATGTTCGTGCATTCCAAAAAAAACTGGTCATGACATTTTTTAAATGCCTATACAATGTATAAAGCTGTTTGTGTAGCTTAAAAATGTTTTGTACCATCCGAAAATGTTAAAAACATAGTTGAAAAAAGTTTCAAAACTTGTATTTGAAAAAAATGTTAATCATATGTTTCAAAAGTATTAAGCATATATTTTTTAAAATACTCCAAACATAGATGTATACTGGAGTATTTAAAATATATATATATATATATATATATATATATATATATGTATGTATCATAACATAGATGTATACTGGAGTATTTAAAACATCAAAATATATGTGTATCATATGGAGTATATGTTTCAATACACATAAATTTCAAAACTTGTATTTGAAAAAATGTTAATCTGGACATGTTGTGTTGATTAACATTTTTTTAAATACAAGTTTTTGAAACTTTTTAAAATGTCGCATACCTTTTTTTGTAACACATAAATATTTTTTGAATGTCACAAACACAAACACAAGAATATAAATTGTTTTCTTACATCTGGACGTGTTGTGTTGTCGGTGGTAATCTTAGTTAACCTTGACCACAAGGTCACATGGTCGAGCCATGGTGCTCATTTTTTCCGTGTTACATTTCTTGTAAAATTTATTTTCAGTCAATGTTTATATGATACAGAAATTAGTCGTGCTATATAGACATGAATAGTTAATAGTCTGGTGGTTGTACACGTGAGACTACTAGGGCACGTTGCAGCTTTAAAACCCCATATCGCTTGCTTTTTAATTTTATTTTTAGGGGCTTAATACGAAAATAAAAAAAGGCAAAGGCTTCTCTGCAGATTTAGATGCTACAGCGGATGACAGTGGGCCCTGGCCACACTGGAATGCCACATAGACCATGGATACGTTCGTGTACATGAAATGTGACCGTATATGAATGCTCGTGCAAGTTTGATGATCAGAAACACGTATTTTACAAGTTTGTGCACCAAACTGACCATCGCGTGCAAGTTCTATGACTTCGGGTATATTTACCTCTAAAATGACACATGATAAAGTCCAGCTGTATCTGTAGTTATGAAAGGAAGAATAAAGCAGGTAGCATGCCTCGTTATTAATAAGAGTATAAGACTATCCACAATGGGAGTAATAATATAGGTAAAATAGATGATGTGGCATGTAATTAATGAAGAAAGAGAGACATGTGGTAACATAGCTAGTTACTGTAATATCACACATATCAAGAAAAGATGAGTCTACAATCTAATAAATGAAGTGATGCATGACACAACACACATGTTACTACTCCATCCGTCTAGGTGTGTAAGTCATCTTACGTTGTGCATCGCGATCAAGGCGGAGAGGAAAACGAGAAAACTTAATGTCTTTTTGCTAATTAATAGCACTACATGCAATGAACTAATCACTGCATGTCATGTTTGGTAGTGTCATGTCATTGAAAGCATACACGACCCACATCTCTTATTGGTTGATATGTCACAAAACGAGAAACGAGGAGGGAGTTAATGTACCGTGCCTAAGTGTTTTGGGATTATTTGGTTTTTGTAAGGTGACTTACACACCTAGACGAAGGGAGTACCCACTATGAAAGTAGTAACATGGACTAGTAACATATGCATGTTACTACTCTAAGTTACTGCCCACTGTGACTAGTCTAAGAGGTCAATCTGTAGATTTATATCATTAATAGTCCATGACTTATGACAACCATAACAAATTGATGGTGAACTCTTGAATGAACTTATGTAACTGTTTATTAATTAGCATATCACACGTTGTTCCATAAAGTAACATCATCCAATTCCAAATAAGCTTTATGAGTCCTTTAATAAAACAAAACCTACTTAACTAATCTTAGGAGCACTTTGATGATGGAAACTGAAGTCTCATCGAAAGTATGCTGCCAGTATGCTTGCCAGGCAGTTCTTCAACATTTTTAGTCTTTCCAATATGAAGGGAAATACTGGAAGATGCCAACATGTTTGCCCCACAGTTTGTAGTTATGGGCATTACAACACTATATAGGTCAGCCATTCCATGGGAAATAAAAAAGCTAAGAAAGACCATGAAAAAACACTGGAGCAATTCAGATACTACAACTTGGCACAAATAAGCTCGAAAAGACAAGCTCGAAAACACAAGAGTCAGCGGAAGACAAGCTCGAAAACACAAGAGTCAGCGGAAGCAACAATATCCGAGTATAGACATGAGCTAAACAAGTTTGCCTTAAGAAGGCTAGCACAAAAGCAACATGATCGAAAAGACAAGGCCTCCTGCCTGGGAGCCTCCTAACTACTCCCGGTCGTCGGCGGCCGTCACGTAGTAGTAGGCACCCTTGGGGTAGTAGCAGTCGTCAAAGGTGGCATCTGGCTCCTGGACTCTGCCATCTGGTTGCAACAACCAGAACGAAAGAAGGGGGAAAAGGGGGAGCAAAGCAACCGTGAGTACTCATCCAAAGTACTCGCAAGCAAGGATCTACACTACATATGCATCGGTATCAATGAAAGGGGTAGTATCTGTGGACTAACTGCAGAATGCCAGAATAAGAGGGGGAGAAGCTAGTCCTATTGAAGACTAGCAACTTCTGAAAACCACCATCTTGCAGCAGTAGAAGGGAGTACAAAATAGCATATTATAGTTATCAAGCATGTTGTAGCATTAACGGCGAGAGATCCTTCCTCGACTCCCTGCGAGAAAGCAATCTCAGAGCCACATATCCATTTCATATCTCAACATTCAGTTCTAGTTGTATCAATCAGGATACAACTTCGAGCGTCCGTAAACGGGGACACAACTATTCGAATAGATCAATCTTCCATGCAGGGGTGCACCAATTTACCCAACACGCTCGATCAACCCCGGCCAGACACACCATCAGGTCGTGCCCGCCCTCGGCGGATCAACATGCCGAGCCCTACCTAGGCATCATCAGGGACGTTAGCACGCCGGTCTACATTCTAAGCGCGCAGGGGTCTTGGGCCCATCGCCATTTGTACTCCTGCACGTTACGTACGCGACTAGTGAGCAGACCTAGCCCCCTTATACAAGCGAGGTGTTCCAGTCCAACCCGGCGCGTGCCGCTAAGTCGCTGCCATATGATGAGCTTCGGCTGATGCATACGCCACATAGTGCCCATACTTATTCCCGCGTGGTGGTTAGTGCGAAAAGTACTCGGATCAAATATCCAAACCGTTAGTGTCTTGGAAGTGCGGTATCGAGCAAAGACTCAAGATCATGTGACGCCGTCGCCCCTTCTCGTGGACTTACGGCAAGGGCTAAGAATGCCCGACCGTGCCACGTAATTATCTCTCGGGTACCTTCTAGGTCAACTCGACTTCACATCACTCGCAGGTACCCCTCGGGGCCGACCCGATGCCATCATGGTCCTGTGGTAAGTCAAAGTAACTGTGTGTCCAAAACAGCAAGGGGGAAACCCGAGGAATCACCCTCAATGGATTCCCACTCGATGTAACCGTCAAGGTGCTTGGAGGAATCACCCTCGATGGTCCACACTTGAGGGGTTGCATGACAGAGTCTGAAGGAAATATGCCCTAGAGGCAATAATAAAGTTATTATTTATTTCCTTATATCATGATAAATGTTTATTATTCATGCTAGAATTGTATTAACCGGAAACATAATACATGTGTGAATACATAGACAAACAGAGTGTCACTAGTATGCCTCTACTTGACTAGCTCGTTGATCGAAGATGGTTATGTTTCCTAACCATAGACATGTGTTGTCATTTGATTAACGGGATCACATCATTAGGAGAATGATGTGATTGACATGACCCATTCCATTAGCTTAGCACCCGATCGTTTAGTATGTTGCTATTGCTTTCTTCTTGACTTATACATGTTCCTATGACTATGAGATTATGCAACTCCCATTTGCCGGAGGAACACTTTGTGTGCTACCAAACGTCACAACATAACTGGGTGATTATAAAGGAGCTCTACAGGTGTCTCCAAAGGTAAATGTTGGGTTGGCGTATTTCGAGATTAGGATTTGTCACTCCGATTGTCGGAGAGGTATCTCTGGGCCCTCTCGGTAATGCACATCACATAAGCCTTGCAAGCATTGCAACTAATGAGTTAGTTGCGAGATGATGTATTACGAAACGAGTAAAGAGACTTGCCAGTAACGAGATTGAACTAGGTATTGAGATACCGACGATCGAATCTCGGGCAAGTAACATACCAATGACAAAGGGAACAACATATGTTGTTATGCGGTCTGACCGATAAAGATCTTCGTAGAATATGTGGGAGCCAATATGAGCATCCAGGTTCCGCTATTGGTTATTGACCGGAGACATGTCTCGGTCATGTCTACATTGTTCTCGAACCCGTAGGGTCCGCACGCTTAAGGTTTCGATGACAGTAATATTATGAGTTTATGAGTTTTGATGTACTGAAGGAGTTCGGAGTCCCGGATGAGATTGGGGACATGACGAGGAGTCTCGAAATGGTCGAGACGTAAAGATCGATATATTGGACGACTATATTCGGACATCGGAAAGGTTCCGAGTGGTTCGGGTATTTTCGGAGGTACCGGGGAGTTACGGGAATACGAGGAAGAAGTAATGGGCCTTAATGGGCCTTAGTGGGAAGGACCAGGAGGTGACGCGCGCCCCTCCCAAGCCCAGTCCGAATTGGACAAGGGGTTTGGGGCGCGGCCCCTCTCTCCCTTCCTTCCCCTCTTCCCCCTTTCCCCCCTTCTCCTAGTTGGACTAGGAAAGGAGGAAACCTACTCCAACTAGGAGTAGGAATCCTACTCCCTGGCGCGCCCCTCCTAGGGTCGGCCTCCTCCCCCTTGTTCCTTTATATACGGGGGCAGGGGCACCCTATAGACACACAAGTTGATCCACGTGATCGTTTTCTTAGTCGTGTGCGGTGCCCCCTTCCACCATAATCCTCGATAATATTGTAGCGGTGCTTAGGCGAAGCCCTGCGACGGTAGAACATCAAGATCGTCACCACGCCGTCATGCTGACGGAACTCTTCCCCGACACTTTGCTGGATCGGAGTCCGGGGATCGTCATCGAGTTGAACGTGTGCTAGAACTCGGAGGTGCCGTACGTTCGGTGCTTGGATCGGTTGGATCGGGAAGACGTACAACTACTTCCTCTACGTTATGTCAACACTTCCATTGCCGGTCTACGAGGGTACGTAGACAACACTCTCCCCTCTCGTTGCTATGCATCACCATGATCTTGTGTGTGCGTAGAATTTTTTTGAAATTACTACGTTCCCCAACAGTGGCATCCGAGCCAGGTTTTATGCGTTGATATAATATGCACGAGTAGAACACAAGTGAGTTGTGGGCGATATAAGTCATACTGCTTACCAGCATGTCACACTTTGGTTCAGCGGTATTGTTGGATGAAGCGGCCTGGACCGACATTACGCGTACGCTTACGCAAGACTGGTTCTACCAACGTGCTTTGCACACAGGTGGCTGGCGGGTGTCAGTTTCTCCAACTTTAGTTGAACCGAGTGTGGCTACGCCCGGTCCTTGCGAAGGTTAAAACAACACCAACTTGACAAACTATCGTTGTAGTTTTTATGCGTAGGTAAGAACGGTTCTTGTTAAGCCCGTAGCAGCCACGTAAAATTTGCAACAACAAAGTAGAGGACGTCTAACTTGTTTTTACAGGGCATGTTGTGATGTGATATGGTCAAGACGTGATGAGTTATAAGTTTTTGTATAAGATGATCATGTTTTGTTGAAGTTGTCGGCAACTGGCAAAAGCCTTATGGTCGTCTCTTTATTGCATAAGATGCAAGCGCCAAATAATTGCTTTACTTTATCGCTATGCAATAGCAATAGTTGCAAGAGAAATAGTTGGCGAGACGTCCACGTGACGACACATTGATATAGATCAAGATGATGAAGATCATGGTGTCATGCCGGTGACGATAGAGATCATGACAGTACTTTGGAGATGGAAATCAAAGGTGCAAGATGATGATGGCCATATCATGTCACATATTTTGATTGCATATGATGTTTATCTTTTATACATCTTATTTTGCTTAGTTTGACGGTAGCATTTTAAGATGATCTCTCACTAATTATCAAGAAGTATTCTCCCTGAGTATGCACCATTGCGAAAGTTCTTCGTGCTGAGACACCACGTGATGATCAGGTGTGATAGGCTCTACGTTCAAATACAACGGGTGCAAAACAGTTGCACACGCGGAATACTCAGGTTATACTTGACGAGCCAAGCATATACAGATATGGCCTCGGAACACGGAGACCGAAAGGTCGAGCGTGAATCATATAGTAGATATGATCAACATAGTGATGTTCACCATTGAAAACTACTCCATCTCATGTGATGATCGGACATGGTTTAGTTGATTTGGATCACGTGATCACTTAGAAGATTAGAGGGATGTCTTTCTAAGTGGGAGTTCTTAAGTAATATGATTAATTGAACTTTAAATTTATCATGAACTTAGTCCTGGTAGTATTTTGCAAATTATGTTGTAGATCAATAGCTCGCATTGTTGCTTCCCTGTGTTTATTTTTGATATGTTCCTAGAGAAAATTGTGTTGAAAAATGTTAGTAGCAATGATGCGGATTGGATCCATGATCTGAGGTTTATCCTCATTGCTGCACAGAAGAATTATGTCCTTGATGCACCGCTAGGTGACAGACCTATTGCAGGAGCAGATGTAGACGTTATGAACGTTTGGCTAGCTCAATATGATGACTACTTGATAGTTTAGTGCACCATGCTTAACGGCTTAGAATCGGGACTTCAAAGACGTTTTGAACGTCATGGAACATATGAGATGTTCTAGGAGTTGAAGTTAATATTTCAAGCAAATACCCGAGTTGAGAGATATGAAGTTTCCAATAAGTTCTATAGCTAAAAGATGGAGGAGAATCGCTCAACTAGTGAGCATGTGTTCAGATTGTCTGGGTACTACAATTGCTTGAATCAAGTGGGAGTTAATATTCCAGATAAAATAGTGATTAACAGAATTCTCTAGTCACCATCACCAAGTTAGTAGAACTTCGTGATGAACTATGATATGCAAGGGATAACGGAAACGATTCCCAAACTCTTCGTAATGCTGAAATTGACGAAGGTAGAATTCGAGAAAAACATCAAGTGTTGATGGTAGACAAGACCACTAGTTTCAAGAAAAAGGGCAGAGGGAAGAAGGGGAACTTCAAGAAGAACAACAAGCAAGTTGCTGCTCAAGTGAAGAAGCCCAAGTCTGGTCCTAAGCCTGAGACTAAGTGCTTCTACTGCAAAACTGGAAGTGGAACTACCCCAAGTGATTGACGGATAAGAAGGATGGAAAAGTGAACATAAGTATATTTGATATACATGTTATTGATGTGTACTTTACTAGTGTTTATAGCAACCCCTCAGTATTTGATACTAGTTCAGTTACTAAGATTAGTAACTCGAAACGGGAGTTGCAGAATAAACAGAGACTAGTTAAGGGTGAAGTGACGATGTGTGTTGGAAGTGGTTCCAAGATTGATATGATCATCATCGCACACTCCCTATAATTTAGGGATTAGTGTTGAACCTAAATAAGTGTTATTTGGTGTTTGCGTTGAGCATGAATATGATTTGATCATGTTTATTGTAATACGGTTATTCATTTAAGTAAGAGAATAAATTGTTGTTCTGTTTACATGAATAAAACCTTATATGGTTACACACCCAATGAAAATAGTTCGTTGGATCTCGATCATAGTGATACACATAATCATAATATTGAAACCAAAAGATGCAAAGTTAATAATGATAGTGCAACTTATTTGTGGCACTGCCGTTTAGGTCATATTGGTGTAAAGCGCATGAAGAAACTCCATGCTGATGGGATTTTGGAATCACTTGATTATGAATCACTTGATGCTTGTGAACCATGCCTTATGGGCAAGATGACTAAGACTCCGTTCTCCGGAACAATGGAGTGAGCAACTGACTTATTGGAAATAATACATACTGATGTATGTGATCCAATGAGTGTTGAGGCTCGCGGCGGGTATCGTTATTTT
Source organism: Triticum urartu (assembly GCF_056163025.1). NCBI lineage: Eukaryota > Viridiplantae > Streptophyta > Magnoliopsida > Poales > Poaceae > Triticum > Triticum urartu. Next base: position 681,351,851 of record NC_141877.1, read on the forward strand.
CTGACCTTCACAGATGATTTGAGCAGATATGGGTATATCTACTTGATGAAACACAAGTCTGAAACATTTGAAAAGTTCAAAGAATTTCAGAGAGAAGTAGAGAATCATTGTAACAAGAAAATAAAAGTTTCTACGATATGATCGCAGAGGTAAATATTTGAGTTACGAGTTTGGCCTTCAGTTAAAACAATGTGAAATAGTTTCACTACTTACGCCACCTGGAACACCACAGTGTAATGGTGTGTCCGAACGTCATAACCGTACTTTATTGGATATAGTGCAATCTATGATGTTTCTTACCGATTAACCACTATCGTTTTGGGGTTATGCATTAGAGACAGCTACGTTAAATAGGGCACCATCTAAATCCGTTGAGACGACACCGTATGAACTATGGTTTGGCAAGAAACCTAAGCTGTCGTTTCTTAAAGTTTAGGGATTGTGATGCTTATATGAAAAAGTTTCATCTTAATAAGCTCGAAACCAAATCGGCGAAGTAAATCTTCATAGGATACCCAAAAGAAACTGTTGGGTACACCTTCTATCACAGATTCGAAGGCAAGATATTCGTTGCTGAGAATGGATCCTTTCTAGAGAAGGAGTTTCTCTCGAAAGAAGTGAGTGGGAGGAAAGTAGAACTTGATGAGGTAACTGTACCTACTCCCTTATTGGAAAGTAGTTCATCACAGAAATTTGTTCCTGTGACTACTACACCGATTAGTGAGGAAGCTAATGATGATGATCATGTAACTTCAGATCAAGTTACTACCGAACCTCGTAGGTAAACCAGAGTGAGATCCGCACCATAATGGTACGGTAATCCTGTTCTGGAGGTCATGTTACTTGACCATGACAAGCCTACGAACTATGAGGAAGCGATGATGAACCCAGATTCCGCGAAATGGCTTGAGGCCATGAAATCTGAGATGAGATCCATGTATGAGAACAAAGTATGGACTTTGATTGACTTGCCCAATGATCGGTGAGCCATTGAGATTAAATGGATTTTCAAGAGGAAGACGGACGCTGATAGTAGTGTTACTATCTACAAAGCTAGACTTGTCGAAAAAGGTTTTTGACAAAGTTCAAGGTGTTGACTACGATGAATTTTTCTCACTTGTAACGATGCTGAAGTCTGTCCAAATCATGTTAGCAATTGCCACATTTTTATGAAATCTGACAAATGGATAAACAAAACTTCATTCCTTAATGGATTTCAGGAAGAGTTGTATATGATGCAACCAGAAGGTTTTGTCAATCCTAAAGGTGCTAACAAAATATGCAAGCTCCAGCGATCCATCTATGGACTGGTGCAAGCATCTCGGAGTTGGAATATACGCTTTGATCAGTTGATCAAAGCATATAATTTTATACAGACTTGCGGTGAAGCCTGTATTTACAAGAAAGTGAGTGGGAGCACTACAGCATTTCTGATAAGTATATGTGAACGACATATTGTTGATCAGAAATAATGTATAATTTTCTGAAAAGCATAAAGGAATATTTGAAAGGAGTTTTTCAAAGAAAGACCTCGGTGAAGCTGCTTACATATTGAGCATCAAGATCTATAGAGATAGATCAAGACGCTTGATAAGTTTTTTCAATGAGTACATACCTTGACAAGATTTTGAAGTAGTTCAAAATGGAACGGTCAAAGAAAGAGTTCTTGGCTGTGTTACAAGGTGTGAAATTGAGTAAGACTCAAAGCCCGACCACGACAGAAGATAGAAAAAGAATGAAAGTCATTCCCTATGCCTCAACCATAGGTTCTATAAAGTATGCCATGCTATGTACCAGATCTATTGTATACCCTACACTGATTTTGGCAAGGGAGTACAATAGTGATCTAGGAGTAGATCACTGGACAGCGGTCAAAATTATCCTTAGTGGAATAAGGATATGTTTCTCGATTATGGAGGTGACAAAAAGGTTCATCGTAAAGGGTTATGTCGATGCAAGTTTTGACACTGATCCAGATGGCTCTAAGTCTCAATCTGGATACATATTGAAAGTGGGAGCAAATAGCTAGAGTAGCTCAGTGCAGAGCATTGTTGACATAGGAATTCGCAAAATACTTACGGATCTGTATGTGACAGACCCGTTGACTAAACTTCTCTCACAAGCAAAACATGATCACACCTTAGTACTCTTTGGGTGTTAATCACATAGCGATGTGAACTAGATTACTGACTCTAGTAAACCCTTTGGGTGTTGGTCACATATCGATGTGAACTATGGGTGTTAACCACATAAATATGTGAACTATTGATGTTAGATCACATGGCGATGTGAACTAGATTATTGACTCTAGTGCAAGTGGGAGACTGAAGGAAATATGCCCTAGAGGCAATAATAAAGTTATTATTTATTTCCTTATATCATTATAAATGTTTATTATTCATGCTAGAATTGTATTAACCGGAAACATAATACATGTGTGAATACACAGACAAACAGAGTGTCACTAGTATGCCTCTACTTGACTAGCTCGTTGATCGAAGATGGTTATGTTTCCTAACCATAGACATGTGTTGTCATTTGATTAACGGAATCACATCATTAGGAGAATGATGTGATTGACATGACCCATTCCATTAGCTTAGCACCCGATCGTTTAGTATGTTGCTATTGCTTTCTTCTTGACTTATACATGTTCCTATGACTATGAGATTATGCAACTCCCATTTGCCGGAGGAACACTTTGTGTGCTACCAAACGTCACAACATAACTGGGTGATTATAAATGAGCTCTACAGGTGTCTCCAAAGGTAAATGTTGGGTTGGCGTATTTCGAGATTAGGATTTGTCACTCCGATTGTCGGAGAGGTATCTCTGGGCCCTCTCGGTAATGCACATCACATAAGCCTTGCAAGCATTGCAACTAATGAGTTAGTTGCGAGATGATGTATTACGAAACGAGTAAAGAGACTTGCCAGTAACGAGATTGAACTAGGTATTGAGATACCAACGATCGAATCTCGGGCAAGTAACATACCGATGACAAAGGGAACAACATATGTTGTTATGCGGTCTGACCGATAAAGATCTTCGTAGAATATGTGGGAGCCAATATGAGCATCCAGGTTCCCCTATTGGTTATTGACCGGAGACATGTCTCGGTCATGTCTACATTGTTCTCGAACCCGTAGGGTCCGCACGCTTAAGGTTTCGATGACAGTAATATTATGAGTTTATGAGTTTTGATGTACTGAAGGAGTTCGGAGTCCCGGATGAGATTGGGGACATGACGAGGAGTCTCGAAATGGTCGAGACGTAAAGATCGATATATTGGACGACTATATTCGGACATCGGAAAGGTTCCGAATGGTTCGGGTATTTTCGGAGGTACCGTGGAGTTACGGGAATACGAGGAAGAAGTAATGGGCCTTAATGGGCCTTAGTGGGAAGGACCAGGAGGTGACGCGCGCCCCTCCCAAGCCCAGTCCGAATTGGACAAGGGGTTTGGGGCGCGGCCCCTCTCTCCCTTCCTTCCCCTCTTCCCCCCTTTCCCCCCTTCTCCTAGTTGGACTAGGAAAGGAGGAAACCTACTCCAACTAGGAGTAGGAATCCTACTCCCTGGCGCGCCCCTCCTAGGGTCGGCCTCCTCCCCCTTGTTCCTTTATATACGGGGGCAGGGGGCACCCTATAGACACACAAGTTGATCCACGTGATCGTTTTCTTAGCCGTGTGCGATGCCCCCTTCCACCATAATCCTCGATAATATTGTAGCGGTGCTTAGGCGAAGCCCTGCGACGGTAGAACATCAAGATCGTCACCACGCCGTCATGCTGACGGAACTCTTCCCCGACACTTTGCTGGATCGGAGTCCGGGGATCGTCATCGAGCTGAACTTGTGCTAGAATTCGGAGGTGCCGTACGTTCGGTGCTTGGATCGGTTGGATCGGGAAGACGTACGACTACTTCCTCTACGTTGTGTCAACACTTCCGTTGCCGGTCTACGAGGGTACGTAGACAACACTCTCCCCTCTCGTTGCTATGCATCACCATGATCTTGTGTGTGCGTAGGAATTTTTTTGAAATTACTACGTTCCCCAACAGAGTCGTTGTTGGGAATGGTGAAGGAGGAATCACCCTCGATGACCACGACCGAATAGTTACACTATAGGGTTAATATCAGAAGTGCTGACGAGGTATCACCCCCGGTACTCGATAGTAACTCTACAGATTCGTACAACTAAGGGGGGTGATGTGCGGTGTCGGGCCTGGACATCGATCACGTTGATCGAGTCATCTATTAATCCAGCGGAGGCAACATGGACAAGGTGGGGGTCACTGGTGGGTCATCAACCAACCTATACTAAGCAGTTTAGGATAAATAGGTAAGGTATGAAAACAGGTAACAAGAACATGCTATGCATCAAAATAGGATCATACAAAAAAACAGTAGCAGTTCTAATGCAAGCATAAGAGAGGAAGGAATGGGCGATATCGGAATGATCAAAGGGGGTTGGTTTGCCTGGAAGCTCTGCTGCAAAGGAACGGTCGCCGGTGACGTAGTCGATCACGGGGGCATCATCGGTTCCGGGGTCTACTAGAGAGAAGAGGGGGAAGAACCAGTAAATACACAACAAATATATACAACACAGAGCGTGCTATGCTACGGTGCAGTGCAGGGTTGCCTAAATATATGTCTAAGTCATATTAGTTATTTTAGGATTTAAGTTGGATTTATTAACAGGTGTATATGCACTATTCATCTACCGGAAACAGGCTAAAAGTTGCGGATTCACCTTCTTAGAGGATCCCAACATAGAAACAAACAACACGATTGGATTCGTCTTGTCGTTCTGAGCAACTTTCATGTATAAAGCTTTTCGATCCGAGATATGGTTTATTTTTTACAAATTTTTAAAGATTAAACTATTTTCTGGAATTATTTTACTAACAGAAATTCATTATGACGTCATCATGACGTGTGGATGACGTTAGACCTGACCTGTGTGTCCAGTGGGACCCACATGTCAGCCTCTGTTAGTTAACAGAGTTTGATTTTAAACTAAACAGGGTTAATTGTGCAGTAGGCCCCACATGTCATGGGCTAATTAACTGGTTAGATTAGGTTTTAGTTAAAACCGAGTTACTTAACCTAACTAAACGGGACGGCCCACTAGTCAGTGGCTGTAGCTCCAAGTCAGCACAGTTGACCGGGGTCAACTGGTCAGTTGGGTCCCATGGGACCCACTAGCAGTGGCCCAGGGGTGGACCCCACGCGGCGCCAGCTCAGTGGAGCCGCCGGAGTGGCTCCGGCGAGCTCGTGCGCGGCGGCCGAACGCTGGCGAGGTCGGAAATCGCCTACGGTTCACCGTTTCGCGCGATTTTTCTTGCGTTGGAACAAGTGGAGCAGCGCGCGTGCGATGGTGGCCGTGGCACGAGCTAGGACGCCCCGCAGCGCTGCGGCGACGATGTTTGCGGCGACCAGAGCTCAGGCGAGATGGGAAGAGAGGCTGTGAGGCACGGCGAGTGGCACAGAGGGGCGCGTTGGAGTCCTTGGGGCTCCAAGAGCTCGGCCGCATGTTCTAAAACTAGCCAAGCTCGCGGTGGCCGCGGCGGCGAGCTAAATCGCGGTGACGAGCTCGGCCATCCATGGCGATAGCAGCCAGGAGCACGTGAACGCGGCGCGAGGAAAGGGGAAAGACGCGGACGCTCACCGGGGTCCTGCAGGTGTGCCTAGCGGGATCGGGGAGGGCTCGACAGAGTCGGAATTGCCGGCGAGGTCGCGGTGGCCGGGGTTGAAGATGTCGTCGACCCACGTGTTGTGGTGGCTCCCGGCTCGAAGAGGTGGTCGAGGACGGAGTTGGAGACGACGGCGGACCTCGTGGATGTGCCGGCAAGGTGCAGGGGCGGCGGTGGGCACGAGCTTAGGGGAGCTCGTCCATGGCGACGCTCGGGTGAGGAAGAAACAGAGGGAGAGAGGGGAGAGGCGCGTGGGCGAGTGGCGATCTAGGGTTGGCAGGGGCGTCTCCGGTGACCTTATCCGCGTGGGACGGCAACGGATGGCCGGCACGTGGCCATCCCCGGCCATGTGCGGCCGCACGGCTTCCACGGCGTCCCCGTGAACAGAGGTGGAGGGAGACAGGGGCGCCTGGTGGGCTGAACCGCGCTGGGCCTTAGGCCAGAGGCTAGGTAGGCCCTTTTGTCTTTGCTGTTTTTTTTGCTTTTCTCTTTTATTTAAAACAGAGACAGCTAGGAAAAAGGTTTGGGCTAGCAAAAGACTTTGAAAAAAAATGTGGACTAGGCCACTTAAATTCTTTGTAGTGTTTGGCACTACCACAAAAAGTTTGAGGGGCAACTAGACCCATTTGGATTTTGCACAAATAAAATATCATTTTAAGATGCTAAAATGGCACTGTTTTAATTGCTATAGTCCATCTTGGTTTAGAGGTGATATTGTTTTCCTTAACAATCATTTGTTATGGAATTTTGGATAAATCATGAACTATTTTGCAGCAACTTTGGTGCAACTTCATATTTCACTTGCTAATTGAATTTGATTCCAAAGTGGGATTTCAAATGATATTTGAATCAAAGGTGATCAAGAACTACTTAGCAAAGTGATTAACTTAATCACAGAGGATTACTATAGCATGACATTGGGGGCGTTACAATTATCCTGCCCATGTCTCCTTTAATTCTGGAGGACGAGGTTATGAGTTCGACACCTTGTGCTAGTTTTCTTATTTTTCCAGCATTTTTACCCCGCGCGCGCTCAAACGGAAAGTGACCTCTCACCGATGGGCCGGCCCAGTTGTGCACCGTATCCATGCTCGGTAATTACTCAAAAAAAAAACTCGAAGATGATGTACTTTCAGAATGACCATCGGACCCTTTATTATGAAGGGGTATGAGATAAACTCAACCGTTAATGTATTTAAGGGGGTAATAATGCATAGAAGATTTCAAATAATAGTCATTTGCTCCATGTTTCCAGAGAGGAGCTTCTAAGGTGGCCATCAAATGCCTGTCAATGTAAGTAATATGCATACTTCAGTGTTGCAGCACCACCGTTCATGCATCGCTCTCCAACACAATAATAAATTCAGATTATGCACAAAATAGACCTTCAAATTCTGTAATTATCCTGCCCATGTCTCCTTTAATTCTATCTTTGAAATGCAGTGCAAACAATCACTAATTTCTTGTAGAAGATTAAATCCTGCGATGATCGATGAATTAACAGAATGAAATTCTATGCTCTGAGCACAGCGCAAGAAAAGGCAGATGTGCATCTTTAATCCAATTAAACAAGAGGCTGAAGTCTGTTGTTTGTCTAAACTGTCATGTTTTAGTTAATAGTAAACTCGATATGTTCCTCTGTAAACTTGCATACTACACTCTTAACTTTTGTAGTCATCAAAGAGCTCCCTGGTAATCTTCCTAAGGGTATATTGAAAAGATAAAATAGCTTTCTTCCTTGAATTGTCACCGCTGAATAAAGTCAATAACATGTAACTAAAAAAGGATTGCTAATAGGCTATCTACTTCAAGGCTACTCATGCACTGATTATGTAGAATGTACTCTTGTTAATTAAACGACAGAACTACATTTAGCTTGGCATGTGAATAATATCCTACGCAACTAAATAACACAGTGCATTACTTTGAGAGGGCGCAGAGCATCTAGAAGAAGTTCTCTCCCAAATAATTATACTCGAACAAACGGATATTAGTAATTCTAATTGCAAGAAGTACACCCACATTGTTTGGGCTTCTGAATAAATCATCCCCAAAGAATATCTTGTTGTGGAGTGTTTTGTCAGGGAATGCTTTATTTGCATTAAAACAAATTGCCTGTAGGACATAGGAATATATGTCCGTGTAACTTCAGCCAATCAACTGAGCAGAATTAGAGCCTCTCAGTCTGAAGGAACCAAACAAAATCCATTAAATTTCCAACCCGCCGCATCAAACTCGTACAATAGAAGAACGAATTAATTTTACCAAAAAGACCTAAGAGTTTATCACCTCTGTTGTGACTTCGGGGAGCGCATCACATGTAACCAGTAAATCCAAAAAAATGACCGTACGTTGGAACGGGGGAATGCCACAATCAACTCATTAAAGCCGTCTTTATTTATTTTCTCAGAGACTCGTCAGAATGCACAAACTTATCAAAGGGAAGAACTTAAGTCTCTTCAAAATAAGAAGCATCATCCATGCACTAGTGCAGAACCGGGTAATAGCACCGGTTCGTAAGGCCCTTTAGTGCCGGTTCGGTAACCGGCACTAAAGTGTGGGCACTAAAGCCCCCCCCCTTTAGTACCGATTCAGCACGAACCGGTGCTAAAGGGCAACCACGTGGCACGAGCCAGCTCCGTGGGCGCGTAGGACATTAGTACCGGTTGGTAACATCAACCGGTACTAAATGTTTGGGTGTGTTTTGGTTTTATTTTTTATTTTTACTTTAATTTTATGTTTTCATTTTAATTTAGTGATTGTTTTACATTATAATGAGCTGTTAAATCATTAGGTGAATGTACCGTTGATTAGTTTGACTGGATGCATGTGGATCCTAGCTAAGTCATCAAGTATATGTCATATCCATATAGTACCGGTACTAATGATTGGACCTTTAGTACCGGTTGGAGCCACCAACCGGTACTAAAGGCCAATTTTCGCCAGGCCAAGGGGCGGGAAACGACCCTTTAGTACCGATTCGTGTCACGAACCGGTACTAAAGGCCAAATCATTAGTACCGGTTGGAGCCACCAACCGGTACTAAAGGCCAATTTTCGCCAGGCCAAGGGGCGGGAAACGGCCCTTTAGTACCGGTTCGTGCCACGAACTGGTACTAAAGGCCCAATCATTAGTACCGGTTGGAGCCACCAACCGGTACTAATGGTTGTGCGCTGCCACCGGCGGTGCACAATGTTTAGTGCCACCTCGCCGAGCGAAGGGCAGCCGCACTGGTTTATAAACCCAGCCGCGAGTGCTCCTTCGAACTTCTCTATATAGCAGGCTTCTGGGCCTAACTATGGTCCACTGCCCTATGAGCCTGCTGGCCCTTCTGGGCCTGCTTTTGCACACCCTAGGCTGGCAGGCCCACTGGGCAGCACCCCAACAAATTTTTTATATAGTTTTTTCTTTTCTGCATTATTTATTTTTTTCTATTTATTTTTGAGTAATTTTTTATATAGTTTTTTATTTTCTGCATTATTTATTTTCTTCTATTTATTTTCGAGTAATTTTTTATATAGTTTTTTTTCTTTTCTGCTTAATTTATTTTCTTCTATTTATCTCTGAGTAGTTTTTTTTCTGTATTTAGTTTCTTTGTGACCCTCTCTACTCTTTCGCACATGCTATGCGGGTGAAATGATAATACCATTGCAAGTTTCAACATTTTCAGAGTTCATTTTGTAGTGATTTTCAATTTCACGGTCATTTAGCTCTCTAAACAATTAGGTAAATGACTGAAAAAACAATAAATGATGTCAGAAAATGTTGGAAATTGATGACGTCGCTTTGAATGCTGCATACTGAACACAAAAGAAGTCCGGAGTTCAAATAAGTTTAAAAAACATTGAAGTGCCCGTGTAACAAATGAGTTCTCGTCCGAAACCCTGATACTCCGAAAGAGATTGTCCAGTTTGTACACGAAGTGCATCCAGTTTTTGCCGTGACCCTCTCTACTCTTTCGCACATGCTATGGGGGTCAAATGATGATACCATGCCAAGTTTCAACATTTTCACAGTTCATTTTATAGTGATTTTCAATTTCACGGTCATTTAGCTCTCTAAACAATTAGGTAAATAAACTGAAAAACAATAAATGAAGTCAGAACATGTTGGAAATTGATGACGTCGCTTTGAATGCTGCGTACTGAACACAAAAGAAGTCCGGAGTTCAAATAAATTTAAAAACATTGAAGTGCCCGTGTAACAGATGAGTTCTCGTTTGAAACCCTGATACTCCGAAAGAGATTGTCCAGTTTGTACACGAAGTGCGTCCAGTTATTGCCGTGACCCTCTCTACTCTTTCGCACATGCTATGCGGGTGAAATGATGATACCATGCCAAGTTTCAACATTTTCATAGTTCATTTTGTAGTGATTTTCAATTTCACGGTCATTTAGCTCTCTAAACAATTAGGAAATGACTGAAAAACAACAAATGATGTCAGAACATGTTGGAAATTGATGACGTCGCTTTGAATGCTGCATACTGAACACAAAATAAGTCCGGAGTTCAAATAAGTTTAAAAAACATTGAAGTGCCCGTGTAACAGATGAGTTCTCGTCCGAAACCCTGATACCCCGAAAGAGATTGTCTAGTTTGTACACGAAGTGTATCTAGTTTTTGCCGTGACCCTCTCTACTCTTTCGCACATGCTATGCAGGTGAAATGATGATACCATGCCAAGTTTTAACATTTTCACAGTTCATTTTGTAGTGATCTTCAATTTCACGGTCATTTAGCTCTCTAAACAATTAGGTAAATGACTGAAAAACAACAAATGATATCAGAACATGTTGGAAATTGATGACGTCACTTTGAATGCTGCATACTGAACACAAAAGAAGTCTGGAGTTCGAATAAGTTTAAAAAACATTGAAGTGCCCGTATAACAGATGAGTTCTGGTCCGAAACCCTGATACTTCGAAAGAGATTGTCCAGTTTGTACACGAAGTGCGTCCAGTTTTTGCCGTGACCCTCTCTACTCTTTCGCAAATGCTATGCGGGTGAAATGATGATACCATGTCAAGTTTCAACATTTTCACAGTTCATTTTGTAGTGATTTTCAATTTCACGGTCATTTAGCTCTCTAAACAATTAGGTAAATGACTGAAAAACAACAAATGATGTCAGAACATGTTGGAAATTGATGACGTCGCTTTGAATGCTGCATACTGAACACAAAAGAAGTCCGGAGTTCGAATAAGTTTAAAAAACATTGAAGTGCCAGTGTAACAGATGAGTTCTTATCCGAAACCCTGATACTCCGAAAAAGATTGTCCAGTTTGTACACGAAGTGCGTCCAGTTTTTGCCGTGACCCTCTCTACTCTTTCGCACATGCTATGCGGGTGAAATGATGATACCATGCCAAGTTTCAACATTTTCACAGTTCATTTTATAGTGATTTTCAATTTCACGGTCATTTAGCTCTCTAAACAATTAGGTAAATGACTGAAAAACAACAAATGATGTCAGAACATGTTGGAAATTGATGACGTCGCTTTGAATGCTGCATACTGAACACAAAAGAAGTCCGGAGTTCAAATAAGTTTATAAAACATTGAAGTTCCCATGTAACAGATGAGTTCTCGTCCGAAACCCTGATACTCCGAAAGAGATTGTCCAGTTTGTACACGAAGTGCGTCCAGTTTTTGCCGTGACCCTCTCTACTCTTTTGCACATGCTATGCGGGTGAAATGATGATACCATGCTAAATTTCAACATTTCACAATTCATTTTGTAGTGATTTTCAATTTCACGGTCATTTAGCTCTTTAAACAATTCGGTAAATGACTGAAAAACAGCAAATGATGTCACAACATGTTGGAACTTGATGATGTCGCTTTGAATGCTGCATACTGAACACAAGAAGTCCGGAGTTCAAATAAATTATTAAAAATAAAAAGAGGTGCAATGCTGGTTAATTTGCTTCAAGCCTTTCGGAATAGTGTAGACTGCACTGCACATAGCTCAGTGCAATCTATGCTATTCCGAAAGGCTTGAACCTAATCAACGTGCAGGTGAGCATTGCGCCTCTTCGTCATTGTCTCTGCACTCACGGCTTATAAACCGCTCATACTGCGTCTCTCTTGGCGAGGTGGGACTAAAAACCAGCTTACTAAGAAACTGTAGTACCGGTTCATGCCATGAACCGGTACTAAAGGTCTTCGTGGGGGCCCAGCCTGACCACAGCCGCACTGGCCTTATTAGTACCGGTTCGTGGCATGAACCGGTACTAAAGGTTGCCCACGAACCGGTACTAATGATGCCCACCCGTCTAGCCGTTGGAACCGGCACTAATGGTCACATTATTGCCGGCTCAAATTCAAACCGGCACTAATGTGCTTCACATTTGTCCTTTTTTCTACTAGTGATGATCGATTTGTGGACAAAAATAACTACATGCTTAAATGGAAACCTCTCATGCCGAGTTGCAAACAGATCAGGGAAAACACCCACAAACTTAAATAAAACCATCTGGATTTTTCAGTAAAAATGATGTGATGTGATGCAAATGAAATAGTTGTTGTTTAGATATATTAGTGTCTATCGAATCTACTATGGCCTTGACAGAAGCAGTAGATATCCATCCATAAACATATCACTGGCCATAGATTTTATTTTTATTTTTTGGCATGCACTAGTTATAGGTAGATAACATAAGAGCTATGATCCAACAGTTAGGCAGAACAAATAAGATACCAAGTCGCACAATCAAAATCTGCCCATTTGCACACATGTAAATAGTCTGAACATACTGAAGCACAAAGAAAGTAAATAGTAGAATATATTGTTGTAAGGTGATCTTGCTTGATAGCATTATCTAGAGAATAACAAACGAGAAACATAACTAACCTTGACCTATATTTGTAGCGATCCAGATTTTACACACTCTGGTCGTTTCATCTAAAATCACATGAAAAAGTGTTGCTTTTCTTTGGCCGCTGAAAGGGAAAGTACCAATCTCCGCTTCGTTCCTCCCTCTGTAATATTAAGAAAAGCAGTCACCGGAGCATCACCCTCCCACCATGTCCGTTCTGATAGAATTTTCTGAAGCAGGGAGTGAGTGAAACAGAGAGTGTAACCAAAACAAAAGACTGGCACCATACATATATAATATGAACTTAAGTTCCAATTCAGAAAAAAAGAAAGAGATGGCTTAATTACCAGCATCTGGAAGAGAAGGGTGGTGGAGAAGATACACGAAGGCCACAAAGCCAGCTGTAACGACAACAGAAGAAGAGATACTAATTAATTCAGAAGAAACAAAACAAATTGAATAGCTAATTAACTCGACCGCAATCGAACAATGGATGTACTTACACTGTCAAGGCAGACATCGATCAAGGGTAAGTTGACAGCATCATCATCATCATCATCATCATCCAGCCGGCTAGCCAGCAGCAAAAACAATGAAGCTACTGTACATTTGTAGACAGACACACAACAAATTGAAGATCACATGAGAACAAAGCGTCAGGGATCCTCCTACAGTCCCCGCGCTCCTCAGCGACAGAGTTTCCTGGTCAGTGGGCTGCCGACAGAGCATCGACCAGAGTGTGACGAATCAACGCAAATTGTAATTGTAGCCCTACACATGAAATTCCGTGAGCAAATTATAGTACCAGCTGAAGGAACAACTGGCGCAATTTATAGATAAACTCAAACCCTCGCTTAGCCAGCCAGTACTATAATATGGTAGTAGCAGCAGGCAGCTCACCATCCGGAATCCAGATGCAAAGGTATTGGTTGCCGCTGTACCGGGGCTCGTCCTGGAACTCCTTGGGTGCACTTCTGGAGGAACCTTGCCAGCTTCTCCGGCAGCGTCACCGGTGGCAGCTTCCCCTGTAGCAGTAAATTAGCGCCACCTCATCCCATCCTCAGCCTTCAGCTCGCCGACCCCTGCCCTCTCCATTCCTCGTAGCGATCTTGCCGGCACCCGCACTCTCCATCCCCGTCCGCGAGCCCGCCGATGCCACCCTCCAATCCCCTTACTCGAGACCGCTCGTCTCGAGCGCAGCACACCATCCTATCCTCTACCTCCCGCGAGGTCACCGACGCACAATCGGCCCGCTCGAGCTCCGGGATCCGGATACCAACGCCGCTACCTCCCACGAGGTCGTGACCTGTAGGTGGAGGGGAGCCGTGAACGGCGAAGAAAGCTGCATGTGTGGAGGAGATGGAATTGGGAGGCATGAGGCGGCCAGCAACGCACAGTCATGCGGTGCGGGGCGGGGCAGGAGGCAAGCGGCGGCGCGCGGGGCGTGGTAGGAGGCGGAGTGCCACGATGCAGAGCGTGGCTGCGTTTTTCCCTTCATACCGGTTTGATTTGGACTGTGGGTTGAGTACCAAAAAATGCAAGGACTTTTCTAAAAAAATGTCAACAACGTATGACTAAAAGCAATAGGCGCTTTATTATTAGGTAAAGATAAAGATATCTCTTAATCTCTATTTTCTTTCATCCGTACATTAATTTAAGTTTACCATCTTTAATCGACACAGATCCTTATATTCGCGTTCAGAGAGAAAAAAAAATCAAAAAGAAGGATTCATCGCATTTTATGATACGGAGCTGCTGCCACTTCCTATTCTTCATCGAGAGGGCAGATCTGGAGTCCGTTCATGGCTCCGGAGAGTGGAATCCGTTGCCGATGTCATCATCAACCTTTCTCCATCACCAATTTCATGATATCCACCGCCGTGTGTGAGTAATTCCATCATAGGTTTGCTGGACGGTGATGGCTTGGATGACATTTATCATGTAATCGAGTTAGTTTTGTTAGAGTTTGATCCCTAGTATCCACTACGTTCCGAGATTGATATTGACATGACTTTGCTATGCTTAATACTTGTCACTAGGGCCCGAGTTCCATGATTTCATATATGAACCTATTATGTTTTCATGAATATACATGTGTTCTTAATCCGATCTTGCAAGTTGTAGACACCTATTACGAGTTATAATCCGCATACCACTAGTGCAGAACCGGGCAATAGCACCGGTTCGTAAGGCCCTTTAGTGCCGGTTCGGTAACCGGCACTAAAGTGTGGGCACTAAAGGCCCCTCATTTAGTACCGGTTCAGCACGAACCGGTGCTAAAGGGCAACCACATGGCACGAGTCAGCTCCGTGGGTGCGTAGGACATTAGTACCGGTTGGTAACACCAACCGGTACTAAATGTTTGGGTGTGTTTTGGTTTTATTTTTTATTTTTACTTTAATTTTGTGTTCTCAATTTAATTTAGTGATTGTTTTACATTATAATGAGTTGTTAAATCATTAGGTGAATGTACCGCAGATTAGTTTGATTGGATGCATGTGGATCCTAGCTAAGTCATCAAGTATATGTCATATCCATATTATATATACTTGATCACCTAATTAAGTCATCGAGGTAATATGGATATAGCATATACTTGATCACTTAGCTAGAATCCATCCAGTTGAAACTAATCTGCGGTTTCTTTCATAAATGATATAATAACTCATCACCATCATCATCATCATATTAATATAAAAACTCTTGCATCATATATATCATCACCAAACAACAGTTTTCATAGCTAGCTAAAAATCATCATATAATAGACATCTCATTACCACTACTTAATCATCATATAGTCATTACCGCTATCTAATCACCACCAACACTAGCTTAAAGAAGAAACATTCACTTGTACCAGAAGCAAAGATATCATCAAGTTCAACATGGTAATGATATTATAAGCGTTCATAACACCACAAAAGCAAATCACCCTTTGAGATTAAGTTCAGGACGAAGAACACGGACATGAGAGGACAAGTACTAAGAGCATGAACTAGCTAATTAATCACTCCTGCTGCTCTCTCTCAGGTAAAATAGAATAGAACATGTATATCTTTCCTGATTCATCATATTGGAGCATGCAGATGAACCTGTCTCCTAATCGTGGGTTGCGCTTCTGATTGCTGGCCCCTAGTACTTCTCTGCGATCGTTCACAATTTTGCTCCAGTCTTTTACTATTAAGCATTCTTCGCTATTAGAAATCCTAAATGCACTAAAGTGCATTGTAGGATATCTTGGCCGTAAGCTAACAATATTCATGGTACCTTTAGTCTTGATCCAATCAGGCACAACATTCATCGGGAGTCCCTGTTGAAGAGCATCGTATAGTAACATACTTAGCAATGAAGTTTAGCTTAAAAAAATAATGTATGCAAAAGATGCACTGAGGAGAAATAGTAGAAATCTTACCATCTTTCCTAAATATATGTGACCGTAGTTCAGTACGAACACTATTGGTCGCACGTTTTGAGTAATAACATTTCTAAGTGCAGGAATTTTTTTCTTGACAGCATCAAGATCCTCAAGCCATGAAACATAATGACTTGTCTCCTCGCAGTTTAGTTCAGCCCCGAGACAGTGGACGGTCCTGTCTACCAAGCGCCGAACATGTTTGCTTGATTGGAAATAAGCTGTCAATATAAATTGAGATCTATTAATTCAACTGGTTCAAATAATCTCATATCGAAGACATAAATATGGTTGAGAAACTCACATAATGGTAGAACTAGAGGCGTCTGCACATCGACCCAGATGTCTCTATTATCTTCAATATCATCTTCCAGACGAATATCAAAGGTGATAACCATATCAGATTCAAATGCATAAGCCTTGAATAGTGCTTGCCAAGTTTTGCATTCAAAATAGGTGTATGTGTCTGCATTGTATAATTTGACGTTGAAGGTATAACCATGCTCGGTCTTCAAGTAAACTCTTTTTACCTCCATAGTTTCGTTAGGACTGAAACCTATCTTATCCAAAACAAAAATTCTTGCATGGCAGGGGATATGCTAGTAGAATAGTGAAAAATTAAAATTAAAAGTTGAAGCAAATGAAGCATAAGTCATGCTTAATTACGAAAAAACTTTTCGTTGTGACTTACTGTATCCACTTCTAAGTTCTCATCCAGCTTGATGTTGAAGCGTCTATCATCAACTAGAAAATTTCTGCCGCACAGGCCGCGCTGGTCTTCACAGTATTCGCGCATAATGAAATCGTGTTCGTCGTTAGACGACATTCCTATGTTCATAGGTGAAACATTAAACACTTATTAGTTCTATTAATTCAACTAATTCTGTTAATTCAACTAGTTCAACTAATTAATTCAACTAATTCAACTAAGCACTTACGAAAAATATACCTTAATTCAACTAATTCAACTAAGCACTTACGAAAAATATACCTAAATAAAGTAGCTCAACTAATTCAACTAACTAGTTCAACTAATTAATTCAACTAATTCAAATAAACTAGTTCTATTAATTTTCTTACTAAAAATAAGGTAGCTAGTTCTATATAATAAAATGTTAATTAAGTAATCAAATCTCATATAACTAAATTAAATATATATCTAACATATAATTTATATCTAATTCATCTAACATTTGACATTAATATCTAATATATGTTCATATATAGGTGAAACATATGTTCTTACTAAAATAAAGTAGGTAGTTCTATATAGTAATATTTTGATTAGATCATCAAATCTCATATACCTAAATTTTCTTACTAAAAATAACTAGTTCTATTAATTCAACTAATTCAACTAAGAATTTACTAAAAATAAACTAGTTCTATTAATTTTCTTACTAAAATATATAAAGTAGCTATATATAGTAATATTTTAATTAGATCATCAAATCTCATATACCTAAATTTTCTTACTAAAAATAAACTAGTACTAATTCAACTATCTAGTTCAACTAAGCATTTACTAAAAATAAACTAGTTATATTAATTCAACTAGTTTAAATAATCTCATATACCTAAATTTTCTACTAAAAATAAACTTGTTCTATTAATTTTCATACTAAAAATAAACTAGTTATATTAATTCAACTAGTTCAAATCTCATATATATACCTAATTAATATCTAGCTAATTAATCTAAAATTGACATTAATATTTAACATCTTTTCCATATAATTCATCTAACATTAACATTCTAACATTCTTATCTACATAATTTATCTAACATTAATCTAAACAACAGAAAACGGAAAATAAGTAAAAACAATGCGTGTGCGTGTGTGTGTGTGTGTGTGTACAAGCGGGGGACGGCAGCGCGAGACGGCGATGCGACAGGGACGGCGCGACAACGAGCTGCTGGCCGGGGGCGACGGTGCGAACGAGATGATGGCGTAGTACGGGGCGACGGCGACGGGCGGTGACGACGGGTGGCGGGGGCGACGGCGGTGACGGCGACGACGGGCGGCGGGGCCTGCGAGGGCGGCGCGCGATGGGTGACGGCGGCGATGTCGCGTGAAGAAGTTGGATCGAGAAGAAGTGGTGGTCGATGAAACTGAATTTTTCGTAAGTGCCATATATATAGGAGGGGCCTTTAGTACCGGTTGGAGCCACCAACCGATACTAAAGGCCAATTTTCGCCAGGCCAAGGGGCGGGAAACTGCCCCTTTAGTACCGGTTCGTGCCATGAAACGGTACTAAAGGCCCAATCATTAGTACCGGTTGGAGCCACCAACCGGTACTAATGGTTGTGCGCTGCCACCGGCGGTGCACAATGTTTAGTCCCACCTCGCCGAGCGAAGGGCAGCCGCACTGGTTTATAAACCCAGCCATGGCTGCTCCTTTGAACTTCTCTATATAGCAGGCTTCTGGTTCTAACTATGGCGCGCTGCCCTGTGAGCCCGCTGGCCCTTCTGGGCCTGCATTTGCACACCCTAGGTCTGGTAGGCCCACTGGGCAGCGCCCCAACAAATTTTTTATATAGTTTTTTCTTTTCTGCATTATTTATTTTCTTCTATTTATTTTTGAGTAATATTTTATATAGTTTTTTCTTTTCTGCATTATTTATTTTTTTCTATTTACTTTTGAGTAATTTTTATATAGTTTTTTCTTTTCTGCTTTATTTATTTTCTTCTATTTATTTATGAGTAGTTTTTTTTTCTGTATTTAGTTTCTTTGTGACCCTCTCTACTCTTTCACACATGCTATGCGGGTGAAATGATAATACCATTGTAAGTTTCAACATTTTCAGAGTTAATTTTTTAGTGATTTTCAATTTCACGGTCATTTAGCTCTCTAAACAATTAGGTAAATGACTGAAAAACAACAAATGATGTCAGAACATGTTGGAAATTGATGACGTTGCTTTGAATACTGCATACTGAACACAAAAGAAGTCCGAAGTTCAAATAAGTTTAAAAAACATTGAAGTGCCCGTGTAACAGATGAGTTCTCGTTCGAAACCCTGATACTCCGAAAGAGATTGTACAGTTTGTACACAAAGTGCGTCTAGTTTTTGCCGTGACCTCTCTACTCTTTCGCACATGCTATGCGGGTGAAATGATGATACCATGCCAAGTTTCAAAATTTTCACAGTTTATTTTGTAGTGATTTTTAATTTCACGGTCATTTAGCTCTCTAAACAATTAGGTAAACTAGTTGAACGTCCGTGCATTGCAACGGGAGAACAAAAATATATAGTGATCAAACAATAGGAAATAGAACAAAAATATATAGTGATCAAACAATACAAAAATACCCAATAGAACATGGGTCTAGGGGCGCCCTAGTCGAAGACATATTTTTTAAAATATAAAAAAAGTCAAATTGAAGAGTCGAGTGTCTAATTCTCAGTACAACTTTATGCAAATGGAGAAAACTTAAATTAGCGACAAGCAAAAATGCACACGCTGTTCTATTTTCCTTTGTAGGAACCAGCTTGGCCGTGTATGTTGCCAACATCATCCACATGTATGGTATGGCCTCGTGGTCTTGGTGGTCAGAGTGGCGGCGATCCATGGACTCTAATGTGAGCAACTCTAGGGTTGTTTTCTTCTTCCTTGCTGTGGTCGTGATTAGTACGAGTCTAGTGCGCTCCCATGCATGTGGCAGGTTCCTTCTCTGGTGTGTTCCAGATGCGTGGCCGCCATCTTCTTCTTTGATGTGGTTGCAAATGTGCATTTGTAGCCACTGCCGTAGTAGTATATCTCCTAACAAAGGAAACTTGCCTTCCCTGCCTCATCAGTCATCACCAAGACAGACAGTGAACATAGTATAGCATAAAAGAATATTTCTCCTACCACATAGTATTTCTCCAAACAAAGGAAACTTACCTTCCCTGCCTCATCATCATCAGCGGTACACGGGTACATGTAAGTTCAAATAAGTTCAAAAAACATTGAAGTGCCCGTGTAACAGATGAGTTCTCGTCCGAAACCCTGATACTCCGAAAGAGATTATCCAGTTTGTACACGAAGTGCGTCCAGTTTTTGCTGTGACCCTCTCTACTATTTCGCAACATGCTATGCGGGTGAAATGATGATACCATGCCAAGTTTCAACATTTTCACAGTTTATTTTGTAGTGATTTTCAATTTCATGGTCATTTAGCTCTCTAAACAATTAGGTAAATGACTGAAAAAACAACAAATGATGTCAGAACATGTTGGAAATTGATGACGTCGTTTTGAATGCTGCATACTGAACACAAGAAGTCCGGAGTTCAAATAAGTTATTAAAAATAAAAAAGAGGTGCAATGCTGTTTAATTTGCTTCAAGCCTTTTGGAATAGTGTAGACTGCACTGCACATAGCTCAGTGCAATCTATGCTATTCCGAAAGGCTTGAAGCTAGGTGAGCATTACGCCTCTTCGTCATTGTCTCTGCACTCACGGCTTATAACCGCTCATACTGCCTCTTTCTTGGCGAGGAGGGACTAAAAATCAGCTTACTAAGAAACTCTAGTACCGGTTCATGCCATGAACCGGTACTAAAGGTCTTCGTGGGGGCCCCAGCCTGACCACAGACGCACTGGCCTCATTAGTACCGGTTCGTGGCATGAACTGGTACTAATGATGCCCGCCCGCCTAGCCGTTGGAACTGGCACTAATGGTCACATTAATGCCGGCTCAAATTCAAACCGGCACTAATGTGTTTCACATTTGACCCTTTTTCTACTAGTGTACCCCAAGATGACAATAATTGGGATTCTTTTCGGTGATTGTCGTAGTTTGAGGAATTCATGTATTCACTAAGTGCTAATGCTTTGTTCCGGTTCTCTATTAAAAGGAGGCCTTAATATCCCTTAGTTTTCAGTAGGACCCCGCTGCCACGGGGGGTAGGACAAAAGATGTCATGCAAGTTTTTTTTCATAAGCACGTATGACTATATACGGAATACATGCCTACATTATATTGATGAATTGGAGCTAGTTTTGTGTAACCCTAGTTATAGCTGCTACATGATGAATATGATCCGACACCTATCATTACCGACCCATTGCCTACGAGTTTGTTTTATATTGATCTTTGTTTCGTTGCTTTCGTTACTGCTGCTGTTACAATCACTACAAAACTGCTACTATTGCCACTATTACCGTTACTATTATATCGCTTTGCTACTAAATACTTTGCTGCAAATATTAAGTCTTTCAGGTGTGGTTGAATTGATAACTCAACTTCTTATACTTGTGAATATTCTTTGACTCCCCTTGTGTCGAATCAATAAATTTTGGTTGAATATTCTACATTCCAAAACTGTTGCGATCCACCATACTTGTGGGTTATCAGGTCCATATTGAAAATACCCTTACATGAGCAATTTGGTACCTCATTCATTGGTTTGTTGGCGTGGGCTCTACCCCCTGCGTCCCCACTCACGCATGACCGTAACCTGTAACGCGGTCGCCCCATGCCACATTGACGTTATATAAAATAGCTAACCAAATTTAGAGTATTTTTGTTACACATGTTTTCTCTCTTATAATATAAATGAAGAATGATAAGGTTTTACCGTCTTTTCGTTGATTTTATCTACATTCCTCCCTCCCTCTCCCTCTTTTGATTATGTTCTTCCATCTTTATTTTTTTCATCAATTTTTCCTAAAAAACATGTCAAGGGTTTCACCTCTTATTGACTTAACAAATATCACCTCCATGGCTCCATCGTTAATTAGTTGTTTCAGATTTGTCTAGATATAGTTGTATCTAGACACGTGTTAGTGTTAGATACATCTGTATCTAGACAAATAAGTAATTCGGGACGAGGGAGTAAATTCTTATTCATTGCAAGTCAATAAAAGCTTACCAAATAATATATTTTTTACACAATCACGTGAATATGGACACAAAAACAAAAGCACTTATTTAGTGTTACTAGTAAATCCGCACGTGCAATGCATGTTCATATTAGGCAATATATTAATCGCACGCATATATCAGGTAGGACATTATTTGTTTGTCAATTATGTGATTACCGTTGGAATTGATATTTGATATGATATTTAACCGCACGCTAAACATATTGAGCGCTCACCATTGAAGTAGCCTATATCGTTGGATTGACCTGATTTGATGGTAAAGATTTGTTGGATCTGCCTTTTTAAGTCTTTTTATATTTATATATATTGGTATATATAGATTTATAAATAAGGGAACTATTAAAATTAACAATTGTATATATTACTGTAATAAATATTTGTATCAATTATGGTGTTATTAGCATGTCAGGACCGGTCAAAGCTGTCAAACATGATGCTTGACAGCTATGCCTAGCCTAACACCAACCCTAACTAGCCTCGTTATTATCACCATCGATGCACCTCCCCTAGTCCGCACCTCATCCTTTCCTCCCCTCTTTATTGGGACTAGCGGTTGGGGCGCGCCCATGGCGCGCCGCCTGAGGCGTTCCTGTGTGCGTCACTAAGTAGGTTACCGTCCAGTCTACTCCAATAGATTTGGTACGGACGTGTTCAAATATATCATATTCTATTGGGAGTACATGTGTGAGAGAAAGTAAGTTACAGGAACTGAAATCCAACAGATGAATATAATACAGAAGACTTAGCGTGTTTGTGCTGATATAAACAAGTAACAGTGTGTTGCCAATTATGCTGCCGTTCTTGTTTGCATCTATGGCAGTCAAACTGCAGTCTATGCCGAGCACTACACATGCATATAACAGAGCTGCTTAGAAACTGAGATTGGACCAGCAAACATGGAAAATGACACTGATACCTCCATATTAACACAGAGGCAACATGGTTGTGACATTGATGATTGATCAGACATATATAGTGAGTTGTTCGAAACTAAAAGAAGGTAGTTTCAGAAAGTAGAGAACATATCCTCGCAGGTAAGGCAAAGCTAACAGAGATCCATGTGAAACCTCAGCCGAGCTCCTTGTTTAATCTCCAAATCTTGGATATAGCATAGCTGATTAGTTTCCAAGAAGAGGCGATCCAACTTCAGCTTAGCTCCTAGTCAGATGTTAATTCTGCAAGCTAACCACTTGTATAATAACTATTCCATCCTACATAATGGCATTCAATTCCACACAATTCTTCTTGTAAAAACATAAAACATACAACTGTGTCAATTAAGTGTTATTAACTGCTAAGAACAAATGGCCCTCAACCAAACTAAACATACATACTACACTGCTGCCATATAGTCATATAGGGGTATCAGATGGTCGAAATATGCCCAAATTTTCCTAAATGTTGATCTAACAACATTTCAGATGTATCATGTATGGAGAAACAAATAGGTAGTGTTGTTGATTAAGCTGCAATATGCACCCCCGATCAAGAAGATAAATAAGAAAACAAAGCTATAATGCCATAGGAGTCATCAGGAGACGACATCAATGTATTATTGCGTATTCCGAACTACGGCACTGATCCGTTCGTGGTCGCTACTCACCCCGACGGAGGCCAGGGAGCATTTGGTTACTGGATCTTTCCGCTGGGAGATAGTAGCTCGGGATATCTTCAACCGGTTTGGATGGCGGTCATGTAATAGGATAAGCATTTAGTTTACCTACCTAGTTTTAGCCAGCCGGTTGTGGCATCTTTTCATGGCTAGTTGGTGTTTCTAGCCCGTTTTGGCTTTGTGTGAGCTTTCTTTACTTTTCATTACTTTTGAAGACCTTGGAACCATGTTCGCACTGCTTTATTTGGTTAATAAGATGGCCGTATGCATCACTCTGATGCAGAGGCCGGGGAGTCCCCCTTTTCAAAAAATAATAATGTATTACTGCTCTAATTGAAAGAAGGTGTCATCTTCACTTTAGGAGATCCTGACACAAGAGGAATGTTGTCTCCCTACATTATCGTAACTTCTATGCAAGAGCATATGCCCATCAGGTGCTTAAGTATTAACAATATAATTACCAACAACTACACTGCAGCTTAATATAGAAATTTTGTCCAAATAATGAAGGGCGGGAATTAGGGAATGCATATATTACTACCGTAGTAAAGGAGGAATACATAACTAATAACAAGATGCAAGGACCATAAATCACACATGTCTTCTAATTTAACTGCTAGGCACAACAAAATGTATATGTACTTATTACAAGCAGTACAACACTTCACATCTCGTCAATTCATCAGTGGAAGCGACATCAGATGAGATCAAGTCAAACAATTTCAAAGCAAACAACTTAGGATGGCAATGCTTAACTAAGGATTGAGCTCATGTATATGGAGGATAAAATCATATTGCCTGGTTGGCTTACATCATCGTTGCCACTGGGGGTCTACTTCGCCGTGGCCACGACCAACAAGGAGGAAACATGGCACGGGCGCTGGGCAGGGAGGCACCATCGTCACGTGCCCCACCGGGTAGGGTGAGCTTGGCTGGAAGCGAATATCCTAACTTCCAAATTAACAGCTGGCCTAGATGATGGCGCTCAATTCCACACAATGCGTCCTGTAAAAACATAAAGCATACTATTAACAGACGAGTGTTTTTACTAACTTGAATTCAATTGTTTTCCATTCATAGAAGTAGTAGGAAATAACACCAAGGTGTGATCATCTAACACACTAACACACTCACTAATACAACCCACCTCACCTTAAAAGAATTGTCAATATTCTGACGAGGATGTCATATAAACTATGCACATTGACCAATACAACCCTTCTCAGCCTAAAATGAACAACCCTTTCTGGAGCAATCTATCCCATAAGTGAAACATAATCGAATCTATTTATTTTGTTCATAGATATTCTGATGGGTATTTTTAAAAAAGGAGGGAGCTTGCATTTCATGCAAATTTCAGTACAAATCACCCTGCCTAAAAAAATGGCATAAATTACATGATCCGGATTTATTTTGCACCGTTCTGGTGATTGTTGGCACAGACTAACCAGTAACCACACATGAAAAAACAGAGTTCGATGCGCAAAGCTAGATATAGTAGTTAGGTCTTACATAAGTACACAAAGGATAAGAAGGTGATCAGAAGACTTGATTATAACACAAGGAATGGTTTTTAAAGTTTGAAGCAAGTCCAAGAACTAATCTGGAGCTGAACGACACCATCATGGACAAACCAAAAGGACCTTTCTCGAGATATATCCTTTTTGCCAAACAAAAAGTGATACTACATTTGTTCTCGTACCATGCTAGTGGATTACATCTACTTTCAGGATTCTTACACGTCAAGAAAAGGGACTTGTCAATTCTACGAAGGGACTTGCCAATTCTACGCAGGCCATACCAAATTTACATCATCACCAACAGAACATTATAGCAACAAAAATAAGGACAATGTCCCTGGATTCAAAATAATCACCTGCGCTTGACCTTCCTCATCCCCAGAAACAAAGCCACGTCGCAGTAGCGCACATACACTTTGTTCCAGTTGTAGAAATCTAATAGCACACTAATCAAAATTAGTGCAAGAACATATCAAACAGGTAAAAGAAGACATGAAAGCCTCACTTTATCAAAACAATCAGGATGAGGAGCAATGTAAAATGATGGGCCAGATAGAAGGGAGTGGTTTGTGGGAGAGAAGCGTCGATGATTACCAGGATTCCGTTGCTGATCACTATCGATCATCCCATCATCGGCGAACCATATCAGTTTCATGAAGTTGGATGAATCAATATCTGACATTCTGCGGCTGGAAATCCTTGACAGTTCTGCACCAACTTCCTCGCTGGGTGATTCTCAGTGGAAAAATATATAGGTCAATCAACTAATTGCCCTGCCTTGAGTCTACTGCACCCTGCTTAGGCTTAGTTAAGACTATTGGAAGATCAGCATCATGTACGATGGCATAAACAAAAGGTGTGGTTAGGCTTAGTTAAGAATACTGGAAGATCACGTCATCATCGGTATGATATTTTTTATTTTGCTGGTGGCTCATTAGTGCGAGACATGATGGAAAACATATCATCATAATTCCAAATGAACACACAAGAACACAACGCTAGTCAAGGTCGCCTACCTTTTGTAGTTCGCACTGCCACATCCTAGATCTCCTCACCGGAGACATGGATTGCCCACAACAATGAGTTCACCATTGACAACAACAGCCATACACTGCAAAAAAAAAAACCTGATACCGTTAGCTACCAAGAAACTGAAGCACCACGGTGAAGAAATAAGCAGTGGATTGTTGAACATCAGATCAGACATTGTGACACTACACATCATCATGAAAATTCCTTCGCAAAAATTAATCATTTTGAATTAGTTCAGCCCCGTAAATCATGATTTGGTGACCTCAATATTCCCATGATCCCATCACAATGTTGTATAATTAATTATTTAATGAAAGGCAATGCAGGGAGTATAATATGCATATCTAGTCCAGCCTAATTCTCTTCTATATTTCTTCTACATAGTCAGAAACTCATATCCCAAGTAATGAGCTATACCCGAGCTTCAGTGCCACAAAATAATGACCGGTGCTCGTTATTTTGCACCATTTTCATGAATAAAATCATAAATCCAGGTAGCATAGTACAGATCTATACATCGATTCTCATCCGCCAAGCTACACATTACAATAAAGGGATTATCAATGCTATTCACTAAGTGTTTCAGGTATTGAACAACCAGAATATAATACGATTCATGTGCACAGTTTTTTTTTCCAAAGCATGTGATTCAATTTGACTTACTAATTTGGCCAACTGCTGTCACAATTTAGCATCTTCTGAACTTAATCAAGGGTAATGAGTGCATAGAGAAAAAAAATCCATAAATAGCCACATCCTGAAGAAAATCAGATCAAGGAAGAGTGTGCTTCTGACATAAATGAGAAGTTCACCTAGGGTTGAATGGTGGAACTGTCCGTGGCACTGTTGTCCATGGAGAAACACACTGAGAAAGAAAGGGGAATGGGATGGGGGCATCGCTCTGCCAAGATGCTCGATTTCCCCAAGGTCTCTTATGCCTCCTCTCGACCCCCGGAGGCAGCTTCCCTAGAGAGAAAGAGACACAGGAAGGAAATTGCAGCAAGATTACCACCTGCAAATAAAAACTGGAGCACTCGAGCAGCCGGATTAGTCAAATCACAAAAAGAAAAAAGAGGATAGAGAAATCAGGGGAAAATCAGATCAATGGGGAGGAGAAGGGGCAGAGAAGGCACACCCACCGGTATAGATTTCGTCCCGACGCCTTGGCTGAGTCGAGCGGCCAAGGAAGAGGCCGGCGGCACGGGGCAGAAGTGGGGATGGGAAGAGGGGGAGGAGGCGAGGAGGGGCGCCGATGAGCGAAGGGAGGAGGGCGAGGGCGATGGGAGAAGAGCGGGTGTGGCGGTGGAGGGATTTTTCCCTGCGCGTGTTGTGTCGCTAGGTTTTCCTCCGGCCGATCAGAACTACGTGGGCCAGTCAGAGAGCCAGACGAGCGTTGTAAAAAAACCCTGCAACAGTGAATATGCCGACGTGGCATAGCCCAGCGGTCGCACTTTACGCGACTCTTATTGGGTTTAATGTGGATGTGCGCTGCGCACAAAACTGTGTGACCGTTTTTGTGTGCGGCCACACACCCATAGAAATAAAGGAAGTACCCATCGCGGCCCCACACGTCGGAGACACATTCCCGCCGCGTGTGCCCTTCTCTTCTACAAAACCACGCGCCCGCATACACGCCGCGGCAGAGCGGCAGCACACTCGCGGGGATTGTGTCCTGCAGAATCTTTGGCGATTACTCTGCACCGCGTTCGTACTAGAAGCTCCGGGAAAGATTTATTTTTTCCCGTGCCGCTCTCGGTTCCGATGCAGGGGCGAAGCTCTCGGGTTTGTTCAATAAAAATGCGTGTGATTAAGTTTTGCATATGAGGGTTTTGGGGTTTTCTCGCTCGCTAAAAAAAGAGGTCTTTTCCCCCAACTTACATTGTTACAGACACTTGAATCGGATGCAGTCAACTTGTTGATTTTGCCACTACTGTAGCAGTCACTGGATATTATGTTGCATAGATAGCGTGGGATTTGTATAGCAGAATCTCATCTGAATCCTTTTTCTTAACTTCCTTTTGATTAATATATATGTTCTTTAATTTTCCTGGATGCATTCTGGACCGCAGAGCAATGAGAATGCTGATTCTGTGTTGCGTGTTTT
Organism: Triticum urartu; assembly: GCF_056163025.1. Taxonomy (NCBI): domain Eukaryota; kingdom Viridiplantae; phylum Streptophyta; class Magnoliopsida; order Poales; family Poaceae; genus Triticum; species Triticum urartu. The sequence goes on from NC_141877.1 coordinate 681,379,919, forward strand.
TACTGTCGTATCATACTTTGCTTCATATGCTGTTCATGTCGACACTTACGTTGACTGTCCCTGTGATCAGACATGTCTTTAACAAGTCAGACACATTGACTCTTGTTACCAGGCATCATGTTGCGTTGGTTGTTAACCACTCGATCGATCTGTTTGTCCTTGTCTGCATTTTCTTATATTGTTCGCGCATTAGGATGGCGCCAAGTAAGATGCTTGCAATAGTTGGTCAAAATACAGCTTTGTATAGCAGAGATAGCACCACCATCTAAACAGTTCATCTGAATATGCTCTTTCAAATTCGCTTGATGCATTCTGGAACCTAGAGTTGAATGAGACCCTGCTGATTTCGCGTTCCGCATTTCGGTTCTTGCATGGTCTCTTGCATGTTCATGTTGATACATTGACATTCTTGTGATCAACCGTACCATTACGGCATTACCTGGTTGACACTCTCTAATGCTGGGATTCTATTGTTTTAGTTTATGTTACCGTGATCCACCTATATGCTAAAATGAAGAAAACTCTTACTTCTCCGGCACTTCAGCTCACGCATTTGCACAGTTCATTTGGACTGCAAACATCGTTGTTTATCCATTTGGTAAAAGCATCATCAAATGGTACTGCAGAGTGCTTGTTTACTTAATCTTACTCTAGCCATGATAATGGGCAATCCTGGTCAATCTGCTCACCTTTTTTTGATTTACCTACTTGATCACTTTAGTTTACTCCCATAAAGTCTGTTTAGCCCTGTTATGCATGTCATCTCCTATTGCCCAGCGAACTAATCAAACTGTTTCTAATTGAGCTGATGTATATTCTCCGGGCATTAGCTTAATTTCTTCATGTGACAGTGGTCGAGGGGTGTTTGTTCAATAAAAAAGGGTTTTCCCCTTCTTCCTTTCCGATGCATTCTAAACTCGAGAGTCAAATGCAGTTGTAATAATTTCATGCTGGAGATTTCAATAGCAGTATCTTCAGTCTGTTGTGGACTTGTGGCATAATAAAATTATTATTCTCTCACATCATTTTGTTCTCTATAATTGCTTTTTTGGTGGTTTGCTTTCAATATTAATTGAGCTGTGCATAACTCATGTCACAGGGCTGGACCAGTGATAGCGATGACAGTGGTAAGTTTGAGTGGGACAATGATGGTGAGGCTGAGCCCTCATCGGCTCCGGCTATGAGGAACTTCGATGCTCCTGGCCCATCCACGCTTGTAAGTCTGATTTTTTTTGTATTTCAGCGCAAGAGCCATCCAGGATTTGTTAGATCATGGTCTGATATTTGTTCATGTAACTGTGTAAAGGGTTCCAATGAGTGGATCAACGGGGAAGTGCCGCCTATTCGTGTCTCCCAAAGAGCCAGCAAGAATCGCATGCTCGACCTTCTCGTGGATGGCACGCGCATCTCTGATGAAAGCGGCATGGCCCGCGCGGCCTTCTCCCACTTCGCCAGGGTTCTGGGCCCGCCGGCGCCGCGCTCTGTCGCCCTTGACCTGACTGCAATTGGCCACCGTTCCTTTGATCTCTCCGCCCTCGAGCAGCCGTTCACGCCAGAGGAAATCTGGGAGGCAATCAAGCGCCTTCCATCCGGCAAAGCCCCAGGCCCCGACGGCTTCACCGCAGAATTTCTCCGCGCTTGCTGGCCCATCATCAAGGATGACATCTGCGACGTATTCAGCAAGCTTTATTCTCTGAATGGCATGGCCTTCCAGCGCCTTAACGAAGCTTTGATCACGCTGCTGCCCAAGCGCTCGGACGCCGCTTCCCTCTTCGACTACCGTCCGATCAGCCTCATTCACATCATTGGCAAGCTCTTTGCCAAGGTTCTCTCCTTGCGGCTGGCTCCGCGCCTCACCGAGCTTGTCTCCTCTAACCAGAGCGCCTTCATTGCCGGAAGGAGCGTCCATGACAACTTCCTTCTCGTCCAACAAACGGCCAGGCAACTCCACCAACTTAAACAGCCTCGGGTCCTCTTGAAACTGGACATTGCGTGCGCCTTCGATTCGGTCTCTTGGCCGTTCCTCATGGAGGTCTTGCAGCACATGGGCTTTGGCCATCGTTGGCGCGAGTGGGTCTCCATCCTGATATCGACTGCTTCCACCCGCGTCTTGATCAACGGGACACCTGGGCCTCCCATTCCCCATGGGCAAGGACTCCGGCAAGGGGACCCCGTCTCCCCCATGCTTTTTGCACTGGTTGTAGGATCGAAAGTATGTCTAGAGGGGGGTGATTAGACTACTTGACCAAATAAAAACTTAACCTTTTCCCAATTTTAGTTCTTGGCAGATTTTAGCTATTGTAGGACAAGTCAAGCAATCATCACACAATTCAAGCAAGCATGCAAAGAGTATATTGGCAGCGGAAAGTAAAGCATGCAACTTGCAAGAATGTAAAGGGAAGGGTTTGGAGAAATCAAACGCAATTGGAGACACGAATGTTTTTCCCGTGGTTCGGATAGGTGGTGCTATCCTACATCCACGTTGATGGAGACTTCAACCCACAAAGGGTAACGGTTGCGCGAGTCCACGGAGGGCTCCACCCACGAAGGGTAATGGTTGCGCGAGTCCACGGAGGGCTCCACCCACAAAGGGTCCACGAAGAAGCAACCACCCACAAAGGGTCCACAAAGAAGCAACCTTGTCTATCCCACCATGGCCATCGCCCACAAAGGACTTGCCTCACTAGCGGTAGATATTCACGAAGTAGGCGATCTCCTTGCCCTTACAAACTCCTTGGTTCAACTCCACAATCTTGTCGGAGGCTCCCAAGTGACACCTAGCCAATCTAGGAGACACCACTCTCCAAGAAGTAACAAATGGTGTGTAGGTAATGAACTCCTTGCTCTTGTGCTTCAAATGATAGTCTCCCCAACACTCAACTCTCTCTCATAGGATTTGGATTTTTTGGAAAGAAGATTTGAGTGGAAAGCAACTTGGGGAAGGCTAGAGATCAAGATTCATATGGTAGGAATGGAATATCTTAGTCTCAACACATGAGTAGGTGGTTCTCTCTCAGAACATATGAGTTGGAATTGTGTATGTGTTCTGATGGCTCTCTCCATGAGTGAAGAGGAGGTGGAGGGGTATATATAGCCTCCACACAAAATCCAACCGTTACACACAGTTTTCCAATCTCGGTGGGACCGTATCAACAAACTCGGTCGGACCGAAAAGGTAAACCTAGTGACCGTTAGAGATTTTCGGTGGGACTGACATGCAACTCGGTAGGACCGATATGGTTAGGGTTTGGGCATAACGTAATCTCGGTGAGACCGATTACACAAACTCGGTGAGACCGATTTTGGTAATTAGCTAACCAGAGAGTTGGTCAGGCAAACTCGGTGGGACCGATTTGCTCTTTCGGTGAGACCGAAAAGTTACAAAAAGGAAACACTGAATTTACATTGCAATCTCGGTGGGACCGATCCGCTCTTTCGGTGAGACCGAAAAGTTACGAAAGGGAAACAGAGAGTTTGCAATCCCATCTCGGTGAGACCGAGATCCCTATCGGTAGAACCGATTTGCTAGGGTTTGGCAGTGGCTTATGACAAGTGAAACTTGGTGGCGCCGGATAGAAAGAATCGGTAGGACCGAGTTTGGCTTTGGGTTTAGGTCATATGTGGATATGGGAAAGTAGTTGAGGGTTTTGGAGCATATCACTAAGCACATGAAGCAAGAGGCTCATTAAGCAACACCTCATCCCTCCTTGATAGTATTGGCTTTTCCTAAAGACTCAATGTGATCTTGGATCACTAAAATATAAAATGAAGAGTCTTGAGCTTTTGAGCTTGAGCCAATCCTTTGTCCTTAGCATTTTGAGGGTTCCACTTTCACATCCATGCCATGCCAATCATTGAGCTTTCCTGAAATAGTCATCTTGGAATAGCATTAGCTCAATGAGCTATATGTTGTTATGAATTACCAAAACCACCTAGGGATAGTTGCACTTTCAATCTCCCCCTTTTTGGTAATTGATGACAACATATAGATCAAAGCTTCGACAAATGATAATAAGCATGAAATATATCGTCGCTTTGAGAAGTATGTGATAAGTAAGAGCTCCCCCTAAATTTGTGCATATTTAAAATTTGCTTTGGACTGCAAATGCACAAAGAGTTAGAGTCATGGGTTACTCTTCCATGTCACATACATCTTGGTGGAGCGCTTAAAATGATAAGAATGAAATACATGCACTCATCACCAAGAATAGTGAATGATCACATAAGATAGATAAGATAATAGCATTAAGCAAACATTAAGTGTAGCTTATGATCAAACACATGATCATCAATGTCTCACGAGCAATGACATAGTATCTCAAGCACTCAAAAGCAAACAAAGTTCGAAAAACCACCAAATAAAGCAAGAGAGAAAAAAGCAACACTCTCTCTCTCTCTCGAAGCCTATGATCTATACATTTTTCTCCCCCTTTGGCAACAAGTTACCAAAAAGTTCCTAGAAAATGCATAGTGCTAGATCGACGCTCAGGCTTGATCTTCAGGTGGTGGTGGAGTCCGGATCACTCCAAGGACGAAGGCTTCTGTAGACGCTGAAGTAGACGCTGGAGTTGGGGCTGAAGTAGATGCTGGAGCTGGTGGAACTGAGGCTGTAGCTGGTGCAGAAGTGGTGGCTCTGGTGTCAGCAACTGGCACTGCAGACGACCTTGGACCTCGTGGCACTCTGGCAAAGGCATTAGTTGTAGTCCTGCCTCTCCTCTCCTGCATGTCATCCTGGAGCTGCTCCACTGCAGTCTGAATCTCTGTCACCTTGACATCCAAGTCATAGAACTTTTGTTCCATGATTCTCTCTAGGCTTGCCTGGTTCTGAGTTAGGATGGCTAGTCCTTTCTCAATCCGCAGGGTGGATGCAATTAGGTAACCAAGCTGCTCTTGTTTAGTTTTCAAGAATTATTCAGATGCCTCCTCTTGAGTTGGCATCTTGGCAGCTTTCTCCTTCCTTGCCTTCTCCTTCTTTGCTTGTGCTTGTGCTGATGATGGTTCATTCTCAGTCATAACCACTTAATTATCCTCAAAATCTGGACGGATGGGCAGGTGTTCCTTATCCAATGAGTATATGCCTGTGCCCATCTTTGAGTTGATGAGCTCCTGAATCTGTGGGGCATATCCACAGCTCCTCTTCTGGTCTGCTACTGTCCTCTTGATTGTCTCTACTATGAGGCTCATGACCTTGAATTTCTGAGGTACATCAAATACATGAAGCAAATTGATTGCATGGCCTCGGATCATCTTGTGATCTCCAGATTTGGGCAATAAGGTGTGCCTCAAGATCCAATTGATAGTTGGCAGCCCTGACAGAAGATAGTGCACTGAGCCAAACTTGAAAGTTTCAAGAGCTTCATTTGGAATTTCTTTGTACATATTGGACATTGAGTTATGATCCATCTTCTTCTTGGCATAGATATCCAAGTCATCCTCATGCTCTTCAGGGGCATTGATCAGCTGAGCCCATTCAGCAACTATAGATTGGTACCTCGTACCCTCAGACATCCAAGTTATCCTACCATCTGGATAAAAGTGTGCTGTGGAGTAGAACTGCATGATAAGCTCCTCATTCCACTTTGTGAGCTTCTGCCCAACAAAGTATGCAACTCCACAAGCACTAAAGCTGTCTTGCACTCCGGGATAGTGCTCTTCATTGTCCTTGATGTACTCCCAATCAACCCATCTCATGTCACAAACTATTGGCTTCTTGTCAAGCAAAACTGTCTCATAGAAGTCCTGCTGTTCCTTGGTGTGAAATCTGTAATCCACAACAGTTCTTCTCCTTGAAGCATACGGATCTGCTTCTCTCCACTTCCCGAGCCCTGAGTCTCTCCTGAGCTTCATATCCTCAGCCACAGGATGAGCATCGTTGTGGTCTGGGATCTTGGGCTTGAGCTTTCTCAGAACATTCTCTTCCTCTTCTTCTGCAGCTTCAGGCACTGGGGCCTTGTTCTTCTCAGTTGCAGGTATGCTCCGTGTATTTCTCTTTGGTGCAGACTTGGGCTTGGAGGCAGCTTTGGGTGCTTCTTTGGGCTTAGATGTGGCAACCCCTGTCCTGATAGCATCACCCATAAGCTTAGGTGCCTTAGGTGCTGGTGCAGCAACCTCTTCTTCCTCTTCCTCTTCCATGATGGAAGCCTTTCCAAGCACTCTGGCTACGGTCTTCTTGACCCTTTCCTTCCTCTTCTTGCCTTCAGCAGCAACTGGCTCTATGGGTGCAGGCTTTTCAGTTGAAGCTCTGGCCTTTGACATAGGCTGCCTGCCTGCTGGCCTTTTGACTTTCCGGCCTGGCTTTGTGCCTTGAGCTGAGCCATGTTCCTTCTCAAGCACTACTCTCTTTGAAGTTGCTTCCTCTTCTGCCACATAATCTTCATCCTCAGAATCTGAAGTTCTCTTCTTCCTCTGTCTGGTGGCAGCTTTTGGTAAATTGCTAGGAGTGCTCCTGCTGCCATCATCTGAAGAACTTGAGGGACTAGTGCCCTCACTCATCTGCACTTGCTCTTCTGACATGTTCTGGCTATCACTTTGGTCTGACATGATGAACAAGCTGACTGCTGACCCTGTGAACAGTTTATAGATGAGGTAGAGTGGATGAGCATCACAAAATGCAGAGATTTTTGCAAAAGAATGATCCAAAAACTTAGTTTTAGTTTCCCACTGAAATCATCTCGGATCTACCGATTTTCAAACTCGGTGATACCGAAGCAGTTTTGGAACCTAAACTAGTGAACTCGGTTGGACCGAGTCACAGTTCGGTGGCACCGAGACTGCTAGGGTTTCACAGAGTTCCAAAATCGGTCACACCGATAAGTAATTCTCGGTCAGACCGAGTCTTACTTGTGCAATGGCATAAGCCAAATCGGTGGGACCGAGTTTTTCAACTCGGTGGGTCCGAGATGGTTTTGGCGGAAACCTAACCCTAAAATTTTCGAATCAAACCTAATCTATGAGCGCATTGACTGGATAGGAGTGTTTCAATCGTGGCAAGAATCATGATGATCACAATGTGCTAAGAATCGGATTGGGGAATAGCACAAAGATCGAGTCCATACCCTAGTTCGGCGGAGACTCGCTACGGCGGCAACGGCGGGGTAGAATTCCCGTTGACGGCGACGGAGACCAGCGACTGGAGGCGGCTGGCGGCGAGGAGACGATCCGGAGACCAAGTTGGCAGAGCAGGCTATCGCACGGGCGAAGGGGTTCGGAGAAATTTCCAAAATTTTGCCCGTGGCTATACATAGCCCGACCCTGTCAGTGTGACCGAGTGGAACAACTCGGTGGCACCGAGATGCAAAACTGTATACAGTTGTTGCAACTCGGTGTGACCGAAAGGTTCAAATCGGTTGCATCGAGATCGAAAACCTAGATCAACTTAATGATCTCGGTAGGACCGAAAGTGGGGTATCGGTCAGACCGAGAATCATAAAGAGGTTTTGGAAGTTTAAGTCTATGACGAATCGGGGACTCCGAGCGCTCCTCACACAGAGTGGTTCGAATCTGACTTGATCAAATTTTGTGATGTAGCATGAATAGAGTTTGAGACGAGAAAAGCATAGATAGCTAGAGGAGGTTCTTAGGCATTCTTGTCCATCCACTTGGCAAAAGGAAATAAAACCAAACAATCAAAACAACAAGTGGATGTCCTCGAATGAGTAAAATATGCAACCAGCATGCTCACACAATAAGATGGCAAATGAAATATGTGACAAGGCATGCACAACCAATTCTAGCATCTACCAAGCAATTTGCGATGACAAGGTCATCTATATATGAGTATATTGACTTAGGAGTCAAGTGAGAACACTTGATCATAGGTCATACTCATCGTTTAAGCTCAAGTGGGGTTACCACTTTTACATAAAGCATTGTTGTGTTCACATCTTTAGAGTTGCTTTTGTTGGAAATATGCCCTAGAGGCAATAATAAATTAGTTATTATTATATTTCCTTGTTCATGATAATCGTTTATTATCCATGCTAGAATTGTATTGATAGGAAACTCAGATACATGTGTGGATACATAGACAACACCATGTCCCTAGTAAGCCTCTAGTTGACTAGCTCGTTGATCAATAGATGGTTACGGTTTCCTAACCATGGACAATGGATGTCGTTTATAACGGGATCACATCATTAGGAGAATGATGTGATGGACAAGACCCAATCCTAATCCTAGCACAAGATCATGTAGTTCGTATGCTAAAGCTTTTCTAATGTCAAGTATCATTTCCTTAGACCATGAGATTGTGCAACTCCCGGATACCGTAGGAGTGCTTTGGGTGTGCCAAACGTCACAACGTAACTGGGTGGCTATAAAGGTACACTACAGGTATCTCCGAAAGTGTCTGTTGGGTTGGCACGAATCGAGACTGGGATTTGTCACTCCGTGTAAACGGAGAGGTATCTCTGGGCCCACTCGGTAGGACATCATCATAATGTGCACAATGTGATCAAGGAGTTTATCACAGGATGATGTGTTACGGAACGAGTAAAGAGACTTGCCGGTAACGAGATTGAACAAGGTATCGGGATACCGACGATCGAATCTCGGGCAAGTATCGTACCGCTAGACAAAGGGAATTGTATACGGGATTGATTAAGTCCTTGACATCGTGGTTCATCCGATGAGATCATCGTGGAACATGTGGGAGCCAACATGGGTATCCAGATCCCGCTGTTGGTTATTGACCGGAGAGTCATCTCGGTCATGTCTGCATGTCTCCCGAACCCGTAGGGTCTACACACTTAAGGTTCGGTGACGCTAGGGTTATAGAGATATTAGTATGCGGTAACCCGGAAGTTGTTCGGAGTCCCGGATGAGATCCCGGACGTCACGAGGAGTTCCGGAATGGTCTGGAGGTAAATAATTATATATAGGAAGTGCTATTTCGGCCATCGGGACAAGTTTCGGGGTCACCGGTATTGTACCGGGACCACCGGAAGGGTCCCGGGGGTCCATCGGGTGGGGCCACCTGCCCCGGGGGCCACATGGGCTGTAGGGGGTGCGCCTTGGCCTATATGGGCCAAGGGCACCAGCCCCAAGAGGCCCATGCGCCAAGAGAAGAGGGAAAGGAAGAGTCCTAAAGGGGGAAGGCACCTCCGAGGTGCCTTGGGGAGGAGGGACTCCTCCCTGGCCGCACCCTTCCTTGGAGGAAGGGCCAAGGCTGCCCCCCCCTCTCCCTTGGCCCTATATATAGTGGGGGGAAGGGAGGGCAGCACCACCCCAAGCCCTGACGCCTCCCTCTCCCTCCCATGACACATCTCCCTCCTCCCGCAGCGCTTGGCGAAGCCCTGTTGGAATCCCACTACTTCCACCACCACGCCGTCGTGCTGCTGGATCTCCATCAACCTCTCCTCCCCCCTTGCTGGATCAAGAAGGAGGAGACGTTGCTGCTCCGTACGTGTGTTGAACGCGGAGGTGCCGTCCGTTCGGCGCTAGGATCATCGGTGATTTGGATCACGACGAGTACGACTCCATCAACCCCGTTCTCTTGAACGCTTCCGCGCACGATCTACAAGGGTATGTAGATCCACTCCTCCCTCGTTGCTAGATGACTCCATAGATAGATCTTGGTGACACGTAGGAAAATTTTGAATTCATGCTACGTTCCCCTACAGTGGCATCATGAGCTAGGTCTATGCGTAGTTTCTATGCACGAGTAGAACACAAAGTAGTTGTGGGCGTTGATTTTGTTCAATATGCTTGCCGTTACTAGTCTTATCTTGATTCGGCGGCATCGTGGGATGAAGCGGCCCGGACCGACCTTACACGTACTCTTACGTGAGACTGGTTCCACCGACTGACATGCACTAGTTGCATAAGGTGGCTAGTGGGTGTCTATCTCTCCCACTTTAGTCGGATCGGATTCGATGAAAAGGGTCCTTATGAAGGGTAAATAGCAATTGGCATATCACGTTGTGGTTTTTGCGTAGGTAAGAAACGTTCTTGCTAGAAGCCCATAGCAGCCACGTAAAACATGCAAACAACAATTAGAGGACGTCTAACTTGTTTTTGCAGGGTATGCTATGTGATGTGATATGGCCAAAAGGATGTGATGAATGATATATGTGATGTATGAGATTGATCATGTTCTTGTAATAGGAATCACGACTTGCATGTTGATGAGTATGAAAACCGGCAGGAACCATAGGAGTTGTCTTAATTTATTTATGACCTGCATGTCAACATAAACGTCATGTAATTACTTTACTTTATTGCTAACCGTTAGCTGTAGTAGTAGAAGTAATAGTTGACGAGACAACTTCATGAAGACACAATGATAGAGATCATGATGATGGAGATCATGGTGTCATGCCGGTGACGATGATGATCATGGAGCCCCAAAGATGGAGATCAAGAGGAGCAAAGTGATGATGGCCATATCATCTCACTATTTGATTGCATGTGATGTTTATCATGTTTATGCATCTTGTTTACTTAGAACGACGGTAGTAAATAAGATGATCCCTCATAATAATTTCAAGAAAGTGTTCCCCCTAACTGTGCACCGTTGCGACAGTTCGTTGTTTCGAAGCACCACGTGATGATCGGGTGTGATAGATTCTAACGTTCACATACAACGGGTGTAAGACAGATTTACACACGCGAAACACTTAGGTTGACTTGACGAGCCTAGCTAGCATGTACAGACATGGCCTCGGAACACACGAGACCGAAAGGTTGAGCATGAGTCGTATGGTAGATACGATCAACATGAAGATGTTCACCGATGATGACTAGTCCGTCTCACGTGATGATCGGACACGGCCTAGTTGACTCGGATCATGTAATCACTTAGATGACTAGAGGGATGTCTATCTGAGTGGGAGTTCACAAGATGAACTTAATTATCCTGAACATAGTCAAAAGGTCTTCGCAAATTATGTCGTAGCTCGCTCTTCAGTTCTACTGTTTAGATATGTTCCTAGAGAAAATTTAGTTGAAAGTTGATAGTAGTAATTATGCGGACTAGGTCTGTAAACTGAGGTTTGTCCTCATTGCTTCATAGAAGGCTTATGTCCTTAATGCACTGCTCAGTGTGCTGAACCTCGAACGTCGTCTGTGGATGTTGCGAACATCTGACATACACATTTTGATAACTACATGATAGTTCAGTTAAACGGCTTAGAGTTGAGGCACCGAAGACGTTTTGAAACGTCGCGAAACATATGAGATGTTTCGAGGGCTGAAATTGGGATTTCAGGCTCGTGCCCACGTCAAGAGGTATAAGACCTCCGACGATTTTCTTAGCCTGCAAACTAAGGGAGAAAAGCTCAATTGTTGAGCTTGTGCTCAGATTGTCTGAGTACAACAATCATTTGAATCGAGTGGGAGTTGATCTTCCAGATGGGAAAGTGATGTTTCTCCGAAGTCATTACCACCAAGCTGCTAGAGCTTCGTGATGAACTATAATATATCAGGGACATATATGATGATCCTTGAGATATTTATGATGTTTGACACCACAAAAGTAGAAATCAAGAAGGAGCATCAATTGTTGATGGTTGGTGAAACCACTAGTTTCAAGAAGGGCAAGGGCATGAAGGGATACTTCATGAAACGACAATTCAGCTGCTGCTCTAGTGAAGAAACCCAAGGTTGAACCCAAACCCGAGACTAAGTGCTTCTGTAATAAGGGGGACAACCACTGGAGTAGAATTACCCTAGATACTTGGTAGATAAGAAGGCTGGCAAGGTCGATAGAAGTATATTGGATGTATTATGTTAATGTGTACTTTACTAGTACTCCTAGTAGCACCAGGGTATTAGATACCGGTTCGGTTGCTAAGTGTTAGTAACTCGAAATAAAAACTACGGAATAAACGGAGACTAGCTAAAGGTGAGCTGACGATATGTGTTGGAAGTATTTCCAAGGTTGATCAAATATCGTACGCTCCCTCTACCATCAAGATTGGTGTTTGCGTTGAGCATAGACATGATTGGATTATGTCTATAGCAATACGGTTATTCATTTAAGGAGAGAGTAATGGTTACTCTGTTTATTTGAATAATACCTTCAATGGTCTTGCACCTAAAATGAACGGTTCATTGAATCTCGATCGTAGTGATACACATTTTCATGCCAAAGGTATAAGATAGTAATGATAGTACCACACAAATGTGGCACTGCAATTTGAGTCATATTGGTATAAAACACATGAAGAAGCTCCATGTTGATGGATCTTTGGACTCACTCATTTTTGAAAAGTTTGAGACATGCGAACCATGTCTAATGGTGTATATGCATGAAGAAACTCCATGCAAATAGACCGTTTGGACTCACTTGATTTTGAATCACTTGAGACATGAAAATCATACCACATGGGCAAGATGACTGAAAGCCTCGTTTTCAGTAAAATGGAACTAGAAAGCAACTTGTTGGAAGTAATACATTTTGATGTGTGCAATCCAATGAGTGCTGAGGCATGTAGTGGATATCGTTATGTTCTTACTTCACAGATGATTTGAGTAGATGTTGAGTATATTTACTTGATGAATCACGAGTCTGAATTATTGAAAGGTTCAAGTAATTTCAGGGTGAAGTTGAAAGATCGTCGTGACAAGAGGATAAAATATATATGATATGATCATAGAGATGAATATCTGAATTACGAGTTTGGCACAGAATTAAGACATTGTGGAAATTGTTTCACAACTAATACAGCCTGGAACACCATAGTGTGATGGTGTGTCCGAACATCATAACTGCACCCTATTGGATATGATGCATACCATGATGTCTCTTATCGAATTACCACGATAGTTTATGGGTTAGGCATTAAAGACAACCACATTCACTTTAAATAGGGCACCACGTAATTCCGATGAGATGACACCGTATGAACTATGGTTTAGAGAAACCTAAGCTGTCATTTCTTAGAAGTTTGGGGCTGCGACGCTTATGTGAAAAAGTTTCAGGCTGATAAGCTCGAACCCAAAGCGGATAAATGCATCTTCATAGGACACCCAAAACAGTTGGGTATACCTCCTATCTCAGATCCGAAAGCAATAAGGGATTGTTTCTAGAATCAGGTCCTTTCTCGAGGAAAAGTTTCTCTCGAAAGAATTGAGTGGGAGGATGGTGGAGACTTGATGAGGTTATTGAACCGTCTCTTCAACTAGTGTGTGGAAGGGCACATGAAGTTGTTCCTGTGGCACCTACACCAATTGAAGTGGAAGCTTATGATAGTGATCATGAAACTTCAGATCAAGTCACTACCAAACCTCGTGGGATGACAAGGATGCGTACTACTTCAGAGTGGTACGTAATCCTGTCTTGGAAGTCATGTTGCTAGACAACAATGAACCTACGAGCTATGGAGAAGCGATGGTGGGCCCGGATTCCAAAATGGCTCGAGGCCATAAAATCCGAGAGAGGATCCATGTATGAAAACAAAGTGTAGACTTTGGCAGAATGGCTCGATGGTCGTAAGGCTGTTGAGTACAGATGGATTTTAAAAGGAAGACGGACAATGATGGTAAATGTCACCATTAAGAAAGCTCGACTTGTCGTTAAGATGTTTTCCGACAAGTTCAAGGAGTTGACTACGATGAGACTTTCTCACTCGTAGCGATGCTAAGAGTCTGTTGGAATTATATTAGCGATTACTGCATTATTTATGAAATCTTGCAGATAGGATGTCAAAACATTGTTTCCTCGACGATTTTCTTGAGGAAAGGTTGTATGTGATACAACCAGAAGGTTTTGTCAATCCTGAAAGATGCTAATAAGTATGCAAAGCTACAACAATCCTTCTAAGGACTGGATTAAGCATCTCAGAGTTGGAATGTACGCTTTGATGAGATGATCAAAGATTTTGGGTTTATACAAAATTTATGAGAAACTTGTATTTCCAAAGAAGTGAGTGGGAGCACTATAGAATTTCTGATGAATATATGTTGTTGACATATTGTTGATCAGAAATGACGTAGGATTTCTGGAAAGCATATAGGGTTATTTGAAAAGTGTTTTTCAATGGAAAGCCTGGATTAAGCTACTTGAACATTGAGCATCAAGATCTATAAGGATAGATCAAAACGCTTAATGGTACTTTCGAATGAGCACATACCTTGACATGATCTTGAAGGTGTTCAAGATGGATCAGTCAAAGAAGGAGTTCTTGCCTGAGTTGTAAGGTATGAAGATAAGACTTAAAGCTCGACCACGGCAGAATAGAGAGAAAGGACGAAGGTCGTCCCCTATGCTTAAGACATAGGCTCTACAGTATGCTATGCTGTGTATCGCACCTGAAATGTGCCTTGCAATGAGGATAATCCTCAAGTTACGGACCCAGTCCGTATAATTGCTACCATCATCTTTCAACTTTGCTTTCTCAAGGAACGCATTAAAATTCAACGGAACAACAGCACGAGCCATCTATCTACAATTAACATAAACAAGCAAGATACTATCAGGTACTAAGTTCATGATAAGTTTAAGTTCAATTAATCAAATTACTTAAGAACTCCCACTTAGATAGACATCCCTCTAATCCTCTAAGTGATCACGTGATCCAAATCAACTAAACCATAACCGATCATCACGTGAGATGGAGTAGTTTTCAATGGTGAACATCGTTATGTTGATCATATCTACTATATGATTCACGCTCGACCTTTCGGTCTCCGTGTTCCGAGGCCATATCTGCATATGCTAGGCTCGTCAAGTTTAACCTGAGTATTCTGCGTGTGCAAAACTGTCTTGCACCCGTTGTAGATGGACGTAGAGCTTATCACACCCGATCATCATCTGGTGTCTGGGCACGACGAACTTTGGCAACGGTGCATACTCAGGGAGAACACTTCTTGATAATTTAGTGAGAGATCATCTTATAATGCTACCGTCAATCAAAGCAAGATAAGATGCATAAAAAAGATAAACATCACATGCAATCAATATAAGTGATATGATATGGCCATCATCATCTTGTGCTTGTGATCTCCATCTCCGAAGCACCGTCATGATCACCATCGTCACCGGCGCGACACCTTGATCTCCATCGTAGCATCGTTGTCGTCTCGCCAATCTTATGCTTCCACGACTATCAATACCGTTTAGTAATAAAGTAAAGCATTACATCGCGATTGCATTGCATACAATAAAGCGACAACCATATGGCTCCTGCCAGTTGCCGATAACTTGGTTACAAAACATGATCATCTCATACAATAAAATTCAGCATCATGCCTTGACCATATCACATCACAACATGCCCTGCAAAAACAAGTTAGACGTCCTCTACTTTGTTGTTGCAAGTTTTACGTGGCTGCTACGGGCTTAAGTAAGAACCAATCTCACCTACGCATCAAAACCACAACGATAGTTTGTCAAATAGACTCCATTTTAACCTTCGTAAGGACCGGGCGTAGCCACACTTGGTTCAACTAAAGTTGGAGAGACAGTCGCCCGCAAGCCACCTGTGTGCAAAGCACGTCGGGGGAACCGGTCTCGCGTAAGCGTACGCGTAATGTTGGTCCGGGTCGTCTCGTCCAACAATGCCGCCGAACCAAAGTATGACATGCTGGTAGGCAGTATGACTTATATCCCCACAACTCACTTGTGTTCTACTCGTGCATATAACATCAACATAAATAACCTAGGCTCGGATGCCACTGTTGGGTTTCGTAGTAATTTCAAAATTTTTCCTACGCACACGCAAGATCATGTGATGCATAGCAACGAGATGGGAGAGTGTTGTCTACGTACCCACGCAGACCGACTGCGGAAGCATTGACGCAACGTAGAGGAAGTAGTCGTACGTCTTCACGATCCAACCGATCAAGCACCGAAACTACGGCACCTCCGAGTTCGAGCACACGTTCAGCTCGATGACGATCCCCGGACTCCGATCCAGCAAAGTGTCGGGGAAGAGTTCCGTCAGCACGACGGCGTGGTGACGATCTTGATGTACTACAGCAGCAGGGCTTCGCCTAAACTCCGCTATAGTATTATCGAGGACTATGGTGGCTGGGGGCGCCGCACACGGCTAAGGAATAGATCACGTGGATCAATTTGTGTGTTTCTGGGGTGCCTCTGCCTCAGTATATAAAGGACTAGAGGGGGGAGGCTCGCCGGCCACAGGAGGCGCGCCAGGAGAGTCCTACTCCCTCTGGGAGTAGGATTCCCCCCCAATCCTAGTTGGAATAGGATTCGCGGAGGGGGAAAAGAGAGAGAGGGGGCCGGCCACCTCTCCTAGTCCTAATAGGACTAGGGGAAGGGGGGGGGGCGCAGCCCATGTGGGGCTGCCTCTTCTCTTTTCCACTAAGGCCCATCATGGCCCATCTAGCTCCCGGGGGGTTCCGGTAACCTTCCCGGTACTCCGGTAAAATCCCGATTTCACCCGAAACACTTCCGATATCCAAACATAGGCTTCCAATATATCAATCTTTATGTCTCGACCATTTCGAGACTCCTCGTCATGTCCATGATCACATCCGGGACTCCGAACAACCTTCGGTACATCAAAATGCATAAACTGTCATCGTAACCTTAAGCGTGCGGACCCTACGGGTTCGAGAACAATGTAGACATGACCGAGACACGTCTCCGGTCAATAACCAATAGCGGGACCTGGATGCCCATATTGGCTCCTACATATTCTACGAAGATCTTTATCGGTCAGACCGCATAACAACATACGTTGTTCCCTTTGTCATCGGTATGCTACTTGCCCGAGATTCGATCGTTGGTATCCAATACCTAGTTCAATCTCGTTACCGGCAAGTCTCTTTACTCGTTCCGTAATACATCATCTCACAACTAACATATTAGTTGTAATGCTTGCAAGGCTTATGTGATGTGCATTACCGAGAGGGCCCAGAGATACCTCTCCGACAATCGGAGTGACAAATCCTAATCTCGAAATACGCCAACCCAACATGTACCTTTGGAGACACCTGTAGTACTCCTTTATAATCACCCAGTTACGTTGTGACGTTTGGTAGTACCCAAAGTGTTCCTCCGGTAAACGGGAGTTGCATAATCTCATAGTTATAGGAACATGTATAAGTCATGAAGAAAGCAATAGCAACATACTAAACGATCGGGTGCTAAGCAAATGGAATGGGTCATGTCAATCAGATCATTCAACTAATGATGTGACCTCGTTAATCAAATAACAACACTTTGTTCATGGTCAGGAAACATAACCATCTTTGATTAACGAGCTAGTCAAGTAGAGGCATACTAGTGACACTAAGTTTGTCTATGTATTCACACATGTATTATGTTTCCGGTTAATATAATTCTAGCATGAATAATAAACATTTATCATGATATAAGGAAATAAATAATAACTAATTTATTATTGCCTCTAGGGCATATTTCCTTCAGTAGCTGCATCTACAAGATGACATAGAGATTTGCGAAGTACATACGGATCTGAAAGATTCAGACCCGTTGACTATAACATCTCTCACAAGCATAACATGATCAAACCCAGAACTCATCGAGTGTTAATCACATGGTAATGTGAACTAGATTATTGACTCTAGTAAACTCTTTGGGTGTTAGTCACATGGGGATGTGACCTTGAGTGTTAATCACATATCGATGTGAACTGGATTATTGACTCTAGTGCAAGTGGGAGACTGTTGGAAATATGCCCTAGAGGCAATAATAAATTAGTTATTATTATATTTCCTTGTTCATGATAATCGTTTATTATCCATGCTAGAATTGTATTGATAGGAAACTCAGATACATGTGTGGATACATAGACAACACCATGTCCCTAGTAAGCCTCTAGTTGACTAGCTCGTTGATCAATAGATGGTTACGGTTTCCTAACCATGGACATTGGATGTCGTTGATAACGGGATCACATCATTAGGAGAATGATGTGATGGACAAGACCCAATCCTAAGCCTAGCACAAGATCATGTAGTTCGTATGCTAAAGCTTTTCTAATGTCAAGTATCATTTCCTTAGACCATGAGATTGTGCAACTCCCGGATACCGTAGGAGTGCTTTGGGTGTGCCAAACGTCACAACGTAACTGGGTGGCTATAAAGGTACACTACAGGTATCTCCGAAAGTGTCTGTTGGGTTGGCACGAATCGAGACTGGGATTTGTCACTCCGTGTAAACGGAGAGGTATCTCTGGGCCCACTCGGTAGGACATCATCATAATGTGCACAATGTGATCAAGGAGTTTATCACAGGATGATGTGTTACGGAACGAGTAAAGAGACTTGCCGGTAACGAGATTGAACAAGGTATCGGGATACCGACGATCGAATCTCGGGCAAGTATCGTACCGCTAGACAAAGGGAATTGTATACGGGATTGATTAAGTCCTTGACATCGTGGTTCATCCGATGAGATCATCGTGGAACATGTGGGAGCCAACATGGGTATCCAGATCCCGCTGTTGGTTATTGACCGGAGAGTCATCTCGGTCATGTCTGCATGTCTCCCGAACCCGTAGGGTCTACACACTTAAGGTTCGGTGACGCTAGGGTTATAGAGATATTAGTATGCGGTAACCCGGAAGTTGTTCGGAGTCCCGGATGAGATCCCGGACGTCACGAGGAGTTCCGGAATGGTCTGGAGGTAAATAATTATATATAGGAAGTGCTATTTCGGCCATCGGGACAAGTTTCGGGGTCACCGGTATTGTACCGGGACCACCGGAAGGGTCCCGGGGGTCCATCGGGTGGGGCCACCTGCCCCGGGGGCCACATGGGCTGTAGGGGGTGCGCCTTGGCCTATATGGGCCAAGGGCACCAGCCCCAAGAGGCCCATGCGCCAAGAGAAGAGGGAAAGGAAGAGTCCTAAAGGGGGAAGGCACCTCCGAGGTGCCTTGGGGAGGAGGGACTCCTCCCTGGCCGCACCCTTCCTTGGAGGAAGGGCCAAGGCTGCGCCCCCCCTCTCCCTTGGCCCTATATATAGTGGGGGGAAGGGAGGGCAGCACCACCCCAAGCCCTGGCGCCTCCCTCTCCCTCCCATGACACATCTCCCTCCTCTCGCAGCGCTTGGCGAAGCCCTGTTGGAATCCCGCTACTTCCACCACCACGCCGTCGTGCTGCTGGATCTCCATCAACCTCTCCTCCCCCCTTGCTGGATCAAGAAGGAGGAGACGTCGCTGCTCCGTACGTGTGTTGAACGCGGAGGTGCCGTCCGTTCGGCGCTAGGATCATCGGTGATTTGGATCACGACGAGTACGACTCCATCAACCCCGTTCTCTTGAACGCTTCCGCGCGCGATCTACAAGGGTATGTAGATCCACTCCTCCCTCGTTGCTAGATGACTCCATAGATAGATCTTGGTGACACGTAGGAAAATTTTGAATTTATGCTACGTTCCCCAACAGCTTTAGCTCAAGTCTTAGAGTAAAGCTCCCCCTAGATGTGATATCCCCCCTTAGAGGGATGAACTAACCTCGGGTTTTGTCGATGATGACTTCATGTAGATGTTGAAGATGTGGATGCTCAATGTTGATGTAGATCACCTGGAGCTATCCATTTGAGTGAATTGCACTTTCAATACCTACATGGGTTAGTCCCACAAGGAACAAACAAGGATATCCATAGACATAGAGTGATGCACACACAAGATGATGTCCATGAAAACTTTTTTAGGTTACCTTGTCCCTTGTCTTACCAACAAGAGGGTTTGTGACTCCTTGAACTAGTGCAAGATGTGGAAGTTGATTGCACTTGTTCTTGCCAAAATGATAAGAGTGAAGTATGTTGGCGGAGTCACCCTCAAGAACTCTCTAGTTCTTCTTCTTTTGGTTCCACACCATCTTGATGGGAATCCTTGGAGTTGTAGTCGTACTTGATGAAGTGGAACTTGAAGTAGTCTTGGGAATCCACTTGACTAAGGTCTTAGGAGCTTCGTCAAATGCATCAATTTCCTCTTGAAGCTTGTCCTTGCCTTTTTGCTTGTAGTCTTGTGGTGGAAGATCATCTTGAGCTTGTGTCCCCTTGAAAGAAGTATCATACTTCTCTTGTTGAGGAACAAACTTTGTCTTGGGGTATTGATCTTCTTCCCACTCAACTCCATTGGCATTGAACTTTCGTTCAAAACCAACACCTTGATTCTTCCGGTGCATTCCTTGCCTGCGCACAATTTCCTCGAATTGCTTACTCCCGGCAAGGCTTTTGTACACTCCTTTCTCTATAATTCCCTTCAATAAGCTATTTTCTTGCTCAAGTGTAACTTGGCTAAGAGAATCATTAGTGGAATCAAGATAACTACTAGAAGCAACAATATTGGATTTAGCATGATCATTGTTACTGCTAGAGGAAGAATCTTTCTTGTTCTTGTTACTAGACTTGACTTGAGGCATGTAAGTGGATAAGAGTAAACGCTTGGCAATGTAAGAAGAACTTTTCTTGCGGAGATCATCATTGATTGCTTTTAAGAACTCATGCTCTTGCTCAAGATTGAGCTTTTCAAAGCGTAATTTCTCATGAGCTCTTAAAAGTTCTCGATGATCTTCGAAGATAGTTTCATGAGCTAACTTAAGAGTGTTTAGTTCTTTAGTTAGAGCCTCAATCTTCTCCTTATCATTGTCATTCGTTTTATCTTGATTAGCATGATTAATTGACGTTTCATCATAGTATTCATCACTAGAGTTGTCAACAAGCAAATCATCACCTAACAAGTCATCTTCATCACTATTGAAATCAACATACTCGGGGTGTGTTACCTTAGGACCTTTGGTCATGAAGCATCTTCCAATTCCTTCATTTGGTGAGTCAAATATGTCGTAGGAGTTGGTTGACACAAGTGCTAGACCGGCAACACCTTCATCTTGAGTATCTTCGGAGTCGGAGTGATAACTTCTCTCGGAGTGGCTGTCGGAGTCGGAGCCTGATACCCATTCACCAACATGAGCTTGATGTCTTCGTTTTGTGTAGCTCCTTGATGATTTTTCCTTCCTTTCTGAATCCCTGCTTCTCCGTGAGTATCTTCGTTCATAACGATTATCTCTACTCCTTCTCTCTCTTGGTGGTGATTCTTTGCTTCTTCTTTTTGGAGAATCTTCTCTTCTCTTGTAGGGAGCCGTACACTCATTGGAATAGTGTCCGGGTCTTCCACAACTGTAGCAGTTTCGCTCTCAACTAGAAGATCTTTTGTCATTGTAGGACCTTGACTTGAAGCTTCTATCTTTGCTTCTACTCTTGTAGAACTTGTTGAAGTTCTTCACCATTAAGCTCAATTCTTCATTGAAGTTTTGTTTCTCACTTGATGATGTAGGGGCTTCACATGAGGCTTTGTAGGCACCACTTGATTTGTTGTGAAGTTCCTCTTTATCCTTAAGTGACATCTCATGAGCAACAATTCTTCCAATCACCTCCGTTGGCTTGAGATCTTTGTAATTGGGCATCATTTGGATCAATGTGCACACGGTATCATATTTTCCATCCAAGGCTCTTAGAATCTTCTTGATGATGAATCTATCGGTCATCTCTTCACTTCCTAAGCCGGCAATCTCATTTGTGATGAGAGCAAGCCTAGAGTACATTTCAGCGACACCTTCACCATCCTTCATTTTTAACTTGTCAAGTTGACTTTGAAGCACATCCAACTTGGATTCCTTGACGGAGTCGGTACCTTCGTGCATATCAATCAAAGTGTCCCAAATTTCCTTTGCATTCTCAAGACGGCTGATTTTGTTGAATTCTTCGGGGCACAATCCGTTGAAGAGAATATCACAAGCTTGAGCATTGTATTGCAACATCTTCAACTCATCCGCGATAGCTTCACGGTTTGGTTCTTTCCCATCAAAGAAGTCACCTTGCAAACCAACACACACAATAGCCCAAACGGCGGGGTTATGTCCAAGAATATGCATTTTCATTTTATGCTTCCAACTAGCAAAGTTAGTACCATCAAAGTAAGGACCTCTATGGTGATAATTTCCCTCGCTAGACGCCATACTCTCCTAGGTTGTGAAACCAAGGCTATGACCACCAAAAGCTATGGAGATCAAAGCAAATGGAGAACAAAGCTCTGATACCACTTGTAGGATCGAAAGTATGTCTAGAGGGGGGTGATTAGACTACTTGACCAAATAAAACGGAAAGGGAAGGGTTTGGAGAAAAAAACGCAATTGGAGACATGGATGTTTTTCCCGTGGTTCGGATAGGTGGTGCTATCCTACATCCACGTTGATGGAGACTTCAACCCACAAAGGGTAACGGTTGCGCGAGTCCACGGAGGGCTCCACCCACGAAGGGTAACGGTTGCGCGAGTCCACGGAGGGCTCCACCCACAAAGGGTCCACGAAGAAGCAACCTTGTCTATCCCACCATGGCCATCGCCCACAAAGGACTTGCCTCACTAGCGGTAGATCTTCACGAAGTAGGCGATCTCCTTGCCCTTACAAACTCCTTGGTTCAACTCCACAATCTTGTCGGAGGCTCCCAAGTGACACCTAGCCAATCTAGGAGACACCACTCTCCAAGAAGTAACAAATGGTGTGTAGGTAATGAACTCCTTGCTCTTGTGCTTCAAATTATAGTGTCCCCAACACTCAACTCTCTCTCATAGGATTTGGATTTTGTGGAAAGAAGATTTGAGTTGAAAGCAACTTGGGGAAGTCTAGAGATCAAGATTCATATGGTAGGAATGGAATATCTTGGTCTCAACACATGAGTAGGTGGTTCTCTCTCAGAACATATGAGTTGGAATTGTGTATGTGTTCTGATGGCTCTCTCCACGAGTGAAGAGGAGGTGGAGGGGTATATATAGCCTCCACACAAAATCCAACCATTACACACAGTTTTCCAATCTCGGTGGGACCGAATCAACAAACTCGGTCGGACCGAAAAGGTAAACCTAGTGACCGTTAGAGATTTTCGGTGGGACTGACATGCAACTCGGTAGGACCGATATGGTTAGGGTTTGGGCATAACGTAATCTCGGTGAGACCGATTACACAAACTCGGAGAGACCGATTTTGGTAATTAGCTAACCAGAGAGTTGGTCAGGCAAACTCGGTGGGACCGATTTGCTCTTTCGGTGAGACCGAAAAGTTACAAAAAGGAAACACTGAATTTACATTGCAATCTCGGTGGGACCGATCCGCTCTTTCGGTGAGACCGAAAAGTTATGAAAGGGAAACAGAGAGTTTGCAATCCCATCTCGGTGAGATCGAGATCCCTATTGGTAGAACCGATTTGCTAGGGTTTGGCAGTGGCTTATGACAGGTGAAACTCGGTGGCGCCGGATAGAAAGAATCGGTAGGACCGAGTTTGGCTTTGGGTTTAGGTCATATGTGGATATGGGAAAGTAGTTGAGGGTTTTGGAGCATATCACTAAGCACATGAAGCAAGAGGCTCATTAAGCAACACCTCATCCCTCCTTGATAGTATTGGCTTTTCCTAAAGACTCAATGTGATCTTGGATCACTAAAATATAAAATGAAGAGTCTTGAGCTTTTGAGCTTGAGCCAATCCTTTGTCCTTAGCATTTTGAAGGTTCCACTTTCACATCCATGCCATGCCAATCATTGAGCTTTCTTGAAATAGTCATCTTGGAATAGCATTAGCTCAATGAGCTATATGTTGTTATGAATTACCAAAACCACCTAGGGATAGTTGCACTTTCACTGGTCATCGACACGCTCAATACTATGCTCCAGTTCGCGGTCCAATCCGGCATCCTCAAGTGCCTAACACTGCAGCATGCTCCTTCCAGTATCTCCCTGTTCGCCGACGATGTGGTCATCTTCTGCCACCCCGATGCCGCGGAGCTCTCGACCGTCAGCAAACTCTTGGACCTGTTTGGTGCTGTCTCCGGCCTGCGCACTAACTTTGCTAAGTGCCTCGCCGCGCCAATTCAATGCCCCGTCGACGTCTCTACCTCCATTGGCTCTACGCTCTCCTGCCCCGTCGTGGCCTTCCCGATCCAGTACCTGGGTCTCCCGCTGTCCATAAAGAGGGTGCCTCCACCCCAGCTCATGCCGATCATCGAGAAACTCACGCGCAAGCTGGCCACCTGGAAGGCCGCTCTTCTCAACCGCGGCGAGCGTCTCGCTCTGGTTCGCCAAGTCCTGAGTGCCATGCCGGTCCACCTGCTCCTGGCCATGGCAATCTCCCCCACCATCCTCAAGAAGGCCAATCGCATTCTCCGGGATTTCTTGTGGCATGGGCGTACGGATGCGCGCTCGGGATCCTGCTTGGTCAGTTGGGCGCGGGTATGCCGCCCTCTGGACTTGGGTGGTTTAGGTATCCGCGACCTCCGCCGCGCTGGAATCTCTCTTCGCGTGCGTTGGCTCTGGTTGCAGGCTACTGATCCCTCCCGGCCCTGGGCTCACCTTAAGCTACCCAACGACCCCGAGGTGCTTCAGTTTTTCCGAGCCTCCACGATATGGTCCGTTGGTAATGGCACTTCCTGCCGCTTCTGGATCAACCCCTGGCTGGATGGCAAATCTATTCTTGACGCTGCTCCTCATGTCACGGCCCTCGTCCCTCGCCGTGCCCGCAACTCTCGCACGGTGGCAGATGCGCTTACAGATCGCCGCTGGATTCGTGACATCCAGGGTGCTCTGGGCTTGGCGGCCACGGTAGAATACGTTGGCCTCTGGATCCGCCTCTAGCAGGTCCAGCTGCTCCCCCGACCGGACTCGATCCGCTGGCGTTGGGCAGAAAATGGATGCTACTCGGCCTCATCCTGCTACACCGCCCTCTTCCATGGCTCCACCTCCTCGCCCACCTGGCACCTCGCCTGGCAAACCAGCGCTCCCACCTCGGTGCAGTTTTTCATCTGGTTGGCGTCCCTCAACCGCTGCTGGTCCGCGGACCGTCTTGCGCGGCACGGCTTGCCCCACGAGCCGGCCTGCGTGCTTTGCTCCCAGGAACCCGAGACCATGCGCCACATCCTGGTGGGCTGTGTCTTCGCGCGGGCGACTTGGTATGCTATTCTATCCTGGTGCTCTCCTACCACGGCCATCCCTGATGGCTCGGTTGACTTCTTCGACTGGCTAGACACTACTCTGCTAGGCACTCCGACATCGAAGCGTCGTGCGCTCGCTACCGTGGCCTCTCTCGTCGCGTGGTCCCTCTGGCGGCACCGGAACGCCGTCATCTTCGACAAGATTGCGCCCTCCCTGCCATCGCTTATAGTCGCAATCAAGGATGAAGCTCGCTCTTGGGCCTTGGCTCGAGCTAGAGGAATGGACATGGGTCTTAATGTAACCTGATCGTGTCTCCGAGGGCTGAGCAACCCTCTGTCTCCTGCTCACCCCGTCACCACAGAGCCGCCATTTATGTGTACGTCTCCGAGGTGATCCCCCGTAACGCTTGTAACTTCACTATTCCTTCCCTATCAATGCAATGATACGCCACCTAAGCGTATTCGAGAAAAAAAACATCTTTGATCGGGAGATATGTGGTAATGGGCTTCCCCAAAGAGATGGTCATGAAGAGTATGAAGGAGATTGGTAATATAAAAGTAATCACTTCCATTTTATTTATGTGCTTGTGTTTGTGCCATTTGTTAACACCTTTTGATTTCAGGACATAGTGATGCAGATGCACTGCTCGAGCTACTGCTCACGTATACGGTATTTGACTATTTATCCATGTGCTTTGTTACTGAATTTATTCTATAGTGCTCTTGATTCATGGCAAGGATTGTTTATTCCGATTGATATGTGAAATGCAAGCACTAGATTGTAACGCCCTTGCCTTTGGCCGAGGGAGGACGCCGGATTTGGGGCTCGTCGCCGGCGAGATCGGACAGGAGAGGGGATCAGCGAGAGGGAAAGACAGATGCAGACGCAACCAGAGAGAGAGAGAGAGAATTCAAATTCATTCAACGATACCCCGCAGGGATCCACACGGCCAGCTTATATATGCTGCCAACAATACGAATGGCCCAAGGCCCGCTACACGCACCCAAGCCCACACCGGACCGACGCACACATTCAAACCTCCTGCCAACGCTTTACGTCTTCGCCTTCTGAACACGTCTTCCACCCTGCTTGACGGCTAGTGACAGTATCTCCATACTGACATTTCCCTCCCCTTGAGACCCAACTGGTCCCCAGGCCGGTGCATCTGGAAACCGTGCTTTGAGCACTTCATAGTCCTCCCAAGTGGCCACTGAATTCGGCACAGATGTCCACTTGATCAGCACCTACAAATGCGCCGCGTTGCCCTTCTTGACTAAACGCCTGTCGAGGATCTGTTCTGGAATCACTCCTGGAACTGACAAATCAAGAGGTTTGGGGAGCACTGTGAATACTGGTGTGTGATCTGGTACATGTGATTTAAGCTGAGATACGTGGAACACTGGGTGGACTTGACTTCCTTTAGGTAACTCGAGCTTGTAGGCAGCTGCTCCAATTTTGGCTATGATCTTAAACGGTCCAAAGTACTTTAATGTTAACTTAGGACAGGGCCTATTAACCAATGATGATTGAGCATACGGTTGCAGCCTCAGATAAACTTGTTCTCCTTCAGAAAACTCCGGAGGTGACCTGTTTTTGTCAGCATAGTGCTTGTACTTCACTTGTGCCCTTTGCAAATGTTCCTTCAATCTGCTAGTGTGTTCTGTCTGAGCAGAGAGCCAGCTATGGACTTCTCCATTTAGGGAAGAGTGATCTCCAGCTAGTTGTCCAATGTTGGGCTCATGTCCATACAGTGCCTTGTAAGGAGTACAGCCAAGTGATGAATGGAATGTAGAATTGTAACCAAATTCTGCTTGGGGCAACCGGCTTTTCCATTTTGCAGGGCAATCATGAACAGCACATCTTAAATACATTTCTAGGCACTGATTTACTCTTTTAGTCTGACCATCAGTTTGAAGATGATATGCAATGCTCATCTGTAATTCTGTGCCCCATACCCTGAATAATTCCTTCCAAAATGAGCTGGTAAAGATCTTGTCACTGTCAAATATGATGGACAGTGGTAAACCATGTAACTTGACCACATTGTTCAAGAAAGCTTTGGCAACTCCAGCAGCAGTAAATGGGTGTTTGAGGGGTATGAAATGGCCAACTTAGTGAACCTATCTACCACCACTATGATAGAACTGTAGCCCTCAGATTTAGGTAGCCCCTCAATGAAATCCATACTTATGGACTGCCATGGTCCTTCAGGAATTGGTAAGGGTTGCAACATACCAGGAGATTTATACAATTCATGTTTTGCTTGTTGACACACAACACACTGCTTGACAAAGTTTTCAATATCTCCTTTCATACCCTGCCAATGGAACAACTGTTTCACTCTGAAATATGTTGGTAAAATTCCTGAATGTCCTCCCACAGGAGAAGAATGAAAAGCTTGTATCAGTCTGATTTTAAGCCCTGTATTTTCTCCTATCCAAATCTGATCATTATGTTTCAACAATCCTTTATGCAACTGAAACCCTGGACAAGCAGCAGGATCTACAGCTAGCTTTTGCAGCAATTCTTGAGCTTCAGAGTCTACAGTATAGGAGTTCAGCACCTCTTGTATCTAAACAGGTTGAGATGTAGACACAACTTGAATAGGAAATAGATGAGCAACTCTAGACAAGGCATCTGCAGCAGTGTTTTCAACTCCTTTCTTGTACTGAATGCTAAACTGTAAACCCACCAGCTTAGTCATAGCTTTTCTCTGTAGCTCTGAAGTCAGTACTTGATCTCCTAAGTGACACAGACTCTGATGGTCTACTGTTGACAGGAACAGCTCCTGGTACAAGATTAATCACATGATCTATGTGTCTGTGACAAGGTAATGTCTTTGGATCACTGAACACATCAGAAAACTCCTGCAAAACTTCTTTCATTGGTGTAGCAACTTCATTTTCTGCATTTTTATCCCATACTAGTTGTATTAAAGCAACTGCCATAATGTCATTTCCTTTATCCCATTTAACTACTTGTTCCACTGGGATTTCAGTCAACTGTGTTTTTTTAGCTGGTAACACTCCTTGCAGTTTCACAGCTTTCCCTTGGTAATCAAACTGGATCCATTTTTCAGCCCATTGACATTGCATCACTCCCCACTTCTCCAACCAGTCCATGCCCAATATTATGTCATATCCTCCTAACTACAAAACCCTCATTTCATTAGTGAAATTGTGGCCTTGTATCCACCAAGTCAACTGTGGTACACATTCAGAGCACTGTAGTAGATCACCATTAGCCACTTTCACTGACAAGGGTGTAGGCAAGGCTTCTGGTGTTAGTTTAACTCTGTCCAACAGAGCCTGATCCACAAAACTGTGAGTAATTCCTGAATCTAACAGTATCAGCACAACTTGATTTCCAATTAGTGCTCTGAATTGTATGGTTTTGGGATGTGAAGCTCCAGACAGTGCCTGTACAGAAATAGTAGCACACTCCTCTTGCTGTTCTTCCAACAATGCATCTAACACAGCATCAGAAATGATTTGATGAGGATCTATACATTCTGCTGCTTTCAACTGGGCAGTACTGTTATTAGTGATGTTGCATACATGCCCAGGAGTGTATTTTTCTCCACAACTATAACACAGTCCATTTGCTCTCCTGTACTCCTTCAACTGTCTGGCCCTCCAAAGTTCACCTGGAGCTACTGATGATTTACTGTCCTGCTTGTTATATGTACTTTTCTGTCCACTAACTCTATTTCCTTACTCTGACTCATTTGCCTTTCCTGTATGAGAGCATATAGGGCAGCCTGGTGGACTGATTCAGGCAATTGCATCTCAACTCAAGCACTCAATTCCTCTTTCAGTCCCATGGTAAATCTGGTTATTAGCAGAGTATCACTAATGGATGGTTCATAGAGCTTAATGTTGTACACCAACTGATGGAATTTGTTTTTGTACTCTTCCACAGATCCCCACTGTTTCAGTCTCATCAGTGTCTGCAGCAGCTCCCTGTGAACATTAACGTCGAATTCTGCCAGTAATGTTGCACATAACTGCTCCCAACTCGGCCAACCTCCTCCTTGTTTATAGGACTGAAACCAGTGAGCAGCATTATCCACTAGATGCAGGGACGCTGAAGTGACTCTGAAACTGTTGGGAATACTGTACAACTGAAAGAACGCCTCGCACTGATCGATCCAAATCCTCACTCCCGTCCCATCAAATTTTGGGAAATCCATCTTCGGCATCCAGTTTCTCTTCCCTGTCGCCTCCTCTCGCATGACATGCTCGCCTTGCTCACCACTGGGGTAAGGATTGGGGACAGGTACCTGATTTGGCCATGGTTGGCTCCTCGCCGTGGAGCCCAACGCCGCGGGCGCAGCCCCGAGCACCCCTTCAGACAGCGGAGTTCCATTCAACGCTGCGCCTCCCCTGCCCACTGATGCGGCGACGCTCTGTTTCGCCGACTGCGCTTGCTCTTGCTGCACCTTGCCCAGAGTGTCGCAGGAGAGATTCACTTTCACTTGCACTTGGTCCAGGCGCTGAGACTGCTCCTCCAATTTCGTCCAGCGCTTCCAATCGGTCGCAACTCTCCGCCACCTTGCCCAACTTGCTCTGCTCCGCCCGCAGCTCCGCGAATTCCTTCAGCATGCGCTCCTGGAACAGCTCCATCCCGCGCGTGATGTGCTTCGTCTGGGTGCTGGCCTTGAACGCCGTCGTGTCGTTCCTCTCTGGAGCAACCCACCTCAGTTCGAGGATTACACCGATCGAACCCTAGGGTGATCGGAGACCGTCGCCTCGGAATTTGTTGTGTACGCTCTCAAGAATAGCGGAAGCGAGCCACGGACCGGTCGCTCTGATACCAGATTGTAACACCCTTGCCTTTGGCCGAGGGAGGCTGCCGGATTTGGGGCTCGTCGCCTGCGAGATCGGATAGGAGAGGGGATCAGCGAGAGGGAAAGAGAGATGCAGACGCAACCAGAGAGAGAGAGAGTGAATTCAAATTCATGCAACGATACCCCGCAGGGATCCACACGGCCAGCTTATATATGCTGCCATCAATACAAACGGCCCAAGGCCCGCTACACGCACCCAAGCCCACACCAGACCGGCCCACACATTCAAACCACCCGCCAACGCTTTACGTCTTCGCCTTCTGAACACGTCTTCCAACCTGCTTGACAGCTAGTGACAGTATCTCCATACTGACTAGATGACGATGATGCAGTGGGTAATAATCACTCTACTTCTGGCTGCATCCTCCCTGTTGTTGAAGATAACGATGATCTGGATTTTGGGAACTGGGATGGTGATGATGATGCTGGTGGTAGAGAGTCAAGCTCTGATGATTCTGGTTGTGAGGTACTCCCTCTGTTCCCAAATATTTGTCTTTCTAGACATTTTAAATGGACTACAACATACGGATGTATGTAGACATATTTTAGAGTGTAGATTCACTCATTTTGCTTCGTATTTAGTCACTTGTTGAAATCTCTATGAAGACAAATATTTGGGAACGGAAGGAGTAGATGATTACTTATCTTCAGTTCAGTAGCCAAGAATTGTTTGATCATATGCTGATATATTTGAAATCTTTGCCATGAGCACCCCTGTTACTTACTGTTTTGAGATTTCGTGAGTGTAGTTTGAGCACTTGATTTTTGTTACATAGAATTTTCACCATGTTAAAAATTTATCGTTTAAGAGTGTATTATTGTTCTGCAATATTCCCCGTAGATATTTTTGTTAGTCACCACTCGTTTTCTCTTCAGTTTTTATGCATTTGAATATTAGTAGTAAGGCTTGCAACTTGTGGAGTTATGTTGGTACAAGAAAATTATATTACAGGTGCTTTAACCAAGAGAATATATTACACATACCGCAGGCGCTTTAACCTGCAAAAATCCAAGTTTGTGCACCGGTTATGGTTTTTGATTCATTACCTCCGCTCGGAAACAAGTGGTGCGGTTTTAGTTCAAATCTGAACTAAAACAACGCCAGTTATTTCCTAACGGAAGGAGTAATTTGTAGTCCAGGATATAGTCTACAATCATACTGAGCTCAGAAGAGTTTGGAAGAAATAGAAGCTAAACTTGAATGCTTAATACTAAACAAAGAAGCAAGAATATGACTGGACCTAAATAATTATATCCTGCACTGTTGTAAAGTTTGTGCTGCAACCCAGCTCATCACTTCGTCATCTTCTCTTGAAGACGCACGGTTTGCTTCATCATCCATCCACCGGTGTTTAAAATTCTATCACGAAAGCAGCATGGAGAGACCAGATGATTGTGTTTCACTATTGCTATGCATCCAGCACAACCAGATGAAACAACTAACCTGCCCGTTCATTCCTGTCCAGCACAACTAGTACTTCATATTGTTACTTGCTATTGTATTAATGTCATTCTCAAACAGCACCGGAAGAAATGAGGTTCCTAAATTATTGCATTGATATAATTTTTTTTCTGTTTTGTTCGCTTGTTTCTTGGGAGCTCTATGCTATTCATCTCTTGATCATTGAATAGTGTAGGCCCCCTTCTTTTCTCTAGCCATATACATGTTGCTCCGTAGTTGTATATCCCTGTCAGCAATCACTTAGTTTGGCAGTAAGAAGTCAGTGAGATATATCTAGTATATTCTAATCTCTTATTTTGTTGTACTTTTATGCAGGAATTTTTGCGAGAGATGTCAGAGAGGGACGATAAGATCAACTCCTTAGTACACATGGGCTTTTCTGAAGATGAAGCAAATAGGGCTATTACAAGATGTGGCATGCTTCTTTTTGAAATCATTTGCATTAACGGTAATTCTTTCATGGAAAGAATACCTTATGCTATATATTTCTGTTTGAATTTCCCTAGGTGTGGATGCTGATATCTGTCTATTAGTTGATTCGATTAGTGCATCGTGTGCCGCAGAAGATTGTCATTCTAGAAACTTATCTGACCATCAGGTACCTTGTGAGGTACCTTGTGGTTTGATGTACACTTGAATAAGATGCCATTTTCGCTCTTTTAATTTGATGTAAGGACACCAGAATCTGTGTACATTTGGCAGGTTACAGATAGATGCTTCAATTCCTTTGGAGGCAGAAAGAAAGCAAGGTTGATGGAAGAGAGCAGGAAAAAGAGGAAGAGATATGGGGGTGAAGGACAAGGCAATCGACCTTCCTTGGATGGCAGCGATGAGGAATCAATGCCTCTCCCAAATCCAATGTCTGGATTTAACTTGCCTGGTTACAGGGGACCATCAGTTACCCGAATGCTTTCTAAACTAGATATCGGACCACCTTTTTTCTATTATGAAAATGTGGCCCGAGCTCCAAAAGGTGAATGGGCGAAAACTTCAAGGAATCTGTTTGACATTCAGCCAGAGTTTGTGGATTCTCTTCATTTATGTGCAGATTGATAACAGATTGCCTCTTCTTCCTCTGCCCCCAAGACCATATTTGAGGCATTCCCTCATTACAAGAAGTGGTGGCCTTACTGGGACCAGAGAACACAGCTCAATTGCTTACAAACATGTGTAGCAAGTGCATGTTAAACACATCAATATCTACATGGCTGGCGGATATCTTCATGAGTCGCATCTGGTTAGCTAGTTAGATTATAATGTTTATCTCTTGTAACTCTTATCTCTATCTCCTTTCTTCCTCTTCAAGAATGTAATCTCAACCGAATGTATGCGCTGTTATGGGAGGTACGCTCCATCTATATAACATGAAGCCGTCGGCCTGAGAAGGTAAGACGTTCCGCTAGTTCGCACATGGTAATCAGAGCCCCATCTCTTCCCATCTACTGAGATCCCATCTACCGAGCCTAGCCATGTCTTCCTCCTCCTCCTCCGGCGCTTCCGAGACCACCCTCAATGGGCAGGTCACCGAGAAGTTAACACGCACGAACTATGTGCTCTGGCGCATGCAGGTCACTCCTCATCTACGCGGCGCCGGCGTCTTCGGCTACGTCGACGGCACCACACTGGAGCCGGGCAGGCTTCATGTCACCAAGGACAAGGATGGCAAAGAAAGCACTGAGCCCAACCCTCTCCATCCAATCTGGGTCCGGGAGGATCAACAGATGCTGGGCTACCTGCTCAGCACCCTCTCCAAGGAGGTCCTGATTGCAGTGACCACGGTCACCACGGCGCACGCGCTCTGGACAGCAGTGGCAGGTATGTTTGAGCCACGTGAATAACATCAGGACGACGCTCATCAATGCGCAGAAGGGCAACCAGATGGTTGCCGCCTACTTTGCCTCTCTCCGTGGCCTCGCCGACGAGCTTGTCAATGCGGGGAAGGCCATCCAAGATGACGAACTCATCTCCTACATCATCCACGGCCTCGACGTCGACTACCAGCCCCTCGTCTCCGCCCTCGACGCACGCGTCACGCCGGTCTCCCTCGACGAGCTCTACGCCATGCTCAGCAACTTCGACCAGCGCATGGCCCAGTTTAATCACTCGGGCAGCGGCGGCTTCCGCTCCTCTGCCAACGCCGCGGTGCGTGGCCGTGGTGGTGGATCACGTGGCCGTAGCTCTTCTCGCGCCAAGGGGCGATCTGGCGGACACGGTGGTGGCGGCAACAACGGCGGCGGCAACAACCGCTCTGGTGTATCTCGTGGTCGTTGTGGCGGCGGTCCACCTCGGGCCCGACCGGAGACGCCTCGCTGCCAAATTTGCGGTAAGCCAGGGCACACCGCGAAGGATTGCTGGTACCGTTATGATGAAGACGACGAGGACTCCCAAGATGAAGAAAAAGTGGCTGCCGCCGCTGATGGATCCTACGGCATCGACACAACTTGGTACGTCGATAGCGGCACCACCAATCACATCACCAACGAGCTTGAGAAGGTCACGATGAAAGACAAGTATCGTGGCAAAGATCACATCCACACGACAAGTGAAGAAGGTATGCAGATTTGTCACATTGGTCATTCTACGTTTCGTACCCCTCACCGTCCAATTCATCTCAAGAAAATTTTGCATGTCCCTAGTGCTGCTAAAAGTCTCCTCTCAGTTCATAGAATTGCCCTTGATAATCATGTTTTCCTCGAATTTCATCCTTATTTCTTTTTGATCAAGTACCAGGCCACGAAGAAGGTTCTCTATCGAGGTAGATGTGTTCGAGGGCTTTACCCGTTGATTCCGGAGCTTAGGAGACTCAATAAACAAGCCAATGGTGTTGTCAAAGTTTCGTCAACACGGTGGCACGATCGATTAGGGCATGCTGCTTTTTCTTTAGTTGAAAAATTGCTTAGGAAAAATAAACTCCCATTTGTTGGTGAGCGAAATGTCGAAACCATTTGTGATTCTTGTCAATGTGCTAAAAGTCATCAATTACCGTATCCACTATCTACTAGTGTCTCTACCAAACCACTTCAATTGATCTTTTCTGATGTGTGGGGTCCTGCACCCACCTCTGTTGGTAGACATGAGTATTATGTAAGCTTTATAGATGACTATAGCAAGTTTGTGTGGATCTATCTTCCCAAAAAGAGATCTGATGTTTTTCAAGTCTTTCAAAACTTTCAAGCCTTGGTTGAACGAAAATTTGACAGCAAAATTATTGCAGTCCAATCGGACTGGGGGGGGGGGGGAGTATGAAAAACTCAACTCCTTCTTCCAAACACTTGGCATATCACACCACGTCTCATGTCCTCATGCCCACCAACAGAACGACTCCTGTCGGGGATATACCCCCGGTATGACCCGGCCGGAATCATGACCCGGCCGGGCTTGGCGACTCACCAGAGACCTGGCTGGAGCTTGGCGGCTCACTGGCGATCCGCCCGGACATGACGGTTTACATGTAACCCGCCTGGACATTGTGACTCACTGGAGACCCGGCGGGCGAATCAGACAGACGACAAGGCCCAAGGCCCAGCAGGCCGGCTTATACTCTGGTGGGCCGGCTTAAGAGGAAAGGGATGACGAATATTTTCTTTATGAGGAAGCAAGACCCGGACTTGTATTCAACTTGTGAGAAAGGATAGACTAGTCCTAGTCTTACTAGGACTCCACATGTAATCCGCCCCTTCAACATATATAAGGAGGGGCAGGGCTCCCCAAAGAGGGACAGAGAAGAAGAAAACAATCTCTAGGGCTAGACACTAAGGGGGAGCCGGCTTATGCGGCGACTCTTTCATGAGCATAATGAGATCTAGCCACAAACAGCATGTAGGGCTATTACTGGTTGATGTTTTCCGGGGCCCAAAACTGTCTAAATTCTTGTCTTATGCGTTGATCCGCCCTGCGTCTCTCATCCCGATCAACCCCTCTCAAGCTACCACAAAGATGCGTTGGCCTCGCGACTAAGTCCTCACACTAAGACATCTGCTGTGACAATTCCACGACAGTTGGCGCCCATCATGAGGCTCGCGCACGATGGTGTTGAGTTTTTGAACGGATCTCTCCCAGGGATCGAGAAGCTCGCAGTTGACCGGATTAAGAAGAGCCAGCGTGGAAAAGTATTCAGCGGCGACGTACATATTGGGTTAAAAGGAATTTAGGGTTTGGCATCGCCGATACAACGCGAACCGTCGAAACCGAATAGAAGAATATTTTTTTTGGCTAAAGTCGCGTGTCGCCGAGACCGACAGGAATTATGTTGCAGCCGTACGCCATGTCGGATCAATCTGTATCAACGCGCGTGTGTGAGCAAGGGTCAAGCCCCGAGGCAATACTACTACAGCGCTACTCCGTTGCTACTGTTCGTATAAAGTGGTCTACCAAGTAGTACTTGAGTACCGTCCATGTAAAAGCTCAGATTTTTGGGGAGGAGTAATTTGTCCAGCAAGTTTTTTAATTACCAAAAAAGGGAGAAGGCCACGACCTGGTATCAACTGGTTACGACTCGGGAACGGACGTGGGTTCATCCAACCGACCACGACTCGAGAGCGGCTTCCGCGTGTGTGACCTCGCTTCACAGGCGCCCAACGCCACCTCCGAGCCGGCCGCCTCCGTCGTCCACTTCTGAACCGCCTGGCCTGCATCGGTTGAGCCGCCGCCAGTGATGACCAAAGTCTACTACAGTACAAGTCAGTCCATTGCTGTCAACAAGTACTAAACCGATTAGTACTCCATTTGGTGAGGAAAACATCCAAATACTTGTGCTATGAATCAATCAACGGATGACTGTTGCGACATCTCCTTGCGCTCGTCCAGCGCCGGGTCACCGTCGCCGCCGTCAACCGCTGCGGCCTCACTCCCTTAAGCATCAACTGCGCCGCGCTTGGCTCACACCTGCTCCGTGCCTGCGGCCCTGACCGTTTTCTGCGCCGCCGTGCCGGACGCCGGCTCCGCCTCCCGCACGTCGGTTGACCCGCCAAAGCGCCTCAAGGCCCCGCTTCTAGTCGCTGCTGCGCCCTGCTTCACAGTTTCCGCTTCGCCGAGCCACTTCACTGACCTCGAGACGCCTTGACGACTTGTTGCACGCACATGCAGCGGCAATCTGCGGAAGTCAAAGACCGAAAGAAAGGAGAATAAGAAAAGCACTACTAGTACATCTCACGGGAGGTCTAATACAGGAATCAGCCAAAGTTAACATGATTGGTCACGGCTAATGCAATGATGTATATTGGCGTAAAAAAATGATGTTTGGGCACGCCCTCCAGAGATTGATGGATGCATGGGTGGATATGAAGACCCATTAAAGCCTGCATGATGAATTTTGCTTCGATTGCTACGTCCGACGAAAAACCAGGTGTTCTCAACACTGATTTTTTGTGTCTGTACATGTTAATTCTTTTAGAAAATATCTTCTTTTTTCTGGCCTGTACTGTTTTATACAGGATGACCCGGAGAAGGACATGAACTCTGCGATTACCCTTGCTCCGAGCTACCGCCTATGACTGTGCTGAGCCGCCCTAGCGCGAGCGGTTCTGCCCGATCCGGCCTCGCTACCGTGTTCGTCACTGAACCGCCACGAGTAAGCCGCCGCTAGCAGCGAGCAACCGCCGTGGCCACTACTACTCCACATGAGGTTAAGGGTGCAGTCAAGACATTGTCCATGTTTACCCGCTGAAAATACCAGGTGCTATCTTCTCTATATATCTTATCAGTACATATTAAATTGTTTAAGAACAATTATTTTGGTCTGTATATTTTTATGTGCAGCAAAGGTGGTGCCATGTTGTGTCTATGAAGTGTACGGCAGCAGCATCACGCGCCGGCGTCCGTGCCCGCTTACTGATGGAACAGGTGTGTGCAAGTCGCCGCTCGTGCAGCTTAATTTACATCAACCCGCCGGAGCCGTGTTGAGCCGCCCTTGCCGCTTTGAGCCGCCGGGGGTTATATTAAGTCGCCGGTCTGCCTAAGACACCTCTGTCGCGATAAACGGATCA
Source organism: Triticum urartu (assembly GCF_056163025.1). NCBI lineage: Eukaryota > Viridiplantae > Streptophyta > Magnoliopsida > Poales > Poaceae > Triticum > Triticum urartu. The sequence goes on from NC_141877.1 coordinate 681,417,068, forward strand.
TCCATCGTCCAAACAAATCAGGTAATATCCATCCAAGTTGGTTTTATTAGCACATGTTGTTTTTGTCAAAGAACAGATTTATCTTTGCCTTGGTCTGCAATATTCTTTATGCAGGGCAATTATTTATGACAAAAGGTGATATTATACCGCGGAGATGGAGGCATGCCAACATCTTTTGGCACATGTGGTCGTCGTTACTCAACGGACTCCCGCACCGTCTTATAACGTCGTGGCCGTCTCTCGCGGCCGCACCGACTTACAAATCGTCGTGGTCGTTTCTCGCGACCGCACCGGTTTACAACGCCGTGGTCGACTCTCCCGTCCACACCGGTTTAAAACGCCGCGGCCGACAGATCTGTCAGCACCCGCGGCCGACTCGGCCGTGATTGATTCCAGTGTCACCATGGTGATCATCAACTCCTCGGTCATAATTGCTGACCTGACACATCAGATGAAATCCATCCAGTATATTTTTATATTATATATTGCTTTTTCCTTAAAAAGAGCAATTGCTCTGGCTTGCAAGTTCTTCAATACAGGACAAGTTATATCACTGAGCTGTTGAATGACTCTTACCGGTTTACATCACGATCAAATATGGAGAATCTCAAGACAACTCCTCGAGTTGCCTCGAGACTCGGGGGTTATGATGACATGACTAAGTAAATAATTGCCAGTTTAAGGCAGATTCAAGAACTCCGGGTCATTGGAAGAAAAAATAGCCCGGCCCCGGACGCTACTGTCTTTTTGATGAATATTTAAAGGCCGTCAGGAAATTTCCAGCTTAAAAGGAAGGATTTCGGTTCAAAATCCGGTTCAAGGTAAACCTGTTTCCCACAAAGCTTGAAGCTCTCAAAACCGGTTTAAAGTTCCGGTTCAAAAAGAATTAATCTCTTGCAAGTTTGAGTTTTCAGACAAATTAATAGTTGCCAAAGAGAACTTGCTGATGCGCGATTCAAACATGGGTATCCTGCCTTACGGCTTACGGCTTATCTTATTATGATCACTTGGGGGCTTCCTTCTCATCGAGCATAGCTGTCGGTACCCTCTTGATCGGCGCGATGCCAGAATTTATATGGTCACTTGGGGGCTTCCTGTTCAAACATAGGTCGTATTCGAACCAAAGAGAACGTAGCTGTCGTAACCCTTTTCATCGGCGCAAAGCCAAACTCACTAGGGGGCTTCTTGATCGTATCCAAATCATAGCTTAACCGCTTTTGGGTCCGACTTGGATCGTATTCGAATCAGGGTCGTTAAAAACCTCTCAAGGTCATTTGGGGGCTTCCTGTTCAAACATAGGTCGTATTCGAACCAAAGAGAACATAGTTGTCGGTACCCTCTTGATCGGCGCAACGCCAAAGCCACTGGGGGCTATATGATCGTATTCGAATCTTAGCTCAACCCCTTTGGAACGGTTTTCTGATCGTATACGAATCAGAAGCCTTAAATTTTTTAAGTCTTTTTTGCAAACAATTTTGGGTTTGACTTGAGACCTTTTTTGGATTATATCTCAAATGTATATAAGTGTTTTATGCTTAAACCAGCTTGACTTTTGACTATAAGTCACCAGCTTATGACAATCATCATGTATGTGGAAGCATTGGCTTCTAAGGATTGGGTTATCATCCTTACTGCACAGGTCATGTAAACCGGCAATACAAATTCAATATCACAGTGGTTATATGTGAGGTATTATGACCCGCCCTGCGGCAAACCGTCAAGGGTTCTTGTGATCTACTTGTGTGCAGGGTAAGACTACATTTGGGTGGTTACCCACCCTGCCTCTTGATGTTAAGTCGCCAGGGCATATATTGTTTAAACTCTATGCAGGATTTGCAGAACTATGACTTATATAAATGCTTCAGTCCAAGCTCATCACTGAAATTGGTGTCTCAAAAGGGTTATCAATTATTGATTTTCTCAAGGGCTATAGGCCATCGGGTTACAAAAATTCCGGCTTACAATGAATGCGCATTAAGTCGTCATCGGCCAAGAGCCACCAGGTATTTAAATTCCGGATCTACTTGTCAACCGATGAGGTATTCAAATCTTTAATAGCCAAAACTGACTGGATTTTCATGATGATATTGAATGATTGAGGTTTTCGTACCGGATTATATTATTCAAATCTTGAATAGCCAACATGGCTGGATTTCTATTGTGATTATCAGTAACCAGTGTTATGATTGAGGTTTTCAAAGTCGCTGTAGCGCAACGGCTATTATTTTTATCAATGGGCATGATTTATTTTACAATGGAGGAAATAGTCCCGAGTCGCTGCAGGCTTACGACCCGGCACTTGGGGGCTACATTGTTCAAATCGAGATTACATCGAATATACAAGTCCCATGTCACTGCCAGCATGCACCATGGTACTTGGGGGCTAATGCAAAGTCATTTTTTGCTCAACTTATTAAAGACCCGACTCATCACATTTTAAATGAACCGGCCCTTGGGGGCTACCAATTGCTCCTATCGGAAATTCAAGGTACACAAGCCTTAATTCATTATATTGAAAGATCCATTATTCAGTTGGTAGAGTACAAAGCTCTTAACCTTGTGGACGTGGGTTCAAGCCCCATGGTGGAGATTACATCATTTGATGGTATTATCAATGAATCATATACAAAGTCTCAGCTCAGTAATATCTTATTGACCCGGCCCTTGGGGGCTACACGTTGTTGCTCAAATTTACATGATCATATTTACAAAGTTCCTGCTCATTATTGCATATTGACCCGGCCCTTGGGGGCTACACTGGTTGAAATCTTTATGAGCATAAGGCAATTACAAGTCCCAGGTTGTTGCAAGCATGGCAACCCGGCACTTGGGGGCTACAGGTGATATGCATATAAGGGAGGAATAACTTCAAATTATCAGTTTTGAGTAAACCAGATTGACCCGGCGTCACCAATAACTATGACCTAGTGTCGGCAACAATTATGACCCGGTGCTATCAATATTTACAAACCGGATATTTTGGCAATGATAAACCGACAAGTTCTACAAGCCGACTGAAAGTTAGATGAGTTTTTCAAGACCAATATTTTTTAAGCCGGTGCTTTGGAAGCCGATTCAAGTGGATTATTTATTACAATATTTCTCTGTAAGATACCAATGTCTGCAAATTGGCTCTGAAGCTGGCCTATTGACCCGGAGTTCTCAAAAGAAGTATCTGGATTTTTGCATTGGCAAGGTTTGGACATATCTGTTAAAGGAGATTTGCTATAAGATCTTTGAGTATGCATCCAGAAGTAAATGACAAGGACTTAAAGATAATCAGGTGCCGGTTCAGGAAAATATTTAACCCAAAGCACAACCTATCAAGTTTGTTCTTGTGTTTATTTTACAGGATCAGTTTAACATGAATAAATCCAAATTAAACAGGGGGCTAATGTCGGGGATATACCCCCGGTATGAACCGGCCGGAATCATGACCCGGCCGGGCTTGGCGACTCACCAGAGACCTGGCTGGAGCTTGGCGGCTCACTGGCGATCCGCCCGGACATGACGGTTTACATGTAACCCGCCTGGACATTGTGACTCACTGGAGACCCGGCGGGCGAATCAGACGGACGACAAGGCCCAAGGCCCAGCAGGTCGGCTTATACTCTGGTGGGCCGGCTTAAGAGGAAAGGGATGACGAATATTTCCTTTATGAGGAAGCAAGACCCGGACTTGTATTCAACTTGTGAGAAAGGATAGACTAGTCCTAGTCTTACTAGGACTCCACATGTAATCCGCCCCTTCAACATATATAAGGAGGGGCAGGGCTCCCCAAAGAGGGACAGGGAAGAAGAAAACAATCTCTAGGGCTAGACACTAAGGGGGAGCCGGCTTATGCGGCGACTCTTTCATGAGCATAATGAGATCTAGCCACAAACAGCATGTAGGGCTATTACCGGTTGATGTTTCCCGGGTCCCGAAGCTGTCTAAATTCTTGTTTTATGCGTTGATCTGCTCTGCGTCTCTCATCCCGATCAACCCCTCTCAAACTACCACAAAGATGCGTTGACCTCACGACTAAGTCCTCACACTAGGACATCTGCTGTGACAATTCTACGACAGCTCCGCTGAACGGAAGCACATACACATAGTTGAGGTTGGGCTAGCCCTCCTGGCAGGAGCCTCCATGCCCCTCAAGTTTTGGGATGAGGCCTTTCTTACTGCTGTTCACATCATTAACATGCTTCATAGTCGAGTCATCAATAATCAAACTCCAGTAGAAAGACTTCTTCACATCAAACCAGACTATAAATCTCTTCGCGTGTTTGGGTGTGTTTGTTGGCCCAATCTTCGCCCATACAACAAAAGAAAACTCATGATTCGCTCAAAACAATGTGCTTTTCTAGGGTATAGCCCTCAACACAAAGGTGTCAAGTGCTTAGATATTTCCACTGGCCGTGTCTATATATCTCGTGACGTCGTTTTTGACGAAACACAATTTCGTTTCGCCACCCTACACCCAAACGCCGGTGCTCGTCTCCGAGAAGAAATTCTCCTCTTACCTACTCATCTTACCACCATTGATCAAGGGGGTCCGAATTCTGATGATCAAATGCTGACTAATCCTGCTACTAATGGTGTGCATGAGTTTTCTGATGATGTTCCAGGAGATAACAGCGAAAATAATGAAGAAATCAGTGAAAAAAACACGCCGGCAGGTCCATATTGCATGTGTCCGCATCCGGGAGGCAAATCATCCTCGGGATTGACTCCGCAGCAGCAGCTCAGTCGATCTCCCTCGGGATCGGCGCCGGCAGACGCGCCAGACACGCAGGCGACAGCGCCAGCCGACCGTGCGGCTGTCTCCAGCCCAGCGCACGCCGCGCGTCATGCCCCAACTGGTGGCGGCCTAAGTGCCTCTCCGCGCCAATCCTCAATCGACACGAGGTCGCACGTGTGTGATGCTCGGATAATTGATCCCACGCTAATGGTGCCACGTCACCACGGTTACTGCTGCTAATCTATCGTTAGATCAAACCGGTCCAAAATTCAAATTCAAGTGTGGTAAATAATAAAAGTTTTCAAACATTAAAGTAAAAATGTTCGGTTTGTACTAAATATTACACAGATAAATATGGTGTAGTAAACACATTTTTATAAAAGGCCTAAATAATTTAAAATGATTTAAAACAGGAAATAAAATAAACAAAAGAAAAGGAAAAATACAAAACCAGAAAAAACAAAACTAGCAAAAAAAGGAAAAGGAGAAAGAGAACCCCCCCGCTGGACCCCTTGGCCCAGCCGGCCACCCCCTGGCCTATAGGCCACCCCCACCCCGACCAAGACCCTAACCACCCGATCCCCACTTCCCCCACTCTCCCCTCACTCCCTCGATCTAGATCGAGATCGGGGCGACCACGCACCCGACCCCATCGACGCCACCGCCCCGGATTGCCGTCGCCGTTCACCGGAGGAGCCTCGCCGGAGCTCCTCCGCCTTGACTTCCCTGACCCTAACGTCGCCGACGCCGTCGACACACGCCGCTGCACCTCGTCATCACGTCGCCGTCGTCTTCGACTTCCTCCTCGACTCCCATTGCCCCGTGCCCTACAAACCCCTCGTGAGGCCCCTCCTTCTCCTCTGCCTCGCTCCCGCCGCGCACCGCGAGCCTCGTGCCGCGCACTGCGCGTCCCTGCCGTGCTACTCCTCCTGCCGCCCGTGCACCCACGCGCGCTCACGCGCGCGGGGCCGCGCCTGCGCCTCCAGCGCTCATGCGCCCGCGCGCCCGTGTTTGGCCCCGCCTTTCGCTGCGGCCTGCTGCTGTTGCGCCCGACCCTCGCCCCACGACCATTGCTCCTCGGTGTCGCCCGCCGTGTCCCCGCCTTGCCGAGGCCGCGCCGCCTCTCACTCATCCCCGCACGCTGACCGCCACGCTGCGCCACCGCGACTGCTCGCCGCCCCTGCTCCCGCTCTGCGGATCTGCTCCACCGCGCCGCCCCGCTCCCACCGGCCGCTCGCGTCGCCCGCTTGCGGTGTCCTCACGCCTCGCTTGCCCGTGCTGCTACGCCTTCCGCCGTCCCCTGTTGCATGTAGCCGCCGGCGCATACCGCGCTCCCCTGCGCCTGCCGAAGGCCGCCACGGCTCGTCTCGCCGGCGTCGTGCCACGCAGCTCCCCGTGCTCGGCGCTGCTCCCGTCGTCGCCGGCCACCGAGGCCCCGGGAGTGCTCGCCCTCGCCTCTCATGGCCACAGTTGCGAGCACCCGCAACCATGAACCCGCGCCCGCAAGGCCCTGGGCCACTTACACGCGGGCCCCAGCGCCTAGAACGTCTATAAAAAGGGGATTAAAAAATTATTAAATAAAAATAAAAATAATTAATAATTAATTAATTAGTTAATTAATTAACTAAAGAAATAATTAACTTAATTAATTTTGATTAATTAAATTAAACAACTAATTAAACGTTAGTTACCTAATTAACCTGATTAGTTAATTACTTAATTAGCCAATGACAGTGGGGCCCACCCCCCCTAATTAACCCTGATTAGGTTAATTAATGTGGTTAATTAAAATGGGTCACTGACAGGTGGGACCAACCTCTCAGGTTGACCAGGTCAACTGCTGACGTCATGCTGATGTCAGCAAACACTATTCTGGATAATATTGATTTAAATAATTAAACAAATTCTAAAAATGATTTAAATCTTTTAAAATTAATATAAAATAAACCGTAGCTCGGATGGAAAAAAATTGTACATGAAAGTTGCTCAGAACGACGAGACGTATCTGGATACGCAGCCCGTTCGTCCGCCACGCATCCCTAGCATAGCGAACACGCAACTTTCCCCCTCCGGTTCATCTGTCTGAAAACGCGAAACACCAGGGATATTTTTCCGGATGTTTCCCCCCTTCACCGGTACCACCTCATACCGCGTTAGTGTTGGAAATATGCCCTAGAGGCAATAATAAAAGCATTATTATTATATTTCCTTGTTCATGATATTTGTCTTTTATTCATGCTATAATTGTGTTATCCGGAAATCGTAATACATGTGTGAATAATAGACACCAACATGTCCCTAGTAAGCCTCTAGTTGACTAGCTCGTTGATCAACAGATAGTCATGGTTTCCTGACTATGGACATTGGATGTCATTGATAACGGGATCACATCATTAGGAGAATGATGTGATGGACAAGACCCAATCCTAAACATAGCATAAGATCGTATAGTTCGTTTGCTAGAGTTTTCCGATGTCAAGTATCTTTTCCTTAGACCATGAGATCGTGTAACTCCCGGATACCGTAGGAGTGCTTTGGGTGTACCAAACGTCACAACGTAACTGGGTGACTATAAAGGTATACTACGGGTATCTCCGAAAGTGTCTGTTGGGTTGACACGGATCAAGACTGGGATTTGTCACTCCGTATGACGGAGAGGTATCACTGGGCCCACTCGGTAATGCATCATCATAATGAGCACAAAGTGACCAAGTGTCTGGTCACGGGATCATGCATTACGGTACGAGTAAAGTGACTTGCCGGTAACGAGATTGAACGAGGTATTGGGATACCGACGATCGGATCTCGGGCAAGTAACATACCGATTGACAAAGGGAATTGTATACGGGGTTGCTTGAATCCTCGACATCGTGGTTCATCCGATGAGATCATCGAGGAGCATGTGGGAGCCAACATGGGTATCCAGATCCCGCTGTTGGTTATTGAGCAGAGAGCGATCTCAGTCATGTCTACATGTCTCCCGAACCCGTAGGGTCTACACACTTAAGGTTCAGTGACGCTAGGGTTGTAGGGATATGTATATGTAGTAACCCGAATGTTGTTCGGAGTCCCGGATGAGATCCCGGACATCACGAGGAGTTCTGGAATGGTCCGGAGGTAAAGAATTATATATAGGAAGTGTTATTTCGGCCATCGGGACAAGTTTCGGGTTCACCGGTATTGTACCGGGACCACCGGAAGGGTCCCGAGGGTCCATCGGGTGGGGCCACCTGCCCCCGGGGGGCCACATGGGCTGTAGGGGGTGCGCCTTGGCCTACATGGGCCAAGGGCACCAGCCCCAAGAGGCCCATGTGAAGGAAATATGCCCTAGAGGCAATAATAAAGTTATTATTTATTTCCTTATATCATGATAAATGTTTATTATTCATGCTAGAATTGTATTAACCGGAAACATAATACATGTGTGAATACATAGACAAACAAAGTGTCACTAGTATGCCTCTACTTGACTAGCTCGTTAATCAAAGATGGTTATGTTTCCTAACCATAGACAAAGAGTTGTCATTTGATTAACGAGGTCACATCATTAGTTGAATGATCTGATTGACATGACCCATTCCATTAGCTTAGCACCTGATCGTTTAGTATGTTGCTATTGCTTTCTTCATGACTTATACATGTTCCTATGACTATGAGATTATACAACTCCCGTTTGCCGGAGGAACACTTTGGGTGCAACCAAACGTCACAATGTAACTGGGTGATTATGAAGGAGCATTACAGGTGTCTCCAAAGGTAGATGTTGGGTTGGCGTATTTCGAGATTAGGATTTGTCACTCCGATTGTCGGAGAGGTATCTCTGGGCCCTCTCGGTAATGCACATCACATAAGCCTTGCAAGCATTGCAACTAATGAGTTAGTTGCGAGATGATGTATTACAGAACGAGTAAAGAGACTTGCCGGTAACGAGATTGAACTAGGTATTGGATACCGACGATCGAATCTCGGGCAAGTAACATACCGATGACAAAGGGAACAATGTATGTTGTTATGCGGTCTGACCGATAAAGATCTTCGTAGAATATGTAGGAGCCAATATGGGCATCCAGGTCCCGCTATTGGTTATTGACCGAAGACGTGTCTCGATCATGTCTACATTGTTCTCGAACCCGTAGGGTCCGCACGCTTAAGGTTACGATGACAGTTATATTATGAGTTTATGCATTTTGATGTACCGAAGGTTGTTCGGAGTCCCGGATATGATCACGGACATGACGAGGAGTCTCGAATGGTCGAGACATAAAGATTGATATATTGGAAGCCTATGTTTGGATATCGGAAGTGTTCGATCGGGATTTTACCAGAGTACTGGGAGGTTACCGGAACCCCCCGGGAGACATATGGGCCTTAATGGGCTTTAGTGGAAAGGAGAAAGGGGCAGCCCAAGGTGGCCGCGCGCCTCCCCCTCCCCTAGTCCTATTAGGACTAGGAGAGATGGCCGGCCCCCCTCTCTCTCTTTCCCCCTCGGGGAATCCTAGTCGAACTAGGATTGGGGGGGGGAGTCCTACTCCCGGAAGGAGTAGGACTCCTCCTGCGCCCTCCTCCTGACCGGCGGCCCCTCCCCCTTGGCTCCTTTATATACTGAGGCAGAGGCACCCCAGAAACACACAAGTTGATCCACGTGATCTATTCCTTAGCCGTGTGGGGTGCCCCTAGCCACCATAGTCCTCGATAATACTGTAGCGGAGTTTAGGCGAAGCCCTGCTGCTGTAGTACATCAAGATCGTCACCACGCCGTCGTGCTGATGGAACTCTTCCCCGCCACTTTGCTGGATCGGAGTCCGAGGATCGTCATCGAGCTGAACGTGTGCTCGAACTCGGAGGTGCCGTAGTTTCGGTGCTTGATCGGTTGGATCGTGAAGACGTACGACTACTTCCTCTACGTTGTGTCAACGCTTCCGCAGTCGGTCTGCGTGGGTACGTAGACAACACTCTCCCCTCTCGTTGCTATGCATCACCATGATCTTGCGTGTGCGTAGGAATTTTTTGAAATTACTACGTTCCCCAACAGTGGCATCCGAGCCTAGGTTATTTATGTTGATGTTATATGCACGAGTAGAACACAAGTGAGTTGTGGGCGATATAAGTCATACTGCCTACCAGCATGTCATACTTTGGTTCGGCGGTATTGTTGGACGAGACGACCCGGACCAACATTACGCGTACGCTTATGCGAGACCGGTTCCCCCGACGTGCTTTGCACACAGGTGGCTTGCGGGCGACTGTCTCTCCAAGTTTAGTTGAACCAAGTGTGGCTACGCCCGGTCCTTGCGAAGGTTAAAACGGAGTCTATTTGACAAACTATCGTTGTGGTTTTGATGCGTAGGTGAGATTGGTTCTTGCTTAAGCCCGTAGCAGCCACGTAAAACTTGCAACAACAAAGTAGAGGACATCTGACTTGTTTTTGCAGGGCATGTTGTGATGTGATATGGTCAAGGAATGATGCTAAATTTTATTGTATGAGATGATCATGTTTTGTAACCAAGTTATCGGCAACTGGCAGGAGCCATATGGTTGTCGCTTTATTGTATGCAATGCAATCGCGATGTAATGCTTTACTTTATTACTAAGCGGTAGTGATAGTCGTGGAAGCATAAGATTGGCGAGACGACAACGATGCTACGATGGAGATCAAGGTGTCGCGCCGGTGACGATGGTGATCATGACGGTGCTTCGGAGATGGAGATGACAAGCACAAGATGATGATGGCCATATCATATCACTTATATTGATTGCATGTGATGTTTATCCTTTTATGCATCTTATCTTTCTTTGATTGACGGTAGCATTATAAGATGATCTCTCACTAAATTATCAAGAAGTGTTCTCCCTGAGTATGCACCGTTGCCAAAGTTCGTCGTGCCCAGACACCACGTGATGATCAGGTGTGATAAGCTCTACGTCCATCTACAACGGGTGCAAGCCAGTTTTTGCACATGCAGAATACTCAGGTTAAACTTGACGAGCCTAGCATATGCAGATATGGCCTCGGAACACGGAGACCAAAAGGTCGAGCGTGAATCATATAGTAGATATGATCAACATAACGATGTTCACCATTGAAAAACTACTCCATCTCACGTGATGATCGGTTATGGTTTAGTTGATTTGGATCACGTGATCACTTAGAGGATTAGAGGGATGTCTATCTAAGTGGGAGTTCTTTAAGTAATTTTATTAATTGAACTTAAATTTATCATGAACTTAGTCCTGGTAGTATTTTGCAATATGTTGTAGATCAATAGCTCGCGTTGTTGTTTCCCTGTGTTTATTTTGATATGTTCCTAGAGAAAATTGTGTTGAAAGATGTTAGTAGCAATGATGCGGATTGGATCCGTGATTTGAGGTTTATCCTCATTGCTGCACAGAAGAATTATGTCCTTGATGCACCGCTAGGTGACGGACCTATTGCAGGAGCAGATGCAGACGTTATGAACGTTTGGCTAGCTCAATATGATGACTACTTGATAGTTTAGTGCACCATGCTTAATGGCTTAGAATCGGGACTTCAAAGACGTTTTGAACGTCATGGAGCATATGAGATGTTCCAGGAGTTGAAGTTAATATTTCAAGCAAATACCCGAGTTGGGAGATATGAAGTCTCCAACAAGTTCTATAGCTAAAAGATGGAGGAGAATCGCTCAACTAGTGAGCATATGCTCAGATTGTCTGAGTACTACAATCGCTTGAATCAAGTGGGAGTTAATCTTCCAGATAAGATAGTGATTGACAGAATTCTCTAGTCACCATCACCAAGTTAGTAGAACTTCGTGATGAACTATGATATGCAAGGGATAACGGAAACGATTCCCAAGCTCTTCGTAATGCGGAAATTGACGAAGGTAGAAATCGAGAAAAACATCAAGTGTTGATGGTAGACAAGACCACTAGTTTCAAGAAAAGGGCAGAGGGAAGAAGGGGAACTTCAAGAAGAACAGCAAGCAAGTTGCTGCTCAAGTGAAGAAGCCCAATTCTGGTCCTAAGCCTGAGACTAAGTGTTTCTACTGCAAAGGGACTTGTCACTGGCAGCGGAACTACCCCAAGTGATTGGCAGATAAGAAGGATGGCAAAGTGAACATAAGTATATTTGATATACATGTTATTGATGTGTACTTTACTAGTGTTTATAGCAACCCCTCAGTATTTGATACTAGTTCAGTTGCTAAGATTAGTAACTCGAAACAGGAGTTGCAGAATAAACAGAGACTAGTTAAGGGTGAAGTGACGATGTGTGTTGGAAGTGGTTCCAAGATTGATATGATCATCATCGCACACTCCCTATACTTTCGGGATTAGTGTTGAACCTGAATAAGTGTTATTTGGTGTTTGCGTTAAGCATGAATATGATTTGATCATGTTTATTGTAATACGGTTATTCATTTAAGTAAGAGAATAAATTGTTGTTCTATTTACATGAATAAAACCTTATATGGTTACACACCCAACGAAAATAGTTCATTGGATCTCGATCGTAGTGATACACATAATCATAATATTGAAACCAAAAGATGCAAAGTTAATAATGATAGTGCAACTTATTTGGGGCACTGCCGTTTAGGTCATATTGGTGTAAAGCGCATGAAGAAACTCCATGCTGATGGGCTTTTGGAATCACTTGATTATGAATCAGTTGATGCTTGCGAACCATGCCTCATGGGCAAGATGACTAAGACTCTGTTCTTTGGAACAATGGAGCGAGCAACAGATTTGTTGGAAATCATACATACTAATGTATATGGTCCGATGAATATTGAGGCTCGCGACAAGTATCATTATTTTCTGATCTTCACAGATGATTTGAGCAGATATAAGTATATCTACTTGATGAAACATAAGTTTGAAACATTTGAGAAGTTCAAAGAATTTCAGAGTGAAGTGAAAAATCATCGTAACAAGAAAATAAAGTTTCTACGATCTGATCGTAGAGAAGAGTATTTGAGTTACGAGTTTGACCTTCAGGTAAAAACAATGTGAAATAGTTTCACTACTCACGCCACCTGGAACACCACAATGTAATGGTGTGTCCGAACGTCATAACCGTACTTTATTAGATATAGTGCGATCTATGATGTCTCTTACCGATCTACCACTATCATTTTGGGGTTATGCATTAGAGACAGCTGCATTCACGTTAAAAGGGCACCATCTAAATCTGTTGAGACGACACCGTATGAATTATGGTTTGGCAAGAAACCAAAGTTGTCGTTTCTTAAAGTTTGGGACTGCGATGCTTATGTGAAAAAGTTTCAACATGATAAGCTCGAACCCAAATCGGAGAAGTAAATCTTCATAGGATATCCAAAGGAAACTATTGGATACACCTTCTATCACAGATCCGAAGGCAAGACTTTTGTTGCTGAGTTCGGAAACTTTCTGGAGAAGGAGTTTCTCTCGAAAGAAGTGAGTGGGAGGAAAGTAGAGAACTTGATGAGGTAACTGTACCTGCTCCCTTATTGGAAAGTAGTTCATCACAGAAATCTGTTCCTGTGACTACTACACCAATTAGTGAGGAAGCTAATGATGATGATCATGTAACTTCAGATCAAGTTACTATCGAATCTCGTAGGTAAACCAGAGTGAGATCCGTACTAGAGTGGTACGGTAATCCTATTCTGGAGGTCATGTTACTTGACCATGACGAACTTGCGAACTATGAGGAAGCGATGATGAGCCCAGATTCCGCGAAATGGTTTGAGGCCATGAAATCTGAGATATGATCCATGTATGAGAACAAAGTATGGACTTTGATGGATTTGCCCGATGATCGGCAAGCCATAGAAAATAAATGGATCTTCAAGAGGAAGACGGACGCTGATAGTAGTGTTACTATCTACAAAGCTAGAATTGTCGCAAAAGGTTTTCGACAAGTTCAAGGTGTTGACAACGATGAGATTTTCTCACTCGTATCTATGCTTAAGTCTGTCCGAATCATGTTAGCAATTGCCGCATTTTATGAATATGAAATTTGGCAAATGGATGTCAAAACTGCATTCTTGAATGGATTTCTGGAGGAAGAGTTGTATATGATGCAACCAGAAGGTTTTGTCGATCCAAAAGGAGCTAACAAAGTGTGCAAGCTCCAGCGATCCATTTATGGACTGGTGCAAGCCTCTCGGAGTTGGAATAAACGCTTTGATAGTGTGATCAAAGCATTTGGTTTTATACAGACTTTCGGAGAAGCCTGTATTTACAAGAAAGTGAGTGGGAGCTCTGTAGCATTTCTGATATTATATGTGGATGACATATTACTAATTGGAAATGATATAGAATTTCTGGATAGCATAAAGGGATACTTGAATAAGAGTTTTTCAATGAAAGACCTCGGTGAAGCTGCTTACATATTAGGCATAAAGATCTATAGAGATAGATCAAGACGCTTAATTGGACTTTCACAAAGCACATACCTTGACAAGATTTTGAAGAAGTTCAAAATGGATCAAGCAAAGAAAGGATTCTTGCCTGTGTTACAAGGTGTGAAGTTGAGTAAGACTCAAAGCCCGACCACGGCAGAAGATAGAAAGAGAATGAAAGTCATTCCCTATGCCTTGGCCATAGGTTCTATAAAGTATGTCATGCTGTGTACCAGATCTATTGTATACCCTGCACTGATTTGGCAAGGGAGTACAATAGTGATCTAGGAGTAGATCACTAGACATCGGTCAAAATTATCCTTAGTGGAATAAGGATACGTTTCTCAATTATGGAAGTGAAAAAAGGTTCATCGTAAAGGGTTACGCCGATGCAAGTTTTGACACTAATCTAGATGAATCTAAGTCTCAATCTAGATACATATTGAAAGTGGGAGCAATTAGCTAGAGTAGCTCCGTGCAGAGCATTGTTGACATAAATATTTGCAAAATACTTACGGATCTGAAAATAACAGACCCGGTGACTAAAATTATCTCATAAGCAAAACATGATCACACCTTAGTGCTCTTTGGGTGTTAATCACATAGCGATGTGAACTAGATTACTGACTCTAGTAAACCCTTTGGGTGTTGGTCACATATCGATGTGGACTATGGGTGTTAATCACATGGTGATGTGAACTATTGCTAATAAATCACATGGCGATTTGAACTAGATTATTGACTCTAGTGCAAGTGGGAGACTGAAGGAAATATGCCCTAGAGGCAATAATAAAGTTATTATTTATTTCCTTATATCATGATAAATGTTTATTATTCATGCTAGAATTGTATTAACCGGAAACATAATACATGTGTGAATACATAGACAAACAGAGTGTCACTAGTATGCCTCTACTTGACTAGCTCGTTAATCAAAGATGGTTATGTTTCCTAACCATAGACAAAGAGTTGTCATTTGATTAACGAGGTCACATCATTAGTTGAATGATCTGATTGACATGACCCATTCCATTAGCTTAGCACCCGATCGTTTAGTATGTTGCTATTGCTTTCTTCATGACTTATACATGTTCCTATGACTATGAGATTATGCAACTCCCGTTTGCCGGAGGAACACTTTGGGTGCTACCAAACATCACAACATAACTGGGTGATTAGAAAGGAGCATTACAGGTGTCTCCAAAGGTAGATGTTGGGTTGGCGTATTTCGAGATTAGGATTTGTCACTCCGATTGTCGGAGAGGTATCTCTGGGCCCTCTCAGTAATGCACATCACATAAGCCTTGCAAGCATTGCAACTAATGAGTTAGTTGCGAGATGATGTATTACAAAACGAGTAAAGAGACTTGCTGGTAACGAGATTGAACTAGGTATTGGATACCGACGATCGAATCTCGGGCAAGTAACATACCGATGACAAAGGGAACAATGTATGTTGTTATGCGGTCTGACCGATAAAGATCTTCGTAGAATATGTAGGAGCCAATATGGGCATCCAGGTCCCGCTATTGGTTATTGACCGAAGACGTGTCTCGGTCATGTCTACATTGTTCTCGAACCCGTAGGGTCCACACGCTTAAGGTTACGATGACAGTTATATTATGAGTTTATGCATTTTGATGTACCGAAGGTTGTTCGGAGTCCCGGATATGATCACGGACATGACGAGGAGTCTCAAAATGGTCGAGACATAAAGATTGATATATTGGAAGCCTATGTTTGGATATTGAAAGTGTTCCGGGTGAAATCGGGATTTTACGAGAGTACTGGGAGGTTACCGGAACCCCCCGAGAGACATATGGGCCTTAATGGGCTTTAGTGGAAAGGAGAAAGGGGCAGCCCAAGGTGGCCGCGTGCCTCCCCCCTCCCCTAGTCCTATTAGGACTAGGAGAGATGGCCGGCCCCCCTCTCTCTCTTTCCCCCTCGGGGAATCCTAGTCCAACTAGGATTGGGGGGGGGAGTCCTACTCCCGGAAGGAGTAGGACTCCTCCTGCGTCCTCCTCCTGACCGGCGGCCCCCTCCCCCTTGGCTCCTTTATATACTGAGGCAGAGGCACCCAAGAAACACACAAGTTGATCCACGTGATCTATTCCTTAGCCGTGTGCGGTGCCCCCAGCCACCATAGTCCTCGATAATACTGTAGCGGAGTTTAGGCGAAGCCCTGCTGCTGTAGTACATCAAGATCGTCACCATGCCGTCGTGCTGACGGAACTCTTCCCCGACACTTTGCTGGATCGGAGTCCGGGGATCGTCATCGAGCTGAACGTGTGCTCGAACTCGGAGGTGCCGTAGTTTCGGTGCTTGATCGGTTGGATCGTGAAGACGTACGACTACTTCCTCTACGTTGTGTCAACGCTTCCACAGTCAGTCTGCGTGGGTACGTAGACAACACTCTCCCCTCTCGTTGCTATGCATCACCATTATCTTGCGTGTGCGTAGGAATTTTTTTGAAATTACTACGTTCCCCAACACCATGCGCCTAGGGTTCAAGAAGGGAAGAGTCCCAAAAGGGGAAGGCACCCCTAGGTGCCTTGGGGGGGGGGGAGGGATTCCTCCCTTGGCCGCCGCCCCCAGGAGATTGGATCTCCTAGGGCCGGCGCCCCTCCTAGGCTCCCTATATATAGTGGGGGAAGGAGGGCCTCTCAATCCACACCTTTGGTGCCTCCCTCTCCCTCTCCAACACATCCTCCTCCTCCATAGTGCTTGGCGAAGCCCTGCCGGAGTACTGCAACTCCACCACCACCACGCCATCGTGCTGCTGTTGGAGCCATCTTCCTCAACCTCTCCTTCCCCCTTGCTGGATCAAGAAGAAGGAGACGTTACGCTGACCGTACGTGTGTTGAACGCGGAGGTGCCGTCCATTCGGCGCTAGGATCTCCGGTGATTTGGATCACGTCGAGTACGCCTTCCTCATCCCCGTTCTTTGAACGCTTCCGCGCGTGATCTACAAAGGTATGTAGATTCAATCCAATCACTCGTTGCTAGATGAACTCCTAGATGGATCTTGGTGAAACCGTAGGAAATTTTTTGTTTTCTGCAACGTTCCCCAACAGTGGCATCATGAGCTAGGTCTATGCGTAGTTCTCTTGCACGAGTAGAACACAATTTGTTGTGGGCGTTGATGTTGTCAACTTTCTTGCCGCTACTAGTCTTATCTTGCTTCAACGGTATTGTGGGATGAAGCGGCCCGGACCAACCTTACACGTACGCTTACGTGAGACCGGTTCCACCGACTAACATGCACAAGTTGCATAAGGTGGCTGGCGGGTGTCTGTCTCTCCCACTTTAGTTGGAGCGGATTCGATGAAAAGGGTCCTTATGAAGGGTAAATAGAAGTTGACAAATCACGTTGTGGCTTTCACGTAGGTAAGAAAACGTTCTTGCTAGAACCCTACTTCAGCCACGTAAAACTTGCAACAACAATTAGAGGACGTCTAACTTGTTTTTGCAGCAAGTGTTTTGTGATATGATATGGCCAAAGTTGTGATGAATGATGAATGATCTATATGTGATGTATGAGATGTTCATTCTATTGTAATAGGAATCACGACTTTATTGTGCACCCTAACTGTGCTAAACGCGTTCCCCCTAAAATTTGTTCATTCACTAAAATTACGACTATTACTTCTATCACACCCGATAGAATCACGATAGGAATCACGATAGAATCACGATAGAATGAACATATCACGACTTTTTGTAATAAGATGATCCCTCACTAAAATTTCAAGAAGGTGTTCCCCCTAACTGTGCACCGTTGCGAAAGTTCGTCGTTTCGAAGCACCACATGATGATCGGGTGTGATAGATTCTTACGTTCGAATACAATGGGTGTTGACGAGCCTAGCATGTACAGACATGGCCTCGGAACACATGCGAAACACTTACGTTAACTTGACGAGCCTAGCATGTACAGACATGGCCTCGGAACACAGAAGACCGAAAGGTCGAGCATGAGTCGTATAGAAGATATGATCAACATGAAGATGTTCACCGATGTTGACTAGTCCGTCTCACGTGATGATCGGACACGGCCTAGTTAACTCGGATCATGTTATACTTAGATTACAGGAGGGATGTTTATCTAAGTGGGAGTTCATTGAATAATTTGATTAGATGAACTTAATTATCATGAACTTAGTCTAAATTTTTTACAATATGTCTTGTAGATCAAATGGCCAACGTAGTCCTCAACTTCAACGCGTTCCTAGAGAAAACCAAGCTGAAAGACGATGGCAGCAACTACACAGACTGGGTCCGGAACCTGAGGATCATCCTCATAGCTGCCAAGAAAGATTATGTCCTACAAGCACCGTTGGGTGACGCACCTGTTCTCCCTGCAGAACAAGACGTTATGAACGCTTGGCAGGCACGTACCGATGACTACTCCCTCGTTTAGTGCGGCATGCTTTACAGCTTAGAGCTGGGGCTCCAAAAGCGTTTTGAGAGACACGGAGCATATGAGATGTTCGAAGAGCTGAAAATGGTTTTCCAAGCTCATGCCCGGGTCGAGAGATATCAAGTCTCCGACAAGTTCTTCAGCTGTAAGATGGAGGAAAACAGTTCTGTCAGTGAACACATACTCACTATGTCTGGGTTGCATAACCGCTTGACTCAGCTGGGAGTTAATATCCCGGATGACGCGGTCATTGACAGAATCCTTCAGTCACTTCCACCGAGCTACAAGAGCTTTGTGATGAACTTCAATATGCAGGGGATGGAAAAGACCATTCCTGAAGTATTTGCAATGCTGAAATCAGCAGAGGTAGAAGTCAAAAAGGAACATCAAGTGTTGATGGTGAATAAAACCACTAAGTTCAAGAAGGGCAAGGGTAAGAAAGCCTTCAAGAAGGACGGCAAGGGAGTTGCCGCGCCCGGCAAGCAAGCTGCCGGGAAGAAGCCAAAGAATGGACCCAAGCCCGAGACTGAGTGCTTTTATTGCAAGGAAAGTGGTCACTAGAAGCGGAACTGCCCCAAATACTTAGCGGACAAGAAGGCCGGCAAAACGAAAGGTATATGTGATATACATGTAATTGATGTGTACCTTACCAGTACTTGTAGTAGCTCCTGGGTATTTGATACCGGTGCAGTTTCTCACATTTGTAACTCAAAGCAGGAGCTGCGGAATAAGCGGAGACTGGCGAAGGACGAGGTGACGATGCGCGTCGGGAATGGTTCCAAGGTCAATGTGATCGCCGTCGACACGCTACCTCTACATTTACCTACGGGATTAGTTTTGAACCTCAATAGTTGTTATTTAGTGCCAAGTTTGAGCATGAACATTGTATCAGGATCTTGTTTAATACGAGATGGCTACTCATTTAAATCCGAGAATAATGGTTGTTCTATTTATATGAGAGATATGTTTTATGGTCATGCTCCGATGGTGAATGGTTTATTCTTAATGAATCTCGAGCGTAATGCTACACATGTTCATAGTGTGAGTACCAAAAGATGTAAGATTGATAATGATAGTCCCACATACTTGTGGCACTGCCGCCTTGGTCACATAGGTGTCAAACGCATGAAGAAGCTCCATGCTGATGGACTTTTAGAGTCTCTTGATTACGAATCATTTGATGTTGGGTAACGTAGCATAAATTCAAAATTTTCCTACGTGTCACCAAGATCTATCTATGGAGTCATCTAGCAACGAGGGAGGAGTGGATCTACATACCCTTGTAGATCGCGCACGGAAACGTTCAAGAGAACGGGGTTGATGGAGTCGTACTCGTCGTGATCCAAATCACCGATGATCCTAGCGCCGAACGGACGACACCTCCGCGTTCGACACACGTACGGAGTAGCGACGTCTCCTCCTTCTTGATCCAGCAAGGGGGAAGGAGAGGTTGATGGAGATCCAGCAGCACGACGGCGTGGTGGTGGAAGTAGCGGGATTCCAACAGGGCTTCGCCAAGCACTGCGGGAGGAGGGAGATGTGTCATGGGAGGGAGAGGGAGGCGCCAGGGCTTAGGTGCGGCTGCCCTCCCTTCCCCCCCCACTATATATAGGGCCAAGGGAGAGGGGGGGGGGGGCGCAGCCTTGGCCCTTCCTCCAAGGAAGGGTGCGGCCAGGGAGGAGTCCATCCTCCCCAAGGCACCTAGGAGGTGCCTCCCCCCTTTAGGACTCTTTCTTTCCCTTATCTCTTGGCACATGGGCCTCTTGGGGCTGGTGCCCTTGGCCCATATAGACCAAGGCGCACACCCCTACAGCCCATGTGCCCCCCGGGGCAGGTGGACCCCCTTGGTGGACCCCCGGACCCCTTTCGGCACTCCCGGTACAATATCGATAATGCGCGAAACTTTTCCGGCGACCAAAACAAGACTTCCCATATATAAATGTTTACCTCCGGACCATTCCGGAACTCCTCTTGACGTCCGGGATCTCATCCGGGACTCCGAACAACTTTCGGGTTACCGCATACTAATATCTCTATAACCCTAGCGTCACCGAACCTTAAGTGTGTAGACCCTACGGGTTCGGGAGACATGCAGACATGACCGAGATGACTCTCTGGTCAGTAACCAACAGCGGGATCTGGATACCCATGTTGGCTCCCACATGTTCCACGATGATCTCATCGGATGAACCACGATGTCAAGGACTTAATCAATCCCGTATACAATTCCCTTTGTCTAGCGGTACGATACTTGCCCGAGATTCGATCGTCGGTATCCCGATACCTTGTTCAATCTCGTTACCGGCAAGTCTCTTTACTCGTTTCGTAACACATCATCCCGTGATCAACTCCTTGGTCACATTGTGCACATTATGATGATGTCCTACCGAGTGGGCCCAAAGATACCTCTCCGTTTACACGGAGTGACAAATCCCAGTCTCGATTCGTGCCAACCCAACAGACACTTTCGGAGATACCTGTAGTGTACCTTTATAGCCACCCAGTTACGTTGTGACGTTTGGCACACCCAAAGCACTCCTACGGTATCCGGGAGTTGCACAATCTCATGGTCTAAGGAAATGATACTTGACATTAGAAAAGCTTTAGCATACGAACTACATGATCTTGTGCTAGGATTAGGATTGGGTCTTGTCCATCACATCATTCTCCTAATGATGTGATCCCGTTATCAATGACATCCAATGTCCATGGTTAGGAAACCGTAACCATCTATTGATTAATGAGCTAGTCAACTAGAGGCTTACTAGGGACATGGTGTTGTCTATGTATCCACACATGTATCCGAGTTTCCTATCAATACAATTCTAGCATGGATAATAAACGATTATCATGAACAAGGAAATATAATAATAATAACTAATTTATTATTGCCTCTAGGGCATATTTCCAACATTTGACACGTGCGAACCATGCCTCATGGGTAAAATGACCAAGACTCCGTTCTCAGGAACAATGGAGCGAGCAACCAACTTATTGGAAATCATACATACTGATGTGTGCGGTCCAATGAGTGTTGAGGCTCGCGGTGGCTATCGTTATGTTCTCACCCTCACTGATGACTTGAGTAGATATTGGTATATCTATTTAATGAAACACAAGTCTAAGACCTTTGAAAAGTTCAAGGAATTTCAGAGTGAGGTTGAGAATCAACGTGACAGGAAAATCAAGTTCCTGCGATCAGATCGTGGAGGAGAATACTTGAGTCATGAGTTTGGCACACACTTAAGAAAATGTGGAATAGTTTCACAGCTCACGCCGCCTGGAACACCTCAGCGTAATGGTGTGTCCGAACGTCGTAATCGCACTCTATTAGATATGGTGCGATCTATGATGTCTCTTACCGATTTACCGCTATCTTTTTGGGGGTATGCTTTAGAGACTGCCGCATTCACTTTAAATAGGGCTCCGTCGAAATCCGTTGAGACGACACCGTATGAATTATGGTTTGGGAAGAAACCTAAGCTGTCGTTTCTAAAAGTTTGGGGATGCGATGCTTATGTCAAGAAACTTCAACCTAAAAAGCTCGAACCCAAGTCGGAAAAATGCGTCTTCATAGGATACCCTAAAGAAACTATTGGGTATACCTTCTACCTCAGATCCGAAGGCAAGATTTTTTTTGCCAAGAATGGATCCTTTCTAGAGAAGGAGTTTCTCTCGAAAGAAGTAAGTGGGAGGAAAGTAGAACTTGATGAAGTATTACCTCTTGAACCAGAAATTGGCGCAGCTCAAGAAAATGTTCCTGAGGTGCCTGCACCGACTAGAGAGGAAGTTAATGATGATGATCAAGATACTTCTGATCAAGCTCCTACTGAAATTCGAAGGTCCACAAGGACACGTTCCGCACCAGAGTGGTACGGCAACCCTGTCTTGGAAATTATGTTGTTAGACAACGGTGAACCTTCGAACTATGAAGAAGCGATGGCGGGCCCAGATTCCGACAAATGGCTAAAAGCCATGAAATCCGAGATAGGATCCATGTATGAAAACGAAGTATGGACTTTGACTGACTTGCCCGTTGAGCGGTGAGCCATAGAAAATAAATGGATCTTTAAGAAGAAGACAGACGCGGATGGTAATGTGAGCATCTATAAAGCTCGGCTTGTCGCTAAGGGTTATCGACAAGTTCAAGGGGTTGACTACGATGAGACTTTCTCACCGGTAGCGAAGCTAAAGTCCGTCTGAATCATGTTAGCAATTGCCACATTCTATGATTATGAGATATGGCAACTGGACGTCAAAACGGCATTCCTTAATGGTTTCCTTAAGGAAGAATTGTATATGATGCAGCCGAAAGGTTTTGTCGATCCTAAGAATGCTGACAAGGTGTGCAAGCTCCAACGCTCGATTTATGGGCTGGTGCAAGCATCTCGGAGTTGGAACATTCGCTTTGATGAGATGATCAAATCGTTTGGGTTTACGCAGACTTATGGAGAAGCCTGTGTTTACAAGAAAGTGAGTGGGAGCTCTGTAGCATTTCTCATATTATATGTAGATGACATACTTTTGATGGGAAATGATATAGAACTCTTGGACAACATTAAGGCCTACTTGAATAAGAGTTTTTCAATGAAGGACCTTGGAGAAGCTACATATATATATTAGGCATCAAGATCTATAGAGATAGATCAAGACGCCTCATAGGTCTTTCACAAAGCACATACCTTGATAAGATATTGAAGAAGTTCAATATGGATCAGTCTAAGAAGGGGTTCTTGCCTGTGTTGCAAGGTGTGAAATTGAGCTCAACTCAATGTCCGACCACGGCAGAAGATATAGAAGAGATGAGTGTCATCCCCTATGCCTCAGCCATAGGTTCTATTATGTATGCCATGCTGTGTACCAGACCTGATGTAAACCTTGCCGTAAGTTTGGTAGGAAGGTACCAAAGTAATCCCGGCAAGGAACACTGGACAGCGGTCAAGAATATCCTGAAGTACCTAAAAAGGACTAAGGAAATGTTTCTCGTCTATGGAGGTGACGAAGAGCTCGTCGTAAAGGGTTACGTCGACGCTAGCTTCGACACAGATCTGGATGACTCAAAGTCACAAACCGGATACGTGTATATTTTGAATGGTGGGGCAGTAAGCTGGTGCAGTTGCAAGCAGAGCGTCGTGGCGGGATCTACATGTGAAGCGGAGTACATGGCATCCTCGGAGGCAGCGCATGAAGCAATTTGGGTGAAGGAGTTCATCACCGACCTAGGAGTCATACCTAATGCGTCGGGGCCGATCAAGCTCTTCTGTGACAACACTGGAGCTATTGCACTTGCTAAGGAGCCAAGGTTTCACAAGAAGACAAGGCACATCAAGCGTCGCTTCAACTCAATTCGTGAAAATGTTCAAGATGGAGACATAGATATTTGTAAAGTACATATGGACCTGAATGTAGCAGATCCGTTGACTAAACCTCTCCCTAGAGAAAAACATGATCAACACCAGAATTCCATGGGTGTTTGATTCATCACAATGTAACTAGATTATTGACTCTAGTGCAAGTGGGAGACTGTTGGAAATATGCCCTAGAGGCAATAATAAAAGCATTATTATTATATTTCCTTGTTCATGATAATTGTCTTTTATTCATGCTATAATTGTGTTATCCGGAAATCGTAATACATGTGTGAATAATAGACACCAACATGTCCCTAGTAAGCCTCTAGTTGACTAGCTCGTTGATCAACAGATAGTCATGGTTTCCTGACTATGGACATTGGATGTCATTGATAACGGGATCACATCATTAGGAGAATGATGTGATGGACAAGACCCAATCCTAAACATAGCATAAGATCGTATAGTTCGTTTGCTAGAGTTTTCCAATGTCAAGTATCTTTTCCTTAGACCATGAGATCGTGTAACTCCCGGATACCGTAGGAGTGCTTTGGGTGTACCAAACGTCACAACGTAACTGGGTGACTATAAAGGTATACTAAGGGTATCTCCGAAAGTGTCTGTTGGGTTGACACGGATCAAGACTGGGATTTGTCACTCCGTATGACGGAGAGGTATCACTGGGCCCACTCGGTAATGCATCATCATAATGAGCTCAATGTGACCAAGTGTCTGGTCACGGGATCATGCATTACGGTACGAGTAAAGTGACTTGCCGGTAACGAGATTGAACGAGGTATTGGGATACCGACGATCGGATCTCGGGCAAGTAACATAACGATTGACAAAGGGAATTCTATACGGGGTTGCTTGAATCCTCGACATCGTGGTTCATCCGAGGAGATCATCGAGGAGCATGTGGGAGCCAACATGGGTATCCAGATCCCGCTGTTGGTTATTGACCGGAGAGCGATCTCGGTCATGTCTACATGTCTCCCGAACCCGTAGGGTCTACACACTTAAGGTTCGGTGACGCTAGGGTTGTAGGGATATGTATATGCAGTAACCCAAATGTTGTTCGGAGTCCCGGATGATATCCCGGACGTCACGAGGAGTTCCGGAATGGTCCGGAGGTAAAGAATTATATATAGGAAGTGCTATTTCGGCCATCGGGACAAGTTTCGGGGTCACCGGTATTGTACCGGGACCACCGGAAGGGTCCCGGGGGTCCACCGGGTGGGCTGCCCCGGGGGGCCACATGGGCTGTAGGGGGTGCGCCTTGGCCTACATGGGCCAAGGGCACCAACCCCAAGAGGCCCATGCGCCTAGAGTTCAAGAAGGGAAGAGTCCCAAAAGGGGAAGGCACCCCCTAGGTGCCTTGGGGGGGAGGGATTCCTCCCTTGGCCGCCGCCCCCCCAGGAGATTGGATCTCCTAGGGCCGGCGCCCCCCTAGGCTCCCTATATATAGTGGGGGAAGGAGGGCCTCTCAATCCACGCCTTTGGTGCCTCCCTCTCCCTCTCCAACACATCCTCCTCCTCCATAGTGCTTGGCGAAGCCCTGCCGGAGTACTGCAGCTCCACCACCACCACGCCGTCGTGCTGCTGTTGGAGCCATCTTCCTCAACCTCTCCTTCCCCCTTGCTGGATCAAGAAGAAGGAGACGTTATGCTGACCGTACGTGTGTTGAACGCGGAGGTGCCGTCCGTTCGGCGCTAGGATCTCCAGTGATTTGGATCACGTCGAGTACGCCTTCCTCATCCCCGTTCTTTGAACGCTTCCGCGCGTGATCTACAAAGGTATGTAGATGCAATCCGATCACTCGTTGCTAGATGAACTCCTAGATGGATCTTGGTGAAACCGTAGGAAAAATTTTGTTTTCTGCAACGTTCCCCAACAGTTAGGGCACCCCTAGCACCGCTACTTGCCATGTCATGCATCACCATGCTTTTGTTTGCATTATATTTATTGTTTCTTCCCCCTCTTCTCTCGCTAGACACCGAGACCGACGCCGCTGCTACCCAGTACGACTACGGTGTTGACGACCCCTCTCTCTTGCCAGAGCAACCAGCCAAGCCCCCCCCCCTTGATCACCAGATATCGCCTACTCTTCTCTCTACTGCTTGCATTAGAGTAGTGTAGCATGTTGCTACTTCCCGTTAATCCTATTCTATTGCATAGCCTGTCATTGTTGCTACAACTGTAGATACTTTACCTGCTATCCTAATGCTTAGTATAGGATGCTAGTGTTCCGTCAGTGGCCCTACACTCTTGTCTGTCTGCCATGCTATACTACTGGGCCATGATCACTTCGGGAGGTGATCACGGGTATATGCTATATACTTTATACTGTTACATTACTTATGATACTGTTCGGAGATGGGGGCTGAAGGGGCAGGTGGCTCCATCCCGGTAGAGGTGGGCCTGGGTTCCCGACGGCCTCCGACTGTTACTTTGTGACGGAGCGACAGGGCAGGTTGAGACCACCTAGGAGAGAGGTGGGCCTGGCCCTGGTCGCCGTTCGCGGATACTTAACACGCTTAACGAGATCTTGGTATTTGATCTAAGTCTGGCCACTGGCCTATACGCACTAACCATCTACGCGGGGACAATTATGGGCACTCGACGTCGTGGTATCAGCCGAAGCCTTCGTGACGTCAGCGACTGAGCGGCACGCGCCGGATTGGACTGGAACGCCTGCTAGGCTAGGTCTGCTTCCGGGCACCCTCGCAACATGCAGGTGTGCAATGGGCGATGGGACCGGACCCCTGCACCATAGGATTTAGACTGGCGTGCTGACCTCTCTGTTGTGCCTAGGTAGGGCTGCGACGTGTTGATCTTCCGAGGCCGGGCATGACCAAGAAAAGTGTGTCCGGACAAAGGGGATCGAGCGTGTTGGGAAATGTGGTGCACCCCTGCAGGGAAGTTAATCTATTCGAATAGCCGTGATCTTCGATAACAGGACGACTTGGAGTTGTACCTTGACCTTATGACAATTAGAACCGGATACTTAATAAAACACACCCTTCCAAGTGCCAGATACAACCCGGTGATCGCTCTCTAACAGGGCGACGAGGGGAGGATTGCCGGGTAGGATTATGCTATGCGATGCTACTTGGAGGACTTCAGTCTACTCTCTTCTACATGCTGCAAGACGGAGGCTGCCAGAAGCGTAGTCTTCGACATGATTAGTTATCCCCCTCTTATTCTGGCATTCTGAAGTTCAGTCCACTGATATGGCCCTTTACACATATACCCATGCATATGTAGTGTAGCTCCTTGCTTGCGAGTACTTTGGATGAGTACTCACGGTTGCCTTTCTCCCTCTTTTCCCCTTTTCCCTTCTACCTGGTTGCCGCAACCAGATGTCGTAGCCCAGGATCCAGACGCCACCGTCGACGATGACCCCTACTACACCGGAGGTGCCTACGACGTGCAGGCCGTTGACGACGACCAGGAGTAGTTAGGAGGATCCCAGGCAGGAGGCCTGCGCCTCTTTCGATCTGTATCCCAGTTTGTGCTAGCCTTCTTAAGGCAAACTTGTTTTAACTTATGTCTGTACTCAGATATTGTTGCTTCTGCTGACTCGTCTATGATCGAGCTCTTGTATTCGAGCCTCGAGGCCCCTGGCTTGTAATATGATGCTTGTATGACTTATTTTATTTATAGAGTTGTGTTGTGATATCTTCCTGTGAGTCCCTGATCTTGATCGGACACGTTTGCGTGTATGATTAGTGTACGATTGAATCGGGGGCGTCACAACGCGGTTCGCCAGGACGGCGTGCGCTTCCGTGACCATCCGTTCACGTACAAGCGGCGCGACCAGGTTCGCCGACCTGACACGGGACCCGGATCTGCTGCGGGACCGGGCGCAGGCTCCTGTGCACCCATGCGCGCGCCGAAGACTGGCGTTCGCCTCGAGGCTGATTCGCCATCATCCTCCAATGATGAGGCCCCGGGATCTTCTGCGCCTACAGAACATGCTGCACCTGATCAAACTGCCACAGAAGATCCGGCTGGAGCAGATTCTGCTACAGGAGCTTCTGTTTTGAGATTCTCTGTGGCCGAGGATCCTGATGCTGCACCATCACGACGTACACGACTACAGCATGGGGTAATACATGCTGTTAATTATAAACACATAACCAAATACAATATGGTTTGTTCTACAGGTGAACCAGGTGAACCCCAGACGCTTCAGGAAGCGCTTGGTGATGAAAGATGAAAAAATGCTATGAATGAAGAATACATGGCACTCAAGAAAAATAAAACTTGGCATTTGGTTCCTCCACAGCAAGGTAAAAATTTAATTGATTGCAAGTGGGTATTCAGAATAAACAGGAAATCTGATGGAACTATTGATCGCTACAAAGCTAGGCTCGTTGCAAAGGATTTTAAACAACGGTACGTCATAGATTACGAGGACACATTTAGTCTAGTTGTTAAAGTTGCCACTATCCGTCTCATTTTGTCTATTGCCGGGATGGAATCTCAGGAAACTTGATGTTCAGAACGCGTTTCTTCACGGTGTTCTGGAAGTGGAGGTATATATGAGACAACCTCCTGGGTTTATAAGTAAAAGTGCACCCTTTCATGTCTGCAAGTTGGACAAAGCACTTTATGGTTTGAAACAGGCACCAAGAGCATGGTACTCCCGTCTCTGTCACAAAATGCAAACACTTGGTTTTGTCCCTTCAAAGTCTGACACCTCTCTGTTCATCTACAACAAGTTCAATACATGCATGTTTGTCTTGATATATGTTGATGATATTATTGTGACAAGCTCATCTGGTGAAGCTATCATAGGGTTGTTAAAAGATTTGAGTGCAGATTTTTCCTTAAAGGATCTTGGAGACTTGCATTATTTTCTTGGGATTGAAGTAAAGAGGCACAAGGATGGACTTCATCTCTCCCAAGAAAAGTATGCAGTTGACTTAGTAAGAAAAGCTGGTCTACAGGGTTGTAAACCTACACCTACTCCACTGTCCAGTTCAGAAAAGTTATCTCTCACACAAGGAACTCTCTTGACTCAAGAGGATAGCACAAAATACAGAAGCTTGGTAGGAGCTCTTCAATATCTTACTCTTACTAGGCCTGATATTTCTTTTGCTGTCAACAAAGTATGTCAGTTCCTTCATGCACCTACAACTGTTCATTTGACTGCTGCCAAACGGATAGTTAGATATGTCAAAAACACATTAAGCATGGGTCTCAATTTTAGCAAGTCATCCTCTACACTTGTCAGTGCATTCTCTGATTCTGATTGGGCAGACTATCTGGATGATAGACGCTCTACTGGTGGTTTTGCTATTTTCTTTGGACCCAACTTAATTTCATGGTGTGCTCGCAAGCAAGCTACAGTCTCCAGATCTAGTACAAAAGCAGAATATAAAGCATTGGCAAATGCCACGGCTAAAATCATATGGGTTCAATCCATGCTCAAGGAACTTGGCATAAAAAGTAAACAAGCTCCATGTTTGTGGTGTGATAACCTTGGTGCTACTTATCTCTCAGCTAATCCAGTGTTTCATGCCAGGACTAAACACATTGAGATAGACTTTCATTTTGTTAGAGAGAGGGTGGCTCACAAACAACTTGACATTCGTTTTGTGCATTCCAGTGATCAAATTGCAGATGGATTCACAAAAGCATTGCCGGTCAAGAGCTTTGAAAACTTCAAGTATAATCTCAACTTAATGGAGTTGTGATTAAGGGAGGGTGTTAAACACATCAATATCTACATGGCTGGCGGATATCTTCATGAGGCGCATCTGGTTAGGTAGTTAGAGTATAATGTTTATCTCTTGTAACTCTTATCTCTATCTCCTTTCTTCCTCTCCAAGAATGTAATCTCAACCGAATGTATGCGCTGTTATGGGAGGTGCGCCCCATCTATATAACACGAAGCCGTCGGCCTGAGAAGGTAAGACGTTCCGCTAGTTCGCACAGTGCAAAGTTGACAGAACGGATCCAGCGTGCTCTTGCAAGCTCAGGCAATCCACCACCAAAAAGTGTTCAGAAATATGTCATGGACGAGTGCAAAAAAATGGAATCTTGTGTGGGTTGGGAAAAACATTGTTGCTCCCTTGGATCCTGATGAGATGGAATTTCTACTTGGTTTCCCAAAGGACCACACAAGGGGAGTTAACAAGACACAGCGATACAAGTCTCTCAGCAACTCATTTCAAGTTGATACAGTTGCGGGAAGCAACCGACACCACCGTGATGGCTTGGAGGGCAAGCACTCAGCTTTGTTCTACGACTACGTCAGAATCTTGAATTTTGTCAAGTCGGCCATGGGATAGATGTAGAATGTAGCCTAATCATTGTAGTACGTATGCTATCTTTAATGCTTATATGTAGGAACTGTGACTTATCTGTGTTTAAACATTGAGTTGATGTGGAGGATGTTTATTTTGGAGAAAGATCACACTAACATTTAGCCATATGGTTTATTGTTGCTAACTAATTTAGAGCCTGTTCATCTTTATTTGAAAAAAAACTATTGCAGCCCCCAATTTATTGTTTGCTAGTGTCCTCAATGTGGAAGAGGGTTTAAAGTTAAGGACATTATCACTTTCTGTGCACCGGAGGTTGATCTTCCAAATAATGATCTTGAAAAGGTTGGGTTTGTTTCTTCACTTTGTCTGTATATTCTGGTTAGCCATGAACTGAACATTGTTGCATGTGTGCAGCAATTATTGTCTTGCAGGGAAAAGGTCGAATCCCTGGAGGAAGTGAAGTAATTTCTTTATACCATCTGTGAGCTTCTTTAGTTTCTTACCATGTATTCCTGTTCAGTTACTAGAGTAAAAAACAAAATACTTCTCTTGCTAGCTTGTATTGGTAACTTCCTGGTAACATGTTTTGTTTAATCTTGTCGTAAGGTTCTGAAACATGGGAAGTTGCTTGAGGAGATAATTACTGAGAAGGTACCTCAGTTGCTTATTTCACTGTCCAAATTCTGAATGATGACAATTGTGTCACTGTGTAGTATGTTTGCACCTGAAAAGAAGATGAGGTTCTTTATATGAACTAATACATCTCTTTTCTTGCTCTATCCATTGACTGTTCCTGTATAAGAAAGTTGATGTAGCAACAATCAATACTTGTCACTTCTGTGAGAAATTTATGCTTACATTTGCGTATGCCATGTTTCAGAATATACTTGTTCCATCCATGTGTTTGGTGTAGAAAGCAGTGCTTTATTACTACTTCCTTTTTGTTCAACTCGGCCTAAAAATGTCAGATAAATAAATAAGTTTGCCCAACAGGATTTTTTAACTATGGAGTCGAGTTTATGCTGTTGATTTCTTTCTTGGAGACCACATCCAGAGAGGCAGTGGAGGATGCATTAGCTCATCTTCAGAAGCTGTGCATTATCTCCTCTTAAAAACGTCAGACAGTGCAGGCAACCTCAGGTATGGCGAAAACGGGTTTCTTTGCAGTGCACATGACTGCTCTTTCTAACTTGATCTGCTTGACTACTTATAATTTGCACAAACATTCTCCTGCATAGTTTGTCCCGTATCATATGCTGATGTCATATTTCGAATCAGGTTGTTGTCTGTATCATATGGATAATATGCAGTCACGATGTTGTCTATATCTAGATGTAGAACAAAGCTAGAATGACGGAGAAAGATCTTCAGCAATCACCAAGGCTGATTACTATCTTTTCTTGTTTTCTGCAGTTGATGACTTCAAATTTTTCAAGGAGTGTACAAGGGTGTAAGGTTTCTGCACTTGTATTCATAGAGATCTGGGTGTTGGTAAATCTGTTTCCAATGGATTTTGAAGGGGAACTTTTGTTTTTATCGATGATCAGACAATACTAAGAGACTAACAAGAGTATGGTAAATTACTAGATCATCCGTAGTTCGACAGACTAGAACTTGCCGTGGTTACTTTCTTAGGGTTCTGAAAATAATTTCTCTGAAACTGAATCATTCAGTCATACCTTCAGTTGAGTAAATAATGGCTCTGAAAACTGGGATCTCTCATCTTGGTTACCTTAACCTATTGCACTGCAAAACCTGAAGCTCAAGCTAGGCTAGGCTCACAGAATAATGGTGATGATTAGTTAGCTAAAATCTGAAACTCTCTGCCCACTTGCTCTAGCTGACAGCAAGAATAATGAATAGTAAGCACTATGCTTGATTGTGTCCTGAATGCCTAATCAAGTTTCATCTGAATACAATTTCATTGTGTTTGACTTGAGAAATCGGTGCAGATGTTGGCGTCAAAGTTTTGTCTGGCCACGGAGAGATGCCTGGAGTTCCAGTACAGGCAATCTCTCTCTCGGGTATGACGAAAACGGGTCTCTTTTGCTTCTGCCATGACTCTGAATCTCCACTGCACTTGACTGCACCCTCTATCTTGATCTGTTTGACAACTTATAATTTCCACAAACATTCCCCTTCATAATCTGTCCTTGGTCTGAAAGAACAATTCCTGATGATATACTTCAGGTCAGGTTGCCATTATCCGTTTTCCTTCCAGTAAGTTTTCACTAGATTTCGTTTCTAAACCATGTAGATTGTAGAGCAAAGATAGATGATGGACTCACCAGGGCTGATTACTACTACCTTTTTCTTGTTTCCTGCAGTTGACGACTTCAAATTGTTTAAGGAGAGAATGGCATAAAAGGATGTAAGGTTTCTGTGCTTGCATCCATGTAAATCTGGGAGTCGGTCAATTCTGTTTGAATAAGGGGAATTTTGTTTTTCATCAAGGACAAGACAATAATAAGATATTAATAAAAGTAAACAAATGCTCAGAAAACTCGCTTCGCTTTTGTGCCACTTCAGTTCAGTAAGTTGGAACATTCTTACCCAACGAAATTAGATAATTTATACCTTCAGCTCAGAACCTATTGCGGTTACTTTCCTTGGGCTCTGAAAACTTTAGTTCAGTAAACGTACGATTGCTCCGAAACCGGGATCTCTCATCTTAGTTACCTGTACTTAGTCTTTCCGCTGGGTCATATTCCGAACTACGGCACTGATCCGTTCGTGGTCGCTACTCACCCAGACGGAGGCCAGGGAGCATTTGGTTACTGGGTCTTTCCGCTAGGAGATGGTAGCTCGGGATATTTTCAACCGGTTTGGATGGCGGTCATGTAATAGGATAGGCATTTGGATTCCCTATCTATTTTTTAGCCAGCCGGTTGTGGCGTTTTTTCTCGGCTAGTTGGTGTTTCTAGCCCCTTTTTGGCTCCGTGTGAGCTGTCTGTGCTTTTTTATTATTTGTGGAGACCTTTGGAACCATGTTGACACTACTTTATTTGGTTAATAAGAGGGCCGTATGCATCTTTCTGATGCAGAGGCCGGGGAATCACCCCTTTTCCAAAAAAAAAAGTTACCTGTACTTAGTGCATTGCAAAACCAGAACCTCAAGCTAGGCTCACAGAAGGGTGATGATGATTAGTAGCTAAGATTATGCTCGATTGTGTTGCGGATGTCTAACCAAGCTCCATCTCAATGTACTTTCTTTGTGTTTGCCTTGTGGGATGCATCCGAGTTTTATCCGATCGCGGAGAGATGCCTCGAGCTGCATTTGGTTCGTGGTCAACCACTCAACCCTGTCCCCGTGGGCAACCAGCTGATGTAGACCTCTGAGCCGTCGTGCTCTGAACCTGAACCTTAACCTGGACCTGGACTGGATCGGTCTGTATATTTTTGAGTTGTTCAAAGTAAGAGATGCTGAAACGGAACCTCCGTCGTCAGTGTGCTTGGTTTCTGTAGATTTTGAAGATGACATTATCCCTCTCTTTCAGAGGGGCGAGGTGATGTAATTGACATTGTGTTGCACAGATTGTTATCTTCCTTTTTGTTAGCACTGCATCTGGACATGATTTTGCTTTTGTAAACAAGATTTTAACTAATGCTGTTGATATCTTGTAGACCACATCCGGAGAGGCAGTGGAGGATGCATCTTCAGAAGCTGATCATCCACTATACTTCTTTCATTGTGCAGGCAACCTCAGCTCAGGTATGATTAAGCGGGTTTCTTTTGCTTCCGCCGGTACGACTCTGAATCTCCACTGCATCTTGAGCACACCTTCTATTTTGATCTGCTTGACAGCTTATAATTTGCACAGACATTCCCTTGCATAGTTTGTCCTTTGTCTGAAAGAAACAATCCTGATGTTATATTTCAAATCAGGTTATGAATGTCCTTGGTCCTCGGTAAATTCTGTTTTGAATGAAGGAGAACTTTGTTTTTTTATCAAGGACCAGATAATAATAAGATATTTACAAAAGTAAAGAAGTGCCCTGAAAACTGGCTTCGCTACTGTGTAACTAAAGTTCAGTAGTAAGTTGGATCATTAACACCCAAAGAAATTAGATCATTTATAGATTCAGCTCAGAACCTGTTGTTACTTTCTTGGGCCTCTGAAAATAGACCGTTCAGCTCAATAAAAAGTTGCTGTGAAAGTTGTGATCTCTTGGCTACCTGCCGCATTGGAAACCCGATATGCTCAAGCTAGGCGAGCGGAACAATGACGATTAGTGGCCTAAAATCAGGAGATACCGAGCTCGAAAACTCTGAAACTGAAACTCTCTACACATTTCTCTAGCGGACAGCAAGCCCTATGCTTGGTTGTGTCGCGGCCCTATATAACTTCTTTGTGTTTGCCTTGTGAGATGTAGGTGCAGGTGTTGAAGTTTCATCCGGTCGCGGAGAGATGCATTTCGTCGTCGACCCTTGATGTGGGCAGCGAGCTTGCAAATCATGGTGATTGCTTTTCTGGATGCTGTTTTTCCTTGTCTCTCTTGTGACTCTTTACCACGTTGATGTAACTAAGCTAGTGTGTGCGGCGCTTTTCTTCATTGAAACTGGCAGTTGTACTCCATCTGCTTGCCCAGATGCCTGAGCCAAACCTGAAGCTCCTCACATCAACACGCCTTTCCAATCTTCACATCAATTGCAGTTTTTCAAGTTGATGTGCACATAGATCTGCAAGCATTCTTTATGGGAGTCGGGGCTTTCTGATTTGAAGTTGCTGGAAAAGAAAGGACTCAGCTTCCGCAAAAGTGATCGATGGAGAGTGAGGGATACAAAATCGAAGCAGCAGAGAAGAGCTAGTCACAATTCACAAACAATAACAGGGGGAACAAAAGACTACATAATTTGTGTCATGGCAGGTCGCAAAGAATATTATTTCCCACACGGCTCCCGAAAGGGACCGGGCTCAACTATCATTACAATAACATAATAGATAATAGGTTTCAAAAGGATCAAGCCCCAACATAAAGAACAATAACAACTAGAGCATCTCTCTTAACAGAGGGCCTGGAGCAGAAAAGATTCAATACCGCCAGGGGTGGGTTGCTTGAAAAACACGTTGGCGTGTTCTTCCATGAGCCACACAACGGTCATGAGCTCGCCGCCGCGGTTTATCTGGCTGGCATGGGCATCTCT
The DNA here is from genome assembly GCF_056163025.1 of Triticum urartu. Classification (NCBI taxonomy): domain Eukaryota; kingdom Viridiplantae; phylum Streptophyta; class Magnoliopsida; order Poales; family Poaceae; genus Triticum; species Triticum urartu. Next base: position 681,452,359 of record NC_141877.1, read on the forward strand.
GCTGCACTGGACGGAAGCGAAGACGAGCAGACGCACCCATGCATCCAAGATGAGCGCCAACGCCTTGGGCATATCAAACACACCACCTCCGGCTCCGTTGCATGAGTGTTCCAGATCTGGCATCAGACGCTCCAGTTTATCCATGGCGACATGATCACGATCCTCGTAACAAGATATGATGCCAGGCTTATCACCGTTGCCTGCATCTACAAGTTCCAGCATCAGCCTGGCATATAAAGTCCCATGCCAGAGAGTTACGCATGCCTCTCCCATATCCTCGTGCGTGCGGTCTTGCAGGATGCTGAGAAGCCTCTTCACGCTATCTATAGAGGAAGTATGGCTACCCCATGGACAACATATGCACCTCAAATCTTCGACGGTTGATTCGTACATGCTGCGTAGTTCAAGACCGGGTATCATGTCAGGACGTACCGCTACGAGGAATACCATGTAATCTGACAGGGCCTTGATCGCCTTCAGATAAGTGGATGATGCCGCATCCTTGGGGGTGTCGATGGACAAGAGGAAAACATTTGTGAAGACGTGCCAGGTAAGGATCACCTCTTGGAGTTCGGCATCAAAGTTGAGAGCATCGTCTAATCTCTCGCGCCTCCTGGCAGTTTCATTGTATAGTGCAGGACGAAAGCCTGGCAAATCATTCATAGGTGGCATCATCCCCATGAGTCCTACCATGCCATTCTCGCAAGGTGAGGACTCAATCTCATTTTCTGCACTTGGATGGTGAATCTTCTTCACTAGTTGCCATACATGTTTGAACACCAACTCCTTGACATCCTGTGAAATCACTAGGGTTTCAGAGCAACGCCATTTGTTCCACCAATCCTCCAGGCCCATCATCTTGGCCACTCTGCTTCTTATCTTGTACGTGTCAGGGGAGAAGAAATGCAACAAGTTGAACTGCCCAATTGAGCCTGACCACCCTCTACTGCCGGCAGCCTTGACACGCCGACGAAGAGACAGGATGACAAGACCAAGATTACTCCAGCCTCTGGTCCACAGGAAACTACATGACCAGGTCGACCCCAGAGTACTGAACACCGACGCCATGTCCAGAAGGAAGGCCCCGACCAACAAGATGTACGTGGTAACAACATCGACTCTGTTGTAACCATTTTTATTACCACTTAACTGGAACATGACGAACGCGGCGAGGGTGGCCAAGGGTGAAACCAGACGGAACAAGTAACCATACCAAGTATGGATCACCACTGCCTTGGTGTAGATGATGTCATACATGAGGGAGAGCTCCATCTCCACCACCTTGTACGTAGCTTTCCAGTTCCAGCTCTTCCATTCATATATAGATGCAAGTGACCCTGTACCTCTAACTTTGAAACTAAACAAAGCCACCGGAGAATCAGACATAGCACCCTTGCAAAGAGGGAGCATGGCTTGAGCAAACAACAGGAGCTCCTCTTCATCACACTCCTCTGCCCTCAATGCCTGGGGAGAAAGCTCATCATAATTAGGGAGACGCCGATGATTATTGATAGAGCTCCGGATGCTGACCAGGGTGGCGCACTTGAGGGCCCAAATCCTTTCTGCATACTTGATGAGACCAATGGCGAATATCAAGCCGGTAGCCAATCCCAGGGAGGTGGGGATCTCCATGATGTGCTTATAGAGGACATAGGCAACCCCAAAGGCTTGGACGCCAAGATTTAGCAGGTGGCGTGGCCAGAGCTTGTTGTCCTCGAGGGCGTAGCCGGTGATGGTGTCCTGGCTACCAAGATGCACCAGGAGAAAGGGCGCCCAGAATACCGCGAGCTTCTGCTTGCGTGGCGAACCATTGATTGAGAGATGGCCGAGAGTGTAGACAGCGGTGGAGTCAGCCATGAGGTACACTAACCACAGGAGGATCCTCAGCACGGCGGAGGATCCGTGCCGACGGGTCCTAGCGAAGACAAAGAGGAAAATCTGCAGTGTGAAGCTGAGTAGGACAAGGATTTGGGTCGCCCATTCATTCCAGAGCTGCAGCATCGGACGTCCAGACATTGCTCCTCCGGAAATTGATTTACTGTAACAAAAAAAAGCTCTTATTAGCAACTAAATCTATGCATATTCCTTTAATTCGATAAAGAACACTTGATTAAGCATCAAGTTGAGATAAAATGCACCGGCCTCGGTAACAATAGGTTGCCAAGAGGTTGTTAAGACATTGAAGATCTATGCATTGTTATCTGCATATGCAAAGAAGTCTTTGTTGTTTATTATCAAAAATCAAGCCTACAGCAGCTGGCACAGTAAGTATTCTCTGGCCAAAGAAGAATGAAAGCAAAACGGCACCTTCACCAGCCCCATACGCCCAACACCCATCATCAAGAACAAACAGGCAACTAGCCTTTTGAAGTTTGAAAAAACAACTATACAAGTAAAAGAGCTATATCGCATCTTACTACCAATAAGTTCAGCAGCAAATAGACATTTAGACCAAACTTCCGAAATCTTCCATTGTATTAGTACTTAGTTATACACTACTACAACCAAATGATGGGGCCTCTTAGAACTAAATGCTATAATTAGTGCTACATTCAGTATATATATTACCGGCCACTCAGATCTGTATTTTTTCCTCTTTTTTCCAATTAAGAACACTCAAATATGCATTAAGATCATATAAAATGCATCACCCTCTGCAATAGCACGATGCCGGCAGCAGCAAGAAGGCAATAACATACAGGCAACCAGCCATTTTTTTTTTGACAACGGGTGTTTTTTATTGACTCAAACTTAGCATCAAGCGATACAATTGTAATGAGTACACACCCGGCCTCTGCATAACTAGGATGCACACATCCAACACTAACACACACACACGCAAAGTATCACGTCGGCAAATAGCAAAGTCATTCAAGACCGAAGCTATGCCTAGGCGAAGGGGAAAAGGAAAAAAAATCCCAAAAGTGATCAAAACAATGATTGATGACATACAACAGTGGACATCGGCTCCAATCATCTCTTGACAGCACGAGGGCTACAAAGATGGTTCTTCAAAAGCGACGTCTTCACGAAGAGAACGATGTGCAAGCGCCGCCGTCGCCTGATCCGACCATTAAAGATCAAATCGTGGATTTTCACCTTGAAGATCAAGTCCAAGTAAACTCCGAGCAATGCCTTCATCAAGGATACGACGCATAGAAAGCTGCCGGCCATTTGAAGCTTGCCAACACAAGTACAGGTAAAAGAGCTACACCGCATCGCACTACCGAAAAGTCTAACAGAAAAAACTGCGATGCCCACTAAACTTGAGGTATCTTCCTGAAACAGAGCTTCATTGTACGCAAGGAATGCGTATGCATGCATGACGAGTAACTGCAAACTACTCGTAGATTGCTAGCACGCATAGTGTTTAGCATTCCTGCGAAACGAAACGCCCCTGCAGGATTTGCCCTATGACTCTATGTTAGCATTACTCCGTCCCTAAAGCCTCGTACGCCTCTCCTTGAGATCTGAGTTTCTTGCAGTAGGGAGGCTCGATTTTGGAGGAAATGCAGCCGCCGACGAACAGGGGAGAGAGGACTGGGAGATTACCTTGGTTTTGGACGAAGAGCGACGCATGGCGCGGGTGGTGCGGTTCTGGATCCTCCTGCCGTCGGCCGCCAGGAGCTGGAGCTCGAGGAGCAATTAATAGGTAATAGCAGTGGGTGAGGAGGGTGACTGACCGGAAGGAGAGGAGGGAGGTCGTCGCGTTTCTTTGCGTTGACGCGTGAACCGCGGGTCAAGAGGCCCACCTGAATCCATTTTTTCATTATTTAAAAAGACCATACAGACATCCTCAACACCTCAACAGTGGAGACTGGTCAGCTCATAGAATAAAACTTACACAAGACAGGCCACGAACGCCGCTCGGGAGAGAGCAATGCGAACCCAAACCTACCCGCCATTAATGGCCTCCAGCTCCCTACCAACCTCCGAGCCCACCCCATCTACTCGCTAGTTAGAGCATGGCAGGATGGTTAATAGTATAGCCAACAACAAGAAGTGTATGGGTGAATCCGGATACATATGAACCCATTTTGAAAAACACATTTTGCAATGTTAAAAAATTCTGAAAAAAGGTGTGCGCGGACATCTCCATATTCTATGCGTGTGCAGAAAGTTTTACAGAAAAAACAACTTTTTTTGTAGCTTGTGCAAAAAAGACAAAATTTTGTACCGTGAAACGCTATTTAGAAGTAGTAAAATTTGTCTTTTTTATTGAGACAAAACAAAAATACTTTTTTACACAAAACTTTGTGCCGTGGACATACCTTTGCCAACATGTATGCATAATTTGTTTTTAGAATTTTTGAACATTACAAAACGCGTAAAAAGTACATTTTTGAAAAGCAGGTGCAGATGCCCCCATGTGCAGATCGTCCACTCGCAGCCAACAACCGCCTATATGAAGTTGCCATGTTAGCCAACTTACTAGCCCATTCATATAATAGTTAGATATACTAGTGTACTATACAATTAATGTATGGTTCACTTCTTTTCTCACAAAGGGTGTTGGAGCTCGTGTTACAGCTAGCTGTAAGCTTGTAGCCCGATTCTTTTCTCTCTCCTCTCCTCTCTCCTCCACCTAGACATAAATCTGATGTGGCATCTCTTATAGCCCGCCTACGTCACAGCTAGCCGCTGACTATAAGACGTTATCACATCATCTATAGTCAAGCTTATAGCCGGCAAGTATAATAGTCAGATGCAAATAAGTAGTACTTCATTGATACATGGCCCACCTCTCTCTCTCACAAAGTGTTTAGGAGCACGTGCTACAGCCGGCTGTTAGTTAGTAGCCCGCTTCTCTTCTCTCTCTTCTTCTCTCTCTGCCAACTCAGCAACAATATACTATTTTAAGTCTTACAGCCCGCCCACATCACCTTACTATACTTGCTCTTAGTACGTAGTCTCGATCCCAGCCGATTTCTCTCACCACAAACGACGCCTCAGATGACAGGGAAGTCACGCCGCGGAGCTCGCGCGAGGCGGACTACGCCCGGCGTCGCGGGTGGCAGCCCCGGCAGATCCCCGCGTCGCAGCCGTCGATTCCGGTGGAGATGTTGCCGGAGATCGACGCGGCGTCAACGGAGACACGGGGGGGATAATCAAGTAGATGGTGCGGGAACGCTTCCCTAACCGCGACAAGTGGCCAAAATCTGCGTGGAAAAATCATCCACAGTGCAACCTTTGCGGAGAGCTGCCGCTCCATCGGCGACGAGGGAGGGATGGAGTACGAGATGCTTTTCTAGGCCATTCAAGAGGCAGAGTCGCCGGATCCAGTGCAGGCGGCGAGATGGTGCCGCTTCAAGGCAAGCAACCTGACGCGGAGCATCCTACAATCATCTCCATGGACGTACCTTCGTCTCCCAAGACACCAAGTGGGCCGATGACTAGAGCTCGTGCAAGGGCCATGAAAACCGAGGTGAACTCGCTCCTCTCCGAACTTACACGTTCCACATCTGAGACATGTCTACTACCTCAAGCGGAGACAAAGTGTGTGATCTGGTATTTGGAGGAAGGCCATGGAGCTGCTACGAATAATGGACAAGATGACAAGGAGCCAAGCGCGAGAAGCAAGAGAAGGAGTTTCCGACAAGCTATAGCTACTAGATGTCCGGCACACAGCGGATCAGCCAGCCAGAAGGGCCAGCCGAGAAACTCTATAGCGGCTGGACGACCGGCAAGTACCGGACGTCCGACATGTTCTAGCGCCCGGACGTCTGCTCCCCTCCGGAAATCTGGTGCACCATGTCCAATACGAAAATGCCAGAAAATCGACTTCGTCCGTACGTCCGACGTCCTCTGAAAATCCGACATCATTTCGCCCAAGCCAAATCGATGGAAGTCCGGCTGATAACCCACAAGTATAGGGGATAGCAACAGTTTTCGAGAATAGAGTATTCAACCCAAATTTATTGATTCGACACAAGATGGGCCAAAGAATATTTGCAATTATTAGCAGTTGAGTTGTTAATTCAGCCGCACCTGGAGACTAAATATCTACAATAGCGTGATCAGTAGCACAATAATATGATAATTTTGAAAGTAGTGGTAATAGCAACAACAGTAACAGTGACAGTAGTAGCAGTAGTTTTGTAGCAATTGCGAGAGTAGCGGCAACGGTAGTAACTTGGCAAAGACAATATGTGAAAAGCTCGTAGGCATTGGATTGGTGATAATGTTGAATAATATTCATCATATAACAATCATAACCTAGGGCGACACAGAACTAGTTCCAATTTATCAATGTAATATAGGCATGTATTTCATAAGTAGTAATACGCAAGGTTGTCAGAATCACAATTTTGAATCGGATCGGTGCTTCTATGATAGGATCAGAAATCATAGAATTTTCACTAATAGGATCGTAGAAATGTAGATTCTGAGAACTAAAATGGTAGAATCAAAGGGGTTAGTTTGGATCGTAAAATCGTAGAATTGTATAACATAATCGAGATCCTGAGTGCATATGGAAAATAATTTGCATGACATCTTTTGGCATACCTTCCCGTGGCAGCGGAGTCCATAAGAAACTAAGAGATATTAAGGCCTCCTTTTAATATAGAACCAGAACAAAGTATTAACACATAGTGAATACATTAACTCCTCAAACTACAATAATCACTGAAAAGAATCGTAATTATTGTCACCTTGGGGTATGCGGATCATAACACGTAGAAGGTGCATATCACTTGCATGGTAGGATAATGAACACAAATATATTCATGAAAATATAAAGGGTTCAGATCTGAAATCATGGCACTCGGGCCCTAGTGACAAGCATTAAGCATAGCAAAGTCATAGCAACATCATAAGTGAACATGTAAGACGATGATTGTAACGCCCCGAGACCGATGTGCCAGGTGCCTTCCAGTTATTCGCTGTTGTTGCCTTGTATTTGCTTACGTGTCATGCATTTCATATCATGTCATCATGTGCATTGCATTTGCATACGTGTTCGTCTCATGCATCCGAGCATCTTCCCCGTTGTCCGTTTTGCGTTCCGGCGCTACTATGTCCTCTGGTGTCCCTTTCTACCTCTTTTTGTGTGTGGGTGTTAAACGTTTTCGGATTGGACCGATACTTGTCATGCGGCCTTGGTTTACTACCGATAGACCGCCAGTCAAGTTTCGTACCATTTAAACTTCGTTTGATATTCCAACGGTTAATGGAGGGACTGAAAAGGCCTCGTGTGTGTTGCAGCCCAACACGCTTCCAAAGTGGCCCAAAACTCACCTAAACCCCTTCTATCATCTATAGCGTTCGATCACGATTGCATGGCCGCAAACCGCACCTCATTTGAAGCCTCCTAACTCCTCCTACCTATAAAAAGGTCCTCCCCTTCGAAATTCCGGGTCTTCTCCTACCCTAACCCTAGCCCTTTCTTCATTCGCGCGCCGGACGTGTCCGCCGGCGCCGGACACTTTTCCCGCCGCCGCCCGCAACCACTGAGGAGCCGCCACGTGTCCTGGCCGGCCTCCCCACCGCCGCGGCCCGCGAGGCCCAGGGAGAGCCCTCCCCGGCCCGAGTCGCCGCCGACCGACGCCTGCGTCCGCGCCCGGTCCCCGCCGCCATCCTCTTCGACCCCGGCGCGCTCAGCCGTCGCCCGCGCCGTCAAGCGTCACCCCGCTTCGCCGTCTCCTCGTCGCCGCACCCGGCGCCGGCCACCGCCTCTCCGTCGCCCTGCGCCGCCCCGGTGCCCGTCCGCCTCCTCACCGGCGAACCCCGCTCCGGATCCGGGCGCCCCCGCAGCAAACTCTGGCGAACAGCGAACCCCGATGATCCTCGACTTCCACGCCCGGCTAGATCAGGATCTGGAGACTCGGTTGACTTTCCCCCGAAACCCTAATCTCAGTATTATTTTGCTGTCTTCATCATGTCATAACTCTGTCATCGTAGCTCCGATTTGTGCGTGTAGCATATCAAAATGTTCGTCTCGACGAGTACATCGTTTCATCTCATTGCATCATTTTCATTTGAGCTCATCTTGGTGCCAAAAATTCTGTTGGAAGAGGGCTATGTGATGATTATTTTAGATCTGTTTCAGCAAATGGACTTTTGTCATTTTTGCCATGATTAATGTGTGCATGCTATGATCATGAGCTCTACATGTGTTTTGAAATATGCCATGCCATCTTTACAGGGGTGTATGCCATGTATTTTTGTGATCTTCGTGGTGACTAGCACAAGCATGCAAAGTATCTTACTCAATGATGTTGATTTCAGGGACTTCAAATTTCACCAAGGCCTTGTCCTGTTATTGTTTTTATGCCATATGTTCATGTTGTTTCCTAGTGATCCGTGCCTCTTTTGAGCATGATCAGTAAGGATGTTTTGTAGATATTGTGGTGCTCTATCCATCCATGTCTTTATTTGCATTTATGGAGCACGCTAGCTTGAGTCAATCGAGCTCTAGTTTTGCTACAAAATGTTCCTTGCAGATTGTTAACATGTTTAGCGATTTTGCCAAGCTTGTTGTTGTTGATCCGTGCATGCTATGTTGTTGTTCTTGCCATGTATAGCTTCTATACCATGTCTACTTGCTGGGTGTATGCTTAGATTATCATGCAATGCCTCGTAGTGAGTGCATTGAGCTCGTAAACATGCCTACTTGTTAACTATTTTGCATGCTCCAGTTTTTCACTAAGTCTGAATCTGGTTTATGTTTTTGCTATGTTCACATGCTTGCAATTGTATCTTCTGATCCCTTTTGGCTCATGGTCACTAAGGGACTTTTGTTATATGCTTTGAGTATCTTCATGCCATGCCTTGCTTTGCCATGATATGTTCCTGTAGCATATAGTTTTCATGCTCTAAACATTGCTTGCTGATGATAAATTCCTGACATGCTGTTAATTTCACTAAGTCTGTAACCTGTTATCTTTTACACTTTTGCCATGCTTGTTTGGACCTGTTAATGAGTGATTTAGCCGTAGCTCAGTGTTCATCTTTTGTTAAGCATCATGAGTGGATCCCTGCCATTTATCTTGTTGCTATGTTTGAGTGCAGTAACTTATTTGTCTTGATGCATTTAGATGGCCACTTGCTGTTAATCGCAGACCGGTGCTATATTTGTTTTGCTTGCCATTTCCAAACCGTGCATCCGATTCCGGTGATCTTTATATCGATTTCAACCGAAATCAACTCCTCTGTCCAGTGGAACTCTTGGATTTCCATGTTGAGGCCAGGTTCATTCATTCATTTCCAAATCTTGCATATGCATCACATACCGCATCCCGCATATCATACCATGTTTGCATCATGTTGCTTGAGCATTGCACGTGGTTGATTGTGTTCCTTTTGCTTGTTGTTCTTGCTTGGGTAGAGCCGGGAGATGAGTGCGTGATCGAGGAGCCCGTTGAGTACACTTACGAGGATCAAGTCAACTTTGAGAACTTTGCAGGCAAGATGACCATACCCTCGAAATCACTTCTATCTTTGCTTACTAGATGCTCGCTCTTTTGCTATGCATATGCTACGATACCTACCACTTGCTTATCATGCCTCCCATATTGTTAAGCCAAGCCTCTAACCCACCTTGCCCTCGCAAACCGTTGTTTGACTATGTTACCGCTTTGCTCAGCCCCTCTTATAGCGTTGTTAGTTGCAGGTGAAGATTGGAGCTTGTTCCATGTTTGGAACATGGTTATTTTGTTGGGATATCACAATATCCCTTATTTATTTAATGCACCTATATACTTGGTAAAGGGTGGAAGGCTCGGCCTTATTCCTAGTGTTTTGTTCCACTCTTGCCGCCCTAGTTTCCGTCATATCTATGCAACATTGGGTCGCCGACATTGCAACACCACGTGGCTTTGCAATAGTGAAAAAATAGTGGTCGCGGAAATTGCAGCGTCGCGCGGCTTTGCAACAACGGCTTTGCATCAATGAAAAAATAGTGGTAACCTACCTTGCAACGTAGGTTGGCTTCATAGCACGGTTACCCGTTTTGCAGCAATACAGAAATGTCGACGCTGATCTCGCAGCGTCGCGGGCTTTGCAACAATGATGTTCGGTCTTGTACTTACCGCCAACCTTGTAGCTCATGCGCTTTTGTAAGAATGATTTCCGGCCTTGTAGCGGTCGCCGACCTTGTAGCGGCGCGCGCTTTTGCAACTATGATGTTCGGTCTTGTAGCGATCACCGACCTTGTAGGGTCGCGTGCTTTTGCAACAATGATGGTTGGTCTTGTGGTGATTGCCGACCTTGCAACATCGTGCGGCTTTGCAACAATGGTTGTCTGGCATCAAATTAAAAATAGCAATCGCCAACCGTGGAACGTCAGTTGGCTTTGCAACACTATGGTCCATTCCGCAGCAATACCAAAGTGCCACCGCCGATCTCGCAGCGTCGGCTGCTTTTGCAGCAACGATTGTCCAGCCTTCTAACATCGCATGGTTTTGCAACAATGATGTTCGGCCTTGTGGTGATCACCGACCTTGCATTGTCATGTTGTTTTGCAAAAATCGTTGTCTAGCATCATTTAAATAATTGTGATTGCCAACCTTTGCAGTGTTGGGTCGCCAACCTTTCACGGTCGCTCATTTTTGCAACACAACAAACTGGCATTGTAAAAAATATATAGAAACAACGGCAGGCAACAATAGTAGTTTGTCTTTTTTTGGGGGGGAGGGGGGGACAGTAGTTTCTTTTTTTGTTTTTTTGCGGAAACAGTAGTTGGTCTTGTAGGGTTGTAAATCCGGCTTGCAGTGTCGCTAGCAACAACCAAAATTCTACTAGCTTGCAACGGCGCACGTCCCAAATGCATCAATGATGCCTAGCCGGCATTTGCATGGATATCAACCCGGACATTTTGATTTTGGGAAAAGCTTACCGTCATCCGGCGGATCGTACTGGACGCGTCCATCACCTCCACTGCATGACACGTGTTCAATTAATGGCTTACATGTTGTTCTTTATTGAACGCGCTTCCAAAATAGAGGCTATGTTTCATAAACATATCCGGTGTTGCAATGATCTATGACGGGTCTAGTTTTGTAACAAAACCTCTGTTACGGAAATTTTCTGCAACAAGACTTCAGTTGCAGAAAAGTTGAAACAAAACCATAGTCGTAATTTTTTTTCGACAAAACAGCCATTGCAAAATAATTCTGCAACAAGACCTATGTTGCAGAAATAATTTTGCAACAAGACCTGTGTTGCAGTACTGGCGGCGCGCTCAACTCGCTTGATGTGGCAAATCCGACGGCTCGCGAACCGGCTAATCTTTTAAAGATATCCGTCGGCGAATGCGTAACACGCCCCTTTGATTTTTTATGTAATATAAATCCGTATTTTTTTAACTTATAAATCCTCATTTTGATTAGCTAGCAAATGACTCGTTGCTAGCACTACGGTGCTGAAGTTAAACACACAGATCGCAAGGCTAAAATCACTTGGCTGAATATATTACTTTCCCTTACAACAAACAACTTCCAATAGCTAAAAGATGCAAAAACCTCCCTGCTCCACTTTTGCATAGCCCTGGCTATCAAGGCAAGCTGCTGACATGCCGCACCCATTCCGGGCTGCATCCGATTGGCTGCATGGGCCTCTTCCCATGCATTGGCCACCATGGCCTCATAATCCGCATGCCTAGTCCAGGTCGCCTCGTACTGGAAAGGCCTTTGCGGCCGCACAGATTGGTCGACCAGTGTCGATGCAACACAGATAAATAACGCCAGGTGACCTGACTCCTCCGTCAAAATATGTTGTATGCTACCTCTTGAGCACTGCGTTGGTTTTTCCTTAAAGAGAAAGGGTGATGCGGTAAATGTTGGAAATATGCCCTAGAGACAATAATAAAAGCAGTATTATTATATTTCTTTGTTCATGATAATTGTCTTTATTCATGCTATAATTGTATTATCCGGAAATCGTAATACATGTGTGAATAACAGACACCAACATGTCCCTGGTAAGCCTCTAGTTGACTAGCTCGTTGATCAACAAATAGTCATGGTTTCCTGGCTATGGACATTGGATGTCATTGATAACGGGATCACATCATTAGGAGAATGATGTGATGGACAAGACCCAATCCTAAGCATAGCGCAAGATCGTGTAGTTCGTTTGCTAGAGCTTTTCCAATGTCAAGTATCTTTTCCTTTGACCATGAGATCGTGTAACTCCCGGATACCGTAGGAGTGCTTTGGGTGTACCAAACGTCACAACGTAACTGGGTGACTATAAAGGTGCACTACAGGTATCTCCGAAAGTGTCTGTTTGGTTGACACGGATCGAGACTGCGATTTGTCACTCTGTATGACGGAGAGGTATCACTGGGCCCACTCGGTAATGCATCATCATAATGAGCTCAAAGTGACCAAGTGTCTGGTCACGGGATCATGCATTATGGTACGAGTAAAGTGACTTGCCGGTAACGAGATTAAACGAGGTATTGGGATATCGACGATCGAATCTCGGGCAAGTAACATACCGACTGACAAAGGGAATTGCATACGGGGTTGCTTGAATCCTCGACATCGTGGTTCATCCGATGAGGTCGTCGTGGAGCATGTGGGAGCCAACATGGGTATCCAGATCCCGCTGTTGGTTATTGACCGGAGAGCGATCTCGGTCATGTCTACATGTCTCCCGAACCCGTAGGGTCTACACACTTAAGGTTCGGTGACGCTAGGGTTGTAGGGATATGTATATGCAGTAACCCGAATGTTGTTCGGAGTCCCGGATGAGATCCCGGACGTCACGAGGAGTTCCGGAATGGTCCGGAGGTAAAGATTTATATATGGGAAGTCCTGTTTCGGGCATCGGGACAAGTTTCGGGTTTATCGGTATTGTACCGGGACCACCGGAAGGGTCCCGGGGGTCCACCGGGTGGGGCCACTTGTCCCGGGGGGGCACATGGGATGTAGGGGGTGCGCCTTGGCCTACATGGGCCAAGGGCACCAGCCCCAAGAGGCCCATGCGCCTAGGGTTTCAAGGGAGGAAGAGTCCTAGGAGGGGAAGGCACCTCCTAGGTGCCTTGGGGAGGAGGGATTCCTCCCCCTTGGCCGCACCCCCCTAGGAGATTGGATCTCCTAGGGCCGACGCCCCCCCTTGGCCCTCCTATATATAGTGGGGGAAGGAGGGCTTTCATCCCACACCTTTGGTTGCCTCCTTCTCCCTCTCCAACACCTCCTCCTCATCCATAGCGCTTGGCGAAGCCCTGCCGGAGTACTGCAGCTCCATCAACACCACGCTGTCATGTTGCTGCTGGTGCCATCTCCCTCAACCTCTCCTCTGCCCTTGCTGGATCAAGAAGGAGGAGACGTGGCTGTTCCGTACGTGTGTTGAACGCGGAGGTGCCGTCCGTTCGGTGCTAAGATCTTCGGTGATTCGAATCACGTCGAGTACGACTCCCTCATCCACGTTCTTTGAACGCTTCCGCTCGCAATCTACAAGGTACGTAGATGCATCTAATCACTCGTTGCTAGATGAACTCCTAGATGGATCTTGGTGAAACCGTAGGAAAATTTTTGTTTTCTGCAACGTTCCCCAACAGTGGCATCATGAGCTAGGTCTATGCGTAGTTCTCTTGCACGAGTAGAACACAATTTGTTGTGGGCGTTGATGTTGTCAACTTTCTTGCCGCTACTAGTCTTATCTTGCTTCAACGGTATTGTGGGATGAAGCGGTCCGGACCAACCTTACACGTATACTTACGTGAGACCGGTTCCACCGACTAACATGCACAAGTTGCATAAGGTGGCTGGCGGGTGTCTGTCTCTCCTACTTTAGTTGGAGCGGATTCGATGAAAAGGGTCCTTATGAAGGGTAAATAGAAGTTGACAAATCACGTTGTGGCTTTCACGTAGGTAAGAAAACGTTCTTGCTAGAACCCTACTTCAGCCACGTAAAACTTGCAAACAACAATTAGAGGACGTCTAACTTGTTTTTGCAGCAAGTGCTTTGTGATATGATATGGCCAAAGTTGTGATGAATGATGAATGATCTATATGTGATGTATGAGATGTTCATACCATTGTAATAGGAATCACGACTTGCATGTCGATGAGTATGACAACCGGCAGGAGCCATAGGAGTTGTCTTTATTTTGTATGACCTGCGTGTCATTGAGAAACGCCATGTAAATTACTTTACTGCTAAACGCGTTAGCCATAGTAGTGGAAGTAATAGTTGGCGAGCAACTTCATGGAGACACAATGATAGAGATCATGATGATGGAGATCATGGTGTCATGCCGGTGAGAAGATGATCATGGAGCCCGAAGATGGAGATCAAAGGAGCTATGTGATATTGGCCATATCATGTCACTATTATTATTTGATTGCATTTGATGTTTATCATGTTTTGCATCTTGTTTACTTAGAACGACGGTAGTAAATAAGATGATCCCTCACAACAATTTCAAGAAGTGTTCTCCCCTAACTGTGCACCGTTGCTAAAGTTTGTCGTTTCGAAGCACCACGTGATGATCGGGTGTGATAGATCCTTACGTTCACATACAACGGGTGTAAAACAGTTTTACACATGCAAAACACTTAGGGTTAACTTGACGAGCCTAGCATGTGCATAGACATGGCCTCGGAACACAGAAGACCGAAAGGTCGAGCATGAGTCGTATAGAAGATACGATCAACATGAAGATGTTCACCGACGTTGACTAGTCCGTCTCACGTGATGATCGGACACGACCTAGCCAACTTGGATCATGTAATACTTAGATGACTAGAAGAGGGATGTCTATCTAAGTGGGAGTTCATTATAATCTGATTAGATGAACTTAATTATCATGAACTTAGTCTAAAATCTTTACAAAATGTCTTGTAGATCAAATGGCCAACGTAGTCCTCAACTTCAACGCGTTCCTAGAGAAAACCAAGCTGAAAGACGATGGCAGCAACTACACGGACTGGGTCTGGAACCTGAGGATCATCCTCATAGCTGCCAAGAAAGATTATGTCCTACAAGCACCGCTAGGTGATGCACCTGTTCTCCCTGCAGAACAAGACGTTATGAACGCTTGGCAGACACGTACCGATGACTACTCCCTCGTTCAGTGCGGCATGCTTTACAGCCTAGAGCCGGGGCTCCAAAAGCGTTTTGAGAGACATGGAGCATATGAGATGTTCGAAGAGCTGAAAATGGTTTTCCAAGCTCATGCCCGGGTCGAGAGATATGAAGTCTCCGACAAATTCTTCAGCTGTAAGATGGAGGAAAATAGTTCTGTCAGTGAGCACATACTCACTATGTCTGGGTTACATAACCGCTTGACTCAGCTGGGAGTTAATCTCCCGGATGATGCGGTCATTGACAGAATCCTCCAGTCGCTTCCACCGAGCTACAAGAGCTTTGTGATGAACTTCAATATGCAGGGGATGGAGAAGACCATTCCTGAAGTATTTGCTATGCTGAAATCAGCAGAGGTAGAAGTCAAGAAGGAACATCAAGTGTTGATGGTCAATAAAACCACTAAGTTCAAGAAGGGCAAGGGTAAAAAGAACTCCAAGAAGGATGGCAAGGGAGTTGCCGCGCCCAGCAAGCAAGCTGCCGGGAAGAAGTCAAAGAATGGACCCAAGCCCGAGACTGAGTGCTTTTATTGCAAGGGAAGTGGTCACTGGAAGCGGAATTGCCCCAAATACTTAGCAAACAAGAAGGCCGGCAACACCAAAGGTATATTTGATATACATGTAATTGATGTGTACCTTACCAGTACTCGTAGTGACTCCTGGGTATTTGATACCGGTGCCGTTGCTCATATTTGTAACTCACAGCAGGAGCTGCAGAATAAACGGAGACTGGCGAAGGACGAGGTGACGATGCGCGTCGGGAATGGTTCCAAGGTCGATGTGATCGCCGTCGGCACGCTACCTCTACATTTACCTACGGGATTAGTTATAAACCTCAATAATTGTTATTTAGTGCCAAGTTTGAGCATGAACATTGTATCAGGATCTCGTTTAATACGAGATGGCTACTCATTTAAATCCGAGAATAATGGTTGTTCTATTTATATGAGAGATATATTTTATGGTCATGCTCCGATGGTCAATGGTTCATTCTTAATGAATCTCGAACGTAATATTACACATATTCATAGTGTGAATACCAAAAGATGTAAAGTTGATAACGATAGTCCCACATACTTGTGGCACTGCCGCCTTGGTCACATAGGTGTCAAACGCATGAAGAAGCTCCATGCAGATGGACTTTTAGAGTCTCTTGATTATGAATCATTTGACACGTGCGAACCATGCCTCATGGGTAAAATGACCAAGACTCCGTTCTCAGGAATAATGGAGCGAGCAACCAACTTATTAGAAATCATACATACTGATGTGTGCGGTCCAATGAGTGTTGAGGCTCGCGGTGGCTATCGTTATGTTCTCACCCTCACCGATGACTTAAGTAGATATGGGTATGTCTACTTAATGAAACACAAGTCTGAAACCTTTGAATTTCAGAGTGAAGTTGAGAATCAACGTGACAGGAAAATCAAGTTTCTACGATCAGATCGTGGAGGAGAATACTTGAGTCACGAATTTGGCACACACTTAAGAAAATGTGGAATAGTTTCACAACTCACGCCGCCTGGAACACCTCAGCGTAATGGTGTGTCCGAACGTCGTAATCGCACTCTATTAGATATGGTGCGATCTATGATGTCTCTTGCCGATTTACCACTATCTTTTTGGGGCTATGCTTTAGAGACTGCTGCATTCACTTTAAATAGGGCACCGTCGAAATCCGTTGAGACGACACCGTTTGAATTATGGTTTGGGAAGAAACCTAAGCTGTCGTTTCTAAAATTTTGGGGATGCGAT
Organism: Triticum urartu; assembly: GCF_056163025.1. Taxonomy (NCBI): domain Eukaryota; kingdom Viridiplantae; phylum Streptophyta; class Magnoliopsida; order Poales; family Poaceae; genus Triticum; species Triticum urartu. The sequence continues at coordinate 681,469,149 of NC_141877.1, forward strand.
GCTTATGTCAGGAAACTTCAACTTGAAAAGCTCGAACCTAAATCGGAAAAATGCGTCTTCATAGGATACCCTAAAGAAACTATTGGGTATATCTTCTACCTCAGATCCGAAGGCAAGATCTTTGTTGCCAAGAATGGGTCCTTTCTAGAGGAAGAGTTTCTCTCGAAAGAAGTAAGTGGGAGGAAAGTAGAACTTGATGAAGTATTACCTCTTGAACCGGAAAATGGCGCAACTCAAGAAAATGTTCCTGAGGTGCCTGCACCGACTAGAGAGGAAGTTAATGATAATGATCAAGATACTTCTGATCAAGCTCCTGCTGAAATTCGAAGGTCCACAAGGACACGTTCCGCACCAGAGTGGTACGGCAACCCTGTCTTGGAAATCATGTTGTTAGACAACAGTGAACCTTCGAACTATGAAGAAGCGATGGCGGGCCCGGATTCCGACAAATGGCTAGAAGCCATGAAATCCGAGATAGGATCCATGTATGAAAACGAAGTATGGACTTTGACTGACTTGCCCGTTGAGCGGCGAGCCATAGAAAATAAATGGATCTTTAAGAAGAAGACAGACGCGGATGGTAATGTGACCATCTATAAAGCTCGGCTTGTCGCTAAGGGTTATCGACAAGTTCAAGGAGTTGACTACGATGAGACTTTCTCACCGGTAGCGAAGCTAAAGTCCGTCCGAATCATGTTAGCAATTGCCGCATTCTACGATTATGAGATATGGCAAATGGACGTCAAAACGGCATTCCTTAATGGTTTCCTTAAGGAAGAGTTGTATATGATGCAACCGGAAGGTTTTGTCGATCCTAAGAATGCTAACAAGGTCTGCAAGCTCCAACGCTCAATTTATGGGTTGGTGCAAGCATCTCGGAGTTGGAACATTCACTTTGATGAGATGATCAAAGCGTTTGAGTTTACGCAGACTTATGGAGAAGCCTGCGTTTACAAGAAAGTGAGTGGGAGCTCTGTAGCATTTCTCATACTATATGTAGATGACATACTTTTGATGGGAAATGATATAGAACTCTTGGATAGCATTAAGGCCTACTTGAATAAGAGTTTTTCAATGAAGGACCTTGGAGAAGCTGCTTATATATTAGGCATCAAGATCTATAGGGATAGATCGAGACGCCTCATAGGTCTTTCACAAAGCACATACCTTGATAAGAGTTTGAAGAAGTTCAAAATGGATCAGTCCAAGAAAGGGTTCCTGCCTGTTTTGCAAGGTGTGAAATTGAGCTCAGCTCAATGTCCGACCACGGCAGAAGATATAGAAGAGATGAGTGTCATCCCCTATGCCTCAGCCATAGGTTTTATTATGTATGCCATGCTGTGTACCAGACCTGATGTAAACCTTGCCGTAAGTTTGGTAGGAAGGTACCAAAGTAATCCTGGCAAGGAACACTGGACAGCGGTCAAGAATATCCTGAAGTACCTGAAAAGGACAAAGGACATGTTTCTCGTTTATGGAGGTGACGAAGAGCTCGTCGTAAAGGGTTACGTCGACGCTAGCTTCGACACAGATCTGGATGACTCTAAGTCACAAACCGGATACGTGTATATGTTGAATGGTGGAGCAGTGAGCTGGTGCAGCTGCAAGCAGAGCGTCGTGGCGGGATCTACATGTGAAGCGGAGTACATGGCAGCCTCGGAGGCAGCACATGAAGCAATATGGGTGAAGGAGTTCATCACCGACCTAGGAGTCATACCCAATGCGTTGGGGCCAATCAAACTCTTTTGTGACAACACTGGAGCTATTGCACTTGCCAAGGAGCCCAGGTTTCACAAGAAGACAAGGCACATCAAGCGTCGCTTCAACTCCATTAGTGAAAATGTTCAAGATGGAGACATAGAGATTTGTAAAGTACATACGGACCTGAATGTAGCAGATCCGTTGACTAAACCTCTCCCTAGGGCAAAACATGATCAACACCAGAATTCCATGGGTGTTCGATTCATCACAATGTAACTAGATTATTGACTCTAGTGCAAGTGGGAGACTGTTGGAAATATGCCCTAGAGGCAATAATAAAAGCATTATTATTATATTTCTTTGTTCATGATAATTTTCTTTATTCATGCTATAATTGTATTATCCGGAAATCGTAATACATGTGTGAATAACAGACACCAACATGTCCCTAGTAAGCCTCTAGTTGACTAGCTCGTTGATCAACAGATAGTCATGGATTCCTGGCTATGGACATTGGATGTCACTGATAACGGGATCACATCATTAGGAGAATGATGTGATGGACAAGACCCAATCCTAAACATAGCATAAGATCGTATAGTTCGTTTGCTAGAGTTTTCCAATGTCAAGTATCTTTTCCTTAGACCATGAGATCGTGTAACTCCCGGATACCGTAGGAGTGCTTTGGGTGTACCAAACGTCACAACGTAACTGGGTGACTATAAAGGTATACTACGGGTATCTCCAAAAGTGTCTGTTGGGTTGACACGGATCAAGACTGGGATTTGTCACTCCGTATGACGGAGAGGTATCACTGGGCCCACTCGGTAATGCATCATCATAATGAGCTCAAAGTGACCAAGTGTCTGGTCACGGGATCATGCATTACGGTACGAGTAAAGTGACTTGCCGGTAACGAGATTGAACGAGGTATTGGGATACCGACGATCGGATCTCGGGCAAGTAACATAACGATTGACAAAGGTAATTGTATACGGGGTTGCTTGAATCCTCGACATCGTGGTTCATCCGATGAGGTCGTCGTGGAGCATGTGGGAGCCAACATGGGTATCCAGATCCTGCTGTTGGTTATTGACCGGAGAGCGATCTCGGTCATGTCTACATGTCTCCCGAACCCGTAGGGTCTACACACTTAAGGTTCGGTGACGCTAGGGTTGTAGGGATATGTATATGCAGTAACCCGAATGTTGTTCGGAGTCCCGGATGAGATCCCGGACGTCACGAGGAGTTCCGGAATGGTCCGGAGGTAAAGATTTATATATGGGAAGTCCTGTTTCGGGCATCGGGACAAGTTTCGGGGTTATCGGTATTGTACTGGGACCACCGGAAGGGTCCCGGGGGTCCACCGGGTGGGGCCACCTGTCCCGGGGGGCCACATGGGCTGTAAGGGGTGCGCCTTGGCCTACATGGGCCAAGGGCACCAGCCCCAAGAGGCCCATGCGCCTAGGGTTTCAAGGGAGGAAGAGTCCTAGGAGAGGAAGGCACCTCCTAGGTGCCTTGGGGAGGAGGGATTCCTCCCCCTTGGCCGCACCCCCCTAGGAGATTGGATCTCCTAGGGCCGACGCCCCCCCCTTGGCCCTCCTATATATAGTGGGGGAAGGAGGGCTTTCATCCCACACCTTTGGTTGCCTCCTTCTCCCTCTCCAACACCTCCTCCTCATCCATAGCGCTTGGCGAAGCCCTGCCGGAGTACTGCAGCTCCATCAACACCACGCCGTCGTGTTGCTGCTGGTGCCATCTCCCTCAACCTCTCCTCTGCCCTTGCTGGATCAAGAAGGAGGAGACGTGGCTATTCCGTACGTGTGTTGAACGCGGAGGTGCCGTCCGTTCGGTGCTAAGATCTTCGGTGATTCGAATCACGTCGAGTACGACTCCCTCATCCACGTTCTTTGAACGCTTCCGCTTGCGATCTACAAGGTACGTAGATGCATCTAATCACTCATTGCTAAATGAACTCCTAGATGGATCTTGGTGAAATCGTAGGAAAATTTTTGTTTTCTGCAACGGTCCCCAACAGTAAAGTAGCGTAAGTATTTTCTTCAGTTTTTGAGAACCAAGGTATCAATCCAGTAGGAGATCACGCACGAGTCCCTCACACCTACACAAAAAATAAGAACCTCGCAACCAACGCCATAAAGGGGTTGTCAATCCTTCAACGGTCACTTACGAGAGTGAGATCTGATAGATATGATAAGATAATATTTTTGGTATTTTTATGATAAAGAGAAATAAAGATGCAAAGTAAAATAAAAGAGCAATGAAAATAACTAAGTGTTGGAAGATTAATATGACGGAAAATAGACCCGGGGGCCATAGGTTTCACTAGTGGCTTCTCTAAAGAGCATAAGTATTACGGTGGGTGAACAAATTACTGTTGAGCAATTGATAGAATTGAGCATAGTTATGAGAATATTTAGGTATGATCATGTATATAGGCATCACGTCCGTGACATGTAGACCAACTCCTGCCTGCATCTACTACTATTACTCCACACATCGACCGCTATCCAGCATGCATCTAGAGTATTAAGTTCATAAGAAAAGAGTAACGCTTTAAGCAAGATGACATGATGTAGAGGGATAAACTCATGCAATATGATATAAACCCCATCTTGTTATCCTCGATGGCAACAATACAATACGTGTCTTGCTGCCCCGGCTGTCACTGGGAAAGGACACCGCAAGATTGAACCCAAAGCTAAGCACTTCTCCCATTGCAAGAAAGATCAATCTAGTAGGCCAAACCAAACTGATAATTCGAAGAGACTTGCAAAGATAACCAATCATACATAAAAAAATTCAGAGGAGATTCAAATATTATAAATAGATAAACTTGATCATAAACCCACAATTCATCGCTCTCAACAAACACACCGCAAAAAAAGATTACATCGAATAGATCTCCACGAGAATCATGGAGAACTTTCTATTAAGATCCAAAGAGAGAGAAGAAGCCATCTAGCTAAGAACTATGGACCCGAAGGTGTGAGGTAAACTACTCACACATCATCGGAGAGGCTACGGTGTTGATGTAGTAGCCCTCCATGATCAATGCCCCCTCCAGCGGAGCGCCGGAAAAGGTCCCAAGATGGGATCTCACGGGTACAGAAATTAGGTTTTTGGCTCCGTATCTGTTAGTTTGGGGGTATTTAGGTATATATAGGAGGAAGAAGTACGTCGGTGGAGCAACATGGGCCCCACGAGGGTGGAGGGCGCGCCCAGGGGGTATGCGCGCGCCCCTGCCTCGTGCTCTCCTAGTTGCTTTCTTGACGTAGGGTCCAAGTCCTCTGGGTCACGTTTGTTCCAAAAATCACATTCCCAAAGGTTTAATTCCGTTTGGACTCCGTTTGATATTCCTTTTCCGCGAAACACTGAAATAGGCAAAAAAACAGCAATTTGGGCTGGGCCTCCGGTTAATAGATTAGTCCCAAAAATAATATAAAAATGTATAATAAAGCCCATTAACATCCAAAACAGAATATAATATAGTATGGAACAATAAAAAATTATAGATACGTTGGAGACGTATCATTGTAGCTCGGACGCCGGGAACATCTGCATGAACAACGCCGAGAACGTCGCCCTATCCAATCTAACTTGAATATTGTCCGCCCCATCTCTCTTATTATGCCAAGTGAACGGATACCCTGAGAACGTGGCCCTATCCAATCTGACTATCCATTCAAGTCAGATTGGATAGGGCCACGTGCTCGACGTAGTCCATGCAGATGTTCCCGGCGTCCGAGGTGCAGCATATTTTAACGGAGGAGTCAGATCACCAGGCGTTATTGGTCTGTGTTGCGTCGACACTGGTCGACCAATCGGCGCGGCTGCAGAGGCCTTTCTAGTACGACGAGGCGACCTGGACTAGGCATGCGGATTACGAGGCCATGATGGCCAATGCATTTGAAGAGGCCCATGCGGCCAATCAGATGCAGCCCGGAATGGGTGTGGCATGTCAGCAGCTTGCCTTGATGGCCAGGGCTACGCAAAAGTGGAGCAGGGAGGTTTTTGGGTCCATAAAAAAGCAAATCGGTCATTTAAAATGGCAGCTAAAAGATGCAAAGGAGCGGGCGCTACGAACAGGCTACAAGTAGGAAATAAAGGACATCGAGGATCAGCTGCATGAAATGTACGAAAGAGAGGAGATTTATTACAAGCAGAGGTCAAGAGTGGATTGGCTACATATGGTGACCAAAACACTTAGTATTTTCATAACAGAGTTTCGCATACGAAGAGGAAAAACACAGTGAAGGCGTTACGGAGGGAGGATGGTTCCAAATGCACGGACGATGATGGCATACGAGCGATGGCCGCAAATTTTTATGCGTTGCTATTCACATCAGAGTGGTCTAGGGAAGGAGACAAGATTTTATAACATATTGAGACTCTGGTAACGGATGATATGAATAGTAAGTTGACAGCACCGTTTTCAGATGTGGAGATTGAGAAAGCATTATTTCAGATGGTTCCAACAAAAGCCCCAGGACCAGACGGTTTCCCGATGATGTTTTATCAACGACACTGGCCGTTGGTAAAAGAGGAGCTGTGTGCAGCTACACGGGATTTCTTGGCAAGGAGGACAACGCCGGAGGGTTTCAATGACGTTGTTATTGTGTTGATTCCCAAGGTGGGCTCACCTGAGATGCTTACTCAGTTCAGACCAATTAGTCTTTGCAACATACTCTATAAAATTGCATCAAAAACATTAGCAAACAGGCTAAAGGAGGTGTTGCCGGTGTTGATTGCGGAGGAGCAAAGTGCTTTCGTCCCGGGGAGATTAATCACGGACAATGTGTTGTTGGCATACGAGTGTGTTCATGCAATTAGGAAAAGGAAGAGGAGGAAACCACTCTGTGCAATTAAGCTTGATATGATGAAGGCTTATGACAGGGTGGAGTGGACCTTTCTGGACAAGGTGATGACAAAATATGGTTTTTCTGCTCACTTGAGAGAGATGATCATGAGGTGTGTCATGACAGCGAGTTTTTCGGTGAAGTTAAATGGTGGTTTCTCTCACAGATTCGTCCCATCTACGGGCCTCCGGCAGGGTGACCCATTATCACCATATCTTTTTATCTTTTGTGTTGATGGCTTTTCAGCTTTGCTAAAACATGCTCAGGAGGAGAAGAAGATTAAGGGTGTCTCGTTTGGGTGCACTGGCCCCACGGTCACTCATTTGATTTTCGCTAACGATGGGTCCCAAGACAATTTTCATTGCCTTCGTGCTATCTTGCAGGATTATGAAGTGGCTTCTCGACAAAAAGTTAACTTGGAGAAATCTGCCATATTTTTTTGGGAATGGTAGTGCTGATGGGGATAAGGAGCTTCTCAAGCAAACTATTTGTATTTCATCGGAGGCTCTTAGTGAGAGATACTTGGGCCTACTAATAGTGGTGGGAAGATCCAAGGACGGAACGTTTAGATACGTCAAGGAGAGTGCTTAGGGGAAAGTATCAGGATGGAAGGGCCAGGGCCTATCCAAGATGGCCAGGGAGGTATTGATCAAGTCGGGACTGCAATCTACTCCTACTTTCACCATGAGCTGTTTTCAACTCACAAAGAAAATGTGCGGGAATCTGCCTTCTATTTCTTCAAACTTCTGGTGGGGTGAGGCTAATGGTGAGAAACGAGTACATTGGATTGCATGGGATAAAATGTGTACGAGGAAGCAAGAAGGTGGACTTGGGTTCAGGGACCCAAAAGTTTTCAACCAAGCGTTGCTTGCTAAGCAAGCATGGCGGCTGCTGCAGGTACCAAACTTGTTGTGTGCAAGAGTGCTTAAAGCGTGGTACTACTCAGCCGGCTCCATTCTCAATGCCACTTGCCCTGATGGGGGGTCGTTCACGTTCAGGAGCATCCTTCATGGCCGTGACCTACTCCTGGAGGGGCTCATTTGGCGGATTGGTGATGGATTTCGAGTCCGTATACATCATGACAACTGGATGCCGCGTAAGGGCAGCCTGAAGCCATTGGGCCAGGTGTTTGTCCCGGGCACAACTAGAGTCGGTGATCTACTAAATGAAACTAGCTCCGGGTGGGATCCAGATAAGGTGCAGAACATGTTCCCTCCAGCGGAAGCACGCGATATACTGCAAATATCAGTGGGGGCCGATGGTGGAGGACTACCTCGCATGGAATCGCACAAAGGATGGTGTTTTTACAGTCAGATCAGCTTACCACCTTGACATGGGTCTGAAACGGGCCAAAACAGGTAGCCCGTGGTCTTCATCCTCGATAGCAAATCATAGAGCTTGGATGAACTTGTGGGATACGGTTGCACCGGGTAGAGTAAAAATCCACACTTGGCGGCTTATTCGTAATGGGCTGGCGGTGGGTTCGGAGCTTCATAGGCGCAAGATCAAACACGGGCTGTTTTGTGTTGTGTGTGGAAGAGAGGAGACAAATTTACACAGTTTTTGGAGCTGTCCCCACTCTGCAAAATTCTGGAAAGTGTTGTACTCGGAATTGGGACCACCGGCGGCGATCCCGCTGGAGTCAGTAAGCTCCCAGAGTGCGCTATCTCAGTGGCTCATGACATGGTTTGCTGATGCTTCGGGTGATGCTCGAGCTATAATGGTGCAGGGATTATATGCTTTGTGGATGGCACGGAATAATGCGCGAGATGGGAAGAGGATTGAGGAGGCGGGGGATACGGCTGCGACGGTTAGGAGACTCATGGAGGAGTGGCAGCAGGTTAATGGCAGAGAGAGCAAAACCCCTCGAGTAACCCCGGTCCAGAAGTGGAGCGCGCCAGAGGATGGTTGGACTAAGGTGAACGTCGATGGTGCAACTAAGAAGGGAGGAGAAAAGGGGGGCGGGGACGTAGTTTTCAGGAACTCAAACGGAGCCTTCCTTGGGGGAGCATGCCACTTCTATCCAATGGGTGGAGACCCAGCAATGTTGGAGCTCCAGGCCTGCAAAAGGGCAGTGCAACTAGCGGGGGAATTAAACTTCGCTAAGCTGCACATTGAGATGGACTGCCAAGAGGTGGTACGCAAACTGCAGAGTGAGGAAAACGACTTCTCCGCGCTGGGACCATTGATCAAGGAAGTGAAAACCATGCTGGCGACAAGGGAATGGAAGGTTTCCTGGGTCCGGAGGATGGCGAACGGCGCCGCTCATGGGCTAGCAAAGGAGGGAGTAGCAAATAATCTTAGCAAGGTTTGGGTGAATGAACCCCCAGATTGTATTTTGCACGTTATTTCGGCAGAAATTCCTGCCTTTTATGAATAAATAGAGACATGGTTTGAATTAAAAAAAACAAAAATAAATTTCCAACAAACTTCCTTGCACACGGGACTCCAGGAACGTCCGGGATCGGAGAACCAGGGTCCACATAAATTTCCAAGACTACATACAATATACGCAATCTAGCTACGTATGTGTATACTACGAGTATATAATAACCACGACGTACGTCCGCTTCCTGACCAAATCACACATCTCATCATCTAATCAAAACCGTAGCAAACTTGCATACATATCATCGTCTACGATCAATGGCCGCGTGGCCGGTGCGGGAGGAGGAGGTCCGCTGGCCGATCTACTGCGTGTTTGGTCTCGTCGGCCTCTTGATTGTGTCCGCCGGTTACGGCATCTATCTGGTCGTCACGGAGCCGCCGCCGCCGTGGTACTCCGTCGCGGTGGGCGCCGTATCGGGCCTCGACCCGGCCACGGTCGACCTGCGGGGCGCGCTCGACCCGGCCTTCAACCTCACGATCCGCATCGACGCCACGCTCAGCGCCAAAGACAAGGCGCCCTACTGCCTGGACAGGGCCACGTCCGTGCAGGTCTCCTACCTCCGCGTGCCGCTCGCCGTCGGCCGGGCGCCCGAGCCGGCCGAGGGGACCTGCGCGGCGGCGGGGCAGCGGAGGGACCTGCCCGTTGTGGCGCGCGCGAGGGGCGTGGTCGTGCCGGGCTTCCTGCTCGACAGCCTCGCCGACGACGTGCGGCGCGGGGAGGCCGTGTTCGAGGTCACGCTCTTGAGCCCTCGCGTCGGCGACAGCGACGGCGACTGGAAGGAGATGACGTGCTGGGGCAAGATCGGCGACGACGCCTCTCTTCAGACGCCATGCGTCAAGTCCTCGGTGGATGCCGGCCTGCCGCGCCGGTGCCCTGAACTCCCGGCTGCGTCCCCCGTCCGTTGTTCGGGACGACGTAGAACTAGCAGATGATGGATCGCCCGCTCCTATCTACTGCAACAACGCTAGCAGGATCTAGTAGTAGTACAAGCCATGCTGCTATATAAACGTTTTTATATTATGAGACGACGGAAATAGATTTCATATACTCCATTAATTAGGTTGGACTAGCTAGCATTCTTGGATCATTAATTAGAACTCAAACACATGATTTAGTAGTAGTTATTTTTGTCACGGAAAAGCAGTTTGTGTACTCGATACCTGTTTTTTTACCTCGCACTTAGACTTTGTCTTGAAGTCCTACATTGTAAATTTGATCAAATTTATATTAAAAATATATCAATATCTACATTACCAAATAAATTTAATATAATATGTATTTCATGATGAATCCAATCATACATGTTTCTACCAATTATGCCTCCTTAACAACAAAATAAAAAAACATGTGTTTTTAGTCCTAGATTTATTTGAAATTTATACACGTTTTGAGAAAAATTCTGTATTTGGATCTGCGCAACGTAGTGCATGTGCGCAGCGCCAGGCAGAGCCGCCGCAGCAGTAGACGCCAGAGCAGGCGGCGCTAGCGGCAGGCCTTCCCTTGGGCTTCGCCAAAAGGGAACCAGAGCCGCCGCAGCAGTAGATACCTGTTTATTTTAAGTATTTCTGAATCATCATGTGGACCAAATGCGTCCGTCGTATTGGACGCATGGACACCTTAAAAGTCAAAACCCGGAGCGCTCCTTCGTTCGGTCAACTCAAATGAACAAAAAACAAACAAAAATTGTGTCCATTTTCATGGGCCGGTTAGAGTTACCATGAGGAGACTTTGATGCGTCATGGGACAAAGAGGAGAACAGGATCCTCTAACATAACGAACGAAAGTCAGTTAGGGACTGTTAGTAGGTAGTTAGGAGGTTGTTTACTATTGATATTTATTATAGATATAAATAATTTAAATTTAATTTTATTTCATCATCAATTAGTTTGTATGTAATTATTATAAATATACACAGTAGATCATCAATTTGCAAATTAATTTAAGTCATTTCAGCCTTAATCATATGGATAGAAAGAAGGGAAATTAGGGTACTGCAACTTTTCTAACTTTCCTTCTCAATGTTAGAGAATCCAGTTCCACAAAGAGGGCGGACAGGAAAGAGGCCAGCGACCCTTTGGAGTTGGAAATAAATGCAACTACATGTCAGCGTACTGCGTACAAGTACTATTTTATAACGGAAATGTTAACGCCCACACGTGTGGGCGTTTGCATCTCGCCCACACGCGTGGATCCGCGTCCATTCGTGAGCGCACGAATCTTGGCATGTTTCTAGTGCCACATAGGACTGGCCTGATGTGTGGGCGTTCACCCAGTCGCCTACACGGCCGTTTCACCACACAGGAGGGGCTGGTGTGTGGGCGTTCAGCAGTTCGCCCCCACGCCACTTTGCACGCACACACAAGCGCTAGTGTGTGGGCACTTGCCATCTCGCCCACACGCCCGTCTCCTCTCCCACACCCAAGCTGCTAGTTGCCATGTGTTTTGCAGTGCACATGGCAACTGCCCCTAGTGTGCTTTATAAGCAGGTGGTAACTCTTCTTTTACCCGAGTTTGCCATGTGTTTTGCAGGGTACACGACAACTGCCTAGTGTGCACGTAAGCAGATGGCAACTCTCTTTTACCGAGTTGTCATATGTTTTTGCATGGTACATGGCAACTGCCCTAACGTGCATGTACATGGCAACTGCCCTAACGTGCACGTAAGCAGATGGCAACTCTTTCTTTTTTACATAGCAACAGCCCTAGCATGCTTGTGAGCACATGGCAACTCTCTCAACTGCCTAGTGTTAGTATGTGGCAACTCCTAAAGTTATGAAATCATGGCAACTACATTAGATCAGACCATACATGGCAACTGCAGTTGAGCAACCATGGCAACTGCAATTGTCCGACATGTCAACCGTAGTTCAGCGATATGGCAACTGCAGTTAAACGAACATGGACGAGAGTCTGGACCATGGCAACTGCGGGCGCGCGGTGACCGTCACGTGTGGCGTGCGGGAGCAGGACATACGAGGCCTGACATACGGGCGTGTGGGCGTTATCAACTTCCCCACACGCACGCATGTGAGAGAGATCGGGAGGGGAAAAAAGAGGCGTGTGGGCGCTAATTGTTTTGCCCACACGTAGGTGTGTTGGCTGTTCCTCTTATACACCACACAAAATGTGTGGGCGGACTCTCTAACGCCCACACTTGTGACACTTATCGGCATCTTTTTATAAGGATAAGTATATGCTCGTGCTTTGATTGTATTGTGTTTTTCCAACAAACTTCCTTGCACGAGGGTTTGCAGAGACATCACGGAAAACCAGGATCCAGATATAAATTTCAAGACCATGTACATATATAACCACGACGTAACCTCCGCTTCCTCACCAAATCACATACTATTTCATCGTCTAAACCCTAGCATACATAGCATCTACGATACGATGGCCGCGAGGCCGGCGCGGGAGGACGACGACCGCTGCCAAACCTGCTGCTTCAATGGCTTCCTGGGCTCCCTCGTGATTCTCATCTTCGGTTACTGCTTCTATCGGATCGCCACGTTGCCGCCGCCGCCGTGCTACTCCGTCGCGGTGGCCGCCGTCTCGGGCCTGGACCCGGCCACGGACCTGCGGGGCGCGCCGCACGCGCTCGAACCGGCCTTCAACCTCACGCTCCGCATCGACGCCTCGCTCAGCGCCCAAGACGAGGCGCCCTACTGCCTGGACAGGGGCACGTCCGTGAAGGTCTCCTACCTCCGCGTGCCGCTCGCCGTCGGCCGGGCGCCGGAGCCGGCCGAGGGGACCTGCGCGGCCGCGGGGCAGCGGAGGGACCTGGCCGTCGTGGCGCGCGGGAGGGCCGTGGTGGTGCCCGGGTTCATGCTCGACAGCCTCGCCGAGGACTTACGGCGTGGGGAGGCCGTGTTCCAGGTCACGCTCATGAGCCCGAGCGTCGGCGGCGGCGACTGGAAGGAGATGACGTGCTGGGGCATGGTCGGCGACGACGCCTCCCTTGAGGCGCCGTGCGTCCATTCGTCCGTGGATGTTCCGCCGCCATGCCCCGGGACTCCCGGCAGGCCCGGCTGCGTCCCCCGTCCACACAAGGTTGTTCGCGACGACGTAGCAGATGAGGATGGACCGCCCGCCCTAATGCATGCGGGCACACCAGCAGAGCACAAAAGCTGGAGCATAATGTCCCAGTAGCACAACATGCCATTGCCATGCATGCAGTGCTTCTTGAAATAATTGTCACTGTTCAAATACATAATTTTGTTTTTTTCGTCACAATATGTAGTTTGCTCTTGGGTTCGGCACGCCTAGACATGTGTATTCAGTTCAATCTACTTCCTTGGTTGGATGTGGTCTTTTGCATGCATGGTTACGTTCCAAAATGTACACAAATATACTTTTTTTTACGGAAGAAACTTTCAATCTATTTGTAATCAATGTTGGCAGTAAAAACAACAGAGTTAGGAAAACTTACAACCAGGTCAAAGGGGCAGTTCGTGCCCTTGCTCAATACAACCATGGACATGCTGGGTAGATCAAGAGGTATATTCGATCCTATCCAAGATCAAGCAACTTCATGCCGAAGTTCGAAGCACTGAAGACTAGATAGTCTGTGCTCTTTTGATTGATCTACGCTCCTCCCTCTGTTGAGCTGTAACTTTTTTACTTATGTACCATTGGTTTGTAACCCCTTAATTTTGTCACTCTCTGGTGATGACTTTATTAATTTAAAGATGGACGTTTCTTGTGCCTGTTTCTAAAAGAAAGTTTGAATGATAAATTGATAATGTCATTTGCTATGTGGAGAAAGTAAAAATGGAGAAAGCGACCGATTCATGAAGAGAAGAGCGTGAATATCTCAAACTAAACTGTTACTCCCTCTCTAAAAACTAATAGAAGATCTTTTAGATCACTAAAGTAGTGATCCAAAAGATCTAATATTAGGGAGTAGATGATATTTTAATTCAGTTAATTACTCCCTCTGTCCCATAGCTTGCAAAAACATCTTATATTATGGGATGGAAGGAGTAGTAAGTTTGGAAGTTTTCCGTGCAAAAAACAAAGTAAATCTCGATCGAGTTTGGTGAATGAAATTAGCGAACCGATTGTTGAGGGTTTTGTTGAGCGAAATGGAGTAATAATGGGATCAATGTTTTTTTTTTGAATTGATAATGGGATCAATATGTTGAAACATGCATACCCTCCAAATAAAAACATGAAACATGCACGCATGGGTAGTGTGCTGTACAGTCCATGTGCATGTGCCCAAAGGCCAAATCATGTCTACTTAAGGCCCCCGGCTCGATGTCACCTTCACTTGCTATCCAGCTCCTGCTACCCTAACAATGGCAGTGGCTGGTGCCCCACCTGTTCTCCAGCTCCTGCCCCAACAATGGCAGCTGATTCTAGCCATCCTCCTCGTCCCACTCGCCTTCCTCCTCCTTCGGGGAAGGTCGGGCTCCGGCCTGAAGCTCCCACCGGGCCCCATGAGGCTGCCTTTCGTGGGCAACCTGCACCAGATCGGGCCACTGCCGCACCGGAGCCTGGCTGCGCTGGCCCGGCGGCATGGGCCTGTGATGATGCTGCGGCTGGGCATGGTGCCGACGGTGGTGCTGACATCGCCAGAGGCGGCCCGGGAAGCCCTCAAGACCAAGGATGATGACTGCAGCAGCCGTCCCCTGTCGGCAGGGCCAGGGCTGCTGTCCTACGGCTACAAGGACGTGGCCTTCTCGCCGTGGAGCGACTACGTCCGCGAGATGCGCAAGTTGTTCATCATCGAGCTGCTCAGCAGGCGGCGCGTGCAGTCTGCCTACTACGCGAGGGATGCACAGGTTTTTTTTCTTTTCTTTTTTCTCACAGCTGCAAGGAGAAGATCTTTATTTCTTTGAGGGATGCAAATGAGAAGATCTTGATTGAATGTTTTGATTATTTCAGATCGACAAGCTGATTGAGACCCTCACCGTGGTGGGGCCGAACCCGGTACCCCTGGAGGCCCACATCTTCGCCACCATGGACCGGATTGTGGGCTTGTTCGCGTTCGGCGAGAGCTACGCGGGGGAGCAGTTCAAGGGGCAGTTTGTGCCCTTACTCAACGCAACCATGGACATGTTGGGTAGCTTCTCTGCCCAAGACTTCTTCCCCAACGCCGTTGGCCGCCTCATCGACCGCATCACCGGCGTCAAAGCCCACCGCCAGAGGGTCTTTCGTCAGCTCGACCGCTTCTTTGAGCATATCATCGAGCAGTGCGATGGGAGAAAGGCCACCGGCGGCGGCGGATCGGACCTGGTGCAGGAGCTGCTGGACATCATGAAAAGGCCCGCCGCCTCCGCTGCAGGAACCTTCACCAGAGATCATGTCAAGGCCATTCTCATGGTAACTAATTAACTATTACTCCGTCTGTAAAGAAATATTGATACATGCATGCAGGTCGTTTTTTTAGCCAACTACACCAAAATACGTCTTACCTTATTTTATTTTGTTAGTACAGAGGGAGCTAATAATGCTGCACGTTTTGTTTGTTCCAGAACACATTCATTGGCAGCATTGACACCACCACAGTGACCATAACCTGGGCAATGGCAGAGCTGATCCGGAAACCAAGGGTTCTGCAAAGGGCACAACTTGAGATTAGGACTGCCGCTGGAGGAGGCAGCAGAGTGCACCAAGCTGACATGCCCAAAATGAGCTACCTGAGGATGGTGCTGTCCGAGACCCTACGGCTGCATCCCCCAGCAACACTACTCGTACCGAGAGAGACGCTGCGGCCGATCCAGGTGGCTGGCTACGACATCCCAGCCAAGACCCAGGTCATTGTCAATGCGTGGGCCATCAGCAGGGACCCCTCCGCGTGGAAGGACCCCGAGGAGTTTAACCCGGAGCGGTTCCAGGACACTGACGTGGACTTCAACGGCAGCCACTTCGAGTTCATCCCCTTCGGCGCGGGCCGCCGGATCTGCCCCGGGCTGGCCATGGGGGTGGCAAACGCCGAGTACATCCTTGCCAACTTGCTCTACTGCTTCAACTGGGCGCTGCCCAACGGGGTGAGCCGGGAGGGTGTGGACATGGAGGAGGAAGGGGTGCTCACTTACCGGAAGAAGACCTCACTCATGCTCGTGCCAACACCTTACCACCCAGCCCAGGAGAAAGAGGAGGAGTATTAGTACTCACTTATTTTCCTATATATTCTGTTCCTCATGCATTATCATTTGTTGTTGTTGTTGTTGTTGTTGTTGTTGTTAATTTTAATAAATCAATATGAATAAAATTCTCAAATTCCGTTCCCCGTACATTTAAATTATGTGGTTATATATTAATTTCAGGCATATTGAAAAAAAGTGCCACCAATAATCACATAATTTAGTAATACATTGATTGATTATTTATGATCGTTTTATGTCACCTACGCACGATAATGCTTTGCTGGGGCATCTCAAATTACACAATTATATACGAATTAGAGGCATTTCAGAAAATGTTTCACAAATTATTACTGCATATAACAGTCAATTTTTCATTTCCAAGGGATTTTCTGCATTAGCCATGGTTTAAGTTCCTCTATCGTTGCAATGGACACGCCGTCTCGACTCGACACTCTCCGAACTGGCGCCCTGGCCCATAGTGGGGATGTACCCTATCTAGTTAGGAAGGCTTCTAATTCTGTTTTCACTGCTGATACAAATTAATTTGTACTTATATCTAGCAACTCCTTTGTAAGACACAGGCGAAGAAGTTAACTTTTCTATACCATTCATTTTTAGATTATGATATTCAAGACCGGCCAATCACCATTCTTATATTTATGTGGAGTTGTGCTCTTGCCAACTTAATTTAGTACTACATCGGTTGATTATGTGTGATCATTTTATGTCACATACGTATGATATTGTTTTGCTGGCACGTCTCAAAATCACGAAGTTATATAGGAGTATAAATTAAAGGCATTTTGGAGAAGTTTCACAAATTATTTGTGCTTATAACGGTTGACTTTTCATTTCCAAGGGATTTCAAGTGCTTCTTCATTAGCCATGCTCTAAGTCCCTCTATCTTTGCAATGGACACACTCTCTCGACGCTCCCCAAGCAAATGGTGTGGCGCATCACGGGGATGTACCCTCTCTCTAGATAGGTTTCTAATTGTGTTGCCTTTGTTGATACAAGTTGATTTGTAGTTACATCTAGAAGATCCTTTTTGAGACATGAAAAGAAAAATCAACTTGTTTATACGATCCATTTTTAATTTAAGAAATTTAAGATCGCCCAACCATCATTCTTGTTTTTTCTGTTGAGTTGTGCTCTTGCAAACATAATTTAATACTACATTGATTGATTATTTGTGATCATTTTATATCTCATACGTATGATATTTTGTTTCTCACACGTCTAATCTCACATGACATCAATTAATTAGAGGCATTTTGCAGAAGTTTCACAAATTATTAGCGCCTATTACGGTTATTTTTTCCCCAGGAGATTTCAAGTGCCTCTGCATTGGCCACTTTGTAATTCCCTCCATATTTGCGGTGGACACACCATCTCGACGCTCTCCTAGCTGGTGCCGCGGCGCATCCCGGGGATGTACCATCTTGGTTTGTGTTAGGGTGGATCATGGTGACATGAGAGACCAAGTTTGAGCGCTTGCGTTCACAAGATTACCTCTCGTCGGCACCAAGTGGGGGGACCAACACTATAAGTCTTGAATCATCCTGATGGATTATCTGGTTTGTGAGGCAGGTGCCACATAAAAATTCGGCATTCGGTATTTAAAAATCACAACACCCAACATGTAGGTGGCGTGGTGTTCTGACCCTTCCCCGCGTGGTTTTAGACGATGCACCCATGAATTAGTGGGGCTGGCCGGTCTACGACATTGACTGACATCAAGAGGGGGTTGTCCATGGTGAATTTCTCTTGGTTTGTATTAGGTTAGGTCATGGTGACATAATAGACCAAGTTTGAGTGCATGCGTTCACAAGATTCTGCCAAGTCGGCACGAAGTGGGGATCCAACACTCTAAGTCCTGAATCTTCCTTCCAGACTATCCTGTTCGTGAGGCTGGTGCCATATCCAAGTTTTGTATCAGGTATTTAAACACGACACCACCCTTTCATCCATATATTTGGGCAACATACAGGTGGGGGTGGTGTTTTGACCCTTCCCATGCTGCTTTCGATGATGAGCCTATTCGTGGGGCCCGTGTGGTGTACGGCGTTGACCGATAGCGAGAGAGGGTAGATCATGGTAAATTCCTCTTTGTTTGTGTTAGGGTAGATCATGGTGAAATGCCAGAACAAATTTGAGCTCATGCATTCACCAGACTCCCTCCTATTGGCATAAAGTGGGAGACTGCCACTCTTGCTCCTGAATCTTCCTGCCGGGACTTTCTGGTTTGTGATGCAGGTGTCACGTGAGAGTTGAGAATTGGGTATTTAAACATCATACCAACCTTTCATACATATATTTGGGCCTCATATAGGTGGGGGTGGTGGTCCGATCCTCCCCGCGCGGTGTTCGATGATGCGCCGATCCATGGTCCCACCGGTCTACAATGTTGACCGACAATGAATGGCGGTAGACAATGGTGAATTCCTCCTGGTTTGTGCTAGGTTAGTTTATGGTGACTCTCTAGACCATGTTTGAGCGAATGTATTCCAAGATTCCCCCCCGTCGGTTTGAAGTGGGGGCCCAACACTCCAAGTCCCGAACCTTTCTTCGGAAGGGTCCATTGGTCATAGGGATTTTCTCATGGTCATGTAACAACCTTTAACACTCATAAATAGAATTGTCCAGATGAAATCACCCCTTCGAAGAAAAACTAGCAGGGGTAGATGTTTTGGGGCTTACCGAACAAGGGATTCATCAAATCGCGTTATTAAGGGTCAGAAGTACTTATACTTTTGCATGTGATCCTAATATGGATATACTAGGGGTGTGAAGAGTAAAAGGAAATACTCCACAACATTAAAGTAGCGACATGGAGGTAATTAATCAGAGAGAGATCATCAAATTGGGGCATCAAAAGGACGATGAAAATTAGCCCATGAAAGATAGGTGAGAAAAAGGGTTAAGAAATGAAATACAACAAGTAAATATAAATGCAATGCAAAACATTAAAAATCATTTTTGCAGTAAAAAATAGGTTTACCAAAAATCGGCCACTACTAAGCCGAGTGCCTTTTATCGGGTAACAGACTTATATTTTCCCTAATTTATAAATAAAAATGTAGGTAAAGTAAGCTGAGAACCTTATACAGGGCCATCAACCAGCTCCAAGATTGCCATGTGGCAGGGAAAGTTCCGAGGCTTTTTGTAAGCCGAGTGCTTTTTGATCTCTATATATGCCTAGTGTTTTACATAAGCCGAGATATTTTTTTGACCAGTACTCGGCCTATCAGATATTAAGCCGATTATGGTTTGCGTTGCCGTGTGTCTTCAGAGTGATTCTCGGCTTACTTGCTTATAAGCCGGGTACCTGTTTTTTGACACTCGGTCCAAATGTTGGTCAACGTGTGATTTTCCTGTAGTGCTGCATTGCATACCTCGGGGTCGTTACAATTACTCCTACATGCCAGCGGCAACAGGGGTGCTAGCTGCTGTGTTGCCTCGATCGACTTCACTCGACTGATCGCCCGCATGGGCACCCGCACCATCATCTTCTTCAGCAACAGCAGGGTAAGGGCAAGGAGTGATCCGGCCTGTGTCTGTCAGAGAACCCGTGCCATGACATGGCATAGCATGGCATAAACAGTAGATGACCTGACCGACCGGCAAACCATAGCGCGCGGCACAGCCATGCCCATACTTTATTCAATCGGAGGTATGGAGAATGAGACAGGCAGGCATGAGCGAGTCAGTGAGTGACAGATGAGTCCCATACGGTAACCATACCATCGTGGTTAGGGATCCCAAACATGAGGGCCAACTGGAACTGCAAATGCACCGTCCCTATCTATCTATCTATCCTGCAGCAGAAGCACACCCACCTGACCTTGTCTACCACACCACACCCACCAGCACAATGAAATGGAAACGTCAATGTGCACAATTCACAACATTAATATCTCACACAACCAAATCGAAACGACAAATGAAGTGAATCCAATATGTGCACCCCGGCCTCAAGAATTCTCCTATCCAAAAACAAACCCTAGTTCCCGTGGTGGGGTGCCACTAGGGTCTCTCGGGGGTTCTTCGACGCGTCCTTTTTGCTTGGACCCGGGCGACCCGTCTGGGCAGTCCATAAGGCCAACTCCACCGCGCGACCCTATCCTGTTCGCCCCCGTCCGTTTGAGGTAAAAGGAACAAACGAGATGGCCCAGCGTGCGGGCGCAAACGGACTTTTGTCCGCTTTGTGTCCGCTTTCGACCCATCCCCGGCCCAAAGTTGCGCCGGTTTTGGGGTGAAACGGACAGCGCGCGGACGGGCGGGACGCGCGTGCTTGTCCTCCCCTGGCCCGCCTGTCGGTGGGAGAAACCAACCCCCCCCCCCCCCCAACGCCCATTTGGCGCCATTTCCCCCAAACCCTCCCACGTCCCTCCCGCCGCCCCCTCTCTCCCCCGTCCATGGCCGACGCCCCGCCGAGTTCCAGCGGCCTGGCCGTCGACCCGACCGCAAAGGTGAAGAAGAAGGCGCCAAGAAAGCCGCGGTCGGAGTGCACGCCGGAGGAGATCGCCAAGTTGGACGCGGAATCGGCGAAGAGGAGGGAACGGAGAGCGGCCGTCAAGATCAATGCCGCCGCGGCCAAGTTCGCCGCCCAGCGCGAGGAGCTGGAGGCCGCGCGGCGCAAGGCCGCTGCCGACGAGAAGGAGGACCTCGTCAACAAAGCGCACGCCATCCTCATGCTTGGCATGGGCCGTCCGGCGGGGTTCCATGCAGCGGCCGTCGGCCCGGCGAGCACAGGCTCGTCGGTCGCCCGGCCTACGCACTGCCAGTCGGCGACGTCGCGCGCCGCGCCCATGTCGCCCGGCTTTCCTCCGCCCAGGCACGACGGCCAGACCCGTTTCTTGGCATCGCCGGACGTGGGCTTGTTCGCGCCGTCCACACCACGCCCCGCGGCCGTCATCGACCTCAACGTCACGCCTGGGTCCAGCAGCGGCGGGCGGCCGTCCGTCGAGATGCAAAGAAAGCAGGCGCGTGCACCGTTCACGGGCACCATGCCGGCCTCCGCCGTGTTGTTTGACGGAATGCCAACCTCAACGCCGACGGTGGACGACCCCTTCTACAACCAGTACATGGAGGACGTGATCTTCCAGGGTGGGCATGGCCGTGCCTACGACCCCGAGGAGACCCAAAGTCAGGATGGCCGCGCCCAGTACGTGCCCGATGAGGAGGCCGACGACCGTACTGACTACGACCATGGTGATTCGTGGCATGCAGACGACGACATCTATGTCGAAGGTGAAGATGAAGATGAAGCCAATGATGTTGATATTAGTGGCGCTCCATTGTTCATAGACGAGCTCACCCAAAGAGCGGAAGCACAAAAGAAGCGGAAGAGCATTCGCACCGGTTCATATACACAAGATGAGGACAAATTGATTTGTCAATGTTGGATGGAGAATAGCCAAGATCCAAGGACCGGCGCGCAACAAAAGGGCATTGTTTTTTGGACGAGAGTCCACAAAGCATTCCATGAAAGGAAGATGTTTGAGCCCTACCAAATTACAAGCAACCGTGGCATCGGTTCGATTCAAAAAAGATGGTTGTTCATCCAACAAGAGTGCAACAAGTATTGTGCCGCATTTGAGAGCGTTGAAGCACGGCCCGTGAGTGGTCTCGGCGTTGGGGACATGGTATGCTCTTCTCTTTCTAGCCCTTTCCTTGCTACGGCCATGATACTTCGGCCGTGTATATGTTTGCATGTTCACTTGTTGTTGATCATGTGGTGTAGGCATTTCAATCTTTGGAGGCATTCAAGGCCCGACACAATGACAAGCCATTCACTCTTACACATTGTTGGACGCTCATCAACACTTTCCCTAAGTTCAAGGATCAATACCGTGAACTTCAAAGGAAAAGAGGCAAGAAAACGGCCAAGTTCGCCGGAGGTGGGGATGGCGAGGCATTGAAGAAGCCAAGGGGCAAGACCAACTCCAAGGTGGACGACATACGTGACGCCTCAACCATGGCCTTGCATGAGACTTTGCATGGCATGATGTCACATAAGGATGTGAGGGACGAGAAGAAGCGGCAAAGCAAGGACGAGCAAATGAAGCAATACCTAGACCTCCAAAGAGAGAAGCTTGAGATGGAGGAGGCGGCCAAGAAGAGGAAGATAGGCATGGAGGAGGCGGCCCGACAAAGGCAGCTCGACATGGAAGAGGCCGCCCGGCAAAGGCAGCTCGACATCGAGGCCGACAACGTCAAGCCTAGGCAGAGGCAGCTCGATATCGAGGCCACCAATGCTGCCACCAAAGCGAAGAAGGTGGCCCTTGCGATCATGAGCGTGGACTTGTCGAAGATGAGCGACAAGACGAGGGCCTGGTTCGAGGCCAAGCAGAAGGAGATGCTCGACGCCGAAGGCCTGAAGTAGGTCGTCCGATCGGCGTGGCTGTTCTTTTTGGAGGCTGGCATGGGTGCCGCCCGCCCGCTAGGCCGCTGGCAGTGTGCCGGCGAAAAAACATTCACTTTGGAGGCCGGTTGTGTTGCCGGCCACTGGCTGTGTTGCCGGCGAGGACAACTATTTATTTTGGAGGCTGGCTGTGTTGCCGGTGATGGTCGTGTAGCCCGCTGGTTTTGTTGCCGGCGTGATGAACTAGGGTCGTGAACTGGGGCTTGGCATTTGAAACGTCCCTTTTTTTTAAAATAGACGCGGACAGGATGGGGCAAAAGGATGCGTCCGCGCGGTGGGCGCACGACCACCGCATCCCAGGACAGGCCCGAATACGACCCCAAATCCCTACTCAAAGGGACAAAAACAGGATAAAACGGACGTCCGTTTGGAGTCACGCGGTGGACTTGGCCTAACGGCTGGGCCATGTGCTCGCTGGTGTCACCGTCATGGGGCAGCTTCGGACGCGCCCGCCCGCAGGAGCCTTTTCGCGTGCTGCCCATACGGCGGATGCCAGGGTCATCCTCCCTCTATACAGACGGGCCCTCATACTCCTGAGAGGTCTTGTCCCCACCCTTTCCTCCCCTCGGTCGTTCGTAACCGGTGGGAGAAGGCCGACATCATGCAGAGGACGATACTGACTGGCCATGTCGTCCCTCGGACAAATGGTTTAAGGAAAACAGAGCCTTAGCCCCCTATCCAACGCGCCTGATGTCGAAGTATAAACGAAGGACACTAAGGATCAAGTATACCCTGTATTTATGTGTTTGGCCAGGGGCTAAAACGCTTTATTTCCCTCCAAAGAGATCCCACAAGAGACACGGCAATTTTTATACAATTTTAGGTCTCCATGGATAGCGTAAAACCCTACATCCTATTCTTGATATTCTGTAAATGAAGGAAATAGATAAATAAAACTCTGAAATTCATGAAACTTGGGAAGTGGGCATCCAATGTGGTCTACTATGGATGAAACCTTCAAAGGATCAATTTTCAAAATTATTCAAGGTACTTCCCCTGGTTGCCTAGTTGTGCACAGTTTTGATTCCGAGTGCTCAGGGCTCACCAGAGTTGAGCTCATGACTGCGACGAAGCTCAGGCCCGGTGAAACGGTGTTTTAGGAAGCTTTGGACGAGGTGGAGGTGTCTGGGATTGCGTGTCTTGACCCGATCCTGAGAGGGGCCCCGAATCACTATGTCTTATGTGTTAGTCCATAGATCAATACCTGACACGCAGAATCGATGATTAAATAGTAAGATTACATCACATGTCATAATATTACATCGCAAATCAAATACTTTACAATACACATCTATTTGCTATGGCCCGGCTTACAAAACAATCGTGCAACGGAGAGAGTGTTCTAGTCTAGTGGCGTCCATCCACTAACAGGTAAGAGTTGAGTATAGCATGGTAACCCTACTTCATATCTCTCCTTCGACACGGTAATTCCTATTGGAAATATGAGCAAATAACTACGAGATTTAATCCGAATAAACAGAAGATAAATCATGACCACAACAGCAGAGATTAAACTAATCATCGAACTAGCATAGCAGATGAACATATCACATCTAGGGCACATACTAGAAGCATGAATTCTACCACGATCTCGAACAGGAAGGAGAGAATCACATACGGTGCAGCGGGTGCAGCACCGCCGGCGTTGACGTTGTCGCCCATGTCGTCGAGGACGAGGTTGCCGAGGTCGGGGAAGAAGTCGTCGTTCGCGAAGTCGTCGCTGCCAGCAGTCGCGCGAGTGCGCTCCCCAAAAACCTGATCGCCCCTCTCCCGTACAGGATCACGAGAGGCGGGGTTCCGGAGGCCTGCTGTCCCTTCTCGCGGTGCACGCCGGAAGGAGGGATGGAGAAGACTTGCTTGGCGGCGCAATGATCTGGAACGGTGGTCAGAAACCATACGAAGCGGCGGCGGCTAGGGTAGACGTCTGCCTGACTATATAGTGCGGGCCGGGTAGGTCGTGGGAGTAAACCCCACGTCCGAGTCGTCACGATCCAAAAGAATCGGAAACGGCTCAGTAATTAACGCGTCCGTTAATTATTAATTAATGACTCATTAATTTTCCCATGCAACAAAAATATAGACAACGTGCATAGCTCTGTCCTCGGCTCGGCTCAATCCCGCAACCCGCGCGCGTCGTGACGAGGCGTGGCGAGGCGAGCGAGGAGGAGGAGCGCGCGTGTAGGTCTCCTCTTCTCATGCTCATACAAGTGGTAGCTCATACAAGTGGTAGAAGAGCTCACCTTATAAAGAGGTGCAACTCTCTCTCAACTTCCGGGGTGGGACTAAACTTTAGCCTCACTCACTCCACTCACATGTGTGCATGAATGGGCCAAGAGAATTTCAGAATTTTAGTTGGGCTTTGGGCCAAAGGCCTACTAGCAAAATTCCAACAATCCCCCACAAAGTCTCATTGGCACATCTCATCATTTAGTTCCAAAACATTGTTTTATATATCGGTGCTTAGTGGAGACTGTGAAGTTGAACTTCCACTTAGAAATTTATGCTACACTAGATCACAACTTGAATAGTGGACTATGCCTTGAACTACAAGTTTTCTGTGAAACTAGTTTCACACAAATTCTTGACCGATACTGGGCTGCCGCAAGGCTTCCCCACGGGTGGAGCGTATACGTCATACTCCAGGGCCTTTCATGAATTTATTAGAGAACACCCAATTCTCACAGACTGCGACGTTAACAGTCAAATTCATATAGGTGTGTTCCTCAGAAGATGTTCTGCAGGACAACATCTCTGCTTACCCGAATAAGCCACTTGGAACACATTAAGATAAGTATCAACCTGCCATGCAGATCAGGAGAGTATTGCATCTCCACGGAGTGGGATAATTAATATAGGGATACTCTCCTCCCAGCTGACCAACAGCTTGTCTCCCACTTCTACTTCACGGGAACTCCGATCACATAGAGTGGGTTACCACTATGGACAACTCATGCGGTGGGTCTCAAACCCATCTCCATCGATGCATTATCTATCACATTACGTGATAGACCCTTTGTGAAGGGATCTGCCAAGTTTTTCGACGTTTGGATATAATCCAACGTAATAACTCCGGAGTTCCTCAATTTTCTGACAGATTTTAGTCTCCTCTTCACATGCCTTGAGGACTTCAGATTGTCCTTAGAACTGTTTATCTTGACGATCACAGTTTGATTATCACAGTTCATCATGATAGGGGTATTGGTTTTTCAACCATAGGTAAGTCCATCAAGAGTTCACGAAGCCACTCTGCTTCAACAGTGGCAGTGTCTAATGCTGTGAGTTCTGCTTTCATAGTTGACCTCGTTAAGATGGTCTGCTTGCAAGACTTCCAGGAAACAGCGCCACCACCAAGTATAAAAACATAACCACTTGTGGCCTTAATCTCATCAGCATCAGATATCCAGTTTGAGTCACTATAACCCTCTAGTACCCTTGGATACCCGGTGTAGTGAATCCCATAGCTCGCGGTGCCTTTCAAATAGCGCATAACTCTCTCAAGCGCATGCCAATGATCATCTCCCGGTTTTGACACAAACCGACTCAGCTTGCTCACAGCAAAAGAGATGTCAGGCCTCGTGGCACTCGCCAAATACATAAGCGAGCCAATAATCTGAGAATACCTCAGTTGATCTCTAGCAATCTGTCGATTCTTTCGAAGCAACACACTAGCATCACATGGAGTTGGAGAACGCGTGTAGTCGCTATACCCAAAATGACTCAAGACCTTTTCCACATAATGAGACTGAAGCAGTGTGATCCCACCATTCTCATCTCTCAACAGCTTGATGTTTAAGATAACATCAGCTACTCCTAGATCCTTCATCTCAAAACAGCGAGATAAGAAATCCTTAACCTCCTTGATTAAATCAAGTTTGGTTCCAAAGATCAATATGTCGTCGACATACAGACAAAGAATAACTCCTTCACCCCCACCATAGCGATAGTACACGCACTTGTCACCATCGTTTACTACAAAGCCGGCAGCAGTTATTGTTCTTTCGAACTTCTCATGCCCCTCCTTAGGAGCTTGTTTAAGGCCATATAAAGACTTTAATAACTTGCACACCTTTCCTTCCTGACCAGGTACTACAAAACCATCTGGCTGATCCATGTAAATTTCCTCCTTCAACTCTCCATTGAGGAAAGCCGTCTTAACGTCCATTTGATGAATGAGAAGACCATGTGAGGCAGCCAGTGATAGTAGCACCCGAATTGTGGTCAGTCTAGCCACGGGTGAGTAAGTATCAAAGAAGTCTTCACCTTCTTTCTGGGTATAACCCTTGGCCACAAGCCGTGCCTTGTACTTTTCAATTGTACCATCAGGTCTAAGCTTCTTCTTGAACACCCACTTACATCCTACAGGTTTGCACCCATAAGGACGGTCAGTGATCTCCCAGGTACCGTTAGCTAAGATGGAATCCATCTCGCTACATATAGCTTCCTTCCAGTAGTCAGCATCAGGAGATGCATAGGCTTCTGAAATAGTCCTGGGTGTGTCATCCACGAGGTACACAATGAAATCATCACCAAAAGACTTTGCAGTCCTCTATCTCTTACTCCTCACAGGAGTTCCATTGTTACCCTCAACAGGATTCTCAACATGTTCCATCGCAATGGTGGGTTCAGGAATTACAGTGAATTCCTCACTAGATGGAGTAGGTATCTCCTGATTTGATGAACTCGACATATCCTTCATAGGAAATATGTCCTCCAAGAAAGTTGCATCATTTGATTCCATAATCGTACCAACATGCATGTCGGATACCTCAGATTTTATTATCAAAAATCTATAGCCGATGCTATGAAAAGCATAGCCCAGAAGAACACAATCCACGGTTTTTGGTCCCAGCTTGCGCTTCTTGGGAATTGGTATATTGACTTCCGCCAGACAACCCCAAGTACGTAGGTAAGAGAGTTTCAACCTTTTCCTTTCCCATTCGTCAAATGGATTCATGGTCTTATGCTTTGTGGCAACTCGGTTTAGGACATGACACGCAGTCATTAGTGCCTCCCCCCACCATTCCTTGGATAGACCCGAAGTGTCTAACATGGTGTTAACCATATCATTTAGAGTTCGGTTCTTTCTTTCGGCTACCCCATTTGACTGGGGTGAGTAGGGAGGCGTCCTCTCATGGATTATACCATGTTCCGCACAAAACAGATCAAATTCATTGGAAAAATACTCTCCACCACGATCGGACCTAAGCCGTTTAATTTTTCGATCAAGTTGGTTCTCTGCCTCAGCTTTATAGTTTTTAAAGAAAGTCAAAGCCTCATCTTTTGATTTCAGAAGATACACATAACAATATCTAGTGGAGTCATCAATCAACGTCATGAAGTATCTCTTTCCACCTTTTGTCAACACGCCATTCATCTCACAAAGATCAGAATGTATAAGCTCTAGTGGCGCCAAGTCTCTTGCCTCTGCAGTCTTATGGGACTTGCGAGGTTGCTTAGCTTGCACACATACTTGGCACTTGGAGCCTTTGACAGTAGAGATTTTCGGAATTAAATTCATATTGGCTAACCGCGTCATAAAACCAAAGTTAATATGACAGAGTCGTGAATGCCAAATATCAGACTCATTATTGTGGCAAACATTATTAATAACTTTAGTGCAAATATCTGACAAAGATAGGCGGAATAAGCCTCCGCACTCATAGCCTTTTCCAATAAATTGTCCACACTTAGAAATTACAACTTTATTGGATTCGAAAACCAACTTAAAACCATCTCGACATAAACGGGAACCGCTAACGAGATTTTTATTGATGGACGACACATGATGAACGTTCTTCAGACGCACAGTCTTCCCCGAAGTAAACTTCAGATCGACCGTACCAACACCTCGAACGATGGCATGTGACCCGTTCCCCATCAGCACGGGTGAAGTCCCTGTTGCCTGGTAAGAAGAAAACATGGAGGCGTCAGCACAAACATGTACATTGGCACCTGTGTCAATTAACCAATCAGGGGATTGAAATACTGAAAGGATGGTAGGAAAAATACCGTACCCTGATTCCTTCATATCAGTATCACCGATGACAACATTAGCGGACTTGCCGCTCTTCTCATGTTCGCGCCCGTCAAAGCGGTTAGGACACTTCGGAGCCCAGTGATTAGGATCACCGCAGACATGGCAAAGTCCCTTCCCCTTCTTATGAGAATTCTTCTTGAAGTTGGTAGAATGTGATGGCTTGTTCTTTGTATCAAACTTGCCTTTGCCCTGAGTTTTGTTCTTATTGTTTTTGAACTTGTTGGGCTGGGAGTTCTTCTTCTGTACCATGTGGGCACTAGAACCTCCCTCAGCAACTCGAGCACGCGTGTCCTTTGCTCTTGCCTTCTCTTCAACATCAAGAGTACCAATGAGATCCGCAACGGAAAACTCCTGTCTCTTGTGTTTCAGGGAAGTAGCAAAATTGTTCCACGAAGGTGGAAGCTTGGCAATGATGCCTCTGGCAAAAAATTTGTCCGGCAACACACACTTGAAGTACTCAAGTTCTTTTGCGAGCGACTGTATCTCATGAGCCTGCTGTACAACAGGGCGCTCATCAGTCATCTTGTAGTCATAGAATTGATCCATGACGTACAACTTGCTGCCGGCGTCCGAGGCACCAAACTTGGTCTCGAGCGCAGCCCACATGTCCTTGCCGTTGTCAAACGACATATACGAATCCACAATAGAGTCATCAAGAACACTCAGAAGAGCGCCTTTAAAGAGGGTATCGATCTTCTCAAAAGCTTCCAGCCGTGCTGGATTAAGATCGCCCTCAGGCTTGCCCTTGGTGGCATCATAGAAGCCCATGGTCTGAAACCAGTAGACTGCTCTCGTGCGCCACCTCTTATATTGCGCCCCTTAAAGGCAGGTGGCTTCAGATGCGCAGCAAAACCACTCGGTGTATATTTCCTATAATCAGGTTTTTGGATTGTTGGAAATATGAGCAAATTACTACGAGATTTAATCTGAATAAATAGAAGATAAATCATGACCACAGCAGCAGAGATTAAACTAATCATGCGAACTAGCATAGCAGATGAACATATCACATCTAGGGCACATACTAGAAGCATGAATTCTACCATGATCTCGAACAGGAAGGAGAGAATCACATACGGTGCAGCGGGTGCAGCACCGTCGGCGTTGACGTTGTCGCCCATGTCGTCAAGGACGAGGTTGCCGAGGTCGGGGAAGAAGTCGTCGTTCGCGAAGTCGTCGCTGCCAGCAGTCGCGCGAGTGCGCTCTCCAAAAACCTGATCGCCCCTCTCCCATACAGGATCACGAGAGGCGGGGTTCCGGAGGCCTGCTGTCCCTTCTCGCGGTGCACGCCGGAAGGAGGGATGGAGAAGACTTGCTTGGCGGCGCAATGATCTGGAACGGTGGTGAGAAACCATACGAATCGGCGGCGGCTAGGGTAGACGTCTGCCTGACTATATAGTGCGGGCCGGGTAGGTCGTGGGAGTAAACCCCACGTCCGAGTCGTCATGATCCAAAAGAATCGGAAACGGCTCAGTAATTAACGCGTCTGTTAATTATTAATTAATGACTCATTAATTTTCCCATGCAGCAAAAATATAGACAAAGTGCATAGCTCTGTCCTCGGCTCGGCTCAATCCCGCAACCCGCGCGCGTCATGACGGGGCGTGGCGAGGCGAGCGAGGAGGAGGAGCGCGCGTGTAGGTCTCCTCTTCTCATGCTCATACAAGTGGTAGAAGATCTCACCTTATAAAGAGGTGCAACTCTCTCTCAACTTCCGGGGTGGGACTAAACTTTAGCCTCACTCACTCCACTCACATGTGTGCATGAATGGGCCAAGAGAATTTCAGAATTTTAGTTGGGCTTTGGGCCAAAGGCCTACTAGCAAAATTCCAACAATCCCCCACAAAGTCTCATTGGCACATCTCATCATTTAGTTCCAAAACATTGTTTTATATATCGGTGCTTAGTGGAGACTGTGAAGTTGAACTTCCACTTAGAAATTTATGCTACACTAGATCACAACTTGAATAGTGGACTATGCCTTGAACTACAAGTTTTCCGTGAAACTAGTTTCACACAAATTCTTGACCGATACTGGGCTGCTGCAAGGCTTCCCCACGGGTGGAGCGTATACGTCATACTCCAGGGCCTTTCATGAATTTATTAGAGAACACCCAATTCTCACAGACTGCGACGTTAACAGTCAAATTCATATAGGTGTGTTCCTCAGAAGATGTTCTGCAGGACAATATCTCTGCTTACCCGAATAAGCCACTTGGAACACATTAAGATAAGTATCAACCTG
The DNA here is from genome assembly GCF_056163025.1 of Triticum urartu. NCBI lineage: Eukaryota > Viridiplantae > Streptophyta > Magnoliopsida > Poales > Poaceae > Triticum > Triticum urartu. Next base: position 681,499,919 of record NC_141877.1, read on the forward strand.
CCATGCAGATCAGGAGAGTATTGCATCTTCACGGAGTGGGATAATTAATATAGGGATACTCTCCTCCCAGCTAACCAACAGCTTGTCTCCCACTTCTACTTCACGGGAACTCCGATGACATAGAGTGGGTTACCACTATGGACAACTCATGCGGTGGGTCTCAAACCCATCTCCATCGATGCATTATCTATCACATTACGTGATAGACCCTTTGTGAAGGGATCTGCCAAGTTTTTCGACGTTTGGATATAATCCAACGTAATAACTCCGGAGTTCCTCAATTTTCTGACAGATTTTAGTCTCCTCTTCACATGCCTTGAGGACTTCATATTGTCCTTAGAACTGTTTATCTTGACGATCACAGTTTGATTATCACAGTTCATCAGGATAGGGGGTATTGGTTTTTCAACCATAGGTAAGTCCATCAAGAGTTCACGAAGCCACTCTGCTTCAACAGTGGCAGTGTCTAATGCTGTGAGTTCTGCTTTCATAGTTGACCTCGTTAAGATGGTCTACTTGCAAGACTTCCAGGAAACAGCGCCACCACCAAGTGTAAAAACATAACCACTTGTGGCCTTAATCTCATCAGCATCAGATATCCAGTTTGAGTCACTATAACCCTCTAGTACCCTTGGATACCCGGTGTAGTGAATCCCATAGCTCGCGGTGCCTTTCAAATAGCGCATAACTCTCTCAAGCGCATGCCAATGATCATCTCCCGGTTTTGACACAAACCGACTCAGCTTGCTCACAGCAAAAGAGATGTCAGGCCTCGTGGCACTCGCCAAATACATAAGCGAGCCAATAATCTGAGAATACCTCAGTTGATCTCTAGCAATCTGTCGATTCTTTCGAAGCAACACACTAGCATCACATGGAGTTGGAGAACGCGTGTAGTCGCTATACCCAAAATGACTCAAGACCTTTTCCACATAATGAGACTGAAGCAGTGTGATCCCACCATTCTCATCTCTCAACAGCTTGATGTTTAAGATAACATCAGCTACTCCTAGATCCTTCATCTCAAAACAGCGAGATAAGAAATCCTTAACCTCCTTGATTAAATCAAGTTTGGTTCCAAAGATCAATATGTCGTCGACATACAGACAAAGAATAACTCCTTCACCCCCACCATAGCGATAGTACACGCACTTGTCACCATCGTTTACTACAAAGCCGGCAGCAGTTAATGTTCTTTCGAACTTCTCATGCCACTCCTTAGGAGCTTGTTTAAGGCCATATAAAGACTTTAATAACTTGCACACCTTTCCTTCCTGACCAGGTACTACAAAACCATCTGGCTGATCCATGTAAATTTCCTCCTTCAACTCTCCATTGAGGAAAGCCGTCTTAACGTCCATTTGATGAACGAGAAGACCATGTGAGGCAGCCAGTGATAGTAGCACCCGAATTGTGGTCAGTCTAGCCACGGGTGAGTAAGTATCAAAGAAGTCTTCACCTTCTTTCTGGGTATAACCCTTGGCCACAAGCCGTGCCTTGTACTTTACAATCGTACCATCAGGTCTAAGCTTCTTCTTGAACACCCACTTACATCCTACAGGTTTGCACCCATAAGGACGGTCAGTGATCTCCCAGGTACCGTTAGCTAAGATGGAATCCATCTCGCTACGTATAGCTTCCTTCCAGTAGTCAGCATCAGGAGATGCATAGGCTTCTGAAATAGTCCTGGGTGTGTCATCCACGAGGTACACAATGAAATCATCACCAAAAGACTTTGCAGTCCTCTATCTCTTACTCCTCACAGGAGTTCCATTGTTACCCTCAACAGGATTCTCAACGTGTTCCATCGCAATGGTGGGTTCAGGAATTACAGTGAATTCCTCACTAGATGGAGTAGGTATCTCCTGATTTGATGAACTCGACATATCCTTCATAGGAAATATGTCCTCCAAGAAAGTTGCATCATTTGATTCCATAATCGTACCAACATGCATGTCGGATACCTCAGATTTTATTATCAAAAATCTATAGCCGATGCTATGAAAAGCATAGCCCAGAAGAACACAATCCACGGTTTTTGGTCCCAGCTTGCGCTTCTTGGGAATTGGTATATTGACTTCCGCCAGACAACCCCAAGTACGTAGGTAAGAGAGTTTCAACCTTTTCCTTTCCCATTCGTCAAATGGATTCATGGTCTTATGCTTTGTGGCAACTCGGTTTAGGACATGACACGCAGTCATTAGTGCCTCCCCCCACCATTCCTTGGATAGACCCGAAGTGTCTAACATGGTGTTAACCATATCATTTAGAGTTCGGTTCTTTCTTTCGGCTACCCCATTTGACTGGGGTGAGTAGGGAGGCGTCCTCTCATGGATTATACCATGTTCCGCACAAAACAGATCAAATTCATTGGAAAAATACTCTCCACCACGATCGGACCTAAGCCGTTTAATTTTTCGATCAAGTTGGTTCTCTGCCTCAGCTTTATAGTTTTTAAAGAAAGTCAAAGCCTCATCTTTTGATTTCAGAAGATACACATAACAATATCTAGTGGAGTCATCAATCAACGTCATGAAGTATCTCTTTCCACCTTTTGTCAACACACCATTCATCTCACAAAGATCAGAATGTATAAGCTCTAGTGGCGCCAAGTCTCTTGCCTCTGCAGTCTTATGGGACTTGCGAGGTTGCTTAGCTTGCACACATACTTGGCACTTGGAGCCTTTGACAGTAGAGATTTTCGGAATTAAATTCATATTGGCTAACCGCGTCATGCAACCAAAGTTAATATGACAGAGTCGTGAATGCCAAATATCAGACTCATTATTGTGGCAAACATTATTAATAACTTTAGTGCAAATATCTGACAAAGATAGGCGGAATAAGCCTCCGCACTCATAGCCTTTTCCAATAAATTGTCCACACTTAGAAATTACAACTTTATTGGATTCGAAAACCAACTTAAAACCATCTCGACATAAACGGGAACAGCTAACGAGATTTTTATTGATGGACGACACATGATGAACGTTCTTCAGACGCACAGTCTTCCCCGAAGTAAACTTCAGATCGACCGTACCAACACCTCGAACGATGGCATGTGACCCGTTCCCCATCAGCACGGGTGAAGTCCCTGTTGCCTGGTAAGAAGAAAACATGGAGGCGTCAGCACAAACATGTACATTGGCACCGGTGTCAATTAACCAATCAGGGGATTGAAATACTGAAAGGATGGTAGGAAAAATACCGTACCCTGATTCCTTCATATCAGTATCACCGATGACAACATTAGCGGACTTGCCGCTCTTCTCATGTTCGCGCTCGTCAAAGCGGTTAGGACACTTCGGAGCCCAGTGATTAGGATCACCGCAGACATGGCAAAGTCGCTTCCCCTTCTTATGAGAATTCTTCTTGAAGTTGGTAGAATGTGATGGCTTGTTCTTTGTATCAAACTTGCCTTTGCCCTAAGTTTTGTTCTTATTGTTTTTGAACTTGTTGGGCTGGGAGTTCTTCTTCTGTACCATGTGGGCACTAGAACCTCCCTCAGCAACTCGAGCACGTGTGTCCTTTGCTCTCGCCTTCTCTTCAACATCAAGAGTACCAATGAGATCCGCAACGGAAAACTCCTGTCTCTTGTGTTTCAGGGAAGTAGCACAATTGTTCCACGAAGGTGGAAGCTTGGCAATGATGCCTCCGGCAAAAAATTTGTCCGGCAACACACACTTGAAGTACTCAAGTTCTTTTGCGAGCGACTGTATCTCATGAGCCTGCTGTACAACAGGGCGCTCATCAGTCATCTTGTAGTCATAGAATTGATCCATGACGTACAACTCGCTGTCGGCGTCCGAGGCACCAAACTTGGCCTCGAGCGCAGCCCACATGTCCTTGCCGTTGTCAAACGACATATACGAATCCACAATGGAGTCATCAAGAACACTCAGAAGAGCGCCTTTAAGATCGCCCTCAGGCTTGCCCTTGGTGGCATCATAGCAGCCCATGGTCTGAAACCAGTAGACTGCTATCGTGCGCCACCTCTTATATTGCGCCCCCTTAAAGGCAGGCGGCTTCAGATGCGCAGCAAAACCACTCTGTGTAAATTGCCTATAATCAGGTTTTTGGATTGTTGGAAATATGAGCAAATTACTACGAGATTTAATCCGAATAAACAGAAGATAAATCATGACCACAGCAGCAGAGATTAAACTAATCATGCGAACTAGCATAGCAGATGAACATATCACATCTAGGGCACATACTAGAAGCATGAATTCTACCATGATCTCGAACAGGAAGGAGAGAATCACATACGGTGCAGCGGGTGCAGCACCGCCGGCATTGACGTTGTCGCCCATGTCGTCGAGGACGAGGTTGCCGAGGTCGGGGAAGAAGTCGTCGTTCGCAAAGTCGTCGCTGCCAGCAGTCGCGCGAGTGCGCTCTCCAAAAACCTGATCGCCCCTCTCCCGTACAGGATCACGAGAGGCGGGGTTCCGGAGGCCTGCTGTCCCTTCTCGCGGTGCACGCCGGAAGGAGGGATGGAGAAGACTTGCTTGGCGGCGCAATGATCTGGAACGGTGGTGAGAAACCATACGAAGCGGCGGCGGCTAGGGTAGACGTCTGCCTGACTATATAGTGCGGGCCGGGTAGGTCGTGGGAGTAAACCCCACGTCCGAGTCATCACGATCCAAAAGAATCAGAAACGGTTCAGTAATTAACACGTCCGTTAATTATTAATTAATGACTCATTAATTTTCCCATGCAACAAAAATATAGACAACGTGCATAGCTCTGTCCTCGGCTCGGCTCAATCCCGCAACCCGCGGCGCGTCGTGACGAGGCGTGGCGAGGCGAGCGAGGAGGAGGAGCGCGCGTGTAGGTCTCCTCTTCTCATGCTCATACAAGTGGTAGAAGAGCTCACCTTATAAAGAGGTGCAACTCTCTCTCAACTTCCGGGGTGGGACTAAACTTTAGCCTCACTCACTCCACTCACATGTGTGCATGAATGGGCCAAGAGAATTTCAGAATTTTAGTTGGGCTTTGGGCCAAAGGCCTACTAGAAAAATTCCAACAATTCCTGCAACATGATATGTTGCGGCCACCAGGGTTAGTACATTGAATGTACTAGCAAGCTTCACCAGGTAGTAGGCCAAACTCAGTTATGCATTTGGGGTAACTGGATTTCAAGGCTCTTTGCATAAAATAGTTTTATCCAACTTTTGTAATAGTGGTCTACTCTAGTAGATGGACATACTATCTCATACAGTATTCCTGGACAAATAGTCTGATACAGCTATCCATAATGCATGTTTATATATTGGGCCCATGGTCTCACATAGCTACCCTAGACCATCTCCACAGGTTAACCATGATCTCACATAAGGCACCTGGGTTAGTCAATATTCCCTTGGTTCAACCCATCAAATTTTACTGAGGAAGAGGTGATGAGATAAAGTTGACAATTCTGAGTACAATTGCTTAAAGGCTGTCTGTAACCGTGGACACGGCTAATCATCAATTTTATACACTCTGCATAGGTTTGTGTACTTTATCCGCAAGACCTAGTCACACCCTTGTGTTACTAAACTTCTCTTACGAAGTAGCTTGGTAGACCAAGACAATACTTTTGTGAACTAGTAGCCCACGCGCAATGGCAGACCCAAACCAAGCTACTACTAACTACATTAGCTGGTCATGAAGGAGGGGTTCGTACAATTTACTTGGTCAAGACAGAGTCCATACCGAGTCACGGTTACACAGGAAAGCAATTCAACCTTGAACTCGTATAATCTCTTTGATACCTTGGTGGCATTCCAAACCAAAATAATCTACACACTATTGACCCAATCAATGCTAGTCTCGATTCATTAATTATGTTGTAGTTAAATAGTCATCCGCAAAGTACCCTTTTGGGTGTTGTTCCTAATCCATGTAATAGCAGCAAATCAAAACTACATGGTGGTTACAAGGTTAGGACAATTGGAAATAATTTTTTTGCTACTGGTTCTTGCAAGGATGCCATGCAATCCTATTCATGCATTCCTAATTGGGAACTTCTACGTGCATGTAAAATAATAGGTGATAATGATCAAATGTTTCACTTGCCTGATATTGACGATTCTTCAATCTCACAATCTTGATCAATTTACTCTTCACTCTCCATAAAATCTAGCTAAATAAAGAGCAATCGCAAACAACCATACAATCAAACATACAACAAGTGTTGTGCATTGTGTTGGTGTCGTTGTGTTGTGAGATCAAGTGTCATGTGATAACTCATAAGAGTTTAGGAAAACAACATAGTGGTTGTTACATGGAATACATGTGACATAAGGGTTTACATGCAAGTTTTATATGTGATGCCAAGTTGTGGTTGCCAAACTCATTGAAAAGAATCTTGCAACTCGAGTCATGGTCTAAGAATAGTGGATGACCAATTTCATTTTCGAGTCTGAATGGCAATCCAAACTTGTTGACCTTTCATGGACCTGAATACATACTATGCTTGGCCACGGTTTATGCTTAACTTGGTTTCAAAAAATTTGAACTAGGTTCAGCTAAGTTAAATAGATTCACTTAAATTTGAATTATTAAAGCTACGTGCACATTCAAATTAATTCAGAATTCACTAATGTTGGTTTGGTTCATGAATTCATTCGCCTTAAGGGTTCATACTAAGTAATTAAATGACTCTACGTTTCCTTTATTGTTTATCTAAACTCAATTTAACTTAAATTCCTAAAGTCAAACAATAATCCAAGTTGTTTTCTAAAGTTTAATTCAACTAAAGTCAAGTATAAATCCAAGGTTAGTCACTATAGTCCCTATAGTCAAATATAAATCCAAGAATGTTTTCTAAACTTTATTTCCAAGTTTCATTTAAGTTTGAGTTAAACTCAATTTAACCCCAATGACTTCCACTAAGTTTCAATTTAAGGTTGGTACACATGGTGCATTTTGACTTGCTGGTACGTGTTCTCCTAAGTGTGTGTGTGTGTGTGTGCATCATTGGATCTAAACGATTGGCTACCCTAAAATGCTCACCACGTGGTAGGTCGTTGGAGTTTCGCCAGAAAACGCGAGCATTGGTGCTAGCTTCAAAACTCATCTAATGGCACTCCGACAGTCTCCAGGGGTGGCGGAAGGCGCATACGAGCACGAATCGTCGGCGTGGGGTTGTAGGTGGTGCTAGCTGGTCATGGATTTTGGCCTGGATTAGAGGGTACTCACCATGTTGTCTCCCGGCCAGGAGGGCCGGGCCGAGGACAGCATGTGGCGGTTCATTAATGGGCCACTTGGAGATGCCCATGACGTATACAAGCAAGACTCCATAAGACTTGGCGCACAAAACGAGGACTTCTAAACCCTACGCCTCTGGTGCATTATACAATTTGAGGCTAGGCTAGTCAAAAGATCATCTCATATTCATTGGAATCATACAATCTCATGGTAGATACTTGTACTCCCTCCATTTCTTTTTAGTTTGCATATAAGGTTTGGTCAAAGTCAAAGTTTGTAAAGTTTAACCAAATTTGTAGAAAAATATTATGCCGCTGCTTGGCTCGATCTCGATCTCGACTCCTTATGTAGTCGTGCTCCATGTGCCTTCCTGATTTGGCACTCATAGTCTGAGTCAACAGGCTTGGGAGCTGGTGGTCTAGCCATACGAATAAAGTGGTCAATCTTTTCCTTAGGCACTTTCTCCCTTGGCGGCGGTGTCGGTTTTGGTCCAAAATGGGCATCCACTTGGGCCTTCACTATGGCTGCGTTTTGCTCCTCGGTCATGTTGTAAGGCCTCAGAAGAAGAGAAGTGAGGCTTGGACCATATTGAAATCGCTTGCCTCCGCCTGTACCTCCTGTACTACCTCGACTCGTACCGCTACGAACCGTAGATGCGGCGACTCTCTTCCTCGATTGCTGAGGCACCGGAGATGGCTGACATGGCTGAGTTGGAGCAGGAGGAGTGGCCTAACGCTGTGCCGGACTTGAAGGAGAAGGAGTGGCCTGACGCGGTGTCAGACTTGAAGCAGGAGGAGTGCCCTGACGTTGTGCCGGACTTGAAGCAGGAGGAGTGGCCTGACACTGTGCCGGACTTGGAGGAGGAGGAGTGGTCTGACTCGTTGGTGGACTTGGAGGAGCGGGAGTCTGCTGACACGGTGGCGGACTTCGAGGAGGAGTCGGTTGACGCGGTGTCGGTGGCCTTGGAAAGATGATGCAATCCTTTCTCCATAGGATGATACGATGTTTGGCCTCTCCCAGTGTGTGCTCCTCGTCACCTCCAGGAATGTCAAGCTCTAGCCACGAATATTGGTCCACCACTTCATCAACCTGGACACGAGCATAGCCAGCTGGAATCGGGTTGCAATGGAAGGTTGCTTCGGAGGAATTTGCATAAGTAATGGCATCCGAAACCTTCATGGTTATGTTCTTCATTTTGAAGTGTAGCTCATAGTTAGTGTTATCCATGATGTCATCCACAGGGTATCTATCCAACAGTGCGTCACCCGGGGTGGAACCCATGCTGCTTCTCGACATGGATGGTACGGTGCTATCCAATGCTGGATCATCCACTAGCTGCTGCCACTGCTGAGACCCCCTTTCTTGGCTAAGTGAGTCGATCTGCTGCTGCTGCCGCTGGAATTTGAGTACCAAGTCTGCGTGCGCTGATTCTAGGCCTTGAAGGCGTTCTTCTTCCTACTTCCTCTGCTCCTCCTCCAGCTTCCTCTTCTTCTCCTCCTCCATCTTCCTTCTTGCACGGGTTCTGTAGTCGGCGTTCCAGTCCAAAAAGCCCTCATACCACGGAACAACGCCCTTGCCTCATGTTCTTCCCGGGTGACGATGACATGTACCCAGGGTAGGGCAATAGACCTGATCTAAGTACCCTTCCCAAGGACACTGCCCTACAATCGAAGACATTCAAAGGACGACAAATTCTATAGACTGAAATCACCTCAGGATGCAATTCACTCGACCATGAGTTCCACTCGGACAACCCAATTCCATTCGACCAGGATATAATCATTCGACCACATTAGAAACCAATCGGAGTACAGAAGATCTATGGTCACTCTGGATGGCAACGGTCAAGCGTTCACTCCGTAGTCTTAAGGGCCATTTATATCACTTTAATGCTGACATTACCAGTAACGTCCACTAGTAGAAAAAGGGTCAAACGTGAAGCACATTACTGCCGGTTTGTATTTGAGCCGGCACTAATGTATACATTAGTGCCGGTTCCAACGGCTAGCCGGGCCGCTTTCATTAGTACCCGTTCGTGGCGAACCTTTAGGACCGGTTCGTGCCACGAACCGGTACTAATGAGAGTGGTGGCAGGATGTTGTCAGACTGGGGCCCCTCCAGCCCCTTTAGTACCGGTTCTTGGCACAAACCGGTACTAAAGGTCGTCCTACATAAACCCTTCGTCCACCCGAGCTCGCTCTGTTCTTCCCCTTTCCCCTCTCCTCTCTGTTCTTCCCCTCTTCCTCTCGAGCTCATCACACATTTTGCCCAAAATTTGTCAAGATTTGAAGGCCCCCATCCATTCAAATGATCACAAAGGTTAGCAACTTTGTCCTTTCATCTCTCATTGCTAGATTAGCTCCTGCAATGCTTTATATAGTGATTAATTTGTGAGTTTAGTAATTTGGGAGGATATATATATATATATGTGTGCTAGTATTTGATTTATATGCAATTTGAGGTCAAAAATAACACTTAGTTTGCATATGTAGGTGTGGTTTACTTAGTGCCTTCTAAATCTCCGTTGTAACCACCGTCGATCGCCCGCACCGTCCCGTCGCTGGCACCACCTTGTGGTGAGCCTCTTATTCATGAAATTTTATATAAAAATTGATGTTTGTGTGATTTGGATATATAGTTACTCGTATAATTATCTTACCCGTACGTTGTTTGTTATACATATAGTGCCATGGTTTTGATATCCGTCCCCGTCGGCCCTCGTCCTTGTTATGATTCGGATGTGGTATATATATTCTCTTTTAAAACTAGATGCATTTCGTGTTTATGACAAATTATGCCCATCAAGTTCACATAGATATTTGTATGTAGGAGGTAGTTGAACCGGAAATTCCAACCGACCCTATTGTCGAGAGGTTAAATTTAGTTGAAAGAGAAAACGAGGATTTGAAGGAAAAATTGAAAAGAATTGAGGGGAGAAGATGGAATTGGAGTTGCATGTTGCCGATGTCGTCGATGATCACAAGATCAGGATGGAGAAAATGTGCTTGAAGATTAGAAAGATTAGAAAATATGCCATCGATAGTGAGGCTTGGTATCATTATGCTGTTGGATCCATTGTTACCTTAGTTGCGATCTTGATCGTATTTGTTGTTGCATTTAAATGCTTTAGATAGAGAGTTATTTGTTTGTTGCATTTAAGTGTTGTATGAACTTTATGTATGAACTTGTATTAATTTGGTCTATTCAGTGTTGTGTAATGAAGATGAGTCGGCAATGGATGTACGATGACCGATGCTCTCCCCAGTTCGTTGAGGGCGTGCATACTTTTCTGCTTGCGTCTGAGGCAAACAAGCAGGCGGATGGTTTTATGCCTTGTCCATGTGCTCGCTGTAAGAATGGTCACAATTACTCTACGTCAAGAACAATTCACGTCCACCTGTTTAAGTCCGGTTTCATGCCCCACTATAATGTTTGGACCAAGCACGGAGAAAGAGGGGTTATGATGGAAGACAATGAAGAAGAAGAGGACAACGACAGCTATCCTGGCCATGGGTTCCCTGAATACGATGATACAACAATGGGGGAAGAAGCTGAGCCGGTAATGCAGGAATAAGCTGAGCCGGCAATGCGGGAAGAAGCTGAAGAAGAGGCATCAGATGAGCCCGTTGATGATCTAGGTCGGGCCATTGCCGATGCAAAGAGAAACTGCGCAAGTGATTTGGAGAAGAAGAAGTTGCAGCGCATGTTAGAGGATCACAAAAAATTGTTGTACCCGAATTGTGTAGGTGACAAGAAAAAGCTGGGCACCACACTGGAATTGCTGCAATGGAAGGCAGAGAATGGTGTATCTGACAAGGGATTTGGAAAGTTGCTGGTAATGATAAAGGATATGCTTCCAAAGGACAACGAATTGCCCGAGAGTACGTACGAAGCAAAGAAGGCTATCTGCCCTCTAGGGTTAGAGGTGCAGAACATACATGCATGCCCTAATGATTGCATCCTCTACCGCGGTGAGTACAAGGATTTGAATGCTTGCCCGATATGTGGTGCATTGCGCTATAAGATCAGCCGCGATGACCCTGGTGATGTCGAGGGCGAGCGCCCCAGGAAGAAGATTCCTGCCAAGGTGATGTGGTATGCTCCTATAATACTATGGTTGAAACGTTTGTTCCAAAACAAAGAGCATGCTAAGGCGATGCGATGGCACAGAGAAGACCGTAAGAAAGATGGAAAGTTGAGAGTACCCGCTGATGGGTCGCAGTGGAGAAAAATCGAAAGAAAGTACAGGAAGGAGTTTGCAGATGACGCAAGGAGCGTATGGTTTGGTCTAAGCGCAGATGGCATTAATCCTTTTGGGGAGCAGAGCAGCAACCATAGCACCTGGCCTGTGACTCTATGTTTGTATAACCTTCCTCCTTGGTTGTGCATGAAGCGGAAGTTCATTATGATGCCAGTGCTCATCCAAGGCCCTAAGCAACCCGGCAACGACATTGATGTGTACCTAAGGCCATTAGTTGAAGAACTCTTACAACTGTGGAATGGAACAGGTGTACGTGCGTGGGATGAGCACATGGGGGAAGAATTTGACCTAAAGGAATTGCTGTTCGTGACCATCAATGATTGGCCTGCTCTCAGTAACCTTTTAGGACAGACAAACAAGGGATACCGCGCATGCATGCACTGTTTGGACGATACCGACAGTATATATTTGGCTAATTGTAAGAAGAATGTGTACCTGGGACATCGTCAATTTCTTCCGAGCAGGCATCCCGTAAGAAAGAAAGGCAAGCATTTCAAAGGTGAGGTGGATCACCGGACGAAGCCTCGCCACCGTACTAGTGCTGATGTACATGATATGGTCAAGGATTTGAAGGTGGTCTTTGGAAAGGGTCCTGGTGGACAACCTGTTCCGAATGACGCTGACGGACGCGCACCCATGTGGAAGAAGAAATCTATATTTTGGGACCTGCCCTATTGGAAAGACCTAGAGGTCCGCTCTGCAATCGACGTGATGCACGTGACGAAGAATCTTTGTGTGACCCTGCTTGGCTTCTTGGGCATGTATGGGAAGACAAAAGATACACCTGAGGCACGAGAGGACCAGCAACGTATGCACGGAAAAGACGGCATACATCAGGGTCATGCAAGCTACGCTCTTACCAAAGAAGAGAAGGAAATCTTATTTGAATGCCTGCTCAGTATTAAGGTACCGTCTGGCTTCTCGTCGAATATAAAGGGAATAATAAACATGGCAGAGAAAAAATTCCAGAACCTAAAGTCTCATGACTGCCACGTGATTATGACGCAACTGCTTCCGGTTGCATTGAGGGGGCTTCTACCGGAAAATGTTCGATTAGCCATTGTGAAGCTATGTGCATTTCTCAATGCAATCTCTCAGAAGGAAATCGATCCAGAAATCATACCAAGGTTAGAGAATGATTTGGTGCAATGTCTTGTCAGTTTCGAGTTGGTGTTCCCACCATCATTCTTCAACATCATGACGCACGTCCTAGTTCACCTATGCGAAGAGATTAACGTTTTGGGTCCTGTATTTCAACACAATATGTTCCCCTTTGAGAGGTTCATGGGAGTCTTAAAGAAATATGTTCATAACCGTGCTAGGCCAGAAGGAAGCATCTCCAAGGGCCGTCAAAATGAGGAGGTCATTGAGCTTTGTATTTACTTTATTCCTGACCTTAAGCCGATTGGTGTTCCTGAATCGCGGCATAAGGGCAGACTGGATGGAAAAGGCACACTAGGAGGGGAACAAATAATATGTATGGACGGACATTCGCTCATTGAAGCACACTACACAGTTCTACAGAATTCCGCCTTGGTGGCTCCGTATATGGATGAACACAAGAATTTGCTACGCTCCAAACACCCGGAGCAGTCTGATGACTGGATTACACGTGAACAAACCAGGAGTTTCGCCAGCTGGTTGCAGACACATACCATGCATGACACCTCTATTGAAGATGACCTGTACTTGCTGTCCCAGTTACCATCTTCGAATATAATGACTTTCAAAGGGTACGAGATAAATGGTAATACATTTTACACGATTGCCCAAGATAAGAAGAGCACCAACCAAAACAGTGGTGTCCGCTTTGATGCAGAAACCAAGACGGGAAAGGAAACATATTATGGTTATATACAGGACATATGGGAACTTGACTATCGACGTGGTTTGAAGGTCCCTTTGTTTTGGTGCAAATGGGTCAATATGACACGAGGCGAGGTAACGGAAGACCCGCAGTACGGAATGACAACAGTGGATCTCAATAATCTTGTGCATGCAGACGAACCATTCGTCCTAGCCAATGATGTGGCACAGGTTTTCTATGTGAAGGACATGTCTACCAAGCCAAGAAAAAGAAAAGATAAGGAAGCGAATGCATTGTACGATGAGACAAAGCGGCACATAGTTCTTTCTGGGAAGAGAAACATCGTGGGAGTGGATGACAAGACAGACAAGTCAGAAGATTATGAAAAGTTTGATGAAATTGCTCCATTCACAGTGAATATTGACCCGAGCATCCCGTTAAATGATGAAGATTTTCCATGGTTACGGCGCAAAGGGACACACGCGAAGAAAAAGTTTCACACCCAAAGATCTGGGATGTGATCGGCTTCACTATCATCACTTTCTTTTGTGTTTCACACCCAGAAGGGAATCTCTGTAATAGTTAGGGTAGTTAATTATGTGTTTTGGCATTTGAAACGCGAAGAAATTTTATGTGCAAACAAATTCTTTCATGCCTTTACTGATTTTTAAAGTTAAGTTATTCACAAACTAGTGATTCACACTAATTTCAAATAATTCAAAATTTAAACTATTCAAATTTGAAAACTACGGGCACTAACAGAAAGTTTGTAATTTTTTGTACCTAAAGCAAAAATATTCACAAAGAAACTCTAAATACACAAAAAACAACTCAAAAATAAATAAAGCAAAAAAAAGCCCGCCTACTGGGCCAGAGCGGCCTACATACGACTAGAAACCCAACCTGTTGTTGGGCCAGGATGCAGGCCCGCAAAGGCCCAGTAGGCCCACAGTGCAGTACAGAACATGTAGGCCCAGTAGGCCTGCTTTGGAGAGGAGCTCGAGAGAGCTACCGCACTGGGGTTTATAAACCAGTGCGGACGCCCCTCGGCTAGCGAGGTGGGACCAAACTTGCCGCACGGCACCTGCGCCAGCGCACCCCCTTTAGTGCCGGGTGGTAGCACCAACCGGTACTAAAGGGGGGGGTCTTTAGTACCGGTTGGAGCCACCACCCGGCACTAAAGGGGTGCGGTTCCCGCCGCTTGGCCTAGCCAAAACAGGCCTTTAGTACCGGTTGGTGGCTCCAACCGGTACTAAAGGTGTTTTCTATATAAGAAAACACTTCAAAAAATTTCGTCAGTTTCCTCTGCTTCATCGCCGCCGCCTAGTCCCGCACCGTCGCCACCCCCGTCGCGCCGTCCCCGTCGCACCGTCGCCACCCCCGTCGCGCCGTCCCCGTCGCGCCGCCCCTGTCCTCGTCGCGCCGCCCCCGTCACGCCGTCCGCGTCGCCGGCCCGTCCCCGTCCCCGCACCGGCCCGCGTCCATGTCCCCGCACCTTCCCGCGTCGCCGTCGCCGTCGCCTCGACCTCTCGCCCGCGCTGTGAGCCCCTGTCCCCCCTCTCCTCCCTCCAATCAAAGCCGCCGCGCTGTCGACGCCGTTGCCTTGGCTCGCCGTCGCCGTCGCCTCTGCACACACGCATGCATACACAAACACACACATACACACAAACACGCACACACAATGTTTTTCGTTTTTAGTTTTTCTATTTTTAGTTTTTAGTTTTTAGTTTTTTTCTTCTGTTTTTTCTGTATTAATGTTACAGAAATCTTAGTTATATATAGAAATGTTAGAAATGTTAGTTATATAGAAATGTTAGTTTTTTCTGTATTAATGTTATAGAAATGTTAGTTATATAGAAATGCTAGTTTTTTCTGTTTTTTAGTTATAGAAATATTAGAAATGTTATAGAAATGTTAGTTATATAGCATTGTTAGATATGTTTTAGGAATGTTAGTTATATAGAAATGTTAGAAATTTTAGTTATCAAAATCCAATCATTAAAAAAATGTTACTTTTTGCGGGCATATAGCTAGCATTTGTTCTCGACGATGCCCGGCCCGCATCCTCGCTGTCGACCCGTCCGCGACGACGTCCGGCTGACCCATGTCCGGGACTGGGCTCCGCCGGGCTGGCACTGGGAGGTGTTGCCTGGAGGGGCGCGCCGCTTGATGAGGAACCTGGCCCCGGGTCCCGTCGTCGACCCTGATCTCGTTTGGTGGCGTTCGCGTGGGCCAGTTTCGGTGCGGAGGGAGCCGGCCCCGCTGGAGGAGGTACGTCGCCGTGTCAGGGAGGAGGACGAGCACATCCATCGCTACATGATTGCGTTAGAGGGCGGCAGGTTCTCCAATACCTGGCAGTTTCTTCAGGGATCTCACTTCAGCTATGATCCTGTGAGGGTTCCTTCTCTTTGGGTGTCCACCGCCCGCGCCGCAGGAACCGCGAGTGTCCTAGATTCTTCTGTAGTATTCGATCTTTATTAGCTACCTAGCCAGTGATGTACTCGATATATAATATTCAAGACGATGTATTCGAAATTATATATTATTCGAGACGATGTATTCGAGATTATATCTATTATTCGAGACGATGTATTCGAGATTATATCTATTATTCGAGACGATGTATTCGAGATTATATCTATTATTCGAGACGATGTATTCGAGATTATATCTATTATTCGAGACGATGTATTCGAGATTATATCTATTATTCGAGACGATGTAATTTGAATAGTAAATTGTTTTATATTTCTTTTGGCATAGTTAAATAAAAGCTATGGCGGACAATACCAACAGAGAGGGAGAACATACCATGTTCGATATAATACGTGGGCCAGATGATGATCAGAATGAAGAAGATTATGACGGCTCCAAATTTCTAAACAACACCGGAGAGGGTGATATGATATTCGATCGCGACGACTGAATTGATGAAGTCATGAACTACGATTATGACAACACCGGAGAGGTATATATATTTATATAAACAGGCATCTGGTGATCATCACATGTTTTAAATGAGTTGAAGATATATTAACGAATCGATCTTTCTTCTTTCAGACATCCGGATTGAGCAAATCTTCAGGCAAAAGGACGAAACGAGGCCCGAACAAAAAGTTGAAGGAGGGCGTAAAGTATAATATCGAGGTAATCAAACGTAATGGCGAACCATTAGCGCCTAAGAAGAGTGCGGACAAGTTCGTTCGTCAGTGCGCAGTTCTTGTGAAGGACCAACTCCCGATCTCCCTTCAAGAATGGAGAAAGCCAGCAAAGCCACGTCCAGATCTTACTTTTGTCGACGACAGAGAAAAAAGTCTGCTTTGGGATACTCTGATGGAACATTTCACCCTACCAGATCATTTCACAGAAGCAGATGTGCAGAAAGTCAAGGACGCTGCTCTTAGGAAGATGGCGGTTGCATTCAAGAACCACAAGAATCGTGAATGGGACAAGTACATCAAGGGAGGAAGGAAGACTCTAGTATTCGAGGGAAAACTAGAGAATCAAAGTGCTCATTGGGACGATTTCGTGAAATTCAAGGATTCAGAATTATCTAAGGAACGGTCAAGAATAAACAAGGCCAATGCCACAAAAAAGGATAAGTTCCATAAGCTAGGGCCAGGTGGCTATGCGGTGGGAATGCCTAAGTGGGATAAGTCTGAGAAAGAGATGCTGGATGCAATTGTCACTCCAGAAACATTGAGCTGCCCCCCCAGGTGCAGGACTTTATTCTATGCGCATGGGGGGGAGTTGGACCCGAAGACAGGCAAAGTTTCCAAGAAGGCATGTCTGGACGGACCCGAAGATAAGCTACTTGTTGCAATAGAAGAGGCTCGGTCCGGGTTGTTCGAGCCCAACAGAGAGAACGACGAGCTTACGCGTGCCCTGGGAAATCCTGAACACCCGGGAAGAACACGAGGCATGGGCGCTATTCCGTGGTATGAGGGGTTTTCTGACTGGAACGCCGACTACAGAACCCGTGCGAGAAAGAAGATTGCGGAGAAGAAGAAGAGGAAGATGGAGGAGGAGCAGAGGAAGCTCGACTATGAACGCCTTCAAGGCCTAGAATCAGCGCACGTGGACTAGGCAATCAAATTCCAGCGCCAGCAGGAGCAGATCGACTCACTTAGCCAGCAAAGGGGGTCTCAGCAGCTGCAGCAGCTAGCGGATGATCCAGCATTGGATACAATCGCCCCATCCATGCCGAGAAGCAGCGTGGGTTCCGCCCCGTTTGACGCAATGCTGGATAGATACCCCGTGGATGATATCGCGAACACTAACTGCGAGCTACACTTCAAAATTAAGAACATATCCTTGAAGGTGGCGGACGGTGTTGCTTATACAAATTCCCCCGATGCAACCTTCCATTGCAACCCGATTCCAGCAGGCTATGCTCGTGTCGTGGTTGATGAGGTGGTGGACCAATATTCGGGGCTAGAGCTTGACATTCCTGGAGGTGACGAGAGCACACACTCGGAGATGCCAAACATCGTATCATCCTATGGAGAAAGGATTGCATCATCTTTCGAAGGCCACGGACACCGCGTCACCCGACTCCTTGTCAAAGTCCACAACCGAGTCAGCAGACTCCCGCTCCTCCAAGTCCACCAACGCGTGAGGCCACTCCTCCTCCTCCAAGTTTGGCAAAGTGTCAGGCCACTCATCCTCCAAGTCCGACACAGCATCAGACGTCCACTCCTCCTCCAAGTCCGGCACAACCTCAGGCCACTGCAAGTCCGGCACAGCTTCAGGCCACTCCTCCTCTTCCAACTCAGCCCCGTCAGCCGTCTCCGCCGCCTCAGCAATCGCAGAAGAGACACCCCGCAGCTATGGTGCGTAGCGGTACGAGTCGAGGTCATAGTACAGGAAGTACAGGCGGAGGCAAGCGATATAAATATGGTCCAAACCTCACTACTCCTCTTCCTGTGAGGGCTTAAAACAGGACCGAGGAGCAAACCAATGCCATAGTGCGGGCAGAAGTCGACGCCCATCTTGGACCGAAACCGCCACCGCCGCCAAGGGAGAAAGTGCCTGTGGAAGTAGTTGACCACTTCATTCGTATGGCCCAACCACCAGCTCCTAAGCCTGTTGACACAGACTATGAGCGCCACATCAGGAAGTTACATCGACAACGTCTACAGAAGGAGGCGAGCTCGAACTCGAGCAAACAACAAGCAGATGTCAAAAAATGCGGGAAAACCGTTGCCCAGCTAGGAGAACAGGCGGCGCAATCGATCCCCCCGCTTGTTGTGCCGCCAACAACACGTGACAGTACGCGCGCCCAATATTATTGTGGACAAACAGTTTACGTTCCTGAGGTGGGCGATGTGGTAATAACCCAGGAGCATATAATGCAGGCTGAAACTCTCAAAATCACTGTTGGACAACTCCTCGAGATCGAGGACATGCCTGTGCTTAAAGAAGAGGAAATAAAACGGAAATATGCCCGGGGCCAACCTTTGGTCAAGCCAGAAGAGGTCAAGAAGCTCCCAACGAGAGTGTATGAATTACATGAATGGTACATGGACATTACCAAGAGATCCGATCGAGAGTCCCTCATGGTGCAAGTCAAGAAGGATCATTACTACCATGAGAAACCTGTGACCTTTGAGTATTCTGAACTGTTTCAGTTATACAATCAAGACACACTCGACAAATCTATCGTCAGTTGCTATTGTCTGTAAGTGATTTCTTTCTGTAATTTAAGTCTCAAGCTAGCTGTAGTGATCCTTTTGATCAATCATTACCTGTAATTATCCTCACTATATTCTTTTCTGTGGTATTATGCAGGATGAAGATGTATGAAATGAGAAAAGGTGGACGCTATGGCATTGGGTTCATTGACCCAAACACCGTTAATGAATACACATGGAAAATAAACATGCATTATGAAAAGCGGGTAGAGGACAGCATGCTAGAGTTCTTGAAGCGCCTCAAATACAATGAAGATATACTACTTCCTTACAACTTCCAGTGAGTCACACTTTCTTGTACTACAAATTCTCTGTTTTTGCCTACTAGCTAGCTACATGTTTTTGCTTACATATGCCCGCTTAATTAAGACATGCAAACGTGTGTGCATGCAGATTTCACTGGATCTTGTGTATCATTAAAGTTGACGCCGGAATAGTTCAAATACTGGACTCGCTACTCCAAGCAAATAGTGACTATAACATCTTGTTTGGGATAGTCAACAGGTAATTTCAATCATTATGAACTATATATCTCGGCCTATTTAGTTCGTCATTTCATGATATGAACTATTTAATAACCCCTTTATTCATTTTCTTTGTCGGCGGGCAGGGCTTGGGCAAGGTTCATCAGCGTCACGGAAGGCGAATGGAAACGACAGCTGAAATGGTTTTGACCCAAGGTAAGTAATTAAGTAGTGCTAGCTAGCTAGCTAGCTGCCATCTCTTTAATTATCATGCTTGATTAATTATTATCTGATCAAATTAAATTCCATTCTCGTAATAAAGGCCCTGAAACAGGCGCAGGGGACTGATTTATGTGCATTCTGCGTTTGCGAGAACATTCGCATGATGGCATCCGAAAGGAGCAGATCTCAAAGACAGGAATGGGTACGCTTGTCAGAACACTATTCACAATTTTTACACCATTATCGATATCTAGTCACACAACTAATACACATGCATATTGATCTCCTTCTTAACAGTTCAAAGAGGTGTGGGACAAGCTCCTAGAAATGGAGCGCGTAGAAGCACTTCAAGAGGAAATAGCGGGATTTTTGCTCGACCAGGTCATAAATCCGAAGGGAGAATACTATTACCCGCTACCGCCCCCATCGACTAGGTCATGAACCACTTCCAATTGTCATCGTGCTCCGAGGGCACTAATTAGGCTAATGCCACTGGCTCCGAAGGCAACATGCATATGTAGGAGAAATTGTATATAGCTATACATGTGTGTATGTGTTAATTAATATGGTGGTTTGTGAGACATTGATGATATATATATGATTGGTTCTACTAGAAATTCTATTTATATATATATATATGCATAATGTGTACAATGTGTAGTACCGTAAAATACCAGCAAATGAAAAAGAATTAAAATGGAAAACACAAGATTAAATGAAAAAGAAATCATAAAACCAAAAACCCCCCAAACATTTTTGTACCGGTTGGTGTTACCAACCGGTACTAAAGGGCTCCCGGCCCCCGGAGCTGGCTCATGCCACGTGGTTGCTCTTTAGCACCGGTTCGTGCTGAACCGATACTAAAGGGGGGGGGCCTTTAGTGACCACACTTTACTGCCGGTTATGGAACCGACACTAAAGGGCCTTACGAACCGGTGCTATTGCCCGGTTCTGCACTAGTGGTCCCCTCTTTATGTACATTGAACCCTTTGTAACGGGGGATGGCTGGGGTCCTGGCGCACTCTATATAAGCCACCCCCTCCTTTGAGACAAGGGTTCGCACCCCCTGTAACTTCACGCATAATCCAATCGACCAGCCTCCGGGCACCAAGACATAGGGCTATTACTTCCTCTTAGAAGGGCCTGAACTCGTAAATCTTGCATGCACAACTTCACCGTAGCTAGGATCTTGCCTCCTCACACCTACCCCCCATTCTACTGTGAGACTTAGAACCACGACAGTTGGCGCCCATCATGGGGCAGGTGTCTTAGCGACTTTCCGGTGAGGCTGCAACTTGGCGCCCACCGTGGGGCAGGTGTCTTAGCGACTTTCCGGTGAGCTTGCAATTTTTCCGAGTCCTATCATCATGGCTTCCGGTGGAGGTTTGGCTGAGGGCTGCGAGATCCGTCTCGACGCACTTGTGTTCATCGCCGATGACTCCGCTTGGCTTCAGGAAGCTCCCCTCGATGTCGAGACACTCCCCGTCCGCGGGGCGACGCACTTTCATGCATGTGTTCGCGGCGTCCTTCTGCGGCAGCCGTCGACCCAGTATCGGTCGGCTCCCATGGTGTCTTTGCTCCCCGCTGCTCGCCGTTGCAAACGGTCCGGTCGGTCACGGCTTCAACGGTGGGTGAGGCATGCGGTCGCACGTCAGTCGGCCACCCCTCAAGTGCGACAGGATCTCTCTACGGCCTGTTCGATCTGTCGACTAGCTCCATCGAGACCCTATCCAAGTGCGACAGGAGCGACCCCACAGTGGAGGTCCTGTTGGTCGACACGCCACGCAGCCCGCATGGCATGCGTCGCAACGGCGGCGATCCATCGCGCGTTCACGAGGAGTACCACCCCGAAACCCTCTCTTTTCAGCAGAGGGAGGAACTTCATCGCCGCAATATGGAGGCGCTCCACACGCCCGTTGTCGGAGAGACCTCTTAGGCTCAGGCCTTGGAGGCAGCACACTTGGCCACTTTGGCTGAGCACACTCGACTGGAGAACCTTCAGCGTGCACTCAACGAGCGTGCTCGGCGGCAGATCCCCGAATCCAGTCGACGGCAGCGGCAACTGTTCCCGCCTGAACCACATGTATACCGCACTCTGATTCAGAACCTTATAGCCACATCCCGCATAGCAGAATCTATTCAACCGTCCTAGTCAGAAGCTAGTAGAGGTTTGATGCAGATTAGAGCGCTGCTCCAGGTAGCAGGAGAGCAGAACACTGCAGTGTCTCAGTTGCGTAACATAATTCATAGCAGATCTGTGGTAGCTGACACAGTTCAGTTGGCTCACAGCCCAAGATCTCCTCCACGGTGTGAGGGACGAGGGCATCGCCAAGGGCAGTACTTGGGTCGGAACCACGAGCAGCATGATCATCGGCACGATCGTGATGACCGCCATCGAGTGCCTACGCCTCCTCCGAGGGGCGAATCATATGTGCCCCGACATTATGAAGATAGGCGCCCGTACAGTGAAGAACGGAGGAGGCCAGTCGACCCAAGAGATCCAGGGTTTGATGCAAAGTCAATTCTGGTGCAAGGTTTGGTGGACAGGGATCGAGCACACAGAGAAGGGCAAGACAGGGATTGCCCGACTTCAGTTTGGTGACTGGAGTGCATGTTTCTGGTCCCGAGTGTTTTAGCAGAGCCATCAGGGCTGCAGAGATCCCCCGACTTCAGGTTGGCGACTGGAGTCGGTAAGTTCACTGGTGAATCAAAGCCTGACACCTGGCTTGAAGACTACCGAGTGGTTGTGCAGATTGGTGGAGTAAACGATGAGGTGGCCACGAAGCACCTTCCCCTGATGCTTGAAAGGTCAGCTAGGGCTTGGTTGAATCAGTTGGCTCTGGGCAGTATATTCAGCTGGGTGGAGTTAGCCCGAGTGTTCGTCCGTACGTTTGAGGGCACGTGCAAACGACCAGCAGGATTGACAGAATTGCAACATAGCATGCAAAAACCGAATGAAGCTCTGAGAGATTACATCCAGAGGTGGACCACTTTGCATCACACTGTGGAGAATGTGTCTCGGCATCAAGCAGTTTGCGCCTTCAAGGAGGGCGTTCGGTATCCGGAGCTCAACCTGAAATTCGGTCGAATGGGAGACATGACCCTGACCCGAATGATGGAGATAGCCACTCGGTACGCAAACGGCGAAGAAGAAGACCGACTCCGCAGTGGCAAGGGAAAACCTATCGGCGAGGACACTGGAGGAGGTAATTCCAATCGGAAGCAGAAGCGCAAAGCAGAACCTGCGGGTCCTGGAGAGGTTGCCGTCGCATCCCAAGGAAAATCTAAAGGAAAGCCTAAAGGGCCCTTGATCCCCAAGAAGGTGAAGGATTCAACAGGGAATGACGTGTTGGATCTGCCATGTCACATTCATATCAAGAAAGATGAAGAGGGTAATCTGATTTATCCCAAACATACCACTCGACAGTGTCGAGTCCTTATTCAGCAGTTTCGAGAAAAACAACCCAGTGAGAAAGAGAAGGAATCTGGTAAAGATGAGGACAAGGAAGAGGATGATGAAGGATTTCCCAATGTCAAATCCACTTTGGTGATTTTTGCTGACATTAAAAGTAAAAGTCGACTGAAAGTGATCAACAGAGAAGTAAACATGGTTGCTCCGGCAACGACAATGTATCTGAAATGGTCAAAGACTCCCATCACATTCGACCAGTCCGACCACCCGCCGCATGTAGCCACCCCCAGGAGGCAAGCGTTGATGGTCGACCCGGTCATTGGGGGCACCTGGTTGACCAAAGTCTTGATGGATGGCGGAACTGGTTTGAATATTTTGTATGCTGAGACCCTCCAAGGGATGGGCATTCCGACGTCCATGCTCAGAGAGCAACATGCGGTTCCACGGAGTTATACCTGGAAAGAAAGCCAATTCATTCGGTCAGTTCACTCTTGACGTAGTTTTTGGTGATTCAAAGAATTACCGTAAGGAAAAGTTGACATTTAAAGTTGTGGATTTTCACAGTGCCTATCATGCTATCCTGGGCAAAACTGCGTATGCTTGTTTCATGGCTCGACCATGTTACGTGTACCTCAAACTCAAGATGCTTGGCCCTAGGGGCGTGAGTACAGTCACTGGTTATCGGCAGTGAGCAGAAGAGTGCTTCCAAAAGGGCTCGAAGATTGCCGATGAACATATGGTAGTAATAGAAATGGAAAATACAAGAGGACTGCAGATCCGAGTGATTTGTTGAGAGCTAAGAAGCTGCGTCACAATCTGCATTTAAGTCGTCTGATGAAACAAATTCAGTTCATATTCACCCGATTGATCCCAATGCTGCTCTGACTCATATTTCAACAACACTCGACATCAAATGGGAAGAAGCGCTCATCCAGTTCATCCGTGAGAACTGGGACATCTTTGCATGGAAACCTTCTGACATGCCAGGTGTACCCAGGGTACTGGCTGAGCACCGTTTGCGAGTCGACCCAAAAGCAAAACCTGTCAAAGAGCATCTCCGACGATCTACCGTGGAGAAAAGAATGGCAATTGGTGAGGAAGTGGCTCGGCTTCTGGCAGCTGAGTTCATTCGAGAGATTTACCACTCCGAGTGGCTCGCCAACGTCGTCATGGTTCCCAAGAAAGATGATTCACTCCGTATGTGTATTGACTTCAAGCATATCAATCAGGCCTTCCCGAAAGATCACTTCCCTCTCCCTCACATCAATCAAATAGTCGACTCGACTGGGGGATGTGAGCGATTGTCCTTTCTGGACGCGTACTCCGGGTACCATCAGATCTGACTATATGGACCCAATGAAATAAAAACAGCTTTTATCACCCCATTCAGGTGCTTTTGCTATGTTACTATGCCTTTTAGTCTCAAGAATGCTGGTGCCACATTCATGCGCATGATACGGAAGTGCCTGCTCACTCAAATCAGTCGGAATGTGGAAGCATACATGGATGACATCGTGGTTAAGTCACGTAAAGGTTCCGACTTGCTGACTGACCTCGCTGAAACCTTTGTCAATCTGAGAAGATATGATATCAAGCTTAACCCGTCGAATTGTACATTCAACGTTCCAGGTGGGAAGCTACTCGGTTTCCTCATTTCCGAATGTGGTATCGATGCAAACCCAGAGAAAGTTGGCGCGATACTCCGAATGAAGTGCCATGTGCGCATACATGATGTTCAGAAGCTTACTTGTTGTTTGGCCGCTTTGAGTCGATTCATCTCTTGTCTCGGTTAAAAGGCATTGCCTCTTTACCGATTGATGAAGAAATCTGATAAGTTCGAGTGGATTCCTGAAGCTGATGCAGCATTTGCAGAGCTTAAAACCCTGCTCTCCACCCAGCCAGTGCTTGCTGCTCCAATCATCAAAGAGCCTTTACTTCTTTCTATTGCAGCCACTGGACAAGTTGTTTGTATAGTACTCACGGTCGAGCGGGAAGAAGAGGGTATAGCCTATAAAGTTCAGCACCCAGTGTACTATATTTCTGAGGTCCTAACTCCGTCCAAGCAGAGATATCCGCATTATCAGAAGCTTGTCCATGGAATTTACTTAACTGCGAAGAAGGTAGCACATTATTTCTTAGATCACTCTATCACAGTCGTCAATGATGCTCCATTGTCAGAAATTCTGAACAACAGAGATGCAACTGGTCGATTGGCAAATTGGGCGATTGAACTCCTTCCGTTGAATATGAAGTTTGAGGCAAAGAAAGCAATCAAGTCCCAAGAAATAGCAGTTTTCCTCGTCGAGTGGATCGAACAGCAGCAACCGACTCAAGTTCACTCGAAACATTGGACTATGTTCTTTGATGGATCCAATGGTTCTGGCGCTGGCGTAGTTCTGGTATCCCCACGAGGTGACAAACTTAGTTATGTCCTTCATATTCACTTTGATTCCTCCAACAATGAAGCTGAGTACGAAGCACTTCTGTATGCGTTGCGAATGGCCATTTCACTCGCACTACTAGGGAAAATCTTATACACAGACGCTTACTAGCAGCGCGGGTTTATATCCCTCGCTACTGCTACTTACTAGTAGCGTGTGTTTTTAACCCTCGCTACTACTAAGTTGATAGTAGTAGCGCCGGTTTTTAACCCTCGCTACTACTAAGCGGTCTCTACCGTGCCCCCCGGGACATGCCACAGTAGTAGCGCGGATTTTTAACCCTCGCTACTACTAAGTTGATAGCAGTTGTGCTGGTTTTTACCCCTCGCTACTACTAAGCGGTCTCTACCGAGCCCCTGGGCCATGCCATAGTAGTAGCGAGGGTTATAAACCCGCGCTACTACTAAGTTTTTACCCCTTGCTACTACTAAGAGGTCTCAACCGTGCCTCTCCGGGACATGCCATAGTAGTAGCGAGGGGTAAAAACCCTCGCTACTACTAAAGGTCCCATTTTTAAACTCTACCCCCCCTCCGTGGATTGCCTTTTCGGTTTTGTAAAAAGCAAAACAAAATGATAAAAACTTCAAAAAGTAAAATCCTTCGAGATGTAGTTATGGTACTACATCTACTAGTTAGGAAAATTTAAAAACTTAAATTTGGACATGTTTTGCAAAAAGTGTAGGGAAAATGTAAAAACGGCTATAACTTTTGCATACGATGTTAGAAAAAAACGTATAATATATCAAAATGTTTCAAAAATTAAAATCCTTCGAGATGTAGTTATGTTACTACACCTACTAGTTAGGAAAATTTAAAAACTTAAATTTGGACATGTTTTGCAAAAAGTGTAGGGAAAATGTAAAACGGCTATAACTTTTGCATACGATGTCAGAAAAAAACGTATAATATATCAAAATGTTCAGCACGAAAATACGCATCCGATGGAGACGGCCTACGGCCTGTTTGCAAATTTTTAGAATCCTCAAATTCTAAAAGGAAAAAAGTTATGCTCAAATTTCAGTTTTTTAATTTTGGTCAAATCTGGTCAAACTGTGGTCAAACTACTTATTCAAGAAGTATTAGTGTTACTAAATAATTATTCAAGAATAGTAGTGTTACTAAATAATTATTTCAGTTTTTTTGAATTTTGGTCAAATCTGGTCAAAGTATGGTCAAACTTTGGTCAAACTCCTTATTCAAGAAATATTAGTGTTACTAAATAATTATTATTTTATAGAACAATAGTTTTAAACTCAAACAGTGAAATGTCTGACTTCATGCTCAAGCTAAACTCCCGAGGGTTAATAGGATTGACATCTGAGGATGGGTGACCGTCCGGGAAGTTAGATGATTTGGAATGATGAGGGGTGATTAGAGATTAAATTGAGCAGTGATGAGGGTAACCGAGGTAGAGATTAGAGCTTAAAATAATTCAGAAATTTGAAAATTCGGGCAAAAAATTCAAAAAAAATCAATGTTTTTTCAAAGCACGGGTTAGTAGTAGCGCGGGTTTTTACCCACGCTACTGCTAACCGACGTAGTAGTAGCGCAGGTGGCACCCGCGCTACTGCTATACGTTAGCTGTAGCGCCTTATTAGTAGCGTCGGCCCCCGCGCTACTAATAGGCCCAAAACCCGCGCTGCTGCTAGGCTTTTCCCTAGTAGTGTCGGCGTCCATCGCCTAATGGTCTACGACGACTCAGATTTGGTGGTCAACCAAGTGATGAAGGAGTGGGAGGTCAGAAGCCCAGCTGAGGGAGTCCTGGATTAGGGGGTGTCCGGATGGCCGGACTATACCTTCAGCCGGACTCCTGGACTATGAAGATACAAGATTGAAGACTTCGTCCCGTGTCCGGAAGGGACTTTCCTTGGCGTGGAAGGCAAGCTTAGCGATACGGATATGCGGATCTCCTATCATTGTAACCGACTCTATGTAACCCTAACCCTATCCGGTGTCTATATAAACCGGAGGGTTTTAGTCCGTAGGACAACATACACATCAACAATCATACCATAGGCTAGCTTCTAGGGTTTAGCCTCCTCGATCTCGTGGTAGATCTACTCTTGTACTACCCATATCATCAATATTAATCAAGCAGGACGTAGGGTTTTACCTCCATCGAGAGGGCCCGAACCTGGGTAAAACTTCGTGTCCCTTGCCTCCTATTACCATCCAGCCTAGACGCACAGTTCGGGACCCCCTACCCGAGATCCGCCGGTTTTGACACCGACATTGGTGCTTTCATTGAGAGTTCCTCTATGTCATCGCCGTCAGGCTCGATGGCTCCTACGATCATCAATAGCGATGTAGTCCAGGGTCAGACCTTCCTCCCCGGACAGATCTTCGTCTTTGGCGGCTTCGCACTGCGGGCCAATTCGCTTGGCCGTGTGGAGCAGATCGAAAGCTACGCCCCTGGCCGTCAGGTTAGATTTGGAAGTTTAAACTACACGGCTGACATCCGCGGAGACTTGATCTTCGACGGATTCGAGCCACTGCCGAGCGCGCCGCTCTGTCATGACGAGCATGATTTAGCTCTGCCGCCGAACAGTGCCCTGGAGGCCGCACCCGCCTCAGCTCCGATCCCTAATTCGGAGCCAACTGCGCCGATCGAGGATGGGCAGTTGTACGCCGCCTCGGGGGCTGCGACCCTAACGGCGATTGAGCCGAACACCAGCCCCGCACTCTGCGAGACTCATGATTCCAAGGAGTCGGACTCCTCTCCGGACTCCGAACCATTCACACCTCTGCCAATCGAATCCAATTGGGCACCGATCATGGAGTTTACTGCCGCGGACATCTTTCAGCACTCGCCCTTTGGCGATATTATAAAATCACTAAAGTCTCTCTCTTTATCAGGAGAGCCCTGGCCGGACTACGGTCAGCGAGATTGGGATGCGGACGATGAAGAAATTCAAAGCCCACCCACCACCCACTTTGTAGCCACTGTCGACGATTTAACCGACATGCTCGACTTCAACTCCGAAGACATCGACGGTATGGACGCCGATGAAGGAGACGATGAGGAACCAGCACCTATTGGGCCCTGGAACGCCACCTCGTCATATGACGTATACATGGTGGACGCACCAAAAGATGACGACGAGGAGCGGAAGGATGCATCGAAGGATTGTTCCCTCGAAAAGCAGTCAAAGCGGCGACGCAAGCGCCGCCCCAAATCTCGCCTCGATAGAAATAGCAATCACACAGACCCAGCGCTGGAGCAGGGCGAACCACTGCCGAACAGCGGCAATCCGGATAATCAAACCGAACAAACAAATCCTATCAAGGATAATGGTCCGGACGACATAACGCCGGACAGACACCCGGAGTAGCAGACTGCCCGTAAAAGGCTTGTTGCCACCGCGAGGAGCCTGAAAAAGCAGAAGCAAGGGCTCAAGGCCGCACAAGACACACTCCAATTCAGATGGAGTAAAATACTCAGCACAACAGCAAGGTACGGCGACAATCGCCCCTGCAAGAGCTACCCAAAGCGGAAGCTGCTACCAGAATTCGATGGGGAGGCCTCAGAACCTCCACAACCAAATATCAAAGCAGCCACCTGGTCGGATAGACGACCCCTCTACCAACACAGAGCGGCATACAAGCCACTCACAATACAATACGCGACCCATGCGAGGGCTCGCACCCAACGGACGGCGCAACCAGATCCATCTATGGACCACACAAGCGCGCCCCAGCATACAATGCAACACAACAAACATCCGAACAACGCGGTACACCCAGCTACAGGGGTGCTGCGCACCCCCTATGTTTCACCGATGAGGTGCTGGACCATGAATTCCCAGCGGGATTCAACCCCCTAAACATAGAGGCATACGACGGAACAACAGACCCTGGGGTCTGGATTGAGGACTACATCCTTCATATCCATATGGCTCGAGGAGATGACCTCCATGCCATCAAGTACCTACCCCTCAAGCTCAAAGGGCCAGCTCGTCACTGGCTCAAAGGCCTCCCCGAAAGCTCCATTGGAAGTTGGGAGGAGCTCGAAGACGCCTTTCGGGCAAATTTTCAAGGGACCTATGTCCAACCTCCGGATGCGGACGATTTGAGTCATATAACTCAACAGCCCGGAGAGTCAGCCCGAAAGCTTTGGAACAGGTTTCTTACTAAAAAGAACCAGATTGTCGACTATCCGGACGCCAAAGCCTTAGCGGCTTTCAAGCATAGCGTCCGTGACGAATGGCTCACCAGACACCTCGGCCAAAATAAGCCGAGAACGATGGCCGCATTAGCAAACCTCATGACCCGCTTTTGCGCGGGAGAGGACAGCTGGCTAGCCAGATGCAGCACCAGCGACCCCAGTACTTCTGAAGTTAGAGATGGAAACGGGAAATCACGGCGCAACAGCAATAAAAAATGCCGGAATAAAGAAGACAGCACGAAGGGCACGGTAGTAAATGCCGGATTCAAAAGCTCTCGGCCAGGACAAAAGCCGCCCCCTAAAGGCACCAGAGATGAATTGTCCAGCCTCAACAAAATTCTGGACCAAGTATGTCAGATTCATAGTACCCCTGGTAAATCTGCTAATCATACCCACAGAGAATGTTGGGTATTCAAGCAGTCCGGCAAGCTTAACGCCGTACACAAGGGGGAGGATACACCAAGTGAAGACGAGGACGAGCCCCCCAAGCAAGACACGGGGGAACAAAAGAAATTTCCACCAGAATTCAAAATAGTAAACGTGTTACACGTAATCAAGGGAAAAAACAACGCAACACTCCCAAGAAAATATACCCAAGTTCCTGTCACCACGACGTCCTGCCACTGGTCATCTCAACCGATCACTTTCGACCATCGCGATTACTCAGCAAGTATCCGACACGCAGGATGGGCTGCCCTGGTATTAGACCCAGTAATTGGCGGTTATCACCTCACAAGAGTCTTGATGGACGGCGGCAGTAGCCTAAACCTAATATATCAGGATACAATCCGCGGGATGGGGTTAGACCCAACACAAATTCGCCATAGCAATACTACCTTTAAAGGAGTAACGCCAGGCCTAGGGGCTTGTTGTACGGGCTCCCTCCTACTACAAGTTATATTCGGCTCCCCCGACAACTTCCGTCACGAGCATTTAACTTTCCACATCGCTCTGTTTCAAAGTGGCTATCAAGCACTGCTCGGACGCGAAGCTTTCGCTCGCTTTAATGCAATACCACACTACGCCTCCCTCACACTCAAGATGCCCGGTCCACGTGGCATCATTACAGTGCACGGAAATATCAAGCGATCTTTGCGCGCCGAAGAGAGTGAGGCTGCCTTGGCAGCCGCACACTAAAGGCGCCCGGACAAGCGAAAGCATCCAATAGGTCGTCAAGACCTCAGATACAACGAATCAAGTCCGGCGCCGCTGTTTATACGGAATAAGTGGTCACACCCCTATTTGTCAATAGAAGGGGCTCAACGCGCGCAGACAAGTGGCAATTTCTTATCATCTTGAAATATACATGGTTTCTTTCAAAAACTATCTTTTTGCACGACAACTTTTTCACTTAACTTCCTCTCTTTTACAGACGATCATCGTGCTACACCCGTCCAGGATATGGCACAACGGAGACACAGGCGCAGACATGCAGTAGGGACCCGCTCCAAGGATTCTTTTTAGATTAAGACCCTGCGTAAACCTTTTTTACTGTCTCTTGTTGATACATATCCACCGTTGAGAAGGATGCTGACGTCTTGGCATGTGGCCACGCCAGAACAATGCACATACCTGGACACAAGGGGCTTCTTACAAAGGCCACTATTTAGGCCCGGTTTATACCACAAAGACCGAATACCTTAGGGAGTGTTCGGCGTCGTGAGTTTGGCCCTATATGCATCAGCTCCGAATCATTGTCTTTGGTCAAATGTTGGGTTTGCCTGGCTCCTGTGTTTTGGTGCCTTACGTTCCACCTTGCCAGCTAAGGTAGCACCAGGAGAACTACTGCGATTGTGCCTTGGTTCATCCGGACGAGCACCTCAGTAGAGAAAGCCGAAAACTGACTGTCATGATATAGCGTGAGACTGGTCAACCACTCGATGACCTGTGGGAATGTTAGAATTCCTCCGCCTTAACGAAGGGCTGTTTTCCGGCCAGGCATGTACGCACCCCGGAATCGGGAGAGTGCGGAGCCACCAGGGGCTATATAGTAGCCCCACTATCAAACTCCTATGGCTAAGTGAAAGTGCTAAAGCATTATAGTCCGGTTGCCTCGCTCGCTCCGCTATCACCTCCTTAATAGGACCAAGACGTTGGGTAAAGTGTGAACGCCTTTTTTTGTGAGCACCTCCGCATTATATGCATGGGGGTTGAAGCCGACGACTGCAATCTTTCAGGTTATACACATGTATACATAAACGGCCGCCCAGGAGGCATCATATTACTTTCAGGAAAAAGTATAAAAATAGCCTTATAAAAATTTATAAAAGCATTTCGCTTACAATGAGATTACATATCACTCAATCATAATATTTTTTGAGCATTGGGTCTCTATCAAACGGGCACCCTCAAGAACTTCTTCAAAGTAGTGCTCAACATTGGTAGCATCCATCTCCGCCCAGTATGCCTTAACACGGGAAAAGGCCATCCGTGCGCCCTCTATGCATGCCGACCTCCTCATCGCATTAATGCGCGGCACCACGTCAAGGACCTGCTGCACCAAGCTGAAATAGCTGTTCGATTTTGACCTTTCCGACCATAGCTGATCCACAACGGACCTCATGGAGAGTCTGGACAACCTATTTAGTTCGGCCCATTTGGCTAATTGGTCAGTCAATGAAAGTGGACGCTCGGGAGAATGGAATTTTCTCCAAAATAGCTAGTCTACTTCATGGTCCGTCTAACCCTGGAAGTACTTGGCCGCATCGGCAGCGCTCGCCGCCAAATCCATATACACATCCTCTGAACTCCACAGCCGATCCAGAGGGGCATACTGTGGATCTCCGAATTTCCTCCGCAACATAAAGGATTTCCCAGCTACAATATCCCCGGCTTCCCGCAGCTCCTCCTTCTTTGCCCTCATAGCAGAGCGGAGATCCTTTTTCGTCGCAGCAGCCTTCTCAAGGTCCGATGCCTTCGCTTGGTTTTCCTTTTCAAGAACCCGGCAATGGTCGGCGGCGGCTTTTAATTCTATAGCCATCTTGGCCATCTTGTCTCGGGTCTCGCCATGCGCGGCCTTCTCGGCTTGCAACTCTTCGGCCGCCTTCACAGCAGCCGCATTACCCAACCTCGCTTGTTCCTTGGCTCGGGCAAGTTCTGCCCGCAAGGCTTCAACAGTGGCAGCTCCATCTGCAGTCACAACATATTAAAGATACTGGCATCATGCTGCTCTTACTATGTGGCGTTTACCAGATAAGGACACTTACCGTGCGCCTCCTCAAGCCTTTTGTTAACAAGCTCGATGTCGGCGTCTGCCGCATCCAACTGCCGTTCTAAATGGGCAAACTCGCTAGTCCGGCTAGCCACCGGAGCTTCCATCACCTGCACATAGAGGCAGTATGGTTATTACATGGGAATATGATCCTCTGTTCGTCGTCATTTCCGATGACAACCGGAGTCTCAGGGGCTACTACCTACACAGGGCACACCTAGCATGTGCAGGACTATCATACATTCTTTTACGTACCTCGAAGCCTGTCAGTAGACTCATAAAAGCTTCATGCAATCCGCTTTCAGCGGACGATGTTCTCTCCATCACCGTATTCATCACCACACGGTGTTCATCTGAGATGGCCACTCGCCCCACCAACTCCCTCAGAACATCCGGTCGCACACGAGACGGTGTCGGACTCTTTTGTCTGCCCTCTTCGGGAGCCGGACACTGGGAGCTTCGGGGGTCGATGGGATTATCTTCTGGCCTCACCGGACTCGGAGAGGCCCTCCGTGACGACACTTCTGGGTCGCCCGCTTCTGGCGCGGAGGAGTCCGGAGGAGGCGTTTCGCTCTCCATCATCTCTGGAAGAAGATCCCCCGAAGACGAGCTCATTTGAGAGGGGCTAAGGCCCGAACTGCAAAATATATGCGGTGGTTATTTTCTCAGAAGAAAAAGATGGCATATTTGTACTATTAAAAGTATTTCGGGTCACTTACGACTCGCGGGAGAACTGATACCCCCGCGGACTTTGAGCGGCAACGGCGCCCCCCGAGGTAGGACCCTCTGTGGGAGACTTCTTCTCCCGTTTGGAAGCTTCGGCTTCCGAATCCCTGAGTGCAGTCCTTTTCCTCTTCTGGTCGTCTTCCTTCATGGAGACGCTCGCTCCCTCGGCTAGAATGGGCAGCGTTGGGGGCCCGTGTCCGCCCGCATTATCCTCCACAGTATCTTCCTTCAAGGGCTTCGGACAAGGTGCGGTCTGGAGCATCTTTTCCAATACCGGATTTTCCAAACCCTCAGGGAAGGGGGCCGAACACCGAATCAACTTCGCCTTTGTTAGCCAGTCCTGGTCAAAAGGCGAACTTTCAGAAATAACTTCGTAACAAAGAGAGATAGTATGTTCGGCCGGAAGATGCCTTACCTGTTTGGCGACACGGTTACTGCTCAGGACCATGTCCTCGGTGATTTCCGGACACTCCACCTGAGGTCCGAAGAATGACTTGTACATCTCCTCGTGCGTCAGGCCGAGTTAATTTTGAATGGCACGCGGTCCCTCGGGATTGAACTCCCACAAGCGAAGAGGCCGACGTTTGCAAGGCTGGACTTGACGAACCAGCATAACATGTATTACCGCAACCAAACTGAAATCTCTATTGAAGAGATCTCGAATGCGGCTTGGCAGTATAGGCACGTCCTTGGTGGGCCCCCAGCTTAGACCTCTGCTGATCCATGACATCAGCTGTGGTGGGGGGCCCGAGCGGAAAACAGGGGGGCCTCCCACTTGGCACTTCTAGGAGCCGTGATGTAGAACCACTCCTATTGCCACAATTCAGACACCTCTGGGATGGAACCTTTGGGCCACGGAGCTCCCATCATCTTGTGTATTGAGGAACCTCCACACGCTGCATGTTGCCCCTCGATCATCTTCGGCTTCACTTCAAAGGTCTTGAGCCATAGGCCAAAGTGAGGGGTAACCCGGAGGAAGGCCTCGCACATGACGATAAATGTCGTGATATGAAGAAAGGAGTCCAGAGCTAGATCATGAAAGTCTAGCCCGTAGTAAAACATCAAACCCCTTACGAAAGGATCCAGAGCAAGGCCTAGACCTCGGAAGAAGTGGGAGACGAACACGACGTTCTCGTTGGGTTCGGGGGTGGGGACGGCCTGCCCTCGGGGAGGCAGCCGATGCAAAATCTCGGCGGTCAGATATCTGGCCTCCCTCAACTTTTTGATGTCTTCCTTCGTGACGGAGGAAGGCACCCATCGGCCTTGAAGTCTAGATCCGGACATGACTCAAGGTTCGGAGCACCTGACTTGAACTTCGGGCGTTTGAGCTTGAGGTGGGGGAAGGATTCGATTGAGCACGGGAGGGAAAAATAAAAGCCTTGTCCCCTTTATAAAGAGGGTGAATATCAAGCGTCCTCTCCGTGTCCGTTTGGACTTGCCTATAATCTAGGAGTCCTAGAAGCAGTTGGGTTACCCATGCCCGTATTAATGAGAATCCCGGAATAAGGGGACACGATCTCTACTTTAACAAGACGTGCCAAGGAAACCGCCTCGCATGACACGCTGAGGTGGGATAATAAAACGACTCGGATAAAGGCTTGGTCGTGGTGTGTCACACTACGGAATACGTCATCAGATTAGATTTATGTAAATATTATTCTCTCTATGGCAATATGTGGAAACTTATTTTGCAGAGCCGGACACTATCTTTGTGTTCAAAATCTTCTATGAAGTACTTGGAGGAGGAACCCGCCTTGCAATGCCGAAGACAATATGCGCGCCGGACTCGTCGTCATTGAAGCCTGGTTCAGGGGTTACTGAGGGAGTCCTGGATTAGGGGGTGTCCGGATGGCCGGAATGTACCTTCAGCCGGACTCCTGGACTATGAAGATACAAGATTGAAGACTTCGTCCCGTGTCCGGAAGGGACTTTCCTTGGCGTGGAAGGCAAGCTTGGCGATACGGATATGCAGATCTCCTACCATTGTAACCGACTCTATGTAACCCCAACCCTATCCAGTGTCTATATAAACCGGAGGGTTTTGGTCCGTAGGACAACATACACATCAACAATCATACCATAGGCTAGCTTCTAGGGTTTAGCCTCCTCGATCTCGTGCTAGATATACTCTTGTACTACCCATATCATCAATATTAATCAAGCAGGACGTAGGGTTTTACCTCCATCAAGAGGGCCCGAACCTGGGTAAAACTTCGTGTCCCTTGCCTCCTGTTACCATCCAGCCTAGACGCACAGTTCGGGACCCCCTACCCGAGATCCACCGGTTTTGACAACGACACCAGCTATGAGTGGTTATTGCAATGTAGTGAGAAAGTTAGAAAAGATGTTTGAAGGGCTAGAGCTCCACCACATTCCCCGACTCGAGAACAAGGCAGCGGATGACCTGGAAAAAATAGGTTCCAAGCGGGAGCCCATTCCCAGCAATGTGTTCTTGGAGCATCTTCACACACCATCAGTTCAAGAGGATCCCTTCACAGAAGAGCCCCCGCAACCTAAGAGTTCTACTGATCCGACTGAAGTTGAAATCCCAGCCGCGATCGACCTAATCATGGAAGTTATGGTCATCATTCCTGATTGGACAGTGTCGTATATCACATATATTCTCAGGAAAGAACTTCCAGAAGACAAAGATGAAGCACGGCAGATTGTCCATCGATCCAAATCCTTCACTGTGATAAGTGGTCGACTGTACAGGGAGAGTGTGACTAGAGTTGCCCAGCGATGCATTACCCCAGAGGGTGGTCGAATGATCCTTAATGATATCCACTCGGGGACCTGTGGTCACCATGCGTCCTCTCGGATAATCGTGGCCAAAGAAGACCGAGCAGGTTTTTACTGGCCGCGAGCAAATGAAATGGCAAAGGAAATAGTCAACAAGTGTGAGGGCTGCCAGTTCTACTCCAACATGTCTCACAAGCCCGCTTGACCATTGAAGACCATTCCACTCGTACGACCATTTTCTATTTGGGGGGTGGATATGGTTGGACCCTTGAGGACTGGCAGAAGTGGTTTCACCCACCTGCTTGTTGTAGTCGACAAGTTCACTAAATGGATTGAAGCCAAACCCATCAAGAACCTCGATTCAAGAACCGCCGTCAGCTTCATCAGAGAATTAACATTCATATATGGAGTCCTGCACAACATCATCACAGACAACGGTAAAACTTTGATTCAGATGAGTTCAATGCTTTCTGCTCTTCCCAGGGCACCCGGGTCAACTACGCTTCAGTCGCTCACCCTCAGTCGAATGGACAAGAAGAAAGAGCAAATGGTTTGATCTTACAAGGGTTGAAGCCCAGATTGATGCGAGACCTCAAGCATGTGGCTGGTGCCTGGGTAGATGAGTTACCATCAGTACTGTGGGGGTCTGAGAACAATGCCAACTCAGTCGACTGGCCGGACTCCTGTGACGCCCCCGATTCAATCGTACACTAATCATACACACAAACGTGTACGATCAAGATCAGGGACTCACGGAAAGATATCACAACACAACTCTACAAATAAAATAAGTCATACAAGCATCATATTACAAGCCAGGGGCCTTGAGGGCTCGAATACAAGAGCTCGATCATAGACGAGTCAGCGGAAGCAACAATATCTGAGTATAGACATAGGTTAAACAAGTTTGCCTTAAGAAGGCTAGCACAAGCTGGGATACAGATCGAAAGAGGCGCAGACCTCCTGCCTGGGATCCTCCTAAACTACTCCTGGTCGTCGACAGCAGCCTGCACGTAGTAGTAGGCACCTCCCGAGTAGTAGCAGTCGTCATCGACAATGGCGTCTGGCTCCAGGACTACAACGTCTGGTCACATCAATCGGGTATAGGAAGGGGAAAAGGGGGAGCAAAGCAACCGTGAGTACTCATCCAAGGTACTCGCAAGCAAGGAGCTACACTACATATGTATGCATGGGTATCAAATGGAAAAGGGGTAACATATGTGGACTGAACTGCAGAATGCCAGAATAAGATGGGGATAGCTAGTCATATCGAAGACTACGCTTCTAGTAACCTCCATCTTGCAGCAGAAGAAGAGAGTAGATGGTAAGTTCACCAAGTAACATCGCATAGCATAACCCTAACTGATGATCCTCCCCTCGTCGCCCTGTGAGATAGCGACCACCGGTTGTATCTGGCACTTGGAATGATGTGTTTTATTAAGAATCTGGTTCTAGTTGTCATAAGGTCAAGGTACAACTCCAGGCCGTCTTGTTATCGAAGATCATGACTATTCGAATAGATTAACTTCCCTGCAGGGGTGCACCACATTTCCCAACACGCTCGATCCCCTTTGTCCGGACACACTATCCTGGGTCATGCCCGGCCTCGGAAGATCCCCTATCTAGGCACAACAAAGAGGTCAGCACGCCGGTCTAAATCCTATGGCGCAGGGGTCTGGGCCCATCGCCCATTGCACACCTGCACGTTGCGAATGCGGCTAGTGAGCAGACCTAGCCTCCCTTATACAAGAGCAGGCGTTCCAGTCCAACCCGGCGCACGCCGCTCAGTCGCTGACGTCAAGAAGGCTTCGTCTGATACCACGACGTCGAGTGCCCACAACTGTTCCCGCGTAGTTGGTTAGTGCATATAGGCTAGTAGCCAGACTCAGATCAAATACCCAGATCTCGTTAAGCATGTTATTTTGAAGTAATCGCGAACGCTGACCAGGGCCAGGCCCATCTCTCACCTAGGTTGTCTCAACCTGTCCTATCGCACCGCCTCAAAGTAACAATCGGGGGCCGTCGGGAACCTAGGCCCACCACTACCTGGGTGGAACCACCTTCCCCTTCAACCCCCAACATCAGAATCACTTGCGGGTACTCAACGAGCCGACCCGACTTTAGTCACAACATGTATAGTACGTATGGTATAAACCCGTGATCAACACCCGATGTGATCACGGCCCGATAGTATAGCATGGCGGACTGACAAGAATGTAGGGGTACTTATGATAATCTAGCATCCTGTACTAAGCATTTAGGTTTACAGGTGAGGTATCAACAATTGTACCAACAATTACAGGCTATGCATCAGAATATGATTAACAGAAAGCAGTAACATGCTACACTACTCTAATGAAAGCAGTAGAAAGAGAATAGGCGATATCTGGTGATCAAGGGGGGGCTTGCCTGGTTGCTCTGGCAAGAGAGAGGGGTCGTCAACACCGTAGTCGTACTGGGGTAGCAGTGGCATCGGTCTCGGTGTCTAGCGAGAGAAGAGGGGGAAGAAACAATAAATATTAAGCAAACAGATGCATAGCAATGCATGACATGATAAGTAGCGGTGCTAGGGGTGCCCTAATGCAGTATGAGGTGGTACCGGTGAAGGGGGAAAACATTCGGGAAAACATCCCCGGTGTTTTGCGTTTTCGGACAGATGAATCAGAGGGGAAAAGTTGCATGTTCACTATGCTAGGGATGCGTGGCAGACGAACGGGTTGCGTATTTGGATTCGTCTCGTCGTTCTGAGCAACTTTCATGTACAAAGTTTTTCCATGCGAGCTACGGTTTATTTTATATTGATTATAAAAGATTTAAATCAATTTTAGCATTTATTTATTTAATTTAATTCAACATTATCCAGAACAATGCATGATGACATCAGCATGACGTCAGTAGTCAACAGAGGCGTTGACTGGTCAACTGACGTGTGGGTCCCGTCTGTGAGTGACACATTATAATTAAGCACATTAATTAACCTAATCAGGATTAATTAGGGGTGGCCCCCACTGTCATTGACTACTTAATTAGCTAATTAGGTTAATTAGGTAACTAATGTTTAATTAGTTTAGTTAGTTGTTTAGTTTAATTAATCAAAATTAATTAAGTTAATTAATTCTTTAATTAATTAATTATTTTTATTTATTTTATTTTTAAAAAATCCCTTAAAAACGTACCGGGGGGGGGGGGGGCGTGGGCCCTGGCTGTCATAGGGCCTGGGGGCTACCGGGCGGTGGATGCGGGCGCTAGGGCGTGGGCGTCCGCCCGAACATGCACGGGCGTGATGGAGGGCGCCGGCGGAGGCCATGGCCGGTGGCGACGGTGACAGGGGAGCAGCGAGGCGTTGCGTGTGGCGGAGCGGCATAGGGTTGGTGGCCAGGGACGGAGTGGACGTGGCCGGGCACCGTCGCTGCAAGCGTGGGCGGACCAGCGGCGGTGGCGAAGGGCAGCGGCGGCAGCGGCAGCCACTCGCGATGGCGAGGCAGCAGCGAGAGCAGTGGGGTGAGGCGGGACGCAGTTGGCGTGGAGTAGCTCCAGGAGGCGGGGTGAGCGCGGCGAGGCCGTGGCGGGAGGCGGGGCGATAGCGGCGCGGCGCGGGCGTGCGCGGTCCACGGCAACCGCGGGCGGGGCGCGGCAAGGCCGCGGTGAGCGCGGCCGCGGCGGTGAGCACGAGCGTGGGCACGCGCATGAGAGGGAGGCGGCGGGCGCGTGCGGTGGCGCGGAGCAGGGGTGCCGAGGGGAGGCGTGGGCACAAGCGCGGTCGAGCGGGCGAGGCCGTGGCCGTGGTGGCCACAAGCAGAAGCTCGGGCGGTGGTGGGGCGCAATCGCGGTGGCGAGCGGCGCAGCACTGCAGAGGGCGACGCGGGGAGGTCGGGCGCGACGCGGGCACAGGGGAAGGAGAGGAGGGGCGCGGCTCACGGTGGGAGTAGGGTTCGGGGCAGCGGGTGTCGAGGAGGGTGTCGGGGACGACGAGGACGTAGGGGAGGAGGCGACGAGGAAGCGTTGGCGATGGAGGGGCGATCCGGCGAGGGGCGTCGACAAGGTGGCGATGGGAATCACTGGCGGTGGCGGTGTGGTTCGTTCCCCCCCTCCTGATCCAGATCGGGATCGGGGGGAGAAGGAGAGAGCGACGTGGGGGGGGGAGAAGTGGGAGCGAGTGGGGTTAGCTGGCTCTAGGTTTAGTGGGGTGGGCGTTATACAGGGGCACCAGGTGGGCCGAGGCCCATGGGAGAGGGGGGGTGGCCTGCTGGGCCGAAGCCTAGGGGGTTCCTGCTTTTGTCCTTTTAGTTAGTTTTGTTTTTCCTTTTCATTTTTTTGTTTTGTTTCATCTTAAAATTTTTAGACATTTTCTAAGTAAGTGCCTTCTGCACTATAATTTCCTAGGCATTAATTTGCACATCCCGAACATTTTTATTTTATTGTTTGAAAAGTTTTGATGTGTGACAATATTTAATTTTTGAATTTGAAACGTTTTGAACAAACACGTGATTTGCAACAGTAACAAGGGTGTCATGGCATCATTAGCAGACGGTTACTGTAGTTTAATTGTCCGGGCGTCACAATTCTCCTCCACTACAAGAAATCTCGTCCCGAGATTTAAGAGGTGGAACAAGGGGGAAAGGGTCTGGTTACGTAATTCTAACGAATCTCCTCGGTCTTGCCCGCCCTTTCGAAGAGGTTGATCCCTTTTGTTGATGTCTTCATTTCACTGCTTTAAGTCACCATGATCAGGTCGTCATCCTTTCTTCGGGAACTCCAACATACTTACAAATAGGTAAGAGGCAGCTTGGCTACTTCAGAATGCTTATGAGGGAAACAATCTAGGGTTAACCCATGAATGATCATAAAACTACCTCTCGAGTTGAACATATAAAATACATCGAGAGTAAGGCACGAAGGTACAATGAGAGGGTCCAAGCGGATAGATAGGTGCTCAAGTCTGAACCAGAGTGAGAAAGGGGTTCCGAGCAGCGAGAGTAAGTATTGCGTTTGATACCAGAAAGGAGCACTAGGAAGGTGGCTCGCGAATTACCTACAAAACCAAGAGCAAGGGATAACTTTGTTAGCAAGGTGTACAGGAGAGTCAGGTTTTGATCCTATGGAACTATGGGTTACGGGCCCACCATGTGATTAAAAGTAGGAAGGTCGGTGACATCTTGCACGGTCACGATAGCAAGGCATGTCAGATGGTAGTCTGTCAGTTATGTCGGCAACAACATCGATACCAAGGGCGAGGGACAAAGAGAACCATTTTCCTACTTGTTGAACGAGGCGGACCAATACGCAAGATTCTCGTCCATCGGTGGTTACCGGAATGTCATCAACAAAAGTAACATGGTCTTTCTAACATAGTGATACAACGAGGTGTTTACATATGCAGGGATATATTACTGCTTATACAATATATATCACAAGAAGGTTTAAACAAACCAATGGAAAGGAAAAGTGATTATCAGGTTTAAATAGAACAATGGAAAGGAAAATATTTTTAAACAAATATTTCAAGGGTATATTCTTCACAAGGACAAGCAGAGCATGATATCCATGACAGGAGATAATGTAGTAAACACTTTAGGTAGGCGAGAGAATTTTCAAGTCATTACCCATACAACGGTGTTTGGATAATCAAGCAGGAAACATTTAACATTGGGCTTCAAATGTTCCTGTTGAAAATCGGAGTACCATAGGCATGCTTCGAGATAGCATTGACATGGTCAACTGGTGAAGATCAGACTTCGGAACAAAAAGGATCCATCAGGAACAACTTATAGAATAGGTCTTACAATTTCCTCACGGAAGAATGACTAACCTTGCCAAAAAGTAAACTATAACAATAGGTCCTCCGGCCAGGTGTGCTAGGCATGACATCACCTTACCGGGTCATATAATGACTGATGTTATAACCCTTGAAAATATGTTCCAACCATCATATCTGACCGAGATTCAGATCCGATTGGTGTCAGGATACCTCAGACTTAGGATGCCTGAGAAGAAAAGTTGCAACACAAATTTACGAGATGACATTGTAAGATTCTCGGGAAATGAACTATGGAAGTGAGTTCCAAAACAAGAGAGCATCATTAACCCAAGGAGAGGATGAGGAGGTGGCTGAAGGACTCAACGATAATTCATTGAGATTTCCAAAGGATGGATTTCCACGATTATGTGAACGAGGAGATAAAATTTGATAGATCAAATGATATAATGTTGTATGCTTAAGAAAACATACACAATTTAAACATTGGTTGAAAAGTGCACCCGAAAATGTGGTCTAGGTAGCACGATCAATGTTTGAATGATGATCAGTGAGCAATAGACTTAGAATGAAGCTATCGACGATTAGCGTCAAAGCAATAGGGTTGCTAGAATGTTTGAACTTTACATATCACAGACCATTTGTTGGTATTCCGGTTAGAAACAACACGAGAAAGAACGGCGATGGTGGGAAGTATCACTATGCCAAGAATTCTTAAGAGGTGGTGAAACTCTCACGACATTCTTGACATAAAATATGGTAATACTCCAAGGTAAAGAACAAATGCTAGATAGCAAGGATCTCAAGGTATAACACGAAACACAAACAAGTTTGTGTTGAATGGAAGGCAATAAAGTGGTCGATGATAACACAAATCATCGAGGGCAAGGATGGTACTTCTCACCATGAATTCGATCGATATCTTGGAAGACCTTAGAATGTTCATGACGATCACAACATACTTGCCGAGGGGTTTCATGAGGTTATAATCTATCATCAATGACATCAAGCAAAAGGAAGGGTGAAGCGAAAGTTATCAGAACCATGGGTATGAAACAAACTCGAAATCAAGTTTGCTATTCAAGGAGAAATGGTATGACAAGGAAGATCGACGTAAGTTTAGCTCACTGTCAAAATTTGTGCTCCGTGAAGAAGGACTAGGTAGCATAGTTAAAAATTAGCCCAATAATGGTATAGCCGATCAGGATAGGAATGACGTGAAGGATTATTAAACTCAGAAGCAACGAAAATTA
This sequence comes from Triticum urartu, assembly GCF_056163025.1. Classification (NCBI taxonomy): domain Eukaryota; kingdom Viridiplantae; phylum Streptophyta; class Magnoliopsida; order Poales; family Poaceae; genus Triticum; species Triticum urartu. The sequence goes on from NC_141877.1 coordinate 681,543,265, forward strand.
ATTAGGGTAATTGAACCGGAATGCAGAATCGGTTCACATATCGGTGCTCTCGGTTGACGACAACCCAGAACCTAGGAAAATTGGAATCGGTGAGAAATTAACAGTTGATGAAGAACCCATAAGAAGTTATGCAGTTCCATGACATTATCCAGATATCTGAAGGAAATATGCCCTAGAGGCAATAATAAAGTTATTATTTATTTCCTTATATCATGATAAATGTTTATTATTCATGCTAGAATTGTGTTAACCGGAAACATAATACATGTGTGAATACATAGACAAACAGAGTGTCACTAGTATGCCTCTACTTGACTAGCTCGTTGATCAAAGAAGGTTATGTTTCCTAACCATAGACATGAGTTGTCATTTGATTAATGGGATCACATCATTAGGAGAATGATGTGATTGACTTGACCCATTCCGTTAGCTTAGCACTTGATCATTTAGTTTGTTGCTATTGCTTTCTTCATGACTTATACATGTTCCTATGACTATGAGATTATGCAACTCCCATTTACCGGAGGAACACTTTGTGTGCTACCAACCGTCACAACGTAACTGGGTGATTATAAAGGTGCTCTACAGGTGTCTCCGAAGGTACTTGTTGGGTTGGCGTATTTCGAGATTAGGGTTTGTCACTCCGATTGTCGGAGAGGTATCTCTGGGCCCTCTCGGTAATGCACATCACCTAAGCCTTGCAAGCATTGCAACTAATGAGTTAGTTGCGAGATGATGTATTACGGAATGAGTAAAGAGACTTGTCGGTAACGAGATTGAACTAGGTATTGAGATGCCGACGATCGAATCTCGAGCAAGTAACATACCGATGACAAAGGGAACAACGTATGTTGTTATGCGGTTTGACCGATAAAGATCTTCGTAGAATATGTAGGAGCCAATATGAGCATCCAGGTTCCGTTATTGGTTATTGACCGGAGACGTGTCTCGGTCATGTCTACATAGTTCTCGAACCCGTAGGGTCCGCATGCTTAAAGTTTGATGACGGTTATATTATCAGTTTATGTGTTTTGATGTACCGAAGGAGTTCGGAGTCCCGAATGAGATCGGGGACATGACGAGGAGTCTCGAAATGGTCGAGACGTAAAGTTCGATATATTGGACGACTATATTCGGACATTGGAAAGGTTCCGAGTGATTCGGGAATTTTTGGGAGTACCGGGGAGTTACGGGAACTCGTATTGGGCCTTAATGGGCCATACGGGAAAGGAGAGAAAGGCCTCAAAGGGTGGCCGCACCCCTCCCCATGGGCTGGTCCGAATTGGACTAGCGAGGGGGGCGCCCCCTTCCTTCCTTCTCCTTTTCCTGCCCTTTCCTTCCCTCCTACTCATACTACTTGGAAGGGCTCCTAGTTCTACTAGGAAAGGGGGAATCCTACTCCCGGTGAGAGTAGGACTCCCCTAGGGCGTGCCATAGAGAGGGCCGTCCCTCCCCCTCCTCCAGTCCTTTATATACGGGGGCAGGGGCACCCTGAAGACACAACAATTGATCATTGATCTCTTCGCCGTGCGCGGTGCCCCCCTCCACCATAATCCTCGATAATATTGTAGCGGTGCTTAGGCGAAGCCCTGCGACGGTAGAACATCAAGGTCGTCACCACGCCGTCGTGCTGACGGAACTCATCCCCGACACTTTGCTGGATCGGAATCCGGGGATTGTCATCGAGCTGAACGTGTGCAAAAACTCGGAGGTGCCGTAGTTTCAGTGCTTGATCGGTCGGGCCGTGAAGACGTACGACTACATCAACCGCGTTGTTATAACGCTTCCGCTTCTGGTCTACGAGGGTACGCAGACAACACTCTCCCCTCTCGTTGCTATGCATCACCATGATCTTGCTTGTGCGTAGGAATTTTTTTGAAATTACTACGTTCCCCAACAGTGGCATCTGAGCCAGGTTTTATGCATTGATGTAATATGCATGAGTAGAACACAAGTGCGTTGTGGGTGATATAAGTCCTACTGCTTACCAGCATGTCACACTTTGGTTCGGCGGTATTGTTGGATGAAGCGGCCCGGACCGACATTACGCGTACGCTTACGCGAGATTGGTTTTACCGCCGTGCTATGCACACAGGTGACTAGCGGGTGTCAGTTTCTCCAACTTTAGTTGAACTGAGTGTGGCTACGCCCAGTCCTTGAGAAGGTTAAAACAACACCAACTTGACAAACTATCGTTGTGGTTTTGATGCGTAGGTAAGAACGGTTCTTTCTAAGCCCGTAGCAGCCACGTAAAACTTGCAACAACAAAGTAGAGGACGTCTAACTTGTTTTTGCAGGGCATGTTGTGATGTGATATGGTCAAGACATGATGAGATATAAGTTGTTGTATAAGATGATCATGTTTTGTTGAAGTTATCGGCAACTGGCAAAAGCCTCATGGTTATCTCTCTATTGCATAAGATGCACGCGCCAAATAATTGCTTTACTTTATCGTTATGCGATAGCAATAGTTGCAAGAGCAATTGTTGGCGAGACAACCATATGACGACAAATTGATATAGATCAAGATGATGGAGATCATGGTGTCATGCCGGTGACGATGGAAATCTTGACGATGTTTTGGAGATGGAGATCAAAGGCACAAGATGATGATGGCCATATCATGTCAAATATTATGATTGCATGTGATGTTTATCTTTTATGCATCTTATCTTGCTTTAATTGATGGTAGCATTATAAGATGATCTCTCACTAAATTTCAAGATAAAAGTGTTCTCCCTAAGTATGCACCATTGCCAAAGTTCGCCGTGCCCAGACACCACGTGATGATCGGGTGTGATAAGCTCTACGTCCATCTACAACGGGTGCAAGCCAGTTTTGCACACGCAGAATACTCGGGACGAGCCTAGCATATGCAGATATGACCTCGGAACACTGAGACCGAAAGGTCGAGCATGAATCATATAGTAGATATGATCAACATAATGATGTTCACCATTGAAAGCTACTCCATTTCACGTGATGATCGGTTATGGTTTAGTTGATTTGGATCACGTGATCACTTAGATGATTAGAGGGATGTCTATCTAAGTGGGAGTTCTTAAGTAATATGATTAATTGAACTTTAATTTATCATGAACTTAGTCCTGGTAGTATTAGCATATCTATGTTGTAGATCAATAGCTCGCGATCTTGCTCCCCGTTTAATTTTTATATGTTCCTAGAGAAAACTAAGTTGAAAAATGTTAGTAGCAATGATGCGGATTGGATCCGTGATCTGAGGTTTATACTTATTGCTGCACAGAAGAATTATGTCCTTGATGCACCGCTAGGTGACTGACCTATTGCAGGAGCAGATGCAGACGTTATGAACATTTGGCTAGCTCAATATGATGACTACTTGATAGTTTAGTGCACCATGCTTAACAGCTTAGAATCGGGATTTCAAAGACGTTTTGAACGTCATGGACCATATGAGATGTTCCAGGAGTTGAAGTTAATATTTCAAGTAAATACCCGAGTTGAGAGATATGAAGTCTCCAACAAGTTCTATAGCTAAAAGATGGAGGAGAATAGCTCAAGCAGTGAGCATGTGCTCAGATTGTCTGGGTACTACAATCGCTTGAATCAAGTGGGAGTTAATCTTCCAAATAAAATAGTGATTGACAGAATTCTCTAGTCACCATCACCAAGTTAGTAGAACTTCGTGATGAACTATGATATGAAAGGGATAACGGAAATGATTCCCAAGCTCTTCGTAATGCTGAAATCGATGAAGGTAGAAATCAAGAAAAATATCAAGTGTTGATGGTAGACAAGGCCACTAGTTTAAAGAAAAGGGCAAAGGGAAGAAGGGGAACTTCAAGAAAAACGACAAGCAAGTTACTGCTCAAGTGAACAAGCCCAAGTCTGATCCTAATCCTGGGACTAAGTGCTTCTACTTCAAAGGGACTCGTCACTGGAAGCGGAACTGCCCCAAGTATTTGGCGGATAAGAAGGATGGCAAAGTGAACAAAGGTATATTTGATATACAGATTATTGATGTGTATTTTACTAGTATTCGTAGCAACCCCTCGGTATTTGATACTGGTTCAGTTGCTAAGAGTAGTAACTCGAAACGGGAGTTGCAGAATGAACAGAGACTAGTTAAGGGTGAAGTGACGATGTGTGTTGGAAGTGGTTCCAAGATTGATATGATCATCATCGCACACTCCATATACTTTCGGGATTAGTGTTAAACCTAAATAGGTGTTATTTGGTGTTTGCATTGAGCATGAATATGATTTGATCATGTTTATTGCAATACGGTTATTCATTTAAGTAAGAGAATAAATTGTTATTCTGTTTACATATATGGTTACACACCCAATGAAAATGGTTCGTTGGATCTCGATCGTAGTGACACACATATGCATAATATTGAAACCAAAAGATGCAAAGTTAATAATGATAGTGCAACTTATTTGTGGCACTGCCGTTTAGGTCATATTGGTGTGAAGCGCATGAAGAAACTCCATGCTGATGGACTTTTGGAATCACTTGATTATGAATCAGTTGATGCTTGCGAACCATGCCTCGTGGGCAAGATGACTAAGGCTCCGTTCTGCGGAACAATGCAGCAAGCAACAAATTTGATGGAAATCATGCATACTGATGTATGTGGTCCGATGAATATTGAAGCTCGCGGCAGGTATCATTATTTTCTGATCTTCACAGATGATTTGAGCAGATATGAGTATATCTACTTGATGAAACACAAGTCTGGAACATTTGAAAAGTTCAAAGAATTTCAGAGTGAAGTGGAGAATCATCATAACAAAAATAAAAGTTTCTACGGTATGATCGCAGAAGTAAAATATTTGAGTTACGAGTTTGGCCTTCAGTTAAAAACAATGTGAAATAGTTTCACTACTCATGCCACCTGGAACACCACAGCATAATGGTGTGTCCGAACGCCATAACCGTACTTTATTAGTTATGGTGCAATCTATGATGTCTCTTACCGATCTACCACTATCGTTTTGGGGTTATGCATTAGAGACAACTACATTCACGTTAAATAGGGCACCATCTAAATCCGTTGAGACGACACCGTATGAACTATGGTTTGGCAAGAAACCTAAGCTGTCGTTTCTTAAAGTTTGAGGTTGCAATGCTTATGTGAAAAAGTTTCAACCTGATAAGCTCAAACCCAAATCGGGGAAGTGCGTCTTCATAGGATACCCAAAAGAAAATGTTGGGTACACCTTCTATCACAGATCCGAAGGCAAGATATTCGTTGCTGAGAATGGATCCTTTCTAGAGAAGGAGTTTCTCTCGAAAGAAGTGAGTGGGAGGAAAGTAGAACTTGATGAGGTAACTGTACCTGCTCCCTTATTGGAAAGTAGTTCATCACAGAAATTTGTTCCTGTGACTACTACACCAATTAGTGAGGAAGCTAATGATGATGATCATGTACCTTCAGATCAAGTTACTACCGAACCTCGTAGGTAAACCATAGTGATATCCGCACCAGAGTGGTACGGTAATCCTGTTCTAGAGGTCATGTTACTTGACCATGATGAACCTACGAACTATGAGGAAGCGATGATGAGCCCAGATTCCGCGAAATGGCTTGAGGCCATGAAATCTGAGATGAGATCCATGTATGAGAACAAAGTATGGACTTTGACTGACTTGCACATTGATCGGTGAGCCATTGATATTAAATGGATCTTCAAGAGGAAGACGGACGCTGATAGTAGTGTTACTATCTTCAAAGCTAGAATTGTCGCAAAAAGGTTTTCGACAAGTTCAAAGGGTTGACTACGATGAGAGTTTCTCACTTGTATCTATGCTTAAGTCTGTCCGAATCATGTTAGCAATTGCCGCATTTTATGAAATCTGGCAAATGGACACTCATATTACTTTCACTGAGTCTGGACATCGGAAAGCCCATTCCCTTCAACGTCTATGCATATAGTATATTCAGACCACTGCCACCATCCATCAGAACCTTAGTCAATCGAGTGCCTTCGACTACTGGGTCGACCACCAGCGCTTGCCTCCCAGGGGTGGCTATGTGCGCTGGGTGATCGGACTGGTCGAATGTAATGGCAGTCTGAGACCACTTCAAACAACTGGGTGTCACTGGAGCGACCATGTTCACTTCTCTGTTGATGACTTTCAGTCGACTCTTACTCTCAACATCAGCGAAAATCATCAGAGTGGAATTGACGTGGGGGTAACCATCATCGTCTTCCTCCTCATCCTCAACTTTGTCCGCTTCCTTCTCCTTTTCCTTGGGTTGTTTCTCTCGGAATTGCTGGATTAGGAGTCGACACTGTCGACTGGTATGCTTCGGGTAAATGAAATTACCCTCTTCATCTTTTTTGGTGTGAATGTGGCATGGCAAATATAGCACATCATTTCCATCTTGATCTTTTACTTTCTTGGGGTTCCACGGCCCTTTGGGTTTCCCTTTGAACTTTCTTTGAGTCACGGCTAAGGCTTCACCAGGGGCGGCTGGCTCGGCTTTGCGCTTCTGCTTCCGACTGGAGTTCCCTCCTCCGGTTTCGTGGGCGACTGTTTTGTGCTTGCCACTCCGGAGTCAGTCTTCTTCTTCACCATTGGCGTACTTGGTGGCAATCTCCATCATCCGAGTCAGAGTCATATCTCCTGTCCGACCGAATTTCAGATTCAACTCCCGATATTTAACGCCTTCTTTGAAGGCACAAATTGCCTGGTGATCCGACACATTCTCCACCGTGTCGTGCAACGTGATCCATCTCTGGATATAATCTCTCAAAGTTTCATTTGGTTTCTGAATGCAACACTGCAATTCTGTCAGCCCTGCTGGCCGTTTGCAAGTACCTTCAAATGTTCTGACAAATACTCGGGCAAGATCTTCCCAAGTATAAATACTACCAGGCGCTAACTGATTCAGCCACGCTCTGGCCGAGCCCTCCAACATCAAAGGAAGGTGCTTCATGGCCACTTCATCGTTGCCACCACCAATCTGTACAGCCACTCGATAATCCTCAAGCCAAGTGTCAGGCTTGGACTCGCCAGTGAACTTACTGACTCCAGTCGCCAACCTGGAGTTGGGAGGAATCACCGCAGCCCTGATGGGTCTACTAAAACAGTCTAGACCTAAGACATGTACCCTGCTGCTAGTTGGGAAATCTCTGTCGTGGCCTTCTCTATGAGCTCTGTTTCTGTCGACCAGACCCTGAACGAGAATAGATCTCGCATCAAAGCCCGGCTCGCTGGGGTCGGCTGGAATCCTTTGCCCACCACTGTGAGGACGTCTGTCATCATACTCCCGAGGCACGTATGACCCACTCCTTGGGGGAGGCGTGGGCACTCGACGACGTTCATCGTGATCGAGTCGATGATCATACTGCTCGCGGTTTCTGTACTGATCTCACTGGTCCTCACTTCCTTCACGCCTCGGGGGCGATCTCGGGCTGTGAGCCAACTGGACTGTGTCTACAACCACGGATCTGTTATGGATCCTATTCCGCGACTGAGAAACTATTGTATTCTGCTCTCCCGCCGCACGGAGCAAAGCCCGAATCTGCACCAAACCTCGACCAACTTCTGACTGGGAAGGTTGGATTGACTCTGCTATTCGAGCCGCAACTGCGAGATTCTGGATTGGAGTTCGGTATACCTGAGTCGGAGGCAGAAAAAGTTGGCGTCGACTGGACTCGGGGATACGCTGCCGAGCACGCTCGTCGAGTGCGCGCTGGAGCTTCTCCAGTCGAGTCCGCTCAGCCAGGTTGGCCAGGCGCGCTTCCTCCAAGGCCTGGGCCTCAGGGGTGTCTCCAACGATAGGAGTGTGAAGCGCATCCATGTTCCGGCGGCGAAGTTCTTCCCTTCGCTGCGAAGAGAGGGGATTGAGACGGTACTCTTCGTGAACACGCGACGGATCACCGTCCCCATCGCCTCCGTCTTCACGGGTGAAGCCAAGAGGACTGCGTGGTCCATTGACCATCAAAACTTCTGCCGCGGGGTCGCTGCTGTCGCACTCGGATGCAGTCTCTACGGAGCCAGTCGACAGGTCGAACGTGCCATAGAAAGTTTCGTTGGGCTCAATTGCCGCGACTTGGGGGGTGGCCGACTGGCGAGCCACCGCATGCCTCACCCACCGCTGAAGCCTCGATCGACCGGAACACTTGCTCTGGCAGGTTGCGGGGAGGGAGGTCAGCACGGGAGTACCGATACTGAGTCGACGGCTGCCATAGGAGGACGCCGCGGACGCACGCGCAAAAGTGTGTTGCCCCGCGGACGGGGAGCGCCTCAATGTCGAGTGGCGCTTGTTGGAGCCAAGTGGAGTCGTCGGCGACGAATATGAGCGCACCGAGACGGATCTCGCGACCCTCGGCCAAACCTCTGCCCGAAACCATGTTGATGGGAATTGGAAAAATCGCAACTTCTCCAACAAGTCGCTAAGACACCTGCCCCACGGTGGGCGCCAACTGTCGTGGTTCTAAGTCTGACAGTAGAATGGGGGGTAGGGATGTAGAGGCAAGATCCTAGCTATGGAGTAGTTGTACAAGCGAGTTTTACGAGTTCAGGCCCTTCTCAGAGGAAGTAACAGCCCTACGTCTCGGAGCCCGGAGGCGGTCGACTGGATTATATTCGTGTGTGTTATAGGGTGTGCGAACCCATGTCCCTGTGGAGGGGGTGGCTTATATAGAGTGCGCCAAGACCCCAGCCAGCCCACGACACAGAGGGTTTAAGGTACATTGAAGAAAGAACGTTATTGGTAACACCCACATTAAAGTGATATAAATGTCAATTAAGTCTATAAGTAAATGCTCGACCGTTGCTTATGCAGAGTGGCTTTAGCTCTTCTGCCCGTCGAGTGACTTCTGTGACGGTCGAGTGGAACGTTTCTTGTCGAGTAGATGACGGTACCCTTTGGACGATCCTGGCTTTAGGGTGCTGTCCTAGGGGAGGATGTCTAGGTCAGGTCTATGACCCTACCCTAGGTATGTAGCTTCATCACACGGCACCCCCGATAAGCCAGCCAATCACACCAACAGAGAATGCTGGGTGTTCAAGCAGGCCGGCGAGTTGAATGCCGAAAACAAGGACAAGGGGCTGCACAGTGATGACGAGTAGGAGCCCCGGCCGCCGAACACGGGAGGACAGAAGAGGTTCCCCACACAAGTGAAGACGGTGAACATGATATACGCAACCCACATTCCCAAGAGGGAACGGAAGCAAGCACTAAGGGACGTCTATGCGATAGAGCCCGTCGCCCCAAAGCTCAACCCATGGTCTTCTTGTCCGATCACCTTCGATCGCAGGGACCACCCCACTAGTATCCGTCATGGCGGATCCGCCACATTGGTCATAGACCCCATCATCGACGGATTTCACCTCACTCGAGTCCTTATGGACAGCGGTAGCAGCCTGAACCTGCTCTATCTGGACACAGTGTGCAAAATGGGCATAAATCCCTCAAGGATCAAACCCACCAAAACCACCTTTAAGGGCGTCATCCCAGGTGTAGAGGCCCATTGCACGGGCTCAATCACACTGGAAGTGGTCTTCGGATCTCCGGACAACTTCTGAAGCGAGGAGTTAATCTTCGATATCGTCCTATTCCGCAGTGGCTATCATGCACTGCTCGGGCGAACCGCATTTGCAAAACTCAGTGCGGTACTACATTACGCATACCTCAAGCTCAAGACGCCAGGACCTAGGGGGTCATAACAGTCAATGGAAACACAGAACGCTCGCTCTGTATGGAAGAGCACACTACGGCCCTCGCAGCAGAAGCACAAAGCAGCCTTTTAAGGCAAACCGCCAATTCGGAGATACAGCCCCCGGACACCGTTAAGCGAGTCAGGAGTAACCTGCAACAGGATCGCCTGGCACGTTCAGAGCTCGCCTAGCAATTCGGCCCCCATCCCAGTCCCAGTCAAGCGACGAAATCTGTGCCGCGATCAGGGCACGTCCCGCAATGCGGCTTAACCGCCCTAGGGGCTGTATACCTTTATCATTTTTCTCTTTCAGGACCTTACTCTCTAGAAACCCTTTCCGGTAGTATGACTGCCAGACACATTACGGGAAGGAACAACCAAGGAGGCAAGAAGCTAAGACGTACAAGGGAACCCCAAGGTGGTCTCTAATAACAATCGAGATACCCGCTTTTTACTACCCATACGCAGCTTGCCCTTGGACAGGACATGTCAAATAGTCCTATTTTTTGCTTATTGCACTACTTGTATCAGTACGCTTCGACGTATTATTTAAATAACAATGCATAGCATTAGCCTATTATTGCATTATCCATCCCTTTTTTCTCTTATCGGTTCATCTACGACAACTTGCACCCATACATTCTGGTACGATTAGTACGCTAGGGGCTTTCGTTTACCCCATAATACGGCGTGAGAAGTCCGAACACTTTCGACAGTGCGGCACCCCGAACTTATAGCATTATATGCATCAGCTTCGAATCATGTCTTGGGTCAATAGTTGGGTTTGCGCGGATCCCATGTGTTGGTACCTTACGTTCCGCTATAACGGCTAAGGTAGCGCTGGGAGCACTACTGCGATTGTGTCCTAGTTCTTCCAGACGAGCACCTCAGTAGAGAAAGCCGAAAACTAACTGTCATGATAATGCGAGAGCTGGTCGCTGCTCGAGAGGTCTCAAGTCCTTAAAGAATTTTTCTGCTTTGGGCGAGGAGTCGGCCTTGCCCGACTTAGGCGAGGAGTCGGCCTTGCCCGACTTAGGCGTATATAGCGCCCCAAATTCGGCCTTCCGAATACTAGGGGCTTCGCCAAAATTTAAAATTGTAGACTTTTATGGCTAAGTGAGAGTGATAAAGCCTTATAGTCCGATTGCCTGGTTCGTTGTGCTAAACACCTCCCTCGAAGGACCCATAATTGGGATAAAGAGTGCTCAGGTTTATCCCGAACACCCCGGTACTAGTTACATGGGGGCAGAAGCCGACGACTAGCCAACTCTTAGATTTTATAAACGGACGCACAGAAGGTAATATTTTAAACTCAAAAAGTGTTGCATAGCGCAAATGAACTCGTTTCACATTACAGGATCACATGAGCATGTTCATTAAAAAATTACATCTCGAGTACATTCCGCCGCCACAAGGTGGGAACCCTTCAGGGCACTATCATAACACATTTCGGGGCAGCGATGCTCCTTGCCCTCCGGTGGCCCATCCTTCACCAGCTTTACGACGTCCAGCTTCACCCAGTGCACCTTCGCCCGGGCAAAAGCCCTGCATGCACAATCGATGCAGACGGACCGCTTTATGACTTCAAGCCGTGGGCAGTCATCCACAAGCCGCCTCACCAGACCGAAGTAGCTGCTAGGCAGGGGATCGCCAGGCCACATCCGGACTATAAGACCCTTCATGTCCTGTTCGGACGCCTTGTGAAGCTCGACCAGTTGCTTCAGCTGGTTGATCAAGGGCATTGGGTGTTCGGTCCCAGTATACTGAGACCAGAACAACTTTTCCGTCGAGATCCCCTCCTCAGCTCGGTAAAACTCCACGGCATCCAGTACACTATGGGGAAGATCTGCGAACGCTCCTGGAGAGCTCCGAACTCGGGTAAGTAAAAGGAAAGTTCACTTCACATGCTTGCTTTGCATAATGAATGCTTTACCCGCTGCTATCTTCTTCACCGCATCAATCTCCTGGAGGGCCTTGTGGGCTTCAGCCTTGGCGATCCGTGCGCTTTCGAGCGCCTTCGCAAGCTCGAACTCTCGCGTCTTAGAGTCAAGCTCCAAGGACTCGTGTTTTTTGGCGAGAGCCTCGAGCTCTTGCTGCACCTCGCCTACCTGGGCTTCTTGCTTTTCCCTCTTAATGCGCTCCTTGGCCGCTTTGTCTTCGGCCTCGGACAACGCCTTTTTCAGCGTCGCCACCTCGGTTGTGGCCCCTGGCAAATTCATGATGATCCTATTACTTTACAACCAAATTTATTTTTAATATATAGACAAGGTATTGCTTAACTTTGCTCTTCTCGAGCAGCCTCTTGGTAAGGCCGAGCTTGTCCTCGGACCGCTTAAGGTCTTGCTTTAGTGCAGCAACCTTCGCAGTACGTGCGGCAGCGGCCAGCAGTGAAGCCTGCATATGCATGTAGACATATTCTGATTAGACTCCTGAGTCATTATTTGATCCTCTATTCGGCCTTTCTTCGCGAACGCCAAGCAGAGCATCAGGGGCTACTGTCTATGCGGCAATATTTTCCTATATTTTGATTGCTTACCTCAAAGCCTGTTAGGAGGCTGCCACAAGCTTCGGTTAGTCCGTTTTTGGCGGACTGAACTTTCTCGATCACCGCACTCATGATAGTGCGGTGCTCTTCGTCGATGGAAGCGCTGCGAAGCTCTTGCAGCAAGTTGTCCGGTGCCTCTGGATGGACAGAGGCCACCGGCATGGGCGGCTTGCCCCTCTTAACAGGGGATCGCCTGCCGGAGTCCTGAACCACCGAAGGTTCTGGCGCAGTGTTCGGCTGGGGGCCGAACTTGGAGCCCGTGGGAGTCTTGCTCCCTTTGCACCCAGGGTCCGGAAGGTCACCTCGAGGCGCCCCCAGGACTACCTCCCCTCGGCTCGGTGCCATTTGAGAAAACACCTCGACATTGTCTGTAGGGCAAGGGGTGGAGGTAGTCGGAAGTGAATCTCTATTCATATCCGACGAGTCCAAAGAATCGTCCGATGAAGATACGTCAAGACGGGCTCGGGACGGACTGCATAATCATATTCGGCGTAAGGAGAAGCAGTGCAATAAAACATACCATGAATTACTGGTATCCGGATACTTACGACTTCGCCAGGGGCTTGTCCCTGGCTAACCACTCGTCGCCGCTCTAGGTGGCCGTCGTGGAGCAGTCCGGAAGGAGGGTCCTCCCCTTCTTGGACCATTCGGCCTCCCTGGTTGGGGCGGCCTTCCTTTTCTTGTCTCCCCCAGCTGGGGGGGGGGGAACTTTCCTCTTCCTCCTCCTCATTTTCGTGGGAGGAGTGCACCTCGGAGTTATCGAACGATGAGTCCGATATAACCTTGCGCCGGAGACCCTTTCGGGTCCCCGTGGCCTTCTTCCTCGCCTTCTTCACCGGCACCTCGTAAGGCGCCGGAACCAGCATCTCCGCTAGGAGAGCATCTGCAGGATCTTCAGGCAGGGGGGCTGGGCAATCGATCTGCTCCGCTGTCTCTACCCAGTCTTGTTAAGGGCATGGAAGCTTAGATCCCGCACATGATTAAACTGAGGCAAATAAATATCCTGTGAGGTATAAAAACTTACCAGATTGGCATGGCGCTTTGCGCTGAGTCCGCGGTCCTCGGTAAGGGGAGGAGGTACCTCGGCACCTTTGAACAGCACCTTCCAGACGTCCTTCTGCGTCGTATCGAAGAGCTCTCACAACGTCTGGTGCTTGGCCGGGTCGAACTCCCACAAATTGAGTACCCGTCGTTGACACGAGAGGATCCGGCGAAAGAGCATGACCTGGACCACGTTGACGAGCTTGATTTTCTTTCTCATCATTTTCTTGATGCAGGTCTGGAGTCCGGTCAGCTCTACCGGGGAACCCCAGGACAGGCCCTTCTCTTTCCAGGAAGTGAGCCGCGTGGGCATTCCGGATCGAAATTCGGGGGCCGCCACCCAGTTGGTGTCGCGCGGCTCGGTGATGTAGAACCACCCCGATTGCCACCCCTTTATGGTCTCCACATAGGAGCCTTCGAGCCAGGTGACGTTAGGCATTTTGCCCACCATGGCGCCTCCGCACTCTGCTTGCTGGCCGACAACCACCTTCGGTTTAACATTGAAGGTCTTTAGTCATAGGCCAAAGTGGGGCCTGATGCGGAGGAAGGCCTCACACACGACGATAAACGCCGAGTTGTTGAGGATGAAATTGGGGGCCAGATCATGAAAATCCAGCCGGTAGTAGAACATGAGCCCGTGGACAAATGGGTGAAGGGGAAATCCCAGTCCGCGGACAAAGTGGGTAAGGAAAACTATCCTCTCATGGGGTTCGGGCGTAGGGATGATCTGCCCCGCATCTGGCAGCCGGTGCACGATGTCCGCGGCCAGATATCTGACTTCCTGTAGCTTTGTGATATTCTCCTCCGTGACGAAGGAGACCATCCACTTGCCTCCCACTCCGGACATGCTTGGAGTAGTTTGAGGAGAAAGACGCAGACTTGGGCGCTGGAGCTCGAGTGTGCGAGAATGGATAAGCAATGAGGAAGAAGGCGTGGGTAAAAAGGGTGAATCTTTGTCCCTTTCTAGATAATTTTCTTTATATACCCATACATGGGTATGATATTGAGTTGCCTCCTGTTTATTTAGATTATGAGGCTATGGTTTGTCATCAGTTTGTTGAGAGGAACGATGAGTTTCTCCAGTACCGACTAATCTTTGGCAGATGACGCACCTATCATGTCGCTCTCCCTGCTCCTACTTTCTTTGACTTTCAGGCAAAAGGGAGATATGTTATAACCAGGGAGGAGGCGACCGAGTACGAGAGGAGGGTGGAGACAGCTCGCCTCCAAGTTGCATCTCATCAGGCAATTGCCGCTGCATCTCAGTATGACCCCATTTACAACTTTGGATATCCGCCAGGCCAGCCGTGGCCATAGACCAACTTAGGACAAAAGCCTAAGCTCGGGGGGATACGTATTTCTCACCGACAGTACATTCATGTTCACACACTCATGCTAGTTGTTGGTGCTCATACTTTTTCATTGTATCATCCATGCTAGTTTATTTTCCTTTTTATGCTTTCTTCTTGTGTGTTTAATAAACCTTAAGAAAAACAAAAAAATTAGTTGTAGCTTTTAATTAGTTTACTTTCCATGCTTGTAGTAGTAATTAAAAAGAAAACCCAAAAAAATTTCTCATTCTTCTTTTGCTTGTTGGGAGCTTTCCCGTGTAAATAGTTTTATTTCTTTTCTTGTTATTTGGGGGTCAAGAGGAGAAGACCATGATTAAAATGATTGAGTGGCTCTCACATGCATTATTGTTGATCTAACAAAGAGCCCATATTACCTTGTCTTCTCTCTTGAATTGAATGCTTCCAGATCCCAGCTTAGTCCAATGCACGTGCACTATTATTATTATCCACACTATTCGGTCGTGCAAGTGAAAGGCAATAATGTTGATTATATGATGAAGTTATTGAGATGAGAAAAGCTGGTATGAACTCGACCTCTCTTGTTTTTGTAAATATGATTAGTTCATCGTTCCTGATTCAGCCTATTATGAATAAACATGTTTGCAATGACAATTAGGGATTGTAGTTGCTTATGGCATGCTTAATTAGCTAGGAGCTTATAATGGTTTACCTTGCGTGCCAACATGCTATTAAAATGGTTGTGATGTGGTATGATAGGGTGGTATATATCCTCTTTTGAACGATTCGAGTGGCTTGAATTGGTACATGTTCACGCATGTAGTTGAAACAAAATCAACATAGCCTCTATGATATTTATGTTCATGGTGCATTATATCCTACTCATGCTTGCATTCGGTGTTGATTAATTTTAACGCATGTTCATGACTGTTGTTGCTCTCTAGCTGGTCGCTTCCCAGTATTTTTCTAGCCTTTGCTACCTCTTGAGCACTGCGTTGGATTTCCTTGAAGAGGAAAGGATGATGCAGCAAAGTAGCGTAAGTATTTCCCTCAGTTTTTGAGAACCAAGGTATCAATCCAGTAGGAGGCTACGCGCGAGTCCCTCGTACCTCCACAAAACAAATAACTCCTCGCAACCAACGCGATAAGGGGTTGTCAATCCCTTCACTGTCACTTACGAGAGTGAGATCTGATAGATATGATAAGATAATATTTTTGGTATTTTTATGATAAAGAGAAATAAAGATGCAAATTAAAATAAAAGAGCAATGAAAATAAAAAGTGTTGGAAGATTAATATGACGGAAAATAGACCCGGGGGCCATAGGTTTCACTAGTGGCTTCTCTAAAGAGCATAAGTATTACGGTGGGTGAACAAATTACTGTTGAGCAATTGATAGAATTGAGCATAGTTATGAGAATATCTAGGTATGATCATGTATATAGGCATCACGTCCATGACAAGTAGACCAACTCCTGCCTGCATCTACTACTATTACTCCACACATCGACCGCTATCCAGCATGCATCTAGAGTATTAACTTCATGAAAACAATACCGATGACCCCGAAACTTGTCCCGATGGCCGAAATAGCACTTCCTATATATAATTCTTTACCTCCGGACCATTCCGGAACTCCTCGTGACGTCCGGGATCTCATCCGGGACTCCGAACAACTTTCGGGTTACCGCATACTAATATCTCTATAACCCTAGCGTCACCGAACCTTAAGTGTGTAGACCCTACGGGTTCGGGAGACATGCAGACATGACCGAGATGACTCTCCGGTCAATAACCAACAGCGGGATCTGGATACCCATGTTGGCTCCCACATGTTCCATGATGATCTCATCGGATGAACCACGATGTCAAGGACTTAATCAATCCCGTATACAATTCCCTTTGTCTATCGGTCCGACACTTGCCCGAGATTCGATCGTCGGTATCCCGATACCTTGTTCAATCTCGTTACCGGCAAGTCTCTTTACTCGTTCCGTAACACATCATCCCGTGATCAACTCCTTGATCACATTGTGCACATTATGATGATGTCCTACCGAGTGGGCCCAGAGATACCTCTCCGTTTACACAGAGTGACAAATCCCAGTCTCGATTCGTGCCAACCCAACAGACACTTTCGGAGATACCTGTAGTGTACCTTTATAGCCACCCAGTTACGTTGTGACGTTTGGCACACCCAAAGCACTCCTACGGTATCCGGGAGTTGCACAATCTCATGGTCTAAGGAAATGATACTTGACATTAGAAAAGCTTTAGCATACAAACTACACGATCTTGTGCTATGCTTAGGATTGGGTCTTGTCCATCACATCATTCTCCTAATGATGTGATCCCGTTATCAACGACATCCAATGTCCATGGTCAGGAAACCGTAACCATCTATTGATCAACGAGCTAGTCATCTAGAGGCTTACTGAGGACATGGTGTTGTCTATGTATCCACACATGTATCTGAGTTTCCTATCAATACAATTATAGCATGGATAATAAACGATTATCATGAACAAGGAAATATAATAATAACTAATTTATTATTGCCTCTAGGGCATATTTCCAACAGTCTCCCACTTGCACTAGAGTCAATAATCTAGTTCACATCGCCATGTGATTAACACTCACAGGTCACATCGCCATGTAACCAACATCCAAAGAGTTTACTAGAGTCAATAATCTAGTTCACATCACTATGTGATTAACACTCAATGAGTTCTGGGTTTGATCATGTTGCTTGTGAGAGAGGTTTTAGTCAATGGGTCTGAACCTTTCAGATCCGTGTGTGCTTTACAAATCTCTATGTCATCTCCTAGATGTAGCTACCACGTTCTATTTGGAGCTATTCCAAATAACTGTTCTACTTGGAGCTATTCTAAATTGTTTATCCATTATACGTATCCGGTATCTCTACTCAGAGCTATCCGGATAGGTGTTAAGCTTGCATCGACGTAACCCTTTACGATGAACTCTTTTACCACCTCCATAATCGAGAAAAAATTCCTTAGTCCACTAGTTACTAAGGATAACTTTGACCGCTATCCTGTGATCCATTCTTGGATCACTCTTGTACCCCTTGACTGACTCATGGCAAGGCACATTTCAGGTGCGGTACACAGCATAGCATACTATAGAGCCTATGTCTTAAGCATAGGGGACGACCTTCGTCCTTCCTCTTTCTTATGCCGTGGTCGAGCTTTAAGTCTTAACTTCATACCTTACAACTCAGGCAAGAACTCCTTCTTTGACTGGTCCATCTTGAACACCTTCAAGATCATGTCAAGGTATGTGCTCATTTGAAAGTACCATTAAGTGTTTTGATCTATTCTTATAGATCTTGATGCTCAATGTTCAAGTAGCTTAATCCAGGCTTTCCATTGAAAAACACTTTCCAAATAACCCTATATGCTTTCCAGAAATTCTACGTCATTTCTGATCAACAATATGTCAACAACATATATTCATCAGAAATTCTATAGTGCTCCCACTCACCTTTTTGGAAATACAAGTTTCTCATAAACTTTGTATACACCCAAAATCTTTGATCATCATCAAAGCATACATTCCAACTCCGAGATGCTTACTCCAGTCCTTAGAAGGATTGCTAGAGCTTTGCATGCTTATTAGCATCTTTCAGGATTGACAAAACCTTCCGGTTGTATCATATACAACCTTTCCTCAAGAAAATCGTCGAGGAAACAATGTTTGACATCCTATCTGCAAGATTTCATAAATAATGCAGTAATCACTAATATAATTCCAACAGACTCTTAGCATCGCTACGAGTGAGAAAGTCTCATCATAGTCAACTCCTTGAACTTATTGGAAAACATCTTAACGACAAGTCGAGCTTTCTTAATGGTGACATTTACCATCATTGTCCGCCTTCCTTTTAAAATCCATCTGCACTCAACAGCCTTACGACCATCGAGCTGTTCTGCCAAAGTCTACACTTTGTTTCCATACATGGATCCTCTCTCGGATTTATGGCCTCGAGCCATTTATCGGAATCTGGGCCCACCATCGCTTCTCCATAGGTCGTAGGTTCATTGTTGTCTAGCAACATGACTTCCAAGACAGGATCACGTACCGCTCTGAAGTAGTACGCATCCTTGTCATCCCACGAGGTTTGGTAGTGACTTGATCTAAAGTTTCATGATCACTATCATAAGCTTCCACTTCAATTGGTGTAGGTGCCACAGGAACAACTTCCTGTGCCCTGCCACACACTAGTTGAAGAGACGGTTCAATAACCTCATCAAGTCTCCACCATCCTCCCACTCAATTCTTTCGAGAGAAACTTTTCCTCGAGAAAGGACCCGATTCTAGAAACAATCCCTTATTGCTTTCGAATCTGAGACAGGAGGTATACCCAACTATTTTGGGTGTCCTATGAAGATGCATTTATCCGCTTTGGGTTCGAGCTTATCATCCTGAACTTTTTCACATAAGCGTCGCAGCCCCAAACTTTTAAGAAATGACAGCTTAGGTTTCTCTAAACCATACTTCATACGGTGTCATCTCATCGGAATTACGTGGTGCCCCTTTTAAAGTGAATGTGGTTGTCTCTAATGCCTAACCCATAAACTATCGTGGCAATTCGATAAGAGACATCATGGTATGCATCATATCCAATAGGGTGCAGTTATGATGTTTGGACACACCATCACACTATGGTGTTCCAGGCTGTATTAGTTGTGAAACAATTTCCACAATGTCTTAATTCTGTGCCAAACTCGTAATTCAGATATTCATCTCTAGAATCATATCATAGATATTTTATCCTCTTGTCACGACGATCTTTCAACTTCACCCTGAAATTAGTTGAACCTTTCAATAATTCAGACTCGTGATTCATCAAGTAAATATACTCAACATCTACTCAAATCATCTGTGAAGTAAAAACATAAGGATATCCACTACATGCCTCAGCACTCATTGGACTGCACACATCAAAATGTATTACTTCCAACAAGTTGCTTTCTAGTTCCATTTTACTGAAAACGAGGCTTTCAGTCATCTTGCCCATGATTTGCATGTCTCAAGTGATTCAAAATCAAGTGAGTCCAAACGGTCCATTTGCATGGAGTTTCTTCATGCATATACACCAATAGACATGGTTCGCATGTCTCAAACCTTTCAAAAACGAGTGAGCCCAAAGATCCATCAACATGGAGCTTCTTCATGCGTTTTATACCGATATGACTTACGTGGCAGTGCCACAAGTAGGTGGTACTATCATTACTATCTTTTGGCATGAACATGTGTATCACTACGATCGAGATTCAATAAACCATTCATTTTAGGTGCAAGACCATTGAAGGTATTATTCAAATAAACAGAGTAACCGTTATTCTCCTTAAATGAATAACCATATTGCGATAGACATAATCCAATCATGTCTATGCTCAACGCAAACACCAATCTCGATGGTAGAGGGAGCGTGCGATGCTTGATCATATCAACATTGGAAACACTTCCAACACATATCGTCAGCTCACCTTTAGCTAGTCTCCGTTTATTCCGTAGCTTTTATTTCGAGTTACTAACCCTTAGCAACCGAACCGGTATCTAATACCCTGGTGCTACTAGGAGTACTAGTAAAGTACACATCAACACAATGTATATCCAATATACTTCTATCGACCTTGCCAGCCTTCTCATCTACCAAGTATCTAGGGTAATTCTGCTCCAGTGGCTGTTCCCCTTATTACAGAAGCACTCAGTCTCGGGTTTGGGTTCAACCTTGGGTTTCTTCACTAGAGCAGCAGCTGAATTGCCGTTTCATGAAGTATCCCTTTGTTCCCTTGCCCTTCTTGAAACTAGTGGTTTCACCAACCATCAACAATTGATGCTCCTTCTTGATTTCTACTTTCGCGGTGTCAAACATCGCGAATATCTCAAGGATCATCATATATGTCCCTGATATATCATAGTTCATCACGAAGCTCTATCAGCTTGGTGGTAATGACTTCGGAGAACCATCACTATTTCATATGGAAGATCAACTCCCACTCGATTCAAGCAATTGTCGTACTCAGACAATCTGAGCACAAGCACAACAATTGAGCTTTTCTCCTTAGGTTGTAGGCTAAGAAAATCGTCGGAGGTCTTATACCTCTTGACGTGGGCACGAGCCTGAAATCCCAATTTCAGTCCTTGGAACATCTCATATGTTCTGCGATGTTTCAAAAACGTCTTTGGTGCCTCAATTCTAAACCATTTAGCATTACGCACTGAACTATCATGTAGTCATCAGAACGTGTATGTCAGATGTTCGCAACATCCACAGACAACGTTCGAGGTTCAGCACACTGAGCGGTGCATTAAGGACATAAGCCTTCTATGAAGTAATGAGGACAATCCTCAGTTTACGGACCTAGTCCGCATAATTGCTACTATCAACTTTCAACTAAATTTTCTCTAGGAACATATCTAAACAGTAGAACTAAAGCGCGAGCTACGACATAATTTGCGAAGACCTTTTGACTATGTTCAGGATAATTAAGTTCATCTTATGAACTCCCACTCAGATAGACATCCCTCTAGTCATCTAAGTGATTACATGATCCGAGTCAACTAGGCCGTGTCCGATCATCATGTGAGACGGACTAGTCATCATCGGTGAACATCTTCATGTTGATCGTATCTTCTATACGACTCATGCTCGACCTTTCGGTCTTCTGTGTTCCGAGGCCATGTCTATGCACATGCTAGGCTCGTCAAGTTAACCCTAAGTGTTTTGCATGTGTAAAACTGTCTTACACCCGTTGTATGTGAACGTAAGGATCTATCACACCCGATCATGACGTGGTGCTTCAAAACGACGAACTTTAGCAACGGTGCACAGTTAGGGGAGAACACTTCTTGAAATTTTTGTAAGGGATCATCTTATTTACTACCGTCGTTCTAAGTAAACAAGATGTATAAACATGATAAACATCACATGCAACCAAATAATAGTGACATGATATGGCCAATATCATATAGCTCCTTTGATCTCCATCTTGGGGCTCCATGATCATCTTGTCACCGGCATGACACCATGATCTCCATCATCATGATCTCTATCATCGTGTCTTCATGAAGTTCTCTCGTCAACTATTACTTCTACTACTATAGCTAACGGTTAGCAATAAAGTAAAGTAATTACATGACGTTTATGTTGACACGCAGGTCATAAATAAATTAAGACAACTCCTATGGCTCCTGCCGGTTGTCATACTCATCGACATGCAAGTCGTGATTCCTATTACAAGAACATGATCAATCTCATACATCACATATATCATTCATCACATCCTTTTGGCCATATCACATCACATAGCATACCCTGCAAAAACAAGTTAGACGTCCTCTAATTGTTGTTTGCATGTTTTACGTGGCTTCTATGGGTTTCTAGCAAGAACGTTTCTTACCTACGCAAAAACCACAACGTGATATGCCAATTGCTATTTACCCTTCATAAGGACCCTTTTCATCGAATCCGATCCGACTAAAGTGGGAGAGACAGACACCCGCTAGCCACCTTATGCAACTAGTGCATGTCAGTCGGTGGAACCAGTCTCACGTAAGAGTACGTGTAAGGTCGGTCTGGGCCGCTTCATCCCACGATGCCGCCAAATCAAGATAAGACTAGTAACGGCAAGCAAATTGACAATATCGATGCCCACAACTACTTTGTGTTCTACTCGTGCATAGAAAATACGCATAGACCTAGCTCATGATGCCACTGTCGGGGAACGTAGCATAAATTCAAAATTTTCCTACGTGTCACCAAGATCTATCTATGGAGTCATCTAGCTACGAGGGAGGAGTGGATCTACATACCCTTGTAGATCGCGCACGGAAGCGTTCAAGAGAACGGGGTTGATGGAGTCGTACTCGTCGTGATCCAAATCACCGATGATCCTAGCGCCGAACGGACGGCACCTCCGCGTTCAACACACGTACGGAGCAGCGACGTCTCCTCCTTATTGATCCAGCAAGGGGGAGGAGAGGTTAATGGAGATCCAGCAGCACAACGGCGTGGTGGTGGAAGTAGCGGGATTCCAACAGGGCTTCGCCAAGCGCTGCGGGAGGAGGAAGATGTGTCGTGGGAGGGAGAGGGAGGCGCCAGGGCTTAGGTATAGTTGCTCCTCCTTTTCCCCACTATATATAGGGCCAAGGGAGAGGGGGGAGGCGCAGCCCTTGCCCTTTCCTCCAAGGAAGGGTGCGGCCAAGGGGGGCAGGAGTCCATCCTCCCCAAGGCACCTCGGAGGTGCCTTCCCCTTTTAGAACTCTCCCTTTTTTCTCTACTCTTGGTGCATGGGCCTCTTGGGGCTGGTGCCCTTGGCCCATATAGGCCAAGGTGCACCCCCTACAGCCCATGTGGCCCCCCGGGGCAGGTGGCCCCACCCGGTGGACCCCCGGGACCCTTCTGGTGGTCCCGGTACAATACCGATGACCCCGAAACTTGTCCCGATGGCCGAAATAGCACTTCCTATATATAATTCTTTACCTCCGGACCATTCCGGAACTCCTCGTGACGTCCGGGATCTCATCCGGGACTCCGAACAACTTTCGGGTTACCGCATACTAATATCTCTATAACCCTAGCGTCACCAAACCTTAAGTGTGTAGACCCTACGGGTTCGGGAGACATGCAGACATGACCGAGATGACTCTCCGGTCAATAACCAACAGCGGGATCTGGATACCCATGTTGGCTCCCACATGTTCCACGATGATCTCATCGGATGAACCACGATTTCAAGGACCTAATCAATCCCGTATACAATTCCCTTTGTCTATCGGTACGACACTTGCCCGAGATTCGATCGTCGGTATCCCGATACCTTGTTCAATCTCGTTACCGGCAAGTCTCTTTACTCATTCCGTAACACATCATCCCGTGATCAACTCCTTGATCACATTGTGCACATTATGATGATGTCCTACCGAGTGGGCCCAGAGATACCTCTCCGTTTACACGGAGTGACAAATCCCAGTCTCGATTCGTGCCAAACCAACAGACACTTTCGGAGATACCTGTAGTGTACCTTTATAGCCATCCAGTTACGTTGTGACGTTTGGCACACCCAAAGCACTCCTACGGTATCCGGGAGTTGCACAATCTCATGGTCTAAGGAAATGATACTTGATATTAGAAAAGCTTTAGCATACAATCTACACGATCTTGTGCTATGCTTAGGATTGGGTCTTGTCCATCACATCATTCTCCTAATGATGTGATCCCGTTATCAACGACATCCAATGTCCATGGTCAGGAAACCGTAACCATCTATTGATCAACGAGCTAGTCAACTAGAGGCTTACTAGGGACATGGTGTCGTCTATGTATCCACACATGTATCTGAGTTTCCTATCAATACAATTATAGCATGGATAATAAACGATTATCATGAACAAGGAAATATAATAATAACTAATTTATTATTGCCTCTAGGGCATATTTCCAACATATATAGGAGGAAGGAGTATGTCGGTGGAGGAATAGGGGGCCCACGAGGGTGGAGGGCGCGCCTGGGGGTAGGCGCGCCCCCCCTACCTCGTGGCCTCCTCCTTTGTTTCTTGACGTAGGGTCCAAGTCTCATGGATCATGTTCGGTGAGAAAATCACGTTCCCGAAGGTTTCATTCTGTTTGGACTCCATTTGATATTCCTTTTCTTCGAAACCCTAAAATAGGCAAAAAAACAACAATTCTGGGCTGGGCCTCCGGTTAATAGGTTAGTCCCAAAAATAATATAAAAGTGGATAATAAAGCCCAATAATGTCCAAACCAGTAGATAATATAGCATGGAGCAAACAAAAATTATAGATACGTTGGAGACGTATCAAGCATCCCCAAGCTTAATTCCTGCTCGTCCTCGAGTAGGTAAATGATAAAAACAGAATTTTTGATGCGCAGTGCTACTTGGCATAATTTTAATGTAATTATTCTTAATTGTGGTATGAATATTCAGATCCGAAAGATTCAAGATAAAAGTTCATATTGACATAAAAATAATAATACTTCAAGCATACTAACTAAGCAATTATGTCTTCTCAAAATAACATGGACAAAGAAAGTTCATCCCAATAAAATCATATAGTTTAGTCATGCTCCATTTTCATCACAAAAGAATGCTCTAATCATGCACAACCCCGATGACAAGCCAAGCAATTGTTTCATACTTTAGTAATCTCAAATCTATAAACTTTCACGCAATATATGAGCGCGAGCCATGGACATAGCACTATGGGTGGAATAAAATATGATGATGGGGGTTATGTGGAGAAGACAAAAAAGGAGAAAGTCTCACATCAATGAGGCTAATCAATGGGCTATGGAGATGCTCATCGATTGATGTTAATGCAAGGAGTAGGGATTGCCATGCAATAGATGCACTAGAGCTATAAATGTATGAAAGCTCAACAAAAGAAACTAAGTGGGTGTGCATCCAACTTGCTTGCTCACAAAGACCTAGGGCACTTGAGGAGGCCCAATGTTGGAATATACAAGCCAAGTTCTATAATGAAAAATTCCCACTAGTATATGAAAGTGACAAAACAAAAGACTCTCTATCATGAAGATTATGGTGCTACTTTGAAGCACAAGTGTGGCAAAGGATAGTAACATTGTCCCTTCTCTCTTTTTCTCTCATTTTTTGGGCCTTCTCTTTTTTTATGGCCTTTCTATTTTTTTAATTCCTCATTTGGGACAATGCTCTAGAAAATGATGATCATCACACTTCTATTTATTTACACCTCAATGATTACAACTCGATGCTAGAGCAAAAGATGACTCTATATGAATGCCTCCGACGGTGTACCGGGATATGCAATGAACCAAGAGTGACATGTATGAATGAATTATGAACGGTCGCTTTGCCACAAATACTATGTCAACTACATGATCATGCTAAGCAATATGACAATGATGAATGTGTCTTGATGAACGGAATGGTGGAAAGTTGCATGGCAATATATCTCGGAATGGCTATGGAAATGCCATAATAGGTAGGTATGGTGGTTGTTTTGAGGAAGATATAAGGTGGTTTATGTGTGAAAGAGCGTATCATATCACGGGGTTTGGATGCACCGGCGAAGTTTGCACCAACTCTCTATGTGAGAAAGGGCAATGCACGGTACCGAAGAGGCTAGCAATGATGGAAGGCTGAGAGTGCGTATAATCCATGGACTCAACATTAGTCATAAAGAACTCACATACTTAAATCTACAAGTCATCAAAAACCAAGCACTACGCGCATGCTCCTAGGGGGATAGATTGGTAGGAAAAGTCCATCGCTCGTCCCCGACCGCCACTCATAAGGAGGACAATCAAAGAACACCTCATGTTTCAAATTTGTTACATAACGTTTACCATACGTGCATGCTACGGGACTTGCAAACTTCAACACACGCATTTCTCAAATTCACAACTACTCAACTAGCAAAACATTGATATTATTACCTCCATATCTCAAAACAATCATCAAGCATCAAACTTCTCTTAGTATTCAAAACACTCATAAGAAAATTTTACTAATCTTGAATACCTAGCATATTAGGATTATTTAAGCAATTTACCATGTTATTTAAGACTCTCAAAATAATCTAAGTGAAGCATGAGAGATCAATAGGTTCTATAAAACAAATCCACCACCGTGCTCTAAAAGATATAAGTGAAGTACTAGAGCAAAACTATATAACTCAAAAGATATAAGTGAAGCATATAGAGTATTCTAACAAATCTCAAATCATGTATGGCTCTCTCAAAAGGTGTCTACATCAAGGATGATTGTGGTAAACTAAAAGGCAAAGACTCAAATCATACAAGATGCTCCAAGCAAAACACATATCATGTGGTGAATAAAAATATAGCTCCAAGTAAAGTTACCGATAGAAGTAGACGAAAGAGGGGATGCCTTCCAGGGCATCCCCAAGCTTTGGCTTTTAGGTGTCCTTATTTTATCTTGGGGGTGCCATGGGCATCCCCAAGCTTAGGCTATTTCCACTCCTTGTTCCATAATCCATCAAATCTTTACCCAAAACTTCACAACACAAAACTTAAAGTAGAAAATCTCGTGAGCTACATTAGCGAAAGAATACAAAAGACCACTTCAAGGTACTGTAATGAACTCATTCTTTATTTATGTTGGTGTTAAAACTACTGTATTACAACTTCTCTATGGTTTATAAACTATTTTACTAGCCATAGATTCATCAAAATAAGCAAACAACACATGAAAAACAGAATCTGTCAAAAACAGAATAGTCTGTAGTAATCTGTAGCTAGCTCAAGATCTGGAACCCCAAAAATTCTAAACTAAATTACTGGACGTGAGGAATTTATCTATTAATTATCTGCAAAAAGAATTAACTAAATATCACTTTCCAAATAAAAATTCCAGCAATTCTCGTGAGCGCTAAAGTTTCTGTTTTTACAGAAAGATATCAAGACTTTCCCCAAGTCTTCCCAATGGTTCTACTTGGCACAAACACTAATTAAACACAAAAAACACAACCAAAACAGAGGCTAGGTAAATTATTTATTACTAAACCGGATAAAAAAGCAAGGAATAAAAATAAAATTGGGTTGCCTCCCAACAAGCGCTATCGTTTAACGCCCCTAGCTAGGCATAAAAAGCATGGATAGATCTAGGTATTGCCATCTTTGGTAGGCAATCCATAAGTGGCTCTCATAATAGATTCATAAGGTAATTTAATTTTATTTCTAGGAAAGTGTTCCATGCCTTTCCTTAACAGAAATTGGAATCTAATATGTCCTTCCTTCATATCAACAATTGCACCAATCGTTCTAAGGAAAGGTCTACCAAGAATAATAGGACATGAAGGATTGCAATCTATGTCAAGAACAATAAAATCTACGGTCACATAATTCATATTTGCGACAATAAGAACATCATTGATTCTTCCCATTGGATTCTTAATAGTGGAATCCGCGAGGTGCAAGTTTAAAGAGCAATCATCAAAATCACAGAAACCTAACAAATCACACAAAGTTTTTGGAATCGTGGAAACACTAGCACCCAAATCACATAAAGCATAGAACTCATGATCTTTAATCTTAATTTTAATAGTTTGTTCCCACTCATCATAAAGTTTTCTAGGGATAGAAACTTCTAACTCAAGTTTTTCTTCATAAGATTACATCAAGGCATCAACGATATGTTTAGTAAACGCTTTATTTTGACTATAAGGATGAGGAGAATTTAGCACGGATTGCAACAAGGAAATACAATCTAACAAAGAGAAATTTTCATAATTAAATTCCTTGAAATCCAAAATAGTGGGTTTATCAACATCCAGGGTTTTAATTTTTTCAATCCCACTTTCATCAAATTTAGCATCAAGATCTAAAAACTCCGAATTTTTGGAATGCCTTCTAGGTAAAGGTGGATCATGTTCAGTCCCATCATTATCAAGATTCATATTGCAAAACAAAGATTTAATAGGGGACACATCAATAACTTTTAGATCTTCATCTTTATTTTCATATGAACTAGAAGAACACGCTCTTATAAAGGCATCTTTCTTAGCACGCATCCTAGCGGTTCTTTCTTTGCACTCATCAATGGAAATTATCATGGATTTGAGAGACTCATTGATATCATGCTTAGGAGGAATAGATCTAAGTTTCATAGAATCAACATCAAGAGAAATTCTATCAACGTTCCTAGCCAACTCATCAATCTTAAGCAATTTTCTTCAATCAAAGCATTGAAATTCTTTTGGGAAGTAATAAATTCTTTAATATTATATTCAAAATCATAGGGCATCTTATTATAATTTCCATAAGAATTGTTGTAGGAATTACCATAATTATTAGAGGAATTGCTAGGATAAGGCCTAGGATTAAAATTTCCTCTATACACGTTGTTACCAAAATTGTTCCTACCAACAAAATTCACATCCATAGATTCATTATTATTCTCAATCAAAGTAGACAAGGGCATATCATTAGGATCAGAAAAAACACTTTTACTAGCAAATAATTTCATAAGTTCATCCATATTTCCACTCAAAACATTAATTTCTTCAATCGCATCCACCTTTTTATTAGTAGATCTTTCAGTAATTCCATTGAGAATAATTAACCATAATATTATCTAGGAGTTTAGTAGCTTCTCCTAAAGTGATTTCCATAAAAGTGCCTCCCGCGGCCGAATCTAAAAGATTTCTAGAAGCAAAATTCAATCCGGCACAAAAATTTTGTATAATCATCCACAAATTCAAACCATGAGTAGGGCAATTACGTATCATTAATTTCATCCTCTCCCAAGCTTATGCAACATGTTCATGATCAAGTTGCTTAAAATTCATAATATCGTTTCTAAGGGAGATGATTTTAGTGGGAGGAAACTACTTAGAGATAAAAGCATCTTTGCACTTGTTCCAAGAATCAATACTATTTTTAGGCAAAGGCGAAAACCAAGCTTTAGCACAATCTCTAAGCGAAAAAGGAAATAGCTTCAGTTTAACAATATCGTTATCCACATCTTTATTCTTTTGCATATCACACAAATCAACGAAGCTATTTAGATGGGTAGCGTCATCTTCACCGGGAAGGCCGGAAAACGGATCTTTCATGACAAGATTCAGCAAAGCGGCATTAATTTCACAAGATTCAGCATCGGTAAGAGGAGAAATTAGAGTGCTAATAAAATCATTGTTGTTGGTATTGGTAAAGTCACAAAATTTAGTGTTATCTTGAGCCATCGTGACAAGCAAGCAATCAAACACACAAGCAAACAAAAAGCAAGCGGGCAAAAAAAGGCAAATAGAGAAAGAGAGGGAGGATAGAGAGAAGGGCGAATAAAACGGCAAGGGTGAAGTGGGGGAGAGGAAAACGAGAGGCAAATGGCAAATAATGTAATGCAGGAAATAAGGGTTGTGATGGGTACTTGGTATGTTGACTTTTGCGTAGACTCCCCGGCAATGGCGCCAGAAATCTTCTTGCTACCTCTTGAGCACTGCGTTGGATTTCCTTGAAGAGGAAAGGATGATGCAGCAGAGTAGCGTAAGTATTTCCCTCAGTTTTTGAGAACCAAGGTATCAATCCAGTAGGAGGCTACGCGCGAGTCCCTCGTACCTGCACAAAACAAATAACTCCTTGCAACCAACGGGATAAGGGGTTATCAATCGCTTCACGATCACTTTACGAGAGTGAGATCTGATAGATATGATAAGATAATATTTTTGGTATTTTTATGATAAAGATGCAAAGTAAAATAAAAGCAAAGGAAAAAAGCAAAGGAAATAACTAAGTATTGGAAGATTAATATGATGAAGATAGACCCGGGGGCCATAGGTTTCACTAGTGGCTTCTCTCAAGAGCATAAGTATTTTACAGCGGGTGAACGAATTACTGTTGAGCAATTGACAGAATTGAGCATAGTTATGAGAATATCTAGGTATGATCATGTATATAGGCATCAGGTCGAAGACAAGTAGACCGACTCCTGCCTGCATCTACTACTATTAGTCCACTCATCGACCGCTATCCAGCATGCATCTCGAGTATTAAGTTCATGAAAATAGAGTAACGCCTTAAGCAAGACGACATGATGTAGAGAGATAAATTCATGTAATATGATAAAAACCACATCTTGTTATCCTTGATGGCAACAATACAATACATGCCTTGCTGCCCCTATTGTCACATGGAAAGGACACCGCGAGATTGAACCCAAAGCTAAGCACTTCTCCCATTGCAAGAAAGATCAATCTAGTAGGCCAAACCATACTGATAATTCGAAGAGACTTGCAAAGATAACCAATCATACATAAAAGAATTCAGAGAAGATTCAAATATTGTTCATAGATAATCATGATCATAAACCACAATTCATCGGTCTCGACACACACACCGCAAAAAGAAGATTACATCGAATAGATCTCCACAAGAGAGGGGGAGAACATTGTATTGAGATCCAAAAAGAGAGAAGAAGCCATCTAGCTAATAACTATGGACCCGAAGGTCTGAGGTAAACTACTCACACTTCATCGGAGGGACTATGGTGTTGATGTAGAAGCCCTTCGTTATGGATGCCCCCTCCGGTGGAGCTCCGAAACGGGCCCCAAGATGGGATCTCGTGGATACAGAAAGTTACGGCGGTAGAATTAGGGTTTTGGCTCCGTTTCTGATCGTTTGGGGGTACGTAGTTATATATAGGATGAAGCAGTACGTCGGTGGAGCAATAGGGGGCCCACGAGGGTGGAGGGCGCGCCTAGGGGGGGTGGCGCGCCCCCCTACCTCGTCGCCTCCTCCTTTGTTTCTTGACGTAGGGTCCAAGTCTCTTGGATCATGTTCGGTGAGAAAATCACATTCCCGAAGGTTTCATTCCGTTTGGACTCCGTTTGATATTCCTTTTCTTCGAAACCCTAAAATAGGCAAAAACAACAGCAATTCTGGGCTAGGCCTCCGGTTAATAGATTAGTCCCAAAAATAATATAAAAGTGGATAATAAATCCCAATAATGTCCAAAACAGTAGATAATATAGCATGGAGCAAACAAAAATTATAGATACGTTGGAGACGTATCAGCCTTCGCCTGCACTAAGCGGGAATACTAGTTCTGCATCCAATTCCATAAACCCCAAATTTGTTCCATATGAGTCCACCATACCTACCTATATACGGTATCTACCTGTCGTTCCAAGTAAATTTGTATGTGCCAAACTCTAAAGCTTCAAATAAACATTCTGTTTAGTATGCTCGAATAGGTCATGTATGAACTAGGGCTGTCTGTATCTTCCATGCTAGGCGGGTTATTCTCAAGAGGAGTCGACTCCGCTCTCACTCACGAGAAAGTGGCTGGTCACCGGGATGCCCAGTCCCATGCTTTATGAAAATCAAATCAAAATAACTGCAAACAAAACTCCCCCGGGACTCTTGTTAGTTGGAGGCACTCGTTGTTTCGAGCAAGCCATGGATTGATGCTTGTTGGTGGAGGGTGAGTATAAACTTTACCATTCTGTTTGGGAACCGCCTATAATGTGTGTAGCATGGAAGATATCGAGATCTCTTGGTTGTTTTGTTGAAAATGAAAGTATACTACTCAGAATATTATTCATATCTATTTCAAAACCGAGCTCTGGCACCTCTACAAATCCCTGCTTCCCTCTACGAAGGGCCTATCCATTTACTTTTATGTTGAGTCATCATCCTCTTATTAAAAAGCACCAGTTGGGGAGCACCACTGTCGTTTACATCCATTACTGTTAGTTTACATTGAGTATGAATTGACTGGATCTCTTTTACCATGAATTACAATGTCTAGTCAGTCCTCGATCTTTAAAGGTGCTCTGCATTTATGTTTTGCGGTCTCAGAAAGGGCTAGCGAGATACCATCTTGTTATATCATATCATGATTGTTTTGAGAAAGTGTTGCCATCCGATATTTACTATTATTGCTCGCTAGTTGATTATGCCATTGATATGAGTAAACATGAGACCTAAGTGTTATTGTGAATATTGTTAGTTCATAATCTTTGCTGAAAACCTGAATGTTGGCTTTACATATTTACAACAACAAGAGCAAACAGAGTTTGTAAAAGTTTTTCTTTATCACTTTCAGTTTATCAACAAAATTGCTTGAGGACAAGCAAAGGCTTAAGCTTGGGGGAGTTGATACGTCTCCGTCGTATCTACTTTTCCAAACACTTTTGCCCTTGTTTTGGACTCTAACTTGCATGATTTGAATGGAACTAACCCGGACTGACGCTGTTTTCAGCAGAATTGCCATGGTATTATTTTTGTGCAAAAATAAAAGTTCTCGGAATGACCTGAAAATCAATGGAGACTTATTTTGTAATATATAAAAAATACTGGAAGGAAGATCCACGTCAGGGGGGCCTCCACCTGTCCACGAGGGTGGGGGCGCGCCCTACCCCCTGGGCGTGCCCCCTACCTCATGGGCCCCCTGACGCTCCACCGACCTCAACCCTGACTCCATATATTCACTTTCGGGGAGAAAAAAATGAGAGAGAAGGATTCATCGCGTTTTACAATACGGAGTTGCCGCCAAGCCCTAAACTCTCTCGGGAGGGCTGATCTGGAGTCCGTTCGGGGCTCCGGAGAGGGGAATCCGTCGCCATCGTCATCACCAACCTTCCTCCATCACCAATTTCATGATGCTCACCGCCGTGCGTGAGTAATTCCATCATAGGCTTGCTCGACGGTGATGGGTTGGATGAGATTTATCATGTAATCGAGTTAGTTTTGTTAGGGTTTGATCCCTAGTATCCACTATGTTCTAAGATTGATGTTGCTATGACTTTGCTATGCTTAATGCTTGTCACTAGGGCCCGAGTGCCATGATTTCAGGTCTAAACCTATTATGTTTTCATCATTATATGAGAGTTCTTGATCCTATCTTGCAAGTCTATAGTCAGCTACTATGTGTTATGTTCCGGCAACCCTGAAGTGACAATAGTCGGGACCACTCCTGGTTATGGATGTAGTTTGAGGAGTTCATGTATTCACTATGGGTCAATGCTTTGGTTCGGTACTCTATTAAAAGGAGGCCTTAATATCCCTTAGTTTCCAATAGGACCCCGCTGCCACGGGAGGGTAGGACAAAAGATGTCATGCAAGTTCTTTCCATAAGCACGTATGACTATATTCGGAATTCATGCCTACATTACATTGATGAACTGGAGCTAGTTCTGTGTCACCCGAGGTTATGACCATTACATGATCGATCGCATCTGACATAATTCTCCATCACCGATCCATTGCCTACGAGCTTTCCATATATTGTTCTTCGCTTATTTACTTTTCCGTTGCTATTGTTATCATCACTATAAAACACCAAAAATATTACTTTTGCTACCGTTACCTTTTTAGCACCGTTACCACTACTATCATATTACTTTGCTACTAAATACTTTGCTGCAGATATTAAGTTATCCATGTGTGGTTGAATTGACAACTCAGCTGCTAATACTTGAGAATATTCTTTGGCTCCCCTTGTGTCGAATCAATAAATTTGGGTTGAATACTCTACCCTCGAAAACTGTTGCGATCCCCTATACTTGTGGGTTATCAAGGATGCGGGCCGGGCATCGTTGACGTTGATAACAAATTATTATGAAAAAAATTCCTATATATGCAATGTCATTTTATTCGGAAATTTTGAGCAACTTTTTCCTATGCAACTTCTCCTAGTCCTTCGTCTAACAAATATATATATATGGTCAACTTTTTCATATGCAACTTTTTTATATGCAAATTTTTTATATACTAGGATATGCAACAGAAACACTAATTAAGCATCTAACACTAAAAACAGAAAAAGCAACTTCTATACATCCATTAAAAATAGAAAAACAACATTATATACAAAAAATCCATACTAATTATATCCATCTAACATGCATTCATACATATATACTAGTGAAAAAATAATAATCTAAAACATCCAAACTAATTAAACATACAAAAATACATATATAATAATTAACTTAAGAAAATTTGTGTGTGTGTGAGTGTGTGTGTGTGTGTTCATCATGCATGTGTGTGTGTGAGCTCGGGGGGGGAGGCCATGGTGGACGGGGGCGAGGGAGAGGGGGGAGAGCTCACAGCGGGGCGACGGCGACGGCGAGGCGAGACGACGGGGGCGGAGACGGGGGCGGCGACATGCCGGGGCGCGACGGGGGTTGCGACAAAGATGGGGGCGGTGCGACAGGGACGGGCCGGGGCGGTGATGGCGACAGGGGCGCCGACGGCAACGCTGCGCGATGGAGGCCGCGTCGGCGTCGATCGAGTGGGGCAGGCGGTGCGTCGTCGATGGAGAAACAGAGGGAGAATGAAATTTTTTCAAGTGTTGTTTATATAGGAGGGACCTTTAGTACCGGTTGGATCCACCACCCGGTACTAAAGGTCTGTTTTGGCCAGGTCGAGCGGCGGGAACGGCACCCCTTTAGTACCGGGTCGTGCCTTCAACCGGTACTAAAGGCCCTCCTTTAGTACCGGTTGGAGTCACCACCCTGTACTAAAGGTGGTGCGCTGCCAGGCGAGGGGCGCAGAAGTTTAGTCCAACCTCGCTAGCCGAGGGGCACCCGCACCTACTCACTACTAGGGAAAACCTTATACACAGAACATTAGCAGTAGCGCGGGCTAAAAACGCACGCTGGTGCTAATTAGCAGCAGTGCTACACCGCGCTACAGATACAGTTATAGCAGTAGCGCGCCGGAGTACAAAAGCGCTACTACTAAAATTCCCACGGCTTAGCCGATAGGCTGCAGATAGTAATAGCGATCTTCGCCGAACAGCGCTACCGCTATTTGCTTTGTACCAGTGTGTTTACGCTAAGTGGCGCTACTGCTAAAGTAAATAAAATACAATGGAAAGCAAATAGTAAAGTAAATGAAAATGAAAGAAATACAAAAAGGTGAAAGGAAAAAAAAATAAAATTTAAAGAAAAATGAATGAAAAATTGAAAAAAGAGAATGGAATAGCAGTAGCGCGTATCCAGGAACGCGATGTAGCTATGTTAGCAGTAGCGCACTTCCCGGAACGCACTACTGCTACTTCTGACTAAACCGCTCGATTTGTTCTTCCCAACGGCCACTTCCCCCAAATCGCAACTCCTCCGCTGTCGCCGCCACCGTCGCCCGTCGGCCGCAGCGCGCTCTCCCGCCTCAACGCCACCCCTGACCCCGGATTCGACGCCTCCCCTGACCCCGACCTCGACGTCGCCCTCCGCCGCGCGCCCGAGCCCCGACCCCGACCTCGACGCCGCCTGCCCCTCCCTCGCCGCAGTCACCGTAAGGCTCTGCCTCTCCTCTCCCCTACTCTCTCTCTCTCTCTCTCTCTATCTATCTCTCTGCTACGGCAATTTATATATGTGTTGATGCTGTGTTGATGTTCATATGAACCCTAGGTGTTCATATGAACCCTAGATTTGTTTAGGGCAGTAGGCATTTTTTAGCATTTAGGAAAAATGATTAGCAATTTTTTTAGGAAATTAGCTAGGGCAATTTTTTATGAAAATGCCTAAACAGTAATTTCATTTGCATATTGTTGTTATATGATATATGTCATTGATGTTCATTTGCATATTCCATAATTGAAGTGGTTCGATTGTGCCCAAGTGGCTTTGTTGTTTCCAGGAAATGAAGCCGAGTGGCCTATGTTTGGCTGGAATGTTGATTCATTTCTGTTCCAGCAAATTTCAGGTTCTCGATTTGTCCACTTTTTAGCAAAAGTCATGTCGAAATTTTCCGTGAATTTCGGCATGACTTGTGCTACAAACTAGGACATATCGAGTGCCCGGGATTTGCCGCACGGAGTCAATGT
This sequence comes from Triticum urartu, assembly GCF_056163025.1. Classification (NCBI taxonomy): domain Eukaryota; kingdom Viridiplantae; phylum Streptophyta; class Magnoliopsida; order Poales; family Poaceae; genus Triticum; species Triticum urartu. The sequence continues at coordinate 681,579,143 of NC_141877.1, forward strand.
TCCAACAAAGCATAGGCCTTTTTTATGTCATTATTCATTTTATTAGGTATAGAATTAATTGACTAGATTTAATCATAAGAACTAGTTGAATTAATAGAACTAGTTGAACATGTCACATTTGTTGTTATTTTTTTAGTTAAAGCAATTTTTCGTGCATCGACGTCGACGATGCCTATCCCGCATCCTCGTCGTCGAGTCGGCGGAGGTCACTTGCGTCACCAGATGGGCCATGTCCGGGACTGGGCTCCGCCGGGGTGAGGAGCCAGCCTGTTGTTGACCCGAACTTTCTTTGGTGGCGGTCGCGTGGGCCAGTGACGGTCCAGAGGCTTGAGGACCCCGCGGAGGTGGTGCGTCACCAAGTCAGTGAGGAGGACGCGCACGTCTGTCGCTACTTGTTTGTGTTGGAGCACAGGTTCTCCAATACCTGGCAGGTTCTCCAGGGATCTCACTGGAGCTATGATCCTGTGATGTTTCCATCTCTTTGGGTGTCCACCGCCCGCGCCGATACCCGTCATGCGCTAGGGTTTTATTTGTATTAGTGATGTTATATGTATGATACTAGTCGGGATGTATTAGTGATAATATTCGACGATGTATGGACGCATGAGATGATTTACTTTTGCTTATTGAATGCATGCTAATTTGAATACTTATTTATTTTACGATTTGGTTTTTCTTATTGAATGCTCATGTCAATATGAGTCCTATAAGATATTTTGAGTATCCTGGAGTTGTCTTCGATCGATTTTCAATTAATGTTTCAACTATGGACATAGGGAATGTCTGACAACGAAAAGGATTTCAGTATTTGCAAATACTACGAAGACGAGCGCGGCCTGTGCGACGGAATCTTCCTAAATGATGATAGGCGCTTCAGTATCAAGCTGGACGTGAACTTCAAAGTGGATACAGTAAGTCACAACGACAAGTCTTTTTTCGTAATTAAGCATGACATCTGCTTCATTTGCTTCAACTTATAATTTAATTTTTTTACTATTCTACTAGCTTATCTCCTACCATGCAAGAGTTTTTGTCTTGGATAAGATACGTTTCAGTCGAACTATGGAGGTAAAGAAAGTTTACTTCAAGACCGAGCATGGTTATATTTTCCACGAAAAATTATACAACGCAGATGACTACACCTATTTTGGATGAAAAACTTGGCGAGCACTATGCAAGACTTATGCATTTGAGCCTGATATGGTTATCACCTTTGATATTCGTCCGAAAGATGATATTGAAGGTAATACCGACATCTACGTCAATGTGCAGACGCCTCCAGTTATACCATTATGTGAGTTTCTCAACCATATTTATGTCTTTGATATTGTTTATTCAAAAATAGTTGACAACTAATTTCTATTGTCATCTTATTTCGGTTCAAGCAAACATGTCCAGCGCTTGGTAGACAGGACCTTCTACTGTCTCGGGGCTGAACTAAACTGCGAGGAGCTAAGTCATTATGTTTAATGGCTTGAGGATCTTGATACTGTCAAGACAAATTTTCTTCCTGCACTTAGAAATGTTAGTACTGAAAACGTGCGACCAATAGTGTTCGTAATGAACTACGGTCACATCTATTTAGGAAAGATGGTAAGATTTTTACTATTTGTCCTCAGTGCATCTTTTGCATACATTATTTTTTAAGCTAAACTTCATTGCTAAGTATGTTACTATACGATGTTCTTCAATAGGGACTCCCGATGAATGTTGTGCCTCATGGGATCGAGACTAATGGTACCATGAGTATTGTTAGCTTACGGCCAAGATATCCTACAATGCACTTTAGTGCATTCAGGATTTCTAAGAGCGAGGAAGTCTTAATAGTGAAAGACTGGACCAAATTTGTGATGGAGGAGCGTAGAGAAGTACTAGGGGCAGCAATCAGAAGCGCAACCCACGATTAGGAGACAGGTTCATCTGCATGCTCCAACTTGATGAAGGAGGAGAGCTACACAAGTTTTATGTTATTTTACCTGAGAGAGAGCAGCAGGAGTGATTAGCTAGCTAGAAATGAGTTTGAAGATGATGATGTGCTATACTATGACTATGATGATTAAATAGCTAGTGTTGGTGGTAATGACTATGATGATTATTATTAGCTAGTGTTGGTGGTGATTAGATAGCTACCGCATCTAGTGTTGGTGGTGATTAGCTAGTTAGAATGAGTTTGAAGATGATGATGTGCTACACTATGACTATGGTGATTAAATAAATACTGTTGGTGGTAATGACTATGATGATGATTAAATAGCTTGTGCAGGCGGATTAGATTCAAATGGAGGCAACATGTGGTGCACATCGAAACTAGTACTAGTCCAAACTAGATCAAGTTTGGATTAGTACTATACTTTTGACGTGCACCACATTGTAACATCCCAAATTTTCAATTTGAAATGTTATACATTAGATCATCATTGCATATCATATTTTATTGTTTTTCTGTTCCGTAATCCTCGAAATCCTAAGCAACTCAAGAACCCTCGGAGAGAGTTTGGGATTTCCCGGTTTTCATATATGATTCTTTTATAAAATAATGAAACGAGGATTTGATTTTAATTATTTCTCTCCGAAAACTATTTCGCATTAAAAAAATTAAAGAGAGGAGATAATATGACTTCTCCAAAATAAATGAAATATTGGAGGAAAAACATTAAAATCATTAAATTGATTTCTATTTGATTTTATTCGGATTTTATTTGCATTAGAAAAATTGCATGTTTTCGAAATTGCATTTTCGGGCCAAGAAAATGTTCGTCTTGTTCTAACTATTTTATTTAGACGGTGAAAATTTGTTTTGGCATTTTTAGATTATTTATTTATTTTTCTAGGATTTTATTTTTGTCGGTGGAATTGTTTTTTTTTAAGTTCTCGCGCCCGACTGGGCCTAAGGCCCAGCCGAGCCAGGCTGGCCCAGCCGCCGCCGCCGCCACTCGGACCGGAGTCCGAGTTGGACTCCGCGCCGCCCCGCCCTTATATACCGCCGCCCCCGCCACCCCACACCCCACTGCACCACCGCCACCCGCGCCGCGCCTAGCCCCGCCGCCCGCGCCGCGCCTAGCCGCCGCCGCCCCCGCGAGCCGCCGCTCCGCCGCCGCACCTCGCCTCACCGGACCTCTCGCCAGACGTAGCCGCCTGTTTTTTGATAAAAACCGTTTGGTTTTTTTAGAAACCCTAGATCTGTTTTTTTATTCGCCGGTTTTTCTCGGTTCTTCTAGTTACCGAACGTTCGTTTTAACGAACGGTTCTTCACCCGTTAGATACAGGTAATGAACGCTCGTTCGTTAGTCTGTTCGTCAGTTTTCTTTTATCGGATTTATTCCGCGATTTTTCTCTGGTCGCGATTTCTGATCCGATCTTAGTTTCTGTTTATCTTTTCGCTCGTTAGTTGGAATCAGGCGATTCAAGCGCCTAGAGTTTCATCTCGAAACCCTCTTTCCGTTTAACCAACTCAAACAAGTTTTCTCTACTGTAAAATTTGACCTAGTTTCAGATTAGTAAACGAAGCTTCTTTCTTTCGCCATTTGAGTTTCGTTGCTTCGTTTGATTTGATTCTTTTTGCGAACCGGAGTTCTTAATTTGAACTTTCCAGTCCACCTCCTTTATTTGAGTTTTGCTTGTGAATCATTGCTTGTTACTTATGTATGCTATTGTTTACTTGCGATAGAACACCCGGAGTGCGAAGCGTGCTACTACGAGTCCCTAGGTTTCGCAGATCGTCAGCAAGGCAAGTAACACTTTGATCATACCCTTTTATCACCTAGTTTTTATGCATTAGTTCCAATCCTCAAACATTGCATGATTATGATGTCATTAACTTGTGGGTTGGGAAGTAGTTGATGAGGTAGAACCTATTGCCCTGTTACATTCAAACCCTTGGGAGTTACTCTACATGTTGCTTATATTACTATGCTATGCTATGCTCGTAGACGTGGTTTGGGTTTGAATGAAATCCATGACAGATGTGAGTTTGTTAAATTAACGGTTCAACTTAAGGTGGCAACACTACAGGAAACTGGTAATTTGCCATCTGTGGATCACAGACGGCAAAGACCCAAATCTAGACGGCAAAGATAAGTCGGCAAAAAATACTTTGCCGTCAGCCTTTTGTTGAGATGACGGCAAAGATTTTGCCGTCAGTCAATATAGTTTTGCCATCTGCCGCAAAATTAACAGACGGCAAAAAACGTGTTCTTTGCCGTCAGTTAAAACGTGTGCTTTGCCGTCATCCAGACTAAAGTACAGACGGCAAAGATTGTTTTTCAATTTTTTTAAAAAGTGACGGCCGACCAGAGCATCTCGCTGGACACAGGAACAACAAACCAAAACAGGTTCAGCTCACGGAGATTTTGGATTCGACACGGCCGTGCTGTATTGCATTCATCATCGGTGGAGTTACAGAGAGGTTACAAGCTGTCCTGAAAATTTACACAAGGACCCCTAGAAACTAAAAAGGAAAAGCAATCAAGTCCTCCATCGCAACAACAGGTACTTCACCGCCGGCCGTCCTTCTTCTCGCCGGGGACAATACCACAGGGACACCACTGCCGCCGCCTCGCCCTGCTCACCGCGCCGCTCGCCCGACCATACTCGCCGCGCCATCGAACTGCCACGCTCGCACGCGCCGCTCTCCCGACCCTGGTTTCCGCACCGCCGCCCGGCCGTGCTCGCTGGTTCCTGGAGAGAGAGAGGGGCACCGCCGCGCACCGGTACAGCGTCGGGCGGCCGACGCCGGTGGGAAGAGGCCGCCGCGCGCTCGAGGGAAGAGGCCGCCGTGCGCCCGAGGGAAGAGGTCGCTGCGCGCTGTGGCTGTGTGGTGTGCGTGGGTGGGTCGGGTGTGGGGGCGTGCGTTGGTGGGTGGGTGGGTGGGGCTGCGAGCTTGGGTTAGTGGGTGTGTCAGGATGGGTGGGGCTGCGTGGGTATGGAATGACCGCCACGTCATCGATCCGCGGGATCGATCCACGTGGTGTGCTTCTTTTTTGGCGTCTGCGTTTTTTATACAGATGGCAAAGTATGTCTTCTACTTTTTTTATTACAGACGTCAAATCTCATACTTTGCCGTCTATAATATAAAACGCAGACGGCAAAGACTTTGATGTTTGTATTTTATTTTATAGACGGCAAAGTATGAGATTTGCCATCTGTAATAAAAAAACAGACGGCAAAGACTAATTTGCCATCTGTAATAAAAAAATAGACGGCAAAGACTAATTTGCCGTCTGTAATAAATAATGCAAACGGCAAAATATGTTTTGCTGTTAGTTATTCTTTGCCGTCTGCAGCTAACGGTAAAACTGCTCTTTGCCGTCTGCCCCGACAAAAAGCTGACGGCAAAGATGTCCACTGACGGCAAATTAGCTGTTTCCTGTAGTGCAACTTAATCAAACAACTGGGTGGATTGAGGCACCTGGAGTACCCAGTGTTGCCTGTGTTTTTTTTGAAATCCCGGAGTACCCGTGTGATCTTCCTATGGACTGCCACCCAGGCTCAAAGGGAACCGAGATGATTCATGCTAGAAACTTCCGTGTGCAGCCACAAACTATTATGGGCTCTAGCATAGTTGAGTAAGTTACGTAAAGCTCTTGAAGAGGCAGATCAGCAGGTAGTGGGATGTAGGTTTGGTATGGTCTGTCCGGAGTAAAGAGTTAATGTTTCTGAAAAACTGTGTCTCAGTCATCCGTTTCTCAAACACCCTGTAGTGCGAGAAATCCAACGGAAGCGATCGAGTCTTGTGGGGAAAAGTGCGCAAACCTCTGCAGAGTGTACAATCTAATCATGGTTAGTCATGTCCCCGGTTATGGACAATTCTTGAGTATCTAGTACTTGGATTATCCCATGTATCTCATCACTTTTAATTAATATTGTTGGGTTGTTAATCACTTTAGTTGGGATTGCACTACTAGGGAAAACCTTATACACAGAAATTTAGCAACAGCGCGGGTTAAAAAAGGGTGCTAGTGCTAGATAGCAGTAGCGGTTCAGAATAAACCGCGCTGCAGATACGATTCTAGCAGTAGCGCGTGTGCCCGTAAAAGCGCTACTACTAATATTCCCATTGCTGGAACGATGGGCTACGCATAGCAGTAGCGGCCTTGCAGGAAGCACGCTACCGCTAGGGCATGAGTAGCAGCGCATTTCCCTGTAACAGCACTACTGCTAATGGAAAGAAAATAAAATGAAAAACAAATAGAAAAGTAAATGAAAATGAAAGAAACAGAAAAAGGAGAAAGAAAAAAAATAAAATGTAAAGCAAAATAAATGAAAAAGCGAAAAAACAGAGAAAGGCTTAGCTGTAGCGTGTGTTAGTAAGAGGCGGTGTAGCTAACGCAGCTGCAGCGTGTTTCGAGGACCCCCGCTATAGAAACAGAAAAGGAAATAAAAAAGAGAGAAACTTACATATGTATAGCAGTAGCGCGTTTTGGGAAAAGCGCTATAGCTACCTTAGCTATAGTGCGTTCTGCGAAACGCGCTACCGCTAGTTTTGATTTAACCAAAAAACCGTTTCCCCCCCGGCCACCACTTGCCCCCCAAATCTCTCGACCCACCCCGCCGCCATCTCCCCGATTCGTCGTCGCCCCACTTCGCCGCCGTCTCCTGCCGACGTCGACGCCCCCGGAGCCACCAGAGTCGTGCGCCGTCGACGCCATCGGAGCCGCCCCTAATGCCACGGAGCCGCGCGGCCTCATCAACGCCATCGGAGCCGCCGTCGACGCCACCGGATCCTCCCTCACCAGAACTGCCTCCCTCGCCGTCACCGGAGACGCCCCTACCTCCCTCGCCACCACTGCCTCCCTCACCACCACCGGAGCCATCCTCTCTAAGCCCCCACCCCTCCTCTCTCTCTCATGCATAGGTTAGCTAGTTTAATTATGTTAATTATCTAGGTTAGGGCAAAAATTTAGTTAGGGCTTTGACAGAGAAGTAGTTAGGTTAACTAGTTTAATTAGGTTAATTACCTAGGTTAGTGCAAAAATTTAGTTAGGGCTTTGACAGAGAACTAGTCAGGTTAACTAGTTTGATTAGGTTAATTATCTAGGTTATTTAGGCAAGTTTTATTTTAAAGATGATCCCTTCCTAGACTTTTATTGTTGATTATATCTTTTCATTGAAGTGGTCATGTTGTTTGTGCCCAAGTGGCTTTGTTGTTTCAATGAAGCTGAGTGGCCTATATATATTTTGCCGGAATGTTGATTCATTTCCGTTCCAGCAAATTTCAGGTTCTCGATTTGTCCACTTTTTAGCAAAGGTCATGCCGAAATTTTCTGTGAATTTCGGCATGACTTGTGCTACAAACTAGGACATATCGAGTGCCCGTGTGATTTGCCGCACCAGGAAGGAGTCAACGTTCCTGCAAAACAATAGGCCTTTTTTATGTCATTATTCATTTTATTAGGTCTAGAATTAATTGACTAGATTTAATCATAGGAAACATGGCTAGCAATGATGAAGGACGGGGTTCTGGTGATTGCGACGACGCCTACCGGGCAGCAGACGAATTTTTTAGCCTTACTGATGATCAACCGATGTTATTGCTGGGCCCACCGGTGGCATCGGGGACTGAGACCAACACGCAGACTGGTGCTGAGACTAAGACCGGCGCTCAGACTCAGACAGGCATCGAGACCGGCGCTGAGACTGAGACCGGCACTGCCTCGGGGAGCGGAGCCGGTGTAGAACCGAAAGCAAAGAGGCAACGGGTTCCTAACAAACTCAAGACTACTAGAGTGGTGGTCACGGAGGTGGACGACGGCAATTTTGAGCCAACGGCGCCCGAGGAAGCGCGTCGATGCTACGACAATCAAATAGGCTGCATCGTACGGACAACCGCCACCATCAACGATGAGAAACTACAGAAGATAGAAAATATGAGGAGCTCCCTCCTAAAGAAGTTTCACCAGATATTCTTGTTCCCGGGCCGGAATGAGAAGGATTATAAAGATCCAGATGAGGACCCGGCAATGAATAAGATAAACAAACACGCCATGACCAAGTTTAGTGATGCGTTGGCCGCCTGGAAAAATTGAGTGAAAGCAAGGATCATCAACAAGAAGGGACCCTACTCTTAGATTGTAAAGGATAATCCGACAATCACGGAAGAGCAGTTTCAAATATTCAAGGAGGCTTGCGAGGCCGAAGATGCCAAAAAAAGTCTAAGTACATGAAGGGGCTTCAAGAGAGGAACATTGGGAGCCACCACCTCGGAAGCCGTGGTTACGGCGGAAAGAGGTCCAAATGGGCCAAGGAGGACGCGGAAGCCGCGAGTCTGGGCATCTCAGACCCCTTGGCGGAGTTCACCGTCCCGCAGGAGCGTGACGTCCTCAGGGCCCAGCACCGTTGGAACCCAGTGAAAAAGGTTTACGAGAAAACACCGGTCATTACGGAGTTCATGAGACTGCTGGTAATTTTAGTTTCTGATCAATTCGACTACACATGTTAGTCATATTTGTAAACGATCGTTGTGCCTTTTGCAGAGAGAGCAGCACAGGATTGCGGCCGAAAGCGACTCGCAGTCTGAGGCACTGGCGAGGCCCAAGTGGGACACTCCATTCAACCGGGCGTTCAACATATTGAAACAACAACCGGTGGATACTCGACCGTCGTATGGACGCGTGCACGGTGTCGGAGACGGCGCCACGTGGAAGAAGTACTACCATGAGACCACGGAGGAGAGAAAGGAAAGACGGAGGTTAAATGAAGAAAACATCGACAAGAGGGTTGAGATTGCGGTTGAGAAGAAATCAACTGAGACAGTCGCAACAGCAGTAGCTGCCGCAAAACAGGTGGCTTTAGATATTTCTACTACCTTGGTTCCGGCCGTTTTCAATTGGACCAGGCAAAATCCAAAAAAAGATGCAGCAGACTTTCCCCTTGCTGACTTCTTGGCGGGGAGCAGCTCGACTAGCGTTGCACCAGCACCTGCAGCTGCACCTGCTCCCACACCGGCTCCTGCACCGGACGTGCTAGGCGGTGCTTCGTCCTTGGCTGAGCTCGACGCCCTCACGGTATCTGTCACACCGGCCCCCTTGAATATAAATGTATAATCTCCCGTTTTCGTTGCCTTTCGGATGTCTCATGTCGCAGACTTTTCTTTGCAGGCCGACGAAACCCCGTGCACCATATTGTACACCATCGGCGACCAGAAGGTGGACGTGGGGAAGGCGACGATAATGGAGCCGAAGGAACCATTGTTCCACAACCGGCCGATCCCCCCCGAACGTCTTCAAGGTTTCCGTGGCCAGTGTCAAACCGGGCCACGAGAATTTGCCTCCTCCAGTACTACTGGGGGATGACGACGAGACACCACGGCGGCTTGGTGATTGTTGCAATGCTGGGTGGGTCCTGTTGTGGCCAAAGAGTCTGCTTTGTCTGGAGGCGGCCGGGAGCACACCCACGAGCATGCAGCCTTAGCAAGGTATGAACATCAACACCCCACCTACGCAATTATCGTCGGGTGTCGGGTTGGGTGATAGCGGACTGGGTAAGGAGGAGGCTCCATTAGTCGCTGATGATGTCGCCATGGATGAGGATGAGGACGACGATGGCGCTGCTGAACAGTATGTCTATACTGGCGCCTCCTCAGGGTTTGAGCGTCATGAGTCGGTGCCTGAATTGCCATCTCAACATATTATGGACGACCTTCCGGTAGTAAAGAAGTTTAGGAAGAGAGCGAGGAAAGGCCAAAAAGTTGTTTCTATGATCCAGCCGCCTCAGCAGCCTCGGCTTCAGGACCGTATAGATATCCCCGGTGCGGATAAATGGCATATCCCCGGTCAACCAATCCTACCTGCAACAGCGCTACAGGCCAGATTCGGCGATCTAAAGAGACTTCATGACGATGTGCTGCGGGTAGAGAAAGACCTCATCGCCTCGAAAGATCCAGGATACCCACTCTACATGGTTAACGTTCCGCGGCAAATGTCGTACGTCGACAGCTTCCCCGCGGATAAGTTCTTCCTCCGATTCGATTACATATTCAACATGTTTCACGTGAAGAAGCTGGATTTTACGTTTGTCCGCCTTTATGCCTTGCACATGAACTACATCATTGGGGTTGAGCAGATATCTCATATCTGTGTCGCTGACCCGTACTACATGCACGAGGGCTTCTTGGGAGTCTGCGCAAATCACCGTGAATACGCGAGGGATTACATCGTCAATTTCATGCTCGCCAATAAGGACAAGGAGGCAATTCTCGTGCCTTATCATCCCGTGTAAGTCATCCGCGCTGCTATCCTTCCTTCGATTTCAATCATTCATTTGCACGGTGGAGGCTAATTAATTTGAGGACTTATTTTGCGCAACGGCGGGCGCGCCGTCCTCATCATCCTCTACCCCTGATTCTCCCATGCTCTTTACTTGGACTCGTCGAAGAACATTCAAAAAAAGGATTACACCCACATCAAGGATGTTCTCGACAGTGCTATGTTTTACTACCAAGCAAGGGGTGGAGAGGTCAGGGACAAGAAGAGAAGGGGCGGCAGGGTCGCCTTCGGCCATAAGACCGACTTCTGCTGCATCCAGCAATCGAACGATTCTCTTAATGATGGATTCTATGTCCTACACCACATGCTGGAGTACAGACGGGATCACCAGAACCTTCGCATGTCACCTAGATCCGGTGATGCCCATATTCTGCAATGGGCAAAGGACATAGGAGATATCGAGGATCATCGACTTCGAGCTGAGTTCTATAACATCCAGCGCGAACTTGCCCAAATCATCATGAAGGAGGTCGTCGGAAAAACAGGGATGTTCTACGGAGAAGGACAAATGTCGCGGGAAGACGTCCGAACATGGATAGCCTCTCAGCGTCTCGACCTGAAGCGTTTCACTAGGCTCGGGGACTATCTCCCTTTCTTGGATGGATGGAACGACATGTTCGAGTGATTGTCGATATATGACAATGTGTCCATTTAGTCCATACTTTCTGTATGACAAAACTTTGAGTTATGCATGGTGAAACTTTATTTGTGATGTAATTAAACCGTCCTCCTCCTCGACTAGCGAAAATCACTCTAGTTAGGGAATTTTGGGGTACGATGAACTTTGTTATTTATGCTTATGATATGTTGTTTTTATTTTTGCCAAGTCTATCTCTTTTTGTTGCTCAACTATATATGTTGCATATCATCGACTCATGTGATGATGCAGGTGCATAGATCATAGATGGCGAAGAAGTGCTATGCCAGGAGTATATATACGACAAGTGGCCGGAGTGTCAGGCCCTTCCGGTTTCCGAGCGACGGGCAGTAGTTAGTTTAGAGGTTCACGCTAATGCGAAAGAGGGATATGAACTCATGTTCTCAAAGTGATAGCTCTTCTCGCGTATATCATTGTTTAGATGGATGACGATGTATTTGCATATAATTCGAGACTTGTATCGCTATTTTCGAGATGATGACGAGAGACCACTTTGTGTTGGATGATGATTATGATGATGACATGATTTGATGAGACTAATTGTATGTATATGCTATCATTACATTTGTATGTGTATGACATGGTAAAGATTATTGTATAAAGCCTATTCAAATACAAAACAAATACAAAACAAATATGCAGGAAAAAAAACTAATAAATAAACTAGTAGTAGCGAGGGGGAAAATTTAGCAGTAGCGCCGCATTGTCAGTAGCACGTCCCAGCAAACAGCGCTGCAGATAATATCAGTAGCGCCCTTTCCCAAAGAGCGCTACAGCTATTCATGTATAGCAGTAACGTGGGACAACCGGCGCTACTGCTATACGTTAGTTGTAGCGCCTTATTAGTAGCGCCGGTGCCCGCGCTACTGAGAGGCCCAAAACCCTCGCTGTTAGTAGGCTTTTCCCTAGTAGTGTTGAGTTGGAGGAACCTTCTCAATGTTGTTTCAACTACCATGATATTAAAATAAAAATCTATTCCTTTGTTGTAGGGAAAAATTGGCTTTTCGCAAAAACTATAAACCATAGAGCTTTCCACCAGCCATATATGCATGTAGTGATAGCATTTTTCTGTTCTTGCTCTACTGTGTTATATTGCCAGCATATTCCATGTGCTGACCCGTTTTCGGGCTGCAACGTATTATGTTGCAGACTTTTCAGATGAGGAGTAAGGTTCGTTAGGTCATTGCCGTGCAGCTCAGCCATGCCGTTGGAGTTGATGGACTCACTTTATCTTCCAAGCCTTCCGCTGTTATCGTGTTAGATGGCCTTAAGCCATATTTACTGTAATAAGTTCTCTCTTGAGACATTCGATGTAATAAGTGTGTGATTGCTACTCTGTTATAAATCCTTCGGGTACTGTGTGTGTCAGCATTACCGATCCAGAGATGACACTGAAGCACAGAGACTTGACCATCTGAGGTCGGGTCGCTAGAAGATGGTATCAGAGCACACGCTGAGTGTAGGTCACGACCACTAAGATAAACCCTAGGTCACCCTTCTCTTCTCATTTCTGACTCCTCTCCATTTTCTACTCTTTAGGATGACGGAGATGAAGAACAGGTTTGCACAATCGGATGAAGACACACCTTTTGGACGTCACTTGAAGGAAGTCACTAGGTACTTGAACATTGGAATGCCAAGCTTCACCGGGACGTACAACGCCACTTTACCTGAAGAGGAGCGCTGGATGATTCAAGTACAAGTTCCAGGAAGGACGTTCTCGCCAACTTCTAAACCCATAGAGTTTTCTTTCGAAGCACCCACCTGGAGTCTAGGCAAGAGCATGGCAGCCCACATTACCATGGGACGCATTGGAGAAGTTTACAACAGGGAGCTTAAGGACACTATTTACCAAATATGTGGGCGCCGAGACGAGCAATGGGAAGTAATCAGCACCAGGAAGGATAGATCCGTTCGAGCATTCATCCAGGAGTTAAACCAGCACATCCGACGTCAGGAAAACCATATGTGCGCGGACATGATGGACTTGAAGAAGGCGAAGACTAGGATCATCGAACTGGAGGAAGAACTCAAGTTTGCACGCGATGGATATGAGGAGGAAATCAAGACACTACTGGAGAAGAATGACGACCTAGTCAAGAAGATTGGAGTACCAATAGAAAGAAGAAGAAGAACCCAAGGAGATACGCCCCGAGGACTACATCATCATCGACGACACCGATTCCGATCCTAGTGATAATGACTATGAAGACGAAGCTGGAGCAGACATCATGGAGTCTTCCACCGATCAAAAAATTTCTAGATGACTACCATATATCACTAGTATTCCCCCATGTATTTAGTAGTAGTTGAGCACTTGTGCGATAGTTCTAGATCGTTTGTATTCCCTTGCTTGATTGATTGAGTGAAATGATTGTGTTTGTCTCATGTGCATATGGGTAGTGTTTTCTCATTAGACCCCTTTTCTATTCTAATCTCTTCCATCTAAACCCATCAGATGCCTCCGAGACGTGACACCGGTTTTGCCTTCCCACCGGAGCTCACCCAGTTGATCCAACAGCAGAATACGTTGATGCAATTGCTAGTTCAGAATCAGGGCAACAACAACAACAACCCGCCGCCCGTGGACCAACTAGCCCGTTTTCTAAGGTTACAGCCGCCGGTGTTTTCCAGTAGCACCGAGCCCATAGTTGCGGACGATTGGCTACGCCGTATTGGAAGGGAGTTAACCACCGCAGGTTGCACAGATCCTGAGAGAGTGCACTTTGCCGCACATCAATTGGATGGACCAGCAGCCTCATGGTGGGAGAATTACACAGCCACTTTTCCTATAGCCAATGTCACTTGGGACCAGTTTCAGCAAGCTTTCCGCACAGCCCATGTCTCCACTAGAGCTATGCAAATGAAGAAGCAGGAGTTCCGCAACTTACGCTAGGGGAACCATACTGTGGCTCAGTACGTGGATGAGTTTAGCAAGTTATCTTGCTACGCCCCTGATGATGTGGCCACAGATGCCGTGAAGCAGAAGAAGTTTATGGAAGGGTTGAATGATGAGATGAGTATGCAGTTGATGGTAGCAACCTTCAACAACTACCAGGAGTTGGTAGATAAGGCTCTTATGATTGAAGGGAAGCAGCAGCAGATTGAGAGCCGCAAGAGGAAGTATGGACAGGGGAAGTATAACCCAGGAGCTCAGCAGAAACCTCGCCTAACCCCGAACTCGGGATGACTTTTTCATAACCATGGAGGTCACAACCACACTGGAGGAGGATCGCATAACCACAATGGTTCTAAGAATGGGAATGGGAACGGAACCAACAATAATCATAACCGCCCCTACCCAGCCACACCTGCCAAAAGGGACTTAAGTCATATTACTTGTTTCAAATGCGGGAAGACTGGACACTACGCCACGGAGTGCCCTGAAGGAAAGAATGGAAATGGAAATGGGAGCGCTGGGAAGAAGCCAAATCCATTCAACAAAGGACAAGTGAACCACGTTAACGTGGAGGAGGTTGAAGAGCAGCTGGACGCGGTAATAGGTAAGTTTTTTGTTAAGTCATTTACCGCTCTTGTTCTTTTCGATACTGGTGCATCGCATTCATACATATCAAGGGGATTCGTGGATAAGTTTAAACTACCAACCCAAACCCTTAGGACCCCTCTTTTAGTGAGTTCACCCGGAGCAGAGTATATGGCTAGCCGATGGTGTGACCAAATACCCTTAACCATTGGTACACATGTTTTTCCGTCCGACCTAATTATCTTGGAGTCACAAGGACTGGATGTGATATTGGGTATGGACTGGATGTCAAAGTTTGGAGGAAGCATTGACTGTGCTAGTAAGTTGATTTATCTCACCACCCCAGAAGGAAAACGGATTAAGTATGTATCTAGGCATGTGCCTAGGAGGAGTCAAGTGAATGCCCTTACGGGAGTTGTTCAGGAGGAAGTGCCTGTAGTGAAGGATTACCCGGATGTTTTTCCAGAGGAGTTACCAGACATGCCACCGGATAGAGACATTGAGTTTTTGATAGAGCTATTGCCAGGTACAGGACCAATATTGAAGAGACCCTATCGGATGCCCGCAAATGATCTGGAGGAAATTAAGAAATAGATCAAGGAGTTATTGGAGAAAGGATACATATGAAGAAGTTCATCACCTTGGGGAGCCCCAGTACTTTTGGTTGAGAAGAAGGATAAATCCCTGAGGATGGTAGTTGATTATCGACCATTAAATGAAGTGACAATTAAGAACAAGTACCCACTTCCGATGATCAACGGTCTGTTTGATCAGTTGCAAGGAGCTAAAGTGTTTTCGAAGATCGATTTGCGATCGGGGTATCATCAGTTGAAGATACGAGAGAAGGATATACCAAAGACAACGTTCACAACACGATATGGATTATACAAGTACACGGTCATGTCATTTGGACTGACTAACGCCTCTGCCTATTTCATGAGCATGATGAACAAGGTGTTCATGGAGTATTTGGACAAGTTTGTTGTGGTGTTTATTGTGAAGGAAATATGCCCTAGAGGCAATAATAAAGTTATTATTTATTTCCTTATAATCATGATAAAAGGTTTATTATTCATGCTAGAATTGTATTAACCGGAAACATAATACATGTGTGAATACATAGACAAACAAAGTGTCACTAGTATGCCTGTACTTGACTAGCTCGTTAATCAAAGATGGTTATGTTTCCTGACCATGAACAAAGTGTTGTTATTTGATTAACGAGGTCACATCATTAGTTGAATGATCTGATTGACATGACCCATTTCCATTAGCTTAGCACCCGATCGTTTAGTATGTTGCTATTGCTTTCTTCATGACTTATACATGTTCCTATAACTATGAGATTATGCAACTCCCGTTTACCGGAGGAACACTTTGGGTAC
Source organism: Triticum urartu (assembly GCF_056163025.1). Classification (NCBI taxonomy): domain Eukaryota; kingdom Viridiplantae; phylum Streptophyta; class Magnoliopsida; order Poales; family Poaceae; genus Triticum; species Triticum urartu. The sequence goes on from NC_141877.1 coordinate 681,594,932, forward strand.
TACCAAACGTCACAACGTAACTGGGTGATTATAAAGGAGTACTACAGGTGTCTCCAAAGGTACATGTTGGGTTGGCGTATTTCGAGATTAGGATTTGTCACTCCGATTGTCGGAGAGGTATCTCTGGGCCCTCTCGGTAATGCACATCACATAAAGCCATGCAAGAATTACAACTAATATGTTAGTTGTGAGATGATGTATTACGAAACGAGTAAAGAGACTTGCCGGTAACGAGATTGAACTAGGTATTGGATACCGACGATCGAATCTCGGGCAAGTAACATACCGATGACAAAGGGAACAACGTATGTTGTTATGCGGTCTGACCGATAAAAATCTTCATAGAATATGTAGGAGCCAATATGGGCATCCAGGTCCCGCTATTGGTTATTGACCGGAGACGTGTCTCGGTCATGTCTACATTGTTCTCGAACCCGTAGGGTCCGCACGCTTAAGGTTACGATGACAGTTATATTATGAGTTTATGCATTTTGATGTACCGAAGGTTGTTCGGAGTCCCGGATGTGATCACGGACATGATGAGGAGTCTCGAAATGGTCGAGACATAAAGATTGATATATTGGAAGCCTATGTTTGGATATCGGAAGTGTTCCGGGTGAAATCGGGATTTTACCGGAGTACCGGGAGGTTACCGGAACCCCCCGGGAGCTAAATGGGCCATGATGGGCCTTAGTGGAAAAGAGAAGAGGCAGCCCTACATGGGCTACGCGCCTCCCCCTTCTCCTAGTCCTATTAGGACTAGGAGAGGTGGCCGGCCCCCTCTCTCTCTTTTCCCCCTCCGCGAATCCTATTCCAACTAGGATTGGGGGGGGGATCCTACTCCCAGAGGGAGTAGGACTCTCCTGGCGCGCCACACCTTGGCCGGCCAGCCTCCCCCCCTCTAGTCCTTTATATACTGAGGTAGAGGCACCCTAGAACACACAAGTTGATCCACGTGATCTATTCCTTAGCCGTGTGCGGCGCCCCCAGCCACCATAGTCCTCGATAATACTGTAGCGGAGTTTAGGCGAAGCCCTGCTGCTGTAGTACATCAAGATCGTCACCACGCCGTCGTGCTGACGGAACTCTTCCTCGACACTTTGCTGGATCGGAGTCCGGGGATCGTCATCGAGCTGAACGTGTGCTCGAACTCGGAGGTGCCGTAGTTTCGGTGCTTGATCGGTTGGATCGTGAAGACGTACGACTACTTCCTCTACGTTGTGTCAACGCCTCCGCAGTCGGTCTGCGTGGGTACGTAGACAACACTCTCCCCTCTTGTTGCTATGCATCACCATGATCTTGCGTGTGCGTAGGAAATTTTTTGAAATTACTACGAAACCCAACAGTGGCATCCAAGCCTAGGTTATTTATGTTGATGTTATATGAACGAGTAGAACACAAGTGAGTTGTGGGCGATATAAGTCATATTGCCTACCAGCATGTCATACTTTGGTTCGGTGGCATTGTTGGTTGAGACGACCCGGACCAACATTACGCGTACGCTTACGCGAGACTGGTTCCCCCGACGTGCTTCGCACATAGGTGGCTTGCGGGTGACTGTCTCTCCAACTTTAGTTGAACCAAGTGTGGCTACGCCCGGTCCTTGCGAAGGTTAAAACAGAGTCTATTTGACAAACTATCGTTGTGGTTTTGATGCGTAGGTGAGATTGGTTCTTGCTTAAGCCCGTAGCAGCCACGTAAAACTTGCAACAACAAAGTAGAGGACGTCTAACTTGTTGTTGCAGGGCATGTTGTGAGGTGATATGGTCAAGGCATGATGCTGAATTTTATTGTATGAGATGATCATGTTTTGTAACCGAGTTATCGGCAACTGGCAGGAGCCATATGGTTGTCGTTTTATTGTATGCAATGCAATCGCGATGTAATGCTTTACTTTATTACTAAACGGTAGTGATAGTTGTGGAAGCATAAGATTGGCGAGACGACAACGATGCTACGATGGAGATCAAGGTGTCGCGCCGGTGACGATGGTGATCATAACGGTGCTTCGGAGATGGAGATCACAAGCACAAGATGATGATGGCCATATCATATCACTTATATTGATTGCATGAGATGTTTATCCTTTTATGCATCTTATCTTGCTTTGATTGACGGTAGCATTATAAGATGATCTCTCACTAAATTATCAAGAAGTGTTCTCCCTGAGTATGCACCATTGCCAAAGTTCGTCGTGCCCAGACACCACGTGATGATCGGGTGTGATAAGCTCTACGTCCATCTACAACGGGTGCAAGCCAGTTTTGCACACGCAGAATACTCAGGTTAAACTTGATGAGCCTAGCATATGCAGATATGGCCTCGGAACACGGAGACCGAAAGGTCGAGCGTGAATCATATAGTAGATATGATCAACATAACGATGTTCACCATTGAAAACTACTCCATCTCACGTGATGATCGGTTATGGTTTAGTTGATTTGGATCACGTGATCACTTAGAGGATTAGAGCGATGTCTATCTAAGTGGGAGTTCTTAAGTAATTTGATTAATTGAACTTAAACTTATCATGAACTTAGTACCTGATAGTATCTTGCTTGTTTATGTTGATTGTAGATAGATGGCTCGTGCTGTTGTTCCGTTGAATTTTAATGCGTTCCTTGAGAAAGCAAAGTTGAAAGATGATGGTAGCAATTATACGGACTGGGTCCGTAACTTGAGGATTATCCTCATTGCTGCTCAGAAGAATTACGTCCTGGAAGCACCGCTAGGTGCCAGGCCTGCTGCTGGAGCAACACCAGATGTTATGAACGTCTGGCAGAGCAAAGCTGCTGACTACTCGATAGTTCAGTGTGCCATGCTTTACGGCTTAGAATCGGGACTTCAACGATGTTTTGAACGTCATGGAGCATATGAGATGTTCCAGGAGTTGAAGTTAATATTTCAAGCAAATGCCCAGATTGAGAGATATGAAGTCTCCAATAAGTTCTATAGCTGCAAGATGGAGGAGAACGGTTCTGTCAGTGAGCATATATTCAAAATGTCTGGGTATAATAATCACTTGATTCAATTGGGAGTTAATCTTCCGGATGATTGCGTCATTGACAGAATTCTCCAATCACTGCCACCAGGCTACAAGAGCTTCGTGATGAACTATAATATGCAAGGGATGAACAAGACTATTCCCGAGCTCTTCGCAATGCTGAAAGCTGCGGAGGTAGAAATCAAGAAGGAGCATCAAGTGTTGATGGTTAACAAGACCACTAGTTTCGAGAAAAAGGGCAAAGGGAAGAAGAAGGGGAACTTCAAGAAGAACATCAAGCAAGTTGCTGCTCAGGAGAAGAAACCCAAGTCTGGACCTAAGCCTGAAACTGAGTGCTTCTACTGCAAACAGACTGGTCACTGGAAGCGGAACTGCCCCAAGTATTTGGCGGATAAGAAGGATGGCAAGGTGAACAAAGGTATATGTGATATACATGTTATTGATGTGTACCTTACTAGAGCTTGCAGTAGCTCCTGGGTATTTGATACTGGTTCTATTGCTAATATTTGCAACTCGAAACAGGGACTACGGATTAAGCCAACACTGGCGAAGGACGAGGTGACGATGCGCGTGGGAAACGGTTCCAAAGTCGATGTGATCGCGGTCGGCACGCTACCTCTACATCTACCTTCAGGATTAGTATTAGACCTAAATAATTGTTATTTGGTGCCAGCGTTGAGCATGAACATTATATCTGGATCTTGTTTAATGCGAGACGGTTATTCATTTAAATCAGAGAATAATGGTTGTTCTATTTATATGAGTAATATCTTTTATGGTCATGCACCCTTGAAGAGTGGTCTATTCTTATTGAATCTCGATAGTAGTAATACACATATTCATAATGTTGAAGCCAAAAGATGCAGAGTTGATAATGAAAGTGCAACTTATTTGTGGCACTGTCGTTTAGGTCATATCGGTGTAAAGTGCATGAAGAAATTTCATACTGATGGACTTTTGGAACCACTTGATTATGAATCACTTGGTACTTGCGAACCGTGCCTCATGGGCAAGATGACTAAAACACCGTTCTCCGGTACTATGGAGAGAGCAACATATTTGTTGGAAATCATACATACCGATGTATGTGGTCCGATGAATATTGAGGCTCGTGGCGGATATCGTTATTTTCTCACCTTCACAGATGATTTAAGCAGATATGGGTATATCTACTTAATGAAACATAAGTCTAAAACATTTGAAAAGTTCAAAGAATTTCAAAGTGAAGTTGAAAATCATCGTAACAAGAAAATAAAGTTTCTACGATCTGATCATGGAGGAGAATATTTGAGTTATGAGTTTGGTGTACATTTGAAAAACTGTGGAATAGTTTCGCAACTCACGCCACCCGGAACACCACAGCGTAATGGTGTGTCCGAACATCGTAATCGTACTTTACTAGATATGGTGCGATCTATGATGTCTCTTACAGATTTACCGCTATCGTTTTGGGGTTATGCTTTAGAGACGGCCGCATTCACGTTAAATAGGGCACCATCAAAATCCGTTGAGACGACACCTTATGAACTATGGTTTGGCAAGAAACCAAAGTTGCGTTTCTTAAAGTTTGGGGCTGCGATGCTTATGTGAAAAAGCTTCAACCTGATAAGCTCGAACCCAAATCGGAGAAATGTGTCTTCATAGGATACTCAAAGGAGACTGTTGGGTACACCTTCTATCACAGATCCGAAGGCAAGACATTCGTTGCTAAGAATGGATCCTTTCTAGAGAAGGAGTTTCTCTCGAAAGAAGTGAGTGGGAGGAAAGTAGAACTTGACGAGGTAACTGTACCTGCTCCCTTACTGGAAAGTAGTACATCACAGAAAACTGTTTCAGTGACACCTACACCAGTTAGTGAGGAAGCTAATGATAATGATCATGAAACTTCAGATCAAGATACTACTGAACCTCGTAGATCAACCAGAGTAAGATCCGCACCAGAGTGGTACGGTAATCCTGTTCTGGAAATCATGCTACTAGATCATGATGAACCTACGAACTATGAAGAAGCGATGGTGAGCCCAGATTCCGCAAAGTGGCTTGAAGCCATGAAATCTGAGATGGGATCCATGTATGAGAACAAAGTATGGACTTTGGTTGACTTGCCCGATGATCGGCAAGCAATTGAGAATAAATGGATCTTCAAGAAGAAGACTGACGCTGATGGTAATGTTACTGTCTACAAAGCTCGACTTGTCGCGAAAGGTTTTCGGCAAGTTCAAGGGATTGACTACGATGAGACCTTCTCACCCATGGCGATGCTTAAGTCCGTCCGAATCATGTTAGCAATTGCCGCATTTTATGATTATGAAATTTGGCAAATGGATGTCAAAACTGCATTCCTGAATGGATTTCTGGAAGAAGAGTTGTATATGATGCAACCAGAAGGTTTTGTCGATCCAAAACAAGCTAACAAAGTGTGCAAGCTCCAGCGATCCATTTATGGACTGGTGCAAGCCTCTCGGAGTTGGAATAAACGCTTTGATAGTGTGATCAAAGCATTTGGTTTTACACAGACTTTCGGAGAAGCCTGTATTTACAAGAAAGTGAGTGGGAGCTCTGTAGCATTTCTGATATTATATGTGGATGACATATTACTAATTGGAAATGATATAGAATTTCTGGATAGCATAAAGGGATACTTGAATAAGAGTTTTTCAATGAAAGACCTCGGTGAAGCTGCTTACATATTAGACATAAAGATCTATAGAGATAGATCAAAACGCTTAATTGGACTTCCACAAACAACATACCTTGACAAAATTTTGAAGAAGTTCAAAATGGATCAAGCAAAGAAAGGATTCTTGCTTGTGTTACAAGGTGTGAAATTGAGTAAGACTCAATGCCCGACCACTGCAGAAGATAGAGAGAATATGAAAGATGTTCCCTATGCATCAGCGATAGGATCTATCATGTATGCAATGCTGTGTACCAGACCTGATGTGTGCCTTGCTATAAGTCTAGCAGGGAGGTACCAAAGTAATCCAGGAGTGGATCACTGGACAGCGGTCAAGAACATCCTGAAATACCTGAAAAGGACTAAGGATATGTTTCTCGTATATGGAGGTGACAAAGAGCTCGTCGTAAAAGGTTACGTTGATGCAAGCTTTGACACTGATCCGGACGATTCTAAATCGCAAACCGGATACGTGTTTACATTAAACGGTGGAGCTGTCAGTTGGTGCAGTTCTAAACAAAGCGTCGTAGCAGGATCTACATGTGAAGCGGAGTACATAGCTGCTTCGGAAGCAGTGAACGAAGGAGTCTGGATGAAGGAGTTCATATCCGATCTAGGTGTCATACCTAGTGCATCGGGTCCAATGAAAATCTTTTGTGACAATACTGGTGCAATTGCCTTGGCAAAGGAATCCAGATTTCACAAGAGAACCAAGCACATCAAGAGACGCTTCAATTCCATCCGGGATCTAGTCCAGGTGGGAGACATAGAGATTTGCAAGATACATACAGATCTGAATGTTGCAGACCCGTTGACTAAGCCTCTACCACGAGCAAAACATGATTAGCACCAAGGCTCCATGGGTGTTAGAATCATTACGGTGTAATCTAGATTATTGACTCTAGTGCAAGTGGGAGACTGAAGGAAATATGCCCTAGAGGCAATAATAAAGTTATTATTTATTTCCTTATAATCATGATAAAAGGTTTATTATTCATGCTAGAATTGTATTAACCGGAAACATAATACATGTGTGAATACATAGACAAACAAAGTGTCACTAGTATGCCTGTACTTGACTAGCTCGTTAATCAAAGATGGTTATGTTTCCTGACCATGAACAAAGTGTTGTTATTTGATTAACGAGGTCACATAATTAGTTGAATGATCTGATTGACATGACCCATTTCCATTAGCTTAGCACCCGATCGTTTAGTATGTTGCTATTGCTTTCTTCATGACTTATACATGTTCCTATAACTATGAGATTATGCAACTCCCGTTTACCGGAGGAACACTTTGGGTACTACCAAACATCACAACGTAACTGGGTGATTATAAAGGAGTACTACAGGTGTCTCCAAAGGTACATGTTGGGTTGGCGTATTTCGAGATTAGGATTTGTCACTCCGATTGTCGGAGAGGTATCTCTGGGCCCTCTCGGTAATGCACATCACATAAAGCCTTGCAAGCATTACAACTAATATGTTAGTTGTGAGATGATGTATTACGGAACGATTAAAGAGACTTGCCGGTAACAAGATTGAACTAGGTATTGGATACCGACGATCGAATCTCGGGCAAGTAACATACCGATGACAAAGGGAACAACGTATGTTGTTATGCGGTCTGACCGATAGAAATCTTCGTAGAATATGTAGGAGCCAATATGGGCATCCAGGTCCCGCTATTAGTTATTGACCGGAGACGTGTCTCGGTCATGTCTACATTGTTCTCGAACCCGTAGGGTCCGCACGCTTAAGGTTACGATGACAGTTATATTATGAGTTTATGCATTTTGATGTACCGAAGGTTGTTCGGAGTCCCGGATGTGATCACGGACATGACGAGGAGTCTCGAAATGGTCGAGACGTAAAGATTGATATATTGGAAGCCTATGTTTGGATATCGAAAGTGTTCCGGGTGAAATCGGGATTTTACCGGAGTATCGGGAAGGTTACCGGAACCCCCCGGGAGCTAAATGGGCCATGATGGGTCTTAGTGGAAAAGAGAAGAGGCAGCCCTACATGGGCTGCGCGCCTCCCCCTTCCCCTAGTCCTATTAGGACTAGGAGAGGTGGCCGGCCCCCTCTCTCTCTTTTCCCCCTCCGCGAATCCTATTCCAACTAGGATTGGGGGGGGGGAATCCTACTCCCAGAGGGAGTAGGACTCTCCTGGCGCGCCACACCTTGGCCGGCCAGCCTCCCCCCTCTAGTCCTTTATATACTGAGGCAGAGGCACCCTAGAACACACAAGTTGATCCACGTGATCTATTCCTTAGTCGTGTGCGGTGCCCCCAGCCACCATAGTCCTCGATAATACTGTAGCGGAGTTTAGGCGAAGCCCTGCTGCTGTAGTACATCAAGATCGTCACCACGCCGTCGTGCTGACGGAACTCTTCCCCGACACTTTGCTAGATCGGAGTCCGGGGATTGTCATCGAGCTGAACGTGTGCTCGAACTCGGAGGTGCGTAGTTTCGGTGCTTTATCGGTTGGATCGTGAAGACGTACGACTACTTCCTCTACGTTGTGTCAATGCCTCCGCAGTCGGTCTGCGTGGGTACGTAGACAACACTCTCCCCTCTCGTTGCTATGCATCACCATGATCTTGCGTGTGCGTAGGAAATTTTTTGAAATTACTACGAAACCCAACATATTGATGATATTATGGTATACTCGAAGAACGAGGAGGAGCACAAGGAGCATTTGCGCTTAGTTCTTGAGAAACTCAGGGAACACCAGTTGTATGCTAAGTTTAGCATATGCGAATTTTGGTTAAAGGAAGTCGGGTTCCTTGGACATGTTATATTGGGAGAAGGTATAGCAGTAGACCCCAGCAAAATTCAGTCAGTCACTGAATGGTTGGCACCCACTTCAGTTAGCAAGATCCGTAGTTTTCTTGGACTCGCAAGTTACTATCGGAGGTTCATTGAGAACTTTTCCAAGATTGCAAAGCCAATGACTGAACTATTAAAGAAGGATACTAAGTTTAAATGGACAAAAGATTGCGAGGCAAGTTTCCAGGAGTTGAAGAAACGTTTGACTACAGCGCCAGTGCTAACACTGCCAGATATACATAAGGAGTTCCAAGTGTACTGCGATGCCTCACGCTTAGGACTTGGATGTGTGCTTATGCAGGGCGGGAGAGTTGTTTCGTATGCCTCACGACAACTAAAACCTCATGAGTTGAACTATGGCACGCATGACTTGGAGTTAGCAGCCGTAGTGCATGCATTGAAGACCTGGAGACATTACCTTATTGGAAACCGTTGTGATGTGTACACGGACCATAAGAGTTTAAAGTACATTTTCACCCAGAAGGAGCTGAACCTTCGACAGAGGAGATGGTTGGAGCTTATAAAGGATTATGACATGAAGGTACACAATCATCCCGGAAAGGCCAATGTCGTAGCAGACGCTTTGAGCCCGAAGAGTTATGCTAATATCCTTGAAAGCAAGGGACCGCCGAAGGAATTGGTAGAGGACATCATGGAACTTCGATTGGAGATTGTTCCTAGAGGATTTATTGCAACGATGGAGGTCCAGTCGACATTGCTGGACAAAATTCGGGAAGCTCAGAAGGATGACAAAGAGATTGCCGAGATAAAGGAGAAGATGGGCAAAGGAAAGGCCAAAGGTTTTCGTGAGGATGAGCATGATACCTTGTGGTTTGAGGACCGAGTTTATGTGCCCAATAACTAGGAGATCAGGATGTTAATACTTCAACAGGCCCATGACTCACCATACTCGATACACCCCGGAAACACCAAGATGCATTTGGATTTGAAGGAACGTTTCTGGTGGACCGGTATGAAGAAGGATATTGCCGAGCATGTAGCTGTATGTGATGTATGTCAGCGCGTGAAGGAAGAGCATCAGAAGCCAGCAGGACTGTTACAGCCTATGCTGATACCGAATGGAAGTGGGATAAACTGGGCATGGACTTTATCACCGGATTACCAGGACCAAAGCAGGATATGATTCCATATGGGTAGTAGTTGATCGCTTGACCAAAGTAGCTCACTTCTTCCCAGTAAAAACCACCTATACAAGTGCAAAGTTGGCCAAGATATATATGTCCAGGATTGTATGTCTGCATGGAGTTCCGAGGACCATCGTATCAGATCGAGGAACACAGTTTACCTCAAAGTTTTGGCACCAGTTGCACCAGACTTTGGGAACAAGATTGGAGTTTAGTACAGCTTTTCACCCGTAGACGGATGGACAAACAGAGAGAGTCAACCAAATTTTGGAGGACATGTTGAGAGCCTGTGCGCTAGATTATAGATCTAGTTGGGATGACAATTTCCCTTACGCAGAGTTTTCATACAACAATAGCTATCAAGCCAATTTGAAGATGGCACCGTTTGAAGCCCTGTATGGACGAAGGCGCAGAACACCGTTGATGTGGGATGAGGTAGGAGACCGACAGTTGTTTGGACCAAACTTGATCAAGGAGTCTGAGGAGAAGGTTAAATTGATTCGTGACAGAATGAAGATTGCTCAGTCTAGGCAGAAGAGTTATGCAGACTCAAAACGCAAGGAGGTAACCTGTGAAATTGGAGACCGGGCATATCTGCGAGTATCACCCTTGCGAGGAGTGAAATGTTTTGGAGTTAAGGGAAAGTTAGCCCCGAGATTTGTAGGACCGTATCGTATTTTGGAACGGATGGGAGAAGTTGCCTACAAGTTGGAGTTACCCGAGGGATTGTCAGGAGTTCATGACTTGTTTCACGTTTCACAGCTGAAGAAGTGTCATGCTGAGATGGCAGATATACCGCTAAGAGATACAGTACCCCTGGAGGCGATTCAGTTGGACAGTGATTTGACTTATGAGGAGAAACCAGTTAAGATTCTTGAGTTTGCCAGCAGAGTCACCCGCAGTAAGGTTATCAAGTTTTGCAAAGTTCAGTGGAGGCCCCATACCGAAGATGAAGCCACCTGGGATCGAGAGGATGATCTCCGCAAAGACCACCCGCACATATTTTCTAGCCAGCCCGAATCTCGAGGGCGAGATTCATCTTAAGGGGGGTAGGTTCGTAACATCCCAAATTTTCAATTTGGAATGTTATACATTAGATCATCACTGCATATCATATTTTATTGCTTTTCCGTTCCGTAATCCTCGAAATCCTAAGCAACTCAAGGACCCTCGGAGAGAGTTGGGGATTTCCCGATTTTCATATTTGATTCTTTTATCAAATAATGAAACGAGGATTTGATTTTAATTATTTCTCTCCGAAAAGTATTTCGCATTAAAAAAATTAAAGAGAGGAGATAATATGACTTCTCCAAAATAAATGAAATATTGGAGGAAAAATATTAAAATCATTAAATTGATTTTTATTTAATTTTATTCGGATTTTATTTGCATTAGAAAAATTGCATGTTTTCAAAATTGCATTTTAGGGCCAAGAAAATGTTCATCTTGTTCTAAATATTTTATTTAGACGGTGAAAATTTGTTTTGGCATTTTAAGATTTTTTTTTATTCTTCTAGGATTTTACTTCTGTCGGCGGAACTGTTTTTTTTAAAAGAAGTTCCCGCGCCCGACTGGGCCTAAGTCCCAGCCGAGCCAGGCCGGCCCAACCGCCGCCGCCTCCTGCGTGCGCGCGCGCCGCCGCTGCCGCCACTCGGACCGGAGTCCGAGTTGGACTCCGCGCCGCCCCGCCTTGGCCCCTACTCCAAGCCGTCCCTGCCCCGCCCTTATATACCGCCGCCCCCGCCACCCCAACACCCCCACCGCACCACCGCCGCCTGCGCCGTGCCTAGCCCCGCCGCCACCTCCGCAGCCGAGCGCCGCCGACGCCACTTGCCGCCGCCGCCCCCGCGAGCCGCCGCTCCACCGCCGCACCTCGCCTCGCCGGACCTCTCGCCGGAGGTAGCCGCCGGTTTTTTTATAAAAACCGTTCGGTTTTTTTAGAAACCCTTGATCCATTTTTTTCAGATTCGCCGGTTTTTCTCGGTTCTTCTAGTTACCGAGCGTTCATTTTAACGAACGGTTCTTCGCCCGTTAGATACAGCTAACGAACGCTCGTTCGTTAGTCTGTTCGTCAGTTTTCTTTTATCGGATTTATTCCGTGATTTTTCTCTGATCGTGATTTCTGATCCGATCTTAGTTTCTGTTTATCTTTTCGCTCGTTAGTCGGAATCAGGCGATTCAAGCGCCTAGAGTTTCATCTCAAAACCCTCTTTCCGTTTAACCAACTAAAATAAGTTTTCTCTACTGTAAAATTTGACCTAGTTTCAGATTAGTAAATGAAGCTTCTTTCTTTCGCCGTTTGAGTTTCGTAGCTTTGTTTGATTTGATTCTTTTTGCGAACCGGAGTTCTTAATTTGAATTTCTGGTCAACCTCTTTTATTTGAGTTTTGCTTGGGCATCGTTGCTTGTTACTTATGTATGCTATTGTTTGCTTGCGATAGAACACCCGAAGTGCGAAGCGTGCTACTACGAGTCCCTAGGTTTCGCAGATCGTCAGCAAGGCAAGTAACACTTTGATCATACCCTTTTATCACCCAGTTTTTATGCATTAGTTCCAATCCTCAAACATTGCATGATTAGGATGTCATTAACATGTGGGTTGGGAAGTAGTTGATGAGGTAGAACCTATTGACCTGTTACATTCAAACCCTTGGGAGTTACTCTACGCGTTGCTTATATTACTATGCTATGCTATGCTCGTAGACGTGGTTTGGGTTTGAGTGAAATCCATGACAGACGTGAGTTTCTTAAATTAACGGTTCAACTTAAGGTGGCAACTTAATCAAACAACTGGATTGATTGAGGCACCTGGAGTACCCAGTGTTGCCTATACTTTTTTGGAAATCCCGGAGTACCCGTGTGATCTTCCTATGGAACGCCACCCAGGCTCAAAGGGAACCGAAATGATTCATGCTAGAAACTTCCGTGTGCAGCCACAAGCTATTATGGGCTCTAGCATAGTTGAGTAAGTTACGTAAAGCTCTTGAAGAGGCAGATCAGCAGGTAGTCGGATGTAGGTTTGGTATGGTCTGTCCGGAGTAGAGAGTTAATGTTTCTGAAAGACTGTGTCTCGGTCATCCATTTCTCAAACACCCTGTAGTGCGAGAAATCCAATAGAGGCGATCGAGTCTTGTGGGGAAAAGTGCGCAAACCTCTGTAGAGTGTACAATCTAATCATGGTTAGCCGTGTCCCCGGTTATGGACAATTCTTGAGTATCTAGTACTTGGATTATCCCTTGTATCTCATTACTTTTAATTAATATTGTTGGGTTGTTAATCACTTTAACTGTGATTGAGTTGGAGGAACCTTCTCAATGTTGTTTCAACTACCATGATAGTAAAATAAAAATCTATTCCTTTGTTGTAGGAAAAAATTGGCTTTTCACCAAAACTATAAACCATAGAGCTTTCCACCAGCCATATATGCATGTAATTATAGCATTTTTCTGTTCTTGCTCTACTATGTTATATTGCCAGCATATTCCATGTGTTGACCCGTTTTCGGGCTGCAACGTATTATGTTGCACACTTTTCAGACGAGGAGTAAGGTTCGTTAGGTCGTTGCCGTGCAGCTCAGCCATGCCGTTGGAGTTGATGGACTCACTTTATCTTTCAAGCCTTCCGCTGTTATCGTGTTAGATGACCTTAAACCATATTTACTGTAATAAGTTCTCTCTTAAGACATTCGATGTAATAAGTGTGTGATTTCTACTCTGTTATAAATCCTTCGGGTACTGTGTGTCAGCATTACCTATCCAGGGATGACACTGAAGCACAGAGACTTGACCATCTGAGGTCGGGTCGCTACACACATATTGCCTCCACTTGAACCTAATCCACCTTCATTTGACACACTGTTATGGACATAATGATATAAACCTCATTATTGGTATTGTACCAAAATTTGTATAACGGCGTATAAATACACTAAAAATGAAAAAAGAGTACTAGTGGCGATGGATAGTAAACACGCTACAACTAGCTAGATTAGCAGCAGCGCGGGATAGAACAAGCGCTGCCGCTATGTGTCTTAGCAGTAGCGCTTGTCGCACGCGCTACTGCTAAGTAATAGTTGTAGCGCCTTATTGGTAGCGCGGCTGCCCGCGCTACTAGTGGGCATTAAACCCGCGCTACTACTAGGGTTTTCCCTAGTAGTGACTTATAAGCCTCGCCGCCGCTGTTGTCTCGAGCTCCTCTCTAAAGCAGGCCTTCTGGGCCTACCTCTTCTGCAATGCCCTCTTGGGCCTACTGGGCTAGCGGGCCTGCATCCTGGCCCAACTAGAGATTGGGTTTCTAGTCATATGCAGGCCGCTGTGGCCTAGTAGGCTGGCTTTTTTTATTTAGTTTTTTCTACTTATTTTTCTTTTCTGCTTTATCTATTTTCTTTAATTTATTTTTGAGTATTTAGAGTTTCTTTTCTGCTTTATTTATTTTCTTTATTTATTTCTGGCTTTTTAGTTTTTTCCTGTATTTAGAGTTTCTTTGTGAATATTTTTGCTTTAGGTACAAAAAATTACAAACTATCTGTTAGTGCTGGTAGTTTCAAATTTGAATAGTTTAAATTTGAATTATTTGAAATTTGTGTGGATCACTAGTTTGTGAATAACTTAGCCTTAAAAATAGATTTTTCAGTGATTCTTTTTTCTTATGTTTAATATTAGTGTGTTTTATCATTATATTCAATTTGGTAATACTTAACTTATTAAAAAAATGAAATGCCTTTGTAACAGATGAGTTTTCGTCCGAAACCCTGATACTTCGAAAGAGATTGTCCATTTTGTACATGAAGTGCATCTAGTTTTTGTCGTAACCCTCTCTACTTTTTTGCATATGCCATGTGGGTGAAATTATGATACCGTGCCAACATTCAACCTTTTCAGAGTTCATTTGAAGTTTTTTTCAATTTGAGGGTCATTTAACTGCAAAAATTAGTAAATGCATGAAAGAATTTGTTTGCACATAAAATTTCTTCGCGTTTCAAATGCCAAAACACATAAGTACCCTAACTATTACAAATATTCCCTCTGGTTTGTTCGAAGCGGGACTTTCCAGATATATAAGTCTGGAAACTCACTAGAGAAGAAAGTGATGAAAGTGAGAAGCCGATCACATCCCAGAGTGGGATCTTTGGGCCGTGTGAAACTTCTTCTTCGCGTGTGTCTCTTTGCACTGTAACCATGGACAATCTTCATCGTTTAACTGGATGCTCGGGTCAATATTCACTATGAATGGAGCAATTTCATGAAACTTTTCATAATGTTCTGACATGTCTGTCTTGTCATCCACTCCCACGATGTTTCTTTTCCTAGAAAGAACTATCTGGCATTTTGGCTCATCGTATGATGCAGTCGCTACCATATCTTTTCTTTTTCTCGGCTTGGTGGACATGTCCTTCACATAGAAAATCTATGCCACATCATTGGCTAGGACGAATGGTTCATCTGCATACGCAAGATTGTTGAGATCCACTGTTGTCATTCCGTACTATGGGTCTTCCGTTACCCCGCCTCGTGTCATATTCACCCATTTGCACCGAAACAAAGGGACCTTCAAACCACGTCCATAGTCAAGTTCCCATATGTCCTCTATCTAACCATAATATGTTTCCTTTCCCGCCTTGGTTGCTGCATCAAAGCGGACAACACTGTTTTGGTTGGTGCTCTTTTTATCTTGGGCGATCGTGTAAAATGTATTCCCATTTATCTCATACCCTTTGAAAGTCATTACATTCGAAGATGGCAACTGGGATAGCAAGTACAGGACATCTTCAATAGCGGCGTCATGCATGGCACGTGTCTGCAACCAGCCGACAAAAGTCCCCACTTGTTCATGTGTAATCCAATCGTCAGACTGCTCCGGGTGTTTGGACCGTAGAAAATTCTTGTGTTTGTCCATATACGAAGCCACCAAGGCGGAATTCTGTAGAAATGTGTAGTGTGCTTGAGTGAGAGAATGCCCATCCATACATATTATTTGATCCCCTCCTAGCGTGCCTTTTCCATCCAGTCTGCCCTTATGTCGCGATTCAGGAACACCAATCGGCTTAAGGTCAAGAATAAAGTGAATACAAAACTCAATGACCTCCTCATTTTCATGGCCCTTGGAGGTGCTTCCTTCTGGCCTAGCACGGTTATGAACATATTTCTTTAAGACTCCCATGAACCTCTCAAAGGGGAACATATTGTGTAGAAATACAGGACCAAGAACGTTAATCTCTTCACATAGGTGAACTAGGACGTGCGTCATGATGTTGAAGAAGGATGGTGGGAACACCAACTCGAAACTGACAAGACATTGCACCAAATCATTCTCTAACCTTGGTATAATTTCTGGATCGATTACCTTCTGAGAGATTGCATTGAGGAATGCACCTAGCTTCACAATGGCTAATCGAACATTTTCCGATAGAAGCCCCCTCAATGCAACCGAAAGCAGTTGCATCATAATCACGTGGCAGTCATGAGACTTCAGGTTCTGGAACTTTTTCTATGCCATATTTATTATTCCCTTTATATTCGACGAGAAGCCAGACGGTACCTTCATACTGAGCAGGCATTCAAAGAAGATTTCCTTCTCTTCTTTGGTAAGAGCGTAGCTGGCATGAACCTGATGTATATCATCTTTTCCGTGCATACGTTGTTGGTCCTCCCATGCCTCCGGTGTATCTTTTGTCTTCCCATACACACCCAAGAAGACAACCAGGGTCACGCAAAGATTCTTCGTCACGTGCATCACGTCGATTGCGGAGCGGACCTCTAGGTCTTTCCAATACGGCAGGTCCCAAAATATAGACTTCTTCTTCCACATGGGTGCGCGTCCGTCAGCGTCATTCGGAACAGGTTGTCCACCAGGACCCTTTCCAAAGAGTACCTTCAAATCCTTGACCATATCATGTACATCAGCACCAGTACGGTGGCGAGGCTTCGTCCGGTGATCCGCCTCATCTTTGAAATGCTTTCCTTTCTTTCTTACGAGATGCCTTCTCGGAAGAAATCGACGATGTCCCAGGTACACATTCTTCCTACTATTACCCAAATATATATTATTGGTATCATCCAAGCAGTGCGTGCATGTGCGGTATCCCTTGTTTGTCTTTCCTGAACGGTTACTGAGAGCAGGCCAATCATTGATGGTCACGAACAGCAACGCTTTTAGGTCAAATTCTTCCCACATGTGCTCATCCCACGCACGTACACCTGTTCCATTCCACAGATGTAAGAGTTCTTCAACTAATGGCCTTAGGTACACATCAATGTCATTGCCGGGTTGCTTAGGGCCTAGGATGAGCACTGGCATCATAATGAACTTCCGCTTCATGCACAACCAAGGAGGAAGGTTATACAAACATAGAGTCACAGACCAGGTGCTATGGTTGCTGCTCTGCTCCCCAAAAGGATTAATGCCATCTACGCTTAGACCAAACCATACGTTCCTTGTGTCACCTGCAAACTCCTCCGTGTACTTTCTCTCGATTTTTCTCCACTGCGACCCGTCAGCGGGTACTCTCAACTTTCCATCTTTCTTACGGTATTCTCTATGCCATCGCATAGCCCTGGCATGCTCTTTGTTTAGGAACAAACATTTCAACCGTAGTATTATAGGAGCATACCGCATCACCTTGGCAGGAATCTTCTTCCTGGGGTGCTCACCCTCGACATCACCAGGGTCATCGCGGCTGATCTTATAGCGCAATGCACCACATACCGGGCATGTGTTCAAATCTGCGTACTCACTGCGGTAGAGGATGCAGTCATTAGGGTATGCATGTATCTTCTGCACCTCTAACCCTAGAGGGTAGACAGCCTTCTTTACTTCGTACGTACTCTCGGGCAATTTTTTGTCCTTTGGAAGCATCTTCTTTAACTTTGCCAGCAACTTTCCAAATGCCTTGTCAGATACACCATTCTCTGCCTTCCATTGCAGTAATTCTAGTGTGGTGCCCAGCTTTTTATTGTCAGTTTCGCAATTCGGGTACAACAATTTCTTGTGGTCCTCTAACATGCACTGCAACTTCTTCTTCTCCTATGCACTTGCGCAGTTTCTCTCTACATCTACAATGGCCCAACCTAGATCATCGGTTGGCTCATCTGATGCCTCTTGTTCGGCTTCTTCCTGCATTGCCGGCTCAACTTCTTCCCCCATTGTTGTATCATCGTATTCAGGGAACCCATGGCCAGGATAGCTATCATTGTCCTCTTCTTCTTCATTTTCTTCCATCATAACCCCTCTTTCTCCATGCTTGGTCCAAACAATATAGTGGGGCATGAAACTGGACTCAAAGAGGTGGACGTGAATGGTTCTTGCGTTAGAGTAATTGTGATCATTCTTACCGCCAGCACATGGACAAGGCATAAAACCATCCGCCCGCTTGTTTTCCTGAGCCGCAATCAGAAAAGTATGCACGCCCTCAACGAACTAGGGAGAGCATTGGTCATCGTACATCCATTGTCGGCTCATCTTCATTACACAACACCGAATAGACCAAATCAATACAAGTTCATACATAAAGTTCATACAATACTTATTCTCATAAAGCAAACATATAAATAGCTCTCTAGCTAAAGAATTTAAATGCAACAACAAATGCGATCAAGATTGCAACTAAGGTAACAATTGATCCAACGGCATAATGATACCAAGCCTCACTATGAATGGCATATTTTCTAATATTTCTAATCTTCAAGCGCAGTTTCTCCATCTTGATCTTGTGATCATTGACAATATCGACAACATGCAACTCCAATTCAATCTTCTCCCCCTCAATTCTTTTCAATTCTTCTTTCAAATACTCGTTTTCTCTTTCAAATAAATTTAACCTCTCGACAATAGGGTCGGTTGGAATTTCCGGTTCACATACCTCCTAGAAAAAAAAATATGTCAATTTGATGGGCATAATTTGTCATAAACACGAAATGCAACAAAATAGTTATAAAAGAAAATATAGCACATCCGAATCATAACCCGGACGAGGGCCGGCGGGGGCGGATATCAAAACCATGGCACTATGAATAACAAACAACGTACGGGTAAGATAATTATACAAGTAACTATATATCTAAATCAAAAAAACATGGTTTTTTATATATAAAATATAAGAACAAGAGGGCTCACCCCACAAGGTGGTGCCGGCCACAAGACGGTGCGGATGATTGACGGTGGTTAGGACGGAGACAGGAAGGCACTAAGTAAACCACACCTACATATGCAAACTAAGAGTTATTTTGAGCTCAAATTGCATATAAATCAACTAAACTACCACATATAATTCCTCCCAAATTACTAAAACCCACAAATTAATGACTATATAAAGCATTGCAAAATCTAATAATCTAGCAATGAGAGATGAAAGAACAAAGTTGCTTACCTTTGTGATCACTTGAATGGATGGGGGCCTTCAAATCTTGACAAAATTTGGGCAAAATATGAGATGAGCTCAAGGTGGAGGGGGAAGAACAGAGAGGAGAGGGGAAAGGGGAAAAACAGAGAGAGCGCGCTCGCGGGTGGACGAAGGGTTTATATAGGACGACCTTTAGCACCGGTTCATGCCACAAACGGGTACTAAAGGTGCTGGAGGGGCCCCAGACTAACAACATCCTGCCACCACTCTCTTTAGTACTGGTTCGTGGCACGAACCGGTGCTAAAGATTCGCCACGAACCGGTACTAATGGTAGCAGCCCAGCTAGCCGTTGGAACCGGCACTAATGGTCACATTAGTGTCGTCTCAATTACAAACCGAGACTAATGAGCTGAACATTTGACCCTTTTTCTACTAGTGAATCTCTGTGTCACTTGTTCATACTATTACCATCATGCCAAGACACCTAGCTTAGGACCCCCTACCTTGTTATATGTTGGATTTAGCACCGACATTGGTGGCCCATATAGGTCATTCAACACTCAATTCAAAAAAGTTATCACTCAATTCAAAAAAGGTCATTCAAAAAAGTGATCACTCAATTCAAAAAAGGTTTTGCAGAATTTTTTTAATTCTCGACCCTTTTTCTACTAGTGAATCTCTATGTCACTTGTTCATACTGTTACCATCATGCCAAGACACCTAGCTTAGGACCCCCTACCTTGTTATATGTTGGATTTAGCACCGACATTGGTGGCCCATACAGGTCATTCAACAATCAATTCAAAAAAGGTTTTAGAAATTTTTTAATTCTTTGTGAAATTTTTAGACATTCCATATTTCGGAAAAAACTAGGATGTGACAATATTTTTGGTCATCGATTGGACGGTATTCTATAGGTTTACAACGCTTATAAGGGTGGGAGCGTATGCCTTATTATGGTAGATTTGGCTATATATAAATGATTTGGTTTGTAACGACAAAAACTCATCTCCTATGCATGTTATTTTCCGCTGTACACACTTGCCTCGTATGTGGTCTACGCTACACTGAATGGAGTACCAACCGTTGTTCGATGTGTATATGGTTGGACCGGGTGGCCAGAAAGAATTTTACATAACATGGGTGACAACATAATCTAGGGATCGGTCCACCACCTCCTTCGACATACGGATATTGTTGGTCCTATATGACTACAGTAGTTGCATTTTAATTTTTTTTTTGAATTTTCACGAGGGGGGGGAGAAGCAATCCTCCCCACCTGAATTGTATTCGTTTGTTTCCTGTAGGCTTTGCAGCCTAATACAACATAGGGTTCGAGTGAACCAGAAGTACAGGGGGCACAGGAAGGAGAAATATAGCAAAAACAGCACATGGCGAGGGGGGCACAACACAACAAGGGGAACTACGGGCGCTCGAACTGCAACGGCAAGCCAAGACTAAACCACGAAACTGC
Organism: Triticum urartu; assembly: GCF_056163025.1. Taxonomy (NCBI): domain Eukaryota; kingdom Viridiplantae; phylum Streptophyta; class Magnoliopsida; order Poales; family Poaceae; genus Triticum; species Triticum urartu. Next base: position 681,615,406 of record NC_141877.1, read on the forward strand.
ACCATCGACGCAATCAAAAAATACCAGGGAACCAAGACTGCACAACGCCGGGATACCACCTATGTCATGGGGTACATTCGAACGGTCACGCCGTGCCAAGAAGACGCCACGGTACCTGTGTGCCACCGGCGTAGTCGAAGGGCATCACCAAGCATAGAACTGCATAGAGCACAGCCAAAACATCACAACAAGGGGCACCACAGGCGCTCGAATTGCAGTGGTGAGCTGAGACTAAACCACGACACTATACCGTCGACACAATCGAAAAGCACCGAGCAACCAAGACTGCACAACGCCGCGACACCACCTGTGTCATGGGGTACATTCGAACGGTCACGCCAGGCCGAGACGACAACACGACACTTGTGTGCCACCGGCGTAGCCGAAGGGCATCACCAAGCATAGAACACCACCGAGCACAACCAAAACATCACAAGACCGAGGGATGAAGACAACGCTATCAAGATGGAAACCATGGGAAGCGTCGCCGCTGTCTCGGCCAGCAGCAGCTGGCCGACCATGGATTTCTCCCAAATCCCGGTCACATCCTCGACGAGATGCCAAGCAACCGCCAATAGCACTAGGCAGTGCTGGGATGGACGACCCCAAATTCGGGCGAATCCAACCGTCAACGACGCCGGCAGGCACCCTTAACGCCGAGGCCACCAGTGAGGACCACTGGTGCGGTGCCCCTGTAGGTGAGCCACGAGATAACGACAACCCACCGAGGGATCTGGGAGGTGGAGGTCTCCCATGACGCAGAGAGCCACGACGCCACCTTCGTTAGGCGAGCACGCGGAGGAGCACGATGACAACAGAACGGGCGGTGGCGGAGAGATGAAGAACGAGGCGCGTGGCGGAGCACGGGACGGGGCGCAGGGGCAAGGCATCCAGAAAGGACCTTGCCATGGCAGGTCCAACACGGGGAAGGTCGGGGACGGAGGCACCCAACAACGGCAAGGCCCGGCACGGACATGCCCATCCAGTTGCTACGAGAGGAGAGCCGGCGCGGGCAACACGGCAGAGGCATGAACCGGAGGGGGAACCACCGGTCATGGGCGCCGCCGAAGCCAGCTCACAGTGCAGCATGGGGAGGTGGTTGATGCCGACAATGGAGAGGGACGAGATCCAGTCCGGGGAGCATGCCGGAGCCGAGGCAGACAAGCGGGAGGGTGTCGAGCCCGAATCCGGCCACGGATAGCACCCCCAAGCAGGAGGAGGGGCAGATCCGGAGGCTGGCAAGCCAGATCCGACACGGGAGATCTGACAAAGGACATAAGTTGCATCTTCTTGTGCTTCCGTCTCCAATCAGTTTATCCAAATAACTGTTTATCCAGATATCTCGTGCTTCCGTCTCCCATCAGTTGCATCCAAAGGACATAAGTTTCCTCCCTTCCGCATGGTGCAGTAATGCCCACATACAAATCCAGCCAGACGGGTAGATAACCTGCAAAATGTTTGTGATATTGATCATGTTTAAAACACAATTATTTTCCCCGCAAAAAAACACAATTATTTAGACAATTCATTTTCACCGAAAATAATGCACGAACTCCCACACAATTTGGAGATGGTATAAGGAGGAGGTATGTTCAATGGCATATGAATTGTTCACCATAATAACTTGGCTATTGGTCAACTGAGAAACAAATATTGAATCCTTTCGCCATTATCACAAAAATAACAACCTTTACTCCCTTCTCACCTACGTTTGCCCAAGTTGTCCTTTGTCAAAGTTACTCCCCAATGGCCAATGCACGAACCACATAAAGATCTTGATTTGTAAAGGTAGCTTTGTTTTCTACATATGCATAGACCGAGGGATTGTTCCATTATTAATCAAGTCCAGCCCAAGTTGTCCTTTGTCAAAATTACTCCCCAATGCACGAACCACATAAAGATCTTGATTTGTAAAGGTAGCTTTGTTTTCCACATATGCATAGACCGAGGGATTGTTCCATTATTAATCAAGTCCACATATGCATATGCCTGAAACCGAAAGTTTTTACTGGAATACATCCGGCTCATTAGACAAGTTGACCTCCATCAACCTACCAGGCTATCCACCTCGTCCCCAGAAGCAAGTGGACATCTGATATCGAGCTAAGCAGACACGCGCCGGCATTAGGACGGTGACAGCATCTCCAGCAGACGCCCCTCAACTGGTATCACCATAATATTAGGCTCCGCACGACAACACGACACTCGCCGGAATTATCATGTGGCGTTTGACTACTAGGCCGTCACGTCTCCCAGGATCATGTGTTAGTGGCCAGAGGTCATTTGGCCTCTCGGAGGAGATCCACGCCCCAGCGTGAGGGCGCCTCTCTGCGCCCCGTGGGCTCGTTGCCGATAGAAGGAAATGCCGAGTTTCTTCTCTTCTGACATAAGATAAAATTCAGATGACATAAAAACCCATTGCGATTGCGTAAATACAGTAGTTTATAGAATAACTATTGCTGATGTTGTTGTTGAATAGTTGTAGTTGCATATATACGGTAGTGCAATAGCTTATAATTTCGTATCTTACTCAAAATTTGTTGCTCACCGGTAGTCTCTCTGTCTCTTTCCGCATTCAACAGAGACTTGTCAGATCTGAGTGATATGCCACAAATTTACTGTTTGAAGGTAATTTCTCCCTCTGTCCCACTTTCTTATTTTCTTCCAGGTGTTCAGAATATGGTTGGTAGGTCTGAGTGACCATCCACCAATTTAACTATCGTTGGTAGTCTCACTTCTGCAGTTTTCTTGCTTGCATTCAACAAAACCTTGGTAGATCCGAGTGAGTTTCCGCCGATTTAATCTCCTGACAAATCCCATGTTTCATATTATCTTCTGATTGCTTTTGGTTACTTATTTTACCTGAGTGATGCATAATATTGAGCTTGTCCATGTGCTACATTTATTTTTCATAGTGTGACATTGCTACTCTTTTGTTGAGATGCTAAGCAACGGTATTTCTTAACTACAAAGTTGTTGTTTGACTCTATGAGCCTGCAATAGTTGATAGGGTCTTTGCTGGCATGTTCATTCCGATTTACGTTAGCTACAGTATTCATCTAAAAAAGAAAGCAAATACTATAGTAACTTTGATCCTAGTAGCAACATTCATCCATTGGCATCAACCTCTTTTAGTTGTTTCCATTTAGTGCCATCCAGGGCACACTAATGAATTTCAGTATTTATAGATTTTAGGTAAGCCATGGGAATTTCTTACAGCGTTTAACATATTTCTTGAAATATAGTCGGTGCGTTTCAGATTTGAACAAATTATTGCTCCTATAGGATTTTCTGAAGACCCTCTACTCGTTGCTTAGTCAGGTCTTTATTTCTCCTTTTGTTCAATTTTGCTAGATCGTGTGATCCACGATAATAGCATGTGTCTATTTTGGCTAATCCGACTGGCCAAAACTCCATGTACTGTCATAGCGACATTTAAGAATAACACTAAGCCCATTCTGTATTTGATTAGGAGATCGATCGACTCCATGACCACAAAAGTATAAATTTTTCGAAGATGGCTTAATTATATAGCCAGCAATTCCAGCTGTGGTGGAAACGGTCTTCGTTTCCTATGGACATTATGTCGATGTCTTGGCTTAAGTTTTAGGTAAGTGTAAAATACATAGTTATTCATTTAGAGTTCAATATGGTACCAGGTTCCGATTTACATGAGCAACAATATTCATTGCAAAAAGAAAGGACTGTAATAATATATCATGTGCTTCCTTAGGCCTGACTGGCAAAAACACCACAGTAATATTCTCATATTTGCCTAATTGAAGGATAGTGATCCTCCCGTTTTCTGAAAATAAGATTTATTATCGTGTGTCACTCCAAATATTCTCCGCAAAACATGGGGGGCATCAGTAGGATATTATTGTGCAAATAAGATTAACCTAGCTAGGGATATGAACGTACAAACCAATTTACTGTAGACTTACCACGTGATACATATAGTAAGCAATCCAAACCATTCAAGAACAAAAACTACTTATGGTAGACTATGAGAATCACGCTGTTCCATCGAACACCAATAAAAGGTTTCAAGAAAATGTAAGACCAATGAAACTGAATAAGATAAAATAAAATTTGAGGGGAAATAAAACTGAATAAATAATAAATGCCACTTCAAACTGGGTAGGGAAAAAATAGAGGCCCACACAGATAACCCATTGTGAGGATAGGCAAATCATTTGATTTTGTGGGCACACATGATGGAGATCCATCTCCTACAAGTATATATATGGCCCTCTGCCCGCTGCTACTTGTCGCATCTCGTATGCTTCTGACCGCAAAACGATCTATCCAGCTCGACGACGATCTGATGAGGCACCGTTCTCGTAAATTATTATTCTGCAAAAAAGCAAGCGGTGAGGGAAACACCACACGTCCACACATGTATTGGATCAGCATGCATTCTGGTAAATTATTATTCTAACAAAACCAGCATATGCACATGCTTAATGCATTGGATTGGTGGAGATTATGGCTCATGTATCCGCTCCGTCCCTCGTGCATTTACTCCGTTGTTGAACACTAGATTTCTGTAGCCTGACATTGGATTATGGAAATACTATCTAAAAATGACCAGCACTACTGGAACAACTGTCTACACCGAAAGCCAAAGCACGGGCTCTCAACAACGACGGTCTAAGCCAAAGCACCGTATGTCAAGAGCTAACCACTAAGAACACGACAATTAGGTGCCACCTGGCAAGTCCGTCCGTGGTTGACGGCACCCGTGACGCCGGAGTTACTTTTGCCGAGAGCTGTCATCTATGTCTCTACATACTGTTTCAAAATTTCATTTTCTTCATGCAGAAAAACTTTGCCGAGCGGCCTGACAAGTCTCTTGGTATAGCTCATCCATTTCCCCAGCTAGTAAAGAATTTCATAAATACCATTTCGATGCAGTCACATGAGGGACAGAAGAGTTTTACCAATTACACGAGGATATTAAGGTGATTATGCGTGAGCCTTTTAATTATGTGTGGCTCTTTGCATTTCACCTAGGGCTATATTGATTTCCGTGGTAGGCCATGGAAAACATGGATTCCGACAGCCCATAGGTAAGAGACAACAACCCGGGTGGTGAATCAAGCATAAAGAGAGAAAAAAAAAGAAAATATCGACATGAATCTCAACGCAAGATCAATGATATAGAATTTAGATGTGCAATACTCCCTCCTTCCATCTATATAGGACCTAATGCGTTTTTCGAGACTAACTTTGACCAAATGTTAAAGCAACAATATATGACATGCAACTTACACAAAGCATACCGTCAAATTCGTATGTGAAAGGAGATTTCAATGATATAATTTTTACATTATGCATGTCATGTACTATTAATCTTGTCAATAGTCAAAGACCGTCTTGAAAAACGCATTAGCCCCTATATAGATGAAAGGAGGGACTACTTATGACACATCTATATGTGCTTTAGCAAAACTGTTGATATTAATGATTTTTTACCGAAATTCAGTACACGAACTCTGTTGAGTATGTATTTTGTACTGCACGTGTATTAGAGTTGTAGCCCACCTAGTCTTGTATAGTTGAGGTAGAGGCCTTCCCTTGTATTATATATATGCGTGCACCAGCACCCCAATCAATACATCGTATTGCAAATTATCTGTCTACATGGTATCATCCTCTCCGGTCTAACCCTAGGGCCAGCCGCCGCTGCGCCCCATCCTCGCTTCCGCACCCCGCGCGCATCATGCCGCTTCTTTGCTCGATCAGCCGCGCACCTTGTGCTGGCTAGCTGTAGCCGTGACCGCGTTGACCAGTAGCTAGCTAGCCACCTCGCGCCGCCCAGCCTTTTCCATCGCGCCGCTCTGCCTTTTTTTGCCATCGCGCGCCGCCGCTTCGCCACCCGCCGCGCCATCTCCCGCTGCAGCCGCGCCCCGCCGCTGCTGCTCCCTCCTCTCCCAACCCTAACCCTAGTCGCTACCTCGCACACTGCCGCCATGTCGTGGCCCTCCTCCCCTGGCTCCTCCACCACCCACTTGTCCAACCCGTTCGCTGGTCCCGAGCCCTCCGCCGCCGCCATCCGTGACCTCAATATTGAGGCCCGGTCCCCATCCGTCTCAACAGCTCCAGCACGTCGTACTACGCGTGGAAGACCTACTTCAACCTCGTCTTCCGCGAGTACTGTCTCACCGAGCATATTGATGGTTCCGTGGACAGCGCGTACATGCGCGGTGACCCGGAGTGGTCCGCCATCAAGGCCACAATCATCCGTTGGTTCTACCATATGGTCTCGAAGGACATCTTCCACACGGTCGTCGCCGAGGACGGCGACGCCTGCACCGTGTGGGCCAAGATCAACGCGCTCTTCACCGACAACAAACTCCAGCGCCTTGTTTTCTTGCAGCAGGAGTTCTTCGGTTGTCACTAGGACAAATCCACCATCGACGAGTACTGCATGAGGCTCAAGATGCTCGCCGACGAGCTTCGCAACATCGGCGCTAAGGTCTCTGACGACCTCATGCTGAGCACCCTCACCGCTGGACTTAATGAGGACTTTAGCAACGCGGCGTCCAACCTCACCCTGCTGCCGCAACCCACCTTCCAGCCTGTCGTCGTGTACCTCAAACTTGAGGAGCGCCGGATGACGAAGCTGAAGCAGCGGTTCCAGCACACCGCTCTCGCCGCCGGTACCACCCGCGGCGGCCCTGCTCCACTGGCCGCCCCCCGCCAGTCCACGCTGCCAGCACCCGCCGGCTACTACCCGCTGCCGCCCGCTCCGCCCGCGCCCCCAGCGCCTCCCCAGCAGCCGCAAGGTGGCGGGGGCCGGTGCAACCGGCGGGGGCCGCCGCCAGCAGCAAGCGTGGGGCGCAGGGGGGGCGCCCAACTTCCAGCAGCCGCCTCCACCGTGGGCCGTCGGGCAGAACCCATGGACGGGGTCATCCACGCCTATCACATGCCCGTCCCGCGGGCTCCTGCATCGGGTCTCCTTGGCCCCCGTCCAGCGGGCCATCATGCGTTCATCACCGCCCCTACCAGCCCTACGGTGCCCCGCTCACACCGCCACCCCTCGGTGGTTACGGCACGCCCGCCTAGGCACCGCCCTATGGAGGTCAACTACCGCCGCCGGCCCCTGCACCGTGGGACCCTGCCCTCCTGGCCGCCCTACACTCGGCGCCGTCGCCGAGAAACTATGGCGGTGGAGGCGACTAGTACATGGACTCGGGTGCTACTGCGCACATGACAGCTCATCCCACTAACCTTTCCTCCTCTACTCCAGTTCACACTCCCACTCGCATCACCGTTGGCAACGATTCCTCTTTACCTATCACCCATGTCGATAGTACTAGTTTTCCTTCTAGTTCCACACCTATCACTATGTCTAACATTCTTGCCTCACCTGACTTAGTCACTAGCATAGTCTCTGTTCGTCGTCTTACTCATGAGAATCCTCTTACTGTTGAATTTGATGGTGTTGGTTTCTCTGTGAAGGACGCCCGTACCAGGATGGTGATTCACCGATGTGATATCCCTAACGAGCTTTATCCCATGCACGCCAGCACCTCCACTTCCACACCCGTCGCTCTCTCCGTTGGCGTCGACCTTTGGCATGCTCGCTTGGGCAACCCCAACCCCGCCATTCTGCGTCATATCCTTAGGAGTTTTTCTTTCTCAAGTAATAAGCTCGACGAGCATACTTGTGAGGCCTATCGTTTGGGCAAGCACGTGGGTCTTCCCTTTAGTGTGTCTCCTTCAGTTTCCACTTTTTCGTTTCAGTTGATCCATAGTGATGTTTGGACCTCTCCCGTTGCGAGTAACACGGGCTATCTAAATTATTTGGTGATTTTGGATGATTATTCTCATTATGTGTGGACTTTTCCTCTTCGTCGTAAATCCGATGCTTTAGCCACACTCACCGCCTTTTATTCCTATGTCACCACTCAGTTCGGTCGCCCCATACTTGCACTTCAAAATGATAATGGAAAAGAGTTTAACAACGTCGCTCTTCGCTCACTTCTCGCCTCTCACGGCACCACCTTCCGTCTGACTTGCCCCTACACTTCACAGCAGAACGGTCGCGCCGAGCGCATTCTCCGCACTCTTAATGACTGCGTTCGCACGTTGCTCTTTCACGCTAACGTACCCGCTCGGTTCTGGCCCGAGGCTCTCGCCACCGCCTCTCTCTCAGTCAACATTCGTCCATGTCGTTCCCGGTGGAACTACACCCCTCACCACCTTCTTTTCGGTACACCATGATAACCCACAAGTATAGGGGATCAATTGTAGCCTCTTTCGATGAGTAAGACTGTCGAACCCAACGAGGAGATAAAGGTAGAACAAATATTCCCTCAAGTTCTATCGACCACCGATACAACTCTACGCACGCTTAACGTTCGCTTTACCTCAAACAAGTAGGAAACTAGAAGTACTTTGTAGGTGTTGTTGGATAGGTTTGCAAGATAATAAAGAGTGCGTAAATAAAAACTAGGGGCTGTTTAGATAAAAGAATAACTAAGTTAGTTTTAGTAGAGAGCTTTTTGTCATGAGAAAGTTATTTGTCCCTAGGCAATTGATAACTAGACCGGTAATCATTATTGCAATTTTATTTGAGGGAGAGGCATAAGCTAACATACTTTCTCTACTTGGATCATATGCACTTATGATTGGAACTCTAGCAAGCGTCCGCAACTATTAAAGATCATTAAGGTAAAACCAAACCATAGCATTAAAGTATCAAGTCCTCTTTACTCCCATATGCAAACAACCTACTTACTCGGGCATGTGCTTTTGTCACTCACACCACCCACCATAAGCAAATCATGAACGTATTGCAACACCCTATAGTGGGGATCCCTCATGCTTGCGCGACACGGAGAGCACCATAGCACAGCACCAATAATAAAACATGCAACTCAAATCAATCACGATCATCAATTAACCCATAGGACAAAACGGATCTACTCAAACATCATAGGATAGCCATACATCATTCGGAAATAATATATAGCGTTGAGCACCATGTTTAAGTAGAGATTGCAGCGGGTAAAAGAGGGGTTACACCACTGCATCAAGGGGGGAAGAGATGGTGATGATGGCGGTGGACACTACAAGAAATATGTCAACTTATGACCTTCTGTCAGTGACCCTGGAAGAATTGGTCATAAATCTATGACCATTTTAGACCAATTAGTCAAAAGCTGTTCGGGGGGCTCCAAACCCTAAACCATTGCGACCATTTTGGTCAGAAAGGTCGTAATTTCCTTACACGAAATGGTCATAAAGCAGACAGCACTAGTCCGATGCCTTATTTCTAGCTGATCATGACCAATATAGATGGTCATAACCTTGTAAATTGTGGTGGGTTGCTATGACTAGGTGCCACCTCATCAGTTTTGCCTATGTGTCATGTCCATGTGGCAGTTTTTGCCCTAGGTTGTGAAGCAACCTATAGTTCTGTCATTCCCAAAATTCCCAAAAAATCTCATAAATTCTTTGGGTCATATCTTCATCAAATATGTAAAAGTCCTTCCTTTCCTAGTTCAAAACTAATTCAACAATATTCATTTTCCTATTCTGTTCACAACAACACTTTATGAAGGAAGTGCCATTTATATATTCTTGATTGCCCTAGGAATTTTTTGGCACTCTTTTCTATCCAAATCATTACTGCATGACAAAATTCAGCTCCATTTGCCTAGCAAATCTTCCTCGGCAAATTTCCAAAGTTTTTGTCCACCTAGAAGCATTGTGAAGGAAGTACCTTTTTTATATCTCAAAATGACATGAAATTTATACAGTTCCTTCATATGCCCAAATTATCACCCTCCTCCAAATTGCAGCTCAGTCAAATCATCTATGTGAGCCCAGGTTCAATTTATATTTTATGGCCAAATTGGCACGTTGCAAAGCAAGTGTTATATAGACCCCTCCTATTACCCTCAATGATAATATTCAGCTCAATTTTCCTAGTAAATCTTTCTCAGGAAATTTCCAGAGTTTCTACCTCGAGAGAAGCTTTGTGAAGTAAGTACTAGCTAGGCTTACCCAAATGATCTGAAAATTTACCAGCGCATGACCATACCTATGTAACTTACCTACACCAATTTGTAGCTCATTTAATTCATCCAATCTCTCTCACTAGTTTTCCCAAGTTTTTGTCCATAGAAGAGCATTGTGAAGGAAATACTACTTTGGCATGTCCAAATGGTATCAATTTTCTACAATGCTTTCCTATGCCCAAATAACCATCCTCCACTAAATTTCAGCTCAATCCATTCATTATTTTGAGCCCAGCTTCAACATTCATATTTTTGTCTAGTGTGATACTTTGCAAAGCAAGTACCACCTAGGAACCTCCTTTTGAGCTAAAAATTTGTGAAGACATTCTCCTTAGTAGATGATCATTCTCAGCCAAAACTCACGCCCATTGGCCATGTGCATTTCCCGTACTGCTAATCAAACACTCGGCTGCTTATTCATGTTTGAGCATCGATCGGTCTCCTCGTGAGAATCTTATGTTGTGATATTCCTCCTATCACCTACCTGGGGAGTGCCCAATCCACTAGACATGCCTAGGCTGCCCAGAACACATGGCAATGCCACGGACATGCGAGTTTACGTGCTCTAGAGTTGGGGGCCTCGGCCACCGCCCAAACCTTGACGCATTGCCACCAAACCATGTATTTATGATTAAATAGGTACTTATGTAACTAGAAATGATTTTTGGACAAAATAAATAGCAAACTATGAGGCAGCTGCAGTTCAAATTTGACCCGCTTCCTGCTGAATCGGCGGGAATTTGTCTTTTTCACCAGAGGTGGATCAAAACTTTTGACACCCAAGCATTTTGTCAATTGTGCATTATATATGGCCTAGTATTTTATAAAATTGATTAGGTCCAATTTTGCAATAAATATATGGTAGGTCCTTCACAAAAAAACTCATTTTGGGCACTCAAAAAAATGGAAAATGAATTTTTCGTGCAAAGAAAATGAAAACTTCCTTAGGCAACATTGTTTGGAATTCCAAGATGCACCCTTGTGCACAATAAGAGATCATTTGAACAAACTATGCCATGAATGTGGCCATAAGATTGATCATTTGGCTTGAAAGCCATGAATCTTCACGCATGATAGCTCATTTCTGAGAACACTTTTTTAAAAGAATTGCCGTATTACAAGTTTACTATTTTCCCTGGGAACTTGGCCATATATAATGACACAATGCGAAGGTTTCCCAATTTTTTGATTTTCTTTGAACTTTTTATGCCCGTTTCAAAATGCGGTCAAAACGGCGGGAATGACCGTTCCTAGCTAGTGGTTGAATCTTGAATTTTTTTTTGGTGTTTCTCTGATTAAATAGATACTTATGTACCTAGAAATGATTTTTGGAAAATATAAAGAGCAAACTACGAGGTAGCTACAGTTCAAATTTGACCCGCTTCCTGCTGAATCGGCACGAATTTGTCTTTTTCACGAGAGGTGGATCAAAACTTTTGACACCCAAACATTTGGTAATGACCATTAAATATGTCCTAATATTTTATAAAACTGATTTGGTGCAATTTTGCAACAATTATTTGGGAGGTCCTTCACAAAAAATCCTCCTTTTGGGCACTCGAAAAATGGAAAATTGTTTTTTCGTCCAAAGAAAATGGAAACTTCCTTAGGCAACATTGTTTGCCATTCCAATATGCACCCTTGTGCACAATATGAGATCATTTGAACAAACTATGCCATGAATGTGGCCATAAGATTGATCATTTGGCTTGAAAGCCATGAATCTCCACACGTGATAGGTCGTTTCTGAGAACACTTTTTTTAAATAATTGCCGTATTACAAGTTTGTTATTTTTCCTGGGAACTTGGCCACATATAATGACACAATGCGAAGGTTTTCCAATTTTTTGATTTTTTTGAATTTTTTATGCCCGTTTCAAAATGCGGTCAAAACGGCGGGAATGACCGTTCCTAGCTAGTGGTCGAATCTTGGAATTTTTTTGGTGTTTCTCTGATAAAATAGATACTTATGTACCTAGAAAAGATTTTTGGAAAAAATAAAGAGCAAACTACAAGGCAGCTACAATTCAAATTTGACCCGCTTCCAGCTGAATCGGCGGAAATTTGTCTTTTTCACCAGAGGTGGATCGAATCTTTTGACACCCAACCATTTGGTCAATTGTGCATTAAACATGGCCTAGTATTTTATAAAATTGATTTAGTACAATTTTGCAACATTTATTTGGTAGTTCCTTCACAAAAAAACACCATTTCGAGCACTCGAAAAATGGGAAATGAATTTTCCGTGCAAAGAAAATGAAAACTTCCTTAGGCAACATTGTTTGTCATTCCAATATGCACCCTTGTGCACAATATGAAACCATTTGAACAAACTATGCCAGGAATGTGGCCATAATTTTGATTATTTGACTTGAAAGCCATGAATCTTCACACATGATAGCTCATTTCTGAGAACATTTTTTTAAACAATTGCCGTATTACAAGTTTGTTATTTTTCCTGTGAACTTGGCCACATATAATGACACAATGCGAAGGTTTTCCAATTTTTTGATTTTTTTTGAATTTTTTATGCCCGTTTCAAAATGCGGTCAAAACAACGGGAATGACCGTTCCTAGCTAGTGGTTTAATCTTGGAATTTTTTTGGTGTTTCTCTGGTTAAATAACTACTTTTATACCTAGAAATGATTTTTGGAAAAAATAAATAGCAAACTATGAGGCAGCCGCAGTTCAAATTTGACCCGCTTCCAGCTGAATCGGCGGAAATTTGTCTTTTTCCGGAGAGGTGGATCAAAACTTTTTACACCCAACCATTGGGTCAATTGTGCATTAAATATGGCCTAGTATTTTAGAAAATGGATTTGGTCCAATTTTGCAACAATTATTTGGTAGGTACTTCACAAAAAAAACTCATTTTGGGCACTTGGAAAATGGAAAATGATTTTTTCGTCCAAAGAAAATGAAAATTTCCTTAGGCAACATTGTTTGCCATTCCAATATGCACCCTTGTGCATAATATGAGATCATTTGAACAAACTATGCATCTTCATATATGATAACTCGGTTCCGAGAACACTTGGCTTAAAAGCCATTGATCTTCATACATGATAACTTGGTTCCGAGAACAGTTTTAAGACATTTACTGTAGTCAATGTTTATTATTTTTCGTGTAAACTAGGTCAGATATAATCCCACATTGCGAAAGTTTTTTTTTTGAATTTCTTTCAAAATGTTGTCAAAACGGCGGGTATGACTACGAGTCTTCGGTCACCGGGAAGGTGACGACGACGAACTCCTCGCTCGCGACCACCTCCTCGATGCCCTGCTCTTCTACGTGCTGAGGTCCTTGCTGGCAGCCTTGCCGGATAAAAATCCAGAGCTTCTTTATTCAGTATTGGCGCCCCTGCCCCCGCCCCCGATCGCCACCTAAAGCTAAAATGATCCACACACGCGGGATCCAACGAACCTCCTCACCGCCGATGACCAAGAGGTCACCGGCGGAGGGGAACCGCCGAAAGACGGCGCCAAAAGAGTTGGTTCTCTTAGCCAAAGAGATCTGCACTTTATTTTCATCCGGTTACGACCTGCTTAGATGGTCATGGACGTCGCACACATGTATTCTATTTTGATTGGTTCAGAGGCATGTCACGCGGATCATGGATCGAGCACCGTCCGATCCACCCGGATCCAATGGCAGCGCTCCCTCCTCACCTTCTCACCCCACCTAGCCCAACAACCCACAGGCCACAGCCCGCACTCCTCCCTCGTCCCCCGCGAACCCTAGCGCTCCCCGATCCCTCCCACCTCCCCTCCCCTCGCCGCCACCCACCCCTCCCCTCGCTCTCCTCCCTCCCTCCCTCCCCCCTGGCAAGATCCAGCGCGCTCCAAGATCCCCATGCTCTGCTCCTTCCTTCCTCCCCTCCGGCAAGATCCAGCGCACGGCATCCCTCTCCTCGATCCAGATCGAGGCAGATGCTCCCCATATCCGTCTTGATCCACCTCCCCCTCGACTCTAGCCGCCTCCCTCGGTGCCACCCTCCCCGCCACCGCCGCCGCATCCGCCAAGCCCAAGCCCGCGCCCAAGGTGCCGATCCGACGTCCCTTCTCCTCCCCCGGCACCGATCTTCAAATTACTTGCTTGTCTAATCCACTTTTTTGGGTTGGATTTGCACCGGAAGGCGAGGTCCATGGACGACATCGATGACGACGATGACGAGGAGGAGGACGACGACCAGGACATGCGCGACCCCACCCCCGAGCCCGACGAGCTAGACGAGGAGATCGTCGAGTCCGACCTCGAGCTCGACAACGACGGCGTCGTCCACCCCGACCACGACGACACGCCAGAGAAGGTCCTTCCCCTGCTCACCCCCATCTCTGTTACCTTGTTTCCATCGCTGCTCCGCTCTGCTCTGCTAGTGTAGATCCGCAGCCAAACCCCCATCGTAGCAAGCGGCCCCGTCGCGGGATCACAGTGGCCTGACCGGATGCAGGAAATGTGCCAATTTCTGTTGGACCTTATACAACACATGATGCTCTTTTCTTTTTTCCTTTATTAGTTCCTCAAGCTTAACTGCCATGTTACTATTCTAGGAGTAGTCTTAGTTGATGCTCAGAATTTAGTTGATGCTCAAAATTCTTCACAGTACTATATGCGCGCGCATGCGCCTCTCACTTTGACCGGCGCGCCAAGGCATGGCGCCGCTGCATGGCATGGCAGCATGGCTGTTTTTGTTTCTTTGCATTTGTAGTACCACGACCACAACAATGGCCCTTTTATTACGTTGGCCAGTACCCAGTAGGTAGTAGAATATGAGCCTGTTGGTTGCATATATATATAAAGCAGCTTGCGCCCGTCAAGATTTGCACTTGTTTTTTACACTCCTATAACCTATTGCATGAGGGGTAGTTTTATATGCAAGTGGGAACTGCACCGCATGCTAGTTATCAATAAAATGTTGAGATGCATGCGCATCAAGATCGTGTGGCTGATGGCGAGATCCACCGCACATATGTATGATGTATTATCGTTTGTTGCCTGACATGACAATGACAATGACGCTGGATTGGAATGGATGCAGGTGGGTGGCCGAGGAGGACCACATCGTCAACTTCCCCACCGTGCGCCTCAAGGGAGGCATGCCCATCAGGGTCACCGCCAAAGACTAGCTGTCTGTCAATCGGACCACCGTCCTTGATCAACTCCCCGCGGCAGTTAAGCCAGCCATGCATATACATGATGCTGCTGCTACAAGTATGGTATCTTCCATAGCAAGGTTGAAAGGATCCTTAAAACAAGCTAGCTAGGCAACATCTGATCTGAGAGTACATAGTTATGGGCATGCATGTATAAGTGTTGTAGGGAAGGGTTAATTAGCCATGGAGTAGTTGCCAATAACCTCTTTCTGTTTATGGAGTGTAAACAAAATAAGAGCCCACATACACTTGCATCTTTTCTGAACATTCAGCCCGTCCTGTTTAGTCGAACGAAGAAAAAATGCAAGGACACCAAAAGGTGTGTAGATACACAGATAACAAATATGTTGTTCCATACTAGTTGGAACACTTTTCGCTTAAATGATGTGCATGACAGATTTATCCAGCCGCTGCACTTTACTGAACAGTTGTTTCCTAGACATGTTGGGTTTTTCAAACCTTCTCTTGGGAGTAATTATACTTGTTAACTGCTGTCCTTTTGCAAGAAAAAGAAAAGCTGCTGTCCTGAATGAATGTAAAAATACTATAACAAGCCCTTTGTTGCATTTAGGGGCATTGCAAGGCACTGCAATTACCTCGGAGATC
Organism: Triticum urartu; assembly: GCF_056163025.1. NCBI lineage: Eukaryota > Viridiplantae > Streptophyta > Magnoliopsida > Poales > Poaceae > Triticum > Triticum urartu. The sequence continues at coordinate 681,631,201 of NC_141877.1, forward strand.
TACTCTTGGCGCTGATTAGCTACAGAACCAGAAGGCCATGCTGTATTGTTATTGTAGACCGTGATGATCATGCAGAACTAAATGGCAAGTTCTTTTGTACATTGTTCTTTGATATCCAGTTTTGAATTGAAGTTGCATCGATCTCTAGCTTTGACGCCGCGTTGTGATCTAATCTGGTGCGTGCAGGCGCTGCAGGCCAAGGACCTGAACGAGATGTTCCCGGTGGTGGACGCAGAGGCAGCGCCCATGGAGGACGCCCCTCCACCACTGCTCCGACGCCATCCAGGTCTTCTTACCTTCAGTTTCTTCTTCTTCCCTTACCCTCCATTCCTTTGACTGAGATGTGATGTGGTTTCCTGCCATGAATGAGCAGTTGTCGCCGGATGGATGTAGGACGACCGACCATGGATGAGTAGCAGCAGCACCCCCATGGTGAGCCCCTCGACCCAATTGTTCCCCTCTGCTTTCTGTGATGCTAGAGTTTGGCCTCGGTTCCATGGCTGATTGCTTGTTGTACGCCACGTCGAGGACCGAGTGTTTGAGCTGATTTGTGTTGTTGGTGGTCATCTAGCTACTGATTTTCTGCTGCAAGTTAGAATGCCTACTGTTCTGTGCTGTACAAGACTACTAAATTATCTAGTTTGCATCCCTTTGATGTCATGTATGCTACTGATTTGTTGCAGGTAATTAGAATGTTGTAGGTTCAGTACTAACATGGCATAATCCATTGGAATAAATTAGATGGGAATATATCTAGTTTGTTAGTATAAATCTGATTAGTATGTTTGCTGCCATTTTGTATAAATTAGATGGGAATAAATTAGATGGGCATAATCTATAACAAGCCCTAATTGAACGGATCAATCTGATTAGTATGTTTGCTGCCATTTTGTTAGTCTGCAGAAGCATATGTAGTTTGTTAGTCAGCCACTTTTTTGCTAGAACCATAAATCCTGATGCATGATGATTATGGTCTGGTCTGTTAAATTTGTTCTGTTGTTGCTTAAAATTTGACTGGATTCTGAATGTGTATCTGCTGGTGTGTATCTGTTGTTGCCTGGATTCTGAATGAACATGTCAATATACTATATACCCAAAAAAACATGCTTACAGTTCTTTTCATTTCTATGATCAATTTAGTTAGAGTTGCACATGTCAGTATACTATATACCCAAAAAAAATCCTAGCTAGTGAGAACATTTGTCACTCCATGAACACATACTGGTTAGTGTTAGTCATACTATTTATCTACATGGCATTTGATGTCAATTCTTGCTTATAAGTTATTGGATCACTCCATGAACACATTCTTATTCTTATATTTTCATTCTTATACTTTGCACAGGTGAAGTGTGAATCCAAGGCCGAAGCTGTGAATCATATCAACAAAGAGGAGCATATTATGTGTTGTAATTGTACGCATATCTGGGTTGTAGTACACTGAATTGTAATAGACTAATGTAGTCTTGTTTTGGACGAATTTCATTTGCTCTCTAGTCTGTTCAAAACAATGATTGCGTATGTGATTTGAATACCCGTGAAATGGAAACCTGACAAGAGGGTCCAAGTTATAATGGTTGTTTGACAAATTTCGAAATTTCTGACATGTGGGACATATTTTGAGATAAGCATGACATGTGGGGCTGGCTTACTAGTGGTACCCCAATGTATAATGGCTGAAACTAGAAAAATCAATGGACTAAAAAGGCTACGGCCCAAAAATAAAATGGCTTAAATGTTGGGCCTGGCCCATGTAGTTGACCAAAATTAATCAAGAAAAAATATATAAAAAGGCCAAATTGTTGGGCTAGGCCCATGTAGAAAACCGAATTGGACCGGGCTGAATCTTGTGCCACATCAGCTTGCCACGCTGGATGCCTACGTGGCCTGGGGAGGTTGCTAGTGACCAAAACGCCACAGTAGACGTATTTTAGTCATAAACGTCTTCGACCATTCCAGAAGAAAGGTCGCTATAGTCAGTTTATGACCGCCAGCTTTTGACCTTCTGTTTTTGGTCACAAAAAGGTCGCAAATGAAAAACCATGACCTTTCGGTGACCAATAGTGGTGGTCAAAAGTTGACATATTTCTTGTAGTGGAAGTTGTTGGTGTAGATTGCGGTGATGATGATGGCCCTGGCGGCGTTACGGAGCCACCGGAAGCGAGGGGGAGAGAGCCCCCACTACTGGAATTAGCTAATTTGCCGTCTGCCAAGTCTTTGCCATCCGCTAGCTGACGGCAAAGAAGGTCTTTGTTGTCCGCTTGCAGAAAAAGGACGGCAATGAACTGGCTGATGGCGAAGAACGGTCTTTGCCATCTGCCTACTCTTTGCCGTCAGCTAGCGGACGGCAAAGAATCTTTGCCTTCAGCTAGCAGACGGCAAAGAGGGTGGTGGTCCCCACTAACGAGCTGATTAATCCAAACTTAACGGCCCCCCTCTTTGCCATCAGCTAACGGACGGCAAAGAGGAAAAAAAGCTGACGGCAAAGGTTTGGCAGACGGCAAAGACCTAACCTACCTAACGGCGAGACCCACCCCGCCCTATATCCATCTCTCTTTCTCTCCTCTCTCCTTCCCGAGCCACCACACCGCCGCCCCCGCCGCTGCCCCCACCACCTACCGCTGCCCCCGCCACCCGCCGCCGCCCCCACCCCGTGCCGCCGCCCCCGCCACTGATACATCTCCAACGTATCTATAATTTTTGATTGTTCCATGCTATTATATTATCAACTTTGGATGTTTATGGGCTTTATTATGCACTTTTATATCATTTTTTGAGACTAACCTATTAACCCAGAGCCTAGTGCCAGTTTCGGTTTTTTGCCTATTTTAGGGTTTCGAAGAAAAGGAAAATCAAATGGAGTCCAAATGACCTGAAACTTCACGGAACCTATTTTTGGATCAGAAGAAGCCGAGAAGACTTGGAGTCTACGTAAGGGAAGCTTCAAGGAGGCCACGAGGTAGGGGGGCGCGCCCACCCCCTAGGGCGTGCCCTCCACCCTCGTGGGCCCCTCGTGGCCCCCCTGACGTTCTTCTTCTGCCTATATATCTCCATATACCCTAAAAACGTCCGGGAGCACAATAGATCGGGAGTTCTGCCGCCAGAAGCCTCCGTAGCCACCGAAAGCCAATCTAGACCCGTTCCGGCACCCTGCCGGAGGGGGAATCCTTCTCCGGTGGCCATCTTCATCATCCCGGTGCTCTCCATGACGAGGAGGGAGTAGTTCTCCCCCGGGGCTGAGGGTATGTACCAGTAGCTATGTGTTTGATCTCTCTCTCTCTCTCATGTTCTTGAGGTGATACGATCTTGATGTATCGCGAGCTTTGCTATTATATTTGGATCCTATGATTGTCTCCCCCCTCTACTCTCTTGTAATGGATTGAGTTTCCCCTTTGAGGTTATCTTATCGGATTGAGTCTTTGAAGATTTGAGAACACTTGATGTATGTCTTGCCGTGCGTATCTGTGGTGACAATGGGATACCACGTGATTCACTTGATGTATGTTTTGGTGATCAACTTGCGGGTTCCGCCCATGAACCTATGCATAGGGATTGGCACACGTTTTCATCGTGATTCTCCAGTAGAAACTTTGGGGCACTCTTTGAGGTTCTATGTGTTGGTTGAATAGATGAATCTGAGATTGTGTGATGCATATCGTATAATCATACCCACGGATACTTGAGGTGACATTGGAGTATCTAGGTGACATTAGGGTTTTGGTTGATTTGTGTCTTAAGGTGTTATTCTAGTACGAACTCTAGGGCTGTTTGTGACACTTATAGGAATAGCCCAACGGATTGATTGGAAAGAATAACTTTGAGGTGGTTTCGTACCCTACCATAATCTCTTTGTTCGTTCTCCGCTATTAGTGACTTTGGAGTGACTCTTTGTTGCATGTTGAGGGATAGTTATGTGATCCAATTATGTTATTATTGTTGAGGGAACTTACACTAGCGAAAGTATGAACCCTAGGCCTTGTTTCCTATCATTGCAATACCGTTTGTGCTCACTTTTATCATTAGTTACCTTGCTATTTTTATATTTTCAGATTACAAAAACTATTATCTACTATCTATATACCACTTGTATCACCATCTCTTCGCTGAACTAGTGCACCTATACAATTTACCATTGTATTGGGTGTGTTGGGGACACAAGAGACTCTTTGTTATTTGGTTGCACGGTTGTTTGAGAGAGACCATCTTCATCCTATGCCTCCTACGGATTGATAAACCTTAGGTCATCCACTTGAGGGAAATTTGCTACTGTCCTACAAACCTCTACACTTGGAGGCCCAACAACGTCCACAAGAAGAAGGTTGTGTAGTAGACATCAACCACCCGCCGCCACCCCTACCAGCCGCCCCCACCACCTGCCGCCGCCCCCGCCACCCACCAGCCGTCCCCGCCACCCGCCATCACCCCCACCACCCTCCGCCCCCACCGCCCCCACCCCATGCCGTCGCCCCACCACCCCGCCGCCCCACCACCCCGGCGTCGCCGCCGCCCCCGCCACCCGCCACCGCGGTCCGATGAGTTATGTTTTTTCTTTTTTTTGCTATTTAATTGTTAGTGTTAGGTTTAGTGCTAGATATATATGTGTTAGTGTTAGATTTAGTGCATGGGTTTTAAATAATTAGTCATATAATTAAAAGAAGTAGAAAAAAGATGAAAAAAGAAGAAGAAGAAGAAGAAGAAGAAGAAGAAAATAAGAATATGTTGAAGGGGAAGAAGAATAAGAAGAATAAGAAGAAGAAGAAGAGGAGGGGAGAAGAAGAAGAAGAAGAAAGTGTAGGAGAAGAAGAGCAGGGGAGAAGAAGAAGAAGAAGAAGAAAGTGTAGGTGTAGGAGAACAAGAGGAGCGGAGAGGAAGAAGAAGAAGAAGAAGAAGAAGAAGAAGAAGAAGAAGAAGAAGAAGAAGAAGAAGAAGAAGAAGAAGAAGAAGAAGAAGAAGAAGAAGAAGAAGAAAGTGTAGGTGTAGGAGAAGAATAGGAGGGGAGAAGAAGAAGAAGAAGAAGAAGAAGAAGAAGAAGAAGAAGAAGAGGAAGAAGAATAAGAAGAAGAAGAAGAAGAAGAATATGTAGAAGGTGCTCTTTCGCCTTCCAGAGGCCAGCGGGGTCATATATTTGTGAATTATGAGTTAGATCGTATATTTTTCGATTTTGTTATGCAAAACATCATACATATTTGTGTTTATCAGCTGGATTTAAATGTGCAGTTCTTTCGTCGCTGCGAGGGTGTGGTGTTTGACGACCTCCCCGTGCGTTCGACGAGCTCCGCCTCTGCGTTCGTTGGTGAGCACAAATGACATCTCCTCCCCCTTCATTTGCTCTGTTCCGGTCTTCGTGCCGATGAAACTTGCTAGCTATAGGTGTCAATCATCAGTATGCGTAACCACTATGCGTCTCCCGTTCGAAAGGGTTACATCTATAAATATGCATGCATTTGCATATTTATAACCGTGATTCTTTCAAATTGTCCAACGCTATCCATGGACAGCCTGAGTATGTGTAGATTGGGTTCGTTTTCCCATATGCTTTGCTCCGGATCCGACGCATAAATTTCGTCAGTGTCTCCCCTGTTGTTCTCCGGGTACACATCCTCTCTGTTTATTGTAGAGACGTGTATCAGGAGAACAGTGGGGAGGTGCTGCCGAAATTTTGCGTCGGATCCGGAGCATAGCATGGGAAAAGGAATCCAATCTACACATACTCTGGTGGGATTAGGACCTATCATTACCTATTAGAGTGTAGGTTGCATGGACGTAATAAAATTGACAAACTAGATCAATTGATGAATATATACATGGTGAATTATATATATATATATATATTTGTTGTGTGCCCAGTAGCTCTGAAAGTCAAGATGAGTGATCGCGCGTGGATGTACACCGGTCACACTGGTCAGGACAAATGGAGCACTGAATGGTTCAAAAAAAACCAAGGCGTTTGTCCAAGCCGCATTTGCAAATGGCCAGAGGAAAACCTGGTGCCCCTGTTCCCGGTGCGACAATTGGGAAAAGAGGACAGAGGCTGAAATGGGCAAACACCTGTAGAAGAGTGGTTTTACGCCCAATTATACGGTATGGACATTTCATGGTGAGTCTTCCCAACGTGACCAAGCTGAGGTGGTTCGTCCTCGCACCGACGAGCATGGTATCGGGATGGAAAACATGGTGCAAGACTTGGATGATGCTCGGGGTTCGGACGAGGAGATGGAGGAATCTGCAAAGGCCTTCAATGAAATGTTGGAGTCTTCAAAACGTCCGCTCCATGAGCACACTGAGCTTTGTCAATTGGATGCCATCTCACAAGTAATGGCTCTGAAGGCTCAGTTCAACTTGGGCAGAGAATGCTACGACGCAATTATGACAGTATTTGGACGCTTTCTACCCAAAGGCCATGTAATGCCTGCAAACCTGTACCAGTCGGACAAAATCCTCCGTGCACTTAAGATGCCATATGAGAAGATACATGCATGTGAGAAAGGATGTGCCTTATTTAGGTTTGAATATGTGGACTTGAACTATTGTCCCATTTGCAAGTCTTCCAGGTATGTTGTGGTAGACAACGGTATGGGTGAGAAGACGCAGACCAAAATCCCCGTTAGTGTTCTTCGGTATATGCCAATTGTACCAAGACTTCAACGTCTTTTCATGGTTGAAGAGACGGCCAGACAGATGACATGGCACAAAACGGGCAAAAGAACCGAACTAGATGCAGATGGGAATCTGATGATGGTACACACATCGGATGGTGTTGCGTGGAAGAAGTTTGATGAATTACATGATGACAAAGCGGCAGATCCGAGGCATCCTCGAGTCAGCATAAGCACGGATGGGTTCAGTGTGTTTGGTCTGACGGCAACCCAATACAGTTGTTGGCCCGTATTTGTCTTTCCACTCAATCTCCCCCTCGGACAGATTATGCAAAGAAAGAACATTTTCCTGACGTTGATAATTCCAGGGCCCAACTATCCGGGGAAAAATATGAATGTGTACATGCAGCCACTTAAGGACGAATTGCAAGAAGCCTGGGATAATGGGTTCAAGACATACGACGCCTATAGCAAACGGAACTTCATATTCATTGGCTGGTGTGTGCATGGAAGGTTCCCGTGCCCCACATGCAAGGGAGCTCTTGAGTTTCGTTGGCTTCAGGCCGGTCGCAGGTTTTCTTGATTCGACATGCATAGACAGTTCCTGGATCCTCGCCATAAGTTCAGGAAAGACAAGAAGAACTTCATCAGAGGTAGAGTTGTCAAAAACTCTACACCACCTGCGTTGACAGGCCAACAGACCCTGGATCAGTTAAACGCTCTCGAGCCAGATCCAGAGCGTCCAGGGTACTTCAAGGGGTATAATTCTAAACACGCCTGGACTCACAAGACATGCTTATGGGATCTGCCTTACTTCAAAGACCTCCTTTGCCCACACAACATCAACGTGATGCACACTGAGAAGAATATCGCAGAGGCACTTTTTGGTACATTGTTCGGCATAGATGGGTAGTCAAAGGATAATACTAAGGCTAGAGTCAATCTAGAGGCGCTATGTGATAGGCCGTTACAAAACATGAAAGAACCGAAAGGAAAGAAGAACTGGACGAAGCCAAAGGCATGGTTCAATATTGGAAGGCCAGCTATGAGGAAAATTATCTTGTGGGTGCAACAGCAGTTGATGTTCCCCGATGGGTATGCAGCGAATCTAAAGAGGGGAGCGGATCTTGGTAAATTGAAGATATTTGGTCTCGAGAGTCATGATTGGCACATATGGATTGAGCGGGTAATGCCGGTGATGTTGCGTGCCTTCATCTCTGAGGATGAGTGGCTAGTACTGGCAGAACTCAGCTATTTCTTCCGTGTTCTTTGTGCGACAGAACTATCACCTGGCGTGCTAGAAGAAATGGAAGAGTTGGCGCCGGAGTTGATTTGCAAGTTAGAGAATATCTTTCCACCGGGCTTCTTTAATCCAATGCAGCATTTGATTTTGCATCTCCTGACTGAGGCAAGATTGGGGGGCCCGTGCAAAATCGTTGGTGCTACCTAACTGAGAGGATGCAGAAGACGCTTTGACAAAAATGTAAAAATAAACGTAGAATTGAAGCATCGATGGATGAGGGATTCATCACTGAGGAGGCGGCAAACTTCGTGACAGCACACTACGAAGCCAAAAATCGTCATTTGCATAATCCGAAGCCTTGGTACAATGCTGATGAACCTCAAAAGGGTGGATCCAACCTCGGCCTATTCAAAGGGAATCTCGCACCAGCCAGTGGTTCGAAACCAGTATCTTTGGATAATGAAGAATGGTGGACCATTACGTTGTATATCTTCAACAACCTGACAGAAGTGCGGACATACATCAAGTAAGTTCTCGGTACATTGTTTCGCAACTTCTATTTCCTTTGAACTGCTCTTATTCCTGGATATTTCATACAGTCAATACGTCGCCATATTCTCGTATGGAGCGGTAATCCAAAAGGATTCCGTCGAAGAGTATGAGCTTCTCGCAAAGCAAGGAGGCGGCTATCCCGGTTTCATCTCTTGGTTCAAACAAACGGTAATTTCTATTAGACCATTTCATTTCATTCGCTAATTTCTGCCTAATGCAACAATCCTTTCGTATTAAACTTGTAGGCTAATTCAGATTCTATGGACGCCGAATTGAGACAAGTCGCTAATGGTTTTGACTATAAGGTCCGTTCATTTGACAAATACGACATCAACGGGTATCACTTTCGTACCTATGGCAAAGAGCTATCTATGGCCGACCGAAAGTCTAAAAATTGTTGTGTATCTGCTATCGGCGAAGGAGGTACCGAGTATTGTGGGAGAGTTGAAGCAATTTATGAACTTCTATTCTATGGTGACAACCCACCGAATGTCGTACTCTTCAAATGTTATTGGTTTCAGCCGAAGGAGACTAGAAGGACTCATGAACATATAGGGCTAGTTGAAATCAAACAAATCACCCATTTAGATGTTCCTGATGTCTATATTACGGCTCAACAGGCGACCCAAGTATTCTATCTATCGTGGGCCTGCCAAACTAATCCAAATCTGAAAGGTTGGGATGTCGTTTATGAAGTGCCGCCACGTGCTAGACTATCTCCCCCAAAGGAAGAGGACTATGAACCTCACATTAACCCAGACACATATGAAGGAGAATTCTTCCAAGAGACACGTCTTTCCAAAAAAACGTTTCAAGAACCGATATACTTCACCCCAAAGCGACCGTGAATTCGGCATCACCCCAGAGGAGGAACAAGAAGAGCCGGAACAAGAAGAGGTTACTGCTGCAGATGACCTATCAATGCTTGACCGATTACGTCAAGGTGGTCTTCCACATTTTGATGCCGCTGAACCCTATGAGCACGTCATTGATGATAGTGATGATGATGATTATGCATTTATTGATGATAGTGATCGAGATTATTAGTAGCCCGCTCCTACACCTCCATGATCACGGTAAGTTTCTCTAGTGTTTTGCTAAACAAATTCATAAAGACCTAGACTTAGCTTTATTTCCTGCAAAATGACTTAATAAGCTTACTGACCTCCAAAACCATCCATTTTACCGAAGTTAGCTTACTTATGACAAAAATGGCATAATTAGCTTAGTTAGCTCATAAACGATCCATTTTACCCAAGTTAGCTCTAAAATGACCCATCTTACCTAGGTTAGCTCCAAAATGACCCATCTTACCTAGGTTAGCTCTAAAATGATGCATCTTACCTAGGTTAGCTCATAAACGATCCATTTCAACTAAGTTAGCTCATAAATGATCCATTTCACCTTAGTTAGCTCATAAACGATCCATTTCACCTTAGTTAGCTCATAAACGATCCATTTCACCTTAGTTAGCTCATAAACGATCCATTTCACCTTAGTTAGCTCATAAACGATCCATTTCACCTTAGTTAGCTCATAAACGATCCATTTCACCTAAGTTAGCTCATAAATGATCCATTTCACCTAAGTTAGCTCATAAACGATCCATTTCACCTAGGTTAGCTCTAAAATGATCCATTTCACCTTAGTTAGCTTATAAACGATCCATTTCACCTTAGTTAGCTCATAAACGATCCATTTCACCTTATTTAGCTCATAAACGATCCATTTCACCTTAGTTAGCTCATAAAGGATCCATTTCACCTTAGTTAGATCATAAATGATCCATTTCATCTAAGTTAGCTCTAAAATGGTCCACTTCACCTTAGTTAGCTCATGAACGATCCATTTCACCTAGCTTAGCTCTAAAATGATCCATTTCACCGTTGTTAGCTCATAAACGATCCATTTCACCTTAGTTAGCTCATAAACGATCCATTTCACCTAAGTTAGCTCATAAATGATCCATTTCACCTAAGTTAGCTCATAAATGACATATACTTCTTCTTCTAGTCACCTTTTTCTAACTTTCTTATTTGCCATTTTGCAGATCTCATTCACTTCACGGAAGCTAGCTTGCTATGATGGAGTGCTTGTTTTTTCTTTCATTCTCTTCTAGTATTCTTAGCTTGCCATGATGGAACAATGTGTATGTGCAACTTGCTATGTATGAATGGATGGAACTATATATGTATGTACGATGAAACTTATGTGCTGGATATGTCATATGTTTGCTGTGAAATAGCCCTGTGAAATATATCTATATATGTCATATATATTTTGCTGTGAAAGTTGTTGGATTTAAAAAACAGAAAAAAGAGCCAATGCAGGCTCTTTGCCGTCAGCCACCGACGGCAATGGGCTCTTTGCCATCCGCAACAGACGGCAAAGAAGCCACGTGGCAGCCAACTGTGCTTCCTGGGAGCTGACCCATTTGGTCAGTTTGCCTACAGTGGCGGACGGCAAAGCCTTTGGCTACAGCAGCGTACGGCAAAGACTTGCTGGAAAGTGACGTCCAACTGACGTCATCAGGCGGACGGCAAAGGCCTGATGATATTTGCCGTCAGCCGCGGACCGCAAACACTGCCGTTAGCCACCCAACGGACTAACGGCGAATTTATTGCCGTCGGGTTTCTTTGCCATTCCCGCGGATGGCAAAGGCCCCTTTGCCGTCCGCTTCCGAAAGCAGACGGCAAAGAAGCTCTTTAAGGATCCTTTCTTTGCCGGTGCATTTTGCCGTCCACAGCAGACGGCAAAGGCCTTTGATGTCCGTGCCTTTGCCATCTGCCTTGGCGGACGTTAAATTAGCTGATTCCTGTAGTGCCCCCTCCTTCTTGTTCTTCCTTGACCTTCTCCCTAGATGGGAGAAGGGTTTCCCCTCTGGTCCATGGTCTCCATGGCGTGGGAGGGGCGATAGCCCCTCCGAGATTGTATTTGTCTATCTGTCTCTCTCTGTTTCTGCGTTCCCTAATTCTGCCCTTTTCACCGTTTCTTAAATTCCCGGAGATCCATAACTCCGATTGGGCTGAATTTTGGACACAGTCTCTATCTGGATATTAGCTTTCTTGCGGAGAACGAAGGGAACCAACCACCATACAGGGTGGACACGAGGGCCCAGGGTGCGCCTGACCCCCTAGGGTGCGCCCCCTGCCTCGTGGACACGTCGGGCACCGTCGCGCGCTGATTCTTCTTCCCAAAAATCACATATATTGCAAAAAAATCTCCGTCAGTTTTTATCCCGTTTGGACTTCGTTTGATATGGATTTTCTGCGAAACAAAAAACATGCAACAAACAAAAACTGGCACTGGGCACTGGATCAATATGTTAGTCCCAAAGATAGTATAAAAAGTTGCCAAAAGTATATGAAAGTTGTATAATATTGGCATGGAACAATCAAAAATTATAGATACGACGGAGACATATCAGCATCCCCAAGCCTAATTCTTGCTCGTCCTCGAGTAGGTAAATGATAAAAAAGATTATTTTTGATGTGGAATGCTACCTAGCATAACCTTGATCATATAATCTAATCATGGCATGAATATTAAGACACGAGTGATTCAAAGCAATAGTCTATCATTTGACATTAAGATAATAATACTTCAATCATACTAATAAAGCAATCATGTCTTTTCAAAATAACATGGCCAAAGAAAGTTATCCCTAGAAAATCATATAGTCTGGCTATGCTCCATCTTCACCACACAAAATATTCAAATCATGCACAACCCCGATGACAAGCCAAGCAATTGTTTCATACTTTTGACATTCTCAAACCTTTTCAACTTTCACGCAATACATGAGCGTGAGCCATGGACATAGCACTATAGGTGGAATAGAATATGATGGTGAAGGTTCTGTGGAGAAGACAAAAAGGAGAAAGTCTCGCATCGACGCGGCTAATCAATGGGCTATGGAGATGCCCATCAATTGATGTCAATGTGAGGAGTAGGGATTGCCATGCAACGGATGCACTAAGAGCTATAAGTGTATGAAAGCTCAAACTGGAAATTAAATGAGTGTGCATCCAACTTGCTTACTCATGAAGACCTCGGGCATTTGAGGAAGCCCATCATCGAAATATACAAGCCAAGTTCTATAATGAAAAATTCCCACTAGTATATGAAAATGATAACTCAAGAGACCCTCTATATGAAGAACATGGTGCTACTCTGAAGCACAAGTGTGGTAAAAGGATAGTAACATTGCCCCTTCTCTCTTTTTCTCTCATTTTTTTGTTTTTTTCTCTTTTTTTTGGTGGGCTTCTTTGGCCTCTTTTTTATTTGGGCTTCTTTGGCCTCTTTTTTTGATAACTTCACATGGGAAAATTCTCTAATAATGATGATCATCAAAATTTTATTTACTTACAACTCAATATTACAACTCGATACTAGAACAAAAATATGACTCTATATGAATGCCTCCGACGGTGTACCGGGATGTGCAATGATCTAGCGTAGCAATGATATCAAAAAACGGACAAGCCATGAAAACATCATGTTAGCTGTCTTACGATCATGCAAAGCAATATGACGATAAATGCTCAAGTCATGTATATGATGATGACGGAAGTTGCATGGCAATATATCTCGGAATGGCTATGAAAATGCCATAATAGGTAGGTATGGTGGCTGTTTTGAGGAAGATATAAGGAGGCTTATGTGTGATAGAGTGTATCATATCATGGGGTTTGGATGCACCGGCGAAGTTTGCACCAACTCTCGAGGTGAGAAAGGGCAATGCACGGTCCCGAAGAGGCTAGCAATGATGGAAGGGTGAGAGTGCGTATAATCCATGGACTCAACATTAGTCATAATGAACTCACATACTTATTGCAAAAATCTATTAGTCATCGAAACAAAGTACTACGCGCATGCTCCTAGGGGGATAGATTGGTAGGAAAAGACCATCGCTCGTCCCCGGCCGCCACTCATAAGGAAGACAATCAATAAATAAATCATGCTTCGACTTCATCACATAATGGTTTACCATGCGTGCATATGCTACGGGAATCACAAACTTCAACACAAGTATTTCTACAATCCAAAACTACCCACTAGCATGACTCTAATATCACCATATTTATATCGCAAAACTATTGCAAGGAATCAAACATACCATATTCAGTGATCTACAAGTTTTATGTAGGATTTTATGACTAACCAAGTGAATGACCAATTCGTGTCATCTCTCTAAATAGATATAACTGATGCAAGAGAGTTTAATTCTTTCTACAAAAGATATGCCCACGCTCTAACAAATATAAGTGAAGCAAAAGAGCATTCTACAAATGGCAGTTTTCTATGTGAAGAGAAACGTGCAATCCAAACTTCAATAGATATAAGTGAAGCACATGAAGCATTTTATAAAGCCATACTCAAAAGATATAAGTGAAGTGCAATGAGCATTCTATAAATCAACCATGGACTATCTCATACCAGCATGGTGCATAAAAGAAAAATGAAAACTAAATGCAAAAGACGCTCCAAGATTTGCACATATCGCATGAACGAAACGAATCCGAAAACATACCGATACTTGTTGAAGAAAGATGGGATGCCTTCCCGGACATCCCCAAGCTTAGACGCTCGAGTCTCCTTGAATATTTACTTGGGGTGCCTTGGGCATCCCCAAGCTTGAGCTCTTGCCTCTCCTCCTTCTTCTCACATCGAGACCTCCTCGATCTTTGAACACTTCATCCACACAAAACTCAACAGAAAACTCGGTAAGATCCGTTAGTGTAATAAAGCAAATCACTACTCTAAGTACTGTTGCAAACCAATTTATATTTTGTTTTTGCATTGTGGCTACTATAATATAACTTTTCCATGGCTTAATCCACTGATAGAAATCGACAGTTTCATCAAAACAAGCAAATTATGCATCAAAAACAGAATCTGCCTTAAATAGGACAGTCTATAATAATTTGAACATTCACCATACCTCTGGTACTCCAAAAATTCTAAAATAATTAGGAAAAAAATTTGTATAGAAAGACATTGCAAAAAGTTTCAGAACCGTTTAACGTTCCAGTAAAAAATGTAAAATCACGCACTACAGCCTAAGTTTCTGTCTTGCACCGCACAAACCAACAAGCAATGTAAACATCCTAAAGGCAAATCTTGGCACATTATTTTTATAATATAATGGAATTTTACAAGGGGATAATTATTTTTGTTGAAAAGTTTCTGTAATCAAGATTCACAAAGTTTCCGTGAGCATGATCAAAGTTCAAGGAGCTCCCCCACTTCAACAATGCTTGTCTCTCTCACTTTCACTTTCCTTTTTTAAAAAGTCTTAGGTTCCCCTCTTTATTTTATTTTTAAACTATATAAAAGAACTCAACAGAAATAAATGACTCTCTAAAACTTTCGGGTTGTCTCCCTGGCAGCGCTTTCTTTAAAGACATTAAGCTAGGCATATAGTGCTCAAGTAATGGATCCACCCGGATCCCAAGGTATATCAAAGCCAAATATTCTCCGCAAAACGTTTGGGGCATCATCAGGATATTTTTGTGCAAATAAGATTAACCTAGCTAGGCACATGAGCGTACAAACCAACTTAGTGTAGACTTACAATGTGACACATATAGTAAGTAATCCAAACCATTCAAGAAAAAAAACTACTTATGATAGACTATGAGAATCACGTTGTTCCATCTAAGACCAATAATAGGTTTCAAAAGAAAAATCTAAGGCCAATAAAACTGAATAAAATATAATAAATTTGAGGGGAAATAAAACTGAATAAATAATAAATGCCACTTCAAACTGGGTAGGGAAAGAGGAAGAAACTACCCGAGTACGGCGTTTCGGTGCCTGGGCTCATCTGCACTCGGTTAGGAAAAAATCGTAAATAATACTAGAAAAATTCAAAAAATACCAAAAAAGTTTTGGACGGTAGAAAATTCGATGCATGAGGCATGCTCCAAATTTCAAATCATTTGGACATCTAAGAAGCTCTCAGAAAAAAAAAACAAATCAAGCCAATACGGTACATGAATAGTAAACTTCTTTACAGACCCGCAATTTGTCTTGTTTGGTCGAGAGATGCTCAGATATTCAAATGATATGAAAATGGAGCGGACCTCACGTATCATATTGTCTACCGCACAAAAAAAAGTTGAATTTTTTTGTATTTTTGTATTATTATTTTTTTTGCTTTTTTCCGTCAACGTGGGTGCAGATGAGCTCGGGTGCAGAAATGGATTTTCGAAACTACCCTTCTATCCATCCTGCTCTTCCGGCATCGGAAGTAGAGGCCCACATAGATAACCCATTGTGAGGATAGGCAAATCATTTGATTTTGTGGGCTATTGCTAAAAAAATGTGGGCACGCGTGATGGAGATCCATCTCCTACATGTATATATGTGGCCCTCTGCCCGCTGCTACTTGTCCCATCTCGTATGCTTCTGATCGCAACACGATCTATCCAGCTCGACGACGATCTGATGAGGCAACCTTCTGGTAAATTTTTATTCTACATAAAAACAAGCGGTGAGGGGAACACCACACGTCCACACATGCATTGGATCAGCATGCATTCTGGTAAATTATTATTCTAACAAAATCAGCATTTGCACATGCATAATGCATTGGATTGGTGGAGGTTACGGCTCATGTATCTGCTCCGTTCCTCGTGCATTTACTCCATCATTGAACA
This sequence comes from Triticum urartu, assembly GCF_056163025.1. NCBI lineage: Eukaryota > Viridiplantae > Streptophyta > Magnoliopsida > Poales > Poaceae > Triticum > Triticum urartu. Next base: position 681,647,256 of record NC_141877.1, read on the forward strand.
CTAGATTTCTGCAGCCTGACATCGGATTATGGAAATACTACGTATCTAAAAATGACCAGCACTACTGAAAAAAACTACATGCCGTTGCAGAGACCCAAGTAAAAGGAACTCGGCAACCGTGCCGTATGTCGAGAGCTAAGCACTAATAACACGACAATTACGTGCCACCTGGCAAGTCCGTCCGTGGTTGACGGCACCCGTCTCTGCCGAGCAGCCTGACAAGTCTCTTGCTATAGCTCAGGTATTTCCCCGGGTAGTAAAGAATTTCATAAGTTCCATTTGGACGCAGTCACATGAGGGACAGATGAGTTTTACCAATTACACGAGGAAATTAAGGTCATTATGCGTGAGCCTTTTAATTATTTGTGGCTCTTTGGACTAAAATGTTAGAAATTGATTCACCTTGTGCTACATTGATTTTCCTGGCAGGCCAGCGAAAAGATTGGTTCGGACAGCTCAAAGGTAACAGGCCACATGCATAGCTTGACTGACAACCCCGGTGGCCCCAACATGTTCAAATATATTGTCCACCTCTTTCCGTTAGTTCGGATTTTTGGATGAGTTGGCTGGAGCATGAATTCAATACAATATGCATTAATTTTATTTATTTTCTTGCCGAGTTCAGTACACCAACCCAATGAACTGCTCATTGGTAGTCTCTTTACTAGAGTTCTTTTTTCTGGCATTAAACAAAAACTTAGTAGATTTGAGTGATTTACCACCAATTTACTCTTTGAGGATTGTCCAATGTTTCATATTAAGTTCTCTTAGTGTTTGCTTTTTTATGGATTGATGATATCTAATCTTGTGATCCTCCATGTGCTACGTTTAAGTTTCACAATTTAGCATTGCAGCCCTTTTTGTTTTGAGATGCTAGGTTGCAGTTTTGTTTCCACCACAAAGTTTTTTCTTGATTCTATGAGCCTGTTGTGGTGGAAAGGGTCTTCGTTTCGTGTGCACATTCAGTTGATGTCTTCGCTCAAGTTTTAGGTAAGTGTAAAATACGTAGTTCTACATTTAGAGCTGAATAGGATACCTGATTCAGATTTAGATGAGCGACAATATTCATCGCAGAAGGAATGGACTGTAATAGCATATCATGTGCGTCCTTAGGCCTGATTGAAGGATAGTGCTCCTCCTTTTTTCGAAATAAAATTTATTATCGTGTGTCACTCCAAATATTGTCCGCAAAACATGTGGGGAATCACTAGGATATTTTTGTGCAAATAAGATTAACCTAGCTAGCCACATGAACGTACAAACCAATTTACTGTAGACTTACCACGTGACACATATAGTAAGCAATCCAAACCATTCAAGAACCAGAACTACTTAAAGTAGACTTTATGAGAATCACGCTGTTCCATCTAAGACCAATAAAATAAAGAGAAAAGTATACTTTTCATCCCTTAATTTTTGGCGGAGTCTAGATTTGGTCCCTCAACTCCAAAATCGGACAACTTGCACCCTTAACTTCTCAAACCGGACAAGATTCATCCGTGGTCACGGTTTTGACCGGTTTTGGTGCTGTCCCACCCTGGTTTTGACCGTTCCGACTCAAATTTGCCTACCTTTTCCAAGTCCACGTACTATTTTCAAATTCGGTTACTTTTTTTTAATACGTGAACCTTTTTTAAATGTGTGTACTTTTTTTTAATCGGTGTAATTTTTTCCAAGTTCATGTACTTTTTCAAATATGCATATTTTTTAAAGTTCATTTATTTTTTAAGTTCATCTAATTTTTTAAAATTGATGCACCTTTCATATTCGAGTACATTTTTTCTGAAAGAGTTCATGAATTTGAAAATTTTATGCGAACTTGAAAAAAGTACACGGATATACACTTCTTTTGCGCAAAAATATGTGGATTTCAAAAATTATTTCAACTTGAAACAAGCACGTGAATTTCATACAAAGTTCATGGATTATAAAAGCAACACGGATTTGAAAAAAAATGCAGACTTCGGAAAGCATGTGGATTTGAAATAAGTATGCGAATTTCAGAAACAATTCATGGCTTTGAAAAAATACTTGGATTAGATAAAATTACACAAACTTGGGAAAATACGGGGATTTGGAAAAAGTACGTAAATGTTAAAAAATCATGGATTTGAAAAAAGTACGCGAATTTCAAAATAGTTCGCTGATTTGAAAAAAGGTATGTTTATTTTTTTTTAAATACGCGACCTTGAAAAAACTACGCGGAGTTGAAAAGTGTATGTGAATTTCAAAAAGTTCACGGATATAAAAAAATTACAGGAATATGAATGAGCACGGGTCAAAACCGGGGTGAGTCAACACCAAAAACCGGTCAAAACCGAGTCCAGGGACGAACCTTGTCCGGTTTCGGTAGTTGGGGGTGCAAGTTGTCCGGTTTTGAAGTTGAGGGACCAAATCTAGACTTCATCAAGAGTTGAGGGACGAAAAGTATACTTTTCTCTAAAATAAAATAAAATTTGAGGGGAAATAAAACAGAATAAATAATAAATGCCACTACAAACTGGGAAAGGGAAAAATAGAGGCCCATACAGATAACCCGTTGTGAGGATAGGCAGATTATTTGATTGTATGGGCACACGTGATAGAGATCCATCTCCTACATGTATATATGTGGCTCTCTGCCCGCTGCTACTTGTCGCATCTTGTATGCTTCTGATCGCAAAACGATCTATCCAGCTCGACGATGATCTGATGAGGCGCCCTTCTGGTAAATTATTATTCTACAAAAAAGCAAGCGGTGAGGGAAACACCACACGTCCACACATGGATTGGATCAGCATGCATTCTAGTAAATTGTTATTCTAACAAAATCAGCATATGCTCATGCATAATGTATTGGATTGGTGGAGATTACGGCTCAAGTATCCGCTCCGTCTCTCGTGCATTTACTCCACTGTTGAACACGAGATTTCTGTAGCCTGACATTGGATTATGGAAATACTATCTAAAAATGACCACCACTACTGGAAAAACTGTCTACACTGAAAGCCAAAGCACGGACTCTCAACAACGACGGTCTAAGCCAAGAAGGGCACGGCAAAGGCACGCCGTTGAAGAGACCCAAGTAAAAGGAGCTCGGCAACCGTGTCGTATGTCGAGAACTAACCACTAAGAACACGACAATTAGGTGCCACCTGGCAAGTCCGTCCGTGGTTGATGGCACCCGTGACGCCGGAGTTACTTTTGCGGAGAGTTGTCCATCTATGTCTTTACATACTGTTTCAAAAATTCATTTTCTTCATGCAGAAAAACTTTGCCGAGCGGCCTGACAAGTCTTGTGGTATAGCTCCGCCCCAGTTAGTAAAGAAATACATAAACTCCATTTTGATGCAGTCACGTGAGGGACAGAAGAGTTTTGCCAATTACACGAGGAAATTAAGGTGATTATGCGTGAGCCTATTAATTATTTGTGGCTCTTCGAACCAAAGTGTTACAAATTGACTGACCTTTGTGCTACATTGATTTTCGTGGTAAGCCAGGGAAAACATGGGTTTGGACAGCTCTCAGAGGTAAGAGGCGACATGCATAGATTGACTGACAACCCCGGTGGCCTCAACACACATTGATTTTAAATGTTTTCCTTGCTGACATTCAGTACACCAACAAATGAACTGCTCGTCGGTAGTTTCTTTTCTGGAGTTTTTTTTCTGGCATTATACAAAAACTTGGTAGATTCGAGTGATTTGCCACCAATTTAATCTTCAAGTATAGTCCAATGTTCCATATTAAGTTCTCGTAGTATTTGCTTTTTTATGGACTAGCTAAAATGCCCGTGCGTTGCAACGGGAGAAAATACCAGTTTTTATGAAGTATGATTGTCTGAGTTGAGGAACTTTGTCACCGTGTAACGGTCACCGATGACTAAACAAAAGATGTATCATTGGTGGATCACGGCGTGAAGGTTAGGACATGTGGTATGAATTCTGAGTAATTGATCTGATTGACAATGTTTTTTTATTGAAAACCTTTCAGTCTATTTATCAAACATCATGGCGGTATAATGAACACTTGAACAGCCGAAGTAATAAAAATTATATCAATATCGTATGTGTTGCAACTGGATAAAAATTCATCGCACTCAAACAATCCTAATCTATCTTTAAAAAAAAAAGAATAAGTATGCACTCTGCACATGCGTTACAATGGGAAAGACAAATTCTCGCATGCCCATGGCGATCCATCTATGATGACCCTAGGGACTCATATATATTGTCACTAATTAGAATTTACATACTATGCAGACTAATTACATACGGAGACATGCTATCATTGTTAATGTTATTGGTTACCCTTTGATATATAATGAAACATAATCTGCATAGTATGTAATAGAATCGTTACCTTCGAAAGAGGTTTCAATGTTACATACTATGCATAGTATGTTACCTTTGAAAGAGGTTTCATTAAAGGGATTATTCCAATACCAAATATAGTGCAATATAATAGTTACATTATATGGAAAACAAACAAAAAATCTAACAATTTCAATCTCCAAATTCCAATGAAAACATTTTATATAAAGAGAATCTATACTTCTTAATGTTGGCCGGACATGTATATTAGTAAAACATGTGATAATTAGGGCCGTGAATGAATCCTTAAGATTAACTTGTTAGGTACACAGTTCACAAAAAACATAGAAAGGATGTAATTACTTTTAGTTAAGTTGAAATTTCTCAAAAGCTCTGACCCTGTATGCATTACAATACTACAATGAGTTGTTAGTTGCCCATCAGGTTGAGAAATCATATAAAGTTTCACCTGCATCTCTTTTAAAGGTAATCACATGTTGATAATCAAACAATTATATGCTGACGATGTGGACCGTCAAAATTATACGCTCCATGCTGCAGTGCATAGACAATTAGTAATTGCAATATTACATTGGAGCTCGGAAGGGAGTGTGCTTATTCAAAGGAACTCGGACAGGCTGTGCTTATTACCAGCTGGCTGATACATGTAGATCCAAAATCAAGATAGCCGATTCAAAAACATACAGGAGTTGTTTAACTCATGTCTTCTCCACGCGGGAGAGCAGCAGCATGAACGGCGTTCATGCTGAGGGCCCTCGTCGCACCACGTGAACTAATTTTGTAGGAACAGCATGGAGACACGAAGAGTGCAAGCACGGTAGCGAGAGGTGCTCGTCGGCGGCGGCAGTGATGCTAGAACTACACTTTGCGACGTGACAACAGTTGGTGTCTAAGAAGATTGAACCGATGGGGAGAACGAAGCTGGCAAGAAAGGCGACCTAAGATGGGGGCCGCACGCATCAATCCTCCGCCCCCTGTCTCCTTTCATATTCTGTTAAATTAAGAAGTCGTTGACACCTTTCCGTCAAATTAGCAAGCCGTAGACTGCTTTCCTGATATTTCCATGTCACAATTCGTTACCTTCCAAATTCCATCAAATTAGCAGGCGTGTATTTCTTTCCTTATATTTCCCTATCGTAACTCCTTTACTTCTATATTCCGTCACATTAGTAGGCCTTTTCCTTATATTTCCATGTCTCAATTCCTTTCCATTCATATTCCTCTCTCCACACATCAGTTGCATGTTGCAACGTTCAAATCGTTTCTAAATTGGAAACTCAGTTTCACCCTTCACTTATTGATTTTTGATATTGCTCGAAAAGTCAAAAACATATATAAACAGGGAGGTTTGGATGTGAGGGGGCGATGTGGGACTATTTAAAAGTTCAACTTCCCTTCTAACAAAACACTCGGCTAGTTTAGTTGGTAGGCACAATACTTGCACAACTCCAAGGTCGTGAGTTTGAATCCATGCACATGCAAAATATATTTTTGCCCCGGCCCATACCCCCTTAAGTGGGCCGCCATTTGGCTGGCGTGGCTGCGGCTAAAAAACATATTGGCCGTCCCTTTTTCTAAAATATGGGCCTGTTTCGTTCACAAAAAATAGTACCACCTTGGATAATTAAAAAAATTATATAGGTGAACGAATGAAAAAAATCGGGAAACACACCTTACTTTATTAGTATAGGTATAGGTATATATATATATATATATATATATATATATATATATATATATATATATATATATAGATATAGATATAGATATAGATATAGATATAAATTGATGATTATAATCTTGTGATCCTTCATGTGCTCGTCGGTAGTCTCTTTTCTGGAGTTTATTTTTCTGGCATTAAACAAAAACTTGGTCGATTCGAGTGATTTTCCCCCAATTTTATTTTCGAGGGTAGTCCAATGTTTAATATTAAGTTCCCGTAGTGTTTGCTTTTTTATGGATCGATGATGTCTAATCTTGTGATCCTCCACATGTGCTACGTTTAAGTTTCACAATTTAGCATTGCTGCCCTTTTGTTTTGAGATGCTAAGCTGCAGTTTTGTTTCCACCGCAAAGTTTTTTCTTGATTCTATTAGCCTGTTGTGGTGGAAAGGGTCTTCCGTTTGTATCCACATTCAGTTGATGTCTGGCTTAAGTACATAGTTCTTCATTTAGAGTTGAATAGGGTACCTGATTTAGATTTACATGAGCCACAATATTCATCACAAAAAGAAAGGATTGTAATAGCATATCATGTGCTCGACTGGCAAAAACATCATAGTGGTTTTCTGATATTTTCATAATTGAAGGATAGTTTTTAAAGGAGGGTGTACCCCTGCCCTCTACATCTGGATGGTGTATGCAGCCATTTTATTAATTATTTGTAAAGCCCTTATAAGGTAATACACCAGTAAGCCTGAAGCCACCATCTTGGTAACACCTGTCGCTACTCCTATCCTGGGATGAAGGGGTGGCGAATGTCTAAGCCGAATACTAAACAGACATCTCACCAAAACCTAACATCTAATGCCGGATGCCCCATCCAAGCCACAATACCTGTACTCGGTTACACATCGGTCCGACGGACTTTGAGCGCATCACATGTGCATGCTGCAAAAGCCGTCACCTCCTTCATCCATCGATCCAACCTCAGATTAGATACTGGCGCATCGACCTTGCCAGGCCTCTCTGCCATCGACACCACCACGACACCACACAGGGTCGTCCTCCCGCACGAGTTCATCGCCACTCATCGGACACCGAGTCTCCACTGCGCCATGCGGCCGAGATCGCTGTCATCGATGTGTAGGATGAAGCACCGCTCCACCACCTACCAACGCCCAACCACCAAGCCGTCCACATGTCCGTCTAGCTGATGAATGTCTCCAAAGATGATGCCCCCACGGGGATGACGACGAAGATGTCGTCATCATCTGATCCAGGTGGTCCCTCAACGCCTCCAACAAGGGCTACGACACCCACGGGCGCCGCCGTCAATGGTAGCCTCCTCCAAATATGAGGTTTCCCCCGGAAACAATGGAGCGAGGGACACCCCCACCATCGCCTCCAGCAAGGAAAACGACACTCACGGGCGCCACCGACGATGGTGGCTTCCTCACCCAATTCAGCAGCTAGGCCAACATCTCCTCCTCCACTTGATCCGCCGCCGTGAAGCCACCGCGAGGCAACACCGACCGACCAAATCCCTTTGGACCGACGATTAAGACAGCCAAAGGTAGAGGAGGTCACATCGCTACGTGACAGGTGTCATGACTACACACATGTCGTCCCGAGATGCCCGCTCAAGATCCGCCGTCACAGCCACGCCTCCAAGCCACGATTGAGGGATGCCGCGCCACCGCCATCATCCCCCCCCCCCCCCCCCCCCGCATGGACTTTGCCCTGCCGGGATGCGGCGGCGGCGGCGGGAGGGAAGGAAGAGGGGAGGGGAGGCGGACGGGAGGGATATAGAGGGGAGGGGAGGGGAGGCAGCTGGGAGGGATCTAGAGGGGAGCGGAGCGAGGCAAGGGCTGAGCGGCGGTGCGAGACGGGATGGGAGCGGAGCGATCTGGCGCTCTTGTTTTCCTTAGTTCTAGTGCTCCTTCCGTTTTCTCGAAATAAGATTTATTATCGTGTGTCACTCCCAATATTCTCCACAAAGCATGTTGGACATCACTTGGATATTGTTGTGCAAATAAGCTTAACCTAGCTAGGCACATGAAGGTACAAAACAACTTACTATAGACTTACCATGTGACACATGTAGTAAGCAATCCAAACCATTCAAGAACCAAAACTACTTATGGTAGACTTTATGAGAATCACCCTGTTTCAACTAAGACCAATAAAAGGTTTAAAAAATCTAAGACCAATAAAAGGTTTAAAAAATCTAAGACCAACAAAACTGAATAAAATAAAATAAAATTTGATGGGAAATAAAACTGAATAAATAATAAATGCCACTTCAAACTGGGTAGGGAAAAGAATAGAGGCCCACATAGATAACCCATTGTGAGGATAGGCAAATCATTTGATTTTGTGGGCAAACGTGATGGAGATCCATCTGCTACATGTATATATGTGGCCCTCTGCCCGCTGCTGCTTGTCGGATCTCGTATGCTTCTGATTGCAAAATGATCTCGACGACGATCTGATGAGGCACCCTTCTGGTAAATTATTATTCTACAAAAAAAGCAAGCGGTGAAGGAAACACCAGACGTCCACACATGCATTGGATCAGCATGCATTCTGGTAAATTATTATTCTAGCAGAATCCGCATATGCACATGCATAATGCATTGGATTGGTGGAGATTACGGCTCTTGTATCCGCTCCGCGTCGTGCATTTACTCCATTGTTCCCTACTCCCTCTGTCCGGTCAAGAGCGTATGTTTGGGTTTAAAATTTGTTCACAAAAGAATGTACTTTTATCTTCTTAATGCATTTTAAAGTATTTTTCTTTCATCACACGGTAATCAAGACCAATAACACTCTATACATAATCTTTTTAATTTCTACATGTACTTAACTCATTGATGGTTGGGTAATTAAAAAAGGAGAGGGATGATGGCTTTCATCTTCCCAATGCATTTTTTACTTCATTCCATAATTTGTCTTAAAATTTCTAAATATATACTTTTCACAGGACGGAGGGAGTACTAGATTACTGTAGCCTGAAATTTGATTATGGAAATAGTATCTAAAAATGACCAGCACTAATGGAAAAACTGTCTACACCAAAAGCCAAAGCGCGGGCTCTCAACAACGACGGTCTAAGCCGAGAAGGGCATGCCAAAGACACGCCGCTGCAGAGATCCAAGTAAAAATAACTCGGCAACCATGCTGTATGTCGAGAGCTAAGCACGCCACCTGGCATGTCCGTCCGTGGTTGACGGCAACCGTGACACCGGGGTTACTTTTGCCGAGAGCTGTCCATCTATGTCTGTACATATTGTTTCAAAATTTTATTTTCTTCATGCAGGAAAACTTTGCTGAGCGGCCTGACAAGTCTCTTTGTATGGTTCAGCCATTTTCCGAGGTATTGCCATGTGGGCATTTTCACCGAGAGCCTTAAGTCTCGGCAAAGAGATGAAAAATGCGTCAAACACGAGATGATTAGCTCTGCGCTTAGTCAGAAAGAACGAAGCTCGTGATTGATTTCTTGAAGGGATCCATGCGTGCCGAAGCAAGCATGCTCGTCTTTCCGTTGATGACTGATGCGCGCCGCCGGTTGAGGGCCGCGGTGTCACGAGCTAGTTGATGGCCGCCGCTTTCTCTGCATCTTTGGATGCCCCGGGAGACGCGCCGTAGTAGCCGCGACGCCGGGATGAGCGTGCTGGGCGTTGCCGCTGGAGCGTCACAGAAAACTATGTCGCGCCAGGAGGGCGTCCATTGTTACTATGTTATACTCCAGATTCTAGTATAAAGAGAAAGGCTAATTTCTGACGAGCGAGCGGAGCGAGGCCAGTCGTCGGTAGGCTTCGGCCGAAGCGGAGCGTGGCCCGTCACGGGTATGGATCAGTATTGACCTAGGTCACATGTATTATATATATCTCTTATAAGCTGTCGTACGGGATAAGTCGATCAGTTGTAAATCCTCGATATTTGTAACATCCCTCGATGTAGTGAAGTTTGGTTGGCTAGCGGCCGTGGTTTTTCCCCTTTCGTGTTGGAGGGATTTTTCACGTTAAATCTTGTGTCCACGGCTTGTTTTCGTTCTTCGTTGAGTTGATTTTCCTGTCATATCTCTAACATCCATGATTGTTGGTCGCTCCGTTGTGCTATCGCTCGATGCACCGGCCTGGGCCATGCACCGTGCCTGGCCGTGTGGGTACTAGCAGCCGCACACCATTGTGTCGTCCGCCCATCTTTCTTTTCTTTTTGTTTGCTCGTGCTCTTGGATGCTCTCGGTTAGAGCGTGCTAATAACGTGTTAGATTAAGACTAGTCACAATGGAAGTAACTTGACTAGTAACATCACACATTTCAATACAAAATTGCTTATGTGACAGTTAATTAATGAGGAGAGAGAGGTTTGCGATAACTTAGCTAGTTACTGTAACATCACACATTTCAAGACATAATGAGTCTATAGCCTAATAAATGAACTTTTTCATGATACTACTCATAAGTTACTACCCACTATGGAGGTAGTAACATAGAGTAGTAACATCAGCAAGTTACTACTCTATGTTACTCTCCACTGTGAGCAGTCTAATTTGTTGGGGAGCTGCCTCAGCTAACCTTAAAGGCAAAGGGGGACGTGATGAGTTGTTGGGGAGCATAATGAAAGGAACGTGCCATAGGAAAAAAACACAACCATCACAATCATTACAAATTAAAATTAACCAATACCGCGCCGAGGTCCGGGACGTTGCGGACCCATTCCGGCGCCATGTCCGTCTTGGCGAACGCGGAGCGGTGACTAGCATTGCGCCAGTCATACCTTTTCGCCTACTACCGTGCCTCACGCTCGGCCTCGGATACCATGGCCCGAGAGCCGGCGGCACCGCCGAAACGACCGCCTCCGAGGAAGTGAAGGACACAGCCACGTCCCTAGGCAATCGTAGGCGGCAGCTCCTCCTTCGTTTGCCGGTGGTGGCGACCAGTGCCCGTCGACCCACGCATAGCGGCTTCGCGACGGGGGCAGCGCCGGCTCGTCCTTCATGCAGCAGAGGCATTGGGGGGATGCCGGATCCTGCTTCACGTGGCCGCCATTGTGGAGGCCACGGTTGTGCGGTGTGTACGCCAGCTCGTCATTCACCTGCCCGTATGGGGATGTTGGCTCCCACCTAACGCAGAGCCGCGATGGGGATGGTGGCTCCTCCTTCACGCACACCAACGACGGTGGCAGCGGAACCATCTGATGGAGCGAACGCACCACCATGGTCTCCATCTGACGGATAAATTCTTCGTCCGTCAAAGCCTCCTCTGAGAAGAGATGGGACCGCTACTGTGGCTGCTCCTCCTCGTCGCCGAAGGAGATGACTATCTCATCCTTGTCGGAGGAGCCCGCCACCATGGATGTGAATGGTCTAGGTGAGCGAGGGCGGTGACGCCACGATCCGCCTAACGAGGAACTTCCACCCTTGCCGCCTACCGGCACGGACAACCAAGACTTCGACATCGATCACTAGTGGGTTTGAAGAGGATAAAGGGCTCGGTGAATGGGAGGAGGAAGGTGCGGTGCTTCTGATGGTGCGGTTCTAGACAGTGCCTGAGTGCGGCTGAAATAGCCGCGGCCAGGCCAGGCGGAGGGGCAGTCAGCCCGCTTCAATGCGCCGCAGCGGACGGAGTGGATTTCTCAGGATGCGGCGTCCGCACTGAAGCGGCAGCGACGCCCGAAAAGTCGCGTCCGTCTACGTCGCCTTCCCGTCCGGTCGTATCACGGAATCAGTGACAGCTGCTGCATGCTTTGGGCTGGTGTGAATGCGGCACGGGAAGCGGCGTGGCGCATGGGTGGAAATCGTGGGCAGGGCGGGCGGTTGGTTTACGTGGAACATGGCAATCAGAAGGGGACTTGGGAGCGGTCCGGACTCCCGCAACCCCCCCCCCCCCCAAAAAAAGCTTTTCTCTCTAGTTTGCGGGGGAAATCGCATCTGGACCGCGCCGCAGACCGATACAGACCCGCGTTGGATGGCTTCCACTGTCCGGACAGAGCGTTCCAGACACATGCAAGAGATTCGTGGGTCAGTGTTGAGATGCCCTAACATCACACACATCTAAGCCAAAGAGATAATGTGGTATGTAATTAATGAGAAAAGAGAGGCATGTGATGACATATTATATTACTCACACTATGAGTAACACATTTCACTAATTTCACTCTGATTGTAGTCGTTTCAATAGCAGATTTCACTCATTTCACTCGTTTCAATAACAAATTTCACTCATTTAAAATATTCAAACTAGTTGAAATATATCCAATGGTCTTATTCCAAAGGTCTTTGCATCAGAATTTCAAATTTATATTTTTTGAAATTAAAATATTAGTTTAAATGATTTAAGTTAGAAAGGTAAAAGGGGTGGATTTGTGAGCAAGAAAGGATAAAGAGTGGACATGCAATTATGATACCATGTGTACTAGCTGATGTGACATGCATAGCGATGTGTACTAGAGATTCAAGTTGTGCGTACAATGAGGAAGGTTGGCCATATTCGCGTTGGGGCCACACTTGTAGGATCCTAGCCAGCCAGCCTATAAATACGCTTCGAACAGAAGAGAGCGACGCATCACTAGTATCCCGGAGCATAAAACTTGAGACATATCTTCCTTTCTCGTATCCCAACATGCTTCCTATCCTACTAGGTAAAGTCGGCAACATGAGCTTAGCCACAATACAAACGCGTAGCATGACGTCTTGTTCAGGTCTAAGTCTTGCTACGCTGGTTATGATGGCCACCTTGCTGTTATTTTTCTTGAAGAAAAATAAAAATGCGGCGCCACAGACAGGCCAACTCCCCCCTGGGCCGGCCACGCTACCCTTCGTCGGTAATATGCACCAGATGATTTGGAACAAACCGGCGGTGTTCCGGTGGATCCATCGTCTGCTCAAGGAGATGAACACAGACATCCTGTGCCTTCGTCTTGGAGCGACCCATGTCATTGCTGTGACAAGCCCGGAGATCGCATGCGAGGTATTGCGAAAGAATGATGAGGTTTTCGCCTCCCGTCCCATCACCTTTGCCTCTGGCTCATTTAGCTACGGGTACAAGGGCTCTATCTTGTCACCACACGGAGAGCAATGGAAGAAGATGAGGCGGGTCCTCGCCTCTGAGGTCCTCGCCCCGTCCATGGAGCAAAAGGTCCAGCACATCCGGGAGGAGGAGTATGACCATCTTGTAAGGTACATTAACAAAACTTCTTGCTGCAGCTCCGAGGCCATTGTCGACGTGCGGCATGTATCACGACATTTCTGTGGTGACATGATAAGGAGGCTTGTCTTCGGCAAGCGATACTTCAGCAACCTACCAGCTTCCGCGACCAGCGGTCCTGGGCATGATGAGCTGGCACATGTTGCCGCGCTTTTCACTCTCCTCAACCATGTATACAGCTTCTGTGTGTCGGACTATTTTCCTGCCCTGCAAGGCCTCGACTTGGAGGGCCATGAGATGGTTTCCAGGGATGTAATGAGAACAATCAATCGGTTGCATGATCCCATCATAGAGGACAGGATCCGTGAAAGGTCCAATTCCATTCAGAGCCGTGCTGAAAAGAAAGAGGCCAGAGACTTTTTGGACGTCCTGGTTTACCTTGAAGATGCACAAGGACAGCCATTGTTGTCCCTAGAAGATATAAGAGCACAAACAACGGTTAGTAGTTTGCCTCAACCTCTCCAGAAAACAACCCTGGCTAAATGTTTCTCTTTTGTCGATATGATACAAGACTGATTGCATTTTTTCTACCAATGACTATTTGTAGGAAATTATGTTTGCAATAATTGACAACCCATCCAACGCTGTTGAGTGGGCACTCGCTGAGATGATCAACAGGCCGGAGGTCATGCAAAAAGCAATTGATGAACTCGACATGGTCGTCGGTAAAGAGAGACTAGTCCAGGAGTCTGACATTTCTCAGCTAAACTATCTCAAATCATGTATCCGGGAGGCCTTCCGCATGCATCCATACCATCCTTTTAACCCACCACATGTTGCCATGGCGGACACCACGGTGGCAGGCTACACCATACCTAAGGGTAGCCATGTCATATTAAGCCGGTTCGGACTTGGTCGCAACCCCAAGATCTGGGTCGAACCACTGGAGTTTCGGCCAGAGAGGCATCTCAATGCGGCAAATGTACTTCTCACTGAACCAGGCCTACGTTTCATTTCATTTAGCACTGGGAGGAGGGGTTGTCCAGGGATCTCACTTGGTACCTCGGTAACAATGATGTTGATTGCAAGGATGCTGCAGGGATTCACTTGGACGAAGTCTCCTGGCGTTCACAGTATCGATCTCCAGGAGAGCAAAATTGGCCTTGCTCTAGCTGAACCCCTTGTTTTGCGAGCCAAACCACGTCTGCCTGCACATCTCTATGGGCCAATAGAATGTATGTAATACATTTTTTGGCAGGGTAATGTATGTAATATGTTTTTTCAATTATCCGTAATCCATACCCGGATGAATCTTACATGCTGTATGTCGTGTAATGTGGTGTGCAAATAAAGCAACAATGTTGTTGTAATGTAATGTGCGAACTATCCATTGATATTATATAAATTTGAAGTTTGTCGTGTTTAGATGTTTTTGTGTACAAAGAGAACAGCAATATGAGCTATGCAACTTAGCCATGAATCCTATATAACTAAACTATATGCAACGAATCGTTGAGCTTATCCTACTATGCATTCGGTTGCAAAAATATAGTGCATACATCAGCCATATCTTACTGAAACATGGATTCCATACAAATACTATACTCCCTCTGTAAGGAAATATAAGACGTTTTTTTTTTTGGTGTAGTTGGCTACCAAAAAACGTCCTACATTTTCTTACCGAGGAAGTACTTACTATTTCATGGATTGTCCACACACATATATATAGGAGGATTTAGCCCTTCGTAGAGTTGCATGTTCACTAATTTGAACTATCAAAACAATGGTTGTTTACTTGTGTTCTTTCTGGAAATTTACCAAAATCTATCTATTTAACACGAGACAATGAATGGTTGAGTTTTAAAGGCAGAAGAAGAACGACTGGGATTTGATGTCTTCAAATCTTCACCTCGTAGTTAAAAGCCTTGAGGCAAATAGTGTTGAAGAAACTTAATAGGATTGTAAATAGGGAAAGCCTCGAAACGTCTCACACTTGGTAGTATTCTAGAAAAAAAACATGTACAATGAGATAACACCCAAGTACTAGGCATAAATATTTAGATCTATGTAAGGTTTCGGCGACGTCAAGGTCTAACCAAGCCAGTCATGGGCATATCCAACTTGTGATAAGCGACGCCAGCAGAAGCAGAGGTTGGGCTCTTATATATTTTCTGAGATACGAGTGTAGACTATGAGTTCAGAGTCCAATTCCATTGTATATCTTGTTTGAATTGACCGGTCAATCCATCAAATTTACAGGTCATGTCCTCTCCTTGAACTAACATGCTGGCTAGCTAAAAGATTGGCGGAAGGTGTAAAATTGAGCACGAAATGAAAGAGAGAGTAACTTATTTCCGGTAAGAAATTATTCCCCTTGTTCGGCAATATGATATAAGATATTATTACAATGAAAATATATGAGTTAGTAGCTTGTAATAACATACTCCCTCCGATCCATAATAAGTCCCACAGTTTTGAGCGAAGGTTGAATTAATCTTAGTTTAAAACTGCAAAACTTATTTTGGATCGAAGGAAGTATTATATTATATGACGGTGGGGTAAAATTCTAGTCAGACAATTACATATGAAACAAGGACATTGGCTTCTCGAAGATGGTGCCATAGGGGGTTAACAAAAGAAATGACTTCTTTTTTTTTTGAGGGAACGAAATGACTTCCATACGTGTCCACTGGGAGCGCTCGCGCACGTTGCCGGCCTATTGGGGCCGATTGCCCCAGCGGCAGCCCAAACATCCTCTCCAAATACATTATTGCCCTTTTTGGCACATATAACTATATTTCTACGAAATCATATTACATAATTTTAGACACGTAAAATAGTTCCATAGTAATTGAAACATAGAAATAAAATATTCATATAACAATTAAAATAAATTGAAAATCCGAGAACTTCAACTAGATCATGGCTCAGTTTTCATTTACTTTGAGTGGATACAAATGCTGAACTAGATCATTTTGTAGTTGTCCATGACCAACTTTGTCGCGGATTTCTGGAAGCATGGAAAGGAAATCAGCAAACTCGGCCGACATCATGTGATCAACATCGGCAAGAGGCCCTGTATCTCATAAGGATGATCAGTAATCATTGGAGGGGCATGCTCACTCTTGATGATCATTTTGTGCATGATGACACAAGCATTCTTGACCTCTCACAAGAGATCTCTCGACCAAGTAAGAGCATGGCACCAGACAATAGAGAAACGAACTTGGAACACACCAAATGCAAGCTCGACATCCTTCCTGGCACAAAGCAACCAAGATTCTTTCTATCCTAAAGGACTGGAGATTGTCTTCACAAACGTCGATCATTTTGGAAAGATTCCATCGGCCAAGTCTGTCATCATAGGATTTAATATTTGCACGCAAGATGTCTTTAGAGAACAAAAATTAATTGAGTAAATAAAATAGAAAGATGCACTACAACAAGTTGTGGGCTCCAGCGAGGGAGGAACGATGAAGGTGGCGCGCCTTCGGCTCATTTCAGTGCTTGTTGTCGTCGCTATTATTTCTATTATTTCTGGGTTTCGATGTACTGCTGATTGAAAATGAATAGATTGAAAGTTTTCTGAAAAATAAATAAAGAAAGAAAGAACGAAGCGGATATGCATTCTATCATATTTAAGGACTATAATAATGATGCATTTAATTTAATGATCTTCCAAAATATAAGGTAAGTGTGATTATTTTATTATATATATAGAAAAAAAATACATTCTACAATCTAGTGTAGCTACCTCCATTCGGCAGCCATCCCATCTCTTCCCAAGTGTGGCCTTTGGAAGAGATGCCTTCTCCGCCGATGTGGACGTAACACCACCATCATCACGTATCAGTCACTCACGAACAAACCACGCACTCGGCCGCTCGGCCGCCCCCACCGCAGAGGCGCCGCCGAAGGGAGCTCATATGATGAAGGTTTGGGTCGATCCATGTTGTTATTATGGAGTAGTTCTTTGATCTCACACTACATGTGCTAATTTAGTTTTTTGATATACCTAATTTGTTGATTTTAGCCTGAGATTTTGTGGGCGCCCAGATTCTTCATCCTGCTCGACGATGCCGCTAATCTATCTTCCCCGGTGGA
This sequence comes from Triticum urartu, assembly GCF_056163025.1. Classification (NCBI taxonomy): domain Eukaryota; kingdom Viridiplantae; phylum Streptophyta; class Magnoliopsida; order Poales; family Poaceae; genus Triticum; species Triticum urartu. The sequence continues at coordinate 681,664,486 of NC_141877.1, forward strand.
AAGTGCCGAGCGGATTTCCCTAGGCGACCTGACCTACATCAATACCAATTCCCTTTGTTAATTTTTAAACCAAGGCATGAACGCCAACCTGTTCCTCTGCATGTGGACAAGATTGCCAATGAATGAAGACGTGTGGATCTAGAGATCGAAATCTAGCTGTTGTAGAACAGTCAGATCTAGTGGAGCATGTAACGGGCAGTATGGTGGCAGCCGCCGACGCTTTCCTTGGAGAACATCTAGATGAGGATGAAGGAAAAGTAGTACTGCACCCATCTTTGATGCGCCCACGCAGAGAACAGAAAAATTCGAAAAAAATATTAAAAAAACAAAAAAAAAACTCTGAAACTAGGTGGGTGTGAGTATGAGGAAATGTTTTAGAAGCTTGCAAAGTTTGATCATCAAATAAAATGATCCCCATACAAAATGAAATACAAATGATGCTCTGCACCCACGTTACAGGACAAATGTTGTTCATTTTGTACAGATTTCCTCTTATGTTATTTCACCACCAAATTTTGCAAACCCCTAAAACATTTATTCATAATCATTTAAAGTTTCAGATTTTTTGAAATGTTTTGCTGAGTTTTTTATCATGGGTGCATCGGGGGTGCAATGTGTGTGGGTGCACAAAAAACCACTCTCCGAGGACGAATACACTTCAGCGTCGGCTCAAGATGTATTGACACACATTGATGCATGTTGTTTCCTCTGATGCCTGAATGGCTGACATAATGGATGCATCATGTATTACCGAACGCACCAGCTCGAAATATAAACAAACTCTGTTAGCAATGATATTCTCCATACTCTATTCAGTATAACGTGTATACTTTATACATTCTTTCAGAAAATATTATATTCTACGTAGTTTAAACCAAAAATAAAGCAACCCATACTCTCCCACGTCAGCATATATTACATCTAGCACTACATGATTTCTGAATGAAGTATATAATTGTTCCTGTTTTCTGTAAGCATATACTGACATACACCATACACCATACTACCTTGCCTATTATACTCCATACTATTCCTCAACAAAATATTATACTCTACACTACCTTCTGTCATACTCTTTTCTTCTATTAACACACTCTTTTCTTTCACTCTACATACTAGCTGCATACTACATTTTTTTGTGAGGAATACTACATGTGCAGCCATCGTCAGGTGCTTGAGAAATTAGATGGAAATCACCCACATATACTAATATATAATTAAATAGTCTTATTTAATTCCATTGACATACTCCTTCTCTTGATACTCATGCAGTCATGCCTGTTAATTAGTACATCCTTAATGTGGCATGCCTCCATCCACTGTATTGGACATAATATACTCTTCATACTCTACACGACTCTGGAGTATATATTCTATGATTATTTTGGAGTATATAGTATGTATGGTATCATTAGGGGGGATATACCATATACTTTCAAAAGAATGGAGTATACCAAGACATTTTAGGGAAAACAAAATAGATAATCTGATTTATTTGGAAACATGAAGTACATATACCACGGAATATATATACTTTTTATCCTTTGCCCGTAGACGAATCTAGCTAGGTGAATTTATCCAGCATGCAAACAAGATAAATCTTATCCATGCAATCAGAGGTGGTGCATGTGGCTTGGATAATAGTAGGTTGTCTAATTAAGTGCATGTACAATGTTTGATAAGGTAATTTTATCTTAAGTGTTGCATGTAATTTAGAGATTACAAAAAAGTATGTCTACAATGAGTTGTATCTTAGCCTTATCTTCAATAACTAGCTATTTCAAAAAACATGGTGAGACATATTGTGCTAAGGGATCATCTCTTAAATAAGAGAAGACAAGCCTTCTTCCTATGATTTCTCTCACCTCCACCTCAACATTTATCCTACGTGGCACTCATAAGATAGCACCATTGTACATGTCCTAACTCTACGGAATCAATTAGAGTCCGAATGTTAACGGATTTTTCCACCCACTAACCCGTTATGCATGGTAGTCTGAGATGACACTTGGCATGCAGAGAGTTAAGAGGATACTACCACTGCTTGTATCAAAAAAATGTATATATATATACAGTATATAAACATATACTATATTTAAAATTTAGAAAATACCATCATATTTGTATGTACAAACTATTATATTAAAACAAATTGTGTACAAACTATTATATTAAAACAAATTATATCAAAAGAAATTTATATACTACATACCACACGTACATTCTCTCGGTTTTGACAGATACTACATATAACATACAAAACTCGCGTGAGGTTAACTAGCATGCTTGCATGAAAAGGTAAAACATTTTTTTTTGCGGGAAGATAAGGTAAAACATTAATTAGTTTGAAAAAACAGGTGAGACTTGAAGTGGACTGCCTAATCTATATACTACTCTCTCCGTTTCATAATGTAGTGCATATTTTTTTAAGTCAAACCTCACAAACTTTTATTAGATTTGTGAAGAAAAATATTTAAATCTAGAATGCCAAACATATATTATTAGATTCATCATAAAATATACTGTCGTATTTTATATGTTTGGGGTTGTAAATATAAATAGTTTTCTCTATAAACTAAGTCAACTTTTGTAAAGTTTGACATTTTAAAAAATCTATAAGCACTACATTATGATGAATCTAACGATATATGTTTATTATATATATACATCAAAGTCTGTCCATCAATTTGAAAAAAGAACAAGTGGGACTTGAGTCTGTCTATCAATTTGAAAAAAGAAAAAAAAACAGGTGGGACTTAAGTCTTATATAATTTGGGAAAGAGGAAGCACATAGTAGGAGTATATATATATAAGCAGTAAGGGGTCCTCAAGAGCGCACGATCTGTCGAGGTCGAGAAAACATGGAGATGAAGAAGCCTCACGCGGTGATCGTGCCGTTGCCGACGCAGGGGCACGTCACGCCCATGCTGAAGCTGGCCAAGCTTCTTCACTGCAAGGGTTTCCACATCACCTTCGTCAACACCGAGTATAACCACCGGCGCCTGGTCCGCTCCCGCGGCGACGCAGCCGTGGAGGGCCTCCCGGACTTCCGCTTCGCCACCATCCCCGACGGCCTGCCGCCATCGGACGCGGATGCCACGCAGGACATACCCTCCCTGTGCTACTCCACGATGACCACCTGCCTTCCCCCCTTGAAGAGGCTGCTCGGGGAGCTCAACAGGGTTGGGCCGCCGGTGACGTGCGTGGTGGCGGACAACGTGATGAGCTTCAGCGTGGACGCGGCGGCGGAGATCGGGGTGCCGTGCGTCCTCTTCTGGACCGCCAGCGCCTGCGGCTACATTGGCTACCGCAACTTCCGGTTCCTCATGCAAGAGGGCATCGCTCCCCTCAAAGGTACGTAGAGCATACCTCACCTCTCCAGTACTGCAGTATATACGTACGTGGTAACTGCTAATATATGCTAGTCGTGGTGGTCGTGGTGGTCGTGGACGTGGAGCAGATGAAGCGCAGCTGAGCAACGGGTACCTGGACACGCCGGTGGCGCAGGCTCCCGGGATGAGCCGGCACATGCGCCTCCGGGACTTCCCTTCCTTCATCTGCACCACCGACCGCGACGACGTGATGCTCAACTTCCTGCTGCACCACTCGGAGCAGGCGGGCCGCGCGGCCGCCGTCATCGTCAACACCCTGGACGAGCTTGAGCAGCCGGCGCTGGACGCCATGCGCGCCATGCTCCCGCGCGTCTACACCATTGGCCCGCTCAACCTCCTCGCGGACAAGGGCGAAGCCGGCCCGCTCGCCCGGATACGCGCCAGCCTCTGGAGGGAGGACCGCTCCTGCCTAGAGTGGCTCGACGGCAGGGAGCCCCGGTCGGTGGTGTACGTCAACTTCGGGAGCATCACCACCATGTCCAGCGAGGAGCTGGTGGAGTTCGCGTGGGGCCTGGCCAACTGCGGCCACCCCTTCCTGTGGATCGTGAGGAATGACCTGCTGGCCAAGGGCGCCGCCGTGCGGCTGCCTCCCGAGTTCCTGGAGGCCACCAAGGGGAGGTGCCTCCTGGCGAGCTGGTGCGAGCAGGAGGCGGTGTTGCGGCACCAGGCCGTCGGCGTCTTCCTCACCCACAGCGGGTGGAACTCGGCCCTGGTGTCCATCAGCGCCGGGGTGCCCATGCTCTGCTGGCCCTTCTTCGCCGAGCAGCAGACCAACGCCCGCTACGCGTGTGTCGAGTGGGGCGTCGGCATGGAGGTCGGCGACGACGTGCGCCGCGATGAGGTGGAGGCCAGGATAAGGGAGGTGATGGGAGGCGAGGGAGCTGGGAGGGAGATGAAGCGCAGGGCGGCCGAGTGGGAGGAGATGTGTGTCCGTGCAACCGCGCAGCCGGGTGGCAGGTCCATGGCCAACCTTGACAGCCTCATCAAGGATGTGCTGCTCACCGCAACACCAACAAACTAAAACACTTTGATTCATGAGTAGTATCCAAGTGTTTGTTTTCAGAATAAATAACCATGTTTGAATTTTAGTTCATCCATGAATTAATGCGCTTTCCTATGCCTGTAATCCATAATTTTAATTAATAAATAAAAATTCCAGTTTCATCCAATTTTGGACCAGATATAGAGTTTCCTTCTGCATGCATGAATGAATGTACTACGTACACGCGTACGTACTTATACTTAAAGCAATACTCCAACCATTTGCAAAAAAAAGAAAAAAAATAAGCAATACTCCGACCGGTCCTCGCTCAGTGGTGGAGCTTGAGCATAATCCAAGTGAGGGCCATTTGGTGAAGGGAGACAAATTAATAGGGAAGGAGGGGCTAATCTCTAATTTACACACTAGTTAGGCGTAAAATAAAGCATATTCTTTAATGGTTGTAAAAGTTGGGGGGGGGGGGGGGGGGCATTGCCCCCGTTGGTCTACACACGAAGCTCCGCCACTGCCTACGCCTTTGGCATGTCAAGCTTAAGTGCCCCAAGGACTACAATGGTCACCTCCCTGCTCCTAGCAGTGGCAGAGCTAGCGAATTTCCAAAGCCTCGGCACATCTCGAGAACGTATCCTGTGAAACAAACGAACCTGTGCACCCGATGCACCACACCATTTTGGACTTATAGATTAAAAGACGATGGCCATGATTGAGGCAAACCCGGGGCTATGAACATATTGTGCAAACAAAACACTTTATTTTTGCAAAATCAACCCAGTTCAACTCTCGCTGCGATTTCCATACAGTGGGTTGATTTCGATGGAACATAAGTGGTTTATTGACAACGGGCCAGACAACTGGGTAGTGTGCGGGTTGATTTCAACAAAATACAAGGTCGTTTTTGCAAATGCGCCAATAACTCATCTGTAGTCAGACATTGTCCCTTGGTTTTCCATCCAAAGGCCCAAAATTGCACGGTGCACTCGGTGCACACATTCGTCCATTTCACCTGATACATTCTCGGCACATCATAAGCTAAAAGTCTGCTTTGGTCTAATAAACACCACAAGTATCATATTTGGATAAACGTCATGTAACATATGCACTATAGTTTTATATATCATAAAAGTAAATAAAAACATCAGACACAATGATACCAAATAATTCCCTAACACCTGGCGATGTTTATACGAGAAAAGTCCAATCTGCAATGTTTATGTTAATGTTCATTCCGTTGATGTAGGCTTTGCTGCGATTCCACTTGTGAATTCTTTTAGTTAAACAAAAAATATGTTCAATTCTATAGAATTTAAACAAGTGTAATTTGAATCTGGCACAATCTACGTTGAACTGCACAATTTGTCATAAATTATATAGAACAACTCACCAAAGCAGCAGTGGCGGAGCTTGCGCAAAACTGTTGGGCGGGCCAGGCTATTAAGATTGCTACTACCTGGTATTTTGTGGCTTCTTGGCTGGCTATAATAGGAAGACAGGCTCCAGAGCTGGGCAGGCCATGACCCATTTGGCCTTTCCTAAGCTCCGTCAGTGCAGAGCATGAGTGTAACTGTCGCGGAGGAGTCGCCGCTTTGGCCCACGCACATGCGCTTTCGATCACATCTGTCACCGGACGGAGTCAAGGCCCCGCCGCTCGCCATATATCTTGTCGGCCTATCGTCGGCTCTCCGCACTCCGTCGGCGGCCAATACACATCCGAGATCGAGGGGTGGCGAGGGCAGTGTGCGTGCCGCCAAGCATCAGTTCCATTCCATCTAGAAAAATCGCAAGTCGGGCATCGCTATGTCTCGCGTTCAGCGAGTCGAGGCTTCCGACTCGCTGAAGTGTGCGACCATATGGGCTGGCCCAGGTTCGTGTGTACTACACTGCCTTGATTTCTTTTCTTTTTTTCACGTTTTTATTTTGTTTACACTTTCAAATAGTCTAAACATATATATTACAAATATATACTTTACATAATATTTAGAAATATGTTAATCATGCATTTGAAACAATCTTTAACAAGTATTTAAAAAATGTTGAATAAGTATTTGAAAAATGTTCAACACGTATTTGAAAAATGTTAAACAAGTATTTGAAAAAAATGTTGATCATGTATACAAAAATGTTGAACAAGTATTTGAAAACTTTTGAACAATTATTTGAAAAAAATTTGATCATGTATATAAAAATATTGGACAAGTATTTGAAAAAATGTTGAACAAGCATTTGAAAAAATGCCGGTCGTGTATATAAAATGTTAAACAAGTGTTTTAAAACTATTGAGCAAGTATTTGAAAAATTGTTAAACAAGTATTTCAAAAATTGTTAATCATGTACTATATGAGAATGTAGAATGAAAAAAAAACAAGAAAAAACAAAAAATGTAAACCAAAGAAGAAAAAAGAAAAAAAAGAAAAGAATGGAGAAGAAAAGGAAAATAAGAAATGAAGAAACAAAATGCAAAAAGGAAAATAAACAAAATAAAACAAAAATGAAAAAATCCTGAAGAAAACCGCTCGAGTAGCATCAAGTACGATGCGCCCCTAGTTATTACCACGAAACGAACTTTGGTGGGGTCGTTAGCACAGCGCGATCTCGTCGAGACCAGGGTTTGACTCCTCCTTCTAGCATTTCTTTTTATTACGACTATGCGCACGTGAATGGGCCGGGCCAATAAGACGCAAGGCGCAAAAGCTTCAGCGAGAGCTGTCACTTGGATCACCTAATGCGATAAATAGTCCCGGCGTCACAAGTCCCTCGTCTAACAAGATGGCCTTCCTCAATCGATCGATTCGTATGGAGGAGCCAGTAGTTAACCAGCGCTCCTCCGAGAGCCTCGCAACGATCAGTGTCACTTGGCGCTTCTAGCCATTCGCCACGTGTCGCGCTCTAGGCACTCCTTTCGTTTTTTTTATTTTTCCGCACGCGTTTAAATATTTTCTTCCGGTTTTTTCGACGTTATGGTTTTTCACCGGTCTTCTTTAGCTTTTCGACAAAAAAATCGATTTTTTGCGTGAAAAAATGTGTTTTTTTTAACAAGAGTCACGGTTTTGCTTTCGCGAGACTCACGGCTGTGCCTCTCGAAAACGAAAAAAATGCATTTTCTATTTTTTTCGGAAATGTTAACGCCCACACGTGTGAGCGTTCACCATCCCAACCACACGCAAGCATCTCCGTTGGCAACTTTGTGCACGAATCTTGGAACAAACCGGCCGGTTTTCTGCGCCACGTAAGACGAGGCGCGTGTGCGGTGTGCGAGTCAGTTCGCCCGCACGTTGGTTGCCATCCCGCGGTCAGCGGTTGCCACTCGGAGGCGTGCGGTGGAACTGCTATGCGCCCGCACGCCACGCTCCGATCGCGGTTGACGTCAAACACGTCGCACACCTCTGCCCCCTCTCCCTCACGGTTCCATTTACTCACCCGCATCGCAGTTACTGGCACAACCCACTCGCATTTCAAACCATTGGAGGAGAAGGCGAGGGGAGAAGGCGACGGCGGAGGCGGAGGCGGAAGAATCGACGGTGTTCGCGGCCGTCGGTGGGGCTCGCCAGAACGGAGCGGCTTCGCCGGAGCGCCTGCGGGTTGAAGGTAATGCTCGCTACAACTCTCGCAATCCCTTCCTGCATTTTCCCCCTTCCCTCCCTGTTCGATTCCTCGATCGAGATTCGTAGAGATTCAGGCGATTCGGCGATGCGTCGGCGTTCCCGCCGGCGCCGAAGTCGTCTGCTAGCCGTTTTTGGTGGCACTGGGCAGTTTCGTCGCGGCCGTGGCGGCGGCATCGTCGGTGTGGTTATGCCTGTTCGGAGGCACGCAGTAGTCTTGCCTATGGATTGTGCAGGTGTCTCCCGGTTTGTTTGATGCGCATTGGTTCGAATTTGTGTTTGCATTCAGTTCGTGGGAGAATTTTGTGGGTGAATTTAAAGTCGCAGTAGTTGCCATTGAACCCTAAATCTAGTTAGTTGGGTTTTGAAACTGTAGTATGAGGCGAACTTGATAGTTTCATTAACTATCATGATTGTGTGGCAACTAACTCCCTGAACAAATGTGATAGTTGCCACAAACGTGTTTCCCCTTGCGGCAACAAATTACTGAAATGACTGTGTTAGTTGCCACATATAAGCTTTCGCATGGGGCAACTATTTTTATTGAATGATTGTGATAGTTGCCACACACACGCTCTTCCATGTGGCAACTAAATTTGCTGAATTACTGTGATAGTAGCCACAAACATGCTTTTTCATTGTGGCATCTAATTTTTCTGAATAATTTGTGATAGTTACCACACTGTGATAGTTGCCAAAATCGGTAGTCAATGCAGTTTCAAGAGCCAACTGCACTGGACGGCAACTAATGTGCACATCAAGTGTGCCTGTTGCCACTTGGATAGTATATTCATGTGGCGAATAGAATGTGAACACACTGTCTGTTGCCATTCTGCAGATAAGACAGTGTGGCAAATTGGCTGCATAATGTGGCAACCAAATTTGCATATCAATTGTGTCAGATGACATACATATGCTTTGCATGTGGCAAGTTTTTGGCTGACCACATCATGTCTGTTGCCATGCCGCAGTCAGTACAATATGGCAAATTCATTGTACTGTAGGTGCATTTTTTTTTTGTTTTGCCACAACGACTTTGTGATATCTGATCACACTGTGGCAATTTTTTAGGTTCTTGAATTAGATGTGGTTTCATCGATTTGTTGTAGTATGTGTTGCATTTCAGCACGGCAATTTCACCCTAGCACATTTCTGCCGCTGAACAAGTGGCATTTGATTGGTGTATTTTTAGGACAGTGTGTGAGCTGCCACATCTTAGTTTTTTTGATGTGGAGGATTCTGTGACTTTCTATCATACTATCTTAGGCTAACATGGCAACTTCAACATTTTTTGTTTTCAAATGCATTTACCATATGTACACTTTTTTTTACTTGATAATGCAACCAACGTGCTTACTTGCCACGTTTATGTTTCCGACAATCATAGGAGGGGTGCGTGTGTGTTCATGTTATTTTTTCTGCATTCACTAGTTGACATTTTCTGTTAGGTGGCAACTGCTTACCTCTTGCATTTACATTTCCACCATGACAATTTGGTCTGTTCCTATCTCAGCAGAATGGCTCGTGGCGATCATCAAAACGATGATGATGATTTCATGGATCCACCACAACGTAATCGGGCAACTGGACGGATAAAAAAGGGTGATGAGGTAAATGTTCACAAATCCCCCTTCCTCCTGCTTTATGTTACTGGTTGACACCTCGAGCTTGCAGTCGTCTGACATGAACTAAAATTTCATGACATTGCAAAACATGGCAACAACTGATCACTTTTTGCAAAAACATGGCAACAACTGATCACTTTTTGTCTGTTTTTTGCAGAAGAAGAAACGTATTCGCAACAGAGCCTCCCAAGAACGACTAACTGCGTTGACTGACAAATTCACCGACGATCAGAAGGGGGCTGCTGCTGAGATGGGTATGCAGTCTATGATGGATGTCCGGTGCATGAACCTTGTCAACCCTGTATGCGACTGACTTGGTGAGATCTACGACCCCGCCTCCAGGGAATTCGTGATTCCGGGACGTGGAAGACTACCGTTGAACGAGGAATCCGTGTTCTGCACTTTGGGTGTGCCTCGTGGACATATGAAAGTCCCGTACGAGGTCAACAATGAGATCGAGGAAGCGCTGTTCCCCCGTTTGTTTCCTGGGTCTGAATCCATGCCGAACACGTCTGCAGTGGCAGATTCGCTCCAGGCCATGACGACACATGGAGATGTTTTCAAGATGAAGCTACTCATGTACCTCATCTCAGCTATTTTCGAGCTGACCACCTCTCTTCGCCCAAGCAACAAATGCTTCCCCATCCTGGTGAATGATCCATCTTTACTACTTTATTTTCCTTTGATCTTTTTGGCTCCGATGTCATGTGTAAAGCTAGTGACTGCCAGCGTTTTGCGATGTTTTTTCCATTTGATTTATGATGCGGCAACCTTTTTTTGTCCTGAAATTTTGTGTGGTGCAGGCGGATCTGGGAAATGTGAAGAACATGAATTGGTGTAAGTTTATTGTCGACTTCCTGCACGATGCATTCTCAAGCAAGATGTATCAAAAGGGTTGTCGACTGCATTTAATGGTATTTTTTTACCAGTTCTTTCTGTGAACACTGTTTTTTTAACACACTTTTATTCATGCATGGCAACCTGATCATAACAAGATGGCAACCTGATCATATCAAGATGGCAACTGCCATAATGACAATATGGCAACTGGTATAATGACAATATGTCAACTCCCGTCATATTAGTATGGCAACTGTCATCATACTATGATGGCAACTTCCATCATAACAACATGGCAACTGCTATCACACTATGATGGCAATTAGCACATGTAGATGGCATCTTCTTTTTCTTCTCTTCTTTCATGCACCTCAACTTGATTATCATGGGAACATATATTATCCTGTTTTCCTCCACACAGTACCCATGATGGCAACTGATATTTATTTCTTTTTAAAATTGTTTTGCATCAGCTCATGTACGTCGACTGTCTTGACCCGTCCACCGTGGATTTCACTAGGACAAGAAGCCCGCCGCCTGCGCACAAGTTTGCTGTTTCTGTGTGGACTATCAACGCTGTCAAGGCTGTGCTTGCCGCAGACAAGGCTACTGACACCACATATGGAAAACTGCAGGTTAGTTCTGGTTTCTTTGCCCACACGGCATGCCTACAAATTGGCATGAGGCAACCGTCTGTGGGTCATAAGAGATGACTACCTTTGTTATTCATGGCTGTCTGAGTACTGTATCCATGTCTCATTCCACATGGCAACTATTTTCATTCGTTCTTAAACTTACATTCTCTCTCTTACGTCCTAGCTTTTTTTTCTTTTTTTGTTCTTTCCAGCTGATGGCCAAGCATGCTATAGACTACAGCGTGTTTGGGGGGCCTCAAAACTTTGGAAAGTGGATGGACGTGCACTCAGCTCCGTCTTGCCCTACCGAGGTAATCAAAAGATCTACATCTATGGTTTGTCGTGGAGTATTTTTTGATGTCGTGCAAGTGATAACAATACGGGTGGTCATTGATGCTTCTTTGTTTCGTGCACAGGCGAGGGCACCTGTTGAGCATCTAATAGGGCAGTTTGCATCTGGAATGACCGGCTTGCTCGGGAAGTTGGTTGAGGGGTGGACGTCCCTCAGTGGCTCTGACAGCGACGCGGTTGCGAGGCAGTTCACTTCATTTGTCCCAGAACATACACACCGGCCAACCGGTTGCCGTGGCCGGTATGACTACAACAGTTCCCAAGAGCCTGCTGACACACAAGATGAACTAGGTGGAGATGCTGGTCTCAGCAAGGATGACGACGATGTCATGGAGAATGTGCAAGAGGACACCGATGATGATGATCATGCTGAAGTTCGCGCAGGTGGTAACAAGGGCAAGGATGCAACAGATGTCCCCCAACCGGAGAAAGTCAAACAACACACGGCTGCGAGAGGCGAGGGGGTTTTGCCATCAAAGAGGGGGAGGGCTCCAGAGGGTGTTGGGCAGGGTTCTGCTGGCAAGAGGTCTAGGACCGACCCCGTAGCTGCCAGGAAGAGGTTCGACTTTTATTTTAGTTTTTTGCTTTATCTATTTTCTTCGACCAGACTCATCCTTTTTTTCACTTGTTTTTGTCAAGCGCGGCAACGAGTTTTCTGTCTGACAATTGCCATCCTTTTTCCCTCCATCTCATACGTGCAGCGAGCCGACAGCTGGTGGACGAGCAGTTACGAAGAAACAGGCGCCAACGCCAACCCATGTTTCTGCTCGGTTGAACAAAGGCGCCCCCATTGCCGGTGATACCGCTTCCACCAGGTCATCTCCTCGCACGACGACGACCAACACCGGGGATCCTGTCGTGTTGCCAGACATGAGGAAGGCAGTCAAGAAGTAGGTTTTTTCATCCGCTTTCATTGACATAGCGCTATATTTTCTTGATTTTCCAATGCATCCGTTTAGCTTGTCACATTGTCTTCTGTCATCGCCCCCCACGTGGAAACTGTTGTTCTCCAAATGATTTTTTCCTTCCTTTTTAAGTGTATGGCAACTCCTATTGTTTTTTACATGGTAACTGGAATCTAGGCCAAATGGTAACTTTAATGTACCTAATGGCAACTGCCATCTTTACCGTTGGCTTGTGAGCTCATCCCACACCTAGGTTTGAAATTGCATTCATGGCAGATCAGACATTTTTATCATTCTTGAATTTGGCTAACATGACAACTGCTGCTGGATGGCAACTGCTAATTATGACACATGGCAACTCACGTTCCCCTTACATGGCAACTACCAGCTTTTCCACTTGTTTTTCATTTTTTTAAAGATTTCTACCAAGGCAAACATATTTTTGTTCATTTTTAATACCTTTTTCATGTGCTTTATTGTTTTTTGCAGGGTGAAGAAGACTACTACGCGCGGGGCCAAGCATATCAGTAAGGGCCCGCTCGAACGCCTGCATTCAAAGTTGTCAACAGGGGGCAACTCAGATGTACATGAGGCACCAGGCGACAATACTGCAGCTGCACCGTTGACTGCTCCCACCAACTCTGATGCAAGTGGCCGACCATCTCCGCCGGCTGCAGATGTGCAGGCTAGAACAACAGGCATCCGTACATCGGGGAGTGACGAGTCGGTATCTGCCAGGACAGCTGAAATATTGCCAACTCTTCTGACAATGAAGGATGCTACTGTGAGCCATGCCACCCCATCAGCAAGCGTTGAAGTGGACGCTCCCGAGACGAACCTATGCAAGGAAGATTCCCGCTCATCTGACACTGATTCCAAGCGCGTGTGTGGTGGCACTCCTGTGTCCACGACAGAAGCGGCTGAGGCGGCAGTTCACAAGGATATGCCATCTACAGGTGAGAGTCCTGGCACAACAGCTCCAGCTCCTGTTGGTGCAGATACTGCTAAGGCGACTGTTTCGCGTGCTGGTCTTCCACCTAGGCGTCGTAGCCCCCGCAAGCAACCAACAGACATACCCAACGCACCGGCTGTAGCTAGGAGCAGGAGAGACGAGTCTGGTTATGTTCCTGCGTCCACACTGTTCCCGACACCTGCCAAAAGCAATGTGATGGAGAAACCGGAAGACCGAAGCACAACTGATGTAGGTGTCAAGCCGGGCACGAGTGACGCAGGTGAAAAACCGGAGCAGACTGCGCCTTTATCCGCAGTGGAAATCCCCAGCATAAATCTGCGCACTTCCAGGCTCCCAGTCAATGTCGGTGTCCCCTACAGCCCAAACAAGAAGATTGTCATGAAAGCTGCGGCTGATACCGCTGACAACACGCCCCGCCCTACAAATAAGGCCGATCATTCTGTAGCGGCCGATTCAGATATGCTTGTCGATCTTTCACCCTTGGATTCTGCCCCGCAAGTCATTCGTGGTCCGGCCAGTAGGAATGAAAGGCACCCAATGGCCTTTACCCCACCGAGCTTCAGCCTTGGCATCAGTCAAGATCAACCGGTGGTGCAAGATCCTATGCCAGTTGCCTTTGCTTTCCCAGGAGGCATGCCCGCAATGATGGCGCAGCCAATGATCGAGGGCAGGAAGGCTATCAAGTTCGCAGAGCCGATTGTGCAAGGTACACTTGTCATGTCCTTATGATTTTTCTTGTATACATCTTTGTAGTTTGACTTTTGTCCCAATCATATATTTTGGGGGTTCTCACTTGTGATGGCAACTGACATGTGATGACATGGCAACTGGATTTGATGCACCATGTCACCTACATTTTTTTGCTGCCATGCTGCATTTGACATTTGGGCAACCACGTGGCAACTGAAGTTGATTCAACATGGCAACTGTAGTTGCTGTCACATGGCAAATACAGTGCATTACACATGGCAACTGGATTTACCACACCATGTCGCCTGCATTTTTTGTTTCCATGCTGCATTTTTTCATACGGCAATCACATGGCAAGTGGAGTTGACACAGCATGGCAAATGTAGTTGCCGTGACATGGCAACTACAGTCCAACTAGATGGCAACTACAGTGCAACTACATGGAAATTGTAGTTGCTATGACATGGCCACTTTAGTTGGACCACACATGGCAACTGCCCCACTTTTTCTACCTACATCTCACATCATGCACCCTATCTTCTCACAATCCATCTGTTTTTGATTTTCTAGGTATCCTAACCCACTTTTTTTTATCATTGCAGCCACCCCTGAGGAGATTTCACCGTCACTTGACGAAGCTTACCGCATGATTGAGGAGGCAGCATTGCAGAGGAGGTCCTCACGAGGGCAAGGGCAATCAAGTTCCAACGTGCCTGCAGATACGGTATCTGAGGATACCATTAGGAGTGCCACTCCTGGTTCTGTGAGGCAGCAGAGGGTAGTTCACCCACCTCCCGCGAAAGACTACGAGCCCGAATTCAGGGCCACTAAGGAACAGACCCAGTTGTACGATATCGTCAAGCGGTTTGGAAATGCGAGGGCCAGCAGCAAGCACATGAAGGAGCTGAAAGCGTAAATGACCACACCCCATAATCTCTCATTTTGCTTTGCTCCTTTTTTACCATTCATCTTCTTCGTACTTTGTATACACGATCTGCTTACATTTTAGTTCTTGCATATATTTTTTTACTTAGTAGGCATGATTATTCCATGTCATATTGTTTTCATATAGCTTATGTTTGGACAGAACCAAAGTCATTCAATGCGGAGCGACGTACGTCGAGCTGGGTGACCTTGCCGAGTCCGTGAGGCCAAACGGTAAAATGTCGACGAATGTAGTTGCATGCGGGATCGACTACATCAACAATCACACCGATGTGTGTGCCGACAAGATAATCATGCATTACAGTGTGACCTACAAAATATGGGATGGTGACTTCCACCATAAAATCCTGAGGAAGAATTTTGCTCAACACGGTGAATTCAAGTTCACACTGAAGAAATATGTGAGTACTCCTTCCCTATCTGCAATGTTTTTTCACATGATGTGGTTTTTTGCCATCATCTGCACTTGTGTTTATGTGGCAGATGTTTTCATGTGGCAACAGCTACCGTGCACAATGACTTCTTGATTTTTGCATCCCGTGCAAACTATGTGGCAACTTGATAGTAAAATACACAGCACATTTTGTTCATACATGGACAACAACTTTCTTTCAACTACCCCCACCCATAACCAAACATTCTACGTGATTCTAATTATTTGTCCCTCTGTTGTTCTTTATGTGAACTCTACTTCTCATTTCTTCACTTTTAAATGCAGGTCATGTTCCCCATGTTCCAGGAGCTTGCACCACATGACCCACACGACAAGTGTGGTCACCACTATGCGATCTGTCTTGACCTGAAGAACCAACGTTTTGAGGTGCTTGATTCAATCCGTTCGAAAGCTGATGCAGACCTTACTACGCATGCCGAATTCTTCATTAACAACCTCAAAGAGACATGGAACCGTCACTACGAACATTCAAAGGTCCAGATCAGGCATTTCCCGACTGAGTATGTGGCGACTGCGAAGCAAGGGAACACGTAATTTCTTCCTTCCTCCATGTGCCATTTACATCAATCCAACCCCTCTTTTGTTGTCACATCTGAATTGAAGTCTATCTTTGTTACGACTGTCCTTTTTGCGTGTTCACCTGACTCTTTTCCTCGTGCAGGATGGACTGTGGCTTTCACGCGTTGGAATACTTTGCAAAGTGGGAAGGAAGAATTGTCCCCCCTATCACATCTGCAATGGTCGTTGAGCTCTGGAAAATCTACACATGGAACTGGTTGACGAATGAAGATTTCAACAAGCGGTCCGGAGCACGCGAGTTCGTGGAGGAAGCTGTCAAGAAAGTCATCAATAAGTACAAGTGATCATGTGGCGTTACAGACCGGACGCATACCTTACATTCTGTTGCCAAGGAATGTAAGGTACTATCTCTTTGTTTCTCGTTGAAAACTATGTTTGTGTGCTATGTTATGACTGCATCCCCGCGTAGCCTAACTATGTAGTGGTGGTGTGTGAGCGACATCTGAATAGTTTCTGTAATATATGTGTGGACGTGAACCTATTTTAGGCGTTACAGCAGATATGTTTTTATGTTTATCATTATTACAATGGTTTCATCGTTTCTAGCACCGGTTTGCTGTTTCGAATGCGTCTATGATGTTTTAAAAAAGGTGGCAAATGTAGTTCATCAGACATGGGTAGTGAAAGTCATCGTCGTTTTTCATTTTGGCTGTTTTGCTTCTTCTTTTTCATCGCTAATTGCACCGGCTAGCATGGGTAGGTTGATCATGTAGCCACAACCTTTGCTGCGGTTTATGCATGTTACGCTTTTTCCAACTTGTTTCCCATACATTTGCACACAGCACACTATGTGTCTCTAAACCGCGTTGTATTGTCATGGAAATATATGCCATGCGGAGTCATTACAAATACCATGGCATATTTTCAGTACAGCTAACATGGCAGATACAGTACAAACAACATGGCAGATCCAGCATAATTAACATGGCAGATACAGTACAACTAACATGGCAGATCCAGTACAACTAAAATGGCAGATCCAGTACAACTAGCATGGCATATTTAGTATAAAATAGCATGTCATATTTAGTATAAAATAGCATGGCATATTTAGTATAAAATAGCATGGCAGACCAACTACACTTAACATGGCAGATTAACTACACATAACATGGCAGATTAAGTACCCATAACATGGCAACTGCATTTATTCATTCAATGAATTTTCCTTCCACTTCTGATGCCCCTCAAGAGTCATTCTCCCATTTTTTTTAAAAAAATTCTCATCATCTTGGGTACAAAACAAAATGTCCACAAGGACCATGTCACATCGCCCCAATTTTTGCTCATGGATTGCCCGCCCCTTTCTTCGTTTTCTTGTGTTTTGCTTGGATCTCCAATCCCGACTTGTACCTTATCTCTCTTGGACGACCCTTTGTGATAGAACGGGGTGGGTTCCTGACCTGGGTCTGTGTGCTTGATGTTCCAGATCCTATCTCCGAGTTTTCAGATGATGGCCCCGTGGATGAAGGCACACTTGATGTGCGGGGGAACCGGTGTAAGGCTTCCTCAGCTTTCCTCTTCTTGATCTCATCAAGCTCTCCTTTCAGTGCCTTCCTGTGTTTTTCTGCGACTCTCACTGTCTCATCACTCTTGCACGCTTCATCAATTAGCTCAGCATAGTTCTTTGTCAGCACAACGTGCCTCACGGCTTCCATGGTTGACTCAGGTCTCTCGTCATGCACAGCCAGAACTGCGTGTGTTGTCTGCGGCGCCAACGCATTGTCAGCGTCCCAAGTCCATCGCCGCCTTATGAAATGGCGGGGCATCCGTGTCACAGCGTTCATGTCCATTACTTTTAGTATGTGACAGCACACAATGTCGTCCCTTTCGAACTTGCAGCATTGGCAGTAGTACTCGCCTTCGCCTATCGAGGCTTTGACGAAGTAGTTCCTTCCTTTGTCCGGGTCTTCAGGTTCTGAATCTGACATGCACAAAATAGAACACACCTTGAACGTATGTTCGTCCACCTGGAAAGCCGTGAACATGCTGGCACGCTTTATTTCTTCCTGGAATCTGCAAGTTTTGTGTGTTTTCTATTAAACTATCGTGCACTCTTTTCTTGTACCACCTTATGTTGTCATGGAAATAGAAATACATTTTGTTTGAAGATGGCAAACATAGTTCATTGAACATGGCAAATATAGTACGTTGAACATGGCAAATGCAGTACACTAGACATGGCAAATGCAGTACACTAGACATGGCAACTGTAGTACATTTTCAACTGGACATCGTCATTTTTCCACACCAACATTCCCCAATGGAAGCACATTGCATAAAACATGGCAACTGCCCTTTTATTTAAACATGGCATCTACAGTTGAGTAAACATGTCAATTGCATTTCAACAAACATGGCAGATGCATTTTATTAAACATGGCAACTGCATTTCGGCATATGTGTCGCCAATATAACATTTTTTCCAGTTGACATTGGCATTTTCATGCCAACATGCCCCAATGGAAGCACAGTGCATTAAACATGGCAACCGAACTTCATTCAACAAGGAAAATGCACCCGAGCAAGCATGGCAAAACAGAATTTTCATTGAACATGGCAACATGCAGCTGAGTAAGCATGGCAAACAGTATTTCATTAAACATGGCAACTGCACATCATGGCAACCGCATTGCACTCTATAAGGCACCTACTGACTTGGTGCTTTTTCTGCAAATAAGACTGTAACGCAACTGACTTACTTGTTAAAGATCTTGTTGGTGTATATCTTGCTCATTTGCCTCTCTATCGGTAAATACGTTAGCAATTTTGGCTGCTTTAGTGCCATGGTCGCTTCTTGCTGTAGCTCAGATCCTAGAATTTTTTGTTGCAAAGTTGTGTATTGCTTGGCAAACTGTAGCAATGAGTTGCCAGGGCTGACGTACCACTTCAAAACAGCATTGAACCCCTCGCTGCGCTGCGTAGTCTGCAGAAAGGGGAAGAAGCACTGCATGAAGTAGGCCGGCACCCAGTACATTCGCTTCTCCCACAGGCTAACAAGAGTCTCGTTGTCTTGGACTTGATGTGTTTCAGTCATGGCCATCCAGCTCCTTTCAAACTCCTCCACCGTCAAGCTGTGGTCCACGCACAGCTCGAATGCCTTGTGCAGCTCTGGACGGTCAGCAAAGAACGGTCCTAGCGTCTCCTCAGCCTTCTTTATAATGTGCCACCTGCAGTGCCTGTGCACTGCCAATGGAAAGACCTCCTCTATGCCTGCACGCATGCTGAAATCTTGGTCTGTTCTCATGTTCATCGGAGCAAGTCCATCCATGCACTCCAAGAAGGTCTTGAACAGCCAAACGTACCCATCCGTGTATTCATTCCGGACAAGCCCGCAGCCAAACTGCAACGACTGATTGTGGTTATTTATTCCTATGAACGGAGCGCATGGCATCTTGTACATATTGGTGAGGTATGTCGTGTCGAATGAAATGCAATCTCGGAAATGTTTGTAGGCTCTCCTTGCAGCACCATCCACCCAATACATGTTCCTGACACGGTCCTCATCGTCCAACCTTATCCTATAGAAGAAATCTGGATCTTCCTTCGCTTTTTCATCGAAGTAGGCCATTGTGGCCTCTATGTCTACCAACTTGCTCTCTCTACGGTACTTGGCCTATAGGTTTGTGATGTCAGCTGGTATGTACGGCATGCTACTCAGAGTCCCCTTTTTGCTGTGGATGAGAGATAGTATCTGTACCATTCTTGATGGACTGACGTTACAATCATGTAGCAGCTTTACGAATTGCCTTTCGACGGGGGTGAACCCTCTGTGGGCGGTCAGAAATTTTACCAGGTCGAACTTCTTTATGAGTTGGTGGTTGTGCTCGTCAAAATATTCATTGACCACCCACTGTGCTCCATCTACATTTAGCTTACACCGGACAAGACACTCAGTCTTGAGAATGATACCTCTCTTTCGTTCTGGAACGACAGGCGCAACGCCTTTCCCCTTCTTGTTCCTCCGTGCCTTGTGGCACCTCATGTCACCTCTGCTGTACTCATTAGTTTTCTTAATTTTCCTATGGTACTCGGTGTTGACCGCAAATCCATGGAACTTTGCATATGTCTGGTAGTATTCCTTTGCTTGTTCGAACGATTCAAATCTCTGCCCAATGTACGGTGGCTGAGGTACCATGATCTCTGATTGCCCACCAACTTCATCCCCTTGTGCGTCGTCGTCAGTTTCATCATTCACTTCAGTATCGGCGGCAGTTCCATCTACTTGAGTGTTGCCAGTGCTTGTGTTCAAAGGGGTGCTTGTCGGCATTGCTGGAATGATTGCCATTCCCGACTCTGACTCGAAATTGTTTGTGGCATGATTGTCTGCTGGCTGGTGGAACGCGTCTTCCGTGCGCTCAGAGCTCCCCGCCGTAGATGTCCCCGCGCCGTTGTTCAGTGTAGTTGTAGGCCCTATAATAGAAAAAACAGGTACGAGAGTAAGATTTTTGTTTGGATAACATGTGTATCGCAACGGATCACACCATCTTCGAGTGATTTGGCATGACATCATTTCAAACAGCAAGCCGTGAGTCTACGCGTGGACATGTATGGCAGCTGTAGCTGTCCAGTCATGGCAGCTACTATTCAACAAACATGGCAACTATTTGTTTTGCCTACAAATAACTACAAATAACAAATGTAGCGCTGTTTTTTGTGGTTCGGTTTTTTTCCTTACCTTATTGTGCTGCATTTGACCATCTTGTGTGGTCTGTGACACCATAATGACGTGCTCCACCTGCAATTTGTGAAGCTTGCCACGAGACGTTTGCCGGGTTACCACCAGCGTAATAACCTGTAAGCATAGTAGTGGTTGGTCAATTCATGGCAAATGCAGTTTTGTGTTAGCACGGCAACTGCAGTTGCCCCTGATGTGGCAACTGCAGTTTTACTGGCATGGCAACTATAGTTGCATCGGTATGGCAACCGCAGTTGTTCCTTCATGGCAACTGCAGTTGCCATGGCATGGCAAATGTAGTTGCACTGGCATGGCAACTGCAGTTGTTTCTCCATGGCAACTGCAGGTGTCCAGGGATGGCAACAACAGTTGTCCAGGGATGAGAAGTGTAGTTTTTAATTCATGGCAATTGCAGATGTCCAGTCATGGCAATTGTAGTTGTCAACTATGCTCCTTCTGCTAATTGAGCATCCGCAACTTCACTTTTTTTATGGACTCACCTGTGTATGACGTCGATGGCAGGTACATGGGTGCTGCCTGATGCCACGTGCTGCATGAAGGCTCTGCATTTTCACCTGTGATAACTCGTGAGTCCTTTTGCCGGTTTTTTTGCATGTTCATTTTTCATGTCCACAGCAGTATGTGCTCTTTTTTCGTTTTGCATTACCTTGATTAGCCATACTAGCTAGTTGAAGTTGGCTGCCCGTACATTTGTCAGTGTTAGCGCCTTGTGACTGAACTTGCCACGGGGGCCCCCTATGAGTGTTTTGGTCATAAGAACCTGCGAAAAAATGACAGTGTATGACATAAGTAGAATGTCATCTTCATCGTTGCGAAGATGGCAACTGTTCTCTTCTTTTGTTATCACGCATCATACCTACGCCTGCATGCTGTTCTAGTAGTGGCAGCAACGGCCCTGCAGAGATGAGTTGACTGTACTCTGATGCATTCCAAGGGGGCGTTTCTGGCCTTTGAGAACCCCAAGCATCAGCGCCATCTTCGTGATTCATTCTTTCCGTGTCTCCCTTCTTTCCGATGTGTTCTCAATCACTGAATGAACAAGAAGGCATCAACAATCCACAAGAATTGTATTCTTATGCTGCTTGCACATAGAAGATAGGGATGGCAAGCAACAGGTCAAAATAGGTGGCAGCTACTGACAACGAAAGGTGGGAACTGTCGTTATACACAAGTGGCAATTAATTTTTCCCACCCCTTCATTCCAAAAATTGTCCTTCCTGCCCTTTTTTAGGGATTCCTACTCATCCATTTCATATCCAACTACTTGCGTCAATTAAACTATGAACTTAAGTTAATCTCAAACGTAGTACATGGCAGATCTGGTGTATTCTGCCTGGCAATTGCGAATATACACTGAACCATGTAGTGTTCTACCCCTATAGCATGGACCCAGTACAAGATCGGGAGATTTTCAGCCTTAAGGATGAGAAGGATGAGATCGGGAGATTTCACCTGGTTTTAGATGATCGTCTCTAGAGGGCTGGGTTGGAGTGGGGGGCTGGGGGTGGGGAGGGTTGGGGTGTGGTTTGCGGTGGGAGCGCCCTACGGATCTGCCCTGGTTGCCATGGCAACCAGAGATGGCCGGCGACGGAGGTCGGGGTTCGAGAGGTGGGGGACGATGGCGGCAGACGAGAGAGGGGATGGATCGGAGGCCGGGAACGGCTGGGTCGTGCGGGCAGCGGATCGTCTGGCCCGAAAGGGGCAGTGCGGGCGGGGTTGCCACACACCGGACGTGCGGGCCGTGCTTTTGTGCGCGCGGACGTGGTCGTGCGGGCCGGTTCCCGTCCATGCCACACGAGGCGTGCGGGCGGGTTCCCGTCCATGCCACACGTGTGGCAGTTATTCGGACCCTTTTTTTCCTTTCGCGAGAGTCACGGTTTTGCTTCCGCAGGAGGCACGGTGCCTCTCGGAAACGAAAAAAACACGTTTTATTTTTTTTTCTATTTCACGAGAGTCACGGTTTTGCTTCCGCGAGAGGCACAGGTGTGTTTTCGCGAGAGTCACGGCCGTACCTCCTTGAAAACGAAAAAACGTGTTTTCTCTTCTTTTTTTTCCTTCCGCGAGAGTCACAATTTTGCTTCCGTGAGAGGCACGGTTGTGATTTCGTAAGAGGCACGAGCGTGCCTCTTTTGGAAAGGGAAAAAACCCGTGCTCCCGGTTCGGTTTTTTCATCCAATTTATTTCGTGAAAAAAAAGTTTGGTAAAACCTATCAACATGGGATTTAGTTTTGAATATCTCGACGCGAGGAATCTAACGGTGAAAACGGTTTCAGATATGCGCGCACGGTTTGAGAGATAAAACGTTTTGAATAAACAGATATACGAAAAAAGGGAAAACTCTCAGGTTGCGACAAATGACACACTGCATGTGCGCCACTTTATCGCAACCTGTGAAGTTGGAGTGATCTTTGCAATGAGTACTCTTCAATTAATGATTTCGTGCTTATGGTGAGCTGGCTTTTCTTATGGTTGCTGCGAGCATAGCCCATAACCAATGTTACGAAACATGAGAATGGGCCTAAGGCTCTGGTTGTAGCGAGAAAGGCTTAGTAAGCAATGAAATGATCAAGCTGGCCCATGTAGTTCTGTTCGTTTGTTTGCAAAACGTTGTTTCGCGATTTTCCAACGTATTTTAACATGTTTAACGATTCTGGTGGCTTGGATGATGGCTTGCTGGAGTTCATCTAAATGGCGCCGTCGAGCCCGGGCACGTGCCCAGGGTGCCCGAACGGTAAAATCGCCCCGGTCTCCTGATCGCAAACATCTCAGTACCTTTGAAAAAAAAAGTGTCGGAAAGCCATCCAGGCCGGTGCTTTTTTTTGGAACATCTGAACAAAGGCTTTTTTTACGGCTCTCCCCAAAAGCGGCAAAAATGAATCAACATCAACTGTGTCACCTTGGTAGGAACAACATCCAAGACAAGTTCCTTCACCACACGCTCTTACCAATACATGTCTTGACAGAAAATCGATGCAAGCCAGCCAATCTCTTGTTCATTTTCGGTCGTTGTGCCATGTGGGCGTAGAAAAATTGTTTTTTCTCCTTCCTTTTGTTGCTTGTAGAAAATTTCTTTTTTTGTTTTTCTTCCTTATCAGTGTTTTTGCCTCCCTCCCGCAATAATTGTATGTGCAATCTTTGCCTTCACATCTTACATTTTTAAGAAGTTGATCCCCACTACTATTAATTCTTTCAACATGCGCATCATCCACATCAACGTCATGCCACATCAGCATCCATTACCCTATTCCACGTGTCCACCTGAGATGTACAGCCAGATCGTCGGTATTTAGTACCTAGGATTCAACTTTTTGTTTCATCTCCCCGTTAGATTTCATTCGTTGCCTGGGCGTATGACCTTCCTATGCCCTCGGCCAATCTAATTATTTTAGCCAACGTTCCAATTCATCTTCTTCTGCGCCAATCACCTTCTCCACCGAGAAGTCGTCTGCACCTTTTATTCAATGAGTAGTTTCGGTGCATGCAAGTATTGACATACCTTGTTCACTGAGTAGGAAATATCAGGACGTGAGAGTTAAATATTGCAAGACACCTACAACACTCCTATAGTTTGTTGTATCCGTTGGTGCAAGAGCATCTCCACATTGTACTGTGAGCATTCCTGAGGTAGAAATTGGTGTACTAACCGGCTTGCAATTTTCCAAACCCACTCTTCTGAGAATATCAGTGGTGTATTTTTCCTGCGAGAGAAGTATGCCATCTTTAATTCTCTTTACTTCTATTCCAAGGAATTAATGGAGGTCACCCAAATCTTTGAGAGCAAACTCCAACTTTAAATCCTTAAGCAAGCAGGTAGTAGCTTCTGCACTTGAACTAGCAACAATTATATCATCAACATAGACAAGCACAAAGATAGTAATACTGCCTTTTTTTAAAAGAAGAACAATGATGTATCTGCCTTGGATGGTATGAACCCAAGGTGTTGTAACTGCATGCTCAATCTGGAATACCAAGCCCTTGGTGCTTGTTTCAGGCCATATAATGCTTTATCCAACTTACAGACATACTTTGGTGTGCTGTGATCCTCATAACCTGGTGGTTGCCTCATGAACACTTCTTCCTCAAGAACACCATGAAGAAACGCGTTCTGAACATCTAGCTGTCTTAAACTCCAACTTCTGAAAATAGCAATAGACAAGACAAGTCGAATAGTGGCAGACTTAACAACAGGACTAAAGGTATCTTCATAATCAATTCCAAACCTTTGTTTAAATCCTTTGGCAACTAATCTGGCCTTATACCTGTCTATGCTTCCATCAGACTTTCTTTTTATCTTGTACACCCACTTACAATCAATAATATTGTCTCCATGTTTTGGTGGTACCAAGTGCCAAATTTTGTTTTTCATAAGTGCATTATATTCAGTATCCATAGCTTCCTTCCAATCCTTATTGGCAAGGGCATCATGCAAATGAATTGGTTCACCAGTGGTGGTAAGAAAATCACGTTTGATTTTGTCATACCTAATTGTACCATCATTGTACTGTTTTTCCTTCACAATACCCGGCCGTGCCCTTGTTTGCCAAAGAGAGGGCGTAGAATGCACAGGAACAGCCATTGTAGATGGTGGTACAGAAGATCCTGGTGAAGCCTCATCTGCCACAGAAAATCCCGCCGGCTCCCGATCCGATGCAGGGAACAAATTGGCCAGTTCCCGATTCGAGGCGGATCCTGGCGCGGATCTTGGCGACTGGTCGGCCGCTGAGGAGGCCCGTGCTGAGGTGGGACCGGCCACGCGCCCGGGGTCGGCCGCTGCTGAGGCCCGCGGCACGTGGCAGTAGGGGACTCGCCCTCTCCCGCACATGCGCTGGCGTGCGAATCGAAGCGAGGAGGCGTGGCGTGAGGCGATACGGCGAGGCTAGTGGGCTCCACCCTGGCAGAGCGGTCGGCCACAGGCCCGCGCAAGTCCAGCCCACGGGCGAATCAGCCTGGGATCGTGCGTCGACAGCGGCAGCAGGTTGAGCGCGCGGATCCGCCTGGGATCACGTGCTGTCAGCCAGATCAGCAGCATATTCCGTGCCTGTTTTGTCTGTTTCTTCACACATACAGTGACGATTCAAATTAGCACAAATATCAGCTGAATCAGAATTTCCTTGGGATTTTTGCACATGATCAACCTTAGTTAATTCGCCACCGTGATCACAAGGTGCAGAAAGATCAGGTAGGAGTGCTATTTCAGCACGAAGTAAGGCTCCCGCATTTGGATGTAGTTTGGCAAAAGGAAAAAGGGTCTCATCAGAAACAACATCTCGGGAAATATAGATGCGTCCAGTGGATATTTCAAGACATTTATACCCTTTATGGAGGTTTCTATAACCAAGAAAAACACACTAAGTGGATCGAATTCAAGCTTGTGATGATTGTATGGACGCAAATTGGGGTAGCAAGCACACCCAAAAAATTTCAGATAGTTATATTTAGGTTTTTTATGATACAAACGTTCTAATGGAGTGGAATTGCCAATGACTTTGCTGGGAAGCCTATTGATGAGATAAGTGGCAGTAATGGAAGCTTCATCCCAATATTTAAGAGGCATAGAGGCATGAGCTAAGAGAGAAAGGCCAACTTCAACTATGTGACGATGTTTGCATTCAGCAGAGCCATTCTGCTGGTGGGCATGAGGGCATGACACATGATGCTCAATCCCAATGCTACTAAAGAAAGAGTTGAGTTTCTCATACTCCCCTCCCCAGTCACTTTGGACTGACAGAATCTTTCGATCAAATTGTCGTTCAACAAGTTTTTGAAACTCTTGGAAGATAGAAAAAACTTCAGAATTATATTTAAGCAAATAAATCCAAGTAAACTTGCTGTAATCATCAATGAAACTGACATAATATTTTTTCCGTCCAAAGGAATCACGGGCATGGCCCCATACATCACTAAAAAAAAGCTCTAAAGGAGCATGAGACACACTATAAGACTTAGGATAGGGAAGCTGATGACTCTTGGCACATTGGCAAGCTTCACAAACAGACTCACTAATGGAACTATGTGACAAAGGAAGAATCTTTATTGACTACTTGTTTCACAATGACCGTTGATGGATGTAGTAATCGTTGATGCCATCTTTCCAGAGAGGGTTCGATGGCGGAGTAGACTTGACGACGTCGGCGACTAAGTGCTCCGGATGTGATGGGGTAGAGACCCCCAATGCATCTACCGTGATGGAGAAGTTCCCTCGTTGCCCGATCCTTAATGAAAAAATAACGAGGGTGAGTTTCAAATAAGACATTATTATCGGTGGCTAAATGAGATATGGATGCAAGATTTTTGTCAGCTTTGGAACATGAAGGACATCCTTAAGAACTAGATCACGTTTAAGGTTAGGGGAATTAATTGAGGCATGACCAATGTGGCAAATATCCATACCTCCTCCGCTTGCGGTGTGGATCTGATCAGCGCCATGGTACCTCTCGTGAAGATCTAGTTGCTCGAGTTCATTGGTAACATGGTCGGTGGCGCCAGAATCAACATACCAGACGCCATCGCCTCCCTGTTCACACATGGCAGCAGCAACATGGCGAGCATCAGGGACAAAGTTCTCGTCGAAGCGATGCCAGCAATCCATAACCTCATGGCCAGACTTCTTGCAGAGCTGGCAGCATGGACGAGGACGGGTGGCAGGGGGACGACGGCCATTGTTGGAGTTGAAGCCGCCGTCGTTGGTGAAGTTGTCGCCGTTGTTGTTGTTGTTGTTGTTGTTGTTGTTGTAGCTGCCCCCGTTGTGGTTGTTGGAAATATGCCCTAGAGGCAATAGTAAAATGGTTATTATTATATTTCTTTGTTTATGATAATTGTCTATTGTTCATGCTATAATTGTGTTATCCGGAAATCGTAATACATGTGTGAATACATAGACCACAACACGTCCCTAGTGAGCCTCTAGTTGACTAGCTCGTTGATCAAAGGATAGTCATGGTTTCCTGACTATGGACATTAGATGTCATTGATAACGGGATCACATCATTAGGAGAATGATGTGATGGACAAGACCCAATCCTAAGCTTAGCTCAAAGATCGTGTAGTTCGTTTGCTGTAGCTTTTCTGAATGTCAAGTATCATTTCCTTAGACCATGAGATTGTGCAACTCCCGGATACCGTAGGAGTGCCTTGGGTGTGCCAAACGTCACAATGTAACTGGGTGACTATAAAGGTACATTACAGGTATCTCCGAAAGTGTCTGTTGGGTTGGCACGAATCGAGACTGGGATTTGTCACTCCGTATGACGGAGAGGTATCTCTGGGCCCACTCGGTAATGCATCATCATAATGAGCTCAATGTGATCAAGTGGTTGATCACGGGATCATGCATTACGGTACGAGTAAAGTGACTTGCCGGTAACGAGACTGAACAAGGTATTGGGATACCGACGATCGAGTCTCGGACAAGTAACGTACCGATTGACAAAGGGAATTGTATACAGATTGATTGAATCCTCGACATCATGTTTCATCCGATGAGATCATCGTGGAGCATGTGGGAGCCAACATGGGTATCCAGATCCCGCTGTTGGTTATTGACCGGAGAGTCGTCTCGGTCATGTCTGCATGTCTCCCGAACCCGTAGGGTCTACACACTTAAGGTTCGGTGACGCTAGGGTTGTTAGGAAGACTTGTATGTGATTATCGAATGTTGTTCGGAGTCCCGGATGAGATCCCGGACGTCACGAGGAGTTCCGGAATGGTCCGGAAGTAAAGATTTATATATGGGAAGTTGTCATATGGTCGCCGGAAAGTTTCGGGGGCATATCGGTATTGTACCGGGGCCACCGGAGGGGTTCCGGGGGTCCACCGGGAGGGTCCACCTCTTCCGGAGGGCCTTATGGGCTGTATGGAGAAGGGAACCAGCCCAAGTGGGCTGGGGCGCCACACCCCCCTAGGGCCCATGCGCCTAGGGTTGGGGGAAACCCTAAAGGGGGCGCCCCCTTGCTTGGGGGGCAAGCCCCCCTCCCCTTGCCCCCCCCCTCTAGATCTCATCTAGAGGGGGCCGGCCCCCTTCCCCTTTCCCCTATAAATAGAGGGGTGAGGGGAGGGCTGCAGACAACATCCAAGGCGCAGCCCCTCCCCTCCCCAACACCTCTCCTCCTCCATAAGAGCTTGGCGAAGCCCTGCCGGAGTACTACAGCTTCATCACCACCACACCGTCGTGCTGCTGTTGGAGCCCTCTTCCTCAACCTCTCCCTCCTCCTTGCTGGATCAAGGCGCGGGAGACGTCCTCGCTCCGTACGTGTGTTGAACGCGGAGGTGCCGTCCGTTCGGCACTAGGATCTTCGGTGATTTGGATCACGTCGAGTACGACTCCATCAACCCCGTTCTCTTGAACGCTTCCGCTCGTGATCTACAAGGGTATGTAGATGCACTCCTCTCTCCCTCATTGCTAGATGAGTCCATAGATTGATCTTGGTGATGCGTAGAAAATTTTAAAATTTTGCTACGTTCCCCAACAGTGGTAGCCGTAGGTGTCACCAGAGCGAGCGCCGTCGCCCTGAGGAGCACCACGTCCGCGCCCACCGCCATGACTCTGCCCCTGGTGACCGCGCCCATGGCCGCGGCCACGGGACGCGGAGTTCGCAGACGACTGCCGAAGATCGCCACCATGAAGGAGGGTGAGGCGGGCATCAAAACTCAGAAGCTGATTGTACAACTCCTGGACGGTGATGGGTTCCACATGAGCGGTGAGTGCAGAAATCACTGGATTGTACTCCATGTCCAAACCAGCGAGGATCTTGGAGACGATTTCCGGATCGGAGAGTGCCGCGGCAGTGTACGCGACTTTATCAGTAAGGCTCTTGATCCTGCCAAGATAGTCAGCCATGGTCATGTTACCTTTTTTGAGATTGGTGAGCTCGATGCGGGTGTTGATGGCCTGGGCTTGACTCTAGGCAGCGAACATGGCATGGATGGCGCTCCAAACTTCGGCTGGCGTCTGTAGCGTCGCGACCTGAGCGAGGATATCGCGGGAAAGAGATCCCATCAAGTACCCTTGAAGTTGTTGCTGTTGTGCGTACGTGAGGGATCGGGCGTAGTTGAAGACTTGTTCTTCCTTGCAGTCCTTGGTAACGGTGAGGGTGGCCGGTGGTGGCGGGCTCGTCCCGTCGAGGTGGTGTTCCATCTGAGCGCCTTTGATCTGAGGCAGCACAATGGCCTTCCATAGAAGGAAGTTTCCCCTCGTAAGCTTCTCCTCTGGTGGCGATCTGAGAGACCCCGCGGTGGTGGTGGAGGAAGACGACGCGAAGGCGGAAGATGACGAGGTGATGAGCGCGCCAGCGGTGGTGGACAACGATGCGGCAGCGGTGGTCGACATGCTCTTGGTCGAAGGAGGAAGATTGGTATAGTTTTGGGAGGTAGCTAGATGCGATCTATGATCTTTGAGGAAGAGGCTCTGACTACCATGTAAAATAGGTTGGAAGCGTTAAACCCTTTGTCTCGGGCCGCATTGATATATATTGGGCATAAGCCTTGGCGTACAAGTTTAGGAGAGATCGATCTGATAGATCGTTACAGGAGACAGAGAATAATTGCTATGGGAGAGAGAAGAAGAGATAGAATAGGATTACAGGTTTAAACACAAGTCCTATCTCTATCCAACTATTCTAACAAGATGATCATGATGATTCTATTACATACCAAAGGTAACCAGTTAGATTGAGGTTGCTCCGACGGTCCATCATCAACCAGGAATCTCTTTTCTCCAACTATGTCGCCACCACAGACGATCACGCCATGTATCGACCATCTTCTTGCAGCACGCACAATCACACCATCTTCTCGCAGCACGAACGATCGCACCATTCTAAAAATGCACCATGTGAAGAAGAATAAATATGTACTATCATTTAGCTTATATCTTTGGAACTCCGTCATTTAGCTTATGTATAGCGGTTCACTCAAAGGAAACTTAAGCGTACCAAGTAACCCTTTTCCTAGAAGAATTTCTCCCGTTGGCTACCACTTGTTCACAAATGTTCACACTTTCCCACACTTGCTCTCTCTATTGTTTTCCAGTTTTCGTACTTTAATTCATGCAATCTACTTAGTCTCTTTCAGTCTAGTAGTAAAATTAATCATTGTTTATATATCAATGCATGAATGACAGTACAAGTTTGTTATAGGGCTTAAAGAATAGATGGTTTACATTCAATTCCTCGTCGGACCGGCACTCAGTACTTATCATTACATGCTAAAACTATCAATTGCACTTGGTGGTTATCACAGAGTTGAGATCAAGATACTAACACAAAATCATAGTTTGGTGGTGGATTACTTCATATTCATCATGGAGGCAGCGGAGAAGTTAATGGAGAGGTCGGAGATGTGACCAAGAGAGTTTCTGGTTGCAGTTTCCGGTCTAATCTTCGTTCGGCGGCAGCCTTCTAGGTTTTTTGTCTCATATTGCCCAACCTATTTTGCAAAAAATCCTGAGGGATATATATATATACTGGGTTTTTGGTTAAGACAGACTCGTCGCGCTAGGGCAGTGCTCAACGTTGATATAGTGCACTTATTCGCTCCATGTGGTGGCTGGGGGATGGCCGCATTGATTGGACCTATCATCCACCAGATCAACTCCTTGTGTGGTTCTTATTTTCTCCTCTTCATTTACAAAATATAGTTGTGTGATTTTTTTTCCCAACCAATTTAGATCCAGGAAGATTTTTGAAACGCAAAAAAAGAAAAAAATGGATGAGTTCATGCCTTCTAGAATTTAATCACGAAATAGTGAGATTTCTTGGAAAATCCCGTAAATCAATAAAACATTGAAGGGAACAATACAACATTGGGAAATAATAGGGGAATTAATACAATAAACTTCAAAATGCGTAGATAAGTTTTAGATGTATCAACACAACATATTGATCGTCGAATATATTTTGGTCCAAATTCCCCAGAAGAATTCTTCAGAGGTTGCTAGGGTTTGTATGTATGAGAGTCCTACTTTCGGAGAAGTTCATTTGGTACCCCCAAGTGGGAGGGGTGATGTAGACTTGTAACAAGTATTTCCTCGATTGAGAATTAAGGTTTATTGAACCAGTAGGAACTAGTGAGACGTCGGCCAAGTTAACAACAACTGCACACGATCACAAACAATCTTGTCCCCAGCATCTCAAACTGCCCATGCTGCTAGTTGCCATAAATAAGTACTCCCTCCGGTCCTTTTTAGTTCGCATATAAGATTTGACTGAAGTCAAGCCTCGTAAAGTTTGACCAACTTTATAGAAAAAAGTGCCAACATTCACAATCTGAAATCAATACCACTAGATGTCTCATGACTTAAAGTTTCATATTATATAACTTTAGCATGGTAGATGTTGATATTTTTTCATATAAATACGGTCAAACTTTGTGAAGTTTGACTTCAGAGAATTCTAATATGCAGAGTAAAAAGGACCGGAGGGAGTAAATAAGTAAATTGACTAATATGCAGATGATATGCACAGGAGGATGGAAACTACGCAATGATAAGAAAAGATGGGCTGCGGTGGCATAGGTTCACTAGAGGCATCTCTGAAAATAATCATAGCAAATGTTGGGTTAACAAATTATAGTTGGGCAGCGATTAAATTGTACTCCGTCCGTCTAGAAATACTCTGCCGAGGAATGGATGTATCTAGATGTATTTTAGTTCTAGATACATCTATTTGTATCCATTTCTACTACAAGTATTTCCGGATGGAAGGAGTACTTATCTTTACTTTTATTACTATGATTTTTTTTTGCGAAACATTCATAATTCTATTATTCATCTGCCAACATATTACAATCGTTTTGGATACATCTTGCAAGGAAAGGAGGGGCAGTACCAGTCCACAAGCTACACACGTTCTCACTACTAGCATGTTGCGCACATAAGTGGGCAGCAAAATTATCCTCACGTCTTACAAAGATTAAATTACAATGTAGCAATTGTGAAGCGATCTCTTGAATCTGATGAAGGATTCCCATAATTTCAGACCGCTGATGTTGACGAGCCTCCCAAAGCTGCACCAAATTATGACAGTCAGTTTCGACCGTTACCCGCTGGAATTTCAAAGTATTTGCAAGATCAACACCATCACGGTATGCGAGCGCTTCCACCGACAGAGCATTGGCCACAGAATTATACCAGCGACTTCTTGCAGCAAGGATTCGACTCATACTATCTCGTGCCACACATCCAGTAGCCCCAGTACCAGTTGTAGGATTAAAACTTCCATCTACATTTATCTTTATAATATTTTCAGGAGGAGGGTTCCACTTAACTAGTTTCTTCTCATGGTGATCAGTGGGATGAGTGGCACTAGATACCTCCTGTAGCACCTCTGCTACCCATCGGGCAACTTTGCTTGGTGAGAAGTGCTGATCTCCCCTTTTTCCATGTTTCGGCTGGTCCATATGGCATACGCCGCTGTTGTAATAGTCTCAGCATCCTTCGCAGAACATACCTTCCCGCTGATGATATCTGATGCCCATGTTTTCGGGTGAAGACGAGGGAGTTTGACGCCCGTTGCCTCATTTACAGCTTTCCATATTGCTTTAATAGATGGACACGATATAATCGCATGGAAGATAGACTCATCATTATTTCCACAGAACGAACATGCCCCAATATGTTCAATATGTCTTCTCTTTAAGATACCCATGGTAGGAATGAACTCATGAAGTACTCTCCACCAGAAATGTTTTATCTTTGGGAGAACTTT
This sequence comes from Triticum urartu, assembly GCF_056163025.1. Taxonomy (NCBI): domain Eukaryota; kingdom Viridiplantae; phylum Streptophyta; class Magnoliopsida; order Poales; family Poaceae; genus Triticum; species Triticum urartu. The sequence goes on from NC_141877.1 coordinate 681,697,871, forward strand.
GAGTTGCCAACATAGCCTCCACATAGGGTGATCATAACCTCGTGATGATGTTGGATCAATGTGCCGGCGTGCAGCTGCATTACTCGATAAACAGTGATAAGCTGAGCGCACTGAATACATACCATGTTTCTCGAATGCCCAGGCTAAAGTGTCACAGTCCAAACCACCAAGAGGAATGGAGAGAATTGCATTAGCATCCGATGGGAGGAAAGAGTTTCTTATGAGATGATCATCCCATGTTCCATCTTCGTGAATGAGGTCACACACTAGAGTAAGGTGAGTATTATCAGGTTTCCACAAGGGGCGTAGTGACAGATTAGACGGGATCCATTTATCTTACCAAATATTGATGTCTGTGCCCGTTCCCACCCTTTTGATGAGACCCATGTTTAGGAAAGTTCGCCCACTAATAATCGCTCGCCAAGTATGCGATGAATGTTTCCCTTTCTTAGCTTGCATAAAATCGCAATGCGGGTAATATTTTCCTTTTAATACCCTAGCAAATAATGATTGTGGCTTCATCATTAAACGCCATCCTTGTTTCCCAAGCATCGCCAGATTGAATGTAGGGATATCACGAAAGCCCATACCACCATGCAGTTTGGAGCGAGTCATGTCCGGCCAATTTAACCAATGCATTTTCCTCTTCTCTGGACATCCCCCCCAATAGTAGCTGGCTATTGACGATGTAATTTTCTTACATGTAACCGAACTAAGCTTGAAACAATTCATTGAATAAATTGGCATGGCTTGTGCCACTGACTTGAGAAGAACATCTCTACCGGATGCATTTAGCTTCTTTTCGCACCAACCTGATACCAATGAGCGTACACGTTCAGGAATATGCTCGAAGGCTTCCTTAGTGGATCGACCAACAGCCGTAGGTAAACCCAAGTATTTAGCACCAAGGGCTTCATTTTGGATACCCAAACCGTTACACACTTCCATCTTAACATCATGTTCTGTATTTGGACTGAAGAAAACTGATGATTTTTGTTTATTGACTAGTTGGCCTGAAGCTCGGTTATAATTCTCGATCACAGTCTGAATTCTGTCCGCTCCTTTCTTGGAAGCTTCAGAGAAAGTAATGCAATCATCAGCGAACAAAAGATGTGACACCCGGGGGGCATGGATGCCAATTCTGATTCCTTTCGCTAAGTATCTTGGACCAGAATTCTTCAATAAAGAAGACAACCCTTCAGCGCATAATAGAAATAAATACGGTGATATAGGATCACCTTGTCGAAGTCCTCTAGATGGCTTGAAGAAACTTGAATATTCTCCATTCACACGCACGGAAAAAGAGACCGTACATACACATTCCATTATTCGTTGTGTCCAAGCTTCACTAAAACCCAGCGCAAGCATTATTTCTTGAAGATATTGCCATTCTACACGGTCATAGGCCTTGGCCATATCAATTTTGATAGCACATCCACCCGTCTTTCCTTTCTTCCTTTTAAGGTAGTGAATACATTCATATGCCGTTAGAACATTATCAGCTATGAGTCTTCCTGGTATGAAGGCACTCTGTTCTTCCCCAATAATATCATCAATAATTATTCTCAAGCGATTAGCGAGCACTTTTGAGCAGATTTTATATAAAACATTGCATAAAGAAATAGGGCGATACTGTGACAGAAATTGCGGGTGTTTAACTTTAGTAATAAGAACCGGTACCGTCTTATTAATATCTTCGGGCATCACTCCACCATTCAAGAAATCTAGCACAGCTGGTACCACGTCATCTTTGACTAGATCCCAATGTTTTTGAAAAAATCCGGCCGTGAATCCATCTACACCTGGGCTCTTATTTGGTCCCATACTAAATAGAGCTTTTGAGATTTCATCCTCTGTAAATGGTGCATCCAGGATCAAGTTCATGGCAGTAGTCACTTTCTTCTGAACAAAACGAGTGACTAATGATGGGTTCAGTTCCTCTTGAGCTTGGAAAAGTTGAGCAAAGAAATCCTCAGCCATTGCCTTAAGTTCAGATTGATTAGTAGTGAGAGAACCATCTTCTTTAGTTAGAGGACCAATATGGTTTTGGCGGCTGCGTTCTTTTGCTTTGGCATGAAAAAATGCAGTATTTCTGTCTCCGTCTCGAAGCCATTGCACCCTAGACCGTTGCCTCATCATTGTTTCCTCACGGCTTAACATATTATTTAGCTGACGGATAAGGTTATGCTCCTCCACTGTTGGTCCTCGGTAGGAAGATACAGAATGAAGCTCCTCCAATTTTTCCCGAATCACCTTGATACTTTTACGGACTGAACCAAATTTATCATAACTCCAGTGTTGCAAATCATTCTGAACTCTCCGTAAGGTGGATGCAATACCATTCAAATCATTCTGAACATTGTTCCTCTTCCATGCACCCTTAACAATATATTCATAGTCCTCATGTGAACACCACATATTTTCATACCTGAAGGGTTTAGATGCCCTTTTATAAGCACTTGGATTATGGCCTCTTTTAATTTCTATCACCAGAGCACAGTGGTCTGACATAGTGGTCTGCACATGCTGAACCCATGAATTTGGAAAAGCATCTACAAATTCAACATTGGCTAAGGCTCGGTCCAGACGGATCTTAACATTTTTGTTTCCGTGTTGCCGATTATCCCAAGTATATGGAACTCCAACATAACCAAGATCAATGAAATCACAGTAGTTGACGGCCTCACGAAAACCATCCATTTGCCATTCCTCCCTTGCCCCAGAACCAAAATATTCACAATTGGAAATCACTTCATTGAAGTCCCCAACACATAACCAGGGGCTTTTGAACTGTCTCTTTAAATACTTCAGCAAGTACCAACTATCTTTTCGATGTTCGCGACGAGGCTCTCCATAGAATCCTGTAAGCCTGAATTCTTTCCATTCCGAATTATCCAAAGAGATAAACACATCTATATGGGCTTTAGCAAAAGATTTCAAGCTCACACACATTTCTTTTTTCCACCACAGTGCAATACCACCACTTCGCCCGTCAGACTTAACACACAGTCCATGGGGAAAACCCATCATCCATTGCAATTGTTCACACTTCCCCTTGCTCATCTTTGTCTCCATTAAGAATATGATATCAGGACGATGGTAATTCACAAGATAGCGGAGTTCTGGAACTGTTTCAGATTTCCCATTATTCATGGCATGATTCATATAGGCATTACGTCCAAGATATATAGATTGTTACTGAACTGCATTTATAACTAATACTCCACTCGAAGACCCCTATCGAGCATGCATCTCAAGGTATTATGTTCATCCGGAGCCGAGGCCGGATGTGTGCTCGTTCTGTTTGTATCCATTTAATAATTCATTTTAAGTTATCGACAAACTAAAAAAAGGGACAAATTATATCAGGTATTGTTTTTGAAAACCCGAATTTATTTCAGGTAAACCCAAACGCCCAGCTGAAAGAAGTAACTCTGGCCATCAAGTGGTACGTACCTACCACACACCTATGCATATATAGTTGGCAGGCAGGCAGGGTGGCAGGAGACTCATAGCCAAGGCAGGCATTATGGAGTGCTCCAGCCCACTCCTCGGGTCACCTAGCAGCAGCAGCCATGCCGGGAGTCGTGAGCTGGAGGTGATTCTGAGCAACACGGCGGCATCGTGGGGGCGTCGGGCATGGGCGGGCGCCGCGGTGGAGCTGCCGCTCCTGCTGCGGCTGGCGCTGCCGGCCGTGGCTGTGTACCTCATCAACTACCTCATGTCCATGTCCACGCAGATATTCTGTGGGCAGCTCGGCAACCTGGAGCTCGCGGCGGCGTCGCTGGGGAACACGGGCATCCAGGTCTTCTCATACGGCCTCATGGTACGTACCACACCGATCCAGTAGTAGAGTAGCTAGAGAGATGCATGCATGCATGCATGGCGCTTATCACGACCAACCACTGGCCAACCTACCCGGCCGCCCGTGGCATGTGCCACTTATTGATCGAGTCTAGACAGGAGTCTCATACGTTTGCCCGTGAGCAACAAACACTTCCTTGTGATTTCGGTTACTGTATGATTTCCACGCGATTCATTCGTTCGTTAAAATGCTACTTTCGTCTGAAACGCTTTTATATTATGGGATGGAGGGAGTACTTTCGTCTGAAGAAATTTATCGCTTAAATGTATGTCTGTATCTAAACGTATTTCAATGCTAGAATAGCTTAATAATAAGAAGATGGGCAAAATTAAAAGAAAATAAATGTTCATGTGCAGCTTGGGATGGGCAGCGCGGTGGAGACTCTATGTGGACAAGCCTACGGCGCGCACAAGTACGAGATGCTGGGCGTGTACCTGCAGCGCTCCACGATCCTCCTTGCTGCCACCGGCGTCCCCCTCGCCATCATATACGTCTACTCGCGCCCCATCCTCCTCCTCCTCGGTGAGTCAGAGTGCATCGCCGCGGCCGCTGCCGTCTTTGTCTACGGCCTCATCCCACAAATCTTCGCCTACGCGACCAACTTCCCGATCCAGAAGTTCCTCCAGGCGCAGAGCATCGTGGCGCCCAGCGCCTGCATAGCGGCCGCCACGCTGCTGCTCCACCTGGCGCTAAGCTGGCTGGCGGTCTACAAGCTCGGCCTCGGCCTCCTGGGCGCCTCCCTGGTGCTTAGCCTCAGCTGGTGGCTCATCGTGCTTGCCCAGTTCGCCTACATCTTGGCCGCCCCTAGGTGCAGGGAGACCTGGACAGGGTTCACCACGCAGGCTTTCGCCGGCTTGTGCGGCTTCGCCAAGCTCTCCGCCGCGTCTGCGGTCATGCTCTGCCTAGAGACGTGGTACTTCCAGGTCATGGTGCTCATCGCCGGTCTTCTCCCCAACCCTGAGCTCTCTCTCGATTCCCTCTCCATCTGGTAACTACTGCTCCCTCCCTCCGTAAAGAAATATAAAAGCGTTTTAGACCACTACTCTTATACAGCAGTATTTACTACTTTGATTTCCTCATCGATCACCATCTGGTATTCATTCTTTGTTGACATCTTAATTAATTTGCCAGCATGGCCATATTCGGATGGGTCTACACCATCTCCATCGGGTTCAACGCGGCAGCAAGGTACTACGTACACTACATACATACGGGATAACAATATTTATTTACTCACCTCCGATCATGTCCTGGCTGTTGTCCTTATAAGATAGTACCTTTATTTTCCTAGTGTCAAAGATTTCCATGTCGGACCAGGCTAGCTAGTACTCACTGTCTAACATTTTATAAGACGTTGTTACATTTCATGTCTGTGTCAAAAAAACGTCTTTTATATTATGTTACGGAGGGAGTAGATGCAAAAAAAAAAATACTACGTACCAAAATCTACAGTATGAAAGCGAAATCATTAACCTCATATATTTTTATTTATTTAGTTTTACAGATATTGATGGTTCTTCTTATAAACTTGATCGAAGATAGAAAAGTTGATTTTTTTTATTCCAATAAAATATTCACCTTCAAAGTAAAATAAGCAGTGTGAATTTATATAGCATATGTTTCATGTTTCATTCTTAGCGTTCGCGTGGGGAACGAGCTTGGTGCCGGCAACCCGAGGGCGGCAGCTTTCTCAGTCGTCATGTCGACAACAATGTCGTTCATTCTGGCTGTTGTCGCGGCAGTCATTGTGTTGTGCCTCCGTGATCGCATTGCCTACGTCTTCACAGGTGGCAAAAACGTTGCGGAAGCAGTGTCCGACCTCTGCCCGCTGCTTGCCATCACCCTCATCCTCAATGGCGTTCAACCCGTGCTTTCTGGTAAGAACCATGTCTGTTGGTTTCCTTTTGGCAAAAGGTAAGAACTGGTCGATGGTAACTAACTTGCTATCTTCTTGTGGCATGCTGAACCGTCGTGACAACCTATTTGTCGTGATAGCTAAGAGACTCTCATTAATTAAGTATAAGAGACCTCAAGTTCAAAATCTAGCCAACCCACATATCAACCAATGGCGGCACCAGTGGCGGGCACCAATGGGGAACGATAGCACATGTTTTTTCCTGCCACAAGAAATGTTGATTTGAACTATAAACTAGTAGAAATCTCTTCTGGAAGAATATATAACACAATTTTTAGCTACGTGGCTACATAATATGCATTGTGATAGCAATCTATCCTTTGATAAAAATACCATCTTAATTCGGTGTATAATTATTTAAAAAGCATTTTTAACCAATCTAACCTATTTTGATAAGCAGCATAAGTTAGTCATTGTTCCTGGTCAAACGTTGTAGTGGTGTACACTAATTTTTATCTCAACTCATGAAGTATTCTTGAGCCACTAGACAGGAAATGAATTTTTTTACTCAAAAACATGATATCTCTTTTTTTTTCTTAGAAGAGAAGTAGAAACACATGTATGTTACTAGCTAATAAAAAAGACCAGTCAAACTATGGGCAAGTTTATGTCGTACGACTTAGAGTGGATTTGGCGATTGGCAAAGTCCTAAACGACTCCAAGGAGACACATTGAGATGCTGTGACATAGCCTATATACACATCTGGTGCTGAATTTGTTTTTCAAAAAGGAGGATAGCCACAAGCCTCTGCAATGATTGATGCACACAGCCATATATTATTCATTATTCAAAATGTCGCAGTGCATACAAAGTCGACCGAGAAAAGAAAACGCGACGTCGTATGCGTTGTGACAATAACACCACCAAGCAACCACTGACCGTATGCTAACAGGCTAAAACAAACAAAAAACATACACAACTCGTAGTCTAAGCCTTCAAGAATGAATCGTCGCACTTGCGTCAATGATGACGAGTCCAACCATAGGTCCATCTTTCGATTTTCATTCCCAAAGCAGAGCTTGGCATGCCATAGCCTATTTGCAGACCTAGTGCTGAATGAGAAGAATTGATAGGATACATGAAGGTGAAGGTGCGATAATTTGTTATTAGGCATGGAGAGAGAGAGAGAGAGGGAGGAGGTAAAGGAATGAGGGAGTCAGTGAACAAATCAACCATTTTAGAAGTCCCTTGCATTACTTCATCTTCGTTATTACTAGCCCATACTTGGAAAACGTTTTTTATTCAAATAATTCATTTGATAATACTTTTTTCTTTCTAACTTACTCCCTCCAATCCAAAAGAAAAAAGTGTTCTGGCTTTAGTTCAGCTTTAGTTCAAATTTAAACTAAAGGCACGCCACATTTTTGGTTCGGATGGAGTATTCTTTAAAGTTTTTTCATTTATACAACTATAAATCTTAGAAAACTTTTCTATGAACTACTTTGTACTCAGTTTATAAGGAAAATATAAAATTCTCCCAAAAAGAACTACTTTCGGGCAATGTGTTCCATGTTATCGGGCGACTGCATATGACGTTGGTCTTGCCTATACAGAACCATACCTATATGCAATAAAGATACCAGGACACAAACTCATTGCACCATCCATGATTCCCTTGAGAAGGCCATGGAATGTGTTATCGGTGTGCTGCAACTTCGTGTCACGTCTACTATATATTAGAAGTAATATACGGACTCACCAGAAAAAAGAGAAATTATCTAGAAATTATCACAACATTAGAATCATCTGACATTTTATCTATCTATTATATATTAGAAGTAATATACGGACTCACCACAAAAAAGAGAAATAATCTAGAAATCTAGAAATTATCACAAAATATAGAAACATCTGACCGTTTATATAATAGACCAAGATTTTAGAGCCATTAGATATACTTAAGTGGAATAATTACCCACCAATGCCATTACTAATGAAAAACTGTTTTGTTCAGCTATATACCTTGTACTAATACTAACTGAAAAAAATAGGATGTAGAAAAAAACTAACGGACTATTCCCTCAGAAAAAAAACCTAGTGTGGGACTGTTAGAGTACGTAATGGGCCTAATGGCCTGGGCCGGCGGTATAGCCCGTTAGTCTTAGGGTTAATTAGAGATAAGGGTCGCTTTTTTAGGTGTCAAGTAAGTCTTACTTGGGAGTCAAGTAAACCTCTCTATATAAAGAGAGGAGATGTATCAATCTAATCAAGCAAGAATTAAGAAGGAAATCCCTTCCATCTTGCCCGGCCGTGGGCAAAAGGCCCCCGGCCGGCCCTCTCGCGCCCTCCTTCTAGCAGCGCCATAACAATTTGGTATCAGCTAGCTTCGGTTTGATCATGTCTTCACCGCCGCCCAACCCGTCTCTTCCGCTGCTGGTCACGACCGTCGCCCCGCTCCTGCCCGCGCCGGGATCCTCCGTCGCACCCGCCCCCGTCGTCCTCACCCCGGAGGTGTCCGGGGCGCTGCGGGACCTAACACAGGCGGTCCAGGAGATCCACCTGTTCTTGGCCGGGTCCTATGGGCCGCACCCGGCTGCGCCGCCCATCACCGCCACCGCGCCGCCGTGGCTGCCATGGCAGCCGCCGCACCAAGCGGCCCCCGCCGCGCTCACCGGGCTGCTGCAGCAGCCGCTGCAGCTGCCATCCATCGCCCCGTCCTGGCTGTCGTGGCAGCCGCCGCACCAGGCGGCCTCCGCCGCGCTCGTCGGGCTGCTGCAGCAGCCGCTACAACTGCCATCCACCGCCACCACCGCCCCGTCCTAGCTGCCGTGGCAGCCGCCGCACCAGGTGGCCTCCGCCGCGCTCATCGGCCGCTGCAGCAGCTGCCATCCACCGCCCTGCCCTGGCTGCAGTGCCAGCCACCGCTCCTGGCGACCTCCGCCACGCCCGGCGCTCCGCCGCAGCAGCCGCTGCAACTGCAGCAGCCATCACCGGTCAGCTCCGGCCCCGCATGGACCGCGCCGACGGGAGTCCCGATCCACCAGATCAAGTTCCCGCCGTCGCCATCACCGCTTCCCCAGGGCGTCCCCATCCAGCAGATCAAGCTTCCGCCGTCGCCGTCACCGCTTCCAGTTTGGATCACTACCCGCCACGTGTCGGCGACGGTGAGGCTGCAGGCTGCTGCACGCGGCCTCCTAGCGCGTCGGCGTGTGCGGGAGTTGCGTGGTCTGCAGCTGCCGCTCCTCCCAGTTGCGCTTCGCTGCGCAAAGGACCTCGATCTCGTCCACTGCGTCGGGGATCTTGGGCATGCTGTTTTCCCCACGGACAACGCCCTCAAAGTCTGCAATATCGGCGGTTGGGGAGGCGCACCCCTCCTCGCCATTGTCCATCGACAACCCTCCACTCTTCTATGTGCGGTGCCGACCAACAGCCGTCTGGCGGGGAGAAGGCATGGTGTCACCGACAAGAGCGCACCGCGTAGCACCACTGCATTCCGCTGCCGGCCGCCGCGAGGGCGTCTCTGCTGGTCGCTCTTGCGACCACTTCCAAGTGGCCATACACATGCACTCCTTTTGTCCAGATGGTGTCCATGGGATCCAGGTGGCTGTACACGTGCACGTCCGACGTGCGGATGGTATCCACTTTTTGTTAAGAGGTCCAAAATAAATCATCCCAGTCCATTTCAGGTTGAGAGTAATAAAACAAGCCGAGATGTAAAAGGCTTGTTTTTAGGTGTTAGGTTTGTGTTACCTCGAGTCATGGTTATAAGTTAGTTAGGTTGCAGCTTGAGGACAAGCTGCATGTCCAGGTGGGGTGTAGTGTTAGAGTACGTAATGGGCCTAATGGCCTGGGCCGGCGGTATAGCCCGTTAGTCTTAGGGTTAATTAGAGATAAGGGTCGCTTTCTTAGGGGTCAAGTAAGCTTTGCTTGGGAGTCAGGTAAACCTTTCTATATAAAGAGAAGAGATGTATCAATCTAATCAAGCAAGAATTAAGAAGGAAATCCTTCCATCTTGCTTGGCCGTGGGCAAAAGGCCCCCGGCCGGCCCTCTCGCGCCCTCCTTCTAGCAGCGCCATAACAGGGACTAAGTTCCCTCAAAACAATCCACGTCAAAAAAACAGTGTGAGGCTAAAACGTGGCGGTCAAAAAAGGATTATACGGACGTGTCGCTATCTGGCAAAAAAAGATGTGCCGGTCATAATATTATTAGCGTGGGCTGATGCCTTATGCATGCACACATTCATTCCACCATAATGGGCGCTTCATAAGAAAACATACATGCATTTTCCTGAATATTATTGGCTGAAGAATCACACGCACGTACAAAACTAGCGATGCATGATCAGTCCACCAGGCCGCTAGCTAGCAATGTATGTACATGTACACAACTAGCAATGATGATCAATCCACCAGGCCGCTAGCTAGCTTGTGCAACAAGCCGATTGTGTACACGGGGCAGCTAGCTTTGTACTATATTGTATCTGGCCGCAGAAAGCATTCTACATGCCTAATAAATTCGTGTACAAACCGCGCCGAATAAAGTCCGCCAAAAAGTGTTCTGAATGCTGGACCTTCGCCAATAATTTCTCGATATTTGAATTTTATTATGTATTGTGCAGTTCAAGGAGACATAACATATTCAAAAGGTGTGTACTGCATGTAGCTCACAAAAATGTTCCTTCAGGATTGATTTGACAAGTATGAATCTGATTGAACCTTGAACTTGAACAATCGAAATATATGATATAATTTTTAAGGAGTGTGTTCAATTGTCCTATTTTGGATATTGTAAGTATTTTACAACAAAAATAACTACTTAAAGTTAACCCCTAAAAATGCTTAAAGTGATGTCTAATAGATGTCAATTGACAACAAAGTGGAAAATTTATAGAACGGGAAGGATTACAATTTGTTAAACAAAGGATCATTATAAGGTATTGGTATTAATTAATTAAAGAATCATTATAATATGGTGCATACGGCTGGCTACGTAAAGGAGAAAGTTGAATTAGTCTTTTGAAGTTCTATAGATGAAATTTGGACGGCAATTGTCCATACCTAGGTCCAATGTAAATGATTATGAAGGGAAAAAACACATAGTAAAATCATGCCACATGAGCAACAAATACATCCTCGATAGAGCATACTGTGTGTGAATTGAATTGGCGGGTTAAATAGCATTGAATTTAAAGGAAATCAATAAAAATAGTACTACGTGCTTTACCACATTAAGAAAATAGAGGAAATCCTAAAAGGTGTATCATGAAACCTTTTAATTTCACCAACTATCAATAAATATGTTTATTTTCATAAAAAACATAGGTGGAGAAGGGCATCACTTTAGTGTATTCAAAGTAGAGTTCATGTTATAGGTCCGGTGATTATTTGCGAGGGCATTCTATAACCATCCCATATGTGGAATACATATCGGAGTCGAATGACATAAATAATTCCGTACCCGTGATTGTTGGATACACCATATTAATTAATGGCTCTATGTGTTGTGTGTGCATGATACTACTTTAATGCAGAGAATTGAACTTTAAAAAGTGACCTAGCTGATATTTTGTATGTGACACATATTAGATCAGTAGGTGCAGCTACAACTCAACTTATGTTTGATATAGTTCCTACACAACATTAGATGTAAAAATATGAATATTTATGTGTTGACGTCTATTAATAATTAGATTCCATGAAGCAACACCCACACAAAGTTCATAGTCATGAACACTATAGATTGTGATCCAAATACTTCCCTATGTTCCTTAATTGTAGTTGCATTTCTTGGGCGTGGTAACCAAGATAGGGAGGGTAGAATCGATAATTCAGGGGAAAGAAAAAAAATAAACCTAACAAATTAGATTTTGCCTTAAAAAAATACAATTAACATCATGGAATAAAAAGAGAAACACTATCAAGCAGATCTATATCATGAACCTACTTTGAATACACTAAAGTGATGCCCTCGCGTTGAGAGGGCCATTGTGCTAGTTAGGGAGAAGGTCGGATGAGACTACGCCCTACAACAATGGAGGCTTATGGCCTTGAACTTTTTCCAAGAGTATGCATGTCCGATGCTTTAAAAGACCAAGACTTCGTCTCAATCCAAACTTGACATGAAAGCACCAAGCGAGTAGAAAACCAATCTCGGGGAACAATCATCAAGTGGATCTTCGAGTTCCGTGTGCAAAATACATAATGAGTAAACCATGTGAGAGGGCTCACTTTGCACTCCAACACACAAATATGCGAGTAGTTCCACCTCCAAACCACATGATGATAAGCTTCTCCACTTTGGTCTTGCTTGACTCTATTATGCTCCTAATCTATATTCCTGGTAGGCTCAGTGACAAAGATCATTAGATCGGACCAACCCCTTGAGTATTGTGGATTTCAATGCTCATTATATCATCTTCTCTAGCCGTTGATTCCAACAACTTTGATGTGAAGGTCATGCTTTTGATTATTATTTTTTTGATAAAAGAGAGCTCTCCTCTCTGATTTTCATTAATAGAAATCACCAAGTCTTACAACTAGCAAAAAATAAAAGCAAAGAAACTAAGCTGTCTCCCCCCGGTCCCTGTCAGCACTGCATTGAGGTAGGAGGGAAGCCATCCCTTGCCCTGCCCACATGTCCTCAAAAAGTGCAGAGCTTCCCAAGGGAGAGACTTAAGGCCTGGGCTCAAAACCGTTCCCAGCACCAGCATTACAGAGTTTAAGAAGTCTTTAGAACAGCAGCTAAACAATGATAACGGAAACAGCCTCAACACACTAGTCTTCTCTGAAGGACAAAGACAAAAGCAGAAAAAACAGTGGGAAGGCTTGAGGCAGTAGAGTTCTTTGCAGCGTCAGCGAATCCAGAAGACCCTTGAAGCTTTTCACCCCATGATCCTTCTAGTCGCCAGTCGCCACCCATGAGCTGCTCGAAACACTTCTTCAGCCACCACACCGATCTGCTTTAGTCCAGCCTCCATCATTTTATTTCTTACGGGATTTTTCTGCAAGAGATTCCAATCATGTAAGTTTTTAAGTAACAAGTTGACAGGCACACAGGGATCATTTACCCTGTTATTATCAAAAAATCACACTGTTTCTCAATTTCCAAATAGTCCAACAAATAGTAGAAATACCTATCCAAACTAAACCCCTTTCCTCTTTTCCAAAAGTTTTAGCCCAGCCCCTCATCACCAGATCCAAATCGTCTGGTATATCTTTGAGATTGAAAGCACATTTCAAAATAATCCACAGAAGCCTAGCTACCGAACAGGTCAAACATATATAATACTCTGACAAATAAAAAATTCCAGATGAAGACATGATAAGAAGACAAAACTGACCGAAATAAGAGCAAACAAGACACGTGAGCTGCCTCGTGAGACACATGGCATTCTCACACATGTCCGCTCATGCTCCCCAGTTGAGTGCATGTTTCTCCAAGTGCCCCCCTTCCCACGTTATCTTAAGTGATGTCTATCCACAAGATACAGTAGTTTTGAAAAGTCGTGGTGAATCAACAAAGAAGTTGGCACCAAGCCGTAATAGTGAACTGCGTGCCAGTTTCCACGACTCATGTTTGTACTGAGCCAAGCTCGTTCTCAAAATCATGGCCAATATCACAAGAAAATATTAGTTCGTATTGAGCCAAGCTCGATCTCAAAATTTGTACAGTCATGTAGGTTTCCTGTGTGCATTATGTAGATCTCAGTAAAAATATTTTTGAAATTTTTGTAAAATCCATTGAAAACAACTAGCACGCATATATAATGACTTGGAAACTTACCAACGAAAATCATCATCAAATAATTTGATAATTTGCAAAGTTTAATGAAAATGAGAAGATGAGAATGTACAGTTTAAGCTCCAAAAGTTAAATTCCAGCACTCCCATATTATATGTTTGTTGGTAAGTTTTAGATGAGGGTTCCGGTGTACCTTGGTTCTAGAAAAACGTTCCCACATTGGAAAGTGGTACAATGGCTGAGACATAGAGAACATACATTGCTAGGTTCTAAAATCCTCTATACAATATCATAGTTGTTTTTATATTGCATAATGTAGTCTATCAGACTATTAACAAAAAGTCTATGATGAAATAATTAAACTGCCCACAGAATGTAATATGTATAGCAGGATTAATATGTGAGACTACAATCTTAAGCATTGACGATGATGTGCCTTATTTCCTGAAAATTTTCATCTTATTATTTCATAGTGTTCTCCGCATATCTGTTTTTACATTGTTGTTGAACTCTTGAAATCCAAAAAACACTACTTAAAAGATAGATAGGATTTATGCGTATTGATTTTCGAATTTTACGATTCAGCCCAAAGAATTTTATAGTAAAAAATCAGAGAAAGCAACAAATGTTAAATTTTACTTTCATGTAAATAGGGACATCTGAGGTTTATATGGTTATAGGAGCAAGTTTATGTTTTGCAAAGCCTTCATAAAAGGAGGAAGTGCGTAATTAAAGTTTATGAAAATAACTAGAGTTTATAAGAAGCTCATCAATTCCGCAACAAAGAAACAATCGGCGGAACTACAGGTGTGGCCATGGGGTGCAGTTTAGGAGGGAAGTGTGTAATTTAAGTTTTACGTAAACTATCTAGAGCTTAAGTTTAGAAGAGAAGTGTGTAATTTAAGTTTATGTTTTGCAAATCCTTGATATAAGGAGGGAAGTGTGCAATTTATGGTAATATGAGACTATAAGGATTTCTTTTATTAATTACAGGTGTGGCCGTGGGGTGCGGTTGGCAGGTGTTTCTGACGTACGTGAATGTTGGGTGCTACTATTTCGTTGGCATGCCGCTTGGCTTAGAGAAAATTCTTTATTTGACACTATCTTAAAATCTGCTTTCTTATTTGACACTGGAAAAGTTTTTCTTCTTTATTTGACACAAGTTCTAAATTTTATTTCCTATATGACATTTCCGTCCATTTTAAGCCTAAATGACACCTGAAAAGATTCTTTTGCCCCTCATGTGGTATGTGTGTGGGGGGCAATAGGCACACATGCAGCATAAGTGCGAAAGCAGAAGCACACACGCATCAACACATACACATGCACCAACACACACGCAGCAAAACACACGCACGCAGCACACACCCACATACACACACACGCAGCAGCACACACGCAGGCAACACATAGGCACGCAACAACACACACACGCGCACGTACACACGCAGTAGCAAACACACACGCAGCAGCACACATGCACACACACATGCAGCAGCAGCACACATGTGCGCCTGCACCCACACACGCAACAGCACACGCACGCGCGCACACATACCACATGAGGGGCAAAATCGTCTTTTCAGGTGTCATTTAGACTCAAAATGAACGGAAGTGTCGTATAGGGAATAAAATTTAGGACTAGTGTCAAATAGGGAAGAAAAACTTTTTCAGTGTCAAATAAGGAACCAGATTTTAAGACAGTGTCAAATAAGGAATTTTCTCCTTGGCTTATTCCTTGGTTTCTATCTTGGTCTGGGCGCAAAGGGGGTTTGGAGTGGCATGGTAATCGGCGGAACACTACTACAAACACTCATCCTATTATGGGTGACCTTCAGGACTGACTGGCAACACGAGGTAAGTACTCCCTCCGTTCGAAAATACTTGTCGCAGAAATGGATAAAAATAGATGTATCTAGAACTCAAATATGTCTAGATACATGAATCTCTGCGACAAGTATTTCCGGACGAAGGGAGTATGAACCTAACCTATATTAACTGCTTCTGCTTCTGGGTGTAGTTACACCCCCGCATGTTCCACACAATCTAGGTAGTACCTATCATACATGAGAGTACGTATAGATGGTATGCGGTTTATAAATTTATTGTGGTACAATATATACTACTTTTTATGTACTATATGTATCAGTTTTTTGCATACTCATTCTATATGTACAAAAATGAAGATATTACAAAAATACAGTACAAATTATGCTCCGACTTGCACTTTTTTCATGTACCTCACTTTGAAGTATGTTTAATATTGTATATGAACATACTCAAACCTATAAAATATTACATATAATCCCCCATGGTTGTATATGAGACGTCGGTGTACCTAGGAGTAAGAAGGATTTTCCTATACAAATGTTTTCTGCCACCCAGTGATAGTTACCACCACGTGTGTTTTGTGTCTTGTATATAGTATGTGTCAAAACCAAGAGTATGTATGTATAGTATGTTGTATATAAGAATATTTGGTTAGGTGTATATCCCACTATGTAGGTAGTTTGTACTATTTTTTGGTATATTGTTCTATACGTACAAATGTGAAGGTATTTTTAAAATATACAAAAAACATTATGGACTCACATGAAATTTTTTATATAGCTCATTTTGAAAAATCTTAGATATAGTATATGAACATATTTATAATGATAAAGTAGTATATGTACTAGCACATGGTAGTATATGAGACATGAGGTTAACTACCACCGGGCGGTAGGATGTATGAGTGAGAAAGGGAGAGGGATTACGTTCAAGGACAAAGTTTATGAATTGTCTACCAATCTACTCATTTAGTCCCTAAATAGGTAGAATATAAATTCTGAAAGTCAATCCGTTCAAACTTTGACCAAATATGTAAAAGGGAATATCAACAACTACAATTTTAAATAAATACATTATAAAAATATATTTTATGATGTACTCCCTCCATCACATAATATAAGATGTTATTACATCCAATATGTGTATATTCGAGGTAACTACATCTTATATTATGGGACAGAGGGAGTATTATTGCTTTTGTTTTATAAATATTCATAATTTTTGTATATATACTTGGCCAAACTTAGAAATTATTGACTTTCTTACTCAGTTTCTAAGCCACTTACTTGGGAATGGGGGAGTTATGCAAAAAGAAAGATCTATGATATTAAATCAGCATATCTTTATATTGTCTTTATGCTGTGCTTTAGATGTTTATATTTATATCTATAATTTTGGTAACTTTACAAAGTATGAATTTGAAAAATATATATATGAATTTAGAAATGAGGGAGAAAATAGAAGGGAAGGTGATAATAAAATTTATGTGAAGCAATTAATTAATGATGTTGCACATATTTCTCATTGTTTATGTGTCATATGTGTAACTTGAAGGTGGAGAAGGCGCATGAGAGGATTGCCATGTGGGAAGACAAGAAAAAATCATTGCAGCAGGATTGATAAAGACAAATATGCAACTACAATTACTGAGCATGGTCGACTTCTCTGAATAAATAGACCATCTTGGTTGAAAATTCTGAGTTTTATTTCTGAATTGTATTTTTTGTTCTGTTACGGGGCAAAATTATTCACGGACTTAGGACGTGATTCCAGTTTTTCCTAGAACATTATCCAAAGGAATTTATTTGAACTCTGAAGATTGAGGAAAGTGTAAGCAAGCCAATTATTGTGCATTGTGATAATCCGTGACAATAAAGGTTGCTCACCATCGGATATTCATTCTCTGTTTCATAATTTAGATACATTAAAACTGAGCACATTCCTTGCCCTCCCAGACCATCAAGATTTCTGGCCGTCGAATGTTTGTTCCGGGTCGTTGCTGGCCATCAGATGACTATCTAATCCCGTAATTAACCAATGGGCCGGGTGACCTAGGGAGGCTATTCCAGTGGAAAAATCGGTGGCCTCTGGTTGATTGGGCCAGGCAGCCCGTTTAGCGGTTGGTGAAAGAACAGCCCACCAATTAGATGGTGTGCGACGTCGCTTCAGTTCAGGTCAGGTCAAGGACATCGAAGGGGCGGCAATCCCTCCCTTCATTCTCCCTCGCGGCCGCCGACGAATCATCGCGCCTCCACGATGTTGACCAGCCACCGTCTGTCTTCCTTCTCCAGTTGCAGCAAAGAGGGGCTCAACTCTCAGACCAGTGAGGCGTGACACCATTGCCACATCCGACAGCGCCATGGCCCAGATCTCCACCGATCCGGAGGCGGCGCTTGGAGAGGCCATCGGGTTGGTGTTCGGGCAGTGGACAGCGCTGCAGGTGGCGGTGGGGCAGCAGCGACTCCCATGCCAACGCTGATCAATTCAGCGAATCAATCCTCTACTGGTTCTATCCCTCAAGGGTACGTACAGCTCCTTCAGCAATCAACATCCTCAGATAAATAAAATAATATGTTCCTTCTTGTCTCTTTGAGGCGGGATCCTGTAGTAAAGTTGATATTGTTTACTTTAGCATCTGAATTCTCCTAGATCTAGCGGCATGATCGTCAACTACTTGGCTTTCAGACCGGTGCAGCAAGAATGGTCTCCACTTTGTGGCTGAATGGGGCTCGAGCCTTAACGAATGATCATTGGCAGCGACCTAGGTTTGCCTCTACAAGAACAATTCGACAAGGGAAATGGGGGTACATGTCAACATTCGATGGAGTCCGCTGGTACAGATCATTCCCTTCCCTTTATCTTGCATATAATCAGTGTTCTCTGCTGGTTTGGATTTGTCCTTTCAGAGTGCCTAGGATTAGCATTCCACAACAATCAGGATGTCACCCAGTTGATTGGAATTTTGAGCACAAAATCACAGACGTGTGTTCTTTATAGGAAAATTATTATGTCCAACTACTACAGTGGATCTATCAATATATAATGAGTAATGAAGATGGATCTTTTTTATTGAAGAGATTATAATATATAAGAGGATATTATGTTCACAAAAAAGAGAGTATATGTTTTTGGTATTCTTGTCGGTCATTATAGAATTGCACTATTACTATCAATAGGTCAACTGGTTCAGCTTTTCCTATAAATTGAACAAAATAAGGTGAAGGCTTTGAATTTACTTATCTACTTTTCGTGTTATCAAAAATAAAAGATAGTTCTCTACTTTTCGTCGACTGATTTCCTTTATCTCTATGTTAGAACCTCACTTTCTTCATGCTAACTTATCAGCGACTTGCTCCTCCGCACAAGATTCTGAATGACCCACTCTTGTGCAGGTCCTGACATTCAGGTTATTTTTTCTACTTATCATCTGATCATCATGATATGGCACACGTTGCACATCATGAATTAGTTACAAAGAGAAGATACCTTTATTTTTTTCCGACTGCCTCTTGAATGTTTCTAATATTGCTTGTAGAAAATTGTAAAATTTGTATACATGTCAATAACTCATCTCATTTGTCGGTTTATTCAAGGACATCCAGAACAGATGTGTTACCTTTTCATTTCTGCAACAGTAATTTGCAAAAAAAAATATCTTGGCAGGTCATGTCTCCCATTTGTTCTCTTTAGCTTTTAAGCATAGCAGTTTAGACATTTTAATATTGTAAACAGGAATGGGCATGATGATTTAAATTTCATTATAAATCCATATCTTCTTCGAATGCGTTAGTATATATAATGGCCACAATGGCACGTTCAATTTCCACTTATTCAAACGATCTAGCTTTCAATACAAGAAGAGACTTACTTACTCCCATGTTTGTTGAGATGCTCAGAAACCACACTGAGAGGGCTATTATCATATCTATGTTCAAACATGGAGTCGCTAGAGGTAATAGTTTTGGTTTTCAAATATACCTACAACATACATATGTTGCCAGAAGTATATCTACGCACATGTATCTTGTGTTTACTCAATGCTCACCATAACTGTTGAACTGCAATTCTTTGCCCAAGTAGCTAATGTCTCCACCAACATATGGAAATATATCATTACAGACACATATACATGCATGCATATACATAGAGTCTCAACACGGTGAATTCCCACTAATAAATCTGCTTCCCTGCCCTGCGTATCATGTAGTTGTGGAAAATATGCTCATGTGTTACATAAAGCTACCAATGTATGATATAGGGCATGAGAAATTTCTGTTTGAGTTAGGCATTTGATTTCTAACCTATTGCAAATTGTATCACAAGTAATGCCATCAAGTTTGTTATCGGAGTAAATAATCATATTGATAATTGATTTTCTTTCCTGATTTCATTGGTCTATTCTATCTTCAATTCAAGGGGAAGTTCTCTATAAATAGCATTACGATTTTGAAATTTGGCGTCGTAAGGCTACGGCATGGAAGTAGCCCTGTTAACTTAATTCAACATGATAAGTATTTGTCTATGGCTCCATATAATTACATCAACCCCTAACATTAAAGTGTAAAAATGGATGGGCGCAGCAACGCGCGCCATCAATGATTTAGTTTCTTTTACATGGCAGCAAGGTGTACACTCACCATTGGGTTCAATACCGCGGCAAGGTGCACAAGATATAGCAGTATTTAATTCCCAAAAAGAGTATATATAACAATATTTAATCGCCTCCTGTCTGTTTATATGATACATTTACTTTTCTTAGAGTCCAAATTTTACATCTCTGACCAAGTACATAGAAAAAAATACTATCAAAATCTACAATATCAAAGCATCAGTGGTTATATTTTAATTAGTTTTTTATAGATATTGATTATTCTTCTTATAAACTTGGCCAAAGATAGAAATTTATTTTTTTAATAAATAAAATACACCTTCGAAGTAGAAGAAACAGAGTGTGATTTTTTTTAATTTCATGAAATTAAGTATATAACATCCTAATTGTGCCATTGTTACTGTTTGTGTGGGGAACGCCCAGGGTGAAGGCAACCTGAGGGCCGCATCATTCACAGTTGTCATTCATTTTGGCGGTTGAAACGTACTAGTGTCCTACCTCTGCCCGCTACTTTCCGTCACGCTCAGGTGGTCAGATTTTGTACGAGTGCCGAAATTCAGCGAACCATTGTCCTGAAACATATGCCGAGCTCAGAACTCGGCAAAAGTTCATTCGGTAGCTTGCTGTTAACATTTGTCAAGTTTCTGACCTCAGCACATGTTTATTTATTATTAGATAAAGGAATTTGTACTGTAGTAGACAGGCAAAGAACACTGAATATACATGCACCCACACTGGCAAAGCACGACCCACCCACCTAGTTCAGAATTCAGATTCGGGTTCAGGTTCAGAGCACGACGGCTCAGGATCTACCTATGTCGATCAGCTCGGTTTTTTTTAGAAATGGAGGTATACCCCCGGTCTCTGCATCATGATGATGCATGCGGCTCTTTTATTAAAAATTTAGAAAGTATCAATATAAAGGTCTTACAGCTCACAAACGGAGCAAAGTCATAGCACATAAATCTGAAAAATACAAAGGGCCTAAAAACAACCGATATGGTGATAATAAGGACAAGCTCTCTAGCCCCATATCCTGTTATGCGAACGCCATCTGAACCGGTTGAATATAGCCCGAGCCATCATCTCCCATTGGTTGCACCCAGTAACCAAAGGCTCCCTGGAGTCCATAAGAGTGAGTAAGGACCACGTACGGATCCAAAAATGTAGCTCTGAAGATAACCTGCAAAAAAGTTAAGTTGTTTTGTCTATTAAAAATCATATTATTTCTGCAGTTCCATATAGCCCATAGTAACGCACATATTCCAATCCGAATACGAGCTGCCGTGATCTGTTCAAATCCAGCTAACCACGTCCCAAACAAAGACGCAATATCTACTGAAGGATTAATATTAAAAGCTATATGAATCGTTCTCCAAAGTAACTTGGCAAGTGGGCATTCAATGAATAAATGTTGTATTGTCTCATCCGGAGCACAAAAACAACACCGCGAGTTGCCTACCCATCGCCTCTTAAGTAAGTTGTCCTTTGTGAGTATTACTTGCTTGTGGACAAACCACATAAAAAAATTTAATCTGCAAAGACATCATCTCTCCGCGGCCACGGCCGGATGAAACTTCGACACAACACCTGCATCTCACAAGGCAAACACATATCGGACCGCGACACAATCAAGCATAGCGCTTGCTGTCCGTTAGAGAGATGTGCAGATTACATTACCTCGCCCCTCCGAAAAGAGAGGGATAATGTCATCTTCCACCTCCGGTTCAAAATCTACAGAAACCAAGCCCTGTAAGCACACTGACTGACGGAGGTTCCGTTTCAGCATCTCTTTCTTTGAACAACTCAAAAAATATACAGACCGATCCAGTCCAGGTTCAGGTTCAGAGCACGACGGCTCAGAGGTCTACATCAGCTGGTTGCCCACGAGGACAGGGTTGACGACCAACCAAATGCGACTCGAGGCATCTCTCCACCATTGGATGAAACTTGGATGCCCACATCTGCATCCCACAAGGCAAACACAAAGAAAGAACAGTGAGATGGAGCTTGGTTAGACATCCGCAACACAATCGAGCATAATGTGCTTGCTGTACATTCTTGCTGTCAGCTACAGCAATGGGTAGAGCATAGTATCTCCTGATATTAACTACTAATCGTCGTCACCCTTATGTGAGCCTAGCTTGAGGTTCTGGTTTTGCAATGCACTAGGTACAGGTAACTAAGATGAGAGATCCCAGTTCTCGGAGCAATTGTACGTTTAATGAACTAAAGTCATGACTGAATGATCAAAATTCAGAGCCACTGTTTTCAGAGCCCCAGGAAAGTAACCGCAATTGGTTCTGAGCTGAAGGTATAAATTATCTAATTTCGTTGGGTAAGAATGATCCAACTTACTGAACTGAAGTGGCACAAAAGCGAAGCGATTTTTCTGAGCATTTTGTTAACATCTTATTATTGTCTTGTCCTTGATGAAAAATAAATCTCCCCTTAATTCAAAACAAAAATTGACTGACTCCCAGATTTACATGGATGCAAGCACAGAAGCCTTACATCCTTGTACGCCATGCTTTCCTTGAATAATTTGAAGTCGTCAACTGCAGGAAAGAAGAAAAAGGTAGTAGTAATCAGCCCTGGTGATTAGTAAAGATGTCCATCATCTATCTTTGCTCTACAATCTACATGGTTTAGGGATTCTCAAATGGAACAGGAACAAAATGTAGTGAAACCTTACTGGAAGGAAAACATATAACGGCAGCGTGACTCTACATATTGTCCATATGATCCTGGCAACAACCTGATTTCAAATATATCATCAGGAATTGTTCTTTCAGACCAAGGACAAATTATGCAGGGGAATGTTTGTGCAAATTATAACTCGTCAAGCAGATCAAGATAGAGGGTGCAGTCAAGTGCAGTGGAGATTCAGAGTCATGGCAGAAGCAAAAGAGACCCGTTTTCGTCATACTTGAGATTACCTGCACTGTAATGGAACTCCAGGCATCTCTCCGCAGCTAGACAAAACTTTGACGCCCACATCTGCACGATTTCACAAGTCAAACACAATGAAATTATATTCATGTGGAACACGATTAGGCATTCAGGACACAATCAGGCATAGTGCTTGCTATTTATTATTCTTGCTGTCAGCTAGAGCAAATGGGCAGGGGTTTCCAGATTTTAGCTAACTAATCATCACCATTATTCTTTGAGTCTAACCTAGCATGAGCTTGAGCTTCCGGTTTTGCAGTGCAGTAGGTAAAGGTAACCAAGATGAGAGATCCCAGTTTTCAGAGCCATTATTTACTCAACTGAAGGTATGACTGAATGATTCTGTTTCAGAGGAATTATTTTCAGAGCCCCAAGAAAGTAGCCACAGCAAGTTCTAGTGTATCGAACTACGGATGATCTAGTAATTTACCGTACTCTTGTTGGTCTCTTAGTATTGTCTGATCCTTGGTAAAGAAAAGTTCCCCTTCAAAATCCATCGAAAACAGAATTTACCGACACCCAAATTCCTATGGATACAAGTGCAGAAACCTTACATCCTTGTACGCTGCGCACTCCTTGAAAAATTTGAAGTCATCAAAAAAAGATAGTGATCAGCCTTGGTGATTGCTGAAGATCTTACTTCATCATCCTAGCTTTGCTCTACATCTAGATGGTTTAGGGATTCTGAAAAGCAACAAAAACAAAATGCAGTGAAAACTTACTTGATGTAAAACGGATAACAGCATCTTGCCTGTGCATATTATCCATATGATACAGACAACAACCTGATTCGAAATACAACATCAGGATTTACGTTTTCAGACCAAGGACAAACTATGCAGGAGAATGTTTGTGCAAATTATAAGTTGTCAAGCAGGTCATAGTTAAAATCCTTTTGGGAAAACTTATTTCTTTATCTGACATTTTTAGGCCGAGTTGCACAAAAAAGGAATATTTTGCCAGTAGTAATAAAATACTGCTTTCTACACCAAACTTATGAATGGAACAAGTACATTCTGAAACAAAGAAGTACAGTACAGCTTAAAACAGCTTCTCATTGCAAGTTGGCGCAAGAAGATCAGTTGTATGCATACTCGTGTTGTGAGTTGTGACAACATAACCAAGCAGCACTACACTACAAGCTCCATGCATTTTATCAAACTTCCAAACAGGCTAACAACAAGATTATATACCAAACAACATATTTCACTGCTAAACTCTTGGAATAATAAAGAGACAGTAGCATTAGTCGCAAGTGTTGTAGATTTGCAAGTTCAGATGACTATCGCTAAATTAGGCTGAAGAACAACACTGTCGGCCGTCATGCTGGATTCAGATATAACGATGAGACTTGAAGAGAGATAGTGATAAAACAAACTAGACAGCGACAGTAAAAAGAAGGAACCACCATTTGCCATAAATTCGAGACAAACTAAAGAAGACTTCAAGGTGATAGCCTTCTGCCCAGGGATGCAGAAAAGAGCAGATCCAGCAGGCAAGATACATATATCCATGTATTGGTAACTGCTAGCTTGTATTGGTAACTGCTAGCTTGTATTGGCTCTGCTAGCAAGAGTAGTATTTTGTTTTTAACTCTAGTAACTGAAAGGGAATACATGGTAAGAAACTAAAGAAGCTCACAGATGGCACAAGGAAATTTACTTCACTTCCTCCAGGGATTCGACCTTTTCCCTGAAAGACATAACTGCTGCAGATATGCAACAATGTTCAGTTCATGGCCAACCAAAATATACAAAGTGCACAAACAAACCCAACCTTCTCAAGATCATTATTTGGGACATCAACCTCGGGTGCACAGATAGTGATAATGTCCTTAAATTTAAACCTTCTTCCACATTGAGGGCACTAGCAAACAATAATTTGGGGGCTGCAATAATATTTTTTTCAAGTAAAGATGAACAGGCTCTAAATTAATTAGCAACAATAAACCATATGCCTAAATGTTAATGTGAGCTTTCTCCAAAATAAATCCTCCACGTCAATTCAACGTTTAAACACAGATAAGTCACAGTTCCTAGATATAAGCATTAAACGATAACATAGGTAGTGTACAATGATTAGGCTACATCCTACGTCCTCCCATGGCCGACTTGACGAAATTCAAGATTCTGACATAGTCATAAAACAAAGCTGAGTGCTTGCCCTCCAAGCCATCACGGTAGTGTCGGTTGCTTCCGGCAAGATTGTTACATGGGCTGCCCCCAATCACCAAGTCAAAGCCACCAAATTGACTAATAAATGATGCAACTCTATCATTTGTGAGAGATTTCACATCATCAATCTCAATCAATGTGCCTGTCTGGGTCTGATCCCACCAACTTTTGAAAATCTTCTTACTAGCTTCACCTATCTCAACCGAAACCACTACCCTCATGTGGATCCCAAGCTTGTGCAGAGCTACCTCTCCTCCTCCAATACCGGTGAATAAGGACAGCACACGAACACCATTGGGAAACATGCGCCTCAGCACTGACAAGTGGTAAGCAACTGTATCAACTTGAAATGAGTTGCCGAGAGACTTGTATCGCTGTGTCTTGCCAACCCCCCTTGTGTGGTCCCTTGGGAAACCAAGTATATATTCCATCTCATCAGGCTCCAATGGGGCAACCTTGTTTTTCCCAACCCAGACAAGATTCCATTTTTTGCACTCGTCCATGACATATTTTTGAACACTTTTTGTCGGCGGATTGCTTGAGCTTACAAGAGCACGCTGGATCCGGTCTGTCAGCTTTGCACTTGCTACACATGTTTGTAAGCAATTGAGATGTGTTCTCGTGTCCCAGGAAGGCCACCACTTCTTGTAATGAGGAAATGCCTCAAATATTGTCTTTGGGGGCAGAGGAAGAAGAGGCGATCTGTTCTCAATTGGCAAATTGTGGATGTAACCCCTTTTCCTTGCAGCTGCACACAGATGAAGAGAATCCACAAACTCTGGCTGAATGTCAAACAGATTTCTTGAAATTTTCGCCCATTCACCTTTTGGAGCTCGGGCCACATTTTCGTAATAGAAAAAAGGTGGTCCGGTATCTAGTTTAGAAAGCATTCGGGTCACTGATGGTCCACTGTAACCAGGCAGGTTAAATCCAACCATTGGATTTGGTAGAGGCATTGAATCCTCATCGCTGCCATCCAAGGAAGGTCGATTGCCTTGTCCTCCACCCCCATACCTCTTCCTCTTTTTCCTGCTCTCTTCCATCAATCTTGCTTTCTTTCTGCCTCCAAAGGAATTGAAGCATCTGTCTGTAACCTGCCAAATGTACACAAATTGTAGTGTCCTTACATCAAATTAGAAGAGCGAAAGTGGCTTCTTATTCCAGTGTACGTCAAACCACACGGTACCTGATGGTCAGATAAGTTTCTGGAATGACAATCTTCTGCGACCCGAGATGCACTAACCGAATCAACTAATACACAGATATCAGCATCCACACCTAGGAGAATTTAAACAGAAATATATATAATAAGGTGCTCTTTCCTTGAAAGAGTGACCATCAAGGCAACAATTTCAAAAAGAGGCATACCACATCTTATAATAGCCTCATTTGCTTCATCTTCAGAAAAGCCCATGTTTACCAATGACTTGATCTTCTCATCCCTCTCTGACATCTCTCGCAGAAAATCCTGCACAAAAGTACCACGAAAACCGAGATTAGAAAATACTTGATATATGTATCTCACTGATTTCTTAATGCCAAACTAAGTGGCTGCTGATAGGAAAATACAACCATGAAGTGACATGTATATGGCCAGAGAAAAGAAGGGGGCCTATGATAATCAGTGGTCAAGAGATGAATAGCACAGACTACCCAAGAAATAAGCGAACAAAACTGACAAAAAAATTAAATTAACGAAATAATTTAGGAACTCAACTTCCTAAGGTGCTGTTTGAGAATGACATTAATACAGTAGCAAGTAGCAATATGAAGTACCGGTTGTGATGGACTGGAATAAACCAAACGTACAGGTAAAGTTGTGCAGGTTGTGCTGGATGCATAGCAATGGTGAAACACAATCATCTGGTCACTCCATGCTGCTTTCGTGACAGAACTTTAAATACTGATGGATGGATGGTGAGGCAAATGCGTGCATCTTCAGGAGAAGATGATGATATTCACATCCCATCCTATTTCAGATTCATCGCTTCGCTAGCAATCACGATATTTTTTTGCTGAGCAGGTGTAGTACATATCAGACACTCCATACTGTTTCCCTACTTGCTGTTTTTAGTCTTTACATATATCTTGCCATGAACAGGTTTAAACCATACAATAATTATCTTCATAATTTTATTTGTATAACTAATACAAAAATAGACTATCACATCATATATAACATTATGAGATTTCTAAACTAGTTACTTTGTGTATGCATTTCTAGCTGAACAGTAATGGATTGAATCCCTAATTTTCCTAAGCTCTAACAGGTAAAAGTCTTGGAGAGCAGTTTGATGCAACTAATATGGTAAGTGATGCTCTTCTCCAGTATTATGATCATTTTGCGTAGCTGAAAGTCAAAAGAAGAATCTTGAGCTATGCCATTTAATTCTTGAAGAGCTTGTTCGTCCTAACCTGCATGCTAGTTCTCAACACTCCTTTATGGAGAAGTGATGAGCTGGGTTGCAGCAAAAACTTTACAACAGTGCAGGATTGAATTATTTAGGTCAGTGTTCAGCATTCAAGTTTAGCTTCTATTTCTTCCAAACTCTTCTGAGCTCAGTATGATTGTATACTATATCTTGGACTACAAAATGTATCAAAAACCATAACCGGTGCATGAATTTGGATTTCTGCATGTTAAAGCGCCTGTAATATAATTTTCTTGTACCAACATAACTCCACAAGTCGCAAGCCTTGTTACTAATACTCAAATGCATAAGAACCGAAGAGAAAACGAGTGGTGTCTAACAAAAATAAATTTTCAGATCATGAAAATCACACACAAGCAGAACAATAATACACTACGCGGGAGATATTGTCTAATGTTATTCAACTCACTCCTTATATTATGCTGTTAAAATGATAAAATTGTAACATGGTGAAAATTCTATGTAAAAAAAATGAAGTGCTCAAACTACACTGATGAAATCTCAAAACAGTAAGTAACAGGGGTGTTCAAGGTGTGCATGGCAAAGATTTCACATATATCAGCATATGATCAAAGAATTCTTGGCTACTGAACTGAAGATAAGTAATCATCTACCTCATAACCAGAATCATCAGAGCTTGACTCTCTACCACCAGCATCATCATCGCCATCCCAGTTCTCAAAATCAAGATCATCGTCATCTTCAACAACAGGGAGGATGCAGCCAGAAGTAGAGTGATTATTACCCCCTGCATCATCGTCATCTAGTGCCTGCATTTCACATCTCAATTGGAATAAACAATCCTTGCCATGAATCAAGAGCACTATAGAATAAATTCGGTAATAAAGCACATGGATAAATAGTCAAATACCTTATATGTGAGCAGTAGCTCGAGCAGTGCATCTGCATCACTATGTCCTGAAATCAAAAGGTGTTAACAAATGGTACAAACACAAACAACTAAATAAAATGGAAATGATTACTTTTATATTACCAATCTCCTTAATACTCTTCATGACCATCTCTTTGGGGAAGCCCATTACCACATATCGCTCGATCAAAGAAGTAGGCAGCACTTCCCCGTTGATCCACTCATTAGAACCCTTTGCACAGTTACACGAACAAATATCAGACCATGATCATAATTATAACAAATCATGGATAGCACTTGTGCTGAAATACAAAAAATTATATATGGCTTACAAGCGTGGATGGGCCAGGAGAATCAAAGTTCCTCATAGCCGGAGCCGATGAGGAATCAGCCACACCATCATTGTCCCACTCAAACTTATCACTGTCATCACTATCACTGGTCCAGCCCTGTGACATGAGTTAAGCACAACTCGATTAATATTGAAAGCAAACCACCAGAAAAGCAATTATAGAGAAAAAAAATGATGCGAGAGAATAATAATAATTTTATTATGCCACAAGTCCACAACAGCCACAAGACATCGCAGTTAAAATCTCCAGCATGAAGTCAGTATAGCTGCATTTGACTCTAGAGTTTAGAATGCATCGAAAAGGAAGAAGGGAAAACCCTTTTTTTATTGAACAAACTCCCCTAGACCACTGTCACGAGAAGAAATTCAGCTAATGCCCGGAGAATATACATCAGCTCAATTTGAAACAGTTTGATTTGTAGTTTTGGGGATGCCTAACTAACTGAAGTATGTTATGTTTCAGATACTAGGAAGGATAGATCACTGGGAAGTAGGACACGACATGCATATCAGGGCTAAAGAGACTTTATGAGAGTAAACTAAAGCGATCAAGTAGGTAAATCTAAAAAAGGAAAGCAGATTGACCAGGGTTGCTCATTATCATGCCTAGAGTAAGATTAACTAAACAAGCACTGCTGCAGTACCATTTGATGATGCTTTTACCAAATTGACAAACTACTGCAAGCATCTTATTCGGCGCCATCCTAATACACGAACAATATAAGAAAATGCAGAGAAAGACAAACAGGTTGAGTGGTTAACAGCCAATGCAACATGATGCGTGGTCACAAGAGAGTCAATGTGTCTGACTTGTTAAAGCCATGTCTGACCACAGGGAGAGCCAACATGTCGACATGAATAGCATATGAAATGAAGTACAATGCGACAGTAAAAATGCGCATCACGGAATCAGCATTCTCATTGCTCTGCGGTCCAGAATACATCCAGTAAAATTAAAGAAAACATATATATTAGATCAAAAGGAAGTTAAGAAAAAGGATTCAGATGAGATTCTGCTATACAGCTCTGTATTTTGACAATCTGACAGGTAAATGCAGACAATGACAACTACTAAAACTGATCCCACACTATGAGAAACGGAGAGGAGGTGACAAATCCCACGCTATCTATGCAACATAAAATCCGGTGACTGCTAAAATCAACAAGTTGACTGCATCCGATTCTAGTGTCTGTAACGCATCCAGCAAGTTGGGGAAAAAAACCATTTTTTAAGCGAGCGAGAAAACCCCCAAAACCCTCATATGCAAAACTAAATCACACGCATCTTTCTTGAACAAACACGAGAGTTTGCCCCTGCATCGGAACGGAGAGCGGCAGGGGAAAAAGAATCTTCCCGGAGTTTCCAGTAAGTGGAAATTCCTCGTACGGACGCGGTGCAGAGTAATCGCCGAAGATTCTGCGGAACACAATCCCCGCACAGCAGATTATCCATGATTCCTCGGAAAAACTTGGAATCGGAGAGGCTGTGAAAACGAAAAGGAGGTGAGGAAGGAGAAGGAGCCCACCGCCATTGTTGGTGCCGGAAGAAGAGGCGCCCCCGCTGTCTTTCTCCCTGCCGCCAGGAGGAGGAAGAGGAGGACGAGAGCTCGAGGAGGAGCGGGGGCAGAGGCGGCCGAGGAGGAGCGGATCGCGACGGTGAGCGGCGGCGGGCTGGTCCGGCCCTCGCTGGCCCGGACGAGGAGGAGGAGGGGACGCGGCTGCGGCCGAGTGTGCTGCTGCTCCGCTGCTCTGCCGCGGCGTGTATGCGGGCGCGTGGTTTTGTAGAAGAGAAGGGGCACACGCGGGCGGGAACGTGTCTCCGACGTGTGGGCCCTGGTGGGGTGCTTCCTCTGATTCTATGAGATGTGCGGCCGCACACAAAACTGGCCACACGGTTTTGTGCGCAACGCACATCCCAATAAAGAGGGAGAGAAAAAAGGAGGTGGAAACTAAGGGAGGTGTATTGGAGATGGCAATAACGACATTAGTTAGGGTTGGTGTCAGGCCGTTTGACAGCTTTGACCGGTTCTGGCATGATAATTAATATCATAATTAATGTGATATTTACTACTTTCTTTGTTTCTAAATATAAGTCATTTTAAACATTTTATATGGACTACATACATGCGGATGTATATAGACATATTTTAGAGTGTAGATTCACTCTTTTGCTCTATACTTAGTGCATATTAAAATCTATAAAAGGTTTTATATTTAGAAACAAAAGGAGTACCATTAATTTTAATAGTCTTCATTTATACATAATACTAAATAATTGCATGTCTATATCAATGCGATTGTGCAAAAGTATAATTTTATTTGGTAAGCATTTATTGACTTATCAAAAAGTATTATTTTATTTGGTAAGTCAATATGAGGTGAGACAATTGAGTCACTTTTTAAGTAAAATCCTAAGATGAGAGAAAAATCAAAAGGAGGAGATGGAGGAAGGGTCAGTTCTTCTGTTGGTTTCTAGAATAAGATGGAATAGTCTGGCCCTGCTCAATTTATTCTAGAAGTCCAAACCAAAATTACTTTTTTGAAGCCTACTAGTCAAGTTTTATTTAGTAGGTTTCTAAAAAGAATTGGTTAAGCTTCTTGAATAAGCTGAGTAGGGGCAAGATATTCTAAAAGCCCAAAAAAGTCATTAAAAAACTTTTGTAAGGAATATAGGCTTTTTGAAGCTACCAGCGTCACCTCCACCACAATACCCGCACCAGGAGAACACCACACCACCGACTGCACCCACAGATCCATCTCCGTCATCATCAAGAACCCCGACGAGAGGGAGCATAGATCCGAGAGACCTTATTGGCCCAAGCGTCGCCCCTGCTCCCACAAAAGCGCTGCCGCCAGCCACACATACCCACACCCTATATACACACCAGAAGCATAGATCCAGGGTTCCCCCACCCTTTCGCTACCAGAGCAGTCGGAGAAAGGGGAGGGGAACCCACAGCGGTGCTGTGGGATCGGGTTGGAAACTGAGTCGCCCTCTCTGACGAGCGGTTACCTTCCTACGTTACTGCAAAAAGTAACTAAATTAATGTGATTCAGCAATGTACTTGAGAGGTGCGGTCAATATGGTGTGGTGGAAAAAAACCGACTAGATGGAAAAAAATTGATTGACAGATGTAACGAAAGAGGGAAAACTGGTTAACAAATAGTTTTGCCTGGCAAGAAAAAGAAATATTGCTTAATTTAAGTGAAGATTATAAGAGAAATATAAAAATCTCCAAAATGTGTAAGCCACATTACATGTTATGATCGGACGCAAGTGGGGAATCACGGGCCCTGGCCCGCGCTAACGAACTAACGAAGGAGGCTGTCAAACTGCTCATGTAAGCTCAAAGAATAATACTCTCTCCATGAAGAAATATAAGAACACTTAGATCACTATATCAATACTCAAAGCTTCGACTATGTATACTACGGTACATATATTAAGAACTCCTTGAAAATAGCTAAGGCCAAATAGCGTCACTGGGTTCAGATTATGGAACTCTCTCTAGTGCAAAGCAATGTGGACTCGGGTATATCGACATGCTCCCCAAAATGACAACACATGTATTTATATTCGGATTGACATGTTGATTCTTCTCGATTGGTAATTCTTCAAGATAGTATATGTGCCCATAATATAAGCATCTCGTAATCGAGTGTGAGCAGGCAAAAACAGACGAATCAGTTATGTTAGAATTAATCCGAGGCCACCGTCGATTATCCGAGGACCAAACAATCACACGAGGCATGACACCGAGATTTGTTAACAAGGTTCAACGATATGGTTACATCGCCGGGGCCTGACGACGGGCGCTCCTCCCCATGACACCACTACAATACCGCACCCTGGCCGTCCGGGTGTCGGCACACGCGGCCGGCTCCTCCTGCGTGCCTATGCTATTATGTTGGCATAGATTACATCGTGTGTCTAGTCTCGATATATATGAGAGGTCTAGGATACAAGTGTTCTATTGTGACACAACTTCTACCTTGTCTACACACGGTCCAAAACCAAGTCCAACTGTAACCTACCTTATACAATAATATTTGACACAACTCTAACAAACTCCACCTTGACGAATATTCTTCACCACCTTGAATTCATCCATGCGTCGAACCTTCATGTACATTGGACTTGAGATAAGTCATGCGCACCACAGCTACTCCCAGACTCCATGTGACTCCACCTGCAACTGTAGTCCCTTTTCGTCTTCTTCACAGTCAACACTCGAGCAAAATTAAGTTCCTCATTACTCTACTTTGTGCTCCAAACTTTCAGAGAATCTGTTCAACATCATCACACATCGACCACTGTCTGCGTGAAAGTGAACAACTCACATATTGGGCGCCACATATAAGAGTTACCTGAACTCAACGCCCCCGCTCTTTCTTGACTGCTTGTCTGAAACTTGAAGGAATTTCACTGTTGCCCTGTGTCACCCTGAATCAAATTCGCAGTTGTCTCACTCTTCTTCCAGATAGTCCCCTGGCATGTCCCACAACTATAGCACTCTGCCTCCTTCTGTATTTGCCATCCGCACTTTTTCATGTGCACTGAACACCACAGAATATACGGCCATGTACTCTCCCAGCTTTTGACAATTTCACTCTCCGCCACTTTCTCAGATTCTCCATGATCAACTCCTGTCCATCTTCCGGCACCGGTAGACCCAGTCACCAACTTGAATCCGATACTCGTCAACACTGCTTCAGCACCCCTTGCACAATTTGTCTGGCCACATGTCTGACCACCGGTGCCTTGGCCTATCGCTGTGTCCCATGCTTATCGCACGTCTCGCCGCTATCACCGCGTTGAGCCTCTGCTGTCTTGGTCGAGTCTCCTGGGTCGCGAACCCACACCACTCAAACCCCTACTGCAGAGAACCACCGATCATCACCGACCGACGCCGAGTATCACGCCCCCATCAGACCATTGGGCCCCAGTCCGATCCATGTGTCTCTCACTTTTCCCACTGAAATAGGCTTCGACTCTCCATGCATTTACGCCGTAGCCCCTCCATCAGCACAAAGTGTAGTCGTCCATCAAAATCCAGGCCCACCTTCAACATGACTCCATGTAGTTGCGCTATGCTACCCGCGCTTCGTCGACTTCAAGCTCTCTCATGTGTACACTGCGTTGAATCAACCCCGCGCCATAGTCTTTGTCGAAGACGCACAAGCCCTTAGGCATGCACTGTTGGAAATATGCCCTAGAGGCAATAATAAAAGGATTATTATTATATTTCCTTGTTCATGATAATTGTCTTTTATTCATGCTATAATTGTGTTATCCGGAAATCGTAATACATGTGTGAATACATAGACACCAACATGTCCCTAGTAAGCCTCTAGTTGACTAGCTCGTTGATCAACAGATAGTCATGGTTTCCTGACTATGGACATTGGATGTCATTGATAACGAGATCACATCATTAGGAGAATGATGTGATGGACAAGACCCAATCCTAAACATAGCACAAGATCATATAGTTCGTTTGCTAGAGTTTTCCCAATGTCAAGTATCTTTTCCTTAGACCATGAGATCGTGTAACTCCCGGATACCGTAGGAGTGCTTTGGGTGTACCAAACGTCACAACGTAACTGGGTGACTATAAAGGTATACTACGGGTATCTCCAAAAGTGTCTGTTGGGTTGACACGGATCAAGACTGGGATTTGTCACTCCGTATAACGGAGAGGTATCTCTGGGCCCACTCGGTAATGCATCATCATAATGAGCTCAAAGTGACCAAGTGTCTGGTCACGGGATCATGCATTACGGTACGAGTAAAGTGACTTGCCGGTAACGAGATTGAACGAGGTATTGGGATACCGACGATCGAATCTCGGGCAAGTAACATACCGATTGACAAAGGGAATTGTATACGGGGTTGCTTGAATCCTCGACATCGTGGTTCATCCGATGAGATCATCGAGGAGCATGTGGGAGCCAACATGGGTATCCAGATCCCGCTGTTGGTTATTGACCGGAGAGCCATCTCGGTCATGTCTACATGTCTCCCGAACCTGTAGGGTCTACACACTTAAGGTTCGGTGACGCTAGGGTTGTAGAGATATGAATATGCAGTAACCCGAAAGTTGTTCGGAGTCCCGGATGAGATCCCGGATGTCACAAGGAGTTCCGGAATGGTCCGGAGGTGAAGAATTATATATAGGAAGTGCAGTTTCGGCCATCGGGAGAGTTTCAGGGGTCACCGGTATTGTACCGGGACCACTAGAAGGGTCCCGGGGGTCCACCGGGTGGGGCCACCCATCCCGGAGGGCCCCATGGGCTAAAGTGGGGAGGGGAACCAGCCCCTAGTGGGCTGGTGCGCCCCCCTTGGCCCACCCCATGCGCCTAGGGTTGGGAACCCTAGGGTGGGGGGGGGCGCCCCACTTGCCTTGGGGGCCACTCCACCCTTGGCCGCCGCCCCCCTAGGAGATCCCATCTCCTAGGCCGCCCCCCCTTGGGGAGCCTATATAAAGGGGGGAGGGAGGGGCAGCCGCACCCTTGAGTCTTGGCGCCTCCCTCTCCCCTGCTACACCTCTCCCTCTCGTAGTAGAACGGCGAAGCCCTGCTGCGGTGACCCCTGCATCCACCACCACGCCGTCGTGCTGCTGGATCTTCATCAACCTCTCCTTCCCCTTGCTGGATCAAGAAGGAGGAGACGTCACGCTGACCATACGTGTGTTGAACGCGGAGGTGCCATCCGTTCGGCGCTAGGATCTCCGGTGATTTGGATCACGTCGAGTACGACTTCCTCATCTCTGTTCTTTGAACGCTTCCGCGCGTGATCTACAAAGGTATGTAGATGCAATCCGATCACTCGTTGCTAGATGAACTCATAGATGGATCTTGGTGAAACCGTAGAAAATTTTTGTTTTCTGCAACGTTCCCCAACAGTGGCATCATGAGCTAGGTCTATGCGTAGTTCTCTTTGCACGAGTAGAACACAATTTGTTGTGGGCGTAGATGTTGTCAACTTTCTTGCCGCTACTAGTCTTATTTTGCTTCAGCAGTATTGTGGGATGAAGCGGCCCGGACCAACCTTACACGTACGCTTACGTGAGACCGGTTCCACCGACTGACATGCACTAGTTGCATAAGGTGGCTGGCGGGTGTCTGTCTCTCCCACTTTAGTTGGAGCGGATTCGATGAAAAGGGTCCTTATGAAGGGTAAATAGAAGTTGACAAATCACGTTGTGGCTTTCACGTAGGTAAGAAAACGTTCTTGCTAGAACCCTATTGCAGCCACGTAAAACTTGCAACAACAATTAGAGGACGTCTAACTTGTTTTTGCAGCAAGTGTTTTGTGATGTGATATGGCCAAAGTTGTGATGAATGATGAATGATATATATGTGATGTATGAGATGTTCATGCTATTGTAATAGGAATCACGACTTGCATGTCGATGAGTATGACAACCGGCAGGAGCCATAGGAGTTGTCTTTATTTTTGTATGACCTGCGTGTCATTGAGAAACTCCATGTAAATTACTTTACTTTATTGCTAAATGTGTTAGCCATAGTAGTAGAAGTAATAGTTGGCGAGCAATTTCATGGAGACACGATGATGGAGATCATGGTGTCATGCCGGTGACAAGATGATCATGGAGCCCCAAGATGGAGATCAAAGGAGCTATGTGCTATTGGCCATATCATGTCACTATTATTATTTGATTGCATGTGATGTTTATCATGTTTTTGCATCTTGTTTACTTAGAACGACGGTAGTAAATAAGATGATCCCTCATAATAATTTCAAGAAAGTGTTCCCCCTAACTATGCGCCGTTGCGATAGTTCATTGTTTCGAAGCACCACGTGATGATCGGGTGTGATAGATTCCAACGTTCACATACAACGGGTGTAAGACAGATTTACACATGCAAACACTTAGGTTGACTTGACGAGCCTAGCATGTACAGACATGGCCTCGGGAACACAGAAGACCGAAAGGTCGAGCATGAGTCGTATAGAAGATACGATCAACATGAAGATGTTCACCGATGTTGACTAGTCCGTCTCACGTGATGATCGGACACGGCCTAGTTAACTCGGATCATGTTATACTTAGATGACTGGAGGGATGTCTATCTGAGTGGGAGTTCATTGAATAATTTGATTTAGATGAACTTAATTATCATGAACTTAGTCTAAAATCTTTACAACATGTATTGTAGATCAAATGGCCAACGTTGTCCTCAACTTCAACGCGTTCCTAGAGAAAACCAAGTTGAAAGATGATGGCAGCAATTATACGGACTGGGTCCGGAACCTGAGGATCATCCTCATAGCTGCAAAGAAAGATTATGTCCTAGAAGCACCGCTAGGTGACGCACCTGTTCTCCCTGCAGAACAAGACGTTATGAACGCTTGGCAGACACGTACCGATGATTACTCCCTCGTTCAGTGCGGCATGCTTTACAGCTTAGAGTCGGGGCTCCAAAAGAGTTTTGAGAGACACGGAGCATATGAGATGTTCGAAGAGCTGAAAATGGTTTTTCAAGCTCATGCCCGGGTCGAGAGATATGAAGTCTCCGACAAGTTCTTCAGCTGTAAGATGGAGGGAAACAGTTCTGTCAGTGAGCACATACTCACTATGTCTGGGTTACATAACCGCTTGACTCAGTTGGGAGTTAATCTCCCGGATGACGCGGTCATTGACAGAATCCTTCAGTCGCTTCCACCGAGCTACAAGAGCTTTGTGATGAACTTCAATATGCAGGGGATGGAAAAGACCATTCCTGAAGTATTTGCAATGCTGAAATCAGCAGAGGTAGAAGTCAAAAAGGAACATCAAGTGTTGATGGTGAATAAAACCACTAAGTTCAAGAAAGGCAAGGGTAAGAAGAACTTCAAGAAGGATGGCAAGGGAGTTGCCGCGCCCGGCAAGCAAGCTGCCGGGAAGAAGCCAAAGAATGGACCCAAGCCCGAGACTGAATGCTTTTATTGCAAGGAAAGTGGTCACTGGAAGCGGAACTGCCCCAAATACTTAGCGGACAAGAAGGCCGGCAAAACGAAAGGTATATGTGATATACATGTAATTGATGTGTACCTTACCAGTACTCGTAGTAGCTCCTGGGTATTTGATACCGGTGCAGTTGCTCACATTTGTAACTCAAAGCAGGAGCTGCGGAATAAGCGGAGACTGGCGAAGGACGAGGTGACGATGCGCGTCGGGAATGGTTCCAAGGTCGATGTGATCGCCGTTGGCACGCTACCTCTACATTTACCTACGGGATTAGTTTTGAACCTCAATAATTGTTATTTAGTGCCAAGTTTGAGCATGAACATTGTATCAGGATCTCGTTTAATACGAGATGGCTACTCATTTAAATCCGAGAATAATGGTTGTTCTATTTATATGAGAGATATGTTTTATGGTCATGCTCCGATGGTGAATGGTTTATTCTTAATGAATCTCGAGTGTAATACTACACATATTCATAGTGTGAGTACCAAAAGATGTAAGGTTGATAATGATAGTCCCACATACTTGTGGCACTGCCGCCTTGGTCACATAGGTGTCAAACGCATGAAGAAGCTCCATGCAGATGGACTTTTAGAGTCTCTTAATTATGAATCATTTGACAGGTGCGAACCATGCCTCATGGGTAAAATGACCAAGACTCCATTCTCTGGAACAATGGAGCGAGCAACCAACTTATTAGAAATCATACATACTGATGTGGGCGGTCCAATGAGTGTTGAGGCTCGCGGTGGCTATCGTTATGTTCTCACCCTCACTGATGACTTGAGTAGATATGGGTATGTCTATTTAATGAAACACAAGTCTGAGACCTTTGAAAGGTTCAAGGAATTTCAGAGTGAGGTTGAGAATCAACGTGACAGGAAAATCAAGTTCCTGCGATCAGATCATGGAGGAGAATACTTGAGTCACGAATTTGGCACACACTTAAGAAAATGTGGAATAGTTTCACAACTCACGCCGCCTGGAACACCTCAGCATAATGGTGTGTCCGAACGTCATAATCGCACTCTATTAGATATGGTGCGATCTATGATGTCTCTTACCGATTTACCGCTATCATTTTGGGGCTATGCTTTAGAGACTGCCGCATTCACTTTAAATAGGGCTCCGTCGAAATCCGTTGAGATGACACCGTATGAATTATGGTTTGGGAAGAAACCTAAGATGTCGTTTCTAAAAGTTTGGGTATGCGATGCTTATGTCAAGAAACTTCAACCTGAAAAGCTCGAACCCAAGTCGGAAAAATGCGTCTTCATAGGATACCCTAAAGAAACTATTGGGTATACCTTCTACCTCAGATCCGAAGGCAAGATCTTTGTTGCCAAGAATGGATCCTTTCTAGAGAAGGAGTTTCTCTCGAAAGAAGTAAGTGGGAGGAAAGTAGAACTTGATGAAGTATTACCTCTTGAACCGGAAAATGGCGCAACTCAAGAAAATGTTCCTGAGGTGCCTGCACCGACTAGAGAGGAAGTTAATGATGATGATCATGAAACTTCAGATCAGGTTGCTACTGAACTTCGTAGGTCCACAAGGACACGTTCCGCACTAGAGTGGTACGGCAACCCTGTCTTGGAAATCATGTTGTTAGACAAGGTGAACCTTTGAACTATCAAGAAGCGATGGCGGGCCCGGATTCCGACAAATGGCTGGAAGCCATGAAATCCGAGATAGGATCCATGTATGAAAACAAAGTATGGACTTTGACTGACTTGCCCGTTGAGCGGCGAGCCATAGAAAATAAATGGATCTTTAAGAAGAAGACAGACGCAGATGGTAATGTGACCATCTATAAAGCTCGGCTTGTCGCTAAGGGTTATCGACAAGTTCAAGGGGTTGACTACGATGAGACTTTCTCACCGGTAGCGAAGCTGAAGTCCGTCCGAATTATGTTAGCAATTGCTGAAGGAAATATGCCCTAGAGGCAATAATAAAGTTATTATTTATTTCCTTATATCATGATAAAAGTTTATTATTCATGCTAGAATTGTATTAACCAGAAACATAATACATGTGTGAATACATAGACAAACAGAGTGTCACTAGTATGCCTCTACTTGACTAGCTCGTTAATCGAAGATGGTTATGTTTCCTAACCATAAACAAAATAGTTGTTATTTGATTAACGGGATCACATCATTAGGAGAATGATGTGATTGACATGACCCATTCCATTAGCTTAGCACCCGATCATTTAGTATGTTGCTATTGCTTTCTTCATGGCTTATACATGTTCCTATGACTATGAGATTATGCAACTCCCGTTTGCCGGAGGAACACTTTGTGTGCTACCAAACGTCACAACGTAACTGGGTGATTATAAAGGAGCTCTACGGGTGTCTCCAAAGGTACATGTTGGGTTGGCGTATTTCGAGATTAGGATTTGTCACTCCGATTGTCGGAGAGGTATCTCTGGGCCCTCTCGGTAATGCACATCACATAAGCCTTGCAAGCATTGCAACTAATGAGTTAGTTGTGAGATGATGTATTACGAAACGAGTAAAGAGACTTGCCGGTAACGAGATTGAACTAGGTATTGAGATACCGACGATCGAATCTTGGGCAAGTAACATACCGATGACAAAGGGAACAACGTATGTTGTTATGCGGTCTGACCGATAAAAGATCTTCGTAGAATATGTAGGAGCCAATATGAGCATCCAGGTTCCGCTATTGGTTATTGACCGTAGACATGTCTCGGTCATGTCTACATTGTTCTCGAACCTGTAGGGTCCGCACGCTTAAGGTTTCGATGACAGTTATATTATGAGTTTATGCATTTTGATGTACCGAAGTTTGTTCGGAGTCCCGGATGTGATCACGGACATGACGAGGAGTCTCAAAATGGTCGAGACATAAAGATTGATATATTGGAAGCCTATATTTGGATATCGAAAGTGTTCCGGGTGAAATCGGGATTTTACCGGAGTACTGGGAGGTTACCGGACCCCCCCGGGAGGTATATGGGACTTAGTGAGCTTTAGTGGAAGAGAGGAGATGTGGCCAGGGCTGGGCCGCGCGCCCCTCCCCCCCTAGTCCGAATAGGACAAGGAGAGGGGGGCGGCGCCCCCCTTTCTTCTCCCTCTCCTCTTTCCCCTCCCGAATCCTATTCCAACTAGGAAAGGGGGGGAATCCTACTCCCGGTGGGAGTAGGACTCGCCCTCCTCCTGGCCGGCCGCACCCCCCTTTGATCCTTTATATACGGGGGCAAGGGGCACCCCTAGACACACAAGTTGATCCGTGTGATCATATTCTTAACCGTATGCGGTGCCCCCTTCCACCACAGTCCTCGATAATATTGTAGCGGTGCTTAGGCGAAGCCCTGCGACGGTAGTACATCAAGATCGTCACCACGCCCTCGTGCTGACGGAACTCTTCCCTGACACTTTGCTGGATCGGAGTCTGGGGATCGTCATCGAGCTGAACGTGTGCTAGAACTCGGAGGTGCCGTAGTTTCGGTGCTTGATCGGTCGGGCCGTGAAGACGTACGACTACATCAACCGCGTTGTGCTAACGCTTCCGCTGTCGGTCTACAAGGGTACGTAGATCACACTCTCCCCTCTCGTTGCTATGCATCACCATGATCTTGCGTGTGCGTAGGAATTTTTTTGAAATTACTACGTTCCCCAACAGTGGCATCCGAGCCTAGGTTTTATGTGTTGATGTTATATGCACGAGTAGAACACAAGTGAGTTGTGGGCGATATAAGTCATACTGCTTACCAGCATGTCATACTTTGGTTCAGCGGTATTGTTGGACGAAGCAGCCCCGACTGACATTACGCGTACGCTTACGCGAGACCGGTTCTCCCGACGTGCTTTGCACAAAGGTGGCTAGCGGGTGACAGTTTCTCCAACTTTAGTTGAACCGAGTGTGGCTACGCCCGGTCCTTGCGAAGGTTAAAACAACACCAACTTGACAAACTATCGTTGTGGTTTTGATGCGTAGGTAAGATTGGTTCTTGCTTAAGCCCGTAGCAGCCACGTAAAACTTGCAACAACAAAGTAGAGGACGTCTAACTTGTTTTTGCAGGGCATGTTGTGATGTGATATGGTCAAGACATGATGCTAAGTTTTATTGTATGAGATGATCATGTTTTGTAACCGAGTTATCAGCAACTGGCAGGATCCATATGGTTGTCGCTTTATTGTATGCAATGCAATCGCGCTGTAATGCTTTACTTTATCACTAAGCGGTAGCGATAGTCGTGGAAGCATAAGATTGGCGAGACGACAATGATGCTACGATGGAGATCAAGGTGTCGTGCCGGTGACGATGGTGATCATGACGGTGCTTCGAAGATGGAGATCACAAGCACAAGATGATGGTGGCAATATCATATCACTTATATTGATTGCATGTGATGTTTATCTTTTATGCATCTTATCTTGTTTTGATTGACGGTAGAATTATAAGATGATCTCTCACTAATTATCAAGAAGTGTTCTCCCTGAGTATGCACCGTTGCGAAAGTTCTTCGTGCTGAGACACCACGTGATGATGGGGTGTGATAGGCTCTACGTTCAAATACAACGGGTGCAAAACAGTTGCACACGCAGAATACTCAGGTTATACTTGACGAGCCAAGCATATACAGATATGGCCTCGGAACACGGAGGCCGAAAGGTCGAGCGTGAATCATATAGCAGATATGATCAACATAGTGATGTTCACCAATGAAACTACTCCATCTCACGTGATGATCAGACATGGTTTAGTTGATTTGGATCACGTAATCACTTAGAGGATTAGAGGGATGTCTATCTAAGTGGGAGTTCTTAAGTAATATGATTAATTGAACTTAAATTTATCATGAACTTAGTCCTGGTAGTATTTTGCAAATTATGTTGTAGATCAATAGCTCTCATTGTTGCTTCCCTGTGTTTATTTTGATATGTTCCTAGAGAAAATTGTGTTGAAAGATGTTAGTAGCAATGATGCGGATTGGATCCGTGATCTGAGGTTTATCCTCATTGCTGCACAGAAGAATTATGTCCTTGATGCACCGCTAGGTGACGGACCTATTGCAGGAGCAGATGCAGACGTTATGAACGTTTGTCTAGCTCAATATGATGACTACTTGATAGTTTAGTGCACCATGCTTAATGGCTTAGAATCGGGACTTCAAAGACGTTTTGAAAGTCATGGAGCATATGAGATGTTCCAGGAGTTGAAGTTAATATTTCAAGCAAATACCCGAGTTGAGAGATATGAAGTCTCCAACAAGTTCTATAGCTAAAATATGGAGGAGAATCGCTCAACTAGTGAGCATGTGCTCAGATTGTCTGAGTACTAAAATCGCTTGAATCAAGTGGGAGTTAATCTTCCAGATAAGATAGTGATTGACAGAATTCTCTAGTCACCATCACCAAGTTAGTAGAACTTCGTGATGAACTATGATATGCAAGGGATAACGAAAACGATTCCCAAGCTCTTCGTAATGCGGAAATTGACAAAGGTAGAAATCGAGAAAAACATCAAGTGTTGATGGTAGACAAGACCACTAGTTTCAAGAAAAGGGCAGAGGGAAGAAGGGGAACTTCAAGAAGAACAGCAAGCAAGTTGCTGCTCAAGTGAAGAAGCCCAAGTCTGGTCCTAAGCCTGAGACTAAGTGTTTCTACTGTAAAGGGACTGGTCACTGGAAGCGTAACTACCCCAAGTGATTGGCAGATAAGAAGGATGGCAAAGTGAACATAAGTATATTTGATATACATGTTATTGATGTGTACTTTACTAGTGTTTATAGAAACCCCTCAGTATTTGATACTAGTTCAGTTGCTAAGATTAGTAACTCGAAACGGGAGTTGCAGAATAAACAGAGACTAGTTAAGGGTGAAGTGACGATGTGTGTTGGAAGTGGTTCCAAGATTGATATGATCATCATCGCACACTCCCTATAC
Organism: Triticum urartu; assembly: GCF_056163025.1. Taxonomy (NCBI): domain Eukaryota; kingdom Viridiplantae; phylum Streptophyta; class Magnoliopsida; order Poales; family Poaceae; genus Triticum; species Triticum urartu. The sequence continues at coordinate 681,741,446 of NC_141877.1, forward strand.
TTTCGGGATTAGTGTTGAACCTGAATAAGTGTTATTTGGTGTTTGCGTTGAGCATGAATATGATTTGATCATGTTTATTGTAATACGGTTATTCATTTAAGTAAGAGAATAAATTGTTGTTCTGTTTACATGAATAAAACCTTATATGGTTACACACCCAATGAAAATAGTTCGTTGGATCTCGATCGTAGTGATACACATAATCATAATATTGAAACCAAAAGATGCAAAGTTAATAATGATAGTGCAACTTATTTGTGGCACTGCCGTTTAGGTCATATTGGTGTAAAGCGCATGAAGAAACTCCATGCTAATGAGTTTTTGGAATCACTTGATTATGAATCAGTTGATGCTTGCGAACCATGCCTCATGGGCAAGATGACTAAAACGTCGTTCTCCGGAACTATGGAGCGAGCAACTGACTTATTGGAAATAATACATACTGATGTATGAGATCCGATGAGTGTTAAGGCTCGTGGCGGGTATCATTATTTTCTGACCTTCACAGATGATTTGAGCAGATATGGGTATATCTACTTAATGAAACACAAGTCTGAAATATTTGAAAAGTTCAAAGAATTTCAGAGTGAAGTGGAGAATCATCGTAACAAGAAAATAAAAGTTTCTACGATATGATCGCAGAGGTAAAATATTTGAGTTACGAGTCTGGCCTTCAGTTAAAACAATGTGAAATAGTTTCACTACTCACGCCACCTGGAACACCACAGCATAATGGTGTGTCCGAACATCATAACCATACTTTATTAGATATGGTGCGATCTATGATGTCTCTTACCGATCTACCACTATCGTTTTGGGGTTATGCATTAAAGACAGCTGCATTCACGTTTAAAAGGGCACCATCTAAGTCCGTTGAGACGACACAATCTGAACTGTGGTTTGGCAAGAAACCAAAGTTGTCGTTTCTTAAAGTTTGGGATTGTGATGCTTATATGAAAAAGTTTCATCCTGATAAGCTCAAACCCAAATCGGACAAATATGTCTTCATAGGATACCCAAAGGAGACTATTGGGTACACCTTCTATCACAGATCCGAAGGCAAGACATTCGTTGCTAAGAATGGATCCATTCTAGAGAAGGAGTTTCTCTTGAAAGAAGTGAGTGGGAGGAAAGTAGAACTTGATAAGGTAATTGTACCTTCTCCCTTATTGAAAAGTAGTTCATCACAAGAAATCTGTTCCTGTGACTACTACACCAATTAGTGAGGAAGACTAATGATGATGATCATGTAACTTCAGATCAAGTTAATACCGAATCTCGTAGGTAAACGAGAGTGAGATCCGCACCAAAGTGGTACGGTAATCCTGTTCTGGAAGTCATGTTACTAGACCATGACGAACTTGCGAACTATGAGGAAGCGATGATGAGCCTAGATTCCGCGAAATGGCTTGAGGCCATGAAATCTGAGATGAGATCCATGTATGAGAACAAAGTATGGACTTTGATTGACTTGACCAATGATCGGCGAGCCATTGATATTAAATGGATCTTCAAGTGGAAGACGGACGCTGATAGTAGTGTTACTATCTACAAAGCTAGAATTGTCGCAAAAAGGTTTTCGACAAGTTCAAGGTGTTGACTATGATGAGAGTTTCTCACTCGTATCTATGCTTAAGTCTGTCCAAATCATGTTAGCAATTGCCGCATTTTATGAAATCCAGCAAATGGATGTCAAAACTGCATTCCTGAATGGATTTCTGGAAGAAGAGTTGTATATGATGCAGCCAGAAGGTTTTGTCGATCCAAAAGGAGCTAACAAAGTGTGCAAGCTCCAGCGATCCATTTATGGACTGGTGCAAGCCTCTCGGAGTTGGAATAAACGCTTTGATAGTATGATCAAAGCATATAGTTTTATACAGACTTGCGGTGAAGCCTGTATTTACAAGAAAGTGAGTGGGAGCACTACAGCATTTCTGATAAGTATATGTGAATGACATATTGTTGATCGGAAATAATGTAGAATTATTCTGCAAATCATAAAGGAGTGTTTTTAAAGAAGTTTTTCAAAGAAAGACCTCGGTGAAGCTGCTTACATATTAAGCATCAAAATCTATAGAGATAGATCAAGACGCTTGATAAGTTTTTTCAATGAGTACATACCTTGACAATATTTTGAAGTAGTTCAAAAATGGAACAGTCAAAGAAAGAGTTCTTGGCTGTGTTACAAGGTATGAAATTGAGTAAGACTCAAAAGCCCGACCACGGCAGAAGATAGAAAGAGACTGAAAGTCATTCCCTATGCCTCAGCCATAGGTTCTATAAAGTATACCATGATGTGTACCAGATCTATTGTATACCCTACACTGTGTTAAGCAAGGGAGTACAATAGTGATCTAAGAGTAGATCACTGGACATTGGTCAAAATTATCCTTAGTGGAATAAGGAAATATTTCTCGATTATGGAGGTGACAAAAGGTTCGTCGTAAAAAGTTACGTCGATGCAAGTTTTGACACAGATCTGGATGACTCTAAGTCTCGATCTAGATACATATTGAAAGTGGGAGCAATTAGCTAGAGTAGCTCCGTGCAGAGCATTGTAGACATAGAATTCGCAAAATACTTACGGATCTGTATGTGACAGACCCGTTGACTAAAATTATCTCACAAGCAAAACATGATCACACCTTAGTACTCTTTGGGTGTTAATCACATAAATGATGTGAACTAGATTATTGAGTCTAGTAAACCCTTTGGGTATAGGTCACATGACGATGTGAACTATGGGTGTTAATCACATGGTGATGTGAACTCTTTGTGTTCAATCACATGGCGATGTGAACTAGATTATTGACTCTAGTGCAAGTGGGAGACTGAAGGAAATATGCCCTAGAGGCAATAATAAAGTTATTATTTATTTCCTTATATCATGATAAAACTTTATTATTCATGCTAGAATTGTATTAACCGGAAACATAATACATGTGTGAATACATAGACAAACAGAGTGTCACTAGTATGCCTCTACTTGACTAGCTCGTTAATCGAAGATGGTTATGTTTCCTAACCATAAACAAAAGAGTTGTTATTTGATTAACGGGATCACATCATTAGGAGAATGATGTGATTGACATGACCCATTCCATTAGCTTAGCACCCGATCGTTTAGTATGTTGCTATTGCTTTCTTCATGACTTATACTTGTTCCTATGACTATGAGATTATGCAACTCCCGTTTGCCGGAGGAACACTTTGTGTGCTACCAAATGTCACAACGTAACTGGGTGATTATAAAGGAGCTCTACAGGTGTCTCCAAAGGTACATGTTGGGTTGGCGTATTTCGAGATTAGGATTTGTCACTCCGATTGTCAGAGAGGTATCTCTGGGCCCTCTCGGTAATGCACATCACATAAGCCTTGCAAGCATTGCAACTAATGAGTTAGTTGTGAGATGATGTATTACGGAACGAGTAAAGAGACTTGCTGGTAACGAGATTGAACTAGGTATTGAGATACCGACGATCGAATCTCGGGCAAGTAACATACCGATGACAAAGGGAACAACGTATGTTGTTATGCGGTCTGACCGATAAAAGATCTTCGTAGAATATGTAGGAGCCAATATGAGCATCCAGGTTCCGCTATTGGTTATTGACCGTAGACATGTCTCGGTCATGTCTACATTGTTCTCGAACCTGTAGGGTCCGCACGCTTAAGGTTTCGATGACAGTTATATTATGAGTTTATGCATTTTGATGTACCGAAGTTTGTTCAGAGTCCCGGATGTGATCACGGACATGACGAGGAGTCTCGAAATGGTCGAGACATAAAGATTGATATATTGGAAGCCTATATTTGGATATCGAAAGTGTTCCGGGTGAAATCGGGATTTTACCGGAGTACCGGGAGGTTACCGGACCCCCCTGGGAGGTATATGGGCCTTAGTGGGCCTTAGTGGAAGAGAGGAGAGGTGGCCAGGGCTGGGTCGCGCGCCCCTCCCCCCTAGTCCGAATAGGACAAGGAGAGGGGGGGGGCGCCCCTCTTTCTTCTCTCTCTCCTCTTTCCCCTCCCGAATCCTATTCCAACTAGGAAGGGGGGGGAATCCTACTCCCGGTGGGAGTAGGACTCCTCCTGGCGCGCCCTCCTCCTGGCTGGCCGCACCCCCCTTTGATCCTTTATATACGGGGGCAAGGGGCACCCCTAGACACACAAGTTGATCCGTGTGATCATATTCTTAACCGTATGCGGTGCCCCCTTCCACCATAGTCCTCGATAATATTGTAGCGGTGCTTAGGCGAAGCCCTGCGACGGTAGTACATCAAGATCGTCACCACGCCTTCGTGCTGACGGAGCTCTTCCCCGACACTTTGCTGGATCGGAGTCCGGGGATCGTCATCGAGCTGAACGTGTGCTAGAACTCGGAGGTGCCGTAGTTTCGGTGCTTGATCGGTCGGGCCGTGAAGACGTACGACTACATCAACCGCGTTGTGCTAACGCTTCCGCTGTCGGTCTACAAGGGTACGTAGATCACACTCTCCCCTCTCGTTGCTATGCATCACCATGATCTTGCGTGTGCGTAGGAATTTTTTTGAAATTACTACGTTCCCCAACAATTGCCGCATTCTATGATTATGAGATATGGCAAATGGACGTCAAAACGGCATTCCTTAATGGTTTCCTTAAGGAAGAATTGTATATGATGCAGCCGGAAGGTTTTGTCGATCCTAAAAATGCTGACAAGGTGTGCAAGCTCCAACGCTCAATTTATGGGCTGGTGCAAGCATCTCGGAGTTGGAACATTCGCTTTGCTGAGATGATCAAAGCGTTTGGGTTTATGCAGACTTATGGAGAAGCCTACGTTTACAAGAAAGTGAGTGGGAGCTCTGTAGCATTTCTCATATTATATGTAGATGACATACTTTTGATGGGAAATGATATAGAGCTTTTGGACAGCATTAAGGCCTACTTGAATAAGAGTTTTTCAATGAAGGACCTTGGAGAAGCTGCTTATATATTAGGCATCAAGATCTATAGAGATAGATCAAGACGCCTCATAGGTCTTTCACAAAGCACATACCTTGATAAGATATTGAAGAAGTTCAATATGGATCAGTCTAAGAAGGGGTTCTTGCCTGTGTTGCAAGGTGTGAAATTGAGCTCAGCTCAATGTCCGACCACGGCAGAAGATATAGAAGAGATGAGTGTCATCCCCTATGCCTCAGCCATAGGTTCTATTATGTATGCCATGCTGTGTACCAGACCTGATGTAAACCTTGCCGTAAGTTTGGTAGGTAGGTACCAAAGTAATCCCGGCAAGGAACACTGGACAGCGGTCAAGAATATCCTGAAGTACCTGAAAAGGACTAAGGAAATGTTTCTCGTTTATGGAGGTGACGAAGAGCTCGTCGTAAAGGGTTACGTCGACGCTAGCTTCGACACAGATCTGGATGACTCTAAGTCACAAACCGGATACGTGTATATTTTGAATGGTGGGGCAGTAAGCTGGTGCAGTTGCAAGCAGAGCATCGTGGCGGGATCTACATGTGAAGCGGAGTACATGGCAGCCTCGGAGGCAGCGCATGAAGCAATTTGGGTGAAGGAGTTCATCACCGACCTAGGAGTCATACCCAATGCGTCGGGGCCGATCAAACTCTTCTGTGACAACACTGGAGCTATTGCACTTGCCAAGGAGCCCAAGTTTCACAAGAAGACCAGGCACATCAAGCATCGCTTCAACTCCATTCGTGAAAATGTTCAAGATGGAGACATGGATATTTGTAAAGTACATACGGACCTGAATGTAGCAGATCCGTTGACTAAACCTCTCCCTAGAGCAAAACATGATCAACACCAGAATTCCATGGGTGTTCGATTCATCACAATGTAACTAGATTATTGACTCTAGTGCACGTGGGAGACTGTTGAAAATATGCCCTAGAGGCAATAATAAAAGGATTATTATTATATTTCCTTGTTCATGATAATTGTCTTTTATTCATGCTATAATTGTGTTATCCGGAAATCGTAATACATGTGTGAATACATAGACACCAACATGTCTCTAGTAAGCCTCTAGTTGACTAGCTCGTTGATCAACAGATAGTCATGGTTTCCTGACTATGGACATTGGATGTCATTGATAACGAGATCACATCATTAGGAGAATGATGTGATGGACAAGACCCAATCCTAAACATAGCACAAGATCGTATAGTTTGTTTGCTAGAGTTTTCCCAATGTCAAGTATCTTTTCCTTAGACCATGAGATCGTGTAACTCCCGGATACCGTAGGAGTGCTTTGGGTGTACCAAACGTCACAACATAACTGGGTGACTATAAAGGTATACTACGGGTATCTCGGAAAGTGTCTATTGGGTTGACACAGATCAAGACTGGGATTTGTCACTCCGTATAACGGAGAGGTATCTCTGGGCCCACTCGGTAATGCATCATCATAATGAGCTCAAAGTGACCAAGTGTCTGGTCACGGGATCATGCATTACGGTACAAGTAAAGTGACTTGCCGGTAACAAGATTGAACGAGGTATTGGGATACCGACGATCGAATTCAGGCAAGTAACATACCGATTGACAAAGGGAATTGTATACGGGGTTGCTTGAATCCTCGACATCGTGGTTCATCCGATGAGATCATCGAGGAGCATGTGGGAGCCAACATGGGTATCCAGATCCCGCTGTTGGTTATTGACCGGAGAGCCATCTCGGTCATGTCTACATGTCTCCCGAACCTGTAGGGTCTACACACTTAAGGTTCGGTGACGCTAGGGTTGTAGAGATATGAATATGCAGTAACCCGAAAGTTGTTCGGAGTCCCGGATGAGATCCCGGACGTCACGAGGAGTTCCGGAATGGTCCGGAGGTGAAGAATTATATATAGGAAGTGCAGTTTCGGCCATCGGGAGAGTTTCGGGTGTCACCGGTATTGTACCGGGACCAGCAGAAGGGTCCCAGGGGTCCACCGGGTGGGGCCACCCATCCCGGAGGGCCCCATGGGCTAAAGTGGGGAGGGGAACCAGCCCATAGTGGGCTGGTGCGCCCCCCTTGGCCCACCCCATGCGCCTAGGGTTGGGAACCCTACGGTGGGGGGGCGCCCCACTTGCCTTCGGGGGCCACTCCACCCTTGGCCGCCGCCCCCCTAGGAGATCCCATCTGTAAGTGCATCTAGTGCCACCCCTAGTTGGTTTTGGAGTATTGACGACAAACCTAGTTGAGGGACTTATGTGTTTGTGAGAATTGCAGGATAACACAGGTAGAAGTCCCTCATTGATTCGGTTTTACTACCAGAGATGACCCCTAAAAATGTATGAAGACATTGAAGCCAAAGGTGGTATATGAAGATAGTCACATTGAAGACTATGACAAAAGAAGACACGTTATGAAGCCTATGGAGCTCGAAGACTTAGATCTTTCGTAGTTCTTTTTCTTTTGTGTTGAGTCATAGGAACCACCGTACTGTTAAGTGGGGTCCAGGAGAACCAGTCAGAATGACTGAAGTGATGCCTAAACCAAAAACCTATGTCTTCGAGTGAAGACAATGAGAGAGAATCTTGTCCAGAGCCGGACAAGTCAGCTTTGCTTGTAGCCCAAGTAAAGTTGCCATGAGAGTTTGAAATCTGACCGTTGCGACACGTGTCAGTTCCTTAGTGACCCAGGGTCATTTCGGACAAATCAGGTCGGGTTGCCAAGTGGCTATAAATAGCCCACCCCCTACAACCATAAACGGTTGGCTGCTCAGATTTTAGTGCACGGCTTTTGTCGTTTGAGAGCAACCCACCTCGAAGCCTTTGAGAGAAAATTCCTAGCAAGGAGAAAAGCCCTAACCACCCAGAGCCAGAGAACATTGGGCATCACTTAAGTCTTCTTGTCTGTGTGATCTGAAGATTTATTACACTTGAGGACTGTGAATCCTCCAGACGGTTAGGCGTCGCGTTCAGAGCATCCAAGAGACATTGTGGATTTCCAGTGAACGAAGTCTGTGAAGGTTTGGGAGTCTACCTTGAAGACTTACCAGAGTGATTGGGCGAGGACTATGTGACCTTAGCTCAAGGAGAATACGGTGAGGACTTGGTGTCCTGAGCTGCGTGTTCAGGACTGGGTGTCCGGGACTGTGTGTCCTAAGGGGAAAATACCTAGCCGCGCCAACCAGATGTACAGTTGTCACAGCAACTGGAACTGGTCCAACACATCATTGTCTTCAACGAGTCACTGGTTTCATCTTCACTTCCTTTTTCTTACTGTTACTCATTGTGAAGCCATTGCATGCTTGCTCTATCTTTTGTCTTCACAACGTGAATGTATGATCTGTTTGGCTTCATAACTTCTTCCCACCTGATCCTTATTACACTGCAGCTGTTTGTCATTGCGCTTTCACTTTATTGAATACTTGACCATGGCTGGCCTAGTGTAATCTAACTTCCGCTGCATAGTAATAGGCATAATCTTCGCTGTTTGTCTTCATAACTCCCACGTTTTGAAGACTTCCATAAAAATCGCCTATTCACCCCCCTTCTAGTCGATATAACGCACTTTCAATTGGTATCAGAGCGAGGTGCTCCCTTGTTCTGTGTGATTCGGTTTAACCACCTGGAGTTTTAGCTATGTCGACTGCAGGGATAATCAAAGTCTCCGCTGCGTGCCCCGTCTTCGATGGAACTGAATATCCCTACTGGAAGAATAAGATGCGCATGCATCTTGAAGCCATTGACATCGACCTATGGTATGTCGTCGAGAACGGCGTTCCCAAGGCTGGAGAAGGTGTCACTGCTGCTGATGTCGAGAAGTTCACTCAACTGGACTCTACTGCCAAAAATATCATCTGTGGTCATCTAACAAAAGGACAGTATGGCCGTGTGAGTGCCTTGAAGACATCCAAGCTGGTCTGGGACTGGCTCTCCAAGGTCAATGAAGGCATCTCAACCCAGAGAGATCAAAGAATTAGTGTTCTTCGCAACCTCTTCAACCGCTTCAAGTGAAATGACAATGAGAATGTCCAGCACACATTTGACCGGCTCACTGACATCACAAATGAGCTTCAAGCCCTCGGCGCCACTGAGATCACCAAACATGAAATCGTCAAGACGCTGCTGAGATCACTTGATAGTTCATTTGACATCCTAGCCCTGATGATACAAGAACGTCCTGATTTCAAGACACTCGATCCGTCTGACATACTTGAGAGGCTCAACACACATGAGTTTCAGCTTTCTGAGAAAAGAGATATCTACGGTCCAAACTATGGGCGAACTCGTGCCTTGAAGGCAAAAGCTGTTTCCTCATCTGAAGAAGAATCTGACAGCAGTTCTGATGATCCTGAAGATATTGGAAGGGAACTTGCAATGCTAGTGAAGAAGTTCCAAAAATTCACCAAGAAGAAAGGCTTCAGAAAATCTTCACGATCAAGCTCAAGGATGATGAAGCTTCTGCTCATGACTACAAGAAGAAAACATGTCACAAGTGCAAGAAAACTGGACACTTCATCTCTGAGTGTCCACAGTGGGACAATGAGAACAGAAGGAAGAAGAAGAGCAAGGAATATGATTCTGATGACAACAAGAAGAAGAAATACCCAAAGTCTTCTTCCAAGTCTTCCTCAAAGTCTTCATCACACAAGAAGAGCTCATCTGGCAAGGCACGTGCGTTTGTTGGCAAGGAAATGGATTCAGAGGAGGAGTCCGCTTCTGAGGAGGTAGAGGTGGAGTCTGAGGAGGAGTCTGATTCTGGCATTGCGAGTCTGGCTATAGCATACGTCGCCAAGTCCATCTTCAACAGTGAAGACAATGACTTCATCACCGACACCAATGCAAATGACAAGAATGACTCCACTCCTACCTACTGCTTCATGGCACGCGGTGCCAAGGTAAACACACGCACTACTCGCTATCAAACATCTAGTGACGATGACTCTGACTGTGATTCAAAACCCAGCTACAAAACACTTGCTAAAATTGCAACTGAACAACAGAAAGCTATGGAACATATTCAAAAACTGTTAGACAGAAGCGATGATCTGTTGGGTGCTGAAATGACTCGATCTGAATCCTTAATTGAAGACATAAAAAATCTTCACATTAAGTATCAGGAACTTGAAGATCATCTTGATACTCTCTCAACAACTCATGAAAAGCTTTCCTATGATTATCTTCAAAGGAAGCAAGAACTTGAGAAGTTGAGAGCGGCTCATGAAGATCTTCAAAAGGAAAACGAGTCACTTCGCGCCGAACAGATCAGTTCCGCTCAGGAAGGATTTGAACCACCATGTCTTAAATGCATTGAGCGTGATAATGCTACTTCTGTTGCTGAATGTTCCACTGCTACTGCTGTTGCAATATCTTCAACTGTTGATGTGGTAACTAACCCCTCTGCTGAGGATACCACTGCTATTGCTGATGAGAATGCTAGGTTGAAGACATTGCTTGAAACAGGGATGTACAAAAGTCTTAAAGGACATCAGACATTATGTGATGTCCTCAAGAAGCAGATTTTGAACCGAAACCCTAGAAAAGAGGGTGTTGGGTTCGTAAGGAAAATAAATGCAGATGGCTCTTACTGGAAACCTGAGCAGTACCCCAAAACCACATGGGTTGCTGCAAAGGAACTTTCAGCAGATTCATCCAATTTATCTGGCTTCACTTGTGCTAACCCCATTATCATTGATGAATCCTTTGATGCAAACTATAAACTGTTTAAGAATCAGAATGGTGAAGTGTTTGCCAGGTACATTGGTACTAACTGCAGGAATGGACCGCCTATGAAGAAGATCTGGGTTCCGAAAAAGTGTCTAGAAAATCTTCCTGTGAATGTTTTCATGACACCTCACTTGAAGAAGACAAACCTCAGACCAAAAGCTTCATACGGTCCAAAGGCTTCATACAAACAGAGGACTCTCCTGAGTCACACTAATGCAAATGTTTTGCAGGGAAACCATACTCAGGCATATGAATATGAGAGCGGTTCATCGAACCGTCATGTTCATATGACCAAAAATTATTCTGCTTATTCCTATGAGTATTATTGTCCACCTGCAAGACTATTTGCTAAGGCTTCAAAGCCAAAATTCTCAGATGCCGCACTTAGACTTATTGCTTCTAAGCCACCCTTGAAGATGTGGGTGGTTAAGAAAGCTTAACTCTCTTTTGCAGGGAAAGGTCTCCAGCAGAAAAACAAAATCTTCTGACGCTATTGCTGGGGACCTTAAAAATCTTGTAGGGCGCAAGATAAAATGCCCGAATGGCATCATTATGTACTTCGTTCCTGATTCGCATGCTACTCTCCCTATTAGTCCTAATCTGGATCTAAGTTTTCATAACCCACTGGTTCGTCAAATGTTTTTGCTTCACAATTCTCTTCGTGAAGCCTATCCCCCTAACTGCACTGTAGGGTACGACACCAGCGTCTTCAAAGTCTTCAGAATGGATTATTGACAGTGGATGTACAAATCACATGACTGGCAAAAGAAGCCTTCTTATGGACTCAACATTACGTCCATCCGACAAGAGCCACATCACATTTGCTGACACTGGTAAAAGTAAGGTATTGGGTCTAGGTAGAGTTGCAATCTCAAAGGATCAACACATGGATAAAGTCATGCTTGTTGAATCCCTTGGCTTCAACTTAATGTCTGTCTCAATGCTTTGCGATTTGAACATGATCGTAATGTTTGGAAAATATCATTGCCTAGTACTAATGGAATCTGACAAGTCTCTAGTGTTTGAAGGGTATCAGAAAGATGGTCTGTATGTGGTAGATTTCTCGGCAGGGCCACAACTTGCAGTATGTCTTCTTGCAAAAGCTTCAGAATGCTGACTTTTTGGCATCGGAGGCTTGGGCATGCAGGCATGAGGAACCTCCACACCCTTGCGAAGAAGAAGCATGTCATAGGCATCGAAGGCGTCAAGTTCAAGAAAGATCACTTATGCGGTGCCTGTGAAGCAGGGAAGATGACAAGGGTAAAACATCCTTCGAAGACAATCATGACTACTACTCAACCCTTCGAACTGCTCCACATGGATCTTTTCGGTCCCACTCACTACTCAACTTTTACTACTAATGCTTGCCTCTATGGCTTCGTCATTGTTGATGATTACTCTAGATATACTTGGGTGCACATAATCCTTTACAAGATTGAAGTGCAGGATGTCTTCAGACGCTTCGCCAATCGAGCTATGAACAATTTTGGCGCCAAGATAAAGCACATCAGAAGTGACAATGGCACTGAATTCAAGAACACTGGCCTTGATACATATCTTGATACCTTGGGCATCACACATGAATTCTCAGCTCCGTACACGCCACAACAGAATGGCGTCGTCGAACGCAAGAACAGAACACTCATTGAGATGGCCAGAACAATGCTAGATGAATACAAGACTCCAAGAAAATTCTGGACTGAAGCCATTGACACTGCATGCCATACAATCAATCATGTTTATCTTCACAAGCTTCTGAACAAGACATCTTATGAACTCTAACTGGCAAGAAGCCAAATGTCAGTTACTTTAGAGTATTTGGCTCAAGGTGCTGGATCAAGGACCCACACCACACCTCAAAGTTTGCACCAAAAGCACATGAGGGCTTTATGCTTGGATATGGAAAGCATTCGCACTCCTATAGAGTCTTCAACCTCTTTCATTACAAAGTTGTCGAAACAGTGGATGTGCGGTTCGATGAGACAAATGGTTCACAAAGAGAACAACTGCCAAATGTGCTATATGAAGTTCCAGCTAGTGAATCAATCAAGCTTATGGGAACTGGAGAGATTATACCTTCTGAAGCTCATCCTGAAGAAGAACTTATCATCTCAGCACCTGATCAACATGAAGACAATGCTCAGCCTGAAGACATTCCTCCCAACAACAACACAGATCAACAAGAGCAAAGTCTTCGCCCTGTACATCCTCGTGTTGCCAATGAAGTGCAGATTGATAGAATAATTGACAGCATCAATGCACCAGGTCCACTCACTCATTCAAGGGCAACTCAGCTAGCAAATTTCTGTGGGCACTTTGCATTCGTCTCCATATCAGAACCCAAGAAAGTTGAAGAAGCCTTCATGGAACCTGAATGGATTCAAGCTATGCAAGAAGAGCTTCAACAGTTTGAGCTGAATAATGTATGGGAACTGGTTAAGCGTCCTGATCCACGGAAGCACAACATAATAGGCACCAAATGGATATACCGCAACAAACAAGATGAGCATGGTCAAGTTGTCAGAAACAAAGCTCATCTCGTTGCTCAAGGATATACTCAAGTGGAGGGCATTGACTTCGATGAAACATTTGCTCCTGTGGCTAGGCTTGAAGCCATACGCATACTGCTGGCCTATGCAAATCATCATAACATACTTCTATATCAAATGGATGTGAAAAGTGCCTTTCTCAATGGCAAGATTGAAGAAGAAGTGTATGTTGCACAACCGCCTGGCTTTGAAAATCCAAAACATCCTGACATGGTATACAAGCTCAACAAGGCACTGTATGGCCTTAAACAAGCCCCTAGGGCCTGGTATGACACACTCAAATACTTCCAGAAGAGCAAAGGCTTCATACCTGGTTCCCTGGTTCCCACTCTTTTCACGAAGACATATGATGGTGAACTGTTTGTGTGCCAAATATATGTGGATGACATTATCTTCGGCTGCACCAATCAGAAGTACAGTGAAGAGTTTGGATATATGATGCAAGAGCAATATCAGATGTCCATGATGGGGGAGCTGAAGTTCTTCCTTGGTCTTCAAATACGACAACAACGCAATGGCATCTTCATATCTCAAGAGAAGTATCTCAAAGATTGCCTGAAGAAGTTCGGTATGCAAGACTGCAAAGGCTTCACAACACCAATGCCAGCCAAACATCATCTAGGTCCTGACAACAATGGTAAAGAGTTCGATCAAAAGGTATACCGCTCCATGATTGGTTCTTTGCTTTATTTATGTGCATCTAGGCCAGATATTATGCTTAGTGTTTGCATGTGTGCTCGATTTCAAGCGGCACCAAAGGAGTTGCATCACTTAGCTGTGAAGCAAATTCTTCGATATTTGGCTCACACCCCAACTCTAGGATTATGGTATCCCAAGGGCTCAGAGTTTGATTTGGTTGGATTTTCGGATGCTGATTATGCTGGTGACAAAGTTGATCGCAAGTCTACATCAGGCACATGTCACTTTCTGGGACGATCACTTGTATGTTGGTCTTCAAAGAAGCAGAACTGTGTATCTCTCTCCACTGCTGAATCTGAATACATTGCTGCTGGATCTTGCTGCGCTCAGCTTCTGTGGATGAAGCAAACACTCAAGGACTATGGCATTCATCTGAAGCAAGTGCCACTTTATTGCGACAAAGAAAGCGCCATCAAGATTGCCAACAACCCAGTTCAGCACTCGAAGACAAAGCACATTGAAATTCGTCATCACTTTCTCAGAGATCATGTTGTGAAGGAAGACATTGATATCATACACGTCAACACTGAAGAGCAATTGGCAGATATCTTCACCAAGCCCTTGGATGAGAAGAGATTTTGCAAGTTACGGTGTGAGCTAAATATCTTGGAATCCTCAAATGTCTTGTGATCAGGCACACATCCTAACACTTATGCATATTGATGACTTAGATGTGCAACACACAAAGTAAAGTATATCTTCATTCAATGAAGACATACATTCTAAGTGTGAATACATTAATGTGGAATTTGACTTCGGAGTGCCACGATAATTGTGCGCCGAGTCTGGGTCTAATACTTCCTATATGGTGGGTAACGCCACCACCAAACATTCTATTTGAAGTGTTTCACTCATGGCGTTACCTTGCAATATCTTCACATTTGGTTTGGCTTCGAACTTAACATGTCTTCATGATTATCTTCACTACGTTAATTATATAGATATATACATACTAGTGTTCTGTCCTCTACAACATTCACTTATAGCTATGTCTTCTCGGTTGAATCTTTTGAACTAAGTGAATGTGATCGGACCCTAATCTCTCTATGCTTTCTATCTCAAATTCTATCTCTCCAAGTCATATGCATTCTATTGAAACTGTCGAATGTCTTCACTGCGTCCTTGTCAGCAGAAGATAAAGAGACAACCATAAAGTCCGTTTTCAATGCTCATTCCTCCACATAAAATCCGGAGAAGCAGGAATGACCGCCCGACAATCCAGGCGTGCGTGGGACGTGGAACAAACCCCAAACTTCCGCAAACAGGCCACGCGTTCCTCAGATGCGAATCGCCAGGGGCACCTGTGTAATAGCACAGTGCCGCCCCTGTGCCTATAAATTCACACTTACCGCGGTCATTATCTCCTTCTTCCACCCTCGCACGAACCCTAGCGCCACCACTAGCTCTCGACGACGCCGGCGACGAAGCGCTTCGCTGCCGCAACCTCTCCGACGCCGTCCTCACGCCGACCGCGGATATCGTTCTCTCCGCCGTCGCCGTAGGTGTCTTCCGTCGCCAAGTTAGGGCACGGAAGACTGAACTGCTCGGCATCATCTCCCACTTCCGTCTAGCAGTTCCAAGTGTGGTAAATAAAACTTCTTTTTACAGCCCCTTTTGATCTCATGGTTCACTCACTTTCTACCATAAGAAGTTTATATTCACACAAGTTAGATCTCTCAATCTGCATCTCATAACATGCCTAGTATATTCACTTGTGCTTCATGAAGTAGTTAGATTCCTCACTTGTACTGATCTGTGGGTTCGTACAAATCTGGAACCAACTTCTTATCTATGAGTGAATGTCTTCGCACGATGAGGTCAATGTCTTCTAAACTAATTAATCTTCAAAACCGTCTGAGAATGCATATGACGTCTTCCCCTTCCCTCGCACCTTAATGCTGTCACAGGTACATGTCCGTGGGAGAATCCTTCGGTTCTCATAGTCTGCATTCATTTGCAGAATTCCCACAACATCACATAAATTCTCCTGAAGCCAGTTCCTGTTGGTCCAGCAAAAGAAAGCCTTTGAAGCCTTTGAAAGTTTTGAAGCCTTTCAAGTTAAAGTATATGGCTTCAGAAGCAGCAGCAAGGAAGGGGGGCAGACAAAGACGTGAAGGAACTTCCAAAGATCTGCCTGAAGACCTGGCAGAAATGTATAAAACAGATCCTGAAGAGAATTATGGGCAGCGCAAGACTCGAATCCAATGGATTCGACGCTATTGGGCTGAACAATGGTTCAAGTACCGCTTCGTCACCCAGGAGTATGCTGAGAAAAGTGCCATCAAGAAACCGTGGGGGGACATCATTTACAAGAACCTTGTTCCCAGGACCAGAGATGAAGCCATTGCTCAAGGCTTCTACCCATGCATGGTCCGAGGACCACAGCCTGATGATGCACATCCGTCGTCACTACTCTGGTGTCATGACGACAATCTGTTCAAGCGCAACTTCCAGTTTGCCCAACAATCAGCGAAGCAGAACAAGAAGAAATTTGGGTTAGACTTCAACCCTGGTGCCTCCGCACCAAGGGCAGATGGCACACGCGACGCAGAACCCAATATCATCGGTCCATTTGCCAACCTTGAAGGCCTCATCACCCACATCTTAGTCCAAGGGACTGCCGTGAATGACCCTCCAGCTGACTCTGAGTCTGATGAAGCTCCTGCTGTACCGAAGCCAAAGCAGTCGAAGAAGCCAAAAGCTTCAAGGCCGGCCCCTTCCTCAAAAGTCTCAAGGGCGAAGCCATTGGCAACTGCACCTCCTGAAGACAGTGTGCAGTCTGAAGACGTATCCCGCGTCTCCAAGCCCTAGAAGGCCAAAGTGCCTCAGCCACACACCGGCAAAGAGCTCACAGCTGCTGCCATCCTACGCAGCGAAGCCATAGATCTGTCAAGTGATGAAGATCTTGGAGATGACGCTTTAGAGCAGCTCATCAAAAGCAAAGAAGAAGCTGAAATCTTCAACGATTTGCCTCTCTTTGATGTCGCCATCATCCACAATTTCATCGACGAATGGTTTGCCTCCCTAGACATCAGCTTCGAAGATCTGCAGTTGCCCGTTGACCTCAGCGTCGCCTTCCAAGGCGCTATTGCTTCAGAACTTGCTATTGCCCAGCGCATAGTTGAACTGAAGCAGAAAATTGATCATGAAAAGGCTCAGTTCAAGAAGCATATGGCCAAGCTCAGTGTGCAAGAAGTGAAGAGCTTCAAAACCATGTTGCATGAGCTCAAGGAAACTTTTCTGAAGAAGCGTGCAGAAGCTCAGGGCTCACGTGAGCGGATGAAGTCTCTGGCAGAAAAATGTGTGCAGGCCTACAATGAGGCCGAGAAGCGCAAGGCACTTGGGCGTCCTGGCATTGACCCCAAGATGGCCGCAAAGAAAAAGAAGAAGACTGTTCCAGCTGAACCAGAGGCACCAAGGCAAGAAGCAGTTCCAATTGTCTTCCCAACTGCAACGACTGGCTCGAAGCCAAAGAGCCGGTCAACAGCTTCAGAGCTCAAGAAGATAAGAACTGCTGAGGCTAAAGCCAGGAAGAGGAAGAGCTCTGAAGCCTCTCCTACTGCCCCCAGCAAGAAGAAGAGAAAGATCAAGAAATCTCGGGCTGCTCCCACAGAGCCCTTGATAGTTGAACCTATTGCTATGGTGCACCCGAATGCAGAACGTCAACTGACGGTTCATGAGCCTGCTTCCACAGAGGCTCCTGAAGCTGAAAACATACCAG
The DNA here is from genome assembly GCF_056163025.1 of Triticum urartu. Classification (NCBI taxonomy): domain Eukaryota; kingdom Viridiplantae; phylum Streptophyta; class Magnoliopsida; order Poales; family Poaceae; genus Triticum; species Triticum urartu. The sequence goes on from NC_141877.1 coordinate 681,759,079, forward strand.
CAGCCGACCCCATTGCTGCTGAAGACATTGGTCATCAGGACAATGTACAAGATGATGCAGCCCTTCCTCAGTACGAACAAAGCGAGCTCATCAGCATTGGTCGTCCTCTGACGCCAATTGCACAAGATGCGTCATGGGCAGATCACCCTCAAGAGGAAGACGACTTTGAGGCCCAGCCCACTCCAACCCCACAAGCGTCGTCTGCGTTCCGCAGGCTTCGCAAAGGTCCAAGGCCTCAAGTCTATGCTGAAGACATTCCGGCTGCATCAGCCGAAGAAAATGAAGAAGTACCACAAGATCCCACTTCCCCGCTACACCAAGAAGCAGTTCTCCAGGAGAACGTGCTTGTGACTGACCCTCCAGCTAGTCAAGCGGAGGCTGAAAATGTTGAGGCTGACACAACCAACGCTGAAGCCAATGTGGAGCCCTCCCCACCAAAAGCTTCAGCAGACAGCAAAGCTACTGAACCAGACACTTATGTTCCTGAGTTTGCTGCAGGTCCTCAATTTGATTACCATGTTGAGCACATGCCACATGTACAGAAGCCAGTCCCAAGGCTGCCAAGGTTCCCAGGTCCTGCATCAGCACCTGGCTCCTTTGACATCAATAGCTTCAGGGCAGACAATACGTTTTTCAACAGCTCCAAGAACCCCTATTCAAGGGAACAGATTTCATCAGATAGGTTCTGGAGCTATCCTCAGCGCAACTACTATTCATGCATCCTATACAACCAAGGTCGCATCTTCCCTCACAAGCGCCTTGATGTTGAAGCCATTGCTGGTCTGCCCTGCTTAGAAGAAGCGCTGGATTGCTTCAAGCAAGTGGGTTTGCTGCCGTTTATAACTGATGAAGAGCACTGGAATGAAGAGCTTCTGTTGCAATTCTATGCCACCCTACACATCAAGGGATACAACAGAGATCCGAAGACTTGGGCCCTGGAGTGGATGACCGGCAATGTCCATCACGAAGCCAATGCATTCGATATCATTGAGCTCACCAGCCTGCCCACTCCTGGCGAACTCTTCGAGGAAGGTTGTCCACTACACGCTGAAGCTCTTGAGAGCATATTCCAGAGGCCTGAACCAAATATGAGTCCGATGCTCTCCATGATGAAGCCACTGCCTCTCGATGCTCCTTATCCAACAGAGTTCTTCGTTGAAGACTTTGAGTACCTGCCCAAAACAATCTATCACATTATCCGGCGGACTCTCTGGCCTATTAAAGGGCACTCTCCAAATGCCAAGATTGAGGGTGCAATGAAGACTCTGATATTCTGTATCCTTCATGGCAAATGCTTTAACGCACAGGATTTCTTCATACGCCAACTCGCTGCATCAGGCTCAGATCTGTTTGGCTTAAAGTTCTATGCTCCTTGGGTAATGAGACTGATCAAGCTTCACTCTGCGATCTCATATCAGCCTTCAGCCCGCAACCATCGGATCTTCTTGCCAGATGTGGATACCTCTGCCGAAGCTATATATCATGAGCCTGCCAAGCAACCTATAAGTCTTCAGAATGCAGAACACCAGAGCTTCACTCAAAATGATGAAGGTGTTGAAGCCATCTCCAGGGTGTATCCTTTGGCTGGCACTACACGTGCACCACACCCTGCTTCAACTAAAGCCACTGATAGTGCAACTGCTTCAAGACCCAAGAAGCGCGCTCGTGTTCTCAATGACCGAGAGCTTCTTGTGGCCCTTCATCAAAAATAAGATAGGCATCACGACTGGCTAAAGCGTCAGATGAAAAGCCTCTTGGTAGATGTTAATCGTCTTTGAAATCTTGCCACCAGGAATGCTTTCGTCACTCATGAAACCTGCCGGCGTACATGGAAAGGGCTATCAATGATATGTACTGAAGCTGAACTTGAAGAGGATGGCTTCACTGAGCGCTTCAAGTTTGACACCACACCTCCTAGAAGGGCTGTGATGCGCAACACACCATCACTTGAAGACTCTGAGTTTTCTTCATCTGCTACCACAGTCACTGCCAGAATCATCGATGAAGAAGACGATGCTACATCACTGCCACCTGCTTCAGCACCTCCAAGCTCTTCTGCACCGCCAAACACCTCCAACGACCCTGCTGCTCCTGAGAACGAGTAGACACTCTATGTCTTCAAACCTTTTTGGTCCTCGCTGACAAAAGGGGGAGAAGCATATGAGTTGATAATCTTCAAGCGGGTCCATATGGGCGTGTGCTTTATGTTTTGCTATATTTTGCTTCGTGCTTACAACTCTCGTTTTTGCTTCATTTGGTTCTTATGAGTTGTAACACTTAAACCAGATGGTCGTCTGCTACTTGTTTGCCACCCTATTTTGCGAAGATAAATTCCGCATGTGCGACGATAAATTCCGCACTTAGCTCATTCTGCAGACGTCCATTTTCCATTATGCATGTCATTATCTTCATATACTTTCACATGCATAGTGGATTGTCATCATAAGCTGAAGTGGATCTCCTCAAGTACAACCTGCCATGTGCATTTGCATTCCAAAAACAAATTAACTTATATGCACATCTTCAGGGGGAGCCCTTGCAACTTATGAAGACAATTCCTTGTCCTTTACAATTTCACAGACTATATTCCTCGTTGAAAACTTCAACTAGTTTGTCATCAATCACCAAAAAGGGGGAGATTGTAAGTGCATCTAGTGCCACCCCTAGTTGGTTTTGGAGTATTGACGACAAACCTAGTTGAGGGACTAATGTGTTTGTGAGAATTGCAGGATAACACAGGTAGAAGTCCCTCATTGATTCGGTTTTACTACCAGAGATGACCCCTAAAAATGTATGAAGACATTGAAGCCAAAGGTGGTATATGAAGATAGTCACATTGAAGACTATGACAAAAGAAGACACGTTATGAAGCCTATGGAGCTCGAAGACTTAGATCTTTCGTAGTTCTTTTTCTTTTGTGTTGAGTCATAGGAACCACCGTACTGTTAAGTGGGGTCCAGGAGAACCAGTCAGAATGACTGAAGTGATGCCTAAACCAAAAACCTATGTCTTCGAGTGAAGACAATGAGAGAGAATCTTGTCCAGAGCCGGACAAGTCAGCTTTGCTTGTAGCCCAAGTAAAGTGGCCATGAGAGTTTGAAATCTGACCGTTGCGACACGTGTCAGTTCCTTAGTGACCCAGGGTCATTTCGGACAAATCAGGTCGGGTTGCCAAGTGGCTATAAATAGCCCACCCCCTACAACCATAAACGGTTGGCTGCTCAGATTTTAGTGCACGGCTTTTGTCGTTTGAGAGCAACCCACCTCGAAGCCTTTGAGAGAAAATTCCTAGCGAGGAGAAAAGCCCTAACCACCCAGAGCCAGAGAACATTGGGCATCACTTAAGTCTTCTTGTCTGTGTGATCTGAAGATTTATTACACTTGAGGACTGTGAATCCTCCAGACGGTTAGGCGTCGCGTTCAGAGCATCCAAGAGACATTGTGGATTTCCAGTGAACGAAGTCTGTGAAGGTTTGGGAGTCTACCTTGAAGACTTACCAGAGTGATTGGGCGAGGACTATGTGACCTTAGCTCAAGGAGAATACGGTGAGGACTTGGTGTCCTGAGCTGCGTGTTCAGGACTGGGTGTCCGGGACTGTGTGTCCTAAGGGGAAAATACCTAGCCGCTCCAACCAGACGTACAGTTGTCACAGCAACTGGAACTGGTCCAACACATCATTGTCTTCAACGAGTCACTGGTTTCATCTTCACTTCCTTTTTCTTGCTGTTACTCATTGTGAAGCCATTGCATGCTTGCTCTATCTTTTGTCTTCACAACGTGAATGTATGATCTGTTTGGCTTCATAACTTCTTCCCACCTGATCCTTATTACACTACAGCTGTTTGTCATTGCGCTTTCACTTTATTGAATACTTGACCATGGCTGGCCTAGTGTAATCTAACTTCCGCTGCATAGTAATAGGCATAATCTTCGCTGTTTGTCTTCATAACTCCCACGTTTTGAAGACTTCCATAAAAATCGCCTATTCACCCCCCCTCTAGTCGATATAACGCACTTTCACCATCTCCTAGGGCCGCCCCCCCCTTGGGGAGCCTATATAAAGGGGGGAGGGAGGGGCAGCCGCACCCTTGAGTCTTGGCGCCTCCCTCTCCCCTGCTACAACTCTCCCTCTCGTAGTAGAACGGCGAAGCCCTGCTGTGGTGACCCCTGCATCCACCACCACGGCGTCGTGCTGCTGGATCTTCATCAACCTCTCCTTCCCCTTGCTGGATCAAGAAGGAGGAGACGTCATGCTGACCGTATGTGTGTTGAACGCGGAGGTGCCGTCCGTTCGGCGCTAGGATCTCCGGTGATTTGGATCACGTCGAGTACGACTTCCTCATCCCCGTTCTTTGAACGCTTCCGCGCGTGATCTACAAAGGTATGTAGATGCAATCCGATCACTCGTTGCTAAATGAACTCATAGATGGATCTTGGTGAAACCGTAGGAAAAATTTTGTTTTCTGCAACGTTCCCCAACATGCACCACGTGTTCCCACGCCCAAAAGTCGGCCACCATCAGCATCACGCTCCTATGTCGTCATCGCTGAAATCAACGTTGTCTTCTGCTTTGACCGACATCCACGTCGATCCATCAGACTGTCCAGTCCGACCCAACCAAAATTATCCGGCTGCAACCATGCTCCACCCTGCATCGTGTCCGCCCGCACATATTCATGCATTTCTTTGACGCCCTGTGTATGCACGATCCCGCCATGACGCGCTTCAAACTCCTCTGAGCCTTATACGCACGTCGTCATCCTTGCCGCACACGCTCCAAGCCCTCCTGGCAAACTAGACCCACTAGAAAATCTTCCATGCAAAACTGACCCTGATGATTTGTATCCACAATTTCTATTTCTTTACAGATGGAGTACGTATACATGGCTACACATGAAAGGGCTTTTCTCATCCTAGATTTTTTTGGTGCTGAAGACTAACCGGGTGCTTGATCTACACGTGCATAGTCCAATGGCACAAGATCTAAAAAAAGTACACACGGTAGTACGTTGTGCTAGGGGGTAGTACGCTCCCCTATGGGAGCAATGCTCTGACCAGCACTACCAGATCGGTAGTACCGCTCACCTAACCGATGGTACTAATCCCCTGTTCGGAGCAGCACTACCGCCCCTAGTAACTCCTCCCATCAATCCAATCATTTCATCTAACCCATCTTTGATGGATTCTATCGAGGCACCAGAAAAAGGGAATGAGTTTGACAAGTTCATGGCCAAAGTTAAAGGTGAGACAAATAAGCACTTTGTGGACCTCTTGGAACAACTAGGCAAAGCAAATGCTCTTCTTGAATCTGAAGATGAGACAATCATGAGTTGGAAGGGCATAGTCGTGAGTATGCCGATGATATCACGTGTCTTTCTCTTGCTCTTGAGGAAGAGCAGGGCCTTATTTTGGCTGTTGAGGAGACACAAACTGTTGGCCTTGCTAAATTAAGAAAATATCATGATCATGCTAATTCTCTTGTTGTTGATTTTAAAATTGAAAATGATGAGCTTGTTGTTGGCCATGCTAGACTCCTTGAGGATTATGAGATACTTGAAAAGGCCCACAAAGTCCTGAGGAGTGCTCGCTCGAAACTCTTGGAGTCTCATGATCAACTCCAAGCCAAACTAACTAAAGATATTTCAACTTGTCCTCATTTCGTTGTGATTTTTTTTTGAGGAGAAAGAGTAAAATTACATTACTCTTGGGCCAACCAAACAGTCGGCAGCCAGCACTGCTCTCAGGTCATCCGGGACGTTAGCCATCCATTGCGTGTCCCCTTTACTTCTAGCTCGGCCTACGAGACAGTGCGCCAGCTTGTTTTGCTTTCGATTTGTGTATCTCACCTGAGCTCCTTGGAATTTCTTTAGCTCCTCTTTGATGTCATGAAGCACCGAAAAGCAAGCAGAGCGGTTACAAGAATCAGGCTGAAGTTCCTTCATCAGAAAAGAGCAGTCAGTTTCAGCAATAATAGGCCCTCTGTATAGCGCCGCCAAGGTCTGCAGACCATAGAGCAGAGCCCGAGCCTCAGCTTCCTCCACTGAAGAGCAGCGATCAATTCCTTTGGACATCGAGAATAAAATAAGTCCTCTGTGATCACGAGCAACAGCGCCCACATGAGACACTCCGCTGTCAGCTAAGAAGGAAGCATCGGTATTCAGTTTGACAGTATCGCCGTCAGGGGGAATCCACTGAATTGCAGCACCCGAAGCAGGATCCGAACTATTTTCCTGCTGCATTGCCGCAAAAGCTTCAACTTCAGTCCGAACTTTCCCAGCCAAAGCAACCTCAGTATGCCCCAAGGCCTGTTTGTCCTTTGGACCTGACAAAAGCACCATGTAGCAGATGTTCAGTTCGTCATCATATTGCTCCAAAAAATGAACTGATCTGCTGATTAATTCCTTCCTTGTACTATGGATGCAGTCATCACGTAGGAACCAACACCTCCACAGCAGCAGCAAGGTTTTGACCCTCATTTCCATATTGCAAGTTCCTAGGAGATTCTGAAGCCAGTCCACCCCAGTGTATCTAAACTGCAACTCACTAGGAAGATCCCAGATTTTACGCATTTCACTCCTTAGAGCCTTGCTTTTTGTACAGGAAATCACTGCATGATATTCATCTTCATCTCCGTTGCCACAAATATTGCAGGTGCTGTCAACTTCCAGGGTATGTTTCCATTTGTTCATTTTGGTTGGCAGGGTGTCTGTCGCGATTCTCCACCCAAAAATCTTAAATTTTTCAGGAACCTTTGCTTTCCAAATAATATCCCAGATGCACCGGTCATTGGCTGCATTTGCGGAGCTCGAAGCTGGCCGATTTTCCTGGTTTTGAAGGGAAGCCGCCAGTCTGTACGCGCTCCAGACCGTGAAGTTGCCCGATTTCTCAAAGTGCCACGCCACCGTGTCCTCCACCTTCGAAATTGGAAGTTTAATATTGCAAATCGCTTCAGCATCAAAACGATAGAACAGTTGGTGGATCAACTCCGAATTCCAACCATTGCCGTCAGTATTCATCAACTGATTAACCCATCTTAATCTAGAGCGGCGAATAAATTGTGCAGGTTTCAGTCCTTCCTCACGCGGGATCCATTGATCACGTTGAATATTAACCTTTCTTCCATTACCGATCCTCCAAACAAGGCCCGCCTTAAGAAGCTCAAGCCCGTGCTCGATTCCCCGCCAGGCCGGAGAAGCATTTGATGCAAATACCGTGTCCAAAAGCTCGCCATTGGGGTAGTATTTGGATTTCAGAATTCTGGCACACAAGCTATTCGGTCTTTGAATCAATCTCCAGGCTTGTCGTGCGAGCAGAGCTTGGTTGAAGAGCTTCATATCTTTAAAACCAATACCACCACCTCTTTTTGGCTTGATCATGCGTTCCGAGGACATCCAATGCACCTTCATGTGACCATTTTCATTGCCCCACCAAAAGTCTCGAATCAGTTTCTCGTATCTATCGCAGAAACCCTGGGTCATTTTGAAAACCCCCATACAGTAGGTGGGAAGGGCTTGGAGGATAGACTTAATTAGGACCTCTTTCGCTGCATGAGACATAAACCTCTCTGACCAATCCGAACATCTCTTAATAAATCTCTCCATTATTGGCTGGAACATGGAGTCTTTCATTCGTCCTTCTGGCGTGGGAAGTCCTAAGTACTTGCTTTCAAAGGTCAAGGCCGTGATATCGAGCACACTTTTGACGTCTTGCTGGACCTCCACTGGGCAAACCTCGCTGAAAAGAACAGAACACTTGCTATAACTGAGCAGCTGCCCCGAACCCTTTTGGAATTCAATGAGGACTTGTTTCACTCTTTCGGCCTCTTCTTTTGACGCTTTGAAAAAGAGTAAGCAGTCGTCGGTGAACAGAAGATTTGATATTCTAGGGCATCCCCGGGCAATCTTAATAGGAGTTATATTTCCCAGGCGGATCTGCTTATCCAACAGACAGGTGAGTCCTTCCGTGACGAAGAGAAACAGGTAAGGGCTCAAAGGGTCACCCTGACGAAGTCCCCTTGAAGGGGAAAAGGTTTCGAGCAGTTCACCATTGTATTTGACAGAATACCTCACAGATTCCACACAACACATAACCCAATCCACCCATTTGCGATCGAAACCAAGTTTCAACAGGGCCTCTTCCATGAATCCCCAGTCCACCCTATCATACGCTTTCGCCAAGTCCAACTTGAACGCACAGTGGGTATTAGCAGCCTGTTTGCTATACTGGATCTTATGGAAGCATTCGAAAGCAATGGTAGCGTTGTCCGTAATTAAATGCCCTGGGATGAAGGCACTTTGTGTCTCAGAAATGATTTCATCCAAGATGGGTCTCAGACGGTTTACCATGAATTTCGAGATTACCTTGTAGATTACATTGCATAGACTTATGGGGCGAAAATATTTCAAATGCTCTGGGTTGTTTTTCTTGGGTATAAGCATAATGACTGTGTCATTGGTTCCCTCCGGCATGATACCCTCCCTGAAAAATTTCAGAACCGAATTCACCACGTCCTTCTTTACCGTGCTCCAGTTCCTTTGAAAAAACCTAGCCGGGAAGCCATCAGGTCCGGGAGCTCTCAGAGGTCCAATTTGAAACAACGCATCACTAACCTCCTTCTCTGAGAACTCCTTGAGCAGCGATGAGTTCATATCATTGGTCACTCTTTCAGTAAGACAGTCCACAATAACTTTGGGGTCCAGACCTTCTTATTTTGAGTACAAAGAAGAAGTCTGTGGTCATATCCTGCAACTTCATTCGGTCCTCCACCCAGTTACCTTCTTTATCCTTTAACTTGTTTATGGTATTTTTCCTCCGCCTCCGTGATGCCTTACGCTAGAAATATTTCGTATTTCTGTCTCCCTCTCGCAACCAGAGAGCTCTTGACCGCTGCCTCCACATCATTTCCTCGCGATGAAGCATCTCGTCGAGCTTTTTCGACACTGTTTTAATTTCCTTATCCCTAGCATCTGAGGTTTGCTGTGACCACAAGTATTCCAACTGTTTCCTGAGCGCTGAAGTTTGTTTAATGATCGAGCCAAAATTCTTCTTTGCCCAAGCATTCAGCGAGCTTTGCAAACCTGACAGTTTCTCTGTTATTTCCGATAAGTTCTCAGCAGTCCTCTTCTCTTTCCATGAATTCACAATCGCATCAGTGAGCGAATCCATCCTTTCCCACATATATTCATATCGGAAACCTTTGTTTAGGGGTCGCCATTCATTCCTCTGTCCAAACCTAAGTAACAAAGGGAGGTGATCAGATCTGGAAGGGCATATATGCTCGATCGATGCATTCGGGAATATTGAACTCCATTGCAGGTCTGCCACACCCCTGTCTATTCTTGCCTTTACATTGTTCCCTCCATCCTACTTGTTGTCGTATGTCCATTTAGGCCTTTTGAAACCAAGGTCCAGCAACCTACAATCAGCTAGAACTTCTCTAAAATTCTCCATGTTTCTTTCATTCCTATGTGTTTTGGAGAAGTGTTCATGTTGCCAAGCAGTTTCATTAAAATCTCCTATCATAAGCCAAGGTTCATTGGATGCTGGTTTGATTCTACGCAGGAGATCCCACATGTGGTGCCTCTCATTGGCATTTGGTTCACCATAAACAAAAGTACCCCGCCATTGACGACCATGGGGATTGAGACGAATTAACACATCAATGTAACGGGGGCCAACAGCGAGCTTTTTTATTTCAACTTGCTCATCATAGAAGAGAGCGATTCATGCACCCTTCCCTTTTCCAACATGGGAAATACAGTGCTTGAGACCTAGTCTCCTACGAAGTTTATTTACATACTCCTCGCTTTTCCTAGTTTCAGAGATGAAGACGATCGAAGGACGGTACGTGCGCACTAGGCACACGAGCTCCTGAACTGTCCGGGGCTGCCCCAGGCCCCGACAGTTCCAGCTAATGATCGTCATGGCTCCTGGCGGGTGCTGTCTGTCGCACCCACCAGTAGACCGGGAGCCCCAGGCCCAGTAGCTTCCTGACCTCCATCCGTGTCGTTGTTGCTCATTCCATCCGCTTGCCCAGTCTCTTTCTTCTTCTTGTTCTGATTAGAAACAGCCCCATCCTCCTCTGCACCAGCATACTCTGACCCTTCCTGTGTACGAGCCTCTCTTTTACCCAGCACCGAGCCAACGATCACAGAACCTTTTCCGTTGCCCTTGGATGCCTCCTTTTTCCTTTTGTTACCCCCATTTTTCTCTATATCAAAACCTGGCTTTGAGCCCATGTCCACCACCTGAATTTCTTCTGCTTTGTTGGCTACCTGCACTTGTACTGCATATGTCTTCACCATCTCATTCCCTCTTGCCTGCGTACCACGGTTTTCCCATTCCAGACCACCAACCTCCACAGAGTGGGACGCATCCGCCTTACCAACCACCGGCCTCGCAGCAATCTCTACTCCTAATGTCTCAGTTGGTAGGTCGCGTTCCGGGTTTTATTTTCGTCCCACCTTACCCGGTCTTTTTTGGTACTTCTTTGGTACTTACTCCCACCTCCCGCTGACCCGCCACGAACCGACAAAACCACGTACCGAGTCCTGCACCAGCCCCCGCGCTCTTCAGGTCGTAACCACCGATCGCGCCCAAGACAAGCGAGGAAAAAAATCTACAAAAATTAACCAGCGATAAAAAACCTACGAAAAATAACCAGCGAAAAAAACCCCGCACGTACGAGCGACGTCACATGCCCTCGAGCGAGAACGACTCGCACGCTAGACTCCCTGCCCTCGTTCGTCGCCGCCTTCATCCCTTCGCCGCCGCCGCCCTTCATCCCTTCGCCGCCGCCCTCGGTCTTACATCAAAGGCGCCCTACTCGCACAACTAACCCGCCGCCCTTCTGGAGCCGAAAGCCGATCCATAGATCCCCATCTGGACGCGCACGTCCGCCTTCTTGGATCCATCGCTGCCATCGTGGATCCGCCGCCGCCGTCACCGCGGAACCCCTCGGTCGCCTCCGCCTTCGTGGATCCATTGCTGTCGTCACAGATCCACCTCTTCCTCCTCTGTTGCTGCCCCTCCGCCCCACCTACCTGCATCGACCTCATCCAGCACGCCTACCTGGTCGGGGCCCCTGACTCGTCGTCCGCCACCTGGTCGTGTGCGTCTTGTCTCTTGGGATGCCGCTCCGACCCGATCCGGCGAGGAGGCAGCCTCCGTCTGCGGCAACGAGGGCGGTGGCCGGCTGCGCGAGAGGTTGGTGCCTTTGCTTCTGTTTCGCGCTGCAGGTCGTCTTCACGGATCTCTGCAGCATGCTGGATCCCGGGAAGCCGTCCTTCACCCCCAAGAAGGGCAAGCCCAGCGTCGTCATGTTCGTCGGATTGCAGGGTGAGTCTCACTGACTAACCTCGGTTACTTGCTCTGTTTTTTGTTCTATGCATATATATGTACCACTCTGTGTGTAGTACTTCTAGACCATCTACAATAAACTTGATGTTTAAGCACATGTGATGCGCTCATAGGTGTCATGGGAACTGTATGTTTCATGTTTATCCAAATTGTCGTGATAGCCAAGCAAAATTGAATGGTCCAAACCTTGTTGAATTGATGTAAATTTAGGTTATCATTGCGTGTAGAATTGCGGTTAGGGTCATCAGTTGCCTTTCACCAATAGAAGCTGAACTTGTTTAGTTTATTGATGTAATCTTATCCTCTATCTATGTGCTTTACTTCGTTAATTGTGATGGCAAGCAACTATAGCAGTCGGTATTATACACACGGGAGCTCTCAATTCTGTATTGGGATGCATGGCAAGGTAGATACATTGTTTTGTTGATCTGATTGTGGCTCCATGACCGCATCGTGATGCCCACCGCCGAAGGCACTGCGTCGCGACCAAAGGGGCACTCGGCCACGGCCGGGGACTCACTGCAGTTGAAGCACGCCATCTCGCCAACATGTATGTTGTGTGTTCTTGTGCTGCAGGTCCTTGGGGTTGGGTGTTCTTGTCACCACCATGTTCATGCAGGCACGAATTGGACTGAGAAATGCTAACAGAGGAGGAGAAGACCATGCAAGTACGTATGTGCCAAAATTGATAGATTTAACTCTAGGTATTGCATTATTTTGCTGCAATGTAGTAGTACTCTTTAAAGAATTTGTAGGAGATAGCAAAAGGACTAGATGAAGGATCCATTGATTTAAAAACACGTGGAAAGAATTCAGTTTTGTAAATATTGTATATCCCCTTCCCCTGAAAAGTTTGACGTTGTTACTTGGGAAAAAGGAAAATGCCCACAGATCAAATCCTTTGATACATTGATTACTTTTTAGTTATGCAAAGTTTAAACTTCAGTCATGCTTTATTGGTTGTTTTCCCCAATAAATATCTACCAACTTCAGGTCCTTGGGGTTGGGTGCGGCAACTCGCGGCTCGAAGACAATCTTTTGTGGTGGGGCGTCGCCGCCGCTGGCGGCACCTGCATAGACCGTCTCGCTGGGAATGAAGAGATGCTCCCCTGATTTTTTTTTGAAATGATGCTCCCCTGATTTGGAGCTGTAGAAAGGAGGTGGTTGCACACACAAAGTGGGGACACAACTCCCAGTCATAATATTCTTTATCTTGGCTCGTTGTTTGGGGATGGACGCATCAATCTGATCGCGCTCTCCTCCATGCCAAATGGATCCTTCGTTCGGAGGTGCGCGGTGCCGACGATGACAACCTTTCTATCGACGCAAGGGCAGCAGGAGCTCATGACGCTGTTGATGCCACCACCATGCACGGGGTTGATGCAAGGCGGGACAAGTATGTATACCAGGCAAAGTACTCAATCTGTTTGGCATTTAGCTTTTTGATTCTGTTTTTAGTGAGCTTTTTTGATTCAGATAATTTGTTTACCTGATGCCTTCACTCCAGGTAATCTGTTTGTCTGACATTTTGCTTTTTGATTCAGTGCGATCACTAATGGGGAGAACATAAAACTTCAATTGAGGGCACTGTGATTCTCTAGCTACATGTATCATGTAAGTGACGTCTTTTCATGAATCTTCTATTCATTATATAACCTCTCAAGCCCTTAGAAAAGTATCTCTGTTAACTCGATTTCTTTCTGTTGATTCTTATAGAGCTTCTGCAGGAGGGCGTCACCTGCGGCATCACTTGCATCGACCTCTCACTGACCACCATCCCGAGGATGCACGACAGACTGGCGGAGTAGGGCACCAGTGATTGTTTCACCAATTTGCTCGACTCATAGTTCCCTTCCTCTCTCCACACAACGTTGCCCATTGTTGCTAAGTTGTTAATTCATCAGGCCCATTATTGCGGCTACATAGTCTGTTCATTTGCCTGCCTTCTTAGGAGAAACCAATTTACTGAAGGTAACTATTCTTTATTTACATTTTATTTGTTTCTTCCTCCTACTTGTACGATTTGCGTCGGAAATATTCTGACTACTTGCATGAATTTTAGACCCTACTTGCACAGTTGCTTGCATTTTGTGTTGAGAAACATCTGCTACTTAAATGTACATAATACTTGCAAGTTCTATTTGTTGACTGTGCCATGATAACTTTAGGCCTTTAGTTGTACAAAACTGCCAAAGTAGGTGACAACCACCTGCAGCTCAATCCTTGTTTAACTCGACAGACAAGCTAAAGTAAATGCGGAGCCAAGTTAAATTGTTGTAAGCCTTTTACTGACTAGGAACGAGGGGTTGTAGGAAGGAACACTGCACTATGAGTATGCCCTTTGTTAGCTCTTTGCCCTTTTCTGTAACACTAGCCTATAGAAGGATGAATGGTGTCAAGCTCCGGGCAACAAGTAGGATTATCTCAGTAGTAAGCAGTCAGCACCACTATCTGAGATTGCACATTTACGACCATGGTGGCACACAGAAAAGGAAGGTTGGTCTGAAACAAATTGCCAAATGCTAGGATCAACATTTCTTTTCTAGAGCATCTCCTTTTCGGGAAAGTTGTTGTCGAGAACTCAGTTATGTGTTCCTTTATTTTCAAGTAACTCTATATAGACCTTGATAGCTTGAATATAATGTTTAAGTATGGTGTATTTTTAAGGTACAATCCATTCATAATTATTGGTAGTAACATGTGTGTATGTGTATCTTTAAATGTACTGTCGCTAGATCAAAATTTGGACATACATAGATAGCTCCAGATGTAGCCTAAATGTTTTTTTACTCCCCATATAATCACCATTGTGAATCCTTGTGCCGTTGTGCCTAGATATATCTAAATGCATCTGCTGCTATATCTCTCAATACTCAATAGCATGGTTTCATGGCGAATCAGTGCCACTGTTATGTGTGTTGATGTTTGAACCGAACCAATGATTTGTTAGAACTTATATTGTTTCTTGTATAGGATGTCGGTTTTCCAAATCATAAGAATATTTGCTTTGCTTTGCTTTTTATATTTGCAGGTTGGCAATTCCGAAGTTATTGCCTTTCTACTTCAAACTGAAATAATTCCTCTTTGTCTTTAATATGGAGATGGGCACTGTACTTTAAAAAACAGTATGAACTCAACCCCTTATGTAAATCAAATATTTCATTTGCGGGGACGATGTGGGGCTCACGTCGAGCACTTCACATGCAATGGGTGTGGCCTTCTCCGTCTGCCAAACATGCTACAAGTACGAGCACCACGAGGGAACTGCCTGGAGTGCAAGACCCACCACAAGCTCCTCAAGGGTCAGTCAGCCTCCACCCACGGCCGAAGGCACTTCCATATGTGAAGAATATCCATGTCCGATTACATCGTCAGAAAGCAAAAACCATGAGAGCCCACACTAATCATCAAGGTAAAAATTGTCCTGTAGTCTTTTCTAATATTTCATTTGTATGTTGGTTTGGTAAACTTAGCATGCTGCGAGCTATTTTTAAGAAAGTTCGGTCATACCTGATGCTGCTATGAAAAATACATGTTAGGACTATTTACATGCCTATAATTAGGCCCACCAGTTTGGATGGCAAACAATTGCAGCTGCGAAGAATAGGATATCTTCTCGATCTCAGGGATCAGCCCATCTGATCTTTTGTTTGATTGGGGTTGCAGTTTTGTTGGGCATATAAATTTGTGCTGGGTATATGATCATATTTTTGCTGGCACTGATGTATGGCCTTCCTTATGGTTATTTTTTATAAAAATAAGTTGTGTCAGTTTTGCCGTCGATGATAGTAATAGTATCAAGTTCATATGGTAAAATAACTGATATGAAATACTACCCTCGGTTTAGATCTATTTCATGAAGGTCTCATATTAACACCTATGAGTGGGAGTTTCATAATATAGAGTTCCTTATAAGATTGTATACTATTTTTTGATCTGAAAATATCTATTGCCGATAAGAACGTATTTCACATAATAAATTGTTGGTTCATGCTGGAGCTTGAAATGTATTCCTTTTTTTCTGTAGGGATTTTTGAAACGAGCAGAAGATTAGTAACTTCTACAACATCAAAGATCTGACCTTTTAGAGTATGCACCATATTGATTTACTTATTAATTTATTCACACTATATCAGATTTGTCTTGAACGTGATATTTTATTGACTGTACTAGACACGGGAAGTTAACTGTTTTAATTATATAGGATTAGTCTGCACCAATTGCTGCATAAGTTCTCCTTGATACCAATTTACATACTTGCGCTACTAGGCCTTTGGTCAGTTTGCAACTGGTATTTTAGACATGTACGAGTATTCTCATGGTATTTCTATATGTTTTAGTTAGTACCAGATGGAATTTGGGAATTAGTCTTACAAAGAGAAGAGAAAAGGAAACATTATTCACGAGTTTGCAGGAATATGGAAACTCAAGGTAGTCTGTTAGCATGAGTAAAAAATAACTTTCATTTTATTTCTTGGTTCGACCAAATTATATTTTATCCGAACGTACGGATGATCGACACAATGGACATACGTAGTTTCTGGTTAGCACTACTCGGATAACAATTATGCCTACTATTACCATTTTTGTGCATTGTTTGGTCTTATGCATTTTAGTTAAATACATCTTTGTGACGAATAATGATTTTTGAGCATACTATCTTCTTTTCATGTGGGGGAGATTGCTGATAGAAAAGAAAATTGTGTTTCTGATATGTTATGCCTATTTCTAAGTGCTTCCACTTTCCAACTACTAGGTATGCAACCTTAGATGAACAACTACCTCTTTATTTTCTTGAGGATGATTTGATTGTGCAATTAAGACTACATAATTTCACTTTTCATTTATATTTATTGGTGAGGGCGAGCTGGCGGCGGCATGGCGCGCTGGTGCGCATGACCGCGGGTTCGGCCAGGGTGCGAACCGATCTGGCATGTGCGCTGGCGAAGTAAGGCGTAGAGGTGCTCCGGCCGACTGTGTGCGTTGGTCCGTGGCGGAGGTGCGAGGTGGGCGTGGATCTGGCGCCTATCATGCGCGAGGGTGGACATATGGGCGTTGTGTGTTTCTTCGCGGCGAGAGGTGTGACTGTGCTGCTCTGCAGATTGATGATGTTGTTCTCCTGGTTTCGTGGATCTGCAGCGGGGTAGCCGGTGGTTGCGGCGCCAGAGAATGCTGGGGAAGCGGCCTTGGGCTGATGTCTGCTATGGCAGGGGCTGCTGCACCGGCTTGGGATGGTGGATTTGGAGCGATGCACTCAGATCTGACCCTGACAACCCCGTTGTTTCTATGTCGCATGAGTTGCTGTAGCTGGTCGTCGCATGAGGGCTATGCCGGCTGACGGCAGGGGGGTGACCTACACAATGTGCTTGGCTCTGATGGCCTGGGTACCATTGCATGACCAGATTTGCAAGCAAGCTCATTGATAGGAAATCAGGGACTCGAGCGAAAGCTCCGTCACCTTCTTAGAGGCATAGTCGTAGACATCTTCCTATCCTTTCATGTGCTTGGGCTCTCCGGGTGAGAACCTAAACTTCAGTTTTCTGGAGTGGGTGGCGGCGCCGTTTACGTCGTAAACGTCTTCGGAGGCGTTGCCTTGGAGGGCCAGCCTTTGGATGTCGTGTGGGGCTCTTTCGTTTTCAAGGGCGGTGTATGTCGGGGCTGCGGCTCCGGGATCTTCTATTAAGTGTCGAGGCTGCGGCCTCGGGCAGTACTACGACCAAGAGGTAGGGCTGCTTGTCGGCATGGC
Source organism: Triticum urartu (assembly GCF_056163025.1). NCBI lineage: Eukaryota > Viridiplantae > Streptophyta > Magnoliopsida > Poales > Poaceae > Triticum > Triticum urartu. The sequence goes on from NC_141877.1 coordinate 681,776,184, forward strand.
TTGGGTGAGGACCTTGAAGTGCGGAAGCAGCAAGGTTGTCAGCTCCGTCAATGTGTCGCAGTCGGGACTGTTGGACGACATGTTGGGGTAGCGGCCCAGGATGTGGTGCAGCGTTCGTGGTCTATGTGCGGTTGGCCTGAGCAGCGTGAGCTGCGGGTAGCTGTATCGTTCGACGTTAGTGCTCGAGGGACAGTGTTGGGTGTAGCGGCACCGGAAGGTGGTGCGGCGTTCGTGGTCTGTGTGCGGCTGTCATGAGCAGCGTGGGCTACAGTTAGTTGTATCATGCGGCGTTGCTGCTTGAGGAAGAGCGGTAGCATGTCGGGGTTGTGGCGCGGGATCCGTTCGTTCGAGTTCCTTCTCTTTTGTTTTATCCTTTGTAATCTAATTTCTGCCTAACTACGGGCTAGAAAAGCTGTTGCATGATTAGGAGTAGAGATTTGTTTTCTGGAACTTGCTTTTAATCAGGATGGGTTATAGGCAATTACAGATTGATGACCTGCATTGCTGCTCATTACTGAAAAACAAGTAGATTACCTTGCAAGCATCCAGGAATTCAAAAGCATGGAGGAAATTACCTACAAGCAGTATACAGAGAGACTGATTCTATAATATTCTTTTTGTTGTAGACGGAAGAGAAAGAAATATGAAGTTTCTGAGGCAGGTAATGTTCCTTGCATCCTTAGCTTAGTTTGATCCAATTTTATAGTGACATTGGAGGCCATGGATTCGTAGTCCTAATGCATTGTACTAAAATAAATAAATCCTCAACCATGTTTTTCAGTATGTTGAATTATGTGAGGATAGTTTTCAGTTTATACGCATGTCTATGAACTTTGGTTTCAGTCTAGGTAGGTCACACTTTGGTTGGATATTTGACATGTCAGAAGACACTTGTTTGAAAAATAATACCAGCCAGTCACACCTGTTTGACATAAAGAATATGAAATATCTTCAATAGCTACTCCTTCAGGGAATCCTTTGCTTCTGGTATAGTCTCATATTCAACCTTTTGAACTGACATCAAACACATCCTCTGAACTACCAGACTGAATGGTGATTTTGTAGGTAAACTAATTTTAAGAAAAGTAGATTAGTTGCAACAAATATTTTAGTCTTTCATCCATATTCTCTTGTTTTCTGCAACTATTCCAAGATAGGTCCCATACTTTCCATTGCAATGCACATCAATTTCATTTGGAAACATACAATGGTCCAATTGTTTGTTTTCTTTACCAGTTTTGCATGGCCATTGTGTACAACCATGTTATCTGTTGCTTGATGAAACAAGAATATGATGTTTATGATTACAGACGAGTGAGTCATATCTCATGATGAGCCATTTCGCCTTCCTTTATGTAGTGTAAATTTAACCATTGACATATCACTCGGAGAAACATTTTTAGCTAGGGGAAGCAAGAGAAGAAGGGTGCTTGAATGGTAAAAAAAGAAGTCGTCAATGCAACCCGTTGCAACTCACAGGTGTTCTACTGATGCAGAGGTACCTTTCCTTGCTTGGGAGTTATATGTGGTTCTGTTTGCTAAATCTGTTTTAGGTTTAGACTGATCTTGCATGCTAAGATTTTTAGTGTATAACCAGTTTGTAGGTCCTACTATTTGATCACCGGATGCAACGGATTGGTGCCGGATGGCGTCTTTGGCGTTTCGTTGAGGTACGACCAAACTACACTGCAGTTCGGTCTAGCCAAAGTTATGCATGCTATTTACCTCTACTTTGCGTGTGAATGTCCCTGAAACATGGTTTTGTTTGACTCTAGGTTCAGGACAATAAACATGATAACTCAATCACTGTTATCAGAACAAGGTATGCACACTGATGGAGATGAACCCAGTGACGGCGAGCGCGGGGGGCACGAGCACCAGGCTGAACAGCACGACGAGAGGCATCACAGTGCGACACCGACGAGGCTATCTACCAGGACGAGGCCGGAGAGGCCCAGCAGCATGCTGCCAACACTATTGTATGAATATGATCAAGTGGTGTGTTGTGGGTGCAGTTTGCCTGTATCCTTTTTTTATTTGTCAGGTTTCTATCTTCCTGGCTGGATTGTGTCACTTCCATTTAATCAAAAGAGTTTTAGTTGTTCCCCGAAGACACATCTCACTCACTGTAATTAGGAACTAACTGTTGTTTGCCTCAAACATATACATGATCTATTGACTCCTACCAAAATTTCAGAACTACCAATGCAGAAAAAAAAACATCTATTGACTCTTAGCAACATCGAACTTCTGGTTGATCATACTGTAGTCAAAAATGAGAACAAGAAAGTTTTTTGACAATCTGTTGTTTATCACAGCATGGGACACATGTATATAGAGTACATTTTGAAGCTAAATGAATGAATGATAATGAACTCTAGATTTCTTGAGTATAGATTAATTATCTAGATTTCTTGAGTAAAGATTAATGTGCGTAAACTTTGCACCTTTAGCTCTATAAATAAAACCAATGATGGTTAGCCTGATTTTTGGAGTTCTATTTGGAGCTTAGTAGGCTTGAACAAACTGAAGCTTATTAAGATGTTTTTTGGAATGTGCTTTGCTCTTGATGAGACAATTTTTTTGGTAGCAATGCACGCGCAGCCCTGAGCCTTGGATGTTAGGCCGCGGCATCCCCGGCGATGGCGCATTAGGACTTCACCAAAGGTGAAGATGATGTGGCATGCCATCTTGCCGCCAGTGAAGGAGAGGCACCTGTTAATGCAATGGAGTGTGGAGTGCGGGGAGGTTGCATGCCCTAGATATGCTGGTAGGGTTTAGAGGGTTGGCTGGCGACAGAGGCGGCGACTTTTGATAGGGGGCGACGGGATAGTGCGTGACAACACTTGCTGATCATGGATGTCGGTGGCAAGTGGTTGGGCACGTAGAGGTGGGCGGGTTGATAGAGTGGATGAAGAAAAAGGTGGGCGGTGGGAGTAAGAAGAATAGTAGAACCAGCGGGTCATTGGTGGTGGAGGAGAGGCCAGGGGTTGACGGACTCAAGTGCGGTGTGCGAGCGGTCATGGGCACCAGAGATGGTGGTTGGGTTTAGAGGGATGGATGGTATTGACGGCGGCAGATGTGGCGACTCAAGCATGGGGCGGCGTTCGGTAACACTCACCGGCTATAGGGTGGCAGTGGCAATTGGTTAGGCACGAAGAGGTGGGCGGGTCAATAGGATGGACGAAGAAAAAAAGCAGAAGAGGGAGGAAGAAGAACCATTAGCAGAGATGGATCGTCGTTGGTAGAGATGGGCAGTGGATTAATCGATTTGAATGTAGGGTACGAGAGGTCTCGCGATTTGAATGTAGGATACGAGAGGTCTCAGGTGGCGGAGAGATGAGGAAGAATGCAGCTCTCATGATATCATTTTCATCGTCAACATATTAGTAACATTGTGATTATAAGAATGCTGATTATCTGCATTGTCGCCCGTAGCAACGCACGGGCACTCTACTAGTCATGACAATTTTGGTGTTCGTGTCTTCCTGGGATGGATCAGTTTCCATTTTGTCACCCACCGTTAGACGGGCAACGACTTCACTCACTTGCTCAACCGCCTTCGACTCCACAGACTTGGCCGGGCAATGAATTGCAGAGTTGCTGGACGGCATGGGAGCACGCCAAGGAGAACTAGCCGCTTGACCAAGCTTGGGTTTTCCCATCTTGTCCGGCAGGAACCAGGCGCGTGGGTCATCAAAGTGGACGGCACGCACACTGATATCTTTGGAGTATCTCAGTTTCTTTTCATTCTCAGGAAGGTCACACCTAGCTTCCATATGCCCTATGAAGCCGCAGAACAAGCAGAAATTTGGTAATCTTTCATACCGCAGAGAGACAGGCACCTCTTCACCAGTGATCTCATCCTCCAGGGTGATATCCTTTAGCAGAGCAGAGTACAGGGGAATTTGCACCCTTGCACGAAGAAATTTTTCACAAATGTTTCCCCTCGAGTGCTGGTCAATCATCACCAGTTTCCCAACCTGTTCACCCAGAATACGGGCCAATTCCTTGGTCAGGAGGTAGAAAGGGATATCCCTGAACTGAACCCACATCGGCACGTGAGAGAACACTGTCGATGCAGGGTCCGCTCCGGCCTCCAAGCCAACGACCAAGAACGGGTCGCCATGGTACTGCCATGGGCCGCCCCTGATGACATGTCGCCGATCTCCATCTTCCGAGAATTCCAGGACAAATTTACATCCTTCCTTAGCAGCCAACTGAAATTCGCCCAGCGCCCCACGAACCTTCCAAACTCCCTTCATGTGGTCGATCAGTTGACGGGGATTCACTAGTGTGACGGATAGGAAGAGTCCGACAGCCAGGAACCGAGCTTGCACAGCTTTGCGAGCCCCCGAGATGTTGACCACCAGAGTTTTCTTTGCCGGCCCCACAACATCGAGGGCCGGTTCCTTCCCCGGCCGCCGGGAGATGTCGAGGACAGGCTGCGCAGCCGAGCTCCCTCCAGCAGGCATGGTCGCAGGCACCTCCTTAGCAGGCGAGGACACCGTCCCCAGATCCCCCAGGGGAGCCATCTTCTCAGTATCGCCCGGCGCAGCCATCAGGCAAAAGGACGAACACCTCCTGTGCGTGGTAGAGGAGCAGTCGAGGTTTCTCACGGATGGGTATGGGATCCGTAGCAGGAGCTTTCCTCTATATAGCAGGCCATCTAGAGGGATGATAAAACCAGCTTTAATCCCTACATAACTCCCATTGAGTGGGATCCAATTCTTCTCAAACTGAAACGGAATCCACGATTTCTTTTGTTCTTCAAGACTCTTAATGGCGGGGAACGGATGGGCTTCTGGAGACGAACAGCGACCTGGGTCAGGCGGCCCCTTGTTTCCTTCATCAGGATGTGGTGGTAATCTGGCTCTTACGATCTCCACACGCGCCCTCAAGGATGAGAGCTGAAACTTCAGTTTTTGGATGGTTTGCAGAGACGCTCTGAAACGGGAGGTGAGGGGAGGGAACGGGGAGGAAACTGGCTGGAAGGGGGTACAGGAGGAGGCTTCGAGATTGGTTGTCGAAGGTTTTCGGGTTTCAAGGATCCGCCAGTGGCGATTCTCATGGGAGAGGGGAGAATCGCCAATGGAGTCGCCATTGGCAGGTTTCGGGAGGGGAACAGACATCATTTCCGTATTGCAATAGCCGTTGTGATTGATAATGCTTGTGCAACTAACCCTTGTTGTGAGCATACACATCTTGTTGAGGAGAACACTAAGTTGAAGGAATAGATCGAGAAGGGCCTTGTGTTGTTCATACAAGGAGAGAAGAATCTCAACGACCTTTTGAGCAATCAAAAGGAAGTTGTGGCAAAAGAGGAACTTAGGTTTGCCCCAAAGTCAAATAAGAAAACAACAAGAAAAAGAAGAACAAAAATTCTACCCCTCTCAAAGAAGTATTTGTGAAGGAGAAGACTCCTAAGGAGAAGAAGAAGAACAAATGTGTGGGGAGTTTATTACTGGAAGATTTTAATGAGGCAACTACTAATAAAGCTCAATATTTATCCATATGACACTTTACCTCTTTTACATTTTTCTGTACGTTTTTCATAATTTTTAAGTTTTTATTTTATTTTTAAAATTTAATAGATTTTTTTCTGTATTTTAAAATATTTTTTCTATATCTCTTTCTTCATTTTCTTGTATTTATGGATTTTGAAAACACAAAAGGCCCAAAAGGCCTTAAATGAATGAAGGTCGGCCCGCAGACGCGCATGCCTTTTTAGGTCGTCCGCCAAGCTGATCCGGGAGCAACTAGTTAACGAGCACTCTTTCGGGAGCCTCACAACGATCATCGCCACTTGGCGCGCTCTCAGCCATTCGCCATGTGTTGCGCTCTGGACATTTCCTTCGGTGTTTTTCCGGGTTTTCCCGACGTTTTGGTTTTCCCCTGGTCTTCCTTAGCTTTTCGATAAAAATATCAAAAAAATGGTTTTTGCATGAAAAAATGTGTTTTCTTTTTTTCGTGAAAGTCACGATTTTTTTCCGCGAGAGGCATGGTTGTGCTTTAGCGAGAGTCACGGTCGTGCCTTTTGGAAACTGAAAAAAAAACGCGTTTTCTATTTTTTTTTCTTTCGCGAGAGTCACGGTTTTGCTTTCGCGAGAGTCACGGTTTTGCTTCCGCGAGAGTCACGGCCGTGCCTCTCGGAAACGCGTTTTCTGTTTTTTTTTCTTTCGCGAGAGTCACTGTTTTGCTTCCGCGAGAGGTACGGTTGTGCTTTCGCGAGAGTCACGGCCGTGCCTCTTAGAAAGGGGGAAAAATACACGTTTTCTGTTTTTTTCTTTAGCGAGAGTCACAATTTTGCTTCTGCGAGAGGCACGGTTGTACTTTCGCGAGAGTCACGGTCGTGCCTCTCGGAAACGGAAAAAAACGCGTTCTTTGTTTTTTTTTCTTTCCATGAGAGTCACGGTTTTACTTCCACGAGAGGCACGGGTGTGATTTCGCGAGAGGCACGGGCGTGCCTCTTTCAGAAAGGGAAAAAAACCATGCTCCCGGTTCGGTTTTTTCACCCGGTTTTTTTTGTCCGTTTTTTTCGTAAAAAAAATGTTTATCAAAACCTATCAATATGGGATCTAGTTTTAAAAATCTCAACGCGAGGATGATGAAAACGGTTCAAGATTTGAACGCACGGTTTAAAAGATAAAACATTTTGAATAAACGGATCTACGGAAAAAAAGAAAGCTCTCAAGTTGCGACAAGCGGCATGCTGCATGTGTGCCACTTATCGCAACATGAGAAAATGAAGTGTTCTTTGCAACGAGTACTCTTTATTTGTACGGATCGGCACAACCCATGTAGGCTTTATAAAATGGCCGACATGGATCATGTGGTGCCTGGACTTTTTATAGGTGTGTCGGGCCGTGCCGACTCATAAAAATATGGTTAGGTTTCCTTATGTGAAAATATTCCGTGGATGTTGTTTCCTCGTGTGAGGCATCACCGAGCAGATTAGACGTCTCTCCTATCCTCGAGTCAAGTCTCTGGGGGTGAAAACTAAGATCTGTCTTGTCAAATCGGCATCGTTCTTCGGTGAAAGCATCGTTTTGGAGGGTCGACCTCTTGGCGGGAGCACCTGGTTTGTGGTGGAGTGACTGGTCCGGAGCTGGCGTGGTGTCTGCGGTGGTGCGTCCGTTTGACGGTGGTGGATTGTGTTGGACTAACGAACTCAGGTTCCATTTCAGTATCCCTTCCTTTCAACAGCTCAAAAACTCTACAGACCAACCCTGTCCAGATACATCAGGGGTCGACGACGAACGAAATGCAGCTCCACACATCTCTCCGCGACCGGGCGAAACTTGGATTTCACAAGGCAAACACACAGATAAATCATATTCAGATGGAAGCACTTGCGACACAATCGAATCGAGCATTGTGCTTGCTGTACATTGCGTTCTTGCTGTCGGATACAGCAACGGGCAGAGTTTCAATTTCAGAGTTGGACTATATATATGGTGTCTCCTGATTTTACCTAATTAATCATCACCATTCTGTGAGCCTAGCTTGGGATTCTGGTTTGTAATGCAGTAGGAAAGGGTAAGTAGGTAACCAAGATGAGAGATCCCAGTTTTCAGAGCAATTATTTACTCAGCTGAAGGTATGGCTGAATGATCAAATTTCGGAGCAATTGTTTACAGTCCCGGGAAACTAACCACCGCAGATTAAAAGGGTATGAATGATTTCACAACTAAGTTAATTTACTCAACTGAAGTTACACAGAAACGAACCCACTTTCTTTTCAGAGCAAATAACTACTTCTGTCAATGTCTCTTATCGTTGTCTCCATCATCTATCTTTGCTCTGCATATGGTTTAGGGATTCTGAAATGGAACAGAAACGAAATGTAGCGAAAATTTACCTGAAGGAAACCCGAGCTGAGATATCAAAAAACATATGGTTTAGGGTGACTCTAAGCTACTTCCTTATGTCCGAAATATACTCTTTGATCCCATAAAAAATTGGATGGATTCACCTTACTGAACTTAATTACCTGCCGAGATATCAAAAAACTTAAAAGCACAGCACAATGCTCATAAGCAGTTAGTTAGATTCTTCTTTCCTAGTGTGACTTGCAGAACATAGGATTTGTCATCAACGGAACAAACATATAGATTATTCTCTTCCTAACACCAAACTCAACATAACATCTTAGGCTAGCGACACCTTACTAACGACTCATATAACGACACCTTACTAACGACTCATATAACGACACCTTACACGTCGCACTGAAATTATCAAGTACTCGCATACAAGAACACATGTTACCAGCCCAGAAACTACAACAGTTCACCCATTTTACATCCTGCATTGTACCAAAATGACCCCACACATGCTAAACAACCTCTTCAAGTTCAACCTCGACCCATTCTGAGCTCTCACTAATATCACCATCAGTCAACGGCCAATTTACATCCATCTCACTGACAACCGGGAGGACGGATCTGCAGGACAAGGGTGCATGAATACAGGATCTCTTCAGCCAGGGGGGCGCCGCCAGGGTCAGAGAGCTGCTGCTGCTCCGGGAGAATGCCCACCTCAGAGTAAATCCACGCTTTGATGTCCTCAATGGTCTGTGATTGCATAAACGCATGCTCAATGATTTTCATCCAGCTAACCGTCCTGACAGAGATGCGCATGAGGCGTGACACAAGATAAATGGTAGACCCATTGGGCACGTCGTAGTCAGCCAAGGTGAGGCCATCGTCCATTACGTTCCAGCATAGATGAGACACTGTCTGCCTGGGGGAACGCCAGTTTCATTGAAAATCTTTACCTTCACACTGTATATGCTATCTTCTCCCTCAACCTCAGTAGTAATGATCTTGTCATTCAGTGTCTTCACCATGATGTTGATGTGCATCCGACCTCCCTCACACTTGTGGAGGCGCACCACAAGAAAAAGGGTAGATTCATTGTACACGTCGTAGTCAGCCAAGGTGCGGCCATCCTCCAGCTGCTTCCCTGCAAAGCAGAGACGCTGTCTGCGCGGGGGAATGCCGTTTTTTTCGAAAATCATTGCCTTCACACTGCTTATGGTATCCTCTCTGTCAACATCAATAGTCATGATCCTGTCAGTCAGTGGCCTGACAAAGATATGCATCCCTCGGGGCACAAGATCAAGGGTGAGGGCGGACTCCTCCACGATGCTGTAGTCCTCCAGGGTGCAGCTGCCCACCAGCAGCTTACTGCCAAATATGAGTCTCTGCTGGCCTACAGGGATGCCCTCCTTGTCTCGAATCATATCCTTGACATCCCAGATTGTATCTGATCCCTTGACCTCAAGAATGACTGTCTTTAAACAGTGAATCTTTCTTTTTATGCGAAGATTTGTAGACTGGATCTTGACAAAGATCTCCATCTGTTGAACGAGCGCAGAAAACATATTAGCATCTTAGACAAACAGCTTTCATTAAATACACAAAACGGTAAATGAAATGAATAGTACCAATTTCGACAGATAGTAGAACTAAAAACACAAATCTGCACATTAACCGCAATAAATCATCAGGTTCCACAGTGATAACAGTTGGTGGTGCACAGGGTAATACATCTTATTCATATCAAAACGGGGTAATACACCTCGTTAATATCAGAAGGACTAGTAAATTAACTATAAATATAAGCATCAGGACTGTTTGGTCTATGTTGTCAGTACTTCATAGATGATGTACAACAATTTTTTTGACAAAATCAAGTATCTTATAGAAAGTTGACAGATATTGTGATAAAAGACATACTACTCGAGAATCCTACAGATTAGCCCTTCCCATTTTTAAAATATGAACCAAGTAAAAACAAGTTCGATATTCTCCATCTAACTAGTAGTATATGATGCGCGTTTCCCCTCTTCGTGTGCAAGGTAAATTTATCAGGGAGTCTGTCCGCAATGTTGGATCTGTTATATTTGTGTCGAATATATTATGTACGCAAGGGGTTACGTGGACTTGGAGTTGTAATTGGTGTGGTTAGGTACGAGTTGTGTAGGAGTCGGACACTTGTATCCTAGGCCTCTTATATACGGAGGGGCACCGCACGTTGTAACCCATGACGACTTGATAGCAACAGGTACGCGGGGAGCTGACGGCTTGTGCCGGCGCCCGGGCGGCCGGTGTTACGGTATCTTGGGGAGGAGTGCCCGTAGTCATGTCCCGGAGATGTAGCCATATCAGTGAACCTCGTTAACAAATATCGTACCTTGGTGTGTCGTCTATGATCTTGCATTAGCGTTTTATTCTAACAAGTGATATCAAAGCATGGTTGCGAGAAGGCTATGCGGAAGATCATCCGGAGGTATGAGGATCATGCTCGACGGGTGCCAGGGAACGTCCGATTGGCGCAAGGTGGAGCATGGCGGCGATCGCGGATGCGGTCGGTGGTGTCGGACACTTCGGGCAGGAGGCCTGGACCGTTCGATGGGCTGCGGTCGGTAAGGATCGGCTAGACGTGGCGATCGGACCGGCGTAGTGGGTGTTGAAGACGTTGCGGAGGCGACGGATTCGGCTTGTGATCAGACCAGCAACCAGACGTGGGGGACGACCGGATAGATCGGAATGTGAGAGCATCGAGATGATGCGCTCGGTGTTATACAAGGGCAGCGGCACGGCACTGCGGACGGATTGTGTCGGCGACGCGGGTGGCTAAGGTATGGCCCGGCTCGTGCAAGGATTATGCGCGAGGTGGCGATGGTTCCGGCAGGGTTGGCATACGGTGGTTACGTGCGACAGGGCAGGTGACTGAATCGCTGGCGAGAACCAAGATCAGAAACAAGGTGAAGCTTCGTTGGATTAGCGGCGGATTTGTTTCGAGATGAACGGATCGAGAGAAAGCAAAGTTACGGTGTTGATGCTACGTACGCGCGCCTGGCGTGTTTCGGTAGCGTGCGGCAACAGATCTCCGTTGGCAGCGTGCGCAAAAGGCGTGGTAGTTCAGGAGTCCAGGAGATTAGCAATGGAGAGGCCAACGTTGCGATGCGTCTACAGATTGGATTTGCTGAGTTTCCATGTGCATGCACGTGGGTCTAATTGTTGTCAGACTAGTGCATAGTTGGATTAAGCAAAGGGAAATCTTTGTATGCGGCAGAGGCGTGATTGCTAGTGTTGTATTCAACTACGGCTGCTGCATGGAATTTGTGAGGCCGTGGCAGTTCAGACTCGGTTTCCGTGTCAAGGAAGGAAAAGAATGCCGGCTGACCCAGCGGACAGAGAAAAGGCTGGGGGCGACGAGGCAGCGAACGCACAGAAAATTTGTCTGCAGGTTCAGGAAAAGGTGGAGCAGTCGAGTTTGGCAGAGAGCAAGTTGATCTGCGTTACGGGCAAGGCTTCACGGTGATTTCTGAAGGGCGGACAGGGACGGTGCGGGTTTCAGCAAGTGTACCTTCAGGTGAGAGTTATCGGCCGCCGAGTCACTCTTTTTAAGTTCTGCATCAGACACAAAGGCAATGATATCCGTAGCAGCAGCATAAACCTACTAAATGAACTAAAATGGGATCGAGCCAAAAGGTCGAAACCTAAATTAACTAAAAGGGATCGAGCCGAAAGAGGGAAACCTAAATTGACTAGTAAAATGGATCGAGCCAAAAGGGGGAAACCTAGATTAACTAAAAGGGATCGAGCCAAAAGGGGGAAATGATGCCAATTTTTTCTTTCTCCCAGATTAAATCATTGAAAACAAGTCACGGAAAAGACTCAATTTTTGCGAAGAAGAGAGATTAGTCTCTACTGCTTACCGGCGAGCTTGGGGTTAGCACCGGGAGGCAGCTCCGTGTAGGCAGTCTTCCACCTCTCCCTGCTCGCCTCGGCCTTCAATCGCAAATACAGTAACGAGCAAATAATAAATGAGTGAAAACCCTAGAGGGAGGGAGGAAGGAGAGTGAGTGGATCACCTGGAGGAGGCGGGCATATAGGGTTTCCAACAGCTGGTGCTGGGCCTTGTTGGTCTCCTCCACGCGCGCGCGGTCGGCGGCGAGCGCCTCCACCCGCGGCAGCATCGACTCGAGCCGGTCCGAGAGACGCCGGACGGGATCGCCGGCGCCCCCGCCCTCCGCAGGCGGAACCTCCGGCCCCGAACCGCCGCCGCTCATGGAGACGACGGATGATTTAGTCTTTACCCCTCACTTCCTTACGTGGCAGTGACCCTGGAGCGGAAAGCAGATGAGGTCAATGCATGTCGACGAGACTGGGGTCGATGGGAAGCTCGTGGAATGGGGGATCCGACGGTGTTGTGCGGGTGAGGAGGAGATTTGGTTTTCTCTCCGATAGAAGCTCATCATCCATCCATGCCCGGCGGCAGGAGCGAGCCAGAGAGGAGAGGAGAGGAGAGGAGAGGAGCGGAGTGGGGGAGAAGAAGAGACCGGTCCTCTTTGACCTGACCCCTTGACCGGGTCGTTCTGCCTTTCTCTCTTCCTCTTTTCTTTTTAGCACCACAAGTTGACTGATTTGCCCTTGATTTACTGTAACATGCTCCTTCCTCTTCCTCTTCCTCTTCCTCTTCCACCCCGCAATTTGGCGGCAAACTCCACGCCTGCCTACCGATGAGGTTGTTGGTCCCCTTTCCCATCACTTGCACTTTCTCTGTTTTGATGTTGTAGGCTTGTCGTTGGGGTTAGGGTCAACGTTTCATGTAACAGTGGTTCAATGAGACACCAACGACCCCGTGTATAACAAGTCTAATTTAGTAGGCAAATTGGCCTTGAGGATGTTTACACAATTGGGCAATTGGCCTTGCTGTAGCATACATAATTCACTCCATTATGTTTACAGGTTACAAGTTGAGGTGTAGGCAGCCATGGAATGCGTGAAGGAACGGAATGCTTATTTGTACATACAGCCTTGCCTGATGGTCAAATGTTATGGCTTATTTTGGTCTCGGTAGTATATATGTATATATATGCATCTACTCATCTTGTATTCAATGTGAACTCTTTCAAAAAAAATCGATGTGAACAGAAGGTGTACTGACTATATATATTGAAATAGTATATATGCTTTAGAATTTGAAAACTATTGTGTTCTCTGGCCCGCCCAACTTTTCTTTTCAAGCTCCGCCACTGTAGCCTGACACCAACGACCCAGTGTATAACAAGTCTTTTTTCCTTTCTCTGTGCCCACCCCGACTACGAAAGGAGTTCTTCTTCTTGGGCTATGGTTCTAGGGTTAGCAACACCATGGTAGAGATTATGAAGATTGCTTCAAGAGCATTGTTTATGACAACGTTTGCGGGTACGGTGAAAGACGCTAGTTGTGTATGAATCAGACAAGCGGGTCGTGGAAAGGCGGATTTGGCGAGGATGAAGCGGTGTGTCGGGTGTATAGAGTTGAGAAACATATGGACAAATCGCCGTTCGTGGTGCCGCGGAGACGTGGACTGCCACATCCGCATCAACCATCTTCATCGACTCAAATCAGAAAGCCTATGGGCGATGGTGCATCCAAACTCCGTTGGATACCTGAAAAACGCCTCGGCCACGCTAGATTTCGACCAAATGTGGTTATGTTGACATCTTTGTTTCTTCTTAGGTTGTTTTCTATGTATTTCAACACAGGTATGTCCAGTGCCGTGCAGTTGGTTTCTCTATATATATTTTAAATGCAGGTACCAACTACTCCCTAGTCCCATGATATAAGATATATTATTACAACCCATATATAATAAGATTTTATATTACGGGGCGAGGGAAGTGATAATTTGCGATTTGAAGTAGCTTAATAATCTCACCCTGGTTGGTTCCTCCTCCGCGCGGCGCTCACCTGCCGTTTCTAGATTGGCGCCGTCCACTCCTCCCCATCCTTCTGCCGCCTCTTCCGCGCACTCCACCCGGCGCCCCTCACCAGGATCTCGTTGACATCGTCGGGGCTACCACTCCCTCCGCTACTCTGATCCATAGGTCACCACCACCTCAGCCGTGGCGACTTATTCCTTGCCTCCCTCCCAGTGAAGGCCAGCACGGTAACGACCCTGGGGTATCACATACTATCGTGATGGTCACATCCTCCTACGGAACAAGCTGGATAGGCTATTCATGAACAAGCCATCCATCGCTGTCGTGAATCCAATGACCTGGCTCGTGGACATCATCTCATTGCCCCACCATGACAAGGCTCGTGAATGTCACAATTTCATGTTCCTTGGTTTCCACCTGCTTTGCTCCGATGAGAAGCCATCATCCTTCGACGTCGTCTGCATCGGCGTGAATAAGCTAAGGGTCCGTCTCTCTGTCTTCTCATCAGAGACGTGGCATTGGGTCGTCCCCTCCGTGGGTGGAAATCAGTGGACGCAACAACCTAACGTTTGACTTTGGCACGCTGGTGGATGGTTTTGTTTACCAGCCTTGCCATGGCCAAGGACGCATGATAATGATCAACATTTCCACCATGGATATCACATCGGTGGATCTACCCCTCTCAGGTGAAGGTGGATGGGTACAATTTCATGACTGGGGAGACTAAGGATGGATAACTCATCATTGTTTATGCATATGATGATTTATCCTCCATGCTTGGACCCGTGGTATTATCGGTGATGGAATTGTGATTTGCGTGCTGTGAAAGACAATCGGTTTGACTGAAATTGATCGGATCACCCTGGTTTGGATGGCGACCTCAAAGTTGTGCAAGTTAGGTCTGGATGTGTGTAATTGTCCCCTTCCGCTGCTGGTTCTTCTCCTTTTCACTGGTGATGACGGAGCTTGAGTTACTGGTCAAGGGATGCTTTGGTGGTCGTGCATGTCTATATAGTATGGCATGTCCTCCTTGTTTGATTGGTGATGATGGGAGCATTGGACATGATGGGGTTGAAGGTTCTCACTGAAGTTTGAAGTTGTTTGTCATATGAGGAAATGAATGAAAATATGTGGGTATGAGCTAACCATTATTACTTACTTTTTTTATGCAAAATAATGTCTAGTTAGCACTGAATACTGGAAAAACATTCCTTGGTGTCTTAAGTAATGATTATTCCCGTAGAAACTTTAGATGCTTTTAAAACTATATCGGTATAATTCTAGAGCTAATGAATTTTATGGAAGATTGCATTTTCATCTCCTGAAAACTTTCGATGGAATACTACCATGTTGCACGCTAAGCGCCATTAACTAATTTGGTTCTACCATTTCTGTTTATCATTTATTTAGAGACATGGCTGCTTTTTTTCTGGAAAGTAATTAATATTATGAACTTTTGGATGCACATATAGTTTGAAATATGAAGTTTTAAGATATGCACATGTGATTCTAGCAAGAGAACATGTATACAAATTCCTTGTTTTAATAGTAATTTTCTTCTTTACCATTTTATGTACTGCATAGTCTCTTCATCTTTGAGGATGAAATTTTTCTTATTTTTATTCACTGCACAATGTCTTATATTTTTACGATGTATTTTCAACCCTGCTTGTTTTTTATTGTGCGCATAACTAATCATATAAATCGGTCTTTAAGTGCTTATCTGTCATGTTTTCTTCTTCTTCAGTGTTCCCTGCCTTACTTTTGTGGTGGCTTAGTTGTGACTTGTTATACTTGTATTTTATTTCACAATGTTAGCCAATTGGTCCCTTACTTGACAAAATGTCAGAGAGTTTTGAAAGTAGTTATTGCTTGTTGTATTATTTCTTCATCTACTGTTTATCAGTGCTACTGTTTTGATCTATGCCTCTATATTAACAACAACCATTTTATGTTCAGTTTCAAAAGATCCCAAGCGTCAACTATGTTCAAAGATCCCAAGCGTCAACTATGTTCAGTTTCTTCGGAGTATAAGATCAGTTTATTTGCAAGGATGATGTTGTGTTTTAAATTATTTTTTGAAGAGTAGAATTGCATAAGTTACATCCTGAAGCAAAATGGTACCCCCTCTGTTCCATAATATAGTGCACCCGCGCTTCCCGAGATTCAAGTTTGACCGTAAATTTAACCGCCGAGACCGACTGCGGCGGGAGCAAAAATTATACCACTGAATTCGTATTTTCGATATGAATTTAGTGATGTAATTTTTGTCCCTGTCGCAGTCGGTCTTGTTGGTTAAATTTACGGTCAAAGTTGGATCTCGAGAAACACGGGCGCACTACATTATGGAACGGAGGAAATAGAATTTACACAAGATTCACATGCACTGAGGTCATGGTGATCCCTTCGGGCCCTGTTGATCCCTCGTGGGGCCATGCTGATCGTCAACACGTGGGCCATCGGTAGGGTTCCGGCCGGAGAGGTTCCTCGGCACCAAGGTGGACTTACGGGCCCGACAATTCTAGCTCATAATGTTCAGTGAGGAGGGTGTGCTTTGGGATCAACTTCCGCATATCCAGCATTGAGATCGCGATCGCAAACCTCATCGGGTGGTTCAACTTGGCGCCGCCGGAGGGTGCCGCGGAAGTGGACATGGGACATGGTTCCACTTTTCGTCTTGGCGATACTGTGCACATGATATTGGTCTCCGCGTATTCTGCTTACTTAATTGACAATTGTTGTTCACATGCAAAGACGACACGCTAATTGGGCAGTAGAACTTAAACTCGCGAGCCTCTCCATTTCGTATTGTTTAGGTTTAGACCAAACTATTCTCAAGTTGGTCGTGTGAGATTTGAATCACGAAATTCGCAGAGAAAATGTCAACATATGGTAGAGATTTCATAGGGTGGCATGCGTACCATACATGGGCTACAAACTTGGGCCCTGCGTCAACCCAGCCAGAATCTCCATCGGGCTCCACCACTCTCGAGCAAATGGGCAGCGGTTTCTGAAAAAAGAGAGCAATGGGCACCGAACTGCCGGCGGCGGATGCGCCACCAGCGAAACGTCCGTCGATCTCATCCACGACCACCACCCACGCTACTGCCGTCGACGGAACCATCACCACCATATCCTCGCTCGGCCAAGACCAGCTTCTCGAGATCTTCCTCCGCCTGCCCAACCTGCCGGCGCTCGTCCGCGCGGCGCTCACCTGCCGCCCATGGCTCGGTGCCGTCCGCTCCTCACAGTCATTCCGCCGCCTCTTCCGCGCCCTTCACCCAGCGCCCCTCCTCATCGGGCTCTTCATCGACATTGACGGCGCCGCCGTCCCCTCCTTCGTCCCCCTGCGCCGCTCAAATCCCGACGTCATCGCCGCCGTCCGCCGGGGCGACTTCCTCCTCACTTCCCTCCCAGTGAACGAAGACGAGGATACGAGCTGGTGTATCACGGACTGCCGCCACGGCTACGTCCTCCTGTGGAACAAGATCGTATGGAAGAATCCCACCGTCGCTGCGGTGAACCCCATGACCTGGGCCGTGGACGTCATCCCGGTGCCCCGCGATGTCTGGGCTGGGAGGAGTGGGAGACGCCGCAATTTCGCCTTCCTTGGTTTCCATCTGCCCTCTTCCGATGAGAAGCCCTCGTCCTTCCGCGTGGTCTGCGTCTGCGCTGACAAGCAGAGAGTTCGCGTCGCCGTCTTCTCGCCGGAGACGAGGGATTGGGCCGTCCACCCGTGGGTGCACGTCGGCGGTGACAACAGCCTAAAGTCCAGCGCCGGCACGCTGGTGGGTGGTTCCGTTTACTGGCCTTTCCACGGCGAAGGGCGCATGATAAAGATCAACACAGCCACCATGGATATCTCCTTTGTGGATCTACCCTCGCAAATCAAGGTGTACGGGCACAATTTCATGGCCGGGGAGACCAAGAATGGCCAACTCTGCATTGTCTATGCATCTGATGATTTCCTCCTCCGTGCTTGGACCCGTAGTCTAGACGCCAACGGAATTGAGGTTTGGGTGCTGCAGAACATAATCTCTTTGAGTGAATGAATTGATGAGATCACCGAGGGGTGTGCTGTGAACTTGCCGGTCGACCTCAATGTTGTGCAAGTTAGGTCTGGATACGTGTACTTGTCCGCAACGTGCATGACCCATCCTGGCACACTTCGCTGCTGGTTCATCTCCCTTTCACTCGAGACCGTCGAGCATGAGTTACTGGTTAATGGGTGTTTTGGCGGCTCTGTCTGTCCGTACAACATGGCCTGGCCTCCTTGTTTAGTTTGTGATGATGGGAGCATTGGGCATGAAGCTGAAGGCTCAAGGCTCTCACTGAAGTCTGCAGTTGTTTGCCATGTGAGGAAATGAATGAAAATATGTGGGTATGAGCTAACCGTTATTACTTACTTTCTTGATGCAAAATAATGTCTAGTTGGTACTGAAAACCGGAAAATCACTCCTTGGTGTCTTAAGTATTGGTCATTATTCCCGTAGAAACCTTTAGATGCTTTTAAAACTTCCAGTACAATTCTGGAGGTAATGAATTTTTGCAGATTGGATTTTCATCTTCTGAAAAGTTTCTATTCAACCTTGGTTGTCTTTATTGTGCACACGACTAGGAATATAAATCGGGTTGTAAGTGCTTATCTATTTCTTCTTCTGAATATGTTCCCCACCTAACTTTTGTGGAGGCTTATTTGCAACTTGTTAAACTTGTATTCCAGTTCACGGTGTTAGGCAGATGGTCCCTTAGTTGAAAAGATATTGGAGAGTTTTGAAAGTGGATATTTTCTGTTGCATTATTTCTGCATCTACTGTTTCTCGCCTCAACTGTTTTGCACCTGCTAACTTCGATTTATGTTCAGTTTTAATAAATTGGCAAGTGTCAACTATGTTCAGTTTCTTCAGAGTATATTATTGCAAGAAAGCTGTTTTGTTTTTTAATTATTATTTTAGAATAGTAGAGTTGTGCATTTTACATGCTGAAGCATTTGTACAAAAGGGTAGAATTTACACGATATTAACTTTCTTGTTTGATGGAGACTAACACGCTGCTTTTGTGATGCAACCGTAGTAGGGGAGATTTGCGTTTTTGGTGAAGAGGAGGCGAACCTGCGGATGGGCAGGCGTTTAACTGCAAAGGCGTTGTTCTCAGCTTCAAAGGCATTTATGCTCGCTGATCATGTAGAGTTTAGAACCAAATTCGTTTCATGATATGGATTTTAAGAAAGGACTAGCTCTTTGGATCCTCCTCACGGTTTATGCCTTTTTTGTTTTCTTTGGACTTGTTGAGCTGGTGCCCTCAGCAGACCCCCTTTTGTTGTGCTACCTCTTATTTGTGTACTTGAGTGTGGTTTGTGTTGCGTAGAGAGGATGTATTGATTGTCTCAAGTAGTGGTCAATGCTCAGAATGCTTCCTTGCCAATTGCCATGAAGTGTGTAATCTACCTGTCATGTCAGAAGATTGAACAACTGATCTTTCTCTCCTTTTCGATTATTTAACCGCATTCAGCCTTCAATATGCTGTCGTCAGATACAATATTTTCTCGTAAAGAACCAAAGATGGCTCTCTCTTGCAGAGATGTGAATCTGAGAAAGATCAGTTGTTCAATTTCACCATGTATGAACCTGTGGTAGGTGGCGTGTTACCAGTTGTAAAAAAAAATGGTAGAAACAGTACGTTTTGGTTTACTTATTACGCCAAAACCAGCAATGCCAGACGGGAATACTATGTTAAACCGTCCGTCAGGTCTCAAAAGATTTCACTGCTTCTACTTCTCCGACCCGACGGTTCACAACTTTAAAGGCAACAACATATGAACCTTTATCAGGCCAGGAATACTGCATTCATGTGATACAAGCATATGCATGGACGGTTCATAATACATACTCCCTCCGTTTCTAAATATAGGTCTTTTTAGAGATTTCAATATAGACTACATACGATATAGACGTAGTTTAGAGTGTAGATTCACTCATTTTATTCCGTACCTAGTTCATAAGGGAATCTCTAAAAAGGTTTATATTTAAGAACGGAGGGAGTACTATGGTGCTTCGCTCACTAATAACACTGTTTGGGATCTCAAGTAGTGGAGACCGGAGAACTCAAACAAACAGGCCTCTTGCGGTTGGAAACGAGGACACACGATTCAGGGTGTCGCTCCCATATGCAGCAGATAGGATGCCCAAAAGGAATAACTACTTCCATAACTATTGTGTATCTACTCTGACCAGGCCACCAACTACATGTTAGTAGCATTTTGAGCTGAAATCACAAGTCACATTTTGACCCGCACACATGGATGTTTGAAATTTCATTTTTTTTCATATTTGCAACTATTTTTTTTTTGACTTGAAACATCTGGATTCCATCAACGCATTTACATCGTTCGGTACAGTCTCCACCCACAACCGGCGAAGATCCTGACCATTACTCCCTAATTCAGCAAGTGCATGGGCAACTTTATTACAATCATGGGGAGCAAAAGAAAAGACAATCTTACTAAAAGTAAGACGCATAAACTGGCGTATATCTCTATAGATAATGCCTTCGGGGGCATGATCGTAAGAAGTACTCCCTCTGTCTCAAAATATAAAAACGTTTTAAATACTACACTAGTGTCAAAAATGTTCTTATATTATGGGACGGAGGGAGTACTTTGCAAGGCCTTTAGGAGCGATTGGCAGTCTGACTCAATTACCACGTTGGAAATTAAATACGTCATGCTGCCTCTGCCGAGACTGCCTGAGCACGCGCTTCCGCCTCAGTTTGTACAGCACTTCTAGCATGCAAAATTTTCCCGGCACCTGCTCCGCATGCATCGCGGACACTGTCACGAATTACAAATCCCCAGCCACCGCTCCCGCTCATACCATGAAAGGCCCCATCGATGTTGATTTTCAGCACGCCATCATCAGGTCTCGTCCACTTAGTTGCCGGTCTGTCACTCACCTCTGTCTGCACCTTTCTAAACAGCTGTAGCGATTCCAAAGCCCATGCTCTCGCCTGTGCTGCCATGACTTCCACCGAGCATGCACCCACTTTCATTAGCATTTAATTTATTTCTCCTTGATGAGGCACGAACTAGCGAGACACTAATTCGTGCGTGTAGATGGCCCGATTTTTCACGGTGATACTCGATCAACACCTCGTCTCCCTGTTCCTCCTTGTAACCTCCAAGAACAATTTTCACCTGTGTACAAAAATACACAAACGAAAATAATGATCCCCTCGGATCAGCACGTAGGCGTCGATGTGATGATCAACCCTCCATCGCTAGTAAATTTTCACGATAGGAAAATCAAAGATAATACACAAGATATGGTCGTCCGTAATTCGGACGTTTTTCTGTATATCTCATACTCAGAATAAAACTCAAAACTCCCCTCTTATACATGGCCGAAGCCTGGCTTTTATATGCCGAAGTAAATGCATGCCGTACCTACCAAACTAGCTAGACTCACGGACAAGAGTCCTTGAAAGACACGTTCGTTTTTCAAATTGATTTCTTGCCAACTAATACAACGCACGCACCAATAAGATAAAAGGCAACAACTTGGATATCTTTTCAAACTTAAAAAAACCAAACTACCTATTATAACTGACGAGGTCCTAATTTAATGGAGATTATGAAAGATCCTAATCTTAATTCTCCTGGTGGCGTACGAAAAGTAGGAACAATTTTTTTGGGTACTGGTTCATGATTGGCGTGTAATCCTGATTTCTCGCCAGGCCTTCCTCCATGCACAAGTCCCTGTGATTTACATGGATAGCTCGTCATGCATGCCCTGTTCAAATCTATAGCTCTTGGACAATTAAGTCTTGATCCACAACTGGTTAAGCTGGCCAAACCAGGTCCACATAGTATTCGCATACGTCCATCTTTGCCACAATGCAGCTCACGTTGCACACTCCTTGTATTTCCTTTGCATGTGAACATCTTTATATTCTTGGCCATAGAATAATTAACACAACCCATCTGAGTTATTAAATTAGTGCCCACATCTTGAATTGATTTAGGTTCATCACGGACACCTTTAGTTGACACACTTGATGTAACCATGTTCATATCATCCTCCCTCCCTTGAAGCAAAACCGTCCTCGGTTTGGAGTCCAATTTTAGCACAACCTTCTTCTTTGGAACTTGCTTTTCTATGGTGATTGCACCGTCCGCCATCGGTTTCAACACATGCTTCTTTCCATCATGGATGAACGTGTAGGTGTTAGATCTTCCGGCATGCAATGCATCATGATCGAACTGCCATGGTCTTTCCAATAACAACTGACAAGCATCCATTGGCATGACATCACAGTCCATCTTGTCAACATAATCTCCAACAACAAAGTGTACACGTACCTTATGTGTAATCTTTAAATTTCCAGAATTATATAGCCACTCCACGTGGTGTGGTTGAGGGTGCCGCCACATAGACAAACCCAACTCTTGCACAAGATCTTTGCTAATGACATTTGTAAAGCTACCACCATCAATTATCAACTTGCAAGCACGATTGTTGATCTTACACAGTGTTTTAAAAACACTCTATCGCTGCCCTTTAGGATCACATTTCTCCTGCACCTTCTTCACTAAGAGATTAAGACCCTTCATCGATGCATCAACTTCTTCTTTTATTTCTTCTACCTCTTCTCTTCTTTTTCACAGACGATCTTTCCAATCAGCAGCGAAGACATCCATTGGCATGGGAATAAAACAAATTTGTTTGCCCTTCCGTGATAAAGAATAACTATTTTTCTTGACATCCCGAACAGCCCCAACCCGCTTGCACCATGGGTCCCCAAGTAGCAGATGGCACGACACCATGGACACAGGGCAAACATGAACAAATTCCGCACAACAATATTTTCCCAGATCAAAAATTAGCAAAATCTGATGCATAATTTTGATTTCACCTTTGAACCACTTCAGCGTGTACGGTCTTTCAAGAGGCGCCATCTTCAGCCCCAGTTTTTCCACCTCCTCGATGCTCACCATATTGACTGCGGTACTCTCATCGATTGTCAGATTGACACGTCGTTCGTTCACGACGCAACGAGTTGAAAAAGAGTGACCTCGCCAATGCCTTCCTCCTCCATCAATATGTTCCTGCTCAACATGTTGATGCTTGACTCCGCAGACAATATTACAAACTGAGTCGCCGTGACTAACCTTTGCTCTGATACCACTTGATGAGGCACGAACTAGCGAGACGCTAATTCGTGCGTGTAGATGGCCCGATCTTTCACGGCGATACTCGATCAACACCTCGTCTCCCTGTTCCTCCTCGTAACCTCCAAGAACAATTTTCACCTGTGTACAAAAATACACAAACGAAAATAATGATCTCTTCGGATCAGCACGTAGGCGTCGATGTGATGATCAACCCTCCGTCGCTAGTAAATTTCCATGATAGGAAAATCAAAGATAATACACAAGATATGGTCGCCCGTAACTCTGACGTTTTTCTGTATATCTCATACTCAGAATAAAACTCAAAACTCCCCTCCTATACATGGCCGAAGCCTGGCTTTTATATGCCGAAGTAAACGCATGCCGTACCTACCAAACTAGCTAGACTCACGGACAAGAGTCCTTGAAAGACACGTCCATTTTCCAAGTTGATTTCTTGCCAACTAATACAACGCACTCACCAAGAAGATAAAAGGCAACAACTTAGATATCTTTTCAAACTTAAAAAAACCAAACTACCTATTATAACTGACGAGGTCCTAATTTAATGGAGATTAGGAAAGATCCTAATCTTAATTCTCCTGGTGGCGTACGAAAAGTAGGAACAATTTTTTGGGTACTGGTTCATGATTGACGTGTAATCCTGATTTCTCGCCAGGCCTTCCTCCACGCACAAGTCCCTGTGATTTACATGGATAGCTCTTCATGCATGCCCTGTTCAAATCTATAGCTCTTGGACAATTAAGTCTTGATCCACAACTGGTTAAGCTGGCCAAACCAGGTCCATATAGTATTCGCATACGTCCATCTTTGCCACAATGCAGCTCACGTTGCACACCCCTTGTATTTCCTTTGCATGTGAACATCTTTATATTCTTGGCCATAGAATAATCTGAGTTATTAAATTAGTGCCCACATCTTGAATTGATTTAGGTTCATCGCGGACACCTTTAGTTGACACACTTGATGTAACCATGTTCATATCACTCCTGCTCCACCACATCCACAACATACATGCAATTATAGCCTGGTCATCTACACGAAGGGTGAGCAGTAGCTGCACCATTTCTCTAGCATTAGCGCATGCAGCAAGGCGCAGCCTGGTAGCTTCCATATCAACTTCTCTCCATAGCTTTTTTCTTCTTTTGCACTTGAAAAGCAAAATGGCACCCATCCTGATCTAGTCTCCGACAACACAGACATACGGAATCACAGTCCATACATACCTTTACGCTTAATATTTCTCTTCGTTGGTAAGCTGTTGTGCGCTAGCCGCCATACAAATTGTTGCACCTTTGGCTGGCTAGGGATCGCCCAGATTTCATCCAGTCAATATCTCCTTGCGCTGGTTCCGATGCTTCAGCTACAGCCTCCTTATCTCTGTTACAGACGTACACCTGGTACGCTGATTTGACTGAAAACTCTCCTTTTCCATCATAGTGCCAAGCGTAATAATCCTCAAACTCCTCCCGGATCGTTGTGGCAAGAATATGCTGGAATTTTGTCTATTTTGGGCCTAGCCCAATAGTAGTTTCAGAAATTCCTAATAAATTCTAGAGGCTCACGCAGCCCATTTATGCAAGGCAAGAGGTGGAACAAAAGTTTAGTCCCACATTGCTAGTTTAGAGGGAGTTGGACCTCTTCGGCCACTGCCTGTTCGCTTCATCTCCCTTCGTTGCTTCACCTCCCGTCGCAGCCTCTTCGCGTTCTTCTCCAGTGCCTATATAAGAGAGGTCGCTCCTCTCCAGAGAGACACACCAGAAGATCCCCTTCCTCTCGCCACAAAGTTCCTGAGCACTGCGCTGCTACGATCTTCCGCATCCCGGCTTCCGGCGTGCACCGCAGGTCGGGACAGTAGGCCTCCGAAACCGCACCTTTTGAGTCCTGTACGGGAGAAGGGTGATAAAGTTTTTGGGGAGCGCTCAGCGCGACTACTGGCTGCTTCATCACGGACGATCCGGTCGCCGACGGCGACTTCCCCGACGACGACTTCTTCCCCGACGTCCACGACCTCCTCGACGACATGGCAGGCGAGGACACCGACCCCAAGTCCAGCGCTTCTGCTGCTGCTGTCCAGTACGTGTTCTTGTCTTTCCTGTTAAAGGTTCTGCCACAGTTCCTTGTTCTAGTCCTTGTCCTACACATGTTAGGTTCTACTTCATATATGCTACTTGCTATTTTGTCTGGTTTAGATATGATAGGCTATGGTTCATATATGCAGAAGCTATTTTCCTTCTCTCTGTCAGAACGCATGACTTGTTTTATCTCTACTATATTAGTCATGCTTTATCTAGTATTTCTGTTAATAAAATCATTCGGTAAATTGCTCATATTTCCAACTATCCAAAAACCTTATTATAGGCAATTTACCCCAAGTGGTTTTGCTGCTTCCATGAGACCTCCTATGTTTGAGGGTATCCACTATAAGAGGTGGCGCGTGAGAGCAGTCTTATGGTTTCAAACCATGAGTTGCTATGACGCCACTCTCGGCAAACCTGAAGGAGAGCTTGATGCTCAACAGGCACAAGCTTTTCAGAAAATGGATACTCTGTTTAAGGCTGCTCTCTTGAGTGTTCTTGGTGAGAACATAGTTGATGCTTATGCGTCAATTGATAATGGAAAAGATATGTGGGATGCACTCGAGGCCAAGTTTGGGGTCTCAGATGCTGGCACTGAGCTATACATCATGGAGCAATTCTATGATTACAGGATGACTGAAGAGCGCTCCGTGGTTGAGCAAGCTCATGAGATACAGTCATTTGCTAGAGAACTTGAGCACTTCAGTTGTATGCTACCGGACAAGTTTGTTGCCGGAGGTATCATCACTAAGCTTCCTCCTTCATGTAGGAACTTTGCTACCTTGCTGAAGCATAAGAGGCAGGAGTTTTCCGTCCCGGATCTCATTGGCACTCTTGATGTGGAAGAACAGGCGAGAGCAAAGGACACACGTGCTCGAGGTATTGAGGGAGGATCTAGTGATACAGAAGCAGAACTTCCAGCCCCACAAGTTCAAGAACAAGGGCAAGTTTGATGGTAAAGCAAAGTTTGATGGGAAGAACAAGGCTGTGCAACACACGAACTTCAAGAAAAAGAATGGCAAGAAGAAAGGTGCTTGTCATGTGTGTGGGGATCCTGATCATTGGGCTCCTAGTTGCCCTAATCGCTATGATAAGCGTAATCCTGGGAAAGGCGGTAAGACCGCTAATGTTGTCATTGGAGACACTGACATGAAGGATGCTGGGTATGGTATATTTCCCACTATTCTTTCAGTATGTCATTCTCCTGACTGGTTGATTGACACGGGTGCTAATGTGCATGTATGCGGTGATATTTCCATGTTTTCGTCTTATCAGAACGCAGGGACTTCAACCGTGCTGATGGGCAACGGTTCAAGTGCTTCTGTTCGTGGTGTTGGCACGGTCGATCTGAAGTTTACTTCGGGGAAGATCGTGCGGCTGAAGAACGTGCATTATGTCCCCTCCGTCAATAAAAAATCTTGTTAGCAAATCTCTTCTATGTAGAGATGGCTACAAGCTTGTCTTTGAGTCGAATAAATTTGTAATATCCAAGTATGGAACCTTTGTTGGTAAAGGCTATGAGTCAGGAGGCTTGTTTCGTTTATCCTTATCAGACATTTGCAATAAAGTTGTTAATCATATTTGCAACAATAGTGAATCCAATGTGTGGCATTCACGTCTTTGTCATGTTAACTTTGGTTGCATGTCGCGACTAGCGAAGTTGAACTTAATCCCTAGTTTCACCACCGTGAAGGGATCTAAGTGTCAAGTGTGTGTGCAAGCTAAGCAACCTCGTAAGTCTCACACGACTGTGGAAATAAGAAATCTTGCACCACTAGAGCTCATACATTCAGATCTATGTGAAATGAATGGTGTGTTGACAAAAGGTGGAAAGAAATATTTCATGACGTTAATTGATGACTCCACTAGATACTGCCGTGTGTATCTTCTGAAATCTAAGGATGGGGCTTTGAACTTTTTCAAGATCTACAAAGCTGAAGTGGAAAACCAACTTGATCGAAAGTATAATCCATGAGTTTTTTCCACTGAGTTTGATGCTTTTTGTGCGGAACATAGTATAATCCATGAGAGGACTCCTTCCTACTCACCTCAGTCAAATGGGGTGGCCGAAAGAAAGAACCGTACTCTAACTGATTTGGTTAATGCCATGTTAGATACATCGGGTCTCTCCAAGGCATGGTGAGGGGAGGCGATATTGACAGCATGTCATGTCCTGAACCGAGTCCTCACAAAGAACAAAGAGATAACTCCATTCGAGGAATGGGAGAAGAAAAGGTTAAAACTCTCTTATCTGCGAACATGGGGTTGTTTGGCGAAAGTCAATGTTCCAACTCCAAAGAAGCGGAAGCTTGGACCAAAGACTATGGATTGTGTTTTCCTGGGATATGCTTTTCATAGCATTGACTATAGATTCTTGGTTGTAAAATCTGAGGTACCTGACATGCATGTCGGTACGATCATGGAGTCGAATGATGCGACTTTCTTTGAAGATATCTTTCCCATGAAGGATATGGCTACCTCATCTAATCAGGAGATGCCTAGTTCATCGAATCAGGAACCAGTTACAATTACCGAACCTACCATTTCGATGGAACACTTCGAAAGTCCTATGGAGGAGAACAATGAAGTTCCTACCAGGAGAAAGAGACAGAGGACTGTAAAGTCCTTTGGTGATGATTTTCTTGTGTATCTCATAGATGACACTCCCAGTTCTATTTCAGAGGCCTATGCATCTGAAGATGCTGACTACTGGAAGGAAGCGGTTCGTAGCGAGATGGATTCCATCTTGGCAAATGAAACTTGGGAGATAACTGATCGTCCTTATGGGTGCAAACCTATAGGATGCAAATGGGTATTCAAGAAGAAGCTTAGGCCTGATGGTACTATTGAAAAGTACAAGGCTCGGCTCGTGGCTAAGGGTTATACCCAAAAGGAAGGTGAAGACTTCTTTGATACTTACTCACCTGTGGCTTGACTGACCACTATTCGAGTTCTACTTTCACTAGCTGCCTCGCATGGTCTTCTCGTTCATCAAATGGATGTTAAGACTGCTTTCCTAAATGGAGAGTTGGACGAGGAAATTTATATGGAACAACCAGATGGATTTGTACTAGATGGTCAGAAAGGGAAAGTGTGCAAGTTGCTGAAGTCTTTGTACGGACTTAAGCAAGCACCCAAACAGTGGCATGAGAAGTTTGAAAGAACTTTAACAGCTGCAGGCTTTATTGTGAACGAAGCTGACAAATGTGTGTACTATCGCCATGGTGGGGGCGAGGAAGTTATCCTGTGCTTGTATGTTGATGACATACTGATTTTCGGAACAAATATGAAAGTTATTAAGCAGGTCAAGGATTTCCTATCTCTATGTTTTCAGATGAAGGATTTAGGAGTGGCTGATGTCATTCTGAACATCAAGTTGTTGAGAGACGATGATGGTGGGATTACTTTGCTTCAATCTCACTATGTGGAAAAGATCTTGAGTCGCTTTGGCTATAGTGACTGCAAGCCCTCTCCAACATCATATAATGCTAGTGTGTTGCTTCGAAAGAATCGAAGAATTGCTAGAGACCAATTGAAGTATTCTCAGATTATTGGCTCGCTTATGTACTTAGCCAGTGCTACAAGACCTAACATCTCTTTTGCTGTTAGCAAACTGAGTCGGTTTGTTTCAAAACCAGGAGATGTGCATTGGAAAGCTCTAGAAAGAGTTTTGCGTTATTTGAAAGGCACTGCAAATTATGGAATTCACTACACCGGGCATCCAAAGGTGCTTGAAGGGTATAGTGACTCAAACTGGATCTCAGATGCTGATGAGATAAAGGCCACGAGCGGTTATGTATTCACTCATGGAGGTGGCGCTGTTTCTTGGAAGTCTTGTAAGCAGACCATCTTAACGAGGTCAACAATGGAAGCAGAACTCACAGCACTAGATACAGCTACGGTTGAAGCAGATTGGCTTCGCTGGCTCTTGAATGACTTGCCGGTTGTTGAGAAACCTGTACCAGGTGTCCTTATGAACTGCGACAATCAAACTGTGATCACAAAAGTGAGCGGTTCAAAGGATAACATGAAGTCATCAAGACACGTTCAGAGAAGGTTAAAGTCTGTCAGGAAAATGAAAAACTCTGGAGTTATTGCGTTGGATTATATCCAAATGTCTAAAAATCTAGCAGATCCTTTTACTAAGGGTCTATCACGTAATGTGATAGATAATGCATCGAGGGAGATGGGTATGAGACCCACAATATGAGTTGTTCACAGTGGTAACCTATTCTTTGTGATCGGAGATCCCGTGAATTAGATGTGGAAGACAAGCTGTTGGTCAACTGAGAGGAGAGTATCCTTATTATTCACAATACCACTCCATGAAGATGCAATACTCTCATTATCTGCATGGCAGGTTGATGTATATCTTAATGTGTTCTAAGTGGCTTATTTAAGCAGAGATGTTATCCTGCAGAACATCTTTTGAAGAACACACATATATGAGTCTGATTATCAAACGTCGCAATCTATGAGAGTAGGATTCTCTCTAGTAAACTCATGAAAGGTCACGGAGTATGACGCATAAGCTCCACCCGCGGGGAAGACCCACGGTAGCCACGTATCGGTCAAGGCTTTATGTGAAGCTAGATTCGCAGAAAACTTACAGTTCAAGGCCCAGTCCACTATTCAAGTTGCTTACTAGTGTAGCATAGAGTTCTAGGTGGAAGTTCAACTTAACAGTCTCCACTGCAGTACCGTTATATAAAACAGTGTTTTGGAACCAAAGGCAAATTTTTGTGTGCCTCTGGGATCTGGTGGGGGATTGCTGGAATTTTGTCTATTTTGGGCCTAGCCCAATAGCAGTTTCAGAAATTCCTAATAAATCCTAGAGGCCCACACAGCCCATTTGTGCAAGGCAAGAGATGGAACAAAAGTTTAGTCCCACATTGCTAGTTTAGACGGAGTTGGACCTCTTTATAAGGGAGGTTCTTTCCCCACATGTATGAGTATGAGAACAAGAGGGACATCCACGCACGCTCCTCCTCCTCCGCCCGCCTCGCCACGCCACGCCTCGTCACGACGCGCCGCGCCGCGGGTTGCGGGAATGAGCCGAGCCGATGTCTAAATTTTTGCCACGCACGACGGGTATACGAAAGGTCACGTGGGAGTTGAAACATTTTTTGTAGTGGACACTGAATTCGAACGGCGCGCCTCTTCGGCCGCTGCATGTTCACTTCGTCTCCCTTCGTTGCTTCACCTCCCGTCGCAGCCTCTTCGCGTTCTTCTCCTGTGCCTATATAAGAGAGGTCACTTCTATCCAGAGAGACACACCAGAAGATCCCCTCCCTCTCGCGACAAAGTTCCTGAGCACTGCGCTGCTACGATCTTCCCCATCGCGGCTTGCGGCGTGCACCGCAGGTCGGGACAGTAGGCCTCTGAAACCGCACATTTTGAGTCATGTACGGGAGAAGGGTGATAAAGTTTTTGGGGAGCGCTCAGCGCGACTACTGGCTGCTTCATCACGGACGATCCGGTCGCCGACGACGACTTCCCCGACGACGACTTCTTCCCCGACGTCCACGACCTCCTCGACGACATGGCAAGCGAGGACACCGACCCCAAGTCCAGCGCTTCTGCTGCTGCTGTCCAGTACGTGTTCTTGTCTTTCCTGTTAAAGGTTCTGCCACAGTTCCTTGTTCTAGTCCTTGTCCTACACATGTTAAGTTCTACTTCATATATGCTACTTGCTATTCTGTCTGCTTTAGATATGATAGGCTATGGTTCATATATGCAGAAGCTATTTTCCTTCTCTCTGTCAGAATGCATGACTTGTTTTATCTCTACTATATTAGTCATGCTTTATCTAGTATTTCTGTTAATAAAATCATTCGGTAAATTGCTCATATTTCCAACAGAATAATACTGGCATCTTCCGACAAGAAAATGTCCCGCACCAACATTTCATCCCATGACATTGTTGCAGGATCGAGGAGTTCAGAAACCCTTGTGAGTAGGCAATTACCGCGGGGAGTCCAAAGTTTTCTCGTACCATCTCTAGCAAGCCAGGGATCAGTCCAGATATTGATGTTAGTCCCATCCCCGACCCATCAAACGAGCCCCTCTTTCAGCAGTGCAACCCCCTTCAATATACTTCGCCATGTGTACGAAATTCCTTGTCTAGGTTCAGCTTCCAGTAAAGAAGTTGCTGGAAAATACTTGGCCTTAAGAACTCGAGCACACAAAAAGTCAGGGACAGTGAGCATGCGCCGAGCCTGCCTCGCCAACATGGCAAGGTTAAAACCATGTAGATCACGAAACCCTAACCCCCCTTTGCTCTTCGGCCTACTCAGCAACTCCCAGCTTAACCAATGCACTTTGTTCATCTTCTCTTGTTGTCCCCACCAGTATCCGCAAATCATAGATCCCATCTGCTCACACAAAGATTTCGTTAAGTCAAAGCATGACATTGCAAATGTTGGGACCGCTTGTGCACAAGCCTTTATCAGAACATCCTTCGCTGCCCTCGACAGTAATCTTTCAATCCATCCTTGTATCCTTTTCCAAATCCTATCTTTCTGTGTTCTCGCTGCTCCCACATACACTGGAAGCCCCAAGTACCTTTCAGTTATTGCTGATATCATTCAAAATATAATTAGTTAGACTCCGCCTCCCCCCGTGTCGCCTCCTCTGAGGCGACTCGGGGGCCAACCCTAGCGCCACCGCCGCGTTTCCCCCTCTCCTCCCCTCCCTCCGCCGCCGCCTGAGGGCCTCTGAGGCGCGGGTGCTCGGCCCCAATGATGGTGGCGTCGGGATCTGGCGTCTCCTCTTCGTTGGAGGGCCTTGGCTCCCCGGGGCGGCGACCCCGGCCGGTGGGCGCGGTGCAGCCGGCGGGCTGCGCCGGCGGGCTCTGGTGGGCAGCCTCCCACGGCCGCGCGGGCGGCGTGGGGGCTGCGGACGCTGGCACAGTGGCGAGTGGCGACTCCTCGCAATCCGTCATGGCTCCATGTAGAAGATCCGCCCCTGCTCCGACCTGTCCTGATCCATGCTGGCGCCGGTCCTTGGCGGCTGCTTTCGGCGTCCCCTATTGCCGGCCTAGCGGATCTGGCATGCGGGTGAGGTTCTAGGGGAAACCCCTGGCTGGCGCGGCGGCCTCCCCAAAGTCGACGCCTTTGGCGCCGATCCCCTTCCTGGAGGCTTTGGGGTGGATCCTATGCCTTCCGCCTCCTCCTCGAGCTATGGCGAAAGCTTTTGTTCCCCTGTTCTGGGCGTCGACGACACCCTGGTGTCGTGCTCCTTCTTGAAGGCGGCGGCTGGGAACAGCTCTTGGTGGCGGGGCTGCTGGTGGCGTGGTGGCGGTGCGACTTCGGCCTTCTACTTGGTGCTGCACCTTGCTTTGCGGGACCAGAGGACGGTTTCTTTGGTGGAGCGGTGCTTCATCCATACATTGATGGCGACGGAACTTGACGGCGTGGCGCAGTGCAGATTCGGAGTTCGATGTGGGAGGATGGACTCGCGTAGGAGGACGACGCTGTCTGTCGTCATGGTGGCATCGATGGCAGAGAGACCTGGCATGGTAGATGCAACAGTACAGCTCTGAAGATAGACTCGTGGCAGGTGGCTGCGGCGGCCTCATACCCGGCAGGCGTCCTGGTTGAGGAGTGCGCCGGACTGGTAGGTACCCCATATCAGGCAGGCATCCTGGTTGGGACCTCAGGTCTTAGATGTTTAGGTCTTAGATGTTTAGTTTTGGCTGTGATGTCTGTTTGGTATTAGGCCCAGACTATCAGTGCCCCTTCATCAATTGGATAGGTGTAGCGATAGTTGTTGCTTAGACGGTGGCTTTAGTCTTGTTGTTATATGACTTTGTAAGGTTTTGTAAGAATAATTAATAAAGTGACCGTATGCATCGTCCATATGTAGAGACTGGGGGTCATCCTCCTTTTCTAAAGAAAACCTTTCAGTTCTTGCTTCAGCCCGTATATGCAACACCTCAAGCGCCCTTTGCCGATCAGCATGCCTTGTATTCTTACTAAAAAACACCTGAGTACTTATCAAAATTGATTGTCTGCCCTGAGCAATTCTCATATAGTTCTAGTACATTCTGCAGAGTGTTAGCACTTTCGCCATTGGCTTTCATTAGTACTAACGAATCGTCTGCAAATAACAAGTAGTTGAGACTCGGAGCATTATTACTCAGTTTTATGCCCATCAAACTTCCATCCCCGTCCGCTTTATTCAACAAAGACGAGAACCCTTCAGCACAAATGAGGAGAAGGTACAGAGACAGGGGATCACCTTGTCCTAATCCTCGCTGCGGGACAATCACATCCGTAAAATTCCCATTCACCTTCACCTTGTATGAGACCGAGGAGACACAATCATAATTCTTTCAAACCCCATTCTCTTCATCATTCTCTCCAAGAAAGACCACTCCACACTATTATAAGCCTTGCTCATATCCAACTTGACCGCTGCAAAACCTTCTTTTCCCTTTCTTTTATTCTGTAGATAATGTGTGCACTCATAGGCTAGCAGAATATTATTCGTGATGAGTCGACCGGGGACAAAAGCACTTTAGTTTGGGGATATAATTTCATTCAGAATTTGCTTGAGTCTATTTGCAAGTACCTTTGACACCAACTTGTAGACCACATTGTACAAACTAATGGGTCTCAAGTCCTTCATACTCTTTGGATTCTTGGTTTTAGGGATTAGAACCACACATGTATCATTCCAACCTTCGGGCATTGGGCCTCCATTCAATTCACTTAGCACCTCATGCAAGACTTTCTCACCAACAATATCCCAACATTTCTTGTATAGAACAGTGAGGGCATACCATCCAGGCCAGGAGCTTTAAGATCTCCGATACTATCAAGTGCACACATCACTTCCTTCTCGGTGAACTCCTTGCATTAGCAATTCGTTCTCATGGCCGGAGTAACTGGAGGGTCAACGTGACTCAAGAGCTCATCCAAGCGAGTACCTGCAACAGAAGTAAAAAAGATTAATAAAATAGTTAGAATAACAGAAAATACTCACCAGATGATAATTAAAGGAGGAGGACTGCATGGTCCATGCCGTTTGTACTCCTTGGATGCATGGATGTGCGCTGCTGCATCTTCATGGAGGGAGATTAACGTGTCCTCGTTGACCGAAGGTTTCGCTTGGAGATTTAATGTCACCACGATCAATGCCCACGGAAACGCCATCGATCTCACTCTCTACAAATATATAGCGACAACTAATGGCATGCACCACGGCACATCAACATCACAGCGTCCATCTCCGTCCCCATCGCCATAGATAGTTGATCAACACCACCATGGCCAGCCGTTGCCTCTTGTCCCTATTACCGAAAAAGGGTTTCCCCCGCTTTGTATTCCAAAACAAACCACTATAATACATATTGCAATGCTGAGGCGAGCAGCACATCAAGCCCAAAGAAAAAGAAAAAGGATTGCCTCTTGTCCCTATTCATGTGCCTCATCCTCGTAGTCTCCTCGTCAATGACTATCGAGCCAGGACCATGGCCTGAAACACCAACACCACCGAGACCCGACTGCATCAAGTGCAAGTCTGTGACGGTCTGACGGACACCCCGCAAAAGTGCGCCGGGCAGGTCCTGCAGGCTCTCCTCTACGGCGAGGTGCACATTACCAAGGACTGCTGCGAGGTGCTCCGCAGGGTCGGCGAGGAAACCTGCATCATCAACGAAATGTGCATACAAATCGGCTAGCTAGCTGCTAGTCCGTCCTCAAGCAAGATACGGTTCAACTTCACCCCAATCCTATTCCTGGGTGCATGTGCACCTATTTTCTTTCATGTTGAGCTCACGGAAAACCTAAAATCCTCTGTTTTTCCTGTTTCATAAAAACTTGTTACCACATATATAGTAAAACATGTACAAGAGCATCTTATTATGACTTGGTCAACATAACGGTAACATTATAATAGTCTCTCTGCTTCAAAATACAAGTGTGTATTATGTTTTTAAAAGTCACACATACATACGGCGTCGACTTATAATATCTGACAGCATCCCCCTAAAAAAAATATCTGACAGCATCTATGGTGACTAGATCAAGATTTTCTCGTTTACGTACTTAATGAATTGTGGTCTAACCAAGCGGTTATATTACTCCCTCGCAGAAAAATAATAATTATATAAGTCTTCCGCGACGCGCACATCACCAAGGACCGCTGCGAGGTGCTCCGCGGGGTCGGTGATGAAACTTGCACCGTTAACCTCATGTGTGCCTCCATCGCGCCTATACTTACAACAACATCTTTCTGAGAAACGCCCCCGTGTTTCTCCCGTGCGGCCGACTAAACCCCTCCGCTCCGCTTTCGCCGGAGCACGCCGCAAGGCGAAGCCACTGTGCCCGCTGCTCGTGTCATGTGGTTGCATCGGGAACGGCGGAGGCTCTCTATTCTGTTGGCATGGGCGGCACGGTGACGCAGCTGCTCAGATCCAGCATGTCCGGTACCGGAGACCTATGAATCTTTTATACGTGGCGTGTTACCAGCTGTAGAAAAGTAGGAATGGTTTTGGTTTCCCGATTCTTTTTTTTAAGAGAGGCAAAAGATCTGCCTCATTCATTTAACTAGTAGAGTGCCCGTGCGTTGCTACGGGCAACAATGTAATTGAATGAATAAAACAAATAATTAAATACAATAAATAATGTTAATGGAACATTGTAGAATGGCAACATTGATCTCAGCACACCGCAAGCTTAGTCCAAAACTTAATGGGTTCCATAACCAAACTTATCCAAACCCATAACCAAACTTATCCAAAGAGGATGACAACATGGCCTGCATTCTCCATTTTAGTGTTGCCAACGTAAGTAGACCTAGCTGCCCAATAGTATCTAACTCAAACACAAACTTCATATCATAGAATCTCCTTTAAGACCGCTCCATATATTCCTCGTCTCCATGTTCAAACATAGCCACGAGGGCCTCAGCGACTTGATCTGCTTTAATGCACCCGCCTTCCAAGTGTTCCACCTCTCAGGAGCAATTGTCCTGCTGTAAACAACTGTTAGTTGTTTCATCTTCTCAGGTAGTCCCATGAATCCACTTGTCAGACAGTCCAATCAATCCAAAAGAAATAAAAATCATTTATAATTAGTAAACAATTATAGTGGAAAAGGACAAACAACAATAGGATCTTGAATAAAAAACTCCACATGCACAAGTAAATTTATATAACAGCAGATCCTCTCCCATTCTCCACATTCGTTTATGAAAGAAATTCAAAATATATAGTACCAATCCAAAAAAATAGAGTCTAAAAGAACCGGATCGTCCTACATCTATGGCAAAACTGCCTGCTTGCAGTTGAGATAATGACTGTCTCAAAATGACAGATCCTCCAAAAGTGATAAAAAAGTAGGCTAATTAATGTTTTCAACTGAAGATGGATAGGAAAAAACTGAAGACGGCCAGAGCTTAAACCAACATTTTTTGGCATGCTGACTTTTAGCTCTAATAAAAAAGAAAAGAACAAAGAACACAATAAAAGTGGCAAAAGGAAGTATGGTGCAAAAAACTCCATGGCAAAACTTTTTATACTGATATCCAAAGTTGCGTCACAGATTATGTATTCTTTGTGTTGTTCTTTTTAAAACTACACGCTCGCAAGGAAGTATAAAAACAAAAATATATCAGTAAGTACATACCTTGCAACATAAGGGTCAATTCATTACATTTTTTTTATCTAAAAAGGCTTTCGTCGCACTTTATTTATAAAGCAACCACCACACATTACAACCAGCAACAAGAAAGGAAAAGAAAAGGAAAATAAAATTGACAAGATACAAACACTACAGAACAGCAAACACTGGCCTCAGATCATGCCAACAACGCGACTGCAACAAGGGGGCAATTCGTCACAGGAGGAAAGCTACGCTCCATCAACTCCCAAGGGTCCCTGTTGTCCCACCTTCCGTCGTTGTCTCCGAAGAGGGCACCCCTGCCCTCTTGTCTTGGATCGAAGGACGCCGTTCCTCTCACAGGAACACATACGCCGCCACCGTCTCCGACCAAGACCAAGAACCCCACACCACTGCCGAGCAAGAACACTACCGAAGAATTGGCAGAGCACCACCGTGTCGATCCCCTGACCCCTATGGACTCCCAAGGTGGCACTTTCACGAAGTAATCGATGTCGATGCGCCGTCACCACCCAATCAAGAGATTTTAGGCTTTCGCCGCCTGGGACCAGGGGCGGAGGGTGGGAAGACGGTCTCGATGTTGCCCACCAGAGGGAGAAACGGCGCCGAGAGCATCGCTGACTGGCACCGCCAGTCAAGGGTTTCCCCTGACCCCGAGCCAGCACCTCCATTGCAGCGCCAACCATCCAAACAGGATGCCCCGGGGAAACCCACAACCTGCTGGCAGAGAAAAACAGGCGCCGGAGCAGCCACTATCTTCAGATTGGGACCACGCCCGCCGCCGCCTCGCCACCCAGTAGGGCCAAGACGGTGCACCACGGCACCGACTCCCCCGCCCCCCGTAGAGGAAGGAGAGGCGCCCTCTTCATCAGTGGTCGCCGCCACCGCAAGCCCTTGGGGTCCAGACCAGACGCTCTGGGTCAGACCCGTACCGCACCGCCGCGGAGCTGCACCGCCACTGGATCCATGCATCCCCACCGCTGGACCCAACTCCCCCACGAGCGACGGCCCGCACCGCCGAGATCCCGACAAGGGGAGGAAGGAGAGAAGCCCCACCGCTGCTAGCGCCGCATGGGCTTCGCCCGACGTACGCCCTCCGGCAGCAGCGAGGGGGAGGGAAGGACGATGGGGAAAGCTAGCGCCGGCGGCGGATCCCCCCCCCCTCCCCCCCCCCCCCCCCCCCCCCCCAATGATGCGCTCGCGGGGCGCGTCGTGGGAGGGAGGTTCAGTTCACAAGCAATGACTAATAGCAGTAACATAACACCCCAAGTACCAAGCAATTTACCTCTAGTCCTTTTGATAACCATGCAAATGGCTTCAGGTTCACGAACACGCTGGGTATGTTTAGCTCCCTCTAGTTCTTTTGACAACCATGCAAGTGGCTTCAGGTTCACGAACACGCTGGATAGGTTTAGCTCCGGTACAAAAAGGTTCAAACCTGAGAAGTCAAAATTTTAAAATAGTTCAACTAACAAGAGCTTGTGTACCGTGTTGGATAGGTTTACCTCCATCAAAATCTTAATTCTCTCATATTACTCAAGGATGTAACTTATTAGCTTCTATAAATCTCTAGAATCAGCAACTGTCCTTGATTTATTAGGATTAACACATTTACCGGAAGATGTATTGTTGATCTGCATAATTACTAAAAGAGCAAAAACAAACATTCTGCATATATATCATTGAATCTGCATATTATTATCTCTACGTACTGACAAAACCCGTACGAGTTCAACACAGAGACACATAAAAAATAGAGAATTATGTTATTGATTGGCCAAAGAACAAGCAACAGAACAATGCATCTCATGTCAATTTCCACACCGCCAATGCCGAGTCTCATCCATGGTTTACAAACAATTTTAAATATATAAAGAGCCATCCGAGTTGGCAAGTAACATCCATTAAAAAAATTATGCTTTTCAATGACAATCACCTCCACAAGCAAAACTATAAAATGAAATTTGTTGCATCATCATTAAACTGTCAGATGTATACGAACGGAATCAATCGCGTGCTTGGAGAGGAGTTTGCTAGGGTTTTGATCCATAGAAGCAACGCGGAGGAAAAAAGGGACACATGCGGGAGTAAGGGTTTCTTCTATACTGCAACCATGTCGGGCTCCGATGAGCCCGGCGGCGTCCTCAGGAAGCCAGGAGCTCCACACCTTCCTCGATGCCGCTGGCATAGGTTTGAGTCTGTGGTGTCAAATCGCTAGGTCTCCTGCGTCAGTGCCTGAATTGTCATCGTTGAACTGCATGTTCATCCACCTGTCGTTCTTGCATGGCGTACAAGCAAGTTTGCTGACAATAACTGGGTATTATGGAGCAGCGCATACCTTTTTATTCCCTATAATCATTTTCCTTGCTTGTAGACAATCTGAATCATTTATACAGAAGCTACAAATGTTGGTGCAATCTAGCCGTCGTCTTCATGAGTCGACCCCAAAATGCATTCCAAAGCTAACAGTTGGGTCGATCGTATCATCCCTGTAATGTCATTACAAGAAATTCAGTGAACTTCAAATAAAAGCACAACTGTAGGACGATTGGATAAAGTGAGTAATGCACATGCAACATCAAAGGTAAATCTCTGGCATCAAAACTTGGGTTTCCTGTGTCATAACAAAATATGGTATTGACACTTAAATATCTATATAGAAGTTCAGAAGTTGCTTTCAACGCTTATCATAAGAATCCTTTTTACAAGATAACTTGGGGCTTCTTACACCATACCAAACTTAGTTCAACAGCAAACAAATTAAGTGTCTAATCATAGCGAGCTAGTAGCCCTCTAAATCCCACGAATGAAATAGGTACGACCATGAAAGATTTCTTTCTTTACTTGATCATTTTCAAAAAGCTTGTTCACATAACTGGAAACCATCGCGCTGACTATCCCTCGCCTAGAGCATCGACTCTACAAATATTACACATTTTGTCACTGGGCACTCCTGAATCATAAGGTACAGGCATGGAGCACACGACACAATAGAGCAGAAGAGAATGATGCACCTGAAACTTTCGCACCACATTAAGGTTCGTGGGATTCTTGTCCGGTGAAACAACTTGGCCTATAGGAACCCAAATATACCAGCACAACTAAATTAGAACCAATAAGGCAATGCACATATAGCCAGAATTTTATAGAAGGATCACGCGCCTTGTGAGCATACACCATTCCTCCAGCCACTTGTAATGGCACCATGGAGCGCACAAGCTGGGCAGTTGAGATGCATCCTCCGTTGCCTCCGTCAAATGCGCGGAAGGCCTCGGCAACCTGCAAGTGGTCTACTGAGATAGAGGAGCGACAAGGTCAGAGGAGAAGCTGCGAAGGAGAGGTGACCTCGTCGAAGCTGTTACCATCAGTGTACCGATCTCGTCCCGTGCGGGGTAGGAGGCCGAGCGAGCGGGAGCGTGATTATCTCAAGCCTGCTAGTCTTGCCGCCATCGACGTTAAGCAGGATGTCCAGGGCAAACGTTTGATCAACGCAAGCAACGCTAATCTGCTGATGGTTCAAGGCAGCACCCATTCATCATTTATATACATAATAGTTCATGCCTGCAGCCTGCACTGTAGGACATCTGATAGGTGTGCTCCTCTAATTCATTCAATGAAAATGAAAAGTTGAGTCATGAAAAACCTCGGAAATACAATCTTGGCTGAACGATTTCCAACGGAGAAGAAATCAATGAAAAATTTACCAGCCAAAACAGCAGCCCGCGCGTCCGTGCCAGGGCTCGCCATCGTCCTTTGACTATACGAGACCATGGAGGGAGGGGAGGACCGCGGAGCACGCGTCCAGCATGGCACCATGGGGTCGAATAGCACGAGTCCATATCGATGAAGGGCGGGATGCGGGGAACCAAGCATTGGCGAGGCGCGGTCGTGGAGGTCGAGCGGCGGCCGAGGAGTGGTGGATCCCGATATCCCGTCGCACCCATGCACAGTAGTGGAGGCCGGATCCCGTCGTGAGTGGAGGCCGCAACCATCGCGGCACCAGTGGAGACCGTGGTTAGGCGGTGTCGCAGGCGGCGATGCGTTCAGAGGAGGATCGGAAGGCTGCGGCCGCCATGGCGTCCGTGGGGAACGGGGGCGGCGTGGTAGGTGAGAGGGTAATAGGGTAGGGTGTGAGCGTGGGAAGGATTATGTTTCATCACACGGTTTTTTCTGGGTTTTCTTCACCTGCTCCACGGGAATAAAAATGGGTGGGGGTGAGGGGAGGGAGTTGCGATCGATGGGAAGGGGAGTAGGGACGAACGAACGAACGAGGTAGGAACTGTGCCATTAGGAAAGTTTGTTGTTCGAAAAGGCGAGGATCGATAAATTAGGAAAGTTAAGATTTGGAATTGATTGCTATGCGCCTGGATTTTATTGTTTGGTAAGTGCTATCAGATCCTGCCTATTTGTAACATATTTGGTTAGGAAAGTTTGAAAAGGTTAGGAAATTTTTTATTGGGATAGTAAAAAAATCAACATGAGGATATGGTGGTGGGAGTTGGGACAAAAAAACCAGACGAAAAAAAACCAGACGAAAGTGGTGGGACTATTCAACCAACTCGTGCATTAGGAGTAGAGATAAGAGGAATAGAGTTTATGGTCGTGTTACAACACAGACAGCGCCGCAACAACACAAATAAAGGTGACCAACTACTCTCGCATCATCAAGTATCCCAACATTCTAGCACCCACAGTTATCCAAAGCATGGCCTCCTTCTTGATGTTGGCGAGTAGGACCGTCGGTGGGGCACTCTTCTGACGTAACACTCGCACATTCCTCTCGTTCCAAATGGTCCAGGCGACGAACATGGTGAGCGAGGCCATCGCCTTCCTGTTGGGGGTAGATGTGTATTCAGAAAATCAGAAAATGTTACTCCACCGAGTTCTGTCAACACGTTATTTGGAACGTGGCTTAACGGGATAGAGCCCGAATTAGCGAGACATATTCGCGTAGGAGTCTGTGCCTTGTTATGGGCACTCTGGAATTGCAGAAATGATTTGGTTTTTAACAGGACAACATGCATTCATTTTTTGCAGGTTATTTTCCGAGCCACGACGTTGATCCGTTCATGGTCGCTACTCACTCCGACGGAGGCCAAGGAGCGTTTGGTTACTGAATCTATCCGCTGGAAGATGGTTGCTCGGGATATCTTCAACCGGTTTGGATGGCGGTCATGTAATAGGATAGGCAATTAGTTTACCTATCTCTCTTTTGCCAGCCGGTTGTGGCGTCCTTTATTTGGCTAGTTTGGCTTCTAGCCCTTTTAGCTCTGTGTGAACTCCTTTTTATTTTCATTTGGAGACTTTAAGACCTTGTTGGAACCTATTTATTTGTTCAATAAGATGGCCGTATGCATCGTTCTGATGCAGAGGCCGGGGAATCCCCCTTTTCGAAAAAAAAATCAGAAAATGTGATACTACCAACAATATGCACCTCGCTTTTGTGGCGACTTGCTATACTTGTATTCAGTTTGCGATATTAGGCAGTTGATGGGCTACATATCTAATGCTCCAGTGCAGAAAAGAAGCCTTGAGGAATTCTATGCTCCAGTCCAGTCCAGTGTTTGTCCCCAATTCTAATGCTCTCGCTGTTGCTTCGTCTTGCAAGCAAGAAGCAGTGTCTGCAAAAGGGTCTTGTGTACTCTTTGATGCAATGAATGAATGCTTCAGGATGTAGATCCTGATGCTGAACCTGAGCGTGCAGTCTGAAGCTGCGTTCAGAAAGACCGACTCTACTCTGGGTGGCTAGCTAATTAACTAAGCTGCAAACATTTCCAGAATGTGAAAAATGCCAACCACGCGAGATACAGAAATACTAGTCCAATATGTGTGCTCTGCCGCGGCTCTTTGGTCCGACGCCACACGGGAATACATATGGTAAATTATCAGGTCTGAAAAGATTTGTGTGCAATTTGTTTTGTCATGTATTTAGATAAACTTATACCAGTAGTTCAGAACAGCTAGTTCTTACTCATTTGCCATGAAAAAGTAGTTTCAAATTTAAATAAAATGGAAAATCCATTCAAACATCAATATGTGCTTCTAACAAAATTCTCATACTTCATATTAGTTACTACTAGTATTTGTTAATGTCATGTGTGGGTTGTTGATAGGATTTTCCTTGTCTTCCATTTTTGGTTACACAATCTATTCAATTTTTAAGATGTGTTACTTAGTTATTCTTTGTTGCATGCACAGCTAATGACATAAAATTGGCTTCTAACTTCTAAGTGCTTAACTATTTGGGATATGTTTCTCATGGAACTTTCGTGGTGGCTTAGCGATGACTTGTAATTTCAACTCAAAATGTTAAGTAGTTGGTGCCCGATTAAAATTTTGGAAGTAGCTTCTTTTTTGTGTCCTAGCTGCTGCACCTTGTGAATCCTCGTTACTCGGCCCTTGCTGTAAGAGACCTGTTACATTTTTCTTGCTTTTTCGAAGAGAATCAGCCTGCGGTAAGTTGATTGACTTGTTCAAGCTTGTAAACTGCTACTAGCTAGCTAGTGCCAAAATTTTCCGTCATTGCAATGCCTAATCATGGATGTAATCTGAGCTAATCATTGGATATGATATATGATACCAAATTTGAGGTCAGTTACAGTACTCCGTCATTGTGTTACTACCACTGTAGTGCCCCCTACAACCTGTTCAGGTGTTCAATCGATCGAGCGTCCGAGAGCGCGCATGTTTTTGGTGGCCACACCCTTTATGTGGTAAGCCAGAACCTGGCATCCAAGAACTCATCTCTCAACTAAAATGGCATATGGCCATGTGCTCTGTCCTACTGTTGTAGTATTTGAACAGTATCAACAACTAATCCTATCGACGGTGGTAGATTACACGGTTACGTTACGTGCTGATCAGCAAAGCTGCAGTACGATAATCAATATAACTCAAAGCTACTTGAGGGGATATACAGGCAAAACAAAACCAATTCTTGTAAATACATCAGTAGTCATAGTACCGTATTTCATCAAGGCACCAACTGCTTAATATCATGACAAGTCACACTACTCGGATTTTATTCCTGAAGATATCAACATGAGCATAGAGATGGAGAAAAATGAACAGTCAGTTCCTTAGTACTATTAGGTTTCTACTACATCAAGGCACTAACTGCCTAAATATCATGAACTGAATACAAGTACAATAAGTCACTAATAAGCCACCAAATATGAAATTTTATTTAAGCACTCAGCACAAGCTAAATCATGCTGTTAGACTTCAAGAAGCGCATGCTCAAGCTAGTGCAATACAAAAAAATGACAATTCAGAAGTATTCCTAGTAAATAGCATGTGTACCGGAGGATTCTGGTTAGAAACACCGCACATATTTTAGAAATTCCATTTTACTCATATTTTATTAAACTACTTTCAAGATTCTTTGATATCTAGTATTCCCGAAGGCATTAACTAAATTAATTTGCGAAAAAAAATGCAACTTATAGCAGTCACAACTAAGCCACCAAAAATATATATGCATAACATGACATTACATAACAAAGTTTAGTAAAAAAATGGCTGCACTACAAGTACGGGCCAAAGAACGCGCTGAGCGCGGCGAAGTCGCCGACGTCGCCGCCATCCCCGCCGTCGTCCTCATTGTCCTTCTCCTCCTTGACGTGGCCGCCCCATCTGGACCCCTGCCCGGCGTCGCCCTGGCGGACCGGCGGCGGCGGCGCGTCGTCGTCGCTGTCATCATCGAGGACGACGACGCCTCCCTCGTCGCGGCCACGGCGCGAGCAGCGAACTGCTCGTAGGCGCGGCACTGGCGCTCCAGCTCCGTCCGCACCCAATCTTCGCGCGCCCACTTCAAGGCCGCTGCGTCGTCGAGCTCCTCCGTCACCCCACCGGCGAGCCCTGGCTCCGGCTTCACGACGGCGAGCCCCGGCTCCGTCTTCGGTTATCTCCGCGTGCCTCGGTTTTCTTATGTAGTTACTTTGTGATAATCATAGCAATGATATTGTCCTTCCAAACCTGGAAAAGAAGTGTTTTTACAAGAGTAGACAAC
This sequence comes from Triticum urartu, assembly GCF_056163025.1. NCBI lineage: Eukaryota > Viridiplantae > Streptophyta > Magnoliopsida > Poales > Poaceae > Triticum > Triticum urartu. The sequence goes on from NC_141877.1 coordinate 681,820,810, forward strand.
TGCCTTGGTTGAGGAGCTCCTTCTTGATGAAGAATATGTACGCATAGCTTGTATGCACTCTTAGTAGTTCCCGTTCAAGTTATAGGGGGGTTTGGAGAATAATGTTTGCTGCCTAAACATCAAAGAGAGAGTAAACAAGATTTTCATTCCAAGATTTATGGTTAGGTTACCATAGATCTTTCAAATTGGAGGGATAAATGTAAGGCTGGTGCTGAATTATGTGATGATGATAAAAAGAGCTCCAAATAGAACACCATCGGGGAACTCCATATCAATACATTACCCTCGACAAGTTGATAGAAAGAGTTAGAGTAAAGCATAGGGCAAACTTTAATAATGGCAGTCCAAAAGGAAGATTTGTGGACATTAGGCCTAGCTCTCCAAATGGAGGTGTCATGGAAGTATTTAGCTTTGAGAACTCTGGCCATAAGACTTTCAAGGCATTATGCAATTCTCCAAGCTGCAGAGAGGATTAGGCTTGGATGTTCCTTATTCCTAACCCACCATCCCTTTTAGGAGTGCAAATACCCTTCCAAGCTCTCAGGCATAAAGTTTTGCCTTTCCGCCAAAAGTTTCTTATAATAGCATCTAATTTGGCAATCAGTTTTCTGGGCAGCTGAAGATTTGTCATGTAGTACATCGAAATAGAAACAAAGACGAAATTAATAAGAATTAGGCCCTGTTCAGTGTCCCGGAGCTGGTGGAGCTACAGTTCAAATTGACGGAGCTTCATTTTCCTCGCTCCGCAGATTCCGGGAGTTGGTGGATTACGAGACAGGGTCCTAATCTTGCAGCATGAGAAACCTCTTCCTCACATGTCCCTAACAAAGTTAAAAAAAAACTTGATGGGCCTTTCCAGCGCATGACATAATTTAGACCACTTGTGTACATGGGCTGAAAGCGTTGAAGCATCTCATGGACTTGGGCCGGCCAAGCGTCAAGTATACAGCAGAACCAACCAAGCAGCCAGGGCTCCAGAATCTCCATCACTCCGGCAATGGCGGCAGTGGCTTTGCCACCAGCTAAACCTCCGTTGATCTCGTCCACGACCATGACCACCACCACCACCACCACCGCTACCGCCGCCGACGGAACCACCACCACAACCCTAATCGCCTCCGCCGCCGGTGGCACCACTGCCATCACAACCACCACCACGATCAAAACCACCTCCGCCGCCGATGGCACCACCACCATCACAACCACAACCATCACCACCACCGCACCACCAACCACCTCTGCTGTCGCCACCACCACCGTATCCTCCCTCGGACAGGACCAGCTTGTCGAGATCTTCCTCCGCCTGCCCAACCTGCCGGCCCTCATCCGCGCCGCGCTCACCTGCCGCTCCTGGCTCGGCGCCGTCCGCTCCTCCCCGTCCTTCCGCCGCCTCTTCCGCGTCCTCCACCGGACGCCCCCCATCGGCCTCTTCCTCAACATCGACGGCGCTGCCACCCCCTCCTTCGTCCCCCTCCGCCGCTCAGATCCGGAGGTCACCGCCGCCCTCCGCCGCGGCGACTTCTTCCTCACCTCCCTCCCAGTGAAGGCCGGCACGTTAACGACCTGGGGTGTCATGGACTGCCGCGACGGTTACATCCTCCTATGGAACAAGCTCGATAGGCCGTCAGTGGACAAGCCCTCCGTCGCCGTCGTGAACCCCATGACCTGGGCCGTGGACATCATCCCGTTGCCCGGCAATGTCAAGGCTGGGAAACGTCGCAATTTCGCCTTCCTTGGTTTCCACCTGCTGTGCTCCGATGAGAAGCCCTCGTCCTTCGGCGTCGTCTGTGTCTGCGGGGATAAGCTAAGGGTTCGTCTCGCCGTCTTCTCGTCCGAGACGTGGGATTGGGTTGTCCACCCGTGGGTGGAAATCTATGGACGCAAGAATCTAAAGTTTGGTTCTGGCACACTCGTGGATGGGTCTGTTTACTGGCCTTTCCATGGCGAAGGGCGCATGATAAGGATCGACACTGCGACCATGGATATCACATCTGTGGATCTACCCCCGCAGGTGACGGTGGAGGGGTGCAATTTCATGGCTGGGGAGACCAAGGATGCCCAACTCTGCATTGTCTATGCATCTGATGATTTTGCTCTTCATGTTTGGACCCGCGGTGTGGATGGTGATGGGATTGAGATTTGGGTGCCGCAGAAGACAATTGGTCTGAGTGAAATTGATAGGATCACTATGGACCTGGAGGGCGACCTCGAAGTCGTGCAGGTTAGGTCTGGATGCGTGTACTTGTCCACAACATGCATGACACCCGTTGGTACATTCCGCTGCTGGTTCTTCTCCCTTTCACTGGAGACAATGGAGCTTGAGTTACTGGTCGAGGGATGCTTTGATGGGGGCGCCTGTCCGTATATTATGGCCTGGCCTCCTTGTTTGGTTGGTGATGATGGGAGCATCGGACATGAAGTTGAAGGTTCTCAATGAAGCCTGTAGTTGTTTATCATAGGAGGCAATTTATGGAAGTTTATGGGTATGAGTTAATCTTTATTATTTACTTTGTTGATGCAAAATAATATCTAATTGGCATTGAAAACTGGAATATCATTCCTTTGTATCTTAAGTAATGGTTAATCACATTAGAAAGCTTTAGATGCTTTAAAATTATTGGTTCAGTTCTGCAGTTAGTGAATTTGATGGAAGATCAGATTTTCGTCTACTGCAAACTTTCTGTGGGATACTGCTATGTTACATTTGCAGCTAGGACTAATTTGTTTCTACAGTTTGTGTTTGTCCTTTATTTGGAGAAAAACGGGACTGCTAGTTCTGGAAAGTAATTATAATATTCTGAACTTTCAGATGTGCATAAAGTTCGAAAAATGAAATTTTGATATGCACCAGTGATTCTAACAAGATTCCCTGTATACGAATTACTTTTTTTGTAACTGCATAATCTCTTAAGTTTGGAGGATCTTTTTTCAGCCTTGTTTGTTCTTTATTGTGCGCACAACTAGTAATATGCTTATCTGTTATTTTTCTTCTGAATATGTTCCCACCTTACTTTTGTGGTGGCTCAGTTGCGACTTGTTATACTTGTATTTCAGTTTACAATGTTAGCCAGCTGGCCCCTTACTTGACTAGATATCAGAGAGTTTTGAAAGTAGTTACCGTTTGTTGCATTATTTCTTCATCTGCTGTTTACTGTTTTGCTCTATTTTAACTGCTACCAGTTTATGTTCAGTCATAAAAAAATGTCAAGCGTCAACTATGTTCAGTTTCTTTGGAGTATAAGATCACCTTATTTGCAAGAAAGTTGTTGTGTTTTTTTTAATTTTTTTTGTTTAGAAGAGTGAATTGCACAAGTTGCATACTGAAACATTGCACCAAAGGGTAGAATTTACACAGACTAACACTGTGTTTTTGTGATGCAAAATAGTAGCAGGGGAGATTGGTGTTTTTTGGCGAAGAGCAGGGGAACCTGCGGATGGGTGGGCGTGCAACTGCATAGGAATGCATTTCTGTTCACTGCTCATGTGAAGTTGGGAATCAGCATGATGATGGATTTGTAGAAAGAGTGTATTGCCTAGATTGTGGTCAATGCTCAGAATGATGTAGTGAGTCTGTTGCTTTGCCAATTGCAATGAAGTGTAGTGTCATGCCAGAACGTTCAATAACTGATCATCTCTCTCCTTTTCGATTATTTAAGAGCCTTCAGTATGCTGCATTCAGATGCACCATTTTGCGGCAAAGAACCAGGTTCAAGTGAGTAGTGATTTCACTGGCAGAGATGTGAATTTTGAATGGAAATTCCAGCACCTATGAATCTTTGGTAGGTGGCGTGTTACCAGCTGGGAAACAAGTAGAAATAGTTTTGGTTTCCTTGATGTGCCGAAAATCAGAAAATAAAAAATATGCACCTCGCTTTTGTGGCGACTTGCTATACTTCTATTCAGTTTGCGATATTAAGCAGTTGATGGGCTAGATATCTAATACTCCAGTGCAGAAAAGAAGCCTCGAGGAATTGTGATGCTCCAGTCCAGTCCAGTGTCTGCCCCCAACTAGCCAGGACGCTGTTGCTTCTGTCTTGCAAGTAACCGGTCAAAAAGACGGCATTTCTACACAATGGCGCTAGAGCAGCAACAAGCAGTGCCTGCAAAAGGGTCTTGTGTAAATTGGACTAGTACTCTTTTGATGCGATGAATGAATGAATGGTTCATGATGTAGATCCTGATGCCGACCCAGAGCGTGCAGTCTGAAGCTGCTTTCAGAAAGACCGACTCTACTCTAGGCGGCTAGCTAATTAACTGAGCTGCAAACATTTTCAGAATGTGAAAAATGCCACACCGGAATGTTGTGGTAAATCATCACGTCTCGAAAGATTTGTGTGCTCTGCCGCGGCTCTTTGGTCCGACGTCCAACGCCACACCGGAATGTTGTGGTAAATCATCACGTCTCGAAAGATTTGTGTGCTCTGCCGCGGCTCTTTGGTCCGACGTCCAACGCCACACCGGAATGTTGTGGTAAATCATCACGTCTCGAAAGATTTGTGTCCACTTTATGCAATTTTTTTGCCATGTAGTTGGGTAAACTTATATCAGTAGTTCAGTATAGCTAGTTCTTACTCATTTGCTATGAAAAAGTAGTTTTAAATTTTAATACAATGATAATTCATTCAAACATCAATACGTGCTTCTGACAAAAATCCCATACTGCATACGTGCTTCTGACAAATATCATGGATGTATCAAGTCACGTTTTAGTATTAGATACATCCGTATCTAGACAAATCTAAGACAAGAATTTTGGGATGGAGGGAGTACTAGCATTTGTTAATGTGATGTGTGGATTGTTGATAGGATTTTTCTTGTCTTCTGTTTTTGGTTACACAATATATTCATTTTTAAAGATGTCTTAGTTATTCTTTGTTGCATGCCCAGCTAATGACATAAAAATTGGCTTCTACTCCCTACGTATCAAAATATAAGACATTTTCTAGGCTAGTTTAGCCTAGAAAAACGTCTTGTATTTTGGTACAGAGGTAGTAAGTGCTTAACTATTTGGGATATGTTTCTCATGAAACTTTCGTGGTGGCTTAGCAATGACTTGTAATTTTAACTCAAAGTGTTAAGTAGTTGGTGCCCGATTAATAGTATTGCAAGTACATAGTTTCTTCTTTTTTGCGTCCTAGCTGCTGCACCGTGAATCCTGCATGTATCCTCGTTCCTCGCCCTTGCTGCAAGAGACCTGTTCCGTTTTTCTGATGAATCAGCATATTTCTGGGAAGAGAATCAGCATGTGGTAAGTTGAATGACTTGTTGGAACTTGTAAAGAACTGCTAGTGCCAAACATTTTCCGACATTGCATGCAATGCCTAATCATGGATGTAATCTGAGCTAATCCTTGGATATGAAATATGATACGAAATTTGAGGCCAGTTACAATACTCAATCACCATGAAAGGAGATCCTAATCAAGATTGGTAGCCAACATAAGACACTAACCGTTGAATCGGACAAGTACGAGTGCTGATATCTCTGTGACCGACCTCACCTCGTGATAAGAGCATTGTTGGAGCATATCGATCTTCATACTAGTAATATTTCATATCATTGGCATTCACATTCTGGAAAGTCGGTCTTTCTTAAAGCATACATTCTGGGTCATCATACATTCTGAAGCATTGCAACAGAAGAGTACAAGAGTTCAGACAGACCCTTTGCAAGTTGAGGCGCCGGCGCTGCACCTTGATGCTATAGCTAGCAGCCTCGTGCTCTATCATGGAGAAATGCCTCGATGATCGCCAGGGCCAGGAGTGGCGCTCCCTTCAGAACTGGTGCCGTGTATCATCAGATGTGCTAACGAGGAGCTCTGGGTGTCGAGGCCTGAACTGGAGTGGTTTCACACCCCTAGAATATAAGGTGTTTCTTATTAATAAAATGGCCGCATGCATCTTTCTGATGCAGAGGCCGGGGGATAACGTACTTTTCAGAAAAAAAAAGGACAAGGTGTTTGTTTGCCTGGACTCGATCGGTGTCGGGCCAAGACCAAGACCACTGTAGTACCCCCTCCAACCTGTTAAGGCGTTCAATCATCTGAGTGCGCGCATGTTTTTGGTGGCCACACCCTTTATGTGGCATCCATAGGCACCAAACAAACAAACTTGCCCATGTGCTATGAGCCTATGAGTTAAGTGGGATATGGCCATGTGCCCTGTCCTACTGTTGTAGTATTTGAACAGAATGAACAACTAATCCTATCGCGTTAAAGAGTGGTAGATTATAGGGTTACGTTACATGTTGATCAGCAAATCAATACGATAATCGATATAACTCAAAGCTACTTGAGGGAATACACAGGCAAAACAAAACCAATTCTTGTAAATACATCGGTCACATGACATGGATTCCATTCCTAATAAAGATATAACATGACCATAGAGAATGGGAAGAATGAACAATAAGTTTTATAGTACAAGCCACCAACTGCCTAATATCATGACAAGTCACAGTACTCGGATTTTATTCCTCAAGATAAGCATATAGAGATGCAGAAAAATGAACAGTCAGTTCCTTAGTATTAGGTTTCTAGTCCATCAAAGCACTAACTGCCTAAATATCATGAACTCAATACAAGTATAATAAGTCACCAAATATGAAATTTTTAGTTAAGCACTCAGTACAAGCTAAATCATGCTGTTAGCTGGGCATATGCAGCAGAAACAACCAAACTTCAAGAAGCCCATGCTCAAGCTAGTACAATTAAAAAAAATGACAATTCATAAGTATTCCTAGTAAATATTATGTGTACTGGAGGATTCTGGTTACAAGCAGAGACACATATTTACAAATTCCATTTTACTCATATTCTATTATTACCACTACTTCCATGATTCTTTCATATCTAGTACTAGTATTCCCCAAGGCATCAACTCCTTAATTAAAATTGCGAACCAAAATGCAACTTATAGCAAGTCACAACTAAGACACCAAAAATATATATATGCATAACAAGCCACAAGCAAGTTGTTATCACACAATTAGCAGATCTTACTAGTAAAAGGTAGTATGTATTAAGGGAATTCTTGTTAGTAGCACAGATGCGTGTCCAACGATTCAATTTATTCAAAGATTATTATAATTAATTTTCCAGGCACAAAAGTAGAAACTAGGAGCCCTGGTTTCTCTCTAGAAATAAACAACACAAATTGGTTACTGAGCCCTAGCAGCCGATGCAACATAGCAGTATTCCACAAAAAGTATGCAGCAGAAGGAAATTTACACTTCCATAAAACGAGCTCCGAAAGGGATGCGCTCTCCACCTATATATCTGAACTCATAGGTGAGAGTTCCCTGAAATAAATCTCCACGAGTGAAATCACTACTCCCCTGAACCCATCTACTAACCATTCTGAAACCATCGCCACAAAATGTTGTGTTTGAATACAACATCCAGAAGGTTCAACTCACCATATCACTGAATGTTCTGAAACGACAGCAGATTACACTGTTCATGGCAATTGGCAAAGCAGCAGACTCACTATATCATTTCGAGCATTCACCACTCACTACCTGAGTCAATCTGGCAATACATACTTTCTACAAACCGATCAAATCAAATGCATCTGGTCTGGTTCCCAACTTTACACCATCAGTCAACATAAATGCATTCGACGCCGAGCACACGACTTTGCAGTTACCGGTCCGCCCACAGGTTCTCCTCCTCTTCGCCAAAAAACGCAAATCTCCCCTGCTGCTGTTGCGTCACAAAAGCAGCGTGTTAATCTACATCAAATCAGCGTCTTACTCTTGGGCAAATTCTACCCTTTGGTGCGATGATTCAGGATGCAACTTGTGCAATTCTGTTCTTCCAAAAATATAACTAGGAAACGCACCAAGTTTCTTGCACCAAAGGGTAGAATTTGCACAAGATTAATGATTAAGACACAAGATTAAGGTGGTCCTATACTCCGAAGAAACTGAGTACAGTTGACTCGACACTTCCAAAATCAGCTTTCTTGCAACAAGGTGATCTTATACGACAATTTTCTGAAAAACTGAACATAAATTGCAGGTAATATAGAAATTAGGTCGGTAGCATACTAAAAAATAATTAAGCACTTAAAAGCTTATTTACATTATTAGCCGCGCGCACTAACAAAGAACAATAAAAGTTGAAAGACAAGAGAATCTGCAGCCTAAAAGATGAAGAGATTGTGCAGCAAAAAGAACTAGAATTGTATCGATAACAGCTGCATATCTGAAAGTTGATTTCATTCAGAGTTTATTATAATTACTTTCCAGAACTAGCTGTCCTGTGTTTTTCTCTATATAAATGAAAAACACAAACAAAAAAAATTAAACGATGGGGCCTGGCAGCAAATAAAACATAGCAGTATTCCATAGAAAGTTTGCAGCAGATGAAAATCCAATCTTCAATAAAATTCATTAGCTCCAGAACTATACCAACGGTTATCAGGCATCTAAAGATTTCTATGAGCATAACCATTGCGTAGGAAGGATACAAAGGCACGATCTTCCAGTTTTCAATACCAACTAAGTAGATATAATTTTGCGTCAACAAAGTAAGTAATTTATAATGCTAATTAAGCTCATACCTGCAAATTTGCATTAATTTCCTCATATAAGACGAACAAGTGCAGATTTCAGTGAGAAGCTTCAACTTCATGCCCAGTGCTGCTCCCATCACAACCAATCAAACAAGGAGGCCATGCCATAACGTACGGATAGGCACAGTCCCCAAATGTCCCGTGGATGAGCGACTCAATCTTGATGGTCTCCAATGAAAGGGATAAGAACCAGCAGCGGAGTATGCCAACAGGGGTAATACATTTCATGGACAAGTAGACATATCCAGACCTAACTTGCACAACCCTAAGGTGGCCCAGCCAGCCCCGAGTTACCCGACCAATTTCTTCACTCAAAGAGAGTATGTTCTGCGGCACCCAAATCCCAATTCCATCACCATCTACACCACGGATCCAAACATGGAGGAGGAAGTCATCATGAGATGCATAGACAATGCATAGGTGACCATCCTTAGTCTCCCCAGCCTTGTAATTGCACCTCAAAACGTCCACCTGCAAGGGTAGATCCACATTGGTGACCTCCATGGTGGCTGTGTTGATCCTTATCATGCGGTGTTCGCCATGGAAAGGCCAGTAAATGGAACCATGGACCAGCATGCCAGCATTGTACTTGAGGTTGTTGTCACCACCGATTTCAACCCATGGGTGGATAGCCCAGTGCCCCAATCCCATGTCTCCGACGAGAAGACGGCAGCACGAACCCTAGACACGTCGACGCAGACACAGACCACCCGGAACGACCAGGGGTTCTCCTCACAAGACAGCAGACGCGAACCAAGCCAGGCGAAACCACGGAGACACCCTTCCCTGGCATCCTCGGGCAACGGGATGATGTCCACGGCCCAGGTCATGGGGTTCACGGCAGCAACGGACATCATGTTCCAGTTCCACAGGAGGATGTAACCGTCGCGACAGTCCACGATGCCCCAGCCCATGGGATTGGGCCATGTATACGTGATAGCCCGAATAAATTATGAAAAATATATCCTTTTCACGGAAATTATGAAAATTAATGTAACAATGGATATATGGATATTCATTTGGTATTATTTATATATACATATTTTTTATATATGTTTGGTCAAACATAAAAGGCATTGGTTTTTGTAACTCAATTTACACGCCATCTATCTCGGGAAGAAGGGAGCATATAGCAATGGGAGATTTTCTAAAAGCAAAAGAAAAAAACACAGTGGGAGATCTTCTCAACAAAAGAAATTGCAGTGAAACTTTGCCATATAATGTTCTGCTACTTGAATATAACATACTGAAACTTGAACTCGATTAAATAACCGGAGAAGAGATAAAAGGTTCAGTTGCTGAATGTTCTAAAATGATAGGCAGACTCACGGTATCATTCTGGGCACTGGCCACTACTCGAGGCAATACATTGCAAAAGCAAGTATCCTTTGTACAAATCTATCACAACAAATGCAGTTGATTCCCAACTTTCCTCATGAGCAGCCACCAGAAATAATGCATTTCGATGCCAAGCACAACGACGACTTGCCACCCGCAGATTCCCCTCCTCTTTCGCAAAAACGCAAATACCCCTGCTGCTGTTGCATCACAAAAGCAGTGTGTTAATCTTGTGTGAGTTCCTACTCGGTGCACTGCTTCAGGATGTAACTTGTGCAATTCTACTCTGCTATCTCTATACTTGGAAGAAACTGAACATGGTTGACACTTGCATTTTAAAAATCTGAACGTAAATTGCAGTAAATGTAGAACAAAACAGTAGCACCGAGATGCAGAAAGAATGCAGCAAACAATAACTACTTTCAGAACTCTCCGATATCTAGTCAAGGGAACAACTGGCTAACATTGTGAACTGAAATACAAGTATAACAAGTCGCAACTAAGCTACCATAAAAATTAGGTCGCGAACATATCCCTAAGAAGAAGAAGAGGCAAATAGTTGAGCACTTAAAAGCCAATTTCTTATTTTATGTGCGCACAACAAAGAACAGCAAAGGTTGAAAAACATATCCTCAAAAATTAAGAGGTTGTGCAGTGGAAGAAAAATGGAAAACAAGAAAATTTGCATCCTCAAAGATGAAGGGATTGTGATGTACAAAAAAAGTAATATGCATAAAGGGATTCTTGTTAGAGTCACAGATGCATATCTGAAGTTAATTATATTCAAAGATTATTATAATTACTTTCCAGAGCTAGCACTGCTGTGCTTTTCTCTCAATAAATGAGAGAACACAAACACAAACAGTAGGAACAAATTGGTCAATGGGGCCTAGCAGCAAATGCAACATCTTCTAGCAGAATTTTACCAATAGTTTGAAATCATCTAAAGGTTTCTAGGCATAACCATCAAGATAGAATAGCACGATCTTCCAATTTTCAATGTCAACCAGATATTATTTTGCATCAACAGAAAAGTAATTAATAGTGGTAAACTCATACCGGAAAAATCCCATTCATTCATTTCCTCGTACGGCAAACAAGTGCAGACTTCAGCAAGAAGCTTCAACTTCATGTCCAGTGCTCCCATCATCACCAATCAAACAAGGAGGCCAGGCCATATGATACGGAAAGGCACAGTCATCAAATGTGCCGTGGATTAGTAACTCGATCTCCATGGTCTCCAATGAAAGGTAGAAGAACCAGGTGCGCTGTGTGCCAGCATTAGTCATGCGTGTCATGGAGAAGTAGACACATCCAGACCTCACTTGCACAACCCTGACTTGGCCCTCCAAGCCCCGAGTGACCCGATCAATTTCCGCACCCAAAGAGAGCATGTTCTGCCGCACCCAAATCCCAATTCCATCACCGCCCACACTACGGATCCAAACATGGAGGCGAAAATCATCGGATGCACGGACAATGCAGAGTTCTCCATCCTTGGTATCCCCAACGATGAAATCGTCTTGCCAGTAATCAATAGTTGTGTGTGAGGGTAGATCCACAGAGGAGGCAGTGTTGATCTTGATAATGCGTCCTTCGGCATAGAAAGGCCAGTAAACTGAACCGTCCACCATCGTGCCTGCACCGTACTTGAGGCTGTTTTCACCACCGATCTCCACCCATGGGTGGACGGCCCAACCCCTTGTATCTGACGAGAAGACGGCAGCACGAACCCTAGAGACGTCGGCGCAGAGGCAGACCACACGGAACGACCGGGGATTCTCGTCGGAAGTCAGCAGGTGGAAACCAAGGAAGCCGAAATCGCGGAGACTCCCATCCGCGACATCATCGGGGAAGGAGATGACGTCCACAGCCCAGGTCATGGGGTTCACCACAGCCACGGCCCAGAGAGTATTCCATAGGAGGACGTAACCGTCGCGGCAGTCCGTGACAGTCCAGGCGTCGTCCAGCGGGAGGGAGGTGAGGAAGAAGTCGCCACGGCGGAGGGCGGCGGTGACGACGGGATCCGAGCGGCGCAGGGGTGCGAAGGAGGGGGCGGTGTCGTCGTCCACTTTGAGGAAGATCCCGAGGAGGGGCGCTGGGTGAAGGGCTCGGAAGAGGCGGCGGAAGGACGGGGAGGAGCGGACGGCGCAGAGCCATGGGCGGCAGGTGAGCGCGGCGCGGACGAGATCCGGGAGGTTGGGCAGGCGGAGGAAGATGTCGAGAAGTTGGTCTTGGCCGAGGGAGGATATGGTGGTGGTCCCGTCGGCGGCGGTGGCGAGGGCAGTGGTGGAGGGGATGGACGGAGGTTTCGCTGCTGGCGGCGGCGGCGGCGGCTCGCTGGACATTGCTGGAGAGTGGGTGGATGGAGATTCTGGATCCCTCTGGCTGGTCGGCTACTTGTGTATAGTACGCATGGCCCAAGCCCATTATATATAGGCTTAATGCTTTGAGCCCATGTACGCAATAGTCCAAGACTCCAAGTAGCCCATGCTTTGGAATTAAACAGATTTTTTTTGTGTGCACCTAGTACTACTATAAAAAAAATATAGGTTATAGGTTTTTATATCAGTTACTCAAAAAAAAAAACTCCTAGCAGTTACTCAAAAAAAAACTACTATATAACAGTGATAGATTTTCCTGAAGAATAAAGAACAATGGGAGATTTTCTCAAAAAATAACAGTGAGAGATGGATTTTTATGGGATGAATATATAATCAGGACATGATAAGAAAATCAAACAAGAAGGGTACTCGCATGTTAAATTTTAGGGGCACACAATATCCCGAAAAGTAAGGAAACAAGTGCGACTATAAATTAAGTTTTCTGTTCCTCACATCATTGTGTTTTCTTGTGTCATGAAATAAACACAATACTTACAACCTCTATGTTGCTTTGGGATGCTGTGTTGTCAGTAATAGAATACAAAGTACTCTATAAGACTAATATGATAATATTGATATACTATCAAATATGGGGTTGATATTTTTACAATTTGGATCCCATCACAATCCAGTCGACACATATGCCAAGTTCTGTGTGTGATCATATATTCGCACGCACAACAACGATCACACAGTCGATCTTCATCTTACACACGGAGCAACATATAAGGTGCTTTGAGAGGCAGGCAGAGCCACTGCTAAATTACCTAAGGTGCAGTAGTACTTGAAGATTATTTCTTGATGGAGAGGGTGGATCACCCCCTTCATAGAACACCCCCTTTACTCAACTTCTTCGGTACCATAAGATTGGTAGAAGCTCATGAACCTCAAAGTGAATTCTGCGATGGTTTTAGTTAGGGTCATCTATTTCGGTAGGCTACAGTTCAGAAGTCAACCGAATAGAAAAACATGTACCTTCAATCTTCATGAAGTATTGTATGGCTTCCCCTTGGTCATGGCCTTCCACGACAAACTGTTCTATACTGATATCCAAAGTTTCATCTTTAGATCTGTATTCTTTGTGTTGCTCTTTCTGAAACTTGTAGCCTGCACACTGCTCAAAGCACAAGCAAGCAGAGAAACAACACAAACATCAATATATGCTACATGGTAGTCTAGTTGGGAGATGAAAACTAACTATCACACCACAGTGGAGATGCTTGTTCATCAGTATATGCTCACATGGTCAATGCATAGCCTCATGGTGATGCCCCATGTGCCATGTAGGATCGGATGTCAGGGAAAGTGGGTTTGGATAGGGAAGTGGGATCCTCTGCAAGAGGCATGTGCTTGGGAAGAAAAAGTGTGGTCTGATGTAAAAAACTGAAAAGGTTGAAATGAAGAGTAGAGAAGCATATGTATTAAAGTTTCTGTTTTCTATTTCTTGATGAGGCCCACTAATAGTAGCTTGCGTTGGGGAGAAAAAATCAATGTAGTTGTCTCACGCTACTTTTTCTCATGGGGCATCTGCATCCATATGTCATCATTGTACATGCCCTAACCTGGTGCTGCATCTCAAAAGGAAAAGGAAAAGGGGACAGTAATGAGCAATGAAGAGGCAGAGGCCGGGGAAGTGAAATTCTCCCCCAATTTTGGGCTCCTCCCACCCTAGCCGCTCCTCCTCCCACCCTAGCCGCCCCTCCTCCTCCCACCCCAGCCGCTCCTCCTCCCACCCTAGCCGCCCCTCCTCCTCCCACCCCAGCCGCTCCTCCTCCCAACCCTAGCCGCCCCTCCTCCTCACCCCCTCTTCCCTTCCTCGTCGCCGCTAAGGCAGCCGCCGGGCAAGCCCAGGGCGCCAAGGATGGTGGCGGCGGGGCCTCGGTTGCCCTGCATCTGCGTGGGGAACCCCGGATCTGGAGCGGCGGCTCCATTGGCAAGGCACGGCCGGCTAGTAGCCGTGCGGGCGGTGGATCTGGTGTGCCGGCCGCGCGGGCGGTGGATCTGGTGTACCGGCCGCGCGGGCGGCGGGATCCGGTGGTCGTTGGCGGCCGGCGGCGACATTTGCGGCGGTCGATCGGTGTGCGTGATCCGGTGCCTCGCCTCCTCCCCTGTTCGGCATGCGGGCCAGCCTGGTCGGGCCGCGCTTCCTCTTGGTCGCCGGTTCTGTACAGGAGGCGCTGCTGGTGGCGGGGATCTAGTTCGGGTGAAATCCCTGGCCGGCCATGACCGGCCGCGCCGACGGCGACGCCTGAGGGCACCGTTCCCCTCCTTGAAGGCGTCGGTATGGACTGATCTCCTCACTTCACCTTCCCTAACATGTAATGGGATGAGCGACTTCTAACCAACGACCTATTGTAATGGAACCTATCCACCGCAACGGATCGTACTTGGTATTTCATTTCAACTACTAAAGTATATCACCTCTAAAATAAAAAGTGCACATTCCGAATATATTTTCATTTCTCTAGATTTTCAAATTTAAAATTATTCGGATTCAAACAAATTTTTAGATAAATTGTTTGAAACAAAATTACATACATTCATTCTGTGCTATATTTTCTTTTGTCTAGATTTTTTAATCTAAAATTATTTGAATTCAACCAAAATTTATTTATATATTTCGGAAAAAATATACATACATTCATTCTGACCTATGTTTCCTTTTATCTAGATTTTCCAATTTAAAATTATTTGAATTTGAACAAAACTTCCCTTGATTAATTCGTAGGAAATTTACATACATTCATTATGAACTATATTTATTTTATATAGGTTATTCAAATAAAAATTAGTTGATTTCTCTGAAAAAAATTACACACATTCATTCTGACACATATTTTATTTTATCTAGATTTTCAAATTATTCGAATTCAGACAAAATTTTGTTCATTTGTCCCAAAAAAATACGTACATTTATTAGGCACTATGTTTCCTTTTATCCTTATTTTCAAATTTTAAATTATTTGAATTCAAACAAAAATTAGATGATTTGTCCAAAAAAGATGTAAATTCTTCTTCACATATAATTTCTTTTAGCTAGGTTTTTGAATACATAATAAATTAAGTTTATTTGTCTGAAAGAAATTTATGTATATTCATTATGAACTATATTTTATTATCTAGATTATTCAAATTCATTCATAAATTAGTTGTTTTATCCAAAACAATCTGTACATTCATTTTGACCTATAGTTTCTTTTATCTAGATTTTCAAATTTAAATTATTTGAATTTGAACTAAAAAATACATTAATTCTGCACTATATTTTGCTTTATCTACATTTTTATTTAAAATTACTCCAATTCATACAAAAATTTAGTTGATTTGTCCAAAAAAATATGTACACTTATTCTGCAGTATATTTCCTATCTAGATTTTTAGATTTAAAATTACTTGAATTCAAACAAAATCTAGTTGATTTGTCCGAAAAGTTTATCCAGAATATAAGTAATTTTCATAAATAGAAAAAAAGAATACATAAGATAAATTGTGCTTATCTCTTTAAATGTCATAGTGGTCGGATGGTTGGCGCTCGCACACGCGGCGAGCTTACGTGGTCATAGGTTAGAACCGATGCCTTCCCCTTTTCTCATTTGGTTTCTACTTTAACTCGTACGGTTTATCTTATACTATAAAGCTAATTGTGCTATATAAACGTCAATAGTAAGGAGGTCAAGTGGCTATCTAAGCGAGGCGAATCATAGCAGGTCGTGTGTTTGAATCCTGCTGCCGCTCTAGCACTTTTCATTTTATTTGAGGGTTTTCTGCATAAATAAATAAAATGCAAGGGTGTTTTTTGAAAAAAACAATGCATGCGGAATACCCACTGCGTCAGCCACTGACAGTGGGCCCCTGCCATGTTTTTTTTTGCGGGGCAAATTGGGAAGTTTTATTCAACAGAAACCACCCCGGCAGCATCTGCCAGGAGGCTAGTTACAAGTAAACTAGGAATATAGTCTAACCAACAATCTGTTACATCCATCGTGCTAGCTTGCTTCGCACAAAGGTGAGCAGAAAAATTTGCTGATCTCAACACATGTTGAATAAGAAAAAAAATTAAAAGAGCTGGCGTGCTCCCCAATCTCGTCAAGAATCGGCGCCACCACTGAAAAATCATGGCGCGAGTGCCAGAGGTTAACAACCTCTTGGCTATCCGTCTCCAAGATGACTTGATCATAACCTCGAAGCTTTGCGAAAATTACGCCATCTCGAAGAGCCAACGCTTCAGCCAGAAGAGGGTCTGTGATTCCATAGTATGGCTTACACCATGCAGCCTTGAAAGCAGACGGAGAACGTGCTACCCCTCCAACCCCTCCTCGGCGGGACTCCATGGCAATGCTACCGTCGACGTTGATTTTTATCCACCCATCATCCGGCGGCCTCCAACCATGACCAGGCAAGATCCGAGCATGATCTTGAGGTAACTCTAAAATCGCTAAAGCTTCCTGTATGTGCTTCATGGACCGAACAGGATCAAACTCTCCTTTGTCATGTGTGATGTTGTTGCGTGCAGTCCAAATAGCCCACATAATAGACACAAGTTTTGCTCTATCAGAATCTGAAAACAGAGACTCACACAAGACATCCTTAACCCAAGTAAGAGGGTGCAGGTCTGGTCCCTTAACATGCAGCCACTGCGGGGCTTCGTTCCAAAACCTTCTCGCATGGGTACAGTTCAGTAATGCATGCATCATATCCTCCTCTGAACTCAAACAGATTTTGCACCTGCTCTCGCTGGATATATGCCGATATTTCAGTGTACTTTCGACGGGAAGAATCCCTCGCATCACGTGCCACCAGAAGACGCGAACTTTGGGCAGCACCTTTGAGTTTCCATAACCGAGACCACAACTGTTTATACATCTCCGAAGTATCTTTAGTCGTCCCTTCTTCTAGAGCTTTATGCTCGTTCTGAATCATTAGAGAGTGATACGCTGATTTTACAGTATAAATCCCGGACCTCTCAGGCGCCCAAGCATAGAAATCATCTCCCCCTCCAGTCCTCAAAGGGATATTAAGAATTGCATCCGCATCTGGAGGGATAAAGGATTGTCTTATAACTTCAGATTTCCAAGTCCAATTCTCATCATCAATAATGTCTGCTACCCAGCTGATTTGTGCATCGCCAAGACGTGCAACAGGTGCCCTTGTCAATCTATTTGGGATCCATTTATCCTCCCATATAGACACTGTTGTGCCACTTCCGATACGTTTGATTAGCCCAACATTCAAAGCTTTCTGCCCTGCTATGATTGCCCGCCATGTCGCCGACGCGCTTTTGGGGACGCCAGCATGCATGAAATCACAGTTGGGGAAATATCTTCCTTTCAATACTCGAGCACACAAGGAGTTGGGCTCTGTCATTAGCCTCCATCCATGTTTACCAAGGAGTGCTACGTTGAACATCTGTAAATCTCGGAAGCCCATCCCTCCTTTATTCTTTGGCTGTGCGAGAGACTCCCACGACATCCAATGCATTGAACACCGATCAAGAGAGCTACTCCACCAGTACTTGGCCATATAAGAAGCCAACTTTGCACATACTTTCTTTGTTAGCTTGAAACAGCTCATGCTAAAAGTAGGTATAGATTGGGCTATAGCTTTTATTCGCACCTCTCTTCCCGCACAAGAAATCATCCTCTCGGACCCCCCTTGGAGTTTGCTTCTCAACCTCTCTCCAATATGGTCAAAAGTTCCACTTGTTATTCTCCCTACGACAGTTGGCAGCCCCAGATACCGCTCACTGAAAGCCTCAACACTGATGCCCAGAATCTGTTTTAATTCTTGCCTGACTGGAGCCGAAGTGTTTGGACTGAAATAAATTGAGCTTTTATCCTTATTAACAGCCTTTCCAGGACACTTCCCATAGATCCTTAAAATCTCATTTAAACGGTGAGCACTATGCATCTGGGCTTGCATGAAAATAAGGCTATCGTCTGCAAAAAGCAAATGATTGATCCATGGAGACCGATAGCTCACCCTGATCCCTTTGTCAACTTGTGTTCCACCGAATCTATTCAGCAAAGATGTGAAACCTTCAGCACAAAGTAAAAACAAGTACGGGGATATTGGATCACCTTGTCGCAACCCACACGTCGGTGTAAAAAAAGGTAGCAGCTCGCCATTGACACGCACTGAAAACCTGACCGAAGTCACACATTTCAGGATCAAACGGACAAACTCTGCACCAAAACCTAGCCGCAATATAATAGCCTCAAGATAATGCCACTCTACACGATCGTAGGCCTTCATCATGTCCAACTTTACCGCACAAACCGCATTGCCCCCTTTCTTCCTTCTCTTTATAGCATGCACACTCTCGTGCGCAATTAAAACGTTATCGGTGATCAAGCGGCCGAGGACGAACGCACTTTGTTCTTCTCCAATAATTTCACCCAAACACCCTCTAACTCGGTTTGCAATAGCTTTTGAAGCAATTTTATATAGAACCGGGCAGAGAGATATTGGACGATATTGAGATATCTTATGCGGAAAACGTACCTTTGGGATTAGAGTAATCGACGTATCATTCATACCCGCCGGAAGTTCACCTCCATTCAGAAAATCTAGAACTGCCCGGACAATATCAGCTTTCAGAAGCTTCCAATGGCGTTGGAAAAACTCGGCAGTAAACCCGTCCACCCCTGGTGACTTTGACGGCGCCATTTGAAACAGAGCATGCTTAACTTCGTCCTCTGTGTATGGTTTTTGAAGCTCATAGTTCATAGCGTCCGTAACACGATTAGGAACAAAATTCAGCAGGTCATCCATTGACTGAAATCCTTGCGATGTATATAACGCTTGATAAAACGCCCGAACTTCAGCACGGTCCTCCTCGACATCTGCACACTTTGAGCCATCTGCTCTTTCAAGATGCTCAATTCTGTTCATGCGCTTTCGTTGAGCAGCCTGGGCCAGGAAATAACCCGTATTTCTGTCGCCCTCACGTAGCCACGACACCCTTGATCTCTGACGGGACCAAATCTCCTCTTGTTTAAGAGCTAGTCGCAATTATTTAGTAACTGATTTCTCCTCCTCTGACGGCCCCCTACCCACTGATTGGGAGCGTAGACGCTCTAGTTTTTCTCGCAGTTTACGGACTTTGCGCGTCAGTGAACCAAACTCCCTCGCTCCCCATGCTGCCAAGTTACCTTGCAACGAATTGAGAGCTTGGGATACTCCCTGTAGACCCTGACCACCAGCACCTCGATGCCAATTATCCATCACCAATTTGTCATAATCGACATGCGTCTGCCAAACATTCTCGTACCTAAAGGGTTTCGGCCCTCTAGTTGCTGATGATATAGAATGCTCACGGATATCCACAAAAACAAAGCTGTGATCTGACTCCGTAGCAACAATATGACGTACCTTGATATATTCAAACATATTAACCAAATCCAGATTTCCAAAAGCCCTATCAAGACGAGCTTTGACATTTGTTCTACCCGACTGCCTATTATCCCAAGTATACTCCACTCCCGACCATCCAAGATCCGTGAGTGAGCAATCATCCACTGCTTCCCGAAAAGCCCTCATTTGCCACTCTGGTCGCGGCGAAAGAGAGAAGTGTTCTGAACCAAAAAGAGTTTCATTAAAGTCATCGATGCACATCCAACCATCATGTTGAATTGCAAACAAAGTCCTCAAGAACCTCTAGCTATGATGCCTGTCCTCCGCGCGAGGCGCTCCGTAGAAACCGGTCACTCGCCACGCCCTCCCGTCGCCCCCCCTTACGCCTGACAGAAACATCAATGTGACAGGAACTGTAATTCTTAAGCTCAACGTCAAAGTCTTGGGACCAAAACATGCCAATCCCTCCACTAAGACCTGTACTATTCACTGCAAAACAACCCGCAAAACGTCAAAGTCTTGGGCCCCTGCCATGTTGGCAAGCCAAGCGTGCACATGATACGGTAGAAAGCACCGCATATGAACGGAAAGACAAGTTAGATGACCAGAAACACGTATTTTACAAGTTTATGCATCAAACTGACCGTCGCGTGCAAGTTCTGTGACTTGTGGTGTATTTACCTCCTCTTTTGCCTGCAGGCTAATTGGAGCTAACAACTTGGAGTAACCACATTCTCTCTAATTCTGTGTGCAACCCTACTCTGAATTTCTGAATTATGTGTTGCCTATTAATTTGGCTGTTTTTTGAATTTCTGCATGCGACCCAGGTGCTACCATGTTCCCTGATCATTTTCTTACTCTGAATTTTGTGTGGTACCATCTTCTGTACATGACATGCACTCTGAAATTCATAGTATCTTGTGCAGTCAGTATTGGGTGTATACTCTTGACTTCTGAAGTGCCACTGATGTAAAAATTCATATGCCCAGTGCTACATGTAAGCTCCTCGAAAAGGTGGATCTTGATAGATCCTTTTATGACCCTATATATGCATACTGGTGGGTGGGGCCGTGTTTTTATTGGTAACCAGCACATATGCCCTTGTGTTGCAATAGGAGATAAAATAGTATGCATTTAAAGTCAGTGAGAATTATCTGTGCAAGCAAAACCATGTGTGCACACGAAAAAGAAACATTTAGATTCTCGGTGTCGCCGCGTGTGAAGGAATCAATCCGCTATTTTTCCATTCATTAATCGAGGGCATTTAAGAGTTTTGTTACGTCATCATACGCCAGAGAAGGCCCAAGAGTTATTCAATCTACATTTTCTTTCAGTGCTTTCAATCAAGGGGATTTCAAGGTATGAAGTTTCTGAATATTCTAGGAAACATGAACAATTTTAAAAAAATTATGTACACTTTTGAAAAAACGCAAAAAAAATATGAAAGGGAACATCTTTTAAAATTCACAAACATTTTCTGAAAACACCAACTTTTTTTTATAAAAACATGAACATTATTTGAATTTCTGAACATTTTTTCAAAGCGGTAAAATGTATTGAAAATTCATAAGATTTATAAAAAATGTGTATCTTTTATACACAAACATTTTTAATTGTGAAATTTTCACTAAGACAAGAATATTTTCGAATTTGGACCATATTTTGAAATTTCAGTTTCTTTTGAAATCTCAAACAATTTTGAAAAAAAAATTGGAACAAGGGAAAACTTTTTGCAGGTTCCGAATATCTTTCAAAACAGCTAATTTTTTTTGGAATTTTGAACATTTTCAAAAATTTGGATTTTTAGTTCTGAATATTTTTTGAGAATTTTAATTTACGAAATAAATTCTAAAAGAAAAATAAAATTCGAAGGGAAAAAAGATATAGGGAAAGGAGAATAAAAATAGAAGTAAAACACAGTAATCAAGAAAAATGGGCCAGCCCGGTATTGGTTGTCCTGTGCGAAACTCTGACTATTTGTAGGCCGGTGCGGAAAATAGAACGTTCTCATCTGCGTGGGCCGAAAAGTAAGTGGCCTGGCTTCGCTGGGCCACAGTGCGCGGCCCATGCACGAAAATTCTTTTTTTAGCAGACAAATGCATAAGAATTTAGTACTACCTCGGATAGAAAAAAAACTTTTCGGTGGGTGAACGGATGAAAAATTGATGAAACACACCTTGCTTTATTAGTACTAGTACGCCCGTGCGTTGCGATGGGAGATAAAATAATATGCATTTAAAGTCAGTGAGAATTATATGTGCATGCAAATCCCTGTGTGCACACGAAAAAGAACATTTAGCTTCTCGATTTCATCACGTTTGAAGGAATCAATCCTCTATTTTTCCATTCATTGATCGAGGCATTTAAGAGTTTTGGTACGTCATCGTACGCCATAGAAAGCCCATGAGTTATTCAATCTACTCTTTCTTTCAATCTTTTCAATCAAGGGGATTTTAAAGTATGAAGTTTCTGAATATTCTAGGAAATATGATCAATTTTTTGAATCCTGAACAGTTTTTAAAAAATTATGCACACTTTTGAAAAAACCGAACAAAATATGAAAGGTAACATATTTTAAAATTGTCAAACATTTTTTGAAAACACCAACTTTTTTATAAAAACATGAACATTATATGAAATTGTGAACATTTTTTAAAAACAGGAAATGTGTTGAAAATTCATAAGTTTTTTAGAAAATGTGGATCTTCTATACATGAACATTATTTTTTATTTTGAAATTTCACTAAAACGTGAATATTTTTCAAATTTGCAGCATTTTTTGAAATTCCATTTTCTTTTTAGAAATCTTGAACAATTTTGAATAATAATATTTTTTTTTGAAAAATGGGCAACTTTTTACAAATTTGATTAATTTTGAAAATAGCAACAAAATTTTGGATTTCTGAACATTTACCAACATTTCTTACTCTGAAAGTTTTTAGATTATTTAATTTACTGAATAAAGCCATAAAAATCTGCTCGTGCATGCTATTTGATCGAGGGCATAAACTGCAGGAAGTTGGGTTAGCTTTCATTGCTCGATTGCAAACAGAAATTATTTCATTTGTTTATGGTGTGAAATGTTCTTCACTATATGACGAGAATAAAAGATTGACACATCAACGAGAATGATTATCTTTGTTATCATCGAGAGAAAGAATATATAGGTAAGCCTCAAATTGTGCGCTCACAATGACTACAATAAAAATCTGCTCGTGCATGCTATTTGATCGAGGGCATAAATTGCAGGAAGTTGGGTTAGCTTTCATTGCCTGATTGCAAACAAAAATTATTCCATTTGTTTATGGTGTGAAATGTTCTTCACTATATGACGAGAATAAAAGATTGAAACATCAGCGAGAATGATTATCATTGTTATCATCGAGAGAAAGAATATATATGTAAGCCTCTACGGTTTTTTCATCCTCTCATCCCTGCTTGGACTGCCTCTGTATTCTTGGTCCAATAAGAATTATGTTGCGCTGGACACAAAAAGCGGATTTTTTTTCTCCTTTCATCATCACTTTCCCTTCCAACTTGCCTCCTCAGTTTTTTGGTTTTGCCGACTTTCCCGACCGATTTTTCTTAAAAGCCGCTTCAACTGCCCCATGTCTTATTGGTCTACCACATCTGACATGTGGACACCACTGCCGCCGTCAGCGTGGGTGGGAAGGAGGATAAGCGACAATACATGTGGGGCATCGCGTTGATATTTTAAAAAACCGACGTGGCACTATGTGTGCGAAAGAAGGAGGATTCTTTTTTTTTTGCGAAAGAAGGAGGATTTTTTTTGCAAAAGCAGGAGGATCCTGATATACATTTTTATCCTATTGCAACACACGGGCGTTTTTTTAGTAATAGGACTAACCGAAGACTAGTTCAGCAAATGATAATTCACCGTAACATCGAGCAGTCAGAATAATTTATTGTTTTTTTTGCAACATGGCACATTAGAACAAAGTATAGACCGACTGTTCTGCTAATGGTCTATTATTATTCTTAAATTTGTTTTTTGCAACATGGCACATTAGAACAAAGAATAGACCAATTGTTGTGCTAGTGGTTTATTATTATTTCTTAAATAGTGGTGTGTCCTTTCGCATTGCACAACTTGCAGTAAATGTGAGTTTATGTTGCTATAATATACTTGTTTGTTCAAACCTAACGTCGATCAAGCTTTTGTGCTAGTCAGAATAGGTACGTCATATTTGAACTTCTGTCCATCGGAGAAGAAACACATGCTTGGCGGCCGCTAAGCGAGCATGTGGTACGACCGAATCATTGCTAGCTAGCTAGTACGAGTACGTACTTATCTTTGGTTATCAAGTGCACATCACTGGCCCAATTAACTATAACGTAATAAATTAAATTATATATAGGACGTACCATATCAACCAGGTTAAATTGATAAAGTACTCATGCAAACCAAACATGACAGTATGTATACCACCTAATCTTGTTTGCACCATTGCAATTATTAGCAATGGTACCCGCAAAATAAAATAAAATAGCAATGGTTGCTGCCAGTTGCCTGCCGTTCCGGTACTATATAAAGGATGGCGGCATTTTGAATGTCTACCCGACCTTTAAAAACAGTATCACTTTTTTCCATATGATACTCTTCTAAACATAACTACTCCATCCGTAAACTAATGTAAGAGTGTTTAGATCATCACTTTAGTAATCTAAATACTCTTATATTAGTTTACAGAGGGAGTACATAACTGGTCTTTGCTCGAGTATTAAAAGGATGACATTTTGAATGTTTACTTGACCATTCAAACAGTATGACCTTCTCCATTGTATTCTTCTACACGACTAGTACAGAACTGGCCTTGCACGTTAATTTTTTTTCTTCCTACACAGTTTTGACAGCGTGTTTGGAAGCTTTTGGGAAAGCGCACGCGGGTAAGCGAGCATGTGGTACTTAGGCTGGTCACAATGGGCAAAAATATAAATTAGTAACCTACACACTTCCCTAGACTATGTTACTACCTTCATAGTAGGTAGGAACATGTATGTAGTGTCATGCAACGATGTATTTATTAGGTCATAGATTCATTGTTTCTTGAAGTGTGTGATGTTCCGATAACTTAGCTAGTTAGCACAAGTAGCCCTCACTTCATTAAATATGTGCCACATAAGCAAAGTTGCATTGGAGTGTGTGATGTTACTCCTAAGTTCCTGCCCATTGTGACCAGCCTTATCTTCCGTTATCAAGTGACCCAATAATCATTAATAAGTTTAATAAATTACATATACGACCGTATCAATATGTTTTTTTTGCGCTGGACCGTATCAATATGTTAAAATGATGAAGTCTTGCCTATCAAACAGACCATCATATATACCACCTAATGTTTTCTGCGCCATTAATTGCAAATTTTAGCAACGATTGCCACCAGTTGCTGGTCCTTCTAATCTAACCGCATGGAGTTGCCTCGTCTTTCTTCGTGCTCTGCGTGTCCCGCCAAATAATTCGTACCTCGGCCGCACGAGCACCGAATGTGAGCGGTGAACCTTGCCTTAACTATCGCATCGCTCTCTTGGGCGGTGTGCGCTGCTGCACGATGAAGTGGTCTTCTTTCTCCTCCTTGCGAGACACAATCCACATGTTGGTGCAAGGAACTCCGCCTACCTTTTTTTTTACGTGAGGAACTCCGCCTACTGCACGTCCAAGCCAATACCAGTACTATCAAGGCCTGGGTTCGGCGGGAAGACGGTAGCTGCACCGACCTCAACGTGATGACGAGGAAGGAGACTCCAACACGGAAGGAAGGATACTTGACTCGTCCAAAGGGCAAGTCAGGTGCTTGCAGCATGAGTCTAGTACGAAGTCGTAGGAACTTTCCAAATTTACCGTAGAGTATGAGTCATACTCTGTATCCATTCGTAAAGAGTAAACCGTGATTTGCACATGAAGTCCAGCCGCACTGTATAATGTAAGGGTGATGGCCGATGATACGTGTCAAACGTATCTATAAGTTTTGATTATTGGATGCTTGTTTTATATCATTGTTGCATGTTTCTACTATTAATTCGTATCATTTTGGGACATTTTTATTGACCAGCCTATTAACAAGATGTGCAGTGCCTGTTCAACCTATTTGTGGTAGGTTAGCCCATGGGAACATTTCAAAACAAAGTTTAAGCCCAACCAATCACATGATGCCCTCGGGGTTTACCCTCCGTGGCAGTTTATTTTTTTAGAGAAAATGCCAGAGCCCGACTTTATAAATAAAGCCACCAGGCAGAGTCATAACAAACCACAGCAAACAGCCACGAAGCACACACAGAGTATCAACCAGAACCACAGAGGCTAAAGTAGAACGTACATGGCTCCCAGGCCAGTACACGGCACACAGGCTGGAGAGACTAAAGACAGCAACATCAGGGACAACAACTCCTAACTGCTGGCTTGGACTGGAGAAAGGGATATAGCAGAAGCCCGAATCTTGGATATCATCATATCGAACACCTCCCTGTCCTCCTCCTTAGTCAATAATCTCCATTGCTACAAGAATATGAAAGTCTTAAATAAGCAATCAGCAGATTTAGCAGGAAAAACATGTTCAATAGTAAATTTGTTTCTTATTGTCCAGAGAGTCCAGCACATCGCTGACAAGCCCACCCAAAACATTCTCCTCTGGGCCCCAACCAGGTTGTTGGCCAAGAGTCGAAGGTCTGAGAAAGAGGACGGTCTCCAGGAAACATGCAACCAAGATCTGATACAACACCAGAATAGTTTAGCCAGAACAGAATTAAAGAAAATATGCATCGTGTCTTCTCTTAGCCCACAGAGGGCGCAATGGTCAGATCCAGGGCCGTTACGTTTGCGGATCTGATCACTAGCCGGCAACCGCCCACGAGGGGCTTGCCAGAGGAAAATCTTAATCTTAGGAGGGATACGAGCCCTCCAGATCCACTTGAAATTGGAAGTGATGGACCCAGCAATCAACTTACCATATAACGATTTCACAGAAAAACGACCAGAAGGGGAGTGGGGCCAGACCACCGTGTCCTCCTCCTCCGAGAGCATAGGGACAAAGGTAACAAGGTGCTGCCAGTCAACCAACTCTTCAGGAGAGAGAGAGCGACGCAGTTGCAGATCCCAATTATTGGTTGCAAGCTCAAAGATTGAGATCTCAGGGTCAGGCCAATAAGAAAAAAGAACAGGAAAAGAATTTGCCAGCGTGGTCGAACCGCACCACCAATCAAGCCAGAATCTAGTGGATCTGTCATTGTGAACAACAAACTTGACGATGCCTTGGAAAATAGGCCTAAGTTTAACAAGGTCTTTCTAGAACTGAGAGGCCCCCGAGGCGCGGGCAAACATAGGGCTAGAGGAAGGGAAATATTTAGCTTTGAGGATGTTGTACCAAAGAGGCTTATCTGGGATGATGGTCATGATCTTCCACCGCCATTTGATGATCAAGCATTTGTTCATGACTAAAGTGTTAATGATACACAGGCCCCCAAGGCTTTTTGGTCTGCAAATAAAGTCCCATTTGATCAAGCGATACTTGCATTTGTTGTCGGCCGCGTTCCAGTAAAAGGCGCCTCTATGTTTATCAAACCCAGCGTGTGTGCCATTAGTAAGCAGATAGAATCCCATAAGGAACACAGGGAGAGAAGTAAGGCAGGCATTAATCAAGGCCACTTTACGAGCCTGTGTATTATATCTGCCCCTCCAGGGCATGACACGATTGCCAACCTTAGCCATCGTAGGAGCAAAGTCTTTAGCCAAGAGCTTGTCAGAGGTAATAGGTAGGCCCAGACACTTAAGAGGAAAGGAGCCAAGAGAGCAATTCAGTAAGTGGGCAACGCGTAAGGCCTCGGTGTCCGAGACCCCAGTGACAATGACTTCACTTTTGGAGAAGTTGATTTTTAGACCGGAAAGTGCCCCGAAGCAAAGAAGAAGAAATTTGAGGTGGGCAATGCATTGATCATTAAGTTCCACCATAATAATCGTGTCATCCGCATACTGAAGGTGAGTAATCCCGTGCGGAATAAGAATGGAGCTAACAGGAGTAATGTGGCCAGCCCCCGCGGCCCTAGATAGAATATTAGAAAGGGCGTCCGCCACGAAATTGAAGAGGATGGGAGAGGCCGGGTCACCTTGCCTAAGGCCTCTAGAGTTCTTAAAGAAATTGCTAACTTTCCCATTAACAAAAAATGGCAGTATGGCCACCCATGACCAACTGCATAGTTCGATGAACCACACCACCATCAAAGCCCTTAGCCAACAACACTTGTCTTAAGAAACCCCAGCTCGCCAAATCATAGGCTTTTTTAAAGTCCAGTTTAAGAATAACAGCCTTGCTGCCTGATTTGTGGATATCATGAACGGTCTCATGCAAGCAGAGGACCCCATCGATATTGAAACACCCCTTGACAAAGGCAGATTGAGTAGAAGAGAGGGTACGGAGAGCCACCGGGGTAAGACGCGTGGCCAGACATTTGGCAGGGAATTTGGCAAAATTATTGATAAGAGAAATAGGCTTAAACTAGGAAATGAGCTCTGCACCCTTAATCTTGGGAATGAGAGAGATAACCGCATAACTGAGCCTAGAAATGTCCACCGTCCCCAAACAGAACCCTTGAATAACCGCACAGATAAGATCCTTGAGTTGGGGCCAGAAAGTTTTAAAGAAAGGAATAGAGAAGCCATCCGGGCCAGACGCAGAGTTAGTGTTAGCTTTGCTAATAGCGTAAAAAATCTCCTCTTCAAAGAAAGGTATCAAAAGAGCAAGGTTTTCGTCTAGGGACACCCTATTCCGTTGGTCCCAAAAGTTAGAAGATATTCTGAACCCCTGATCAGGTTTGGCAGAGAGGAGGGAGGAGAAGAAATTGACTATGTGATTCATGCCTTGGTCTGAAACCCTAACCCCTTCGATCATCAGGCTGTCAATCATGCATCTACGCCTCCTCCCATTGGCAATGGCAAAGAAATAAGTAGTGGGGGAATCTCCTTTAAGCATCCAGTTAATCGTGCCCCTCTGGCGCCAGTAAATTTCAGCAAGACGATGCAGCTGCACCATAGATTGCTCAAGGGAGAAGCGCAAAGCCCATTCAGAATCAGAGAGGCCAGAACACTATTAGGAAAAGGCCTGCTAGTGGCGCACCTGTTTTGGCTACTAATGGCGCACTACAGGTGCACCACTAGCACCACGCCATTAGAATTTTTTTACTAATGGCGCACCACGGGTGCGCCATTAGTGTCTGGTATACTAATGGCGCACCACATAGAAGTGCTGGTGCGCCATTAGTATCTGGTATACTAATGGCGCACCACATAGAAGTGCGCCATTAGTAACAATTTTTTTTAATTTTTTCAGAATTTTTTTTTAATTTTTTTTCGTTTTTTTCTTAATCTCGGGTCAATATGGCTTAATCTCGGGTCAAATCGCACTCTGTGGTCAAACTTCCGGGAAGGTCACCCATCCTCACACTACTCCAGCCCAAGCACGCTTAACTTCACAGTTCTATCCAACCCCAGCACCAGCTCACCTCACACGCACTTGTTGATATATCTATCATATCAATCCTATTAAACCTTGTTGATGTCTAGGACTTTGTTCATGTTCATGAGTATGATGAAATTTTGAAAAAATATTTCAAACTTCCCGGTCATATTACGTATCATATTTTGAAAACAAAGTGCAAATTTTTTTTTGAAACCAATTTTTTTCTGTTACTAGTGGCGCACCTAGCAAATGGTGTGCCACTAGTAAGTTTGATTTTTTTTCATTTTCCCCCTCTAGATCTTAAAAGCTCGTATCTTTCATTCTGTTAGGTTTTTGGGGATTTCAAAGATGTTGAACAAAGTTCCCCTGGTTCAATTCGGATGTAACTTTTCAAGTAGATGATTTTTCATATAAAAACTTTTTAATTCGAGTTCGTATGCAAAAGTTATACCCATTTTACTAAATTCCAGAGAGATTTTGCAAATAAAGTCGAAATTCATATTTATAAATTTTTCCAACAACTAGACCACATATCACATGGGAAACTTATTTTTTATTATTTTTTTGACATTTCCATCATTTTATTTTATTTTTTTTAAAACTGAAAAGGCGGTCCACCGGGGGGGGGGTGCATTTAGCACCAGGGTTACTAATGGCGCACCACACATCAGGTGCGCCATTAGTAACCCTGGTGCTAAATATATTACTAATGGCGCACCTGGTGTGTGGTGCGCCATTAGTAGTTTTGAAAAAAAATTGTTAGTAATGGTGCACCTGTATCTGGTGCGCCACTGCTACCATATACACGGTGCGCCATTAATGTCCATATCATCTATAGCCCTTTTCCTAGTAGTGGAAGAATCAGGCCGAGAGTCTAGATCATTAATCTGAGCCAAGAGGAGGGTTTTATCTCTGCGTTCCTGGGCCGCGTGATTACGAGACCAACCACGCAAAAACTTGCGCAGTGAGTACGGGCAGTGGTGCCAATCATCCATGGGGCCGAAGGAGTGACGGGCAGTCAAAAGATTATCATGGATTCGAGAGCCGAGGAGGTCACCAAGGCCATCAATTAAAAGCCAAGAGGTATCAAACTGGAACCGAGGAGGGGAGGAGGCACAGTGAAGCCCCATGTCAAGAATGAGTGGAGCGTGGTCCGAGCCTACAATAGCCTTTGTTTTGAGAGTGGCAAGCGGGAAAAGGGAGTCCCAACTCGGACAGACAAGAACACGATCCAGGACTGAGCGATTAGGAGAGATTTGATGCTTAGTCCAAGTGAACCTAGACCCCACCCTAGGAATCTCACGAAGAGCGCAAGAACTAATAAAATCGTTAAAAGCATCTACCAGCACCCAGGAGAAGTTATTGGTGTTCTTATCAGCGTAGAAGGTTAAAATCGCCTCCTATCAGGAGGGGAGGGTGCAAGACTCGACCTTATTAGAGATTTTGTCCAGGAATAAGGGGGAAAGGGAGTGATCTGCCGGGCCGTAAACAACCATTACTTCCCAGAGCTTATTGAGTTAGCGGTCGAACACAACAGAACTGGCCCAAAAAATACCATGGTCGAAGGTAACAAAGTCAAAAATATCACGTTTAGAACCAATTAGAATGCCACCTGAGTGGCCCGAAGAGGGGAGAAAATTCCAGTCAAAACGATCAACACCAGCAACTGTAGAAAGCTCGTGAGGGGAGAAGGAGGTTTTGAAGGTTTCGACCAATCCGATCACATCAATACTATCTCCCCTGACAACGTCTTTGATTTGGTCCCAATGCCCCCGAGCCCCGAAACTCTAACATTCTAGAAAAGTGCTTTCATTTGAAGGACAGGTTCTTAATACGTATGCTCGACCTGCAGGGAGCCAAGCAGGTTTTAGCGCGTTTAGGGGCACCCTTCTTCACAGAGACCCGGGGGACAGCGGAACAGGCTGGATCCCCCCTCTGAACCCCCCTCGGCCATCCCCCTCCGAACCCCCCTCGGCCACAACTAGAGGAGCAGGATGAGCCGCCACAGTCTCTTTTGCTTTGGCGATAGCAGTCTGGGCCACCTCATTGGCCCTAATTAGAGCAAGCAGGGAGGAAGGAGATCCAACATTATGGTCAAGCGATATACCAACATCCGTGAGAACCTTTCTCAAATGGTCATCCAAATAAGAAGGCAAAACAAGCCTAATAAGGGAGGAGGGAGAAAAAGAAGGAACCAACGAAGGATGAGATGGAAGAGTACCTGAAGCTAGAAGATCACGAGCCGCCGCACGGTGGGCAGCCTTGTCAGCCACCCAAACTCCACTGTCGCGAATCCGCTCACTCTTGCGCACCGTAGAAGAAGGGGAACGGATCGGAGTAGAGCGCGGCGCCACCGGAGAGGCCCGGCCCGCCGCATCACCCATGTCAGCATCCAGGCGGCGACAGAGCCCCACCGTGGAGAGCTTGGTGCCCCAAGAGGCCCGACTGTGAGCGGAGAACTTCTGGACAGAAGACTTGCGCTTGGGGAGGGATCCAGCCGTAGCACGCGGAGGAGAAGTGGGGAGATCCTCAATGCCAGACACAGACGGAGAGCTCGGACGGACCGGCAGGTTGGAGCAGACCCTAGAAACAGGAGTACCAACAGGAGGGACAACCGGGGCAGCCTGATTAGAGACTTTCTCCGCCATCATATCCTTTCCACCATCCTTGCTTTTCGGGGCATTATCCTTGAAGAGTTCCCTGGATTTCGAGCCCATTCCGTCCCATTCCGAGGCCGTGAAGTGTGGGTGCGAGCCCCCGCTCAAGTTGCCAGCGTCATCGCCCCCTCCGCCACAATTCTCAGCCAGAGGAGGAGGTGGGGGAGGAGGAATGTTGGGATTGGCGTCACCCTCCACGCGGACCCGCAACCTGAAGCCATCCGACGAAGGAAAAACATCGACGGAACCATGAATGCACAAGGGGTCCACTGCCCAGAGCTTGAGACGAACGGGGCCAATAACGGAGAGGGATTCCGGGTCCACCATGATAGGCTTTCCGATCAAATCACCAAAGGCCATCACGAATTCAGCAGAGCGTAAAATAGGGGGGATATCATCCACAAGGACCCAGGTTTCCGAGAGGGGGGAGATAGGTTTAGCACCATTGGAAGCCGCCTTCACAGAGACAACGAGCTGGTTGAGGGAGTCCTGGATTAAGGGGTCCTTGGGCGTCCGGACTATGTGACCCGGGCCGGGCTGATGGGCTGTGAAGATACAAGACCGAAGACTATTTCCCGTGTCCGGATGGGACACTCCTTGGCGTGGAAGGCAAGCTTGGCGTGTGGATATGAAGATTCCTTTTCTCTGTAACTGACTTTGTATAACCCTAGTCCCCTCCGTGTCTATATAAACCGGAGGGTTTAGTCCGTAGAGGCAATCATAATCATACAGGCTAGACTTTTAGGGTTTTAGCCATTACGATCTCGTGGTAGATCAACTCTTGTAATACTCATATTCATCAAGATCAATCAAGCACGAAGTAGGGTATTACCTTCATAGAGAGGGCCCGAACCTGGGTAAACATCATGTCCCCCGTCTCCTGTTACCATCATCCTTAGACGCACAGTTCGGGACCCCCTACCCGAGATCCGCCGGTTTTGACACTGACATTGGT
This sequence comes from Triticum urartu, assembly GCF_056163025.1. Classification (NCBI taxonomy): domain Eukaryota; kingdom Viridiplantae; phylum Streptophyta; class Magnoliopsida; order Poales; family Poaceae; genus Triticum; species Triticum urartu. The sequence goes on from NC_141877.1 coordinate 681,853,540, forward strand.
GCTTTCATTGAGAGTTCGGCTGCGTCGTCGCCAAAAGGTTTGATGGCTCCGTCGATCATCTACAACAACACAGTCCAGGGGAGGTATTCCTTCCCGGACAGATCTTCGTGTTCGGTGGCTTTGCATTGCGGGCCAACTCGCTTGGCCATCTAGAGCAGATCGATAGCTATGCCCCTGGCCATCAGGTCAGGTTTAGAAACTTGAATTACGTTGCCGATATCCGCGGAGAAGTTGCCGATATCCGCGGAGACTTGATCTTCGATGGATTCAAGCCCATGGCAGTCGCTCCCCGCCACCATGATGAACATGACCTAAATCTGTCATCGGACCGTGCCCAGGAGACGGCGCCTGCAACCACTCTAGCCTTAGATCCGGAGCAGATTGCGCCATCCGAGGACGGGAAGCTCAACCCCGCCATGGAGGCCGCAGACTCAGCGGCGTTGGAGCCGCACACAGACCCGGCCTCGAACGGGATCTGTGTCACCGGAACCTTGGATTCGACTCCGGCCACATGTTCCGAACCGCGTACATCCGCGCCCATCGGGCTCGATCAGGCACTGATCTTCGAGTTCAGCTCCGCGGACATCTTCTGGCACTCACCTTTGGGTGATGTGCTAAACTCATTAAAAATCCTCTCCTTAGCGGGGGACTCACAGCCGAATTATATCCGGTTTGAACTGGAGGCTGACGACGGAGAATTTTGCTTCCCACCCACCACCCACTTTGTTGCCACTTTCGAAGATTTAACTGAAATGCTAGATTACGACTTCGAAGACATTGACGGTATGGACGACGATGCCGGAGAGGAGACGGCCCAGAACCTGCCGTTTACTGGGCGCTGGACAGCCACCTCCTCGTATGATGTGTACATGGTGGATACACCCAAAGAGAATAACAACGATAGCAAGAAGGATCCAGTCGTAGATAAACCTCCTGAGATACTGCCAAAGCACCGACGTCAGCGGTGCGGCTCTAAACCATGCCGTGGAAAAAACAGAAATACTCGCACAGGAGAAAATAATACTCCGGACGACGCCGAAGACAATGAAGACCCCGTCGAGCCAACTTCCGAACAGGACGAACGTGAGGATGGGCAAGTCAGCCCTAAGGAACAGGCCGTTAACGAAGACCTGGAGGACAGTGATTATCTTCCATCCTCCGAGGACGAGGCAAGCCTCGGCGACGAAAACTTTATCGTGCCTGAGGACCCCGTCGATCAGGAACGCTTTAAGCGCTGGCTAATAGCCACTGCAAGGAGCCTGAAAAAGAAACAGCAGCAGCTTCAGGCTGATCAAGATCTACTCAGCGACAGACGGACTGATATCCTGGCAGCTGAGGAATACGGACTCGAGCGCCCCACTAAAAGTTACCCGAAGCGTAAACTGCTACCCCAATTCGATGACGAGGCGCTGGAGCCCGTCCTGCCAACTCGTAATATGGCTGACCGACCACCAGTGGCTGGGACAAAGCGGCAACTCAAGCCGAACATCAGCCCGCGCTATCTCATCGTAAAAACAGAGACACAACGGCTCGAGGATACACATATGACCCGCGGCATGACATGGAAAACAGAGCAGGTCAGACCAGATCGATCTACGGATCGCGGGGGCGTGCCCCGACGCGCAACGATGGCCATCCGGCCGGACGTGACAAATATCACCACGCCTGGGCCGAAGATCGCAGATGAACTCCATCCGAGCTACGTCACGACCTGGCCTGATATAGAGGCGCCACACACCCCCTTTGCTTCACCGATGAAGTAATGGAACATGAATTCCCGGAAGGGTTTAAACCCATGAACATCGAATCATATGATGGGACGACAGACCCTGCGGTATGGATTGAGGATTTCCTTCTCCATATTCACATGGCCCGCGGTGATGATCTTCACGCCATCAAATACCTCCCGCTAAAACTCAAGGGACCTGCTCGGCACTAGCTAAAAAGTTTGCCCAAAAATTCAATTAGCAGCCGGGAGGACTTGGAAGACGCCTTCCTCGACAACTTCCAAGGCACATATGTCCGACCTCCGGATGCAGACGACTTAAGTCACATTGTTCAACAGCCCGGAGAGTCAGCCAGGAAATTCTAGACTAGGTTCTTAACTAAAAAGAACCAGATCGTCGACTGTCCGGATGCCGAAGCCCTAGCGGCCTTTAAACATAGCATCCGTGACGAATGGCTCGCCCGACACCTCAGCCAAGAAAAGCCGAAGTCCATGGCAACCCTGACAGCCCTTATGACCCGCTTTTGCGCGGGCGAGGATAGTGGCCTAGCCCGTAGCAATAGCAATACAAGCGAACCTGGCACTTCTGAAACCAGAAATAGCAACGGCAAGCCCCGATGAAACAGACACAAGCGTCGAAGCAACGGTGACAACACCGAAGACACGACGGTCAACGCCGGATTCAGTGGCTCTAAGTCCGGTCAGCGGAAGAAGCCATATAAAAGAAACAATCCGGGCCCGTCAAGCTTGGACTGCATACTCGATCGTCCATGTCAAATCCACGGCACTCCTGATAAACCAATCAATCATACCAACAGAGAATGTTGGGTTTTTAAACAGGCTGGCAAGTTAAATGCCGAAAACAAAGAGAAGGGGTCGCAAAGTGAGGACGATGACGAGGAGCCCCGACCATCGAACACAGGGGGACAAAAGAAATCCCCCCCAAGTTAAAACGGTGAATATGATATACGCAACCCATATCCCCAAGAGGGAGCTCAAACGCACACCTAGGGACGTCTACGCGATGGAGCCAGTCGCCCCAAAGTTGAACCCATGGTCATCCTGCCCGATCACTTTCGATCGCAGGGACCATCTGACCAGTATCCGTCACGGCGGTTCAGCCGCACTGGTCCTTGATCCAATTATTGATGGATTCCACCTCACACGAGTCCTCATGGACGGTGGCAGCAGCCTGAACCTGCTCTATCAGGATACAGTGCGCAAAATGGGCATCGATCCCTCAAGGATCAAACCAACAAAAACTACCTTTAAAGGAGTCATACCAGGTGTAGAGCCCGCTATACGGGCTCAATCACACTGCAGGTGGTCTTTGGATCCCCAAAAAACTTCCGAAGCGAAGAGTTGATCTTCGATATCGTCCCCTTCCGCAGTGGCTATCATGCACTGCTCGGACGAACCGCATTCGCTCGATTCAATGCGGTGCCACACTACGCTTATCTAAAGCTCAAGGTGCCCGGACCACGCGGTGTCATAACAGTCAATGGGAACATGGAACGCTCCCTCCATACCGAGGAGCACACCGCTGCTCTCGCAGCAGAAGCACATAGCGGCCTTTTCAAGCAGAACCTCAATTCGGAGGCCAGGCTCTCGAACACTGTCAAACGAGTATGAACTACTTTGTAGCAGGACAATCCAGCTTGTCAAGAGCTTGCCTAGCAATTTGGCCTCCGTCCCAGTCCCGATAAAACGGCGGCGTTCGTGCCGCGCGTACATAACTACGCACTCAAAATACCATGGGCATAGACGGAGGCACAGCTAGATCGTGGTCCATAATACGGCTCAACCTCCCCTGGATCCACACACTTTCACTTTTTCTTTTTCATCTGTTTCAGGTTTCTTTTTCAGGCCTTCCCTGGTGGCCTGATTGTCGGACCTATCAAAGGACGGATACACCAAGAGGGCAAGAAGCATTGACGTATAAGGGAATTTCCAGGTGGTCTTTTTAAACGATCGTTATGCTTGTTTTCAGTACCCGCACGCAGCTGTCCCTTGGTCGTGGCATGTTAAATAGCCCTGTTGCTTATCGCACTACTTGTACAAATACGCTTTGATGTATTAATTAAACTATAATGGAATATAGTTTTTATTTTTTTAATATTCTTATAAATTGCACCCCTACACTCTGGTACGCCTTAATTCGCCAGGGGCTTCATAACGCTCATAATACGGCACCAAAGTCCGAACACTTTTTACAGTATAGTTCGGCACCCCGAACTTTAGCATTATATGCATCGGCTCCGAATCATGTCTTTGGTCAATAGTTGGGTTGCCCGACTCCTGTGCTTACTACTTTACGTTCCGCTATATCGGCTAGGGTAGTAAAGGGAGAACTACTGCGATTGTGTCCTGGTTCATCCGGATGAGCACCTCAGTAGAGAAAGCCGAAAACTGATTGTCATGATGCTGCATGAGCTGGTCAGCTGTTCGAGAGGTTACAAAATATTTTACGATTTATTCCGCATTATGCGACGAATCGGTTTCTTATCCGATCAGGTGTTTACAACATCCCAAGTCTGGATTTCCGAATGCTAGGGGCTGCGGCTAAATTTCTATTATAAAACTCCTATGGCTAAGTGAGGGTGATAAATCCATATAGTCCAATTGCCTGGTTCGCTGCGCTAAACACCTCCTTCAAGGACCAAAACTTTGGATCTAGAGTGTTTAGATTCCCTCCTGAACACCCCCGTACTACCTACGTGGGGGCTGAAACCGACGACTGGCCAACTCTCAGATTTAATAAAACGGTCGCACATGAGGAAAATATTTGAAATAATAAACAAGGATTATATTACATAAACGACTTTGTTTCATAGTATAGGACAGGATAACATGAATGTATTCATTCAAAGATAATATCCTTGGCACATTGCTCCGCTATAATGCGGGATCCCTCCAGAACATCACCGAAATATCGCTCGGGCGTGCGGTGCTCCTTGCCCACGGGCGGTCCCTCGGTCGCGAGCTTGACGGCGTCCATCCTCGCCCACCGCACCTTGACACGGGCGAAGGCCATCCGCGCACCTTCAATGCAGACCGACCACTTAATGGCGTCAAGCCGAGGGCAGGCATTCACCAGTCGCTTCACGAGTCCGAAGTAGCTGCTGGGTATGGCTCCGCCAGGCCACAACTAGATTATCAAATCCTTCATGGCTAGTTCGGCCACCCTATGCAGCTTGACCAGCTGTTTTAACTGATCGCTAAAGGGCACCGGATGTTCTGGCGCAAGGTATTGCGACCAGAATAGCTTCTTCGTTGAGCTCCCCTCTTCGGCTCGGAAGAATTCCACAGCATCAGCAATGCTGCGCGGCAGATCCGCAAATGCTCCTGGAGAACTCCAAATCCGGGTCAGTAATAAGTACCTTTTCTTCACATACTTGCTTTGCATAATGAAGGCCTTAACCGCTGTAATTTTCTTGGCTTCTTGGATTTCCTGGAGGGTGCCCTAGGCTTCAACCCGGGCCTCTTGCGCGCTTTGATGGGCCTTGGCAAGCTCGGACTCTTGATCCGCAATCTTGCGCTCCAAGGACTCGCATTTCTTCACAGCATCCTGGAGCTCTTGTTGGACCTCACCAACCCTGGCCTCGTGCTTTTTGCGGATGAATTATTCATCCGCCGCTCTATTTTGGGCTTCGGCCAGTGATGTCTACTACGCAACCTTCTTCTTGTAGACGTTGTTGGCCTCCAAGTGCAGAGGTTTGTAGGAAAGTAGCAAATTTCCCTCAAGTGGATGACCTAAGGTTTATCAATCTGTGAGAGGCGTAGGATGAAGATGGTCTCTCTCAAGCAACCCTGCAACCAAATAACAAAGAGTCTCTTGTGTCCCCAACACACCCAATACAATGGTAAATTGTATAGGTGCACTAGTTCGGCGAAGAGATGGTGATACAAGTGCAATATGGATGGTAGATATAGGTTTTTGTAATCTGAAAATATAAAAACAGCAAGGTAACAAGCGATAAAATTGAGCGTAAAACGGTATTGCAATGCTAGGAAACAAGGCCTAGGGTTCATACTTTCACTAGTGCAAGTTCTCTCAACAATAATAACATAATTGGATCATATAACTATCCCTCAACATGCAACAAAGAGTCACTCCAAAGTCACTAATAGTGGAGAACAAACAAAGAGATTATGGTAGGGTACGAAACCACCTCAAAGTTATTCTTTCCAATCAATCTGTTGGGCTATTCCTATAAGTGTCACAAACAACCCTAGAGTTCGTACTAGAATAACACCTTAAGACACAAATCAACCAAAACCCTAATGTCACCTAGATACTCCAATGTCACCTCAAGTATCCGTGGGTATGATTATACGATATGCATCACACAATCTCAGATTCATCTATTCAACCAACACATAGAACCTCAAAGAGTGCCCCAAAGTTTCTACCGAAGAATCAAGACGAAAACGTGTGCCAACCCCTATGCATAGGTTCATGGGCGGAACCCTCAAGTTGATCACCAAAACATACATCAAGTGAATCACGTGATATCCCATTGCCACCACAGATACGCATGGCAAGACATACATCAAGTGTTCTCAAATCTTTAAAAACTCAATCCGATAAGATTACTTCAAAGGGAAAACTCAATCCATTATAAGAGAGTAAAGGGGGAGAAGCAACATAAGATCCAACTATAATAGCAAAGCTCGCGATACATCAAGATCGTGCCAAATCAAGAACACGAGAGAGAGAGAGATCAAACACATAGCTACTGGTACATACCCTCAGCCCCGAGGGTGAACTACTCCCTCCTAGTCATGGAGAGTGCCGGGATGATGAAGATGGCCACTGGTGAGGGTTCCCCCCTCTGGCAGGGTGCCGGAACAGGGTCCCGATTGGTTTTTGGTGGCTACAGAGGCTTGCGGCGGCGGAACTCCCGATCTATTCTCGTCTTCGGAAGTTTTAGGGTACGTGGGTATATATGGGGTGAGAGAAGTACGTCGGTGGAGCTTCGGGGGGCCCACGAGGAAGTTGGGCGCGCCCTAAGGGGGGGGGCGTGCCCCCCACCCTCGTGGAAACCTCCCTTCTTTCCTGACGTGCACTCCAAGCTTTTCCAGTAGCTTTCCTTCCAAAAATAACTTCTCTAGTTGATTTCATTCTGTTTCGACTCCGTTTGATATTCCTTTTCTTCGAAACACTGAAATAGGCAAAAACATCAATTCTGGGCTGGGCCTCCGGTTAATAGGTTAGTCCCAAAAATAATATAAAAGTGGATAATATAACCCAATATTGTCCAAAACAGTAGATGATATAGCATGGAGCAATCAAAAATTATAGATACGTTGGAGACGTATCAGCCAGCGCGGCCTTGAGGGTCTCGACCTCGGTCGCTGCTCCTACAAATATCATGGCAGTATTGTCAACATCAATCACCTATCCTTTCTGATATACAGAAAGTCATGACATACCTTGCTTGTCCTCCAGCTGCTTTTTCACATGGCCGAGCTCTTCCTCGGCCCGCTCTAGACTCTGCTTCAGTCTAGAGACTTCCGCAGCATGGGAGGCCGCAGCCAGCAGCAACGCCTGCTTTTTCACATAGACATGTATTGTTAGTTTCCTGCGAAAATTATTTGATCCTCTGTCTGGCTTTTGCTTTCCGAACACCGGACAGAGTCCCAGGGGCTACTGTCTATATTGTGACATTCTTTTTATATATATAATTGCGTTGCTTACCTCAAAGCCTGTTAGAAGGCTGGTGCAGGCTTCGGCCAGTCCGTTCTTAACGGACTGAACCCTCTCAACCAATGTACCCACGAGGGTACGGTGTTCCTCGACAATGGAAGCACCTGTAGAGTGTTTGGTGCCTCTGGTTGGACAGAGGTCACCGGCGGAATAGGCACACCTCCTTCTTTCGAAGAAGGCTGCCTGTCGGATTTCGGAGCCGTACAGGTCTCCGGGACCGTATTCGGCTGGGGGCCGAACAGGATCTGGCCCCCACTGCCAGTCTCCATGGGGATCTGCTCCCCCATGTGTCCGGCGGCCGAGGTTTCACCCTTTGGCGCCACACTGACGGCCTCCTGCGTCTCTCCCTGGCCCGGGATCCTTCGGGACAACACCTCGGTGCCGTCCATGGCCTTGGGAGAGGAGGCCACCGAAAGGGACCCGCTGTCCATCACCTTCGGGTCCAATGAATTTCCCGAAGATGAGGACTGCTCGAGGTCGGTACGCGCCGGACTGCAGTTACATGATTCAACATGTTAAAACTATGAAGAAAAGAGGCTGGGTGTATGCGTCGGGGTCTTTGAGTACTCACGATCCGGCCGGGGGCTTATCTCTGGGGGCGCCGCTCCGGGCTGCTGTCGACGTCCCATGCGGAGTTATCCGCGAGGGAGGCCTTCCCCTTCTTGGACGCCTCCGCCTCCAGATTTGTGGAGGCCACCCTCTTCTTCCTTCCCCCCTCGGGGGGGGGGGGGGGATTGCTTTCCTCCTCCTCCTCCTCGTCGTCTTCGGCGGCGGAGGAGTGAGTCTCGTCGTCTTCGGACGTCGCGTCTGAAGTACTCTTGCGGCAGGGGCCACTTCTGGTCCCCTTGGCCTTCTTCTTGGCCTTCTTCTCCGGCGCCTGGTAGGGCGCCGGAACCAGCATCGCCGTCAAGAGCAGGATGGCTGGTTCCTCGGGCAGTGGAGCCGGACACCGAATCCGCTCCGCCTTCTTTGTCCAATCCTGAAAAAATAAAATAGGGAGGCTTAGGCATTTTCCCTGGGTAAGCAAGTAAAGGATACACCTTGAAATGCGAAATACTTGCCAAACTGGTGGGATGGGCCAGGTCATGCGCGCGATCATTGATTGTCTTTGGCCACGCCTGGTTCGCCTTAAAGAGCACCTTCCAGACATCTTCGTGCATACTTCCGAAGAACCGTTGCAAGGTCTGGTGCTCGGCCGGATCAAACTCCCATAATGGCAAGTCCGGCTCTGGCATGGAAGGATCCGACGAACTAGCATCACCTGGATCACATTGACAAGCTTGATGTTCTTGTTGATCATGCTTGTAATGCGCGTCTGAAGCGCTGTCAGCTCGTCCGACGAATACCAGTCCAGGCCCTTCTCTAGCCAGGAGGTGATCCGCGTCGGGGCGCCAGACTGGAATTCGGGAGCCACGGCCCAGGTGGCGTCGCGAGGCTCTGTGATATAGAACCACAATTGCTGCTATCCTTTGACGGTCTCCACAAAAGTACCTTTGGGCCATGTGACGTTGGGCATCTTGCTCACCATGGGGCCCCCGCACTCTGCGTGCTCGCCACCCACCACCTTTGGCTTCACATTGAAGATATTTAGCCACAATCCAAAGTGGGGTGGGATGCGGAGGAAGGCCTCGCACACGACAATAAATGCTGAGATGTTGAGGATGGAATTCGGGGCTAGTTCATGGAAATCCAGCCCGTAGTAGAACATGAGTCCGCAGACGAAAGGATGGAGAGGAAACCCTAACCCGCGGACGAAGTGGTGCATGAACACCACCCTCTTGTTGGGATCCGGGGTGGGGACGATTTGCCCCTTGGCCGGGAGCCGGTGGGCGATTTCCTTGGCCAAATACCCGGCCTCCCGGAGCTTCTTGATGTCCTTCTCCTTGATGGAGGAGGCCATCCACTTGCCTTGCGCTCCGGATCCGGACATGGTCGGAGTGCTTCCTTGAGGCGGAAAAGATCAGAGCTTGGGCGCTGGAGCTTGAGAATGTAGAGGCAGAGGAAGAGAAGGCGTGGGTGAAAGGAGTGAATCCTTATCTCTTTATAAAGGCAGTGAATATCAAGCGCCTCCCACTCGCCTCAAAACTCGCCTATTCCCAAGGGTCGTGCAGACGACACGGTTGGATTACCCACACCCGTATTGATGAGTATCCCGCAATAAGGGGACACAATCTCCGCTTCGACGAGACGTGCCAATAAAACCACATCTCGAAACATGGAGCGGCAGGCCGAAAAACGGTTCGAAATAAAAACCGGGTGGTGGCGTGATGTCACACTACAAAAAGTTGTCAGCGGATTGTACTCATGAAATATTATACTCTCTGCGGTTGTGTGTGGTACTTGTTTTGCAGAGCCAGGCACGTTCGTTAAAGACCGTGTGGAAGTATTCAGAGAAGGAACCCGCCTTGCAATGCCGAAGACAATTTGCACGCCGGACACCTCGTCATTGAAGCCTATTTCAGGGGCTACTGATGGAGTCCTGGATTAAGAGGTCCTCGGGCGTCCGGACTATGTGACCTGGGCTGGATTGATGGGCTGTGAAGATACAAGACCGAAGACTATTTCCCGTGTCTGGATGGGACACTCCTTGGCATGGAAGGCAAGCTTGGCGTGTGGATATGAAGATTCCTTTTCTCTATAACCGACTTTGTATAACCCTAGTCCCCTCCGGTGTCTATATAAACCGGAGGGTTTCGTCCGTAGTTGCAATCACAATCATACAGGCTAGACTTTTAGGGTTTTAGCCATTACAATCTCGTGGTAGATCAACTCTTGTAATACTCATATTCATCAAGAGCAATCAACCAGGAAGTAGGGTATTACCTCCATAGAGAGGGCCCGAATCTGGGTAAACATTGTGTCCCCCGTCTCCTGTCACCATCATCCTTAGACGCACAGTTCGGGACCCCCTACCCGAGATCCGCCGGTTTTGACACCGACACTGGTTGAGAGGTAAAGTGAATCCAGTGCAGGAGCAGATCATCTTGAGGCTACTCTTGGAGGGGAAAACCACGGCAAAGTCAAAGTCAGAGAGCTGTCGGATCTGCCAATCCCAACCTCCGCCATCCCACAGTTTGAGTTCATCCAGGAGGATTTGGGGGAGATTTTGTGGTCTTTGATGGAAATAATAGCAGCGTTGGAGAGCGCAGGGGCCACATGCACCTGAGGAATCTCGTTATCGAGAGCATAGAATGAACACCGAGGGAGACCTTGACCGAAGAGTTTAAAATAGGCAGTCTTGCGACGATTCTGACAATCCACCATAAGGTGTCCATCTTTTCTGCAGATCAGGCAGAAAGGTGGATTGAGGCAACGGGATTGGAAATGGCTGGGCTGGTGGCGGGCGAAGCAAGTAAGGTTAGGGTTAGGTGGTTGGGGAAGTGGAGGGAGGGACGAGCCGGCGGAGGAGGGGGAGGAGGCAAGATCCGATCGCCCATGGCATTAGAAGACGAGCTAGGGCCAGACGCCGGAGAGCGACGCCCAAAGGAACCAGATCCAGCACCCCCACGCCTCATCAGGCGACCGCCGAGCCTCGATGAGGGTCCAGAAGCCCGACCACCGCTACGAGCCAAGGTGAGCAGGCCAGCCGAAGGAGGAGGAGGGGGACGGGCACCAGGACCAGAGCCACCACCAGCCGCCGCTGCCTCCCAGCGATCGACCCCAGATCCGCCAGATCCGGGGGCGTCCGACCCTGAAATCGCTGCAGACGCCGCCGCCGATCGGGCACGCTCATCTCTCTGAAGCCACTCGGGCCCCACCGCCTAGGCCTCGCGGTCACGGGCCACTTGCGACCGAGCCGCCTGCTCGGCCTCAAGCTTCAAGCGGAGGGACGCCTCGAGCTCCAGATCCGCCGCCCCGTCGTTCGAATCCTCCCGCCGCCGCTTCTGGCCCGACACGGCCTCGCTCGAGGACCCACGGGACCGATCCATGGCCACCACAACCGCGAAGGGGAGAGAGAGGTAGAGGGGGAGGGGATCTGCGGTAGAGTGGGATGCGGAGGCGGAAGCGGCACAGATCAGACTGAGATGCAGGAAACCCTAGAAATGGGGGGGAGGGCAGAGCCCTTGCGGACCCATATATATATCCGGAGCTAGCCAGGCCAGGCTCGCCAGAGGGGGAGGGGGCAACTGGGGCCAAGCTAGTCCCAGGGCCCAGAATGGGGAGGGGGGAAAATTACTAGGAGACGACAGCGAAGGCGGCCCAATAGGGGCATACGGCCCAGACTAGGCCAAAGTGGGTCGAGTAGAGGGCCCACAAGCCTCCTGCATGGAAACCCGATCTAGGATTGCGGACGAGGGGAGAGCGGCGGCCGCCGCCAGCAGCACCGAACCCAGCCTGCCCGCCGGCGACGAGGATGGAGGAGAGCAAGGCGAACGCGCCAGACCACCAACCCGCAAAGGAGCGACCCCAAAATCGGCACAAACCGGCGAAGAAGTCGTCCCCGAATGATCCCATCGACGGCCACACCGAACCTGGATCCAGCCAGGTCCAGCCACGGCATCAGAGAACACCGGCCGACCACGCCCACCCGGGGCAAATTTCCGAACGCGCCCTGTCAGCCCCGACCTCGGTGGCGGCATCATGACAGGAGGAGAGACCGTGGCGAGAGGAGGGAGGTCAGAATCGGAGTCAGAGTCGTCCTCGCCCCCAACCGAAGAAAGGGCCCAGAATGTGTTACCAGAACCAGATCCAAAGGAGAGAGGACGAGGAGGGGAGCCATGAGACGGAAGAAGGGGAACGTTGAGAGGAGAGGCCGGCGCCGGAGACGGAGGGGAGCCATGGGGGAGGGGAGAGGCAAGGACGGACCTATGTTGCCGAAAGGCGTAGGACCATGGGGAGGAGGAGGGGGAGGAGAGCGGGAGGGGGGAGGAGAGCCATCAGAAGCAACGAAGTTGGGGATCCTCTGTGGCAGTTTCCCACACTAAGTGCATATGACAGTGTTGTCTGTGAAGGGGCACTAGTAGAAAACGGAGCTTTATTACCGGTTCGTAAGGGCCTTTAGTGCCGGTTTTGCAACCGGCACTAAAGGGTGGAGACTAAAGGCTCCCCCTTTAGTACCGGTTCAGCACGAACCGCCACTAAAGGCCCACCACGTGGCGTGAGTTCGTGCCGTGGTATGCGGGACCTTTAGTACCGGTTGGTAACACCAACTGGTACTAAAGGTTTTTTTTTATTTGAATCTTTTTTGATTATTTTTCAATTTTCAATTTTCTGAATTATTTGATGATTCAGTCTCTAATCACCCCTCTTAACGGCTCAAGTGTGGATCACTCATTCTAAATCATCTAACTTCCCGGCCGGTCACCCATCCTCTCACTACTCCAGCCTGGGCACGCTTAACTTCAGAGTTCTATTCCCCCTAGTTTCCAAGTCTGCACTTGTTGTTTTCCTGACAATAGTAAGCTATCAATCTTATAAACCCTCAGGAGTTTAGCTTGAGCATTAGGTCACACGTTTAACCGTTTGAGTTTGAAACTATTATTCTAAAAAACATTAATTATTTAGTAACACTAATATTTCTTGAATAAGTAGTTTGACCACCATTTGACCAAATTTGACCAAAATTCAAAAGAATGAAATAATTATTTAGTAACACTAATATTCTTGAATAATTATTTAGTAACACTAATATTTCTTGAATAAGTAGTTTGACCATAGTTTGACCAAAATTCAAAAAAAACTAAAATTTGAGCATATCTTTTTTTCCTTTTAGAATTTGAGGATTCTAAAAATTTGCAAACAGGCCTACAGTGGATTTTTGTGCCGAACATTTTGATATATTATACGTTTTTTTTCGACATAGTATGCAAAAGATATAGTCGTTTTACTTTTTCATCACACTTTTTTGCAAAACACGTCCAAATTTAAGTTTTTAAATTTTCCTAACTTGTAGATGTAGTAACATAACTACATCTCGAAGGATTTTAATTTTTGAAGTTTTTATCATTTTCTTTTGTTTTTTTCAAAACTGAAATGGCGATACACCAGGGGGGTAGAGTTTGAAAATTGCCTTATAGTCCCGGTTTGTGTCTCCAACCGGGACTATAGGTTAGACCCCTTTAGTGCCGGTTTGTGGCACAAAACATTACTAAAGGAGCTCGTGGGGCCCCGGCCTGACGCCAGCCTGCCACCACCCCTTCAGTACCGGTTCGTGGCACGAATCGGTACTAAAAGTTCAACACGAACCGGCACTAATGCATAGCCGTTCAAACCGGGACTAATGGTACCATTAGTACCGGGCCAAAATCGAACCGGGACTAATGTGTCTCACATAAGGTCCTTTTTCTACTAGTGGGGGTGACACTCTGAAGCTATGTATTGCCTATTTAAACATCCCACCACCTTTTCAGACATGTATGAAGGCAAGTTTTGGTGGGATTGTTAACCCCCGAAGACCACCCCCCACCACACTTGTAGACATGCGAAGAACAATCTGTAAAGAGAGAAAAATTAGATACTTCTGCAGCTCTAACAAATATGAAAAATAACCACATGGGCTATAGCTACTGTGTTTGTACTGTGTAAAAATTTCAGAAAATTGTCGCATTCTGAATATTCAGGAATATTCACGCAATAACAAACCTGGCGAACGTTACTTCAGTGTTATCACCGTCTGTGAAGGGGGTCACACTTCGGAGCTGTGTATTGCCTCTTTAATCTTCCCACCACACTTTAAGACATGTATGAGGATTCAACGCTATGTTTTGGTGGCATTGCTAGCCCCGAAAGCCTTTGAGCGGCCTAACCATAGCCCATCTAGCCCTTTCACTTTCACCGGACGGCCTTTGACCAATGGACTTTTCACCTGGTTGTGGTAGGTTAGTCCATAGGACCATTTTAAAATGAATTTTGAGCCCAACCTATCACAAGATGTCCTCTGGCTTGACCCTTCGTCGCAGTTTCCCACTCTAAGTGCAGATGACAGTGCCGTCCGTGAAGGGGGTCACCCTTTGGAGATGTGTATTGCTTACTTAAGCATCACTAGTAGAAAAGGGGGCTTTGGTCCAGGCCGGGTGACCCCATTAGTCCCGGTTCAGTCCAGAACCGGGACCAATGGGAGCATTGGTCCCGGTTCGTGAGCCCAGGGGGCCGGCCGGGCCACGTGGGCCATTGGTCCCGGTTCATCTGGACCTTTTGGTCCCGGTTGGTGGGATGAACCGGGACCAATGGGCTTCGCTCCTGGCCCACAACCATTGGTCCCGGTTCGTGCCTATTGTCGAGAGGTTAAATTTAGTTGAAAGAGAAAACGAGTACTCGAAAGAAAAATTGAAAAGAATTGAGGGGGAGAAGATGGAATTGGAGTTGCATGTTGCTGATGTCGTCGATGATCACAAGATCAAGATGGAGAAAATGCGCTTGAAGATTAGAAAGATTAGAAAATATGCCATCGATAGTGAGGCTTGGTATCATTATGCTGTTGGATCCATTGTTACCTTAGTTGTGATCTTGATCGTATTTGTTGTTGCATTTAAATGCTTTAGCTAGAGAGTTATTTGTTTGTTGCATTTAAGTGTTGTATAAACTTTATGTATGAACTTGTATTAATTTGGTCTATTCGGTGTTGTGTAATGAAGATGGGCCGGCAATGGATGTACGATGACCGATGCTCTCCCCAGTTCATTGAGGGCGTGCATACTTTTCTACTTGCGGCTGAGGCAAACAAGCGGGCGGATGGTTTTATGCCTTGTCCATGTGCTCTCTGTAAGAATGGTCACAATTACTCTACGTCAAGAACCATTCACGTCCACCTGTTTAAGTCCGGTTTCATGCCCCACTATAATGTTTGGACCAAGCACGGAGAAAGAGGGGTTATGATGGAAGACAATGAAGAAGAAGAGGACGACGACAGCTATCCTGGCCATGGGTTCCTTGAATACGATGATACAACAATGGACGAAGAAGCTGAGCCGGTAATGCGGGAAGAAGCTGAGCCGGCAATGCGGGAAGAAGCTGAAGAAGAGGCATCAGATGAGCCCGTTGATGATCTAGGTCGGGCCATTGCCGATGTAAAGAGAAACTGCGCAAGTGATTTGGAGAAGAAGAAGTTGCAGCGCATGTTAGAGGATCACAAAAAATTGTTGTACCCGAATTGCGTAGGTGACAAGAAAAAGCTGGGCACCACACTGGAATTGCTGCAATGGAAGGCAGAGAATGGTGTATCTGACAAGGGATTTGGAAAGTTGCTGGTAATGATAAAGGATATGCTTCCAAAGGACAACGAATTGCCCGAGAGTACGTACGAAGCAAAGAAGGCTGTCTGCCCTCTAGGGTTAGAGGTGCAGAAGATACATGCATGCCCTAATGATTGCATCCTCTACCGCGGTGAGTACGAGGATTTGAACGCTTGCCTGGTATGTGGTGCATTGTGCTATAAGATCAGCCGCGATGACCCTGGTGATGTCGAGGGCGAGCGCCCCAGGAAGAAGATTCCTGCCAAGGTGATGTGGTATGCTCCTATAATACCATGGTTGAAACATTTGTTCCAAAACAAAGAGCATGCCAAGGCGATGCGATGGCACAGAGAAGACCGTAAGAAAGACGGAAAGTTGAGAGTACCCGCTGACGGGTCGCAGTGGAGAAAAATCGAAAGAAAGTACGGGAAGGAGTTTGCAGATGACGCAAGGAGCGTATGGTTTGGTCTAAGCGCAGATGGCATTAATCCTTTTGGGGAGCAGAGCAGCAACCATAGCACCTGGCCTGTGACTCTATGTTTGTATAACCTTCCTCCTTGGTTGTGCATGAAGCGGAAGTTCATTATGATGCCAGTTCTCATCCAAGGCCCTAAGCAACCCGGCAATGACATTGATGTGTACCTAAGGCCATTAGTTGAAGAACTCTTGCATACTAACTCGGATGAAAAAGTTTTTTATATGAAAAATCATCTACTCAAAAAGTTACATCCGAATTTAACGGGGGGAACCCCGTTAAACATTTTCAAAATCCTCAAAAACCTAATAGAAAAAAAGTTACGGGGCTTTTAAGATCTAGAGTGAAAAAAATCGAAAAAAATTCGAACAGTGGGCAAACTGTGGTCAAACAATGGTCAAACTAATTATTCTAGAATATTAGTGTTACTAAATAATTATTTCAGTTATTTTAATTTTGGTCAAATCTGGTCAAACTGTGGTCAAACTGTGGTCAAACAATGGTTAAACTAATTATTCAAGAAATATTAGTGTTACTAAATAATTATTGTTTTTTAAAACAATAGTTTCAAAATAAAACTATGAAATGTGTCACTTCATGCTCAAGCAAAATTCCTGAAGGTTAATAGGATTGACATCTTAGTATTGTCAGGAAAACAACAAGTGCAGACTTGGAGCGAGGGAGAATAGAACCCGGAAGTTAAGCGTGCTCAAGCTGGGGGAGTGGGAGGATGGGTGACTGTTCGGGAAGTTAGATGATTTGGAATGATGAGGGGTGATTAGAGGATAAATTGAGAAGTGATGAGGGGTGGTGATTACAGACTAGAGGTTAAAATAATTCAGAAATTTGAAAATAAAAAAAATTCAAAAAAAAATTCAAAAAAAAAATCATAAAATTTCCTTTAGTCCCGGTTGGTGTTACCAACCGGGACTAAAGGTGGAGCTCCACGTGGCCGCGCCCTTTAGTCCCGGTTCTGGATTGAACCAGGACTAAAGGGAGAGGCATTAGTACCGACATTTTAGTCCCGGTTCCAGAACCGGGACTAAAGGCCCTTATGAACCGGGACTGAAGGCCCTTTTTCTACTAGTGCATCCCATCACACTTTCAGGCATGTGTGAGGACCCAAAGCAAGTTTTGGTGGGAGTGCTAACCCGAAGAGCCCCACCACACTTGTAGACATGTAAGGAATAATCAATAAATAGGATTTTTTTTTCCAGATAGTTCTGCATCTCTAAACTATGAGAAATTACCACATAGCCTATAGCCACTATTTTTGTGTTGTGTCAAAATTTCACAAAATTGTCACATTCTGACTATTCAGGAATATTCATGCAACAACAAACTTGCCGAACGTTACTTCGATGTTATCGCGGTCCGTGAAGGTGGTCACACTCCGGAGGTGCGCATTGCCTCTTTAATCATGCCACCACACTTTAAGACATGTATGAGGACCCAACGTGATGTTTTGGTGGCATTGCTACTCCTCGAAGGCCCCTGAGCGGCCTAACCCTAGCCCGGTTCACCCGGAGATCTAGCCCTTTGACTTTCACCGAACGCCCTTTCGCGAATGGACTTTTCCACGTGGTTGTGGTAGGTTAGCCCATAAGAACATTTTTTCAGCCCAACCTAAAGCAAGATGCCCTCCGGATTGACCCCCCATCGCAGTTTTCCACTCTAAGTGCAGACGACCTTTGTGAGTTTATGTTACTTCTTTTTCCCGTTCTGGGTAATTTTATTAGCCCTCTCTGGGAAAGGGAAGACTTTTGTGTGGCTTCTTTTTCCCGTTCTTTGTTGGGCTCTCTGAAACATTAGAATCAAGTTCGCCATCGCTGATATTTTTCCGCGGCAACCCGCTGATTGCTTCTTCAAAATTGGTTTTCTCTTACATCAATGGGGGCCTCTCTCCAAGCCCGAGGACTGCACCATCATCGAAATGCTGGTCACGGAGCTGTGTCACCTGTACAAGTTACCTGCGAGCCGGTTTCAACCATTTCCTCTACTTATGCTTTCAGATGGCTTTTCTATTGAATTAGTGTAAGGGCTGAACTCATTCCAGATTGTTTACGATCCTTACTGTAACCTGGGATCCACAGGAACCTAAGCTGTAACATGTGAACCTTGTGGGCTTTATTAATTTAAAAGCTAGCCACTTCGTGCCTCTTCATCTAAGAAGCAAGGAAGTCGTCGCAGGCTCAACATGCACGCGGGTCTCCAGCTCGATCGAGACTGCGGTGGTTGTGTACGCTTGTAAATAGGAAGTCTCCGCTCGCAGCACGACGAAACAATAAAACACTTATTTTTCCAATGCAAATTAGCTCGTTTTATATGGTTGTTCATCCAAGTAGCTTCTGACTTGTATCCTTCACGTAGTATTTTTAATATATTTGGCAACTGGTTATATGAGATTGACCACAAGTTTAAAATTCTCCTCGGGGTGTGAACGCTTGCCATTATTTGGCCGCAGTAGGTATGTAGAAATGACAAGATTTTTAATAATAAGAGCATTTCTCTTACATAGGTTATCTACAGATGTACCGGTATGATTTGTTTATGGTCGTCTCTACACCGTGTGGAGAAACGAGGCCTGTTGAAAGAGGTGTATACATGCTTGGAGAACATGGCGAGGGATACTTCTACCTGACATGAATGACAACATGATCTTAGGGTTGGCCCTCCCACGGATTAGGCATCATACAATCTTATGATTACTATATTGTCCCACTATGCCCGTATCGTGTTTGTGACTATTGGACATGCGACCGAGCGCCATCGACGACATGCGACCACATACATGCCGATGATGAGATCGCGTGGAAATAAAACCTTCCTGTTGACGTCAGAGACTGAGACATGCGCTATTGCTCATTCTTATATCAGCCTGTAGCCGGGTTCGTGAGCGCAGCATCGTGGAAACTGCCCTTGCAAGTTGTTATTCTTTTTCCTGCCATGATTGCACCTCGTTAGAGTTTGGAATGGGGAAAGTTGCCGGCCGGCCTAATGATGAGCAAACCGGTTTTTGGCTCCTCTGCATTGTGCATCCAGCGCCGAGTCTGGTCAACCAAACCGGCCGGTATCACACTACCAAACAGTGGTAGTTGTGTTTCTCTCTGCTATATAACAGCACACGTTTGTTTCTTGCTTCACACATCCCAATAACCTTAGAGCACCACATGGCGATCGGCTTCGGTACAAAGCTGACATGGATCTTTGCGCTGCTTCTCATCCTGGTCATGGCGATTCAAGTCCGAGCCCAGCCTCCTCCCGGTAATTTTCAAATCATGTCCTCCTAGGGTTCCCTTGTTGATTTCTGCACGCACAATTCAGTTTTCTTCCGCGTGCAACTTAAAACATTCTCACATGGCTGAAATCTCATAAATCAGATTTTTTTTTACTAGCTATTGCATGTATAGCCGCCGCATATGCCGTGATCATTGCTTTGTAGACCTTTAAGTTGAAACACATGATAATGATACGTCGTTCTGTGCGTTCGTGCAGGGTTCATAAACATCGATTGTGGATTGAAAAACTTCAGTGCCTACCCTGACGCCAACTTAAATCTACGGTACGGTTCTGACGATGAATTTGTCGAGAGCGGTGAGAAGCACGAGGTTTTACCAGAGTTCATGGCTAGCACAGCAGATGATAACCAAAACACCCTGAGGAGCTTCCCTGTTGGTTCAAGGAATTGTTATACACTGCCATCCACCCCAGGCAAGAAGTATCTGTTGAGGGCCATATTTACTTATGGCAACTATGATAGGTTGAACAAGACTCAGGACGGGTCCCTGTTTCGGTTTGGGCTCCATATCGGCGTCAATTTCTGGGATTCGGTGGACTTGTCAAATTTTCCCACAGATAAAGCGGTATGGAAGGAGGTGCTCACCGTTGCTACAGGCAGCTCCGTGTCCGTTTGCCTGGTAAACTTCGGTTCCGGGACTCCTTTCATATCTTCTTTGGAGCTGAGGCCACTACTAGATACCATGTACCCTTTTGTCAATACTTCTGTGTCAGTCAGCTACTTTATTCGATTCAGATTTGGCAACATCACCGACTATGTCACAAGGTGAGACAAGTCTGCCATATCCATAATACTAGTTTTGGATTGTATCTAAAATATGCCTGTCAATGGTTGTCTTAAATTCATTTTGCTAGGTTGGCACATTTAAGAGTGTTTCCTACTTCTTTGTTTCCTGATTCCGCAATTACTTCTAACAAAAAGTACTCCCTCTGTTTTTATTTACTCCGCATATTAGTTTTGGTTAAAGTCAAGTTTTACAAATTTTGACAAAGTTTATAGACAAAAATATTAATATATGCAATAACAAACAAATACCATTAGATTTGTTGTTGAATGTACTTCCACATCATATAGATTTGTTATGCTAAATATTTATATTTTTTTCTATAAATTTTGTCAAATTTTACAAAGTTTGACTTTAATCAACTCTAATATGCGGAGTAAATAAAAACGGAGGGAGTAATATTGGGATTGCTAGATCCTACAGCAATTAGCTTTCAAGTAAATACTAACAGATTAGAATAATATTGTGCTAGCTATTTATCTGTTTTTCATTCTGTGTGCGATGAAGATACCCAACGGATAATTATGACCGTTTCTGGGAAAGCTATTCTGGGAAAAGGACGGAAGTCCAGCACTACCCCTATATCAGCCTGAACACCAGCAATAACTTGGAGAACCTCCCAGGCAACAACGACTTCAGGGTGCCATCCGCCATCTTGCAGAATGCCATGAGCATAGACGCAAACAATTCCTCCATAATAATCAGCGAGTCATCGGGAGCCAATAAAGACGCTCAAACCCTACAGATTCTCTCGATCTTTCACTTCACCGAGCTAAACGGGAGCAACCCGAACAGGAGGTTCAATATTTACAGCGCCGGTGAAGGGCTGTTCCCAGGTTTTTCCCCGTCACGATTAAAGGTGGACAGCATGTACAAGAGCGGGCTTTTCGCGCAGAAGGGCGACGCATACTTCATCTTAAACAAGACGGCCGGCTCGAGTCTTCCGCCACTCATCAATGCGTTGGAGTTGTACTCGCTTGTTTTGATGAAGAATCTCACCACCGACTCTGATGATGGTAAGATTAATGTATATACTGCACGTGCATCACACATTTGTCACGAGTACGTATTTAGCAGCAGATTCACATGAACGTCATGTATTTGACAAATGCTAATGACCTCACTGGCTCTATTCCACATCGTCACGATCTTCAGTTAAGTAATAAGGATCAAGTTTATCAACAGGTTGCACACTCAATTCCAGAGCATACCATCTTTTAAAGGTCAAATAATGCTAATGTGCCGTTGGAAAACCCTAGTTGATAAATGAATTACTAGTTCAATTTAGTCAGTTCTACACTTCTACTCCCTCCATCTCTAAATATATAGAAGACCTTTTACAGATTTCAACACGGACTATATACGGATGTATATAGACATATTTTAGAGTGTTGATTCATTTATTTTGCTTCGTATGTAATCCGTATTGGAGTCTCTAAAAGGGCTTATATTTAGAAACGGAAGAAGTACTGCTTAAATAATGTGCTTCTTAAGGTAATCTAATACAGCTACTTTATGCCGTCCATATATTTACCCTTGTCTTTCGCTGTTGTAGTAAAGTACATGAAAGACGTCAAGGCACAATACAATTTGGCACGGACAAGCTGGAATGGAGATCCATGCTCCCCAATAGAGTATTCCTGGAAAGGATTGACTTGTGACTACTCTAAGAGCAACCAGATTCCGAGGATTGTAACGGTGTAAGTACATAACCAAGACTTGTATCATATTAAATCAGAATCTAAACATTACCTAAAAAGGATTTCTCCTGCTTTATATTATAAAGCAACCATAACAACAGACATCCGAGCGAACTGATACAAACACACGTCACCACGGCACACAACACCACACACCCAAAGCAAGATACAAAGGTGCCGGACACCGTCACACCACTCGGACGACAACCAAGCAAACTACTTGGAGACGATGCAGATTGCAGACCTCCCCGTCCATCATCCAAACACACCCAAGACAATCCAAAAAGATCTGCTTTGTACCAAAAGGACACCCCTGACCGACGACCGCAGCATAGGTCACGCCTTGAACATTGCCGGAGCCGCAACAACACGCATGTGGCTGGGGATATGGGGAAGTGGGGGAGCGGACGCATCCGGACCGGCACACCTCTGTGTTAGTGACGGGTGGCCCGAGCACGTCGCGGCGCCCATCCCTCTAGCCAACCTCCCAACCGGACACACCCCTGTGCCGTCCCACCTCAACGGACGACGAAGAAAAGCGCAAAGCCACCGACGCAGACCCGGCAACCTACAAGGAGAACCCCAAGGACTTCCGCCAATCGCCAAGATACTCACCGGGGAGACAATCTGCACTGCCGCCGTCGCCCAGCCGGCGGAACGCCTGGAGACTGACCAGCACGCCCACCTGCCACTGCCGCTGTGCCTCCACCACCACCAACCACTGGCACAACAGGGGTGGATGCCCACAGGTCGCGCCACAATCAGCCCGTGCCGCCTGGGCCCAGATCTGGCCGTCTGTCGCCGTCGAAGCCCACCACGCACCACCGCCGCTGCAGCCCCTTCACGCAGCCGCCCACAACTTGCGTCTCCGCCACCCACAACTCAGCACCACGGCCCGACCCTGAGGCCCGTGCCTGGCAGGAGGGGAGGGTGATTTGTGAAGTCAAATCATTCCGACGGATTCTCGATCCGTTTTTTTTCACCGGGTGTCAGAATCTAAACATTGCAACTCAATCTTTTAAAGATTTAAAGTGCATTACATTGCATCAACCTTAAGTAATTTAACGCTCCACAGAAGTTACCTTTTCGTTGGCATGCTGCAGCAGATATGTTCTTTTTTTTGTTTGTAATAAATATATCAGAATGGATAAACCTGACCCCATGTCCTAAGATCTTGAAAATACATGTAATTCAGTAGAAATATTGAAAGAAGCTAGTATAAAACTGAACCACAGAAGGACATTTACATATTCTTTGAAAATACATGTTAGCTCAATGCTGTCACTTAATTAAAGGTACATGAATTAACATTAGTTTTTTTACAGCAATCTTTCTAGCAGTGGACTAGGTGGTGGACTTGCCATATCATTCATGAACATGACATCATTACAGAACTTGTAAGTGGTGCCCACAACATAATATTGATAGGCTAGAAAGAATACGTTGTCGTATTTCGTGATCCTAAGAAGAAAACGTATGTAGGGATTTATCACACAACAATCTGACGGGAGCTATTCCAGACTATCAACTAAATTCACTTAAAGTTCTGTAAGTCTCTGATTACATCTATGGCTGATGATATAAATTTTAGATGAATGATTCTAACTATTATTTTTCAGTAACTTGTCAAATAACAAGCTAGACGGACCAATCCCTGATTCTATTCTTCAACGAGTCCAGGCCGGTCAGCTGGACTTAAGGTTTGGCATGCTTTGTTGCACAATTTCTTATTAGATTTTCTCGAATGAACTAAACAACTGCACCTGAAAAGAATTAAGCTCAAGCTAAGTTTGGTTATCATAGAAAAAATTAGGTTTAGAAACAACCTTTGCACATTACTGTAAGTGCATTTGTTAAACGAAAAGTCTAACGCCCACACGTGTGGGCGTTTGCATCTCGCCCACACGCGTGGATCCGCGTCCGTTTGTGAGCGCACGAATCTTGGCATGTTTCTAGTGCCACGTAGGACTGGGTTGGTGTGTGGGCATTCACCCGGTCGCCCACACGGCCGTTTCACCACACAGGAGGGGCTGGTGTGTGGGCGTTCAGCAGTTTGCCCACACGCCACTTTCCACTCACGCACAAGGGCTGGTGTGTGGGCATTTGCCATTTCGCCCACACGCCCGTCTCATCTCCCACACCCAAGTTGCCACTTGCCATGTGTTTTGCAGTGCACATGGCAATTGCCCTAGTGTGCTTTATAAGCAGGTGGCAACTCTCTCTTTTTTCTTACCCGAACATCTCAGTTGCCATGTATTTTGCAGGGTACACGACAACTGCCTTAGTGTGCTTGTAAGCAGATGACAACTCTCTCTTTTTTACCCGAACATGTTCTTTTGCCATGTCTTTTTTAGCGCTACACGTCAACTGCGTAGTGTTAGTAGGTGGCAACTCCTAAGGTTTTCAAATCATGGCAACTGTAGTAAACCAGACCATACATGGCAACTGCCTAGTGTTAGTAGGTGGAAAACCCCTAAAGTTTTCAAATCATGGAAACTATAGTAAACCAGACCATACATGGCAACAGCCGCAGTTGCTAAAAAATGGCATTTGGAACTTTTGACATGATATGGCAACTGCAGTTGAGCAACCATGGCAACTGTAGTTGTCCGACATGGCAACCGTAGTTCAGCGACATGGCAACTGCAGTTAAACGAACATGGACGAGGGTCTGGACCATGGCAACTGCGGGCGCGCGGTGACTGTCACGCGGGGCGTGCGGGACCACGAGGTACGAGGCCTGACGTACGGGGCGTGTGGGCGCTATCTATTTTCGCCCACACGCACGTGTGTGAGAGGGATCGGGAGGGAAAAAAAGAGATGTGTGGGCATTACTTGTTTTGTCCACACGTAGATGTGTGGACTGTTCCTCTTATACACCACACAAAATGTGTGGGCAGACTCTCTAACGCCCACACGTGTGGCACTTATCGGCGTCCTTTGTTAAATTAGATGTGAGTTTGCCTTTCTCTGCCCGCTGTTTGGCTAGTGCCATACTTGTCGTGTATCACACTTTTCTAGCACCATGCGACAACAACTCCACTTGTCGTATACATAAACTCTTGGCAAATCCTCTATTCTTAGATAGTTACAACCCACTATCTATTTTTCCTTTTCATGGAGCTATGCCACATCATCAAGACATGTATGTGGTCACAAGTTACAATTTGTGCACTAATCTATTCATGCAACCATGCCACCTCAGCAATCATGCATGGATTTGTTTCACTAATTTTCAACATAGACTGTCATGTTACACATTTTTGTTGTTTTGTACCATGAACTACATATATTTGTACGTTAGACGCTTGGGGCAAATCTATGTAGGTCATGTTACACACTTTTGATAAAAATGGCACCATGTTTGACTTCAATCGAATAGATTTCCCTTTTTATATAACATTATGTTACATGCTTCATATACTTTATTGTTTTCAATAGTTTTAGTCTTTTAACACCCCGTTTGACCGAGAGCATTCTTAAATTTGTTTTCACAATAGTTTTTGGCTTTTAACATCTATTTATGCATCTATTTTACAAAGACTCCCGCAACAATGCTCGGGGCATCATCTAGTTAAAGTTATGGTGGCCAACTTGGGTGCACCGAAAGCTCGTCCGCGCATTTATCGATCCAAACATGCCCTTAATTACGTGCATTGGCATCCAATATATATATACATGCTTTATCATCTAGGTCTATTAAAATGGGAGGAAGCTAAGGACCTAGTAGTAACTCCACATGGTTTAGAAATCATGTAGTTTGTTCATTCCAAGGGTTGAGTTTTGTACAAGAACTATTTGCAAATTAGTCATCTTTGAAAATAGACTGATGTTATAATCCTAACTTTGTAGAGCAGCTAAGATATTTGAGCTGATTTTGATGTATGTTGTTAATTGTCTCATTAGATTAGAAGGCAATCCTATATGCTCAAACAAAAAAGATACATACTGCTTAGATAATACGAAGAAGAGGAAAACCACACCTATCTTGCTCATCGCAGTGATAGTTCCCGTGATACTGATATCACTCGTAGTAGGAATGTGCATACTCTGGAAGTTATTTTGGAAAGGTAAAATAAAACTATACACTTTAAATTTCCTTCCATCAATGCGAAGGTGGTGCAAATTTCACAGAAATTCTAGACCTAAGCTTGCATGAAAACAAACCCTCTTCACCTTGTAGAGAAGTCAACATACAATGAGGATTATGCTATGTATGAAGAGGAAAATCCCCTACATATTGACATTAGACGGTTCACATATGCGGAGTTGAAGCTCATAACAAACAACTTCCAAACAATCGTTGGAAAAGGAGGCTTTGGTATTGTTTATCATGGCATACTGGAAAATGGTGATGAGGTAGCTGTTAAAGTGCTCATGGAGACATCAATAGCAGAGTCAAAGGACTTCCTCCCTGAGGTACAATACGGATCCAACTAGGCCACATGACTATTTTGTCCAAGACAAAGTTAAAGTATGCAAGTTATATAAAACCATTTCCACAACCTACATTTGTTATATACAAAAAACTAAGATATAAAAAATAGAGTTTAAAGGCTAGAGATACGTAGATGCAATAACCATGAATATTAACATGATGTTATATATAGGATTGAATTTTGTTCTTTCATATGAATGTCTACAAAACCCCTATTGATTTTTAACATATTCAACACACTATAAAGAGGATACCCTCATCGTGCATTTGCAAATTCCACGATGTTAGTTCACCAGATGAAGCATGTGGCTTCAACTCTAGAAATGCTGGTAACTATATCGACTATCGCAGGTGCAAACCTTGTCCAAAGTTCATCATAAGAATCTCGTGACTTTAAAAGGATATTGCCAGAACAAGAAGTGCCTAGCACTCGTTTATGACTTCATGCCCGGTGGAAATCTTCAACAACTTCTAAGGGGAGGTTTGTATCTTAACTTTTACTAACGTTCTTGTCAAGCATAGCTGACTTAGGTACAACAAACCTAACTTGCAGCTGCAGTTAGTTATTCCAGTAAGTTATATTTAGATGCTACAAAAATCAAATGGACCTGAAGTCAATTAAATCAAATGAGTCAAGTAAACCCAAAATATGTTCAGTATTAAAACCAAATTAACCATTTCATGGTTCTACTGCCTACAAAACCAAAAACTACACAACTACCGAGATGCAAATAGTTTTCACTAAGCAGTGGGAATCACTTACTTTGCAAATTTTATCAATATATTGTGTTCCATAGCATAACATAAAATTTTACATGTGTCTTAAGTATAAAATAAAATTCTAAAATCAAACTACTCTAGCTTTGATATGGTAGTATAATCAGGATTTACGTGTTCAACTATCCATGTTAAAGGTTTACTCCCTCCGTCTCGGTGTGTAAGCCATTCGCGTAGTTCTAGGTCATCGATTTGAGGAATTAAATATGTGTTATATGTCATTAAAAGTATATCACTAGATTTGTACACAGATGTAGTTTCTAAATATATATTTTTTGTCACATATAATACATATTTAGATAGGTAAATTGTCGACCTAGAACTATGCGAATGACTTATACACCGATACGGATGTAGTAGTTGATTTCCTAAACTATTATGGCTTTTAGTCTATATGGTTGAGTTGCTAGACCGGATTTCAGATATTCTTTTAATGTCATCACCATCACATGGACATCAATATTTTTCTAACAAAGTGACGGCACCACAATTACAGTCTTAGAGTCATACGTTCATAACCATTGAAAGATAATCTCAAATTATAAATATATATATATATCTTTCAAAGGTAGTAAGAAACAAAGCAAGTAGAGAGGTATGTATTACAACAATACTTTAGTAGCTTGGTTCGATTGTTAATCGGATTTGTATATATAAATGCTCTATGAAGAATAGGAAAATCAGTGGTATCTTGAAGGTCAAAGTGCATGTTTATGCATGTCTTAGATATTAGTATACCAATTGTTACTATGGTTAATCATTGTGTTTGTAACCACCATTTGCTAGTTTAAATATGCGAAAATTTTAAAATACCTAGCATTTATCAAACGACACATACATTAATTTGGTATCAACTAATGCAGGAGACATATGTAGTTTGAATTGGGAACAACGACTTCATATTGCACTTGATGCTGCACAAGGTCCGCATTTCAGTTGTGTATTTTCCTTTAGGTCATGTATGTATGTGCCTATTGACGAACTACAAGTTTTAATAATCTATAGGATTAGAGTATCTACATGAGTTATGCACACCATCAATAGTGCACAGAGATGTGAAGACCCCAAACATTCTTCTGGACAAGAACCTGGTGGGAATAATATCGGACTTTGGGCTTTCGCGGGCTTTTAACGATGCTCACACACACATATCAACTGTTGCTGCTGGCACTCTTGGCTACCTCGACCCTGAGTACCATGCAACTTTCCAACTCACTGTCAAGACAGATGTTTACAGCTTTGGCATTGTCCTCTTGGAGATCATCACTGGCCAGCCCCCAGTATTAATGGAACCTCAAACCGCCCATCTACCGAATTGGGTGCGCCAAAATATAGCTAAGGGAAGCATTCACGATATTGTAGACAAGAGGCTATTGGACCAGTATGATGCCAGTTCTGTTGAGAGTGCCGTAGACATTGCCTTGAACTGCGTCGAAAATGCTTCCATCGACCGGCCGACCATGACCGAGGTTGTTTCAAGGCTCAAAGTGTGGCTACCGACGGTTTCAAGCGAAAAGCACTCTATTTCCGGGATTCCCCAGTCTAAGAAATCCATGGATACAGAAATTCGAAAGCAGTTCGAGATGATGATATCTGGTGTCAGCAACGACGAGAGCTCCTTCCAGTCTGGTGATACTAGTGGGCTGCTGACAGGAGTAGGCACGTTTTCTGGACGGTGAAAGGAAGATGTCCTCTGACTTATTGTTGCATCTGCTTAGAGAAGTTTGGTAATTTTTTCAAGTGTGTTGGCATTGATTTCTATAAACTACAATGTAGTAATTTTTAGTTTCTAATATTTCTCATGTATTCTTGTGGGATCGTTTGAGTAAGGGATATTTTTATAAAATACAAGTAGGCACGTTTTTATAAACTAGAAGAAATATATTTCGATTCTAACCTTTTTATTAGTGACCGTGTGTGAAATGAGCGTCAATCTATGAGGATTTCTCACCAAATGGTCATAATGCACTTGGGAGAGTCAAAACACTAAAACTTTACAACAATCTCCCCGATAAAGGTCATACTTTCTAGCATGAAATTGTCGTAAAATGGGGCAGCACAGTTGATGACCTGCAAGTGCACAGGGCTGTTGTAACACTTTCGTGATAAGCGAAGTGGCGAACCCACAAGGAGCAAATAGGAAGGAAATACAAACCCTGTAACTACGCTTACACAGTTATGTACACACCCAAACCGTAGTTTGGAAATAGCCTATTATAGTAAGTTGCTAGGAAGACAAATAGAGTTTACTAAACTACAAAAAAGAAATAAAAGACAAAAAAAATAAAGAGACTAAACTAAGGAAAACAGCGCTTGAGTAGTAAACGTTCTCGATGAAATCAAAGTCATCACAACAAGTATGACGTTGACAAAAATGGTAGACATGGCTCTCTAATTGTATCACTAATCCACTTGTATATGATCTCGCGGGGGCGGTGTCGTGGTTCTAAGTCTGACAGTAGAATAGGGGTTACGTAGGAGGAGGCAAGATCCTAGCTACGATGAGGTTGTGCACACAAGATTTACGAGTTCAGGCCCTTCTCGGAGGAAGTAAAAGTCCTACCGCTCGGTGTCCGGAGGCGGTCGACTGGATTATGCGTGAAGTTACATGGGGGTGCGAACCCTTGTGCTAGTGGAGGGGGGTGGCTTATATAGAGTGCGCCAGGACCCTAGCAAACCCACGTTACAAGGAGTTCAATGTACATTAAGGTGAGATGTTACTGGTAACGCCAGCAATAAAGACATATAAATGATCATTGAGACTACGGAGTGAACGCCTGACCGTTGCCATCCTGAGTGACTTTAGATCTTCTGTACTCCGAGTGGTTTCTGGTATGGTCGAATGATTATATCTTGGTCGAATGGAATTGGGTTATCCGAGTGGAATTGTTGGTCGAGTGGGTTGCACTCCGAGGTGATTTCAGTCGGTAGATGTTGTTGTTCTTTGAATGTCTTTGACTGTAGGGCAGTGTCCTTGGGAAGGGTGTCTAGGTTAGTCCTATTACCCTACCCTAGGTACATGTCATCGTCATTAGCCCCCGAATGGATTGAGATCCGAGTAGAGAAGAAGTTGGAGATGGTTCCGACCTGATTTTTATGCTTCAGAGGCATTCTACTTGGGTCGGCGAACCATGCTGAACCTTTAACTTCATTTTCAGTCGCCTTGATCCATTCAGAGTTTGTCAAGTGAACTTATACTGATGTGCTTCGACTGTTGGAATGGTACAAAATCTTTGGCGCAATTGGTTGCACTGTCATTCCCGGATCTTATGGGATTCGAAATTTGGAGAAGCGCACGGGTCGGAGGGCACCATAGTAAACGGAACGGATTAGGCAGGGGCGCCTCGATTCTCGCACCACCTTTTTCGCCACGTACCGAGCGCGCGACTGTTGCGGGATTTGACAGGATCGCTTGGGCCCACGCGTCAGCCACTCGGAAGTGAGCCCATAAAAGGCGTTGAGGCCGATGCGATTGCACAGTGTTCCTTATTCCCCTTCTTCCTCCTCTGCTTCTCCACTGTTCCCCTCTCCGCTCTCGACACCGCCACTGCGCCCGTGAGCAATCCAAGGCGATGGGGAAGGACAAGACAGCGGCCCTGGAGCGTGCCAAGAAGGCAACGGTGACGGCGAAGTCGAAGGGCA
Organism: Triticum urartu; assembly: GCF_056163025.1. Taxonomy (NCBI): domain Eukaryota; kingdom Viridiplantae; phylum Streptophyta; class Magnoliopsida; order Poales; family Poaceae; genus Triticum; species Triticum urartu. The sequence goes on from NC_141877.1 coordinate 681,884,261, forward strand.
AGAAGACGAGTCGGGGGTCGTCATCAAGGTCCGGATTGCCGCCCGCCTGGATTCAGGGGGACTGGATCCGGTCTGCAATCCGGCAAGAAGATCTGGATGATCTGGTAGCGGGGGGCTTGATTGCCCCTGGATCCGGGATGCTGCCGGGGAACGAACTCGAGCCGCAGCCGCAGGAGGGTGAGTGCGTCCTCCTCGCCACTCATGTCGACTGCAGATTCTCTTTGCCTCCTCATCCTTTTTTCTGAGGTTTTCTTGAACTTTTTCGGAGCCCAACTTCATCATTTTTCTCCCAACACAATCACATATCTTGCCGCGTATGTCTCTTTGTGCGAAAACTTCTTGGGTTGTCGATTGCACTAGAGTCTTTTCAAGCACATTTTTATCTGCCGCTCTCAGTCTGTGAAGAAGGCCAGTCCGACTGATGATAAGACCCGAGTGATCCAAATGTGTGGGGGTTTAGGGATCCATACGAGAGGTATTAGTGCTTTTCTTGCAATGACTCTTCCCGATTCGGTTAGGGGATGGCAGTCGAGTTGGTTTTGCTGCAAGGATGTTCCGACTCCTGGTCAGTCAACCGGTCTTCCTCCCTTCACCATGGATCGAGTCCACCAACCTCCTTCGTTGCTCGAAACCCCGGAGGAGAGAGCTGAAGTGTTGATGCTAGTCGACCGGGTAGTTCAGCTGGTCCGTGACGGCGTGACTGGTATGGACTTGTTGGAGGTGTTCCTCAGTCGACGCATCAAGCCTCTCCAGGCACGCGATCATCCGATGTGGATGTACTAGGGCTCAAACGACACCGCTCGGATCCACCCGGAGGAGGTCGACGAGAAGATAGTGGCATAGTGGCTGTAGAGCATCACTGGAAACAAGGACAACCCCAGGGGGTCTAGAAGAGTTGCGCCATTCGACTCTGAGCACGAACCAGACAAGGTCCGACATCTGTTACCGAGTGTCTTCTAATTCTGACTTGCAATCATCCTCGAATTTGATTGACGTTTTGTTTGACCCTTTGTCTTGTAGATATACACTGAAATGTACTCAATGCCGAACGGGGATCTGGCCCAGGAAGGAGAGGCGAGCGCGGACGAAAGCACTCAGTGGCAATCAGGGGACTCGGACGATGATGAGAGCTACGACTCAAGCAGTAGTGAAGAAGTCGAGTCACCACCCTGCTCCGAACGACGTTCCAAGCAGACACACGATCCAGCAGGTGGACGGGGCAAAGCAATTGTGTCAAGTTCGCAAGCCTCGAAGCGCACTCAGACATCCACTCCTGATCCGGATGAGAAGGCTCAGAAGCAGCCCAAAGTTGCGCCTGCAAAGCCCCGGAAGGCCCTGCGTAAAATCAAGGTGGACGTTCCCGTTGCCTCTGCGTAAGTATTTTACTTTTGTCTCTTTGCTCTTGTCTTGTTTGGAAACTTATGTACTACGGTTGACTCATTCTTCAACTTTACCGAGTGAATCCTGAAACTTGCAGTGCTGCTACCTCCAGGACTTCTATTTACAAGGATGAAGGTGATGAGGGGATTGAAGATGCGGTCACTTCCAAAGCAGGTATGACTCCTGCCATCATGCCTTCATTTTGTCAATTGATTTATTGGTCAACTGAACTCTTGTGGTCGATTGTTTTGCAGCGCCGCAAAATGTTATTGAACTTCCAAACGACGATGAAGTTATGCCCCAGAGGTCTACGGGAAGGAGGGGCAGGACCTCAGGCAGGGGAGTGCCAGCCGGCAAGGCACCTCAGTCGACATCAGTGCCAGAACCGGCGACCCAGCAGTCCGAAGATCTTAACCGGGCCTCTGTTACTTTTGCCGATCCCGTGTCGGCTGAACGTCCTTCTGCGTCGATTGCTCAAGTCCCTGCTTCATCCGTGCAACTCCATGCTTTGGACCCTCTGGCTGACTCGACTGTTCCTTCACTCTTCGTCGCTCATCATGTCCCAGAGGACCAAGTGAGTGCTGCCAAGGAAGCCATACGCCAGGCAGCACTACTAGAAAAAGGCTTATCCCCAATATCTCTACTAGTGGCGCACCATGATGGTGGTGCGCCACTGCTATATAGCAGTGGCGCACCAGAATCAGGTGCGCCATTGCTATGTTTTTACTAATGGCGCACCACATGAGCAGTGCGCCATTGCTATTTTTTGGGTCCATCCCCCCACTAGACATAGCAATGGCGCACCACACATAGGTGCGCCATTGCTATGCTACATAGTAGTGGCGCACCTAGGCGTGGTGCGCCATTGCTATGTCTGGTGAGCGTGTGCCTGCGTGTGTGTGAGATTAGTAATGGCACACCAGGGAGGGTGCGCCATTACTAACGTCTCACACACACAAACACACACAAACACCCCCCCGGGTGGATCACCTTTTAGGTTTTTAAAAAATAAAAGATTCAAAAAAATTCAAAAAAATAGATGCCCATGTGTTATGTGTTCTAGTTGTTAGGAAAATTAACAAACATGAATTTTGAATATTTTTGCAAAAGGCCGCCGTGTTTCGGTAAAATGGCCGTAACTTTTGCATACGTCCTCCCATGAAAATGTTTTTTATATGAAAAATCATCTAATCGAAAAGTTACATCCGAATTCAACGGGCTATGCCCGTTATCCATTTTCTAGAATCCTCAAAAACCTAACAGAAAAAAAGTTACGATGCTTTTAAGATCTGAAGGCAAATTTTTTTGAAAAAAATGCAAAAAATAAATAAATTAGCAATGGCGCACTAGTGCATGGTGCGCCACTACTATTTTCCTGCCTTCAAAATTCAAAAAAATACAAAAAATAAAAAACAAGTTAGCAATGGCGCACCTTATGAATAATGCGCCACTACTATTTTCCCGCCTTCACAATTAATATTTTTTTTTGAAAAATGTAAAAAAATTAGCAATGGCGCATCAGTGAATAGTGCGCCACTATTATTTCCCTGCCTTCACAATTCAAAAAAATAGCAATGGCGCACCGGTGCACGGTGCACCACTGCTAAGTTGGGACAGAAGTTTAAAATGGCCGGCCACCCACTTACCCCTTCATTCTTCTCCTCCTCTCCTCCACTCCATCTCCTCCTCTCCTCCTCTACTCCACTTCATCTCCTCCTCTCCGATGACCTCCTCCTCCTCACGGTGCTCCTCCTCCGGTGACCTCCTCCTCACTGTGCTCCTCCTCCGGTGACCTCCTCCTCCCTCCTCTCCTCCTCACGGTGCTCCTCCTCCTCCTCCCTCCTCTCCTCCTCACGGTGCTCCTCCTTCCTCTCCTGCTCACGGTCCTCCTCCTCCCTCCTCTCCTCCTCACGGTGCTCCTCCTTCCTCTCCTGCTCACGGTCCTCCTCCTCCCTCCTCTCCTCCTCACGGTGCTCCTCCTTCCTCTCCTGCTCACGGTCCTCCTCCTCCTCCTCTCCGGCGACCTCCTCCTCCCTCCTCTCCTGATCCTCACGATCTCTGCTCCCTCCTCTCCTCCTCACGGTCTCTCCTCCCTCCTCCTCTACTTTCCGCCACATGTGGAGCTCCCCCGGCACAAAGAATGTACCAGATCTAGGTCGAGAACGAAATTTGAAAAAAGTTCAAGAAAAAAAAACGAGCAAAAAAATGAGCCAGATCTAGATCCATATCCAAATTCAAAAATCAAAAATAGCAATGGCGCACGGTGGGGGTTAGACGGTGCGCCACTACTATTTTCCCGCCTTCAAAATAAAAAAATCAAAAAATTCAAAAAAATAAGTTATCAGTGGCGCACCTGTAGCAATAGTAATGGCGCACTACAAGGTGCGCCACTGTTACCTGCAATACTAATGGCGTTACTAGTGGCGTGGTAATAGTGGCGCACCTATAGTGCGCCATTAATGGCAAAAATAGGCGCGCCACTAACAGTCCTTTTTCTAGTAGTGCAGGCCTTATGATGGAGCAGATGAAGGTGGTGCGTGAGGCCAGTCAAGCCGCTTATGATGCCAGCTTGGCACTCCAGACCAACGTCCAGGTTAGCTAATTTCCGACTGATATTTTAGCTTGACGCTTGTTCTGTTAGGATATGCTACCCGAAAAAACCTTTAATGTGCATCTACTGTCTGTCTGCATCTGTACACCCACTGGGTGTTTCAATTTTTGCTGAGTAATTTTTCCACTTGAGTCGACTAGATCGTGCCTAGTGTATCCTTGGACTAGTGGGGGCACGTAGAGTGCACCCACTGGGTGTAGTCCCCGAGGCTGCCGTCGAATGTTTGATTCAGCGGGGGTCTTGAAGTAAATGACTCTTTGACAACTCTTCCACTCGGTCTGGACGGACCATGTCGAGTGGAATCTGAACTAGTGGGGGCATGCTGAGTGCACCCACTGGCTGTAGTCCCCGAGACCGCAGTCGACTGCGGGCAATCGGCTGTGGTATGAGAATAACTTTTTTCTTCTTCTTCGACTGGATGGACCAAGTCGATTGAAATGCCAAATCAGTGGGGCCACGCTAAGTGCACCCACTGGGTGTAGTCCCCGAGACTACTGTTGAATGTATGATTCGGCAGTAGTCTTAGAACTCTTTTTTGTCATAGAGAGTTGAAGTTGTACTTTATCGCTCGGGAGGAACCAATCTTTGTTCCTGTCGACTGACTGTTCACTGACTGCAGAAATATTGTGAGCTCGGAGCCCGGTTTTCTGACTTGGAGAAGAAGCAAATCCAACTCCACCTTGACCTGGAGTTGGCCAAGGAGAACTTGCAGAAGGCTCAGAATGAAACTGCTGGTCTGGGAGGTAAAAAGCTTGCCGACTATCTTCCTTGGCATCTTTTTATTTCTTCCTTCTGACCCGAATGTTTTTTCCTTTAGAAAAAATGAGGCGGGCTCTGGAGAAGAAAGACCTTGACCTTGCGATCGCATAGAAAACAACGCAAGAGAAAATAGCACTTGCTGACAAGAAGTTAGTTTCAGTCGACAAGTTAGAAGAAGAAAACACCAAGTTGAAGACTGCTCTTGACGAGGCCAACAAGGAGGTGACTCGACTTAAGAAGGACAAGGGAGCTTTGACTGACAAGGTTGAAGATCTCACTCGGAAGAGGAACGAGCTGGCAGTTTATCTGGGAGGACTCGCCAAGAAACTGTTCCTTATGCTTGAAGGTATTTCCTCTTGTCCGACTGATTTTCCACTTTCAACTCTTTATATAACTGTTGATTCATCATTTCTATGTGTGTGTAGAATTCTGCCAAAACTTCGAGGAAGAGACTGGGCGAATTGAGAGGAGCTTGGATCCCATCAACTCCCCTGTTAAGGATGAAGCTGCCATGAACATGCTCTGACTGGAATCTCGACTTGCCAGCGCCATGTACTACCTCTCACGACTGAAGGTGGCGGTGTCACGGATTGACACCGCACTCTGGCCAAGGGTGACATTCCAAAATGACCTCGAGCCTCTGATGACTCGACTCAACGAGATTCCCGGTCGAGTGCAGGAGTGGAAGAAGTCATCCGCCCGATGTGGAGCTGATGTGGCTCTGTCTCTGGTTCGCGTCCACTGCAAAGAGGCCAAGGAAGAGAAGCTAGCACCGCTCAAAGTTGCCAACACTAAGAAGCTTCACTTCGAGTCTTTCATGGAGACCTTCCTCAAAGCAGCAACTCGCATTGCAGACGAAATCGATTTGGACGAGTTCGTTGAGCCTGCCAGCCCTCCCCCTGCGGAGTAAACAAAATTTATGCCTTGCTTAAAATTTGCCTCGGAATGCCGAGTGATTTTGTAACCATTAAACTCCTTCGGGCATGTTGCCCGAGCACTGTTATCTGCGGTTCTGAACCTCGTGGGATTTATCTGAACTTGGTTTTTCTTTTAATATGCTTGACTTCATCTTTTTTGCTTTTGAATCTCTTGACTTCGAGTGACACTTGATTCTTCACTCGGAATTGCCATTGGATTTGTGATGCGGTATTGACGAAATGGTTGTGGGCATGAGCATTAAGTGCTGCACACGACCTATACCTCCTCATCCTTGCGGATCAGGATGGAGCGCATGTTATACTTGTGACGCAGCTCCGTCGAGTGGGTCATGGACAAGAGCACTAGGTGCTGTGCACGACCTGCACCTCGTCGTCCTTGCGGACCAGGATGGAGCGCACGTTGTACTTGTGGCGCAGCTCCGTCGAGTGGGTCATGGGTGAAAGCACTAGGTGCTGTACATGACCTGCACCTCGTCGTCCTTGCGGATCAAGATGGAGCGCACATTGTATTTGTGACTCGGTCACTAGGACCGGTTCTGAACTTAGGCGAGTTTGGGACTGCAGCTAAGCCTTCGAGTGAGAGGGTTGCTCTTCACTCGGTAGGATTTTTGAAACTTAGGCGAGTACGGGACTGCAGCTAAGCCCCTGAGTGAGAGGGTTGCTCTTCACTTGGTAGGATTTTTAAAACTTAGGCGAGTACAGGACTGCGGCTAAGCCCCCGAGTGAGAGGGTTACTCTTCACTCGATAGGATTTTTAAAACTTAGGCGAGTACAGGACTGCAGCTAAGCCCCCGAGTGAGAGGGTTGCTCTTCACTCGGTAGGATTTTTAAAACTTAGGCGAGTACAAGACTGCAGCTAAGCCCCCAAGTGAGATGGTTGCTCCTCACTCGGTAGGATTTTTAAAACTTAGGCGAGTACAGGACTCCAGCTAAGCCCCTGAGTGAGGGGTTGCTCTTCACTCAGTAGGATTTTTAAAACTTAGGCGAGTACAGGACTGCGGCTAAGCCCCCGAGTGAGAGGGTTACTCTTCACTCGATAGGATTTTTAAAACTTAGGCGAGTACATGACTGCAGCTAAGCCCCCGAGTGAGAGGGTTGCTCTTCACTCGGTAGGATTTTTAAAACTTAGACGAGTACAAGACTGCAGCTAAGCCCCCAAGTGAGATGGTTGCTCCTCACTCGGTAGGATTTTTAAAACTTAGGCGAGTACAGGACTGCAGCTAAGCCCCTGAATGAGAGGGTTGCTCTTCACTCGATAGGATTTTTTAAAACTTAGGCGAGTACACGACTGCAACTAAGCCCCCAAGTGAGAGGGTTGCTCTTCACTCGGTAGGATTTTTTGAAACTTAGGCGAATCAGGTTCGCGGCTAAGCCACCCAATGGGGGATTTGAACATATAACTTGACAGGATAACAGTTATTAAGGTACTACAAAAATCTTGTCTTTGATAAGCAAACTGAACGATTCTTATTACAACTCGTCGACTCGAGTGTTTAAGTGTAAAAATGGCGGAGCAGATCCGCATTCCAAGCGCGTGGCTCGTCTTTCTTGTGTTCCACATTGTAGAGGTGATACGCTCCATTATGGAGCACCTTGGTGATGATGAAGGGACCTTCCCAAGTAGGAGCAAGCTTGTGAGGCCGTTGCTGATCCACTCGGAGCACCAGGTCTCCTTCCTAAAATGCTCGACCTCTCATGTTTCTGGCATGGAATCGATGGAGGTCTTGCTAATAAATGGTCGATCAGATCAAGGCCATCTCTTTTTCTTTTTCTAGAAGGTCAACAGCATCTTGCCTAGCTTTTTCTATTTCAGCTTTTCAGAAAAGTTCTACCCAAGGTGCGTTGTGAAGCAAATCACTCGGTAGCACGGCCTCAGCCCCATAGACCATGAAGAAAGGAGTCCGACTAGTCGACCGATTTGGTGTTGTTCTCAATCCCCAAAGGACTGATGGTAACTCGTCTACTCAAGCGCCTGCTGCATGCTTGAGGTCATGCATCAACCGGGGTTTCAACCCTTGGAGGATCAAACCATTTGCTCTCTCTGCCTGCCCATTCGACTGCGGATGTGCGACCGACGCGTAGTCGAACCGAGTTCCTTGGGAGGCGAATAATGCTCTAAACTCATCAGAATCAAAGTTGGAGCCGTTATCCGTGATAATACTGTGAGGGACTCCATATCTGAACATCAGTTCTCTGATGAAACTGATGGCAGTGCTTGAGTCGAGATTCTTGATAGGCTTGGCTTGATCCATTTGGTAAACTTGTCGACTGCTACAAGCAAATGTGTGAAGCCACTTCTGCTGGTCCTTAGGGGTCCAACCATATCCAATCCCTAAACAGCAAATGGCCAGATGAGTGGAATGGTCTTCAAGGCTGATGCAGGCTTGTGGGTCATGTTGGAGTAGAACTGACAGCCTTCACACCTGTCAACTATTTATTTTTCCATTTCGTTTGCTCGTGGCCAATAGAATCCAACTCAGTATGCTTTGGCTACGATGGTCTGAGAGGACGCATGGTGACCACAGGTCCCCGAGTGGATATCATTGAGGATCACTTGACCTTCTTCTGGCGTGATACATCGTTGAGAAACTCCAGTAACACTCTCTCTGTAAAGCCGTCCACCTATCACGGTGAAGGCTTTGGATCGACGTGCAATCTAACGGGCCTCATCTTCATCTTATGGAAGCTCTTTTCTGAGTAGGTACGCAATATATGGCACCGTCCAATCGGGGGTGATGACCAAAACCTCCATGATCAGGTCGACCACAGCTGGGATTTCGACTTCAGTCGGATCAGTAGGACTTTTCGGTTCCGGGGGCTCTTATGTGAAAGGGTCTTCTTGAACTGATTGGGTGTGAAGATGCTCCAAGAACACATTGCTGGGGATGGGCTCCCGCTTGGAACCTATCTTCGCCAAGTCATCAGTTATTTGATTCTTGAGTCGGGGTATGTGGTGGAGCTCTAACCCTTCAAACCTCTTTTCTAACTTTCTCACTTCATTGCAATAGCCAGTCATAGCTGGGCTCCTGATGTCCCACTCCTTCATCACTTGATTGACCACTAAATCTGAGTCGCCGTAAACCGTTAGGCGACGGACGCCGAGTGAAGTGGCCATACGCAACCCATACAGAAGTGCCTCATATTCAGCTTCATTGTTGGAGGAATCAAAGTGAATCTGGAGAACATAACTGAGTTTATCGCCTCGCGGGGATACCAGGACTACACCAGCACCAGAACCATTCAACATCTTAGACCCATCAAAGAACATAGTCCAATGTTCCGAGTGAATATGACTCGGTTGTTGCTTCTCGCTCCACTCGGCGAGGAAATCTGCTATTGCTTGGGACTTGATTGCCTTCTTTGCCTCAAACTTGATATCCAAAGGACAGAGTTCAATCGCCCACTTCGCCACTCGACCAATTGCGTCTCTGTTGTTCAGAATTTCTGACAATGGAGCATCACTGACGACTGAAACCGAGTGATCTGAGAAGTAATGTGGAACTTTCTTTGTAGTCAAATAAATTCCATAAACAAGCTTCTGATAATGCGGATATCTCTGCTTGGACGGAGTTAAGACTTCAGAAATATAGTACACGGGGCGCTGAACTTTGTAGGCTTTGCCTTATTCTTCCCGCTCGACCATGAGCACTGTACTGACAACTTGTCTAGTGGCTGCAATATAAAGTAGTAAAGGCTCTTTGTTGATTGGGGCAGCCAACACGGGCTAGGTGGAAAGCAGGGCTTTGAGCTCTGCAAATGCTGCGTCAGCTTCAGGAGTCCACTCGAACTTGTCAGATTTCTTCATCAGTCGGTAAAGAGGCAATGCCTTTTCACCTAGACGAGAAATGAATCGGCTCAATGCGGCAAGCAACCAGTAAGCTTCTGAACATCATGCACACGCACGGGGCGTTTCATTCGGAGGATGGCACAAACTTTTTCTGGGTTTGCATCGATCCCTTGCTCGGAAACGAGGAAACTAAGTAACTTTCCACCTGGGACTCCGAATGTGCACTTCGACGGATTAAGCTTGATATCATATCTTCTCAAATTGGCAAAGGTTTCAGCAAGGTCAGTCAGTAGGTCGGAACCTTTACATGACTTGACCACGATGTCATCCATGTATGCTCAAATTCATAGCAACATCAATCTAAGAACATAGTGGACACTAGGGATCAAGCCCTAACAAAACTAACTCGATTACATGATGAATCTCATCCAACTCCTCACCGACCAGCGAGCCTACGAAGGAATTACTCACTCCCGGTGGGGAGCATCACGGAATTGGCGATGGAGATTCGTTGGTGATGACGAAGAATGAATACCCCCCTCTTCGGAGCCCCAAACGGACTCCAGATCTGCCCTCCCGAGGAAGAACAGGGTTGGCGGCTGCTCCGTCTCGTGGATCGCAATAATTCTGTCTCCTTGATTTTTTTTCTGGAAATATGTGATTTTATAGTATCAGGGGCGTCGTCAGTGGGGCCACCAGGTGGGTACAACCCACCTGGGTGCGCCAGGAGAGGGGGGTGCGCCCTGGTGGGTTGTGCCCACCCAGGTACCCCTCTCCGGCAGGTCTTGGCTCCAGAAGTTCTTATTATTGATATAAAAAATCCTCGCAAAGTTTTGTTCCATTCCTAGAACTTTTATTTCTGCACAGAAACAACACCAGGGTAGTTCTGCTAAAAACAGCACAGCCTGGGGTTAGTTTCATTCAAATCATGCAAATTAGAGTCCAAAACAAGAAGAAAAGCGTGAGAAAAGGTAGATAGGTTGGAGACGTATCACATATCTGCATATGCTAGGCTCGTCAAGTTTAACCCGAGTATTCTGCGTGTGCAAAACTGGCTTGCACCCGTTGTATGTGAACGTAGAGCTTATCACACCCGATCATCACGTGGTGTCTCGGCACGATGAACTATAGCAATGGTGCATCCTCAGGGAGAACACTTATACCTTGATATTTAGTGAGAGATCATCTCATAATGCTACCGCCGTACTAAGCAAAATAAGATGCATAAAGGATAAACATCACATGCAATTAAAATAAGTGATATGATATGGCCATCATCATCTTGTGCCTTTGATCTCCATCTCCAAAGCACCATCATGATCACCATCGTCACCGGCTTGACACCTTGATCTCCATTGTAGCATCGTTGTCGTCTCGCCAACTATTGCTTCTACGACTATTGCTACTGCTTACTGATAAAGTAAAGCAATTACATGGCGATTGCATTTCATACAATAAAGCGACAACCATAAGTCTCCTACCAGTTGCCGATAACTTCTACAAAACATGATCATCTCATACAACAATTTATATACACGTCTTGACCATATCACATCCCAACAAGCCTTGCAAAAACAAGTTAGACGTCCTCTACTTTGTTGTTGCAAGTTTTACGTGGCTGCTACGAGCTTCTAGCAAGAACCGTTCTTACCTACGCATCAAAACCACAACGATTTTTCATCAAGTGTGTTGTTTTAACCTTCAACAAGGATTGGGCGTAGTCAAAATCGATTCAACTAAAGTTGGAGAAACTGACACCCACTAGCCACCTATGTGCGAAGCACGTCGGTAGAACCAGTCTCATGAACGCGGTCATGTAATGTCGGTCCGGGCCGCTTCATCCAACAATACCGCCGAATCAAAGTAAGGCGTTGCTGGTAAGCAGTATGACTATTATCACCCACAACTCATTGTGTTCAACTTGTGCATATAAGATCAACGCATAGACCTGGCTCGGATGCCACTGTTGGGGAACGCAGTAATTTCAGAAAAATTCCTGCGATCACGCAAGATCTATCTAGGAGATGCATATCAACGAGAGGGGAGAGTGTGTCCACGTAACCTCATAGACCGAAAGCGGAAGCATTTAGTAACGCGGTTGATGTAGTCGAACTTCTTCGTGATCCAACCGATCCAAGTACCGAACGTACGGCACCTCCGCGTTCAGCACACGTTCAGCTCGATGACGTCCCTCATGCTCTTGATCCAGTTGAGGACGAGGTGAGTTCCTCAGCACGACGGCGTGGTGACGGTGATGATGATGTTACCGGCGCAGGGCTTCGCCTAAGCACTACGACGATATGATCAAGGTGTGTAACTGTGGAGGGGGCACCGCACACGACTGAAAGATCAACTTGTGTGTTCTAGGGTGCCCCCTCCCCAGGTATATAAAGGAGGGAGGAGGGGAGGGCCGGCCGGCCCCTAGGGCACGCCCAAGAGGGGAGTCCTACTAGGACTCTTATCCTAGTAGGATTCCACCAAAAGGGAGAGAGGGGGAAGGAAGGAGAGGGAGAGGGAGTAGGAAAGGCCCCCTTCCCTTGTCCAATTTGGACCGCTAAGGGGGAGGGCGGCCTGCCCTGGCGGCCATCCTCTCTCTCCAATAAGGCCCATGGTGGCCCATTAGTTCCCCCGGGGGGTTCCGGTAACCCCTCCGGCACTCCGTTTTACCCGAAACTATCCGGAACACTTCCGATGTCCGAATAACATAGTCCAATATATCAATCTTTATGTCTCGACCATCTCAAGACTCCTCGTCACGTCCGTGATCTCATCTGGGACTCCGAACAAACTTCGGCCATCAAAACACATAAATCATAGTATAAATCGTCATCGAACGTTAAGCGTGCGGACCCTACGGGTTTGAGAACTATGTAGACATGACCGAGATATATCTCCGGTCAATAACCAATAGCAGAACCTGGATGCTCATATTGGCTCCTACATATTCTACGAAGATCTTTATCGGTAAAACCGCATAACAACATACGTTGTTCCCTTTGTCATCGGTATGTTACTTGCCCGAGATTCGATCGTCAGTATCATCATATCTAGTTCAATCTCGTTACCGGCAAGTCTCTTTACTCGTTCCGTAATACTTCATCCGGCAACTAACTCATTAGTCACATTGCTTGCAAGGCTTATAGTGATGAGCATTACCGAGAGGGCCCATAGATACCTCTCCAAAACACGGAGTCACAAATCCTAATCTCGATCTATGCCAACCCAAAAAATACCTTTGGAGACACTTGTAGAGCACCTTTATAATCACCCAGTTACGCTGTGACATTTTATAGCAAACAAGGTGTTCCTCCGGTATTCCAGAGTTGTATAATCTCATAGTTTGATGAACATGCACTAGTAGAAAACAGGGCTATGGTCCAGGCCGGCTCAACCCATTAGTCCCGGTTCAGTGCAGAACCGGGACCAATGTGGGCATTGGTCCCGGTTCGTTAGCCCAGGGGGCCGGCCGGGCCACGTGGGCCATTGGTCCCGGTTTGTCTGGACCTTTTGGTCCCGGTTGGTGGGACGAACCGGGACCAATGGGCCTCGCTCCTGGCCCACCACCATTGGTCCCCGTTGGTGGCTTGAACCGGGACCAAAGGCTCCCCTTTAGTCCCGGTTCATGCCACCAACCGGGACCAATGGGGGTGCCTATATATACCCCCTCGCGCAAGAGCAGAGCACAGTGCTCTGTTTTTTCTGGCCGAGGGGAGAGGGCTTTGTGGTGCTCTAGCTCACCTCCTATGCACATGAGGTGTTCGATGGAATGCCCGAGCCACACTACTTAAGCTTTCTCCTCTCGAAGCTCGACCTCCAAGCTCCATTTTCCTCGAGATTTGTCTAGATTTAGCGGTCCGTCACGCCCCGTCCCCGTCTTCACCGCCGTCGATCACCTGCGCCGATCTCATCACCGACACCACCGTGGTGAGCCTCTTGTTCTTATCTTCTTTCTGAAAGGAAAAATATTCTTACTTGTATGTTTAGATAGATACTTGTATCATTTTCTTACATTTATTATTGCATCTTATATAGTGCGACGGTTTTGGTATCCGCCCCCGTCGGCCCTCGTCCTGTCTATGATTCGGATTTGGTATGTATATTATCTTTATAACTATTGGTTCATTTATTGTTTATGAAAATTATGCCGACCAACGTGACATAGATTTTATTTATCTAGGATGTATGTGAATCGGAAATGCCAACCGACCTTATTGTCGAGAGGTTAAATTTAGTTGAAGAAGAAAACAATTTTTTGAAGGAAAAAATAAAAAAAATTGAGGAGGAGAAGATCATATTGGAGTTGCATGTTGCGGATGTCGTCGATGATCACAAGATCAAGATGGATGCAATGCGCTTGAAGATTAGAAAGATTAGAAAATATGCCATTCATACCGAGGCTTGGTATCATTATGCTGTTGGATCAATTGTTACCTTGGTTGTGATTATGATCGCATTTGTTTTCGCATTGAAATGTTTTACATAGTTTCAATGTATGGTTTAATTAATTAGATGCTCTGGAGAGCTATATGTTGTTAGATGAGAACTATGTATGCACTTTGGTTTTAATGTGATGATGAACTTCTATTAATTTGGACACTTAATTATATATAATGCACGCAGATGAACCGACAATGGATGTACGGTGACAGACACACCCGCGAGTACATTAAGGGCGTGCATGAGTTTCTCGATGCGGCTGAGGCAAACAAGCAGAATGGTTTTATGTGTTGTCCATGCACTGAATGTGGGAATACGAGGTCTTACTCTAACCGGAAAATCCTTCACTCCCACCTGCTTTACAAGGGTTTCATGCCACACTATAATGTTTGGACGAGGCACGGAGAAATAGGGGTTATGTGGAAGACGGCGAAGAAGAAGAGTACGATGACAACTATGTGCCCCCTGAATACGGTGATGCTGCAATGGGGGGAGCTGGTGAAGATCAAGAGGAACCAGACGATGTGCCCAATGATGCTGCCACGGGTGAAGCTGCTGAAGATCAAGAGGAACCAGACGATGTGCCCGATGATGATGATCTCCGCCGGGTCATTGTCGATGCAAGGACGCAATGCATTAGTCAAAAGGAGAAGCTGAAGTTCGATCGCATGTTAGAGTATCACAAAAAAGGGTTATACCCCAATTGCGAAGATGGCAACACAAAGCTCGGTACCGTACTGGAATTGCTGCAATGGAAGGCAGAGAATGCTGTGGCTGACAAAGGATTTGAGAAGCTACTGAAAATATTGAAGAAAAAGCTTCCAAAGGATAACGAATTGCCCGACAATACATACGCAACAAAGAAGGTCGTATGCCCTCTAGGATTGGAGGTGGAGAAGATACATGCATGCCCTAATGACTGCATCCTCTACCGCGGTGCATACAAGGATATGAACGCATGCCCCGTATGCGGTGCGTTGCGGTATAAGATCAGACGAGATGACCCTGGTGATGTTGACGGCGAGCCCCTCAGGAAGAGGGTTCCTGCGAAGGTGATGTGGTATGCTCCTATAAGACCACGGTTGAAACGTCTGTTCAGAAACGAAGAGCATGCCAAGTTGATGCGATGGCATAGTGAGAACCGAAAGAAAGATGGGAAGTTGAGAGCACCCGCTGACGGGTCGCAGTGGAGAAAAATCGAGAGAAAGTACTGGGATGAGTTTGCAAAGGACCCAAGGAATGTATGGTTTGCTTTAAGCGCGGATGGCATTAATCCTTTCGGGGAGCAGAGCAGCAATCACAGCACCTGGCCCGTGACTCTATGTATGTATAACCTTCCTCCTTGGATGTGCATGAAGCGGAAGTTCATTATGATGCCAGTTCTCATCCAAGGCCCTAAGCAACCCGGCAACGAAATTGATGTGTACCTAAGGCCATTAGTTGAAGAACTTTTACAGCTGTGGAATGGAAACGGTGTACATACGTGGGATGAGCACAGACAGGAGGAATTTAACCTTAAGGCGTTGCTGTTCGTGACCATCAACGATTGGCCCGCTCTCAGTAACCTTTCAGGACAGACAAACAAAGGATACCACGCATGCACGCACTGTTTAGATGACACTGAAAGTATATACCTGGACAAATGCAGGAAGAATGTGTACCTGGGCCATCGTCGATTTCTTCCGACCAACCATCAATGACGAAAGAAAGGCAAGCATTTCAAAGGCGAGGCAGATCACCGGAAGAAGCCCGCCATGTGCACCGGTGATCACGTGCTTGCTATGGTCAATGATTTACACTAAGTAATCTTTGGAAAGGGTCCCGGTGGACTAGCTGTTCCGAATGACGCTGAGGGACACGCACCCATGTGGAAGAAGAAATCTATATTTTGGGACCTACCCTAATGGAAAGACCTAGAGGTCCGCTCCTCAATCGATGTGATGCACGTGATGAAGAACCTTTGCGTGAACCTGCTAGGCTTCTTGGGCGTGTATGGGAAGACAAAAGATACACCTGAGGCACGAGAGGACCTGCAACGTTTGCACGAAAAAGACGGCATGCCTCCGAAGCAGTATAAAGGTCCAGCCAGCTACGCTCTTACGAAAGAAGAGAAAGAAATCTTCTTTGAATGCCTGCTCAGTATGAAGGTCACGACTGGCTTCTCGTCGAATATAAAGGGAATAATAAATATGCCAGAGAAAAATTTTCAGAACCAAAAGTCTCATGACTGCCACGTGATTATGACGCAACTGCTTTCGGTTGCATTGAGGGGGCTTCTACCGGAAAACGTCCGATTAGCCATTATGAAGCTATGTGCATTCCTCAATGCAATCTCTCAGAAGGTGATCGATCCAGAAATCGTACCAAGGCTAAGGAGTGATGTGGCGCAATGTCTTGTCAGTTTCGAGCTGGTGTTCCCACCATCCTTCTTCAATATCATGACGCACGTCCTAGTTCATCTAGTCGACGAGATTGTCATCCTGGGGCCCGTATTTCTACACAATATGTTCCCCTTTGAGAGGTTCATGGGAGTCCTAAAGAAATATGTCCGTAACCGCGCTAGGCCAGAAGGAAGCATCTCCATGGGCCATCAAACAGAGGATGTTATCGGGTTTTGTGTTGACTTCATTCCTGGCCTTAACAAGATAGGTCTCCCTAAATCGCGGTATGAGGGGAGACTGACTGGAAAAGGCACTCTTGGAAGAGACTCAATAATATGCAGGGACGGATATTCTTGGTCTCAAGCACACTACACAGTTCTACAGAACTCTACCTTGGTGACCCCGTATGTCGATGAACACAAGAACAGTCTGCGCTCCAAACACCCGGAGCAGTGCGACGACTGGATTACATGTGAACACATCAGGACTTTCAGCAGTTGGTTGGAAACACGTCTCAGAGGTGACAACACTGTTTGTGATGTGTTGTACTTGTTGTCCAGGGGACCATCTTTGATTGTATTGACTTACAAAGGATACGAGATAAATGGGAATACATTTTACACGATCGCCCAAGATCAAAAGAGCACCAACCAGAACAGCGGTGTCCGCTTTGATGCAGCAACCGAGAGCGGAAAGGACACATATTATGGTTACATAGTGGACATATGGGAACTTGACTACGGACCTGATTTTAAGGTCCCTTTGTTTAAGTGCAAATGGGTCAATCTGTTAGGCGGCGGGGTACAGGTAGACCCACAGTACGGAATGACAACAATGGATCTGAAAAATCTTGGGTACACTGACGAACCGTTCGTCCTAGCCAATGATGTGGCACAGGTTATCTATGTGAAGGACATGTCTACCAAACCGAGAAAAAGAAAAGATAAGGAAGCGAATACATCATACGATGAGCCAAAGCGCCACATAGTTCTTTCAGGAAAAAGGGACATCCTGGGAGTGGACGGCAAGACAGACATGTCTGAAGATTATGAAAAGTTTCATGAAATTCCTCCCTTCAATGTCAAGGCTGACCCAAGCATCCTGATAAACAATGAAGATTATCCATGGTTACGGCGCAATAAGCAAATGACACAAGCGAAGAAAAAGTGAAGACTTTCTCCCGCAACTATTATGATGATACCATGCCAAATTTGTAACAGACGAACATGCTACCATTGTCCGTTTTGTACATGCACATGCTATGTGGGTGAAATTATGATACCATCCCAACTTTCAACTTTTTCAGAGTTCATTTGAAATGCTTTCATGTCTTATGGTTTGAAACTTTGATACTTCGAAAGTGATTGTCCATTTTGTACACGAAGTGCATTAAGTTTTTGTCGTAACCCTCTCTACTTTTTGGAACATGCTATGTGGGTGAAATGATGATACCATGCCAACTTTCAACCTTTTCAGAGTTCATTTTGAAATGCTTTCCAATTTCAGAGTCATTTAGCTCAAAGAATGAATTAATAGCAAACAAAATAAACTACAAAACTTTTATGAAAATAAAAACAATCAATTAAAATATTATGCTATGATCAACTAAAATAAAACTATAATATTCTTCAATAGCATAAAGAATATAATTTTTGTGACCTAAAATCAAACTATATGTATTTAATTGTAAGTATAAATAAAAAATAAATAGCAAAAAAGAAAAAATTTCTAATTTTATAGTAAAGTTATTCATAAACTAGTGATTCACACAAATTTTAAAAAATTCAAATTTAAACTATTTAAAATTTAAAACTAATGGCACTAACAGAAAGTTTATAATTTTTGTGACCTAAAAGCAAAAAGAAATCACTAAAAAACTGTAAGTATTTAGTTGTAAGTAGAAATAAAAAAATAAATAGAAAAAAAATTCTATTTTTATAGTAAAGTTATTCATAAACTAGTGATTCACACAAATTTTAAAAAATTCAAATTTAAACTATTTAAAATTTAAAACTAATGGCACTAACAGAAAGTTTATAATTTTTGTGACCTAAAAGCAAAAAGAAATCACTAAAAAACTGTAATTATTTAGTTGTAAGTAAAAATAAAAAATAAATAGAAAAAAATTCTATTTTATAGTAAAGTTATTCATAAACTAGTGATTCCCACAAATTTTTAAAAATTCAAATTTAAACTATTTAAAATTTAAAACTAATGGCACTAACAGAAAGTTTATAATTTTTGTGACCTAAAAGCAAAAAGAAATCACTAAAAAACTGTAAGTATTTAGTTTTAAGTAGAAATAAAAAAATAAAAAACCAAAAAAATATAGAAATAAAAAAGAAAAAACCAAAAAAATGCCTCCTACTGGGCCTCCACGGCCTGAATACGACTAGAAACCCTACATGGGCCAGAATTCAGGCCCGCAGAAGGCCCAATAGGCCCACGGGCAGTAGCAAGTTTAGGCCCGAAAGCCTGCATTAGAGAGGAGCTCGAATGGGTAGGAACACCAGCGCTTATAAACCAGTGTCGGCGCCCTTCAGCTAGCGATGTGGGACTAAACTTTTGGGCTCGGGGCAGCAAAGGCCATTGGTCCCGGTTGGTGGCACCAACCGGGACTAAAGGGGGCATTGGTCCCGGTTCGTGGCACCAACCATGACCAATGCCCCCCTTTAGTCCCGGTTGGTTCCACCAACCGGGACCAAAGGCCGCCGCTTCCCGCCCTTTGGGCTGCTGAAAATTGGCCTTTGGTCCCGGTTCGTGGCACCAACCGGGACTAAAGGGGGCATTAGTCCCGGTTTGTGCCACCAACCGGGACCAATGCTCCGTCTATATAAGCCACACTTGTGAAAATTTTGGTTCAGTTTCTTCGATCCCGCCCCGACGTCGCCGCCAGGCTGCCCCTGTGCTCGCCTCGCCGTCGCCGCCGTTGCCCCTGCCCCGCCCCCGAGCGCGCCCTGCCTCGCCGTCGTCGCCGGCCGCCCGTCCATCGCCCCCGAGCACCCCCTGCGCCGCCGAGCCCATCCGCCGCCCCCGAGCACCCCCTGCGCCCCCGAGCCCATCCGCCGCCGCCGAGCGCGCCCCGCCGTCGCCCTCGCCCTCGCCGACCCCGAGCCCGTCCTCGTCGCCGTCGCCCCCGACGCCGGCCGCCCGCGTCTCCTCCCCGATCCCTCCGGGAGAGGTAGCTACCGCCCCATCCTCCCCCTTCCTTCCTTCCCTGCTCCTTAATTTGCAAAATATTGATATGATGTAGATGTATGTATGTATGTATGTATGAGTTGGGGAGAAAGTTTATAATTTTTGTTCATATATACTGGACATGTATGTATGATGAATTTTGATATTTTTTTGTTCATATATAATGTAGATGTATATGTATGTATGGAATGATATCGATGGATGTATGTATATAGAACATTCGTAGAAAAAAATGTCCCCCTCCGGTTCACTCGGGAACACTAACTATCTCGGAGAAAAAAATGTTATCGGGGAAAAAAATGTTATCGGGGTCGAGGGTCGTTGAACATGAGAGGAAGAAGAGGATAAAAAAGAAGAGGAAGAAGAAAAAAAAAGAGGAGAAGAAAGAATAGAGGAGCTTCTCCTCTATTCTTTCTTCTCCTCTTTTTTTTCTTCTTCTTCATCTTTTTTTTATCAGGAGGGGTCGATGGTCGCCTAGGGGTCGAGGGTGTGGGGGGGGGGGTCGAGAACGCCGGACATTCATGAGAGAGGCGAGGAAGAAGGGGAAGAAGAGGAGAGGAAGAAGAGGAAGTCTTCTCCTCTATTCTTTCTTCTCTTCTTTTTTCTTCTTCTTCTTCCTCTTTATTTTATCGGGAACGAGGGTCGTCGAGAGGTCGAGGAGCGGTAGAGGAGAAACCCTAAATAGAAAGTATCGTCGGTGTGAGATACATGTACCGTCGGTGTCGGACACTACACCCACATCCCACAAGTGGCGCGGGCTTCGACGCCCACGTCACTTGTGGGACGTGGATGTAGTGTCCGACACCGAAGGCCACATGTATCTCACACCCACGATACTTGCTAGCTATTTAGGGTTTCCTCTACCGAAAAGAAGAGGAGAAATAAATAAGAAGAAGAAAAAAGAAGAAAAAGAAGAGGAGAAGAAGAAAGGAATAGTGGTTCTATTTTCTCTTCTTCTCCACTATTCCTTTCTTCTTCTCCTCTTCTTTTTCTTCTTCTTTCTTCTTCTTCTTCTTCTTCTTCTTCTTCTTATTCTTATTCTTATTAGCCGGAAGTAGAGAGAGGTTTCCTAGTGTCAAAGTATTGAAGAAATCCATTCCTTCATCATTAGCCGGAAGTAACCAGGGCATGTTGGTACGAAGTTCTGCAAAGTTGTTCTGGAATAGAGTCCCGGATAGAATAATCCGCCTTTTGGTACGAATTCAGCAAAGGCCTTCCAAATAGCGATATTCGGAAGGCTCTTGCTGAACTTTGTACCAAAAAGCGAATTATCCTATCTGGGACTCCGTTCCAGAACAACTTTGAAGAGCTTCGTACCATCATGCACATGTTACTTTCGCCTAATGATGAAGACATGGTTTTGTTGAATCCCTTGACACTAGGCAACCTCTCGACCCCTCAGCGATCCTATCGAACATGAGAGGAAGAAGAGGATAAAAAAAGAAGAGGAAGAAGAAAAAAAAGAGGAGAAGAAAGAATAGAGGAGAATCTCCTCTATTCTTTCTTCTCCTCTTATTTTTCTTCTTCTTCCTCTTTTTTTTATCGGGAACGAGGGTCGTCGAGGGACATATATGTAGTGTCGTCGTTGTCGATATATACCCCCTCCCGATAGCTTACTATGATTAGGTAGCTAGTTCTACGTTTGTCACTAATATATCCATCTGTCATGTTTGAATAATAATTGCCATGTTGTAAATATTTGTAGAAACTATGGACACCGCCCTAGACGAAGCAACAAAATAAGCGTTGTTGAGGGACATAATCGCAGAAGGAAGTGATGCCATCTCGTTGTTTCTCAACGAAACCGATGGTCTGGAAGGAGAGGGTGAACAAGCTGGCTACGGTGACCTAATGCCGGTGCAAGAAGAAGAACATGAGGACGGCTCCGGTGACCCAATGCCGGTGCAAGAAGGAGACCGTGATGACGGCTCCGGTGACCGAACCGAGTCCGGCCAGGTATATATATTAGTTAAGCCTATGCTGACTAGCTGATTGATGCATTCATTGTTTTGGTATGTACACATATTAATTAAGTCTTTGTTCTTTTTTCTAGCCCTCCGAATCGAGCACAACTTCGGTAAAGAGACGAGGCCTGAAGAAAAAGTTGAGCTCGGATGAAAAGTTTGAGATCATAGCAATCGCGCCCGACGGCCAACCTATTGAACCCCTCCGGACAAAGAGCGCATTTGTTGCTCAGTGCGGGGTTCTGGTTAGGGACAAGATCCCGATAAGCATCCAGCAATGGTTTAAGCCGGCTACAGAAGACCCTGAGGTGTCTTATGTCAATGATATGCAGAAAAATGATCTTTGGACTGAGCTGAAGTCAAATTTCACCCTACCGCCTGAGGATAATCCAGAGAACCCAGTTAAAGAGAAATTAATCAAGTCTTTTGCTCTGAAGAGGATGGCAGAACTATTCAGGAGGTGGAAGAAAGAGCTGAATAAGTTTGTCGAAAATAATGAGACACCAGAATTCAAGGGCAGATATGAGAAGATCAGAGATCACTGGCCCGCATTTGTGGCCCACAAGACATCAGAAAAGAGTAAGAAGATGTCGGCGACAAACAAGCAAAATGCTGCGAAGAAGAAGCTTCACCATCGCACGGGGTCAGGTGGCTACCTCGTAGCCCGGCCTAAGTGGTCCAAGACTGAGAATGATCTGGTTCATAAAGGGATCGAATCAGAGACAATTAACTGGCCAGACCGTTGTCGGACTTGGTTCTCCGGGGCTGGCGGAACACTGGACCCTGTAACAGGGAAGTGCATTTGGACGAACGATCAAATGGACATACCAGTCAGTAAGCTTAAGCAGTATATCGAAGCAGCGCAGGAAGGGACGTTCTTTCCAGACAGAGAGAACGACGAGCTCACAATGGCCCTAGGGAATCCTGAGCACCCTGGATGGACACGAGGCACGCCAGGCTCCATTCCGTGGAAGGTTGGGTTTCCGGACGCAAGCGGTTACAAATCCCATGAGAGGAGGAAAAAAGTGCAGCAGACCCAAATACAGGCGCTGCAAGCAAGGGTAGACGCGATAAAGGAATGAGAAGCAAATCGCAGCAAACGTACTGCCGAAGCCTCCCCCGAAGCTACCCCGCCATCTCAGCGCAGAAGCAGCGTGGCTTCCACCGAGCTACTTCTGCTGGAGCATGCCTTGACGGCTCCTGCCAGCTATCCCGTGGATGGTATAACGGAGTCTCAAAATTGCCACCTTATGACGCAATGGATGAATTTGAAGGTCAAGGCGGCTGTTGGCTCTGTTTATCCTACTGAACCCGGCGCAACTTTTCACTGCCGGCCGATTCCAGAAGGATATGCTAGGGTGATGGTGGATGAGATAACGGAGGGATTTGAGGACCTCCAGCTTGACCACCCTACCGGTGAAGGGGAGACTCTAGGGCATATTTCCTTCAACCATTAAGACGGCGAGGAGTGGAACACATGCAGAAGAGAAGGCTAGAAATGCTCGTCGATCCTG
Organism: Triticum urartu; assembly: GCF_056163025.1. NCBI lineage: Eukaryota > Viridiplantae > Streptophyta > Magnoliopsida > Poales > Poaceae > Triticum > Triticum urartu. The sequence goes on from NC_141877.1 coordinate 681,907,230, forward strand.
TCCTGAGATCTTTACACATTGTTGTTAAAGTATCTACCTAACATGCGGGTCATATATAATAGTAGGCAAAATGCTAAAATGGATTAAAATCGAGTACACAGTTTTTTAGATGGGATATTTCGATACAACATCCACAAAATCGGTAAATATATGTCACAAATGCACAATTAACTGGTAAAAAGTGTAATTCACTTGAAAATTTATTACTCTCAGGACATGCTATTACACGCATGGTCTAACGATTGATCAAATTAAAGGGAAGTATAGTAAAAAAATAATTTTGCATTATCGAAGCAATTTCTTAGATATCACACATAGTGCTGGCTGCTGTGGTCAAGCCGTGGGGTAGAAGGGCGAGGTGGCAAGGCCACATGTGCCCGTGGACGAGGGCACGTCCTTTGCGAGGTAGACATATCCTTGTTCACCCCAGTCGTTGCTCCACGAGTTCTTGGCAATCCAGTACTTGTCTCCCTCGGCGGGACCCTCGCAGTAGCCGACGATGGTGACGGCGTGGTTCACATTGGCGGAGCAGGGGCCACGGTAGATGCCGCCGGAGTAGAACTGGAACTCAAAACCGCTGGCGTCAATGTACGCCGTCACGGGCTGCATGGCTACGGCGATCGCCAGCTGAGCTTCGTTGTTGGGTGGCACGGCCTTGAAGCCCTTGACGGACGCCTGGTGGTCGAACAGTAGCTTGTCCACGTCGCACTTTCCCTGGAATCCGGCGTAGGGGTACCTCTCCTCCGACGTGATGCCACCACGGGCGGCCACGAGGGCCATAGCCGAGTCTGAGTGGCCGCCGCCGCAGCCGCTGCTCCCGGTGTCGCAGTCCACGAGTTCCTGCTCGGACAGCGACACCAGCTCCCCCGTCCTAATCTTGTTCATGCCTTCGATGGCCGCCACCGCCGCGAATGCCCAGCACGATCCTGCCATATTGCAATTTCATCCATCCGCACGACGACACGAGTAATTCATTGAGCAAACATGACCATGCATGCATATAGTATACTATAACTAAATCTGCAAGAAGGTATAGCTTGACAACTTACCACAAGTGCCTTGATTCTTGACGCCGGTGACAGCGCCACTGGAGCGCCAGTCAACGCAGCAGGGCTTGAAGGAGTGGTAGGGGAGGTAGGTGGGTGACGTGGCATTCAAGCTGGTGGTGTTGAGCCCGGTGAACTGCTGGAGGACCTCCGTGGGGCTGAGGTCGCCGAACCTGTTCATCCTCACCCCGCCCCTGCTGTTGGTCTGCGACCCACCTGGCTGGAACCCGCGACCGATGACGGTGCCAGGATTCTGTTGGTCGAATTGGCCGATGGCGTTGGTGTTGTTCTTGAAGACTTGGAACCGCATCTCCTCCTCCTGCTGGCACGAGTAGTGCTTTGAGTACTTGACCACCCACTTGGAGAACCTCTCCCTCACCTCGGACTCCGGCAGCTCAAACGGCGGGGGCGGCGGCGGTGGGTAATTTGCCGCAGTAAGCAATGCTTGCAGGAAAGTGGTGAGGCACAAGAGTAGGACAAGGTAAGGCGTGGAGGAAGCCATCTTGATTAGCTCGGGTTGGATCCTTGTCTGGAATACATGCACCGGGCCTCATGCTTATATAGGCGGGCGCCTAGCTAGGTCCATCGCAGCAGCTCGTCGTGTTTGGCTGCTGTACAGTCGCAGGGTTTCTTTTTTTCAAACGAGATTTTCGGAAACCGGCCTATTTTCGGAAATCCCCAAAAACATGAAATATTGTCCGAAAATACCAAATTGTTTTGAATTTAAATAAGTAACGACGTCAAATAAAAAATGAATGCACACGTGTTTAGAACTTGCTTAGTGACCTGGTTGTAGGAAGGGTGTGCTAGAAGCAGGAAGTCGCGGGTTCCAACCCTGTTTCACGAGAATTACATTTTTTTTAATCCTGGTTCACGAGAATTGCATCGCAGCAGCTCGTCGTGGGTGGCTCCTGTACGGTCGCAGGGTTTTTTTTTCAAACGAGATTTTCAGAAACTGGCCTATTTTTGGAAATTCCCGATAACATGAAATATCGTCCGAAAAAAAACAAATTGTTTTGAATTAAATTAGTGAACGAGGTCAAAGAGAAAATGTATGCACACGTGTTTAGAACTTGCTTAGTGGCCTGGTTCAAACAAAACGCATGGTAGAAGCAGGAAGTCGCGGGTTCCATCCCTGTTTCACGAGATTTACATTTTTTTTAATTCTATGTGGCGGGTTTTTTTTTTCTCGCAACATGGCACATTAGAACAAAGTATACACCAACTGTTCTGCTAAATAGTGTTGTGTCCTTTTCGCATTGCACAACTTGCACTAAATGCGAGTTTATGTTACTATAATATACTCGTTTGCTCATACCTAACATCGATCAGCTGCTGTGCTAGTCATTTGTGCGAGAGAATCTTTCCATGGATAATGCGTTTCAGAAATTAATTTGAGTGTGAGACACCAAGTCATATTTGAACTTCTGTCAATCGGAGAAGAAACGCATGCTTGGCGGCCGGCAAGCGAGCATGTGGTACGACCGAATCATTGCTAGCTAGCTACTACGAGTACGTAATTATCTTTGGTTATCAAGTGTACATCACTGAGCCAATTAACGAACCTAAAAAGTAAGATTATATATATGACATACCATATCAATCTGTTAAATTGATAAAACACTCATGCAAACCAAACATGACAGTATGTATACCACCTAATCTTTTTTGCACCGTTGCAATTTTTAGCGCACAAGGGTGGCTGCCAGTTGCCTGACGTTTCGGTATTATAAAGCTATTCTTCTAAACATAACAAGTACGAAACTGTCCTTTGTTCGAGTATTCAAAGGATGACGTTTTTGGATATTTATTTGGAATTATAGTTCCATTGGAAGAAGGGAAACCAGTGGAAATATCTCTACTGACGAACCATTTGAATAGTTCGGGTGCTGGCATGCCACGCGGCACGACCATCGAAGTAATGAAAAAGAAGAAGTTTTGTAGTTGGACCATCTGCTCTATCCGTTCGATTTGAGCTTCTCCAGAGAAAATAAGACGTTAAAAATGAAAACCATTCAAACAGTATGACCTTTTCCATTATATTCTTCTACACAACTACTAGTACAGAAATAGCCTTGGCACGTCAAGAAAAATCCTTCCTACACAGTTTTCACAACGT